>NC_137694.1:110305658-111562273 GCF_964034855.1 Anser brachyrhynchus
TTCTCTTCTCTTCTCTTCTCTTCTCTTCTCTTCTCTTCTCTTCTCTTCTCTTCTCTTCTCTTTACATTTCAGATCAAAGATATCTGCAATTCGCAATGCAATTTGCTTTTCTCTGTGATTCAAATTAACTTTCTTCATGAAAGCAGAAGGTAATTAAGAAATTACGCTTTGAAAACTCTGCTAGTAAAAAAAAAAAAAAAAAGTTAAAATCTACCTCAATATTAGTACGTATCAGGTTAAAGGAAATAAGTTGCATTCTCGAATAAAAGCTCATATTTATTTTAAAGTAGTGTGGGATCCAGGATTTTTATTAACCCTTGAACCTACAAATATTATATGGGAAAATGTTAATGGGAAAAAATGCAGCAGATTAGTAAACAATTCTAAACACATTTTGAAAGTGACCTCCCTGACTTAAAATTTTGCCTGTTCAGTAAATTTGGAAAAATTGCTTTAAAATAAACAAATAGAAGATGATATTATGTATAAAATTAATTGACATTTTTATCCAATGTCCCTGCTTCATTTCAGTCTTACATCATTCTTGCTTACCTCTGTAATGTGTGGAACTAAGTAATGCACTTGTAGGGTCTTTCTGGAACACAACAGTCCAGCTGTTATATCATTAATAACCTTCATATAAGGAGAAATATCTTGGCTCACTCAGTTGAGCACCCTACTTATTATACATAAATAACTCATATAATCAACTTCAAAATATATGGATCTCTATCTTAAAAGAAGCTAGGTTTTGTTTTCTGCAGCTTCTTTCAATTTCTGTGACTCCACTGATGGCTAGAAGCATCCTCTAATTTCCAGCCTAATTTTTTTCATTGCATATTTATGCTCATTTGTAGTGCCTACATATTTTCTGAAGTTCAAACACTTACCATAATTATATATTCTTATATACCAGTTATATGCCATTTAGCTTTTTTTATTATTATTTTTGTTAGGAAAAACGTCAATTTTCCTCACCATTCCTGCCAATTATTTTAAATACCTTTTTGAAAAAAAAAGGGATTTAGTATTTCTGCTTCATTTTATTTTTCTTATGGTAGATTACAAAATCACTTATGGTATTTTGAATGGGAACTAATCACTACTTTATATATCCTACTAATACATTCCTACCTGTAATGAAGATACTGTACTGCAAAGGATACTAAATATTTATACCTTCAAAAAATTTCCCCTTTGGTTTTAAGATACTTTAAACAGGAAGAATGTAAACAGGGATGCCTTCTTACAACAATACGGGTTTTCTTTCTATTCTTAAAAATTTCTTTATTTCCCTCTACAAGAAAAAGCAAAACAAAACAAAACAAACAAACAAAAAACTTAACCAAATCTGCAATGATGTAGCAATGCAGTACTTCAGAACACTATTTTCTTACAAGTTTCTGAAGTTTTCTCTGCACTGCCTAAGATAGCACTGAACTTATTAAGGATTTAAACTTTTTCCTTGTTAATTTGATGTATCATGATGGAAGACGTGTTTTTCTTTACTAGGAAGCAGACAGAAAATACACCAAAATAGTGTATTTTCATGCCATAGGATTGTTAAATAGGGCGAAATTCTTGAATGGCAGTAATTTTATGTAACACATGTTTTATGTAGGTATGTATTGTTGACTGCATGCATGTGTGAGACAGGAGATGTGCTTTTTTTTGTGAGGAATATGAGCTTGCCTTTCTAGCTTGCTGGCTGGAAAATAATGACGAAAACTATTCTCATGATGTTTGAACTATGAATATTTGCTGCTGCCTGGCACTTGATTAAATCCAAAAGGGAACAACATCTTCAGAGCACACGATCTTTGAAACAGAGCTCTCTGGCTCTGCACCAATTTTGGAAAACTTTTCTATGGGAAGATTTACATTTTATAGTGACAGGACATTTATCCCACTGTCTCTGAATAAATACTCCCTGCATTTTCCTTTCACTGTGTGAATGTGCAAAGTTTTCTGTAGCCTTTCACACAAAATTTCTGTATTGATTTTCTTTGTATATATTAGGTTTAGAGTAAAATAGTTCTGACAAAAGGAAAAAGGGTGTGGGAAGTATTTTGCCTCTAGTCTTTTAATTGCCTCAGTACCTTTTGGAATTGGAGAAACAGGACTAGATGTTGCATCAACAGCTAATGTACCTTCCAGTGGAATGTTGTTAATGAAAAACAAAACAAACAAAAAGAAATTAAACAAAAATATTACTAAGGGAGCACCCTGCAGCAGACTCATACATTTTGTTAAGCTAGTTTACGTACTGTATCTGCCAGCTCTTGTTGCTATAAAGCTGAGATGATTCACTTTATGTGGTGATCTGTGATTCTCAACAATTTTCAAAGACTCAGTTTTAAAAAAATGTCATTCTAGCTTTGAATTCTCTGAAGTGTGCCTCTTGGCATTCATCATCCTTCACTGAATATGGAATTAAAACTAAAGACAAAGAAATAATTGTATGAGAATATATCCATATTTTACAAATAAAAAATAAGGTAGTCATATTCCCAAAGAGTCTATATGTACAGGTAGCTTTTAAAAGCTCTATGGCTAAAACCAATTCATACCCATTTTTAGCAAAGTTAGCTAGTTGTCCTAGCACATTTGGAAAGAATGCACAAAAGAAGCTATTTGTGGCTGAGCATATATTTGATTCGGTGCCGTGTACTAGCATAAAATTATTTTGAGTTTCAGCAATATATTTCTTCAATAAAAACATGAGAAGGAAAAAGAACTTGACTTTAGAACAATTAAAAGAATAGTATCATAACATAATGACAAAAAATTATTGTGCATTATGAGGAATATATATAATCTCCTACTGATTTCTGAGAATGCCAGAAGAAATTAGGGCTGACATATGACCCTCAGGCAATATTCCTTTTGTGTCTGTGGTGAGGTTTGTAGTAAGGTGTTTTTATACTGTGACATTTCCTGCCTTACTGATTTGAAAGAGTATCTTCTGCTACCTTTTCTCTTTAGGTAGTACACTACCACCACAACAAGCAAACTATATTTATAAACTGCTCTCAACAGTCCTCTCTTCTTTTTGCTTTTAAGGTAGTAGAGGAACTGCTTTCTTTCAGTGTTTATATCTGAAATAGAACTCTCTTCTTTCCCAAGGATATGTACTAAAATAGTCTTCGTTATTTCAAGCTCTGGTGATATACACAATATTTATTTTTTTTAACAAAACCATGTTAGCTTGCTTTTTGTTGTTGTTGTTGCATAGTATGAAAACAAATAATCCAGCTTTTTTTTTTTTTTTTCCCTGAAGAATCCTGTGTCACTACTTCTGTATACTTTCATTACATTTTGGTCAACTGAAGACACGTATAAAGTAGGAAATGATTGTGATCAAATGTGCATGTTCCAGAGTAAACTGTCCGTCTCAAGTCTTCTCCAGAAAGGATGCCAAGAAGGGTGGGAGAGAAAGAATTATCTGTATGGTAGATGGAAACCTCCAGTCAAGACCTACAAACAGTTATAAAAGATGAGCTGAGGTGATAAAGATCAGAGACAAAGAACAGAAATAAATTCTGCCTTTGAAAATGTATGATGATACAAGGACTGAACAGAATGATAGTATCACTTATCATCTGGAAGGAGTTGTCATTTCCCACATTGCTCTTAGTATTTCTCAGCAAAATGGTTACATCTCAAGCAAATTCAAAAATGGCACCTATCCTGCCCCAAAAAAGTCATAGAATCATAGAATCATAGAATATCCTGAGTTGGAAGGGACCCTTAAGGATCATCAAGTCCAACTCTTGATACCGCACAGGTCTACCCAAAAGTTCAGACCATGTGACTAAGTGCACAGTCCAATCTCTTCTTAAATTCAGACAGGCTCGGTGCAGTGACCACTTCCCTGGGGAGCCTGTTCCAGTGTGCAACCACCCTCTCTGTGAAGAACCCCCTCCTGATGTCAAGTGTGTCGAAAGTGTTCTATGATGTTATGTTCTGTCTCCCTCACATGTTCCCAACATATGGGCAGACTGAAAACACTCTGCCTGGATAGCCCTGGTAGCAATCTCAATTTTTAGGAATACACAGACCTCTGGATACACATCCTCTTAACATACTCTCCATCCATTTCCAAATTGTGGGTTTACTTAAGTGACCTAAAGTTTTGAGAATGGCCATTGGCTGGTCTAAACCCATGGGTTTATGGCCAGTCCTCCTCTTCAGCCACAGAAGGCACCAAGGAAAAGGAGCTATGAAATCCTTGTGTGACAGAGCAATTCAATAGCATTGTCAACTGCATCTCCACAGAGAAGAAAAGCAGGGATGTGCAAGCTAGTGTCAGTTCATTCCCTTCAAAGATGAAAGTTATCTCAACAAAAGCTCCTGGTTAATGAACTCCAAAAAGCTGTTGAGAGATGTAAGAGAATCAGCATGGTTATCTGGCATCCCACTATAATATGAAAAATCTTCAATCAGCAAGAGCAAATTAATTTTTATTTCATATCCAGATCTAAAGCAAAATGAAAGGACTCAACAGCCACTGCTTATCCTCAACTTTATTAGAAGTCTTCTTCCAGAAAGAAAGGTTAGAGTGAATGATGTGAATGACAGAAGTCAAGATTGTCTTTACAAAGCAATTTTTGGTTTTGAACTGAACTATATATTTATGCAATGCTGGCATTCTATCTGCCAAAAAAAAAAAAATAGTTAAGGACTTTTTGAGAGTAACAGGGAAAATGGTAGTTTCTATCACAATTATTCATAACTCTCTTCTATACTTTAAGATCAAAACAGAGTGGGTGTCTAGATTTTTTTTATTATTATATATATATAGATTTCTCTTAAGTTAAATCTCCATTGGATAATCTAGACACTAGCATGATTTGTGAATAGTCTCCAGAGTTTCTCACCAGTTCGTTCCCTTAACATTATCTCAGCTACCATAGTTAAGTATACAAGGAGCTATAACATTGGATAAAGTCATTAGTGATTTTACTAATGGTAAAGTGGTCTTAATAATTAACATTTTTACTGCTAACTATGAAACTTCTCAATTCTAAATCAGTATCTTTTCCCAGTAAGTTCTGCTTCTGTGAGCAAAGCTAGAAACATTTTTACCTTATAAATAGGGAAGGGACATTCAACCTCTCTCTTAGATGAGTGCACAACAGCAAAAAGAGAAAATAAAATCACTTTTTAGCCCATTCAAAGGAATATATTGGTTTTTCTGTCAAAAGCAACATGGATAGAAAACAAAGATTTAATTTATTTCATACAAAGCAGACGATGAGATTACTTATTGTGAAACATAGTCACAGCTGGTATAGAAAGCATTTATTGGTAGGTCTTATGCAGCTATGTTTTATTGTACTATAAAGTTGAAATATCTTAGTCATCCATTTAGAACACTAGTGTACAAAACATTGTTTCTCCTGAGATTGTATTATTACTATTTCATCTTTTTAAAACAGTAAAAAAGGTAATAAAACTGTCTAGATACTGTCATGAAATTTTACATTTTAATCCTGATGATTACATAATGTAGCATCTACTTCATGTGTTACTGTTTCCAACATGCTTTTGACTCCTCCACATGTTCCACTTCACAAAATAAAGTTTGAATAAAAGATCTTCACAGCCTAGGAAAAAAACAGACAGAGGTTATTCAAACTCCTTCATCTGTGCACAGTTTAGCTAGCTATGTATTATAGTCCTCCTTTATGAGAAGGAGCTGAGGAGATAGATGGTGTGTGAGAGGTCCTGTTGCAGAATGACTCAAAGCTGAGAAGAACCATGGGATTTTGCCATTAACTCATTAATTCCTATAAAGAACTTTGCCCCTCAGTGTTCTTAAGAGATCTACTAATGCCGTCAAATTTACTATGATGCAATATAAATGTATTTAGCTGAGAAAGTCCTGATTATCTGCTACCTAGACTTTTCTGAAAAAGATGACAGGTTCTTTATTCTTTTAAAGGCACATCCTTACTTGACATTAGGAATTCATTCAGTGATCCTGAAAGACAGACAAGAACTATCCTACTTTGCCTTTTAAAACTGTTACTATCCATAGAGATTGTTGTTCGGTATTAATAATGTAAAAAAAAAAAAAAAAAAAAAAAAAAAAAAACTTCGGCAACGTTTTATTCCAAAAATCATAATTCAATCTGGTTAAATTTTAAATCTCTTATCACCTTCCTTCTGTTCTTGTATACATGGTATCACCATGTATATTTGAAGAACTCTTATAAGCACAACAGGAAAAACAGTGGTGCATAAAGTGTTCAAGAATGGGCAAGTCCTATCAGGTTTTGTATACTTTATTGGAATGCAAAGCAGAATACTGAATTTTTTAAAAATACATAGGGTTGGAAGAAAACTCCAGAAATTTATTCCACATTTAAAATGCAATATTACAGAACATTTATATTGTAGAAGTCAAATTATTGTTTGTCACTTCGTGACAAGCTCTTTATGACAACATCATATACTTATATAACGCTTACCATATGTTGTTAAGCAAACTGTCCCCCAAGTGATTATCACTCTGGACCAAAAGCTTGGAAATTGTTCTGAGCACCCACAAATGTCCTAGAAATAAAGATGTGGCTTCCTATTTCTAAATATGGTCTGTTAATGTCAGTGATATGCACAGAATCAGTGCTCTCTGACAGAAAAGAGCTCATCTGCATGTTTGCTGAAGCTGACATTCTGTCCACGTTGCCCATCATTGCCATGCATCTTTTACATTGATCTTCCTTTCCTGGTTGGTTTTGTCCACTCTTGGCATTTTAACTCACCCTTTAGCCTGCTTCTAACTGTCTGATTCCAGATATTTTTATTAGAATTCAACTTTTTCTATTTATTTAATTGCATGGATCCCTAGCTGGCTAGTTGTTTAATGAATAGATTAATATACTGATCCTTCCCCTAATTAATCTATTTTGTGACTAATTAATTAGCTAATATAGTCTGTGATTTATACACTCTGAATTTTTGGTTTCATTGTTTACCTTAGTCTTTGATTTCCTTCATCCATTGTTCCACTGATTCTCTCTTTGATCACTGGATTTACACTTAATTGCATTGATTTCCTGCATAAATAAGTATCTAATTCAGTAGCCATTTCCTCCTCTGTTTCTCATTTCTCAACTATTGTGCTTATGATATATAGCTGCTGTTTCATCTTCTCTGTGATGTCCTTCTGTCCCTTCACATCTGCAAATCCATTCTCCCATGTTTTACTTTTCTCTCATACTTTTCTACCAGCTTTGATCAAATATAGGTTGCCTGTATGCTTCAATTAGATTCTAATAATCTTTCAATATCTCTCTAGTGGAAAGAGGACCAAAACACTAAAGAGCGATTATATCTTTTAGAAAATATGAAGAAAAGGTAGGACTGAAACTCAGCTGTACATTTCCACATATATACACAAGACTGATGTATCTATATATATCCTAATCTGTCTCCTTTTTTATTCTACTTCCACATTCTTTATTTCTTTTATTTAATTTGTTTTCTTCTGACAACTTTGTTATGCAGTTTTCTGGAATTAAAAACAAAATGAAAAAGAATTTCAGGCAACTGCATAGCCTAGATTCTTGTAAGCTAGTAAAGTTCTGACAAAATTTTTAAGTCAACCGATGAGATAATTAGATTAATATGATTTTTTAAGACTTCCTGCCTTCAAGTTCAGAAGGTGTACTGTAGATCTTAATGAGGCAACACACTCTATCATCTTATCTGCTACAATCAGTTTACTAGAAATTGAGTAACAAAACCAGAATATTTTGTTGGACTCCCAGTTACCTGTGGTTTTCTGCAGGCTACAGAGGAATTATTTCTAGTTATAGAGAATAAAAGTTATAATATAGAGAACATTAATTCTTTGGAATGCAACTAATAAAAAAGTCCACCCAAGTCAATGATTATCCCTGTGTATCACTGTGGGAACCTCACCTACATTCGACCTCCTAGACTTAAGTAAGGACACATTTCAAAACATTTCCAGAACATTGCCAAATTCAAAATAAAAGGCAAAAGTGAGAAGTCAGTTTGAAACCCCAAAATTTCTTACAGGTAATTCACTGTTAGTTTTCCTTCAATACAATAATGAGAAGCACCCAGTTCATGAGCCACAGCCGTACTGTTGAATAAACTTTGCACCTACTCAGTTATAGAAAAAAAATAATAATTACAGGTCTCTGAAAATTTGCTGCTGATGATTCTTGGTTAAGTGACTACGAGGTGTTTACTCCTGAATATTTTCAGGAAAAGGCCGAGTATCCTAAAGATGGTGCTGAATATGTGTTGTTAGTGTAAATAGGATTTCTGTTCTACTGGTACTTCATGTACACCTTTGCTTCCCTGGATGTACTCTTTTAAAAAATCATTAAACATAAATTCCTTCTCTTTCTCCCACAGACACACACAAGAGCACGTGCAGTCCATGTTTAGTTGCTGCCAGTATCTCAGTATGCCAATGTCTTGGACTGCACATAGGCTGGCTTCAGTGCAGATTCCTTGTCTTTCCATTTAGGGTGTAAAGTTTGGAGTGCATTCTTACCCAATTAAGTTTTTATAAGTTATAAGGGACAATGGGTAAGAATTTAATTATGCCAGCAACCAGGGACACAATTTATGCATTAATAAATTGGCATTTAATGTGCCCAATGGGAAATGCTGAATCTGCGGGGTTCTGCTTATCTTAGTCTTTTAATAACTGGACAGCATTGAACTTTCTGTTTACCTCAAGCTACAAAACAGCTTTAACACGATTGTTATAAGATGGAACAACTTGATCCAAAGTTCATTTGGTTTTGCATACATTAGGTCTACAACTCGCAGAAGGAAATTAAAAAACACAGAGAAAGTGCAGAAACAAATCAAAAAGAGGTAACCAAAAAGATTCAGTGCTATTACATTCAACTAAAATGCTTCTGTAAAAGTCATTTCTACTGTTTCCTAATAGACTCCCTTGAAAGCAAACTCTAAACAGAAAGAGTGCAATCTGAAATTCAGTCTCAAAAGGTATCCTAAGAGATTGAGAAGAAATGCATTAGTTAGCACTAGCAAAGGGGTAAGTATTTCTGATCCTAAGAATACAAATACAGATCCATAGAACTATTAGTCCAACTTAATCATATACAGGAATCTATATAACTCAGTGAGTATGACAACCCTTTTACTTCATGTTTCATGAGAAATTCCATTGAAAAAAGAATAGTTCACGAACTGATTTTAATTTTTGCAAAATTTTTATTATGAAGCACTGAGAGAGGTTGTCATTGGAAAAAAAATCAGGCCGTTTTTAAATTTATTTTTATCAAAACACTTTGAAGAGAAAAAAAAGATATTTGATTTTAATCATCAAGATAGGTGTATCTTTGATTCAAATGACAGAATTGATGTATGTCAAATGTACTTTTCCAGTAATGCAGTCAGTTTAGATTTCTGTTCCATTCTGTGCATTTAAAGTGCAGTTTTATTCCTTTAAGGGAAGGTAGAAAAGCCTATTGGACATTTGTTTGTTTATTTGTTTGTTTGTTTTCCAGTTCTTATCTGTCTAATAGATTATCTTTATTAGAAAGGAAATAAGCTAGGAAGGGACATTTATTGCCATGCAGTTTTAGATTAGACTATTAATTTGTTTTAATTTTGGATCAAGTTTTGTATTATTGTTATCCATTTCCTCTTTAACTTAAACTAGGCAGAAGTATCTATTTTTAACTTACTGTTTTATTCAATGTGCTCTATTTTTCTTATATAAAATATATATATTCAGTAGCAGTTGGAGAGGTTAAAATTTATTTTAATATGTTATAAATTATAACAAATTTAATGTTAAATAGAAATAGAGGATTAGGCATCCCAGTACCCTCCTGCAATAATCTAAATGCATATTTAATGTTTATTCCTTGCACATGAGGCATATTCATTTCAGTAAACATTTTCTGTCTATGATATATACCATGTCCAAGCTTAAGTTAAATTCAAAACTAATATATTTTCAAGTCCAAACGAGGAGACAGGATCTTGCATCACAGAATCAGAAGTGTATAGTTAAATTGTATTTCACCCGTTAATGCAACAAAAGAAAGTCTGAAAGTTTTAAAATAGAAAGTAATAAGATTGGTGTTTTGTAGCAAATACCTTGTTTTCTGCATGAGGAGCTAAGTGTGTTACTTAAGGTATTATAGAACCTTATGCAATGTCATCAGGAATTAAAATGTAAAGGAAAGTGAAATACCAAAAGTGAACAGGGGCAGGTAGTATTTGAGAGGAATTGGGTAAAATTGAAAATTGAAGGAAGCAGGTAAAAAGTAACAGAAGTTCCTTGATGTGAAACCTGCTGTTGTTGCTGTTGCTGCTGATGCTGCTGCTAATAACAATAACAATTACTACTATTACTACTACTGCTGCTACTACTGATGTTGGCCTCACTACCCAGTTAGCTTTGTACCTCCACCACAACTGCAAAGCAATGCAGTGGTGGTATTTTAGTGTCTCTGTTTTTCTCGGATTTCTCGGGATTTCTCCAGGACTTTGTATTCTGATGATTCTCACCCTAGAGGAAAGCAGTCTAAAAGTGATAAAACTGATAAAACTGATAAAAGCAATAGAAGTGATAAAAGTGATAAAGACTACTCCCATCTGGACTCCCACTTACTACTCTGCTATTGGAAAGATATATCAGCTGATGCCTCCAGGTGGATAATATAATGTGTTAATGCTAGCTACTCAGGACATCTTAGCTCCCTTCATAGCTGTGCTTTCAATTGCATGTGTAATTTAGAGCAAATTTGTGACAATTAATCTTCCTTTTCTACTCTGTTGTAAAACTAACAGTAAGTTCTTTCTTTCTGATACACTTTAAAACTTTATGAGTTACAAATGTTATATGATTGATTACTAGTAGAAACTGAAATAAAATGCGTATTTTGTTTTTATTTCTTTCCTTGTTAATTTAATGTGTGTCTTTCAATTGGGATTTATAATTTTTTTCCTGTTTTACTCTAGTACTTGTTGTAGTCTCCCAAATTTCTGCAATGTATTTCTAAGTGACTGTTTTAATACATAGTTTTTTACGTGCAAAATTCCATTTCAGAAAGCCATGCACAATTCTTTTCAACCATTAAAAAGGAAGGAAAGGAAGGAAAGGAAGGAGGGAGGGAAGGAGGGAGGGAAGGAGGAAAGACAGAAAGAAAGGAGGAAAGAAAGAAAGAAAGGAGGAAAGAGAAAGAAAGGAGGAAAGGAGGAAAGAAAGGAGGAAAGAAAGGAGTAAAGAGAAAGAAAGGAGGAAAGAAAGGAGGAAAGAGAAAGAAAGGAGGAAAGAAAGAAAGGAGGAAAGAAAGAAAGAAAGGAGGAAAGAGAAAGAAAGGAGGAAAGAAAGAAAAAGGAGGAAAGGAAGAAAGAAACGAGGAAAGGAAGGAAGGAAGGAAGGAAGGAAGGAAGGAAGGCCCTAAATAAAAGACTAGTAGTATTCACAAAGGGCACACTCAGTTATTCATGCACTGTTCATATGCTATTTTTTTAAACTGTATAACCCTCTAACAATGTGCATTAGTCAAACGTTTTAAAAGGTTATAAAGACACAATTAATCACAAACTTGATTAAAAACACGGAGCTTGAATGACAAGGGGGAAAATGCTTAACCCAGTACTATACCACATATGTCTTTCCTTTAACTCGACTCCAACCTGAAAGCAAAAAGCTGTCTGGCAGTTCTTTTTCTCTTTACAACACCCAAGGAAAACAAGTAATTTGTTACGGGAATATTCAGAATGTCTTTAAATGCGGTGAGAGGAAAAATTCAGCTTTAACTGGAACTCACACTCATTCTATGATTTCTTATGAATAGCAGAAATGTTTTTACTCATTTTACCTTCTCTAAAACAGAAGAAAATTTCAAACTTCCACAACAGATGAACTTTCTTAACATTCACTATGGACTTACAAACTTGATGCCTAAAATTACATTGTTAAATTGAAAATTTATTACAAGAGCACTAACTTTAGGAACATACTTATTTTCTGTTTGATGTTTTCCCTGAAGTATTAAATTCAAATAAATTGTAAATTAAAATAAAATTAATTGCATTTTCAACATTAAAAACCCAGGAAAATTCCCTTCTGAATGGGAGACTTATGGCTAAGTATGAGCTTTCCCCAAATGTTCTGTACATTAGATATAAACCTATTAGACATAATAATTCTTTGTATCTCAGCAGTCTAAGCAAGTTTGTAGGAGGAAATGCTGTTTCCTTTATGTAGAAATCCTAGTCTGCCTTCTGTTCTAATTCTTCCCAAATATCACAGTCATTAGAGTGGGAGCATCTCTGCATTTTAAATTCAGAACATTATCTAAAACATCACTGAAGTTAGAGGCAACAATTCCATTCAATTCCATAGCCTTCAGCATAGGTTAGATCAGGTCCAGAGGCCAAAGGGTACTGAATATCTGAATTCTCTACAAGCTTATAATGTGATTTTCATGACAGAGTTTTTGATCCTAAACCTCTTTGTTCTTTATTAATTACATTGAGAATTACAATGAATAACAAATCTACCAAGTAAATGGGTAAATGGGAAACAGAATACACATGCACTTTTTAGAAAGTTCAATCATCAGAACACATCAGAGCACACAGTCCAAATAAATAAATAAATAAATAAATAAATAAATTTAAATGCCTTTCTACCCTAAACAGTAAGAACAATTTTATCTTTCCTTTGTAGAGAAGCCAATGTACCTTTACCAATAATTCATCAGTTTTGTTTCAAGGCATTTTAATTTGAACAGTTAGTATAGTGTTAGTAAAGCAACTAGAAGTATTTTTTTTCCAGTTTGTTATTAGCAAGTCTTTTCATGAACTTCATGAAAATATATCATCTATACCAGATAAGTTATTAAAAAATAAATAAAAAATACCATGTAGACATCTTTAGATAATTGTTTTACATTACTTTGAAAGGCACTAACAGCTCATCTCACCTATTCTAGGAGAAAAAATTATTAACTAATCATACTTTTCAATGATCACAGCTCTGAACAGTAAGATTGAACTATTCTCAGTTTATGTGAAAGACTCTAGAAAGTCATACAAACCTAAGGTTATCTCAGTGTTGTTTAAATGTCAAAGATACATGTGTATGTTTGCATTTTGTTATAAAAAACAGTATGACATTAGATTTTTAGATTCTAAGAATATCAAAAAAGAAGACTAAGTAAGTATGAAGCTGTTAATACAATAGTCATTTCTGATGGAGACCGAGTCAGCTTATAGCTCTTTTCTGAAGGTTTCAAAATGTCAAAAGACATTTTATCTGTAGTGACAGGACAAGGAGGAATGGTTTTAAACTGAAAGAAGGTAGATTTAAATTGGATGTAAGGAAGAACATTTTCATGATGAGGGTAGCGTGACCCTTACCCAGAGAAGTTGTGGATGCCCCATCATCAGAAGTGTTGAAAGTCAGATTGGACAGGGCTAGATGATCTGAAACCAAGCTAAGTGGTGCAGCTGATACACTAGAGGGAAGGGATGTCATCCAGAGGGACTTTGATAGGCTTGAGCAATGGGCCTTTAAAACCTCATGAACTTCAAAAAGGATAAGTGTAAGGTCTTACACCTGGGTAGGGACAATCCCTATGCCTGACCACTCTTTCTAAGAAATTTTTCCTAATTTCCAACCTGAATCTCCCCTGGTGCAACTTGAGACCATTCCGTCTTGTGTTGTTACTAGCTACCTGCAAGAAGAGGTCAACACCCAGCTCCCCACACTTTCCTTTCAGGTAGTCGTAGAGAGCAATATAATCTCTTGGTTGCCCAAGGAGGTGGTGGAGTCACTGTCCCTGGGGGTGTTTAAGGAAAGGTTGGATGTAGTACTTAGGGACATGGTTTAGTGGGTGATATTGGTTGGACCAGATGATCTTAGAGGTCTTTTCCAACCTTAATGGGGGGGGAGGGGGGGGTGGACACTAGATGATCTTTAAAGGTCCCTTCCAACCCCAAACCATTGTAAAATTCTATGATTCCTAGGATTCTATGATCAACGCAAATGGCAATATGGTTTCTAAATCATTGTACAAAATCATAAGCATAACTGTCTCTCTGTTCTATGTCACTTTCTCTTTCTTCACATAAACACATCATAGAAAATGTGGGAACGGACCATTATGTTTGCCCAATTCTGCAGTTTTTACTTTAGATCATTGCAGTCTTTGTGCCTTAGAAAGACTTTATCTTTATATACTCTTAGAAAATCTTTCTAAATAGGGAAAACTAGGAAGTTTTTCTAAATAGGCAAAACTTGAAGAACCACTGAAGGGCCCCTAAAAGCAATCAGTCAGTACTGTAATCATGCTTAATGCAAACTCCATGTGTCACTAATCATCTAGTTATAACCAGTGTTGTTACAGTCTTCAAAGCAACTTTATCATCTTCTTTACTTTTTTATTTTTTAAATGTTTCAGGACAGTTTTAATCTGTCATGTAAAAATGAGTGTGCTGTGGTTAAATAAACAATTATATTTGCTTAATATAATATTAACTATCTGTATTACAGGTTAATAAATAATATCTGAAGGATGACAGCCCTTGGGATAAAAGTTCCCACTATGTTGATACATGAGCAAGGACAAAAATCAAAACTTGTATTCACAGTGATGAGAAATGAAGACAACCTGGTGGCTCACCATAGAAACCAAACACTGAATTGTTCATGCATGCTGTTAGCTTACCAAGGTAATTACTGATTTTGGTACCCTCAACACACACTGAGGCAGACCTGGTTCCCAGTTCTTTTACAGCTGCTGATACACTGACTCTGTTATACATATGCTTTCTGCTCATTTTCCACTTCTGAGACTTTGTCTAGCATAACTGATCGCACAGCTTACAGTTATGCTTCCATAGCAATCAGTAGGGCACCCTAGATGCACAAAAAATCCCTTCAGGGTCTGTAGCAATTTACCAGATAATATTAACAAATAAACGAGTTAAGGCCCTGGATTTAATGTCCCTTCTTTCTGTAGAAGTGCATGATGGCCTCTTCAGTTCAGGAAAGTGTGTGCCCCACTACGTTTCCTTCAGTTTTGGCTAATGAGTGTGGCCAAACTGATGCAGAGCTGCGGTTTGCTACCAATTCTCTTTCCGTTAGGTCTCAGCAGCGTACAAGCTGCAATTCAGAGGAAACAATCTGAGAAAGAGAAACATTCAGTTGTGTCAGCTCAGCTGTTTACTGGAGCACATGACAGAGGCGCTTGGGAAAGGACTCCAGATTAAACGAACAAGCAAATAAATAAATTGCAAAAGACATAGAGTTCTTTTAAATTTCAACAGTTCTCTAGCTTCATTCCCTGCTAGCTTCCTTGTAGCCAGGAACTGCCTGCTTTGGTAACATAGATCCACACATTCACAGCTACTTTTCATTATCACATTAGGTGAAACTGTCTGCCTGGGAATCAGGGGGCTATTGCTGGGTATGGGGTTGGGGAATCCTATTTCAATGTCAGAATATTCAAATTAAAAACTCATTTTCTCGTTTCTGTAATACAGTGTAAGTAGGAGGCAAAATGACAATAGATACTAAAGCAAATTTGCATTCAGATAAGAGTTGCTAGGCTGATGGAGATACACAAAGAAGTCTCCTAATATCACCAGGATATGCTAGCTGCACACAAATTTTTTGAGTTGTCACACAGTCAGTAAGATATCAGCAATGTTTTATTATAGAGTTTGCATGTAAAAGAAAGGATATTTCATGCTCAAGAGTATTCAGATTTCACCATATTTTCCTTTGTAAATGAATACGAATATCTTGTATTCAAAATATATGTAGTTCCTTTTCACACTTGTCACAATAACAACAAAACTAATTTAATGACAATTTGGTCAAGCGAGAAGGAACTAGTTAATTAGTGCCTTATGAGTCATGTTAGACAGAGATGAACCAACATATGTACAAAATAACAGAAGGTTTGTTCTGGTGCTTTTTTGTTGTTGTTGTTGTTTTTGTTTGTCTTTTAAAGATCTTCAGTAATCCACTAGGCCAAGTGGTGCTCTATAGCTCAATTCCCATTCTCTCTTTAGCTACAGTTGACAGAAGTATTGTTCTAACAGACAAAAACAGGAGGAGCTTTCAAATGGAGTAAATACGGATCAAGGAGCTCTCTTTCTCCAACTCTCATCTCTCTCCAAGTGAGATTTCAAAAGTGTACCTAAAGGAAGGGAGTGATCAGTAAGAACCTTGCCCAGGCAGCCACTGTAAGGGGACATTGCTACATGATAGGGATTGCATCTCCTGCAACTAGAGGTGTAAAAGTGGGGTTGGCACAGAATGTACCCCTAGGTGCCTATTGCATAGGGTCCCTGGTGAGCTCCCTCAGTCTTCCTTAAAGACAGGCAGTCACCTCTAGTAGAAAATGTAGGACTGGATATCTGAGTGAATAGACAAATTATACAAATTATACAGCAAATTCTTTTTTAATGCTGAGATAATCAGGTCTCCCAACACTGTTTTGACAGGGAGACAGTTCCTAGATGGTCCAAAAGCAGCAGGAGGACATATGTGCATGAAAAAGAAAAAAAACTAGAGTTAAGTGGCTGCTTTGTTCTCAGTCTTGTGCATGAGCAGATGACACTGGGGAGCCTCCAATGACAGAGTCTGATTAGCACATATTAAACTGATTACATGAAAGATCCATTACATACTATATATATATATATGTATATATACACACACTATATATATACACACTATATATATATATATGTATATATTCATTTCTCTGTTGCACCTGCCTAGTCATTTCTGGGTAAAGTAGTAACACAAAGGAAGCTTTGTTTTTTCTTCATCCTCTTTCAAAAGTATTATAGATACAAAACCAAATAAACAATATGCTTTGGGAACATTGTGGTCAGGACTGATTAGGTTTCTTGGAATCTAGAGGATTTGTTCCTTAAGAGGAAAAGGTTTCCACAGAATAACACAGACCTTCCTTGGAATAGAGTAATATAAAGGAAAACTTCCTAAGAGTACTGTACAGTGAGCCTAGTGGCATTCTTTTTCTCTGGAATCATCTTAAAGGAAGTAAACACCCTGCTCAAGGATTTTATCTTCACAGTCTTAACACCTCTTAATACAGTTACCCCACAATCTCTTACAAATGACAGTCAGGATCACTAAAACCACTTTTTCTTTCCTTTGCATGGCAATATTAAGGTTTTATTTATATAAAGTCTATATAAATGCTCCAATATTCACTCCAATATTGAGCAAATGTACTGTTTTTATTTCTTAAGGGACATGTATGAAAACAATAAAAAAAATTTAATAATAGCAATTTATGGTTTTTATCTGGGACCTAATGGTGAGAGGTATATTTATTTATACTATTTATTTTTTCCATATACTAGTGATTTACTAGCCATTTACATGACTAGTGATAACCAATGTACTTTTGAAAAACAAAAAAAAATGGTTGACAAAACATCTCAGGTTTCAAATTTGCAAACAGGATATTCTTGCAAAAGAAAAACAGTGGTTTTAAATACATTAGCAAACAACTTACAAGCAGAAAAAATTATAGCTAGCATTCATCAAAAGAAATAAATCTGTATTACACCACAGATATATTTGTTTCAGGAGATTATTGGCTGAATTTCCTTTTTATTATTTTAGAACTATTCAGAGTGAAAATTTCCAAAGTGATTCATGTGACTAGTAGCAGTATTCTTGAAAAAAAAAAAAAAGGGGGGGGGGGGGGGCTTATCCATACAGAGCTAAACCAATCATTTACCAAGGTATATGAGTAGTTAGGTGCCTGTCTGAAGTCTATGTGGTGCCTATCACTGAGGCTCAGGCAGCTTATTCACTTAGATAGCTTTGAAAATCTTTTTAATCTTGGGAGATTTTTCAGAGATGCTACCATAGGTCTTATAGCACTGAAGTCTTATGCTACAGCAAGTAGCATTTGTTCTCAGAAGTATTAAACAATGGCACTGTAAACTGCAGAAATGTTATGATTTCTGCTAGATACCCTTAAACTACTTTTAAAGATGAAGCACAGAAAAAGACTGGGATAATGATCCAGGGGCAGAAACAACAAATAGTGTACAGTTAATTCCAGTGATAAATAGAATAGATTCTGCAAACTACCTCACACATATAGTGCTTTTGAATTGCTTGTTGTGTTCACTCACAGAGGTGAAAGATTCATTTTTCATCTAACCCTTAAGGACATAACTGCATTAGTCTCTCCTGCTTTAATCCAACCAGTGACACTTTTCCACTCATGGGTAAATGCTCATGCAGTGCCACTTTATATTATTATAAACAGGACATGGAAATTGTAGAATTTCTATTTTCTTCAGCTTTACTGAGCCTGAGGAAGCCTGAGAGAGAAGTGCATATTAAGGAAAGCAAGTTATTTGGCATGGATATATTTTACCTTAATTTCAATTTGTAACATTTGTCTTAAAGCTTGAAAAAAATTGATGGAAATAACTGAGGTTAAAACAGCAAAACACATACACAAATACTTTCACAACTAGAAGTGGGTGATAAGTATTTTGGGTTGGTTTCTCAAAGGTCACTCTCACTTCTCATCTAAATTTCACACAGGGATATCTCTTCCGCATTTACCTTCTGTTCACCACACAGAAGATAAAAACCATCCACATCCCATATCCGATGCATCAAAGACTACACATACGTATGTATGTGTATGTTTATAAAACAATAATAAACACACATACATGGGTGTTGTTTATATACTTATAAAGATGAAAACCAGCTATATGTAAAATAGGCTTTTGTTGGGTACAGCAAGCTGTATAGCCTGAAATGTTCCAAGCCATTTTACCTGTCAAATGTAGACCACTTTTACCCAAATTGTCAAAATATCCACTGGAATCTATAGCAGTAAAAATGACATCAAGGAGCAATCAAGGTGGAAATCTTATATGGGGACTGAAAAGTCAAGTGCTTTCCTTGTATTTCGTAATAGTTACTCAGTAACAATAATCAAAGACAATAATGAAGTTTGAAAACACACCAACTTCTGCAAAATATCCTGTTACATTTAATTTACCTTATTTTCTTTAACCTGAAATTATTAACACAATAATTGTGCATTCTGTAAGAGCATCAACACTGATCCTAACTGTTATGTTCTCCTTTTCCATTATGCTTTATATATATAATCTCATATATATAATGTCACATATGAAGTAAAATTATACCTTTAAAATATTTGGTACCATGTTTTATTGATGTCACATACAACCAAAGTATATGAAAATATACATATATTTTAAAGATTTTTATAACACCACTCACAAAAATATTTAACCACTTTCTTCCTAAGTCCACTCTTCATAAACAACTGACTGCTTATGCTTTACTGATAAAAATGTGTGGAGAATGTGAAACTTGAAGAAACATTTCTAAGTAACTATGGAAACAGAACTTTATTCACATTGTAGTGTCTTTAGTAGATTTGCAGACTCCACCAGAGAATAGGAGCAACAACATAGGATGAAATCTGCCAGTTCCAGATTTGACAGAAATGAGCTGTTAATGAATGGTTACAGAAGAATATTTTGAGGTCACTTATTTGGAAAAACATACCACCAACAAAACACCAACACAAACAAAAACATGTAGTATATAAAATCCTATGCTTGTCTGCATGCTACACTTTCACACCATCTGGTCACAAATATTCTGCAAGAAATTCTGCAGGAAAAAATATATATATATATTATATTTGTATATATTGTTACATGAGTGTGTATATTTTGTTCTATTTCTTCACAGGGAAAAATTTTGTTCTCTAGACAGGAAATCTTTCTTCATCATTCACTTTCCTAAGAACACTATCCTCACCTTCTGCTACTTTCTGTGTTAGAGAGAAACAAAACATAACTAACCTCAAATTATAGTCATATTTTCAAATGCCTAGTTTTATTCTTATAGACTATTCATGATTCATAACAAATGGGACCTAAAAATGAAAGAAAACATATTTTTTACATTAAATGCAGGTATATTTACATTAATTCTGATTCCTGACTTCAATGAAAGTAAATTTTCTTTTGTATATTTGCAACCTAGATTATCCAACATACCTAGAAAGAAACCATGAGGCTACAAACTGAGCAGAGAACCCTCAGGTTTGTCATGGCCTGCTATTAGCTACTGATCCTTAAACCTCCCTATTTCTTTTAAGAAAATACATTACACCTACTGTAAGATATAATTAGTTATTGCTTGTAGAAGCAAAGAACTAAACATTATTTTTTTGTGGTGTTAATGAATTTAGGAAATTCAAGAGACCAAATTTTATAGAAACTGCCCTTCTGCACCATTTATGTGTTTGGAACTGTTCAGAAATCCCTATTTCCTCTTGTTCACAATAAGGAAACAGAACACAAACAGAGCTATAGACATTTCTATCTGATTTTTTTCAACAGTCACAGATGAAGTCCTAGTATATCTTTGGTAAATATGATAACTCTTTAACACAAAGTCACAAAGAAGGACAAAAAGGCAGTTAAAAGCTCCTTGCACCTTTCTTTTCTACTCTTTCACATACTGTCATTATTGTCATTAGTAATTTCACGCAAGCCATATTCCAGATTTGACTTTGGGAGAGTTCGCATCCTTTAGATGTTCTGCCCAGTATTATACATCTACCAATTAAATAACATATTAAGAGTAGAAATATATCCTGAAAATACTATGGTTTGGACCTTTTTATTATATTTTTCTCTTTTGTAGTACAATAACTAAAGTGTTTAAAGTGTATAGTGTTTGCCTTCATTTTCATTATACATTTCATCTGTTTAAATGTGTTTAAGATAACCTTGCTGTTATGTTATGCAGTATTTTTATGTTTCTGAAAGCAAGTGTGTATTACAAGGAATAACAACTCTAGTTAAAGGGTTCTCAAAAGAGAATTATAAGTGCAGAAACAATTCCACAACCATTCCTTGCTAAGTACATATGCCCTCTTTGCTTAGCTGCTTCTTGGAGGTGTCAAACTGAAAAATTGATTGGACTGCTTTTGTTAACCAAAATGAAAGCAACTGCCTCCATATCTATACAAAACAAAGGTTATGGATCATCCTATATTTAAACTGAAAAAAAAAAAAAAATCTGAGCTTCTGAAGGGTGATTCTCCCGACTTCTATTTTCCTTCCTTTATGCACATGAAGGAGTATGCAAGTGAAGTAGTGTATTTATTATGATATTCATTTTTTTAGCATAAAACCATCTCTGAACTCAGTGAAGAATTATGGTAACTTATTAGGCATTTATTAGAAATTCATCTGTGAATACAGGTTTTAATGAAGGTAAGAATTTAAGAGTTAAAGAGCTATGTTAAATAATTACAGGACAGACAATTTTTTTTTTCATTTAAGGAAAGTTTAAAATTTATGTGTGTATCCTTGCCTACATAAGTAAAATACAAAATGAATAAAACACAACTAAATAATTGAGCATAATGTGACAGGTATTGGTGCTTTTTTATTCCAGGTAGAAATTGGATTATGTTGTTTTTGTTGTTGTTGTGGTTGTTTTCCTGCGGGTTATGTGAACAGTATATTGGTATAAAATAGACTGAGGTTGATAAGCCATCTGGCAGAAAGAAAATTGATATAGCATACATAAGCAAATGGACCTTCATTTTGAAGTATTTCCTAGCATTTTGATAAATTCCAACATTTGTACCATTCTTTTTTTTTTGAGTTGTTTGCTATATATTTTTATTTGTATGACACATTTTTTCTGTCCTGTATAATAATATAAAATTCTAGCTTAACAGTAAAAAGATTTCTAGTATAGACATTTCAAAAAAAAAAAATCAACAAAAAAACATATACATCAGCTTCTTCAGAGAATTTTGTCCTTGCTTTGTGAGCTCTTCAGAATGACACAGAAAAATACCAAAGCTTTATCAAAGTGGTTAAAAACAAGTAAGATGGAATCTGGTCATCATTTGGCTACTGCTGTACTGCAAAGCAATTTTAAGTTTATTTTTCTTCTGGAAGGAATACCTAAGGACACTTCAGATAGCAAAGCCACTACAGATTTGTACAATGTTACTGTGAAGAATAAGAATGCATAAGAGACTTAAAGGACCAATCTCACCTAAGGCATTCAAAACATTAGGAATAGAAATCATGAAAAAAAAAATCATGAAAAAAAAAGGGACAATTTTCAGTTCATAAAACACATTGACAATTTACAGAGAAATTATGTATCCTTTTTTCATCTTGGAAAGGAAATACGTCCTTGCTTTCAAAAATGTGAACCATGTATAAAAAATGCTAGGAATATTTGAAAGTAGAGGGAGACCTCTTGTTATGGAGATGTCTGTCCTCCCAGACAACTGCTGCTATGTATATTGAGGTTCTGCTTCCCAGGACCTGGTTGAACATCACTCATTGGTGGGGAGTAGAGGTTTTTTTCTTCCTTCTGTGTTTCTGTGTGGTCTTTGCTTCTTTTTTTTCCTTCTTTCTTTTTTTTTTTTTTAATTAAATTATCTTTATCTCAACCTGTGAGCATTTGTGGTGGAGTTTAGCTGCCCAGCAGGATAAAACCACCACTCCAGCACAGCAGTTACAAACGCCCACTAGAACAGGCATGTAGACAGGCAGCCCACATTGACATTTTCTGTAAAACAACTGACTTAATAATTCCTAACAACAGAGATGTTCTATGAGATAATTAAATGTAGGTGATAGGACTATTCAAAATCTCACCTTAAGGGTTTAGCTGCTACTCTAAATGTTGAAAGACATAATGATAATCCCGCCTTCTTATGCCTGTTCTCTCATTTAAGCTCTCCACTTACCTTATAAAATCATTTGGACATAATATCATGATATATAAATGTAAGGTTATTGTTTTACTGGTAGATGTTTGTTAACTTTGCTAAAATGAAATTAGCTTTATATTCTAGGGAGCCTATTTTTTGGTAATTTAGAAATGTCCCTTTGGCTTATCCTCTCAAATTACTTTTATACAAGACAGGTATTTTGGAATTGTATAACTATGTTAAAAATGCTTTTCAGAATTTGGTTTTCAAGGGCTTTGGCAGGGAATTTTAAATTAATTTGCCATGATTTAACATTTACCATACTTAAAATATCAATAGATTTTCCCAAATATATTGGCTGTTTATTTATCTGATATTTTCTATAGGGATTTCCACTGAGCTGTAGAAAAGACAAGATAAAAAAGGAGGATAAAAGATAAAAAGATAAGATAAAAGATAAAAAAGGATAAAAAAGATAAAAGATAAAAAAGATGGAAGGGGAAGGGGAAGGGGAAGGGGAAGGGGAAGGGGAAGGGGAAGGGGAAGGGGAAGGGGAAGGGGAAGGGGAAGGGGAAGGGGAAGGGGAAGGGGAAGGGGAAGGGGAAGGGGAAGGGGAAGGGGAAGGGGAAGGGGAAGGGGAGAAAAGTAGAGGGAAAACATAGTTATATAAACATGCTAATAATGAACCATGTAATGTTTTACCCACAATACCTCGATAAAAAAAAAGGAAAAGGTAAACTCCTTCAAAACTAGGAGCTGCCAGAACTAAACTGCCTGTGTAGAACTACATTGCACATTGTTAAATTGTATGAGCCATAAACTTTCTTTATGTAAACACCAAATTAGTGACTGAATAAATGAATTCCCTCTCCACTACCAAAACCTTTATTCCCAGAAACATTTATTCCCAGAAAAAAAAAATAATAATAAGAAGAAAACTATGCACATTGTGGTAGAAATGTCTGTAAATTCAAGTACTCTATGCAATCATTTTTTTGTTGCAAGAAACATCAGTAATATGTAACTATTTCACACTGTCATAAAACATTTGATAGGAATGCAACGGGGTCTTCAGGCATCATATATTAAACATTTTTAATCATCTGGAAATAGAAATAAAGAATGTATTAACAATTTAACCAGTCAGTGCTTGAAGTTTTGTGATCAAATACAAAAAAAACAATGCTGGAGAGGTAAGAAAGAATGGATAAGTGGTGATAAAATGAGAGACCATTTAACATTAAATGTGGAGCCTGTGAATAAATCCTAGTCAATGTAAGTTTCTGCCTGTTTATATTAACTCGAAGGAGGGAACACTACAATAAGAAAACAAACTACATGTACCATCAGTGCAGGACTATTTATGGAAAAGATTTTTGAAGATAGAGGGGTAACAGACAGAAAATGCAACTGAAGTTTTATCAATGGTCAGGTAGAACTATAGGAAAAAAAAATCCCAATTTTTGAATATACTACATCCCTGGGCTTCTAAAAGCAATAAAATTTGCTTCCTTCTTTTCCTGCAACATAGTCTTCTTATCTTCTCATAAGCTCACAGGAAACTAGCATATTTGCACCCACTGATCATCTCCTCCATCATCCCTATTTGCCTAAAATTGTTCATGTTTGTTTAAGATAATATGGCTTTCCATATACATAAGGTTTCCCACAACCATACAGGGTATAGATTTTATGAGTATAATTGTTAAATTTCTTACAAATACTTGTCATTTGTGGAATTCACTGATATACACAGCTCTAGGATATCATCCTCGTTTTCAAACTATTTGAGTACTCAAACAACTGCTGTCTTGGAAACAGTGTTCTTTTTTTTTTTTTTTTTCTGGTTTGTGCCAGATTAGATGGCAATGGTATTGATCCAAAAATACTGCACTCCGAAGGAAATATATATATATATATATGGCTAATTTTGGAACACTGAAGACTTAAAAGACTAAGCAAAGTCTTAGTCATCCTGTTAAGTTGAAATCATTATTAATGGAGAGACAAGGTCCTTAATAACCTTCATGCTGCTGTGATATGTTGTACATGCATATATATATATTCCTGAAAATTATTACCTATACTGGACACTGAACATGAAAAGAGTATATATTTAACAAGATATTTGAGACTTTTAACCATTACCTAAAGACTTGTACTATAAGCTGTAAAACAAAGCTTGCAGAATATAGAAACATTAAAATACACTATAAAATCAGAACATTGTGTTGTGTCTTCAGTGTTATTGCTAAGGTTCTTTAATAGAGATACAGAGTCCTTGTATACAGTAGAATGATGTTAAATAGATCCCAAAGTACAAATGTGAACTGAGACTTAACTGACACATCTAACAAAATTGATTCAGAAGGGGACTGCACATCTTGTACAGATTTTTTTTTTTTTTTAGAAGAATAGCTTTTATCAGTTAATTTATGTTATAGGAGTTGATGATTCAGTTAAACTGTGTGGAGCCTGTAATGGCTAAACTGGAGTGTTTTCAAAGAAAGACACTGTTCAGTAACAGCTGAACTGGAGTGTCTTCAAAAGAAGCTGTACTTGCATCACTTTGTTAATGTAAATAGTAAAATTTCTTCATCTAGACAAGCTCAAAGAGAACAGAAGTGTAATTAGCTGCCCCAGGATGAGATCCATAACTCCCAGGGTACTCATTTCTCTCCCCAGATGCAATATTCATTATTCTGCACCATAAAGAACTAAATTGAAAGAAATGTTGAGCCCAAATGATTCCAAAAGATCATACCAGCTGCAAAGAAGTGCAGGAATTTCACAGATGATGCAGAACTAAATGCAGGTAGAGGGACTTCACACACTCTCAAGGAAGAGCCAAAGTAAAAGGTATAACTGTAGGGATATCCAGCATTGAAATAACAGCCTGTATTATTCTGGTAACAATAGTGAGTATATCATATAAACAACTTTTTTTTTTAATATGGATTGTGGTGCATTACGAATTTAAATCAGATCAGCAGGCTTACTAGCAGAGTCCTGTAGCCAACAGGTACAGAGAAAAATAAAAAGCAAACAAGAATGGAAAATCTGTTGGTTTTCTCTTTAATCAGACATTAAAATGCAGGCAATCACAGTGAAGCTACTGAGAAGTATGGACTTCTTGTCTTTTAGTCTGTTTAGATAATCAAGGATCTAGTCTTACACAGCTTCTAGGCAACTGTTCTACTATTTTCTGTGTTTCACTTTGAGAGTATTGACATTTTTCCTCCTCCTTTTGAGCATTTGCAAAGACCATGAGTGCGAAAAAAGACTGTCATCAAACTCTACTTTCTGTTTGTTTTCACTAATGAAAACTACACTGAATTAAAGCATGCAGTCAGCGGAAAGTTCCTTTTTGTCTGCTGCAATCATGTGTATGAACCATTTTTATCCTCTTGAAGATCACTGAAGCTGTAAGAATCTGTTAGTACTGTTAGTACTGTTTTAGTACAGTTGGTGAATGGAATTCATTTAAAAGCTTGTATCCAAATAATTGTGATTGTCATTAGGTTATATACAACTAAATGACAGTCAGATGTAACAAAATGAATCAAAGAATTTCCCATATTCAACTTTATCTGTATATTTTTATATGGCTATTCTTAGGCCTAAAAATCAGCCTAAAAATCTGTATCTCAATGGTTTTCAAAATGCAGTGGTAGGCACCTGACTTTATACAATTATTAAGATACTGTTCATGATTAGGAGTGCACGTGTAATATGAAGAAAATCAGATGCAGTTTGTTGATGACACAGATATGCACAGGTATGCATCAAGAAAAAGAATTTCAAAACACTTTATATTTTTCATACAGAAGGATAGCAGAGGCAATGGGAAGTCATGAACAGAAAGTCAGCTGTGAATTAGGAACAGAAGTCAGCTCTACTGCCTCCAAATCCTGTACTTGCCATTTGTACTAACTATGCTCTCGCTCTACCTAGTCCCTTGAGATTGTCTAAATACTTTGCACTTGTGTGAAAGTTCTGTCTGCATCAAAACACAACTCAGCTCAAGGAGAACAGGAAAAACATCCACTGTAGGCTGTTTCAGAGATTCAGCCCTCTGCCACATGAATTAA
This sequence comes from Anser brachyrhynchus, assembly GCF_964034855.1. NCBI lineage: Eukaryota > Metazoa > Chordata > Aves > Anseriformes > Anatidae > Anser > Anser brachyrhynchus. The sequence goes on from NC_137694.1 coordinate 110,332,552, forward strand.
AAATAAATCTTACCAACACAGTTATTGCTGAAATTCTTTTTCCAGGCACAATGAGGTGGTACAAACTCTGCTCAATGGACCTGTGTCATTTTCAGTCAGTGGCTTTGACTTAAATGTACAAAAATAGGCACCTGTATTTTGCCTAGTAGGCCAATTGTTGTGTTTATTAACTTTTGTGGGAAGTAGTTTGGCATGGGCTGGATTCCCTTGTACTTAGAGAATCAGACCCCCTTTTCTCTTTTCTTTTCTTTTCTTTTCTTTTCTTTTCTTTTCTTTTCTTTTCTTTTCTTTTCTTTTCTTTTCTTTTCTTTTCTTTTCTTTTCTTTTCTTTTCTTTTCTTTTCTTTTCTTTTCTTTTCTTTTCTTTTCTTTTCTTTTCTTTTCTTTTCTTTTCTTTTCTTTTCTTTTCTTTTCTTTTCTTTTCTTTTCTTTTCTTTTCTTTTCTTTTCTTTTCCTTTCTTTTCTTTTCTTTTCTTTTCTTTTCTTTTCTTTTCTTTTCTTTTCTTTTCTTTTCTTTTCTTTTCTTTTCTTTTCTTTTCTTTTCTTTTCTTTTTAGTACTTGTATCTTTTCTTTGTGTTACTACAAGAATTTGTCCCCCTCTCTCTTACAGAGCTACAAAGCTGCTAAAATGTTCTTAATTTGCTGGTCTCGCACATTACTTTCAGACTTTCACACTTTCTAGTCTATATTTACCACTTGTTTCATATCTATTGCAGACTTATCTTTAAAAGTAATAATATTTTACCAGCAAATATATATCAGTAAGTATAAAAGGTCTGAATTTTAAAAACAATAATTATGTTCTCCTAGAAATCATTTTTTTACACTCAGTATAAATGTTGGTATTTTGCCAGTTAGCCCTCACTCTCTGTAATTTTTGATGGCTGTAAAACTCAGAAGAGTTAATTCTTATCTCTCTTACAAGATTAATTGTTTTTACAAGCTTTTCTTCTTCTTCTTCTTCTTCTTCTTCTTCTTCTTCTTCTTCTTCTTCTTCTTCTTCTTCTTCTTCTTCTTCTTCTTCTTCTTCTTCTTCTTCTTCTTCTTCTTCTTCTTCTTCTTCTTCTTCTTCTTCTTCTTCTTCTTCTTCTTCTTCTTCTTCTTCTTCTTCTTCTTCTTCTTCTTCTTCTTCTTCTTCTTCTTCTTCTTCCTTTCTTCCTTACTTCCTGCCTTCCTCCCTCTCACCCACCTCCCTCCCTCCCTCCCTCCCTCCCTCCCTCCCTTTCTTCCTTCCTTCCTTCCTTCCTTCCTTCCTTCCTTCCTTCCTTCCTTCCTTCCTTCCTTCCTTCCTTCCTTCCTTCCTTCCTTCCTTCCTTCCTTCCTTCCTTCCTTCCTTCCTTCCTTCCTTCCTTCCTTCCTCCCTCCCTCCCTCCCTCCCCTCCCTCCCTCCCCTCCCTCCCTTCCTTCTTTATTTTTGCACAGGGAAAATCCCAGGAACGTTTTATCAAAAGCTTCTCCCCATTTGTGACTCATGATCTGTGAAATATGGTTTAGATACAAGAGAGAAGATAAATAGTTTTCATTTGTAACACACAGAAAATGGTTTGTTCTGCTTTGGTTACCACTAAATCTGAAAAAATACTCTAACATAAATTCTCTTTTCTTTTTAATAACAATACTCATTTAAGAGGATGGGTGAGCTTGTACAAGCTTCTTCTGATGCATCAGGTCAAATCCTATTAAAGATTTAACGCTACAGGCACTTAACATTTAAAAGCTGTCTTACTTGTGGGATAAAAATGAATGATATGCCTCAACATTAAACATAAAATTAAAATTATCAGAACTGTGTTTAAACAGTTGCCTGCTATGTTTATCTTTCAGATTGGAAAGTATGTTCTGGTCATTTTGTACAAAATTGCTGTTATATATCAGGTACTAATTTAATCACTTCTGCACTATTCCTGTCACCCACATCCTCAGCACTATACAGTTGTACATTCTTCATCTCCTTGTTTATAAACACTTAGTATTTATTAATTTATTCTCACAATATACTTCTAAGGATAGAAGCATTATGAGGCCCTTTACAGATCAGGAACTGAAGCACAAAGAATAAAGTGATTTGTTAAGATTCAAGTCAGGTTATAAACATATCAATTATAATTAAGTCCAGTGCCCAAATTTCATTTGAAACTGTATTAACAGCATACTAAAAAGGAGATAAAAATGAGAAGTAACCCTTCATAGCAATTTAAAAAAATGGTGTAAATTGAATGTTTCTACATGTAAAATGCATATTTTTTGAGCTGAGTTTTTTCAAGACTTGGAATCTTGAACTTGCAATTAAAGTTTAGGGTTTACTGAAGGTTATTCTAATTAAGGGGCAAAATATGGAATAATTAACAATGAAAGTAGGATTAAAATTGGATCAGCCAGCTGTCTCAAGAAAATCTGTGGATGAAGTCTTCATGAGAAAAATTGGCAATGATTTGATATGGCCATGGTGTTTTCTGTGTTGTAGAACACTTTCATTTTGATGAAAGTGAACACCACTTGACATAAATATGGAACTTTGAGTGATTTATTTAATCATTAAGACTCTTTTGGGGAGCCAAAATTTCTTCTCTTAGAGGGAAGTTAAAAAATCTTCACAGTTTGTGGAAATCTGCATCAGATTATCTTCAATGAAAGATCTTTCCTCCAAGTGACTTACAGTATACCTGATGAAACAATCATCCCTAAAGCACACTATTAAGACGTAAATACTACAAAACTTTCTTCAAAATCAGAGAAAATACATAGTTGCTCAAAAGCTGAATTTGTGGATGCTTCCCCCTGCTTTTCAAAGTCCCATGAGTGACAGTCTAATGTCATCAATATATATGTAACCCCAGATTAACAAGTAAATAATAAATGCTGTCCAAATTTATGGTAGATATCTTGAAAGCACAAAATAGTTTCACTGTGATGGAGAAAATGGCTATTGTATAATTTTACTGCACAGAAAAGTGAGAAAAACAGTGGATGGCACAAAACAGTTAACTGCAAAGCCAGTCATAGTACTTGAGGTGCTAAATATAGATTCAGCAAGGATAAGAATGTTTCAACTCTCTCCAGCCAAATTCAATCCATTTGGTACTATAAGAATAACTCAACTACATTCAAGAACAGAAAATCATCCCAAAAGATTACGTTTTGATTTTTTTTTTTTTGATAGTACTGTGATTAATGCATTTCTGGTTTAGAAAAATTGAAGCAATGTCTATATTGACTAAGATTATAAGATAACTAGTTAAATATAAGCTAGTGTTCAAATGCTAACATCCAAAACCCACTACATGGACAGTAGTCACATCTACTAGTTAAAAGAAGCCCATGGGTGAGCATGATAAGCACTATAAGAAAAAATAAATAAGCAATTAAGAGACATGAAAATCTCAGTGCTAAAATCTTTAAAGTGATTATTTTCATACAATAAGCTTATTTCTGAAGGTGCTAATATAGCTTCAAATATACTAAATGCCTGTGTTTAAGAAAGCAATTTAATTGCTAATTGGATTATGTGCTCTTTTTTTGTACCTAAAATGAGAAAGTCTGTCTTGGTTACTAGAGACTATCTGAAGTTATATGAATGAATGATGGAGAAGATATGACATTTTCCAGTTTCGTGTGATTCCAAAGTATCATCTCATTATTGCACATCAAATTAGAACTTCTTATAGTGAGTGAAACACCTTGTTGAAACAATTACTACAGAATTAAAAATATTACAAGACAATTGTTTTTGTTACTAGCAATTTCAATTTCAAATAATGAATTATCATATTTAAACTCAAATAAACAAATTACAGATGCCTGGATTGTATTTGAAGGCAATGTTGTCAGAAAGTTATTAATAGAGTGAGGACAACCAGTGTCATTAAACCCGACTTGAACAGAAAGACTAATGGATCACTTTCTGTGGATAATGTTATTTCTAAAGAGAGATTTATTCATGCCCTCCATAATTCATAGATATATAGGAAACCAAAGAAGTTTACATTTATAAGAGATATTCAGCTTGCTACTTTATATGAAAACTCCACAGATACCGTGTTTGCAGAAACTCAACAAAAAGTTTTCCAGTGACCTACAAAATTTTACAAGAGGGACTGTGAGCATCTCTGTTTGAAGATAAAGCTCTCTGTGCAAATATAAGCTTGCACAAACATAGATACTATGACTTCAGTAATAGTCTAAACAATGAGCAAATCTAACTTAAATATTACTTTTAAAGATTAATTTGAAACCAACTGAATGCATTGATGGCAATACCAAAACTGAACCAAGTTTGCTGATAAAATTGTTTGAAAGTCATATGCATTCAAGGTTTGTGAACCAGGTAAACAAAATTCAGTTTTGGTGGTAGAGTACAATAAGACAGTAAGAGTGAAATGAGGTTTCTAGTGGAGCGTGAGTGGGTTAGGTGTACATATGTGGGACATTGGCTATTCTGGCAGAACAGAAAATTTTGGAATGAGGTAAGAGCTTTATTTCTGCCCTCTCACAGACCTTCCTTCCCCATGAAGACCTCATTTCCTTTCCTTCACCAAGATTCCCACTTTTCAGTTGATATCCTTTTCTATCAACCCCAAACTGAAATCCTTCTTCATCACTGCCTATCCATAACATCAGTTTGTCTAGTTTCTGTCTAGGGTGTGTTTGCGCCTCTAGAGCTGACACTGCACACAGCCACTGCCAGGTGCCTCACAGGGGCTGCTCATACAGGTCTATTTATACAGAGCCACAATGCCACTTGCTCTTATCTGGCTCATTCAAAGTACACAGATTTCTGCTTATGCAAGACTGTTATCTATTTTGGCAATGGCTTGAGCTGGCTTGTGTTTACAAGTTCACATGCATGTTGGCAGCAGAAGTTCATTCTGATGGCAAAAGTGGTTAAGGCTGGTTATAGCATACCTTTCAGGCTGGTATAGCACAAAGAAGACTAAAAGGCTTCCCTTCTAATCTTCATAATGAGGTCAGAGCCTCTATCAGCAACCTGTTACTGACCTTAGACAAAATAGGAAATATTCTCCAAAATAGTCATAGAGCAGTCAAAAACAATAGCTAGAAACACCTAGAAAACTCATGGAGCTTTAAGGAAAACATTACTGCAAATAAATCCAAGCATTCTAGTAGGTGATTTCCTCCAGAAAGACAACAAATATTTTAAGAGTAGTATATAGTATAATAGATCAGGTCTGAAGGCCTCTGCAGCAACAATGGTTAATGCAGTTTAGCCAAACGTGCAATAGAACAACTGAAAAAGTAAACACTCAATAAATTGGTGAACCATGCTGCAGCATATACTGTCTTGCCCTAATAACTCAGGAGGAAAAAATGAAGTTACCTTGCTTTGGAAAGTAGTCTGAAATAGCATATTTAATTTTAAAAGCCCGATGCCATAGCTTTTGGCTGAAAAATATGACAGGAAGGTTTTTAAAAAATAATAGTAAATTAAAAAATAATTAGAGAAATTAAATTCCGATTTTCCTTAAAAAAAAAATGTTATCTATGAAATCACATTAACAGTTATACATTTTCAGTAGAAACTGAATGAACAGCTTAAGGAAAAACAAAGATTTTGGTGTCTGTGAAACAAGGCAGACAATATCCTAACCTCTCTTTTCATCCATTTTCCTTCTTAATATTTTCTTTTTTTTTTTTTTTTTTAAGCACACAAATTGAGACCATGGTGGATTCCTTTTCTTTGAGAAAAAAAATGTTCCACAAATAAATATTATTTTTTTTTTCTGCAGAAAACTTTCATATTACAAGGACTAATACACAAAAACTCTGCTATTAGAGTACACTAATATCAGCCTATATCCTTGCAACATCTGTCAAAGAGGAAAAAGCCCCCGGCCATATTCAGCAAGGCTGAGCTACACAGTATGAGCTACAGAGCCAGCCAGCAAATTTTGTCACTAGAGAAATCTTTCCACATTAGATAAAACATATAGGCTTCCTTGGAGTCACTCTACAGATATATTTGTGTTACAGTTGAATCTGATTTTGGTTGTCAGCTCCAGTCCAAGACAAAAGATAAAAAACATGGTCAGAGTTACAAATTAAAGCAGATTTTTGTTTTGACACTGTTACAAGACACAGAAATGTCCTTTGTCCCCACTGCTTTGTTATTTCATTAAAACATCTGACAGCTAGAATTGGGCAGATGTCATTGAAGAGGCTGCTATGACTTAGGAAGTCTGTACTTTCCAGACATTAAAAATTCTCTCTTGGGATTTCAAAATCCCCAAAGAGGCAAAAATCTCAAATGGTATTTCAGCTACTCAGTATGCTAGGGGAATGCAGTCAAATGCCTTAGCAGTTGTAACATGTATCGAGACTCTTAGGAAGTCGTAAGACTACTGGAAGATTATTTAGTGGATAAGGAGTTGGCTTGAATGCTGCACCCAGAGGGTGGTGGTCAATGGTTCTATGTCCGAGTGGAGGCTGGTGACGAGTGCTGTACCTCAGGGGTCTGTCTTGGGACTGACACTGTTCAATATCTTTATCAATGACATAGTGGGATCAAGTACATCCTCAGCAAGTTTGCATATCACACCAAGTTGAGTGGTGCAGTTGATACAATAGAAGGAAGAGATGCCATCCAAAAGGGCCCGGAAAAGCTTAAGTGGGCCCCTGTGAACCTAATGAGGTTCAACAAATCAAGGTGCTGCACCTGGGCCAGGACAGTTCTGGACATGAGTACAGACTGGCAGAGCAGCTCATTGAGAGAAGCCCTGAGGAGAGGGACTTGGGGGTTCTGGTAGATGAAAAGCTCAACATGAGCCAGCAGCGTGCTCTTGCATCCCAGAAGGCCAACTGCATGCTGGGCTGCATCAAAAGAAGAGTGGCCAGCAGGTCAAGGGAGGTGATTGTCCCCCTCTACTCTGCCCTTGTGAGGCTCCACTTGGAGTACTGTGTCCAGGTCTGGAGCCCTCAGCACAAGAAGGATGTGGAGCTGTTAAGAGTGGTTCCAGAGGAGGGCCACAAAGGTGATAAGGGGGCTGGGGCATCTCTCTTATGAAGAAAGGCTGAGAGGGCTGGGAATGTTCAATCTAAAGAAGAAAAGGCTCCAGTGTGACCTCACTGTGGCTTTCGGTACATGAAGGGGACTTATAAAAAAGATGGAAAGTGACTCTTTGCTCAGTCAGACAGGACACTAATGACAGGACAAGGGGGAACGGTTTTAAACTAAAAGAGGGGAGATTTAGATTAGAAGCTAGAAGGAAATTCTTTACTCAGAGGGTGGTGAGGCACTGGAACAGGTTGCCCAAAGAGGCTATGGATGCCCCTTCCCTGGAGGTGTTCAAGACCAGAGTAGATAAGACTGTGAGGAGCCTAATCTAGTGGGTGGCATCCCTGCCTATGGCAGGGGGGTTGGAACTAGATGATCTTTAAGGCCCCTTCCAACCAAAACCATTCTATGATTTTTTGATATGTAGGACATGTGTGCCATTGTCCTGGTTCCAGTTAGGACAGAGTTAAGTAGCTCATAGTAGCTGGTAGGGTGCTATGTTTTGGATTAGGATGAGAAGAGCGCTGATAACATGCTGATGTTTTAATTGTTGCAGAGCAGTGTTTACACCAGGCCAAGGACTTTTCGGCTTCTTGCTCTGTCCTGCCAGCGAGCAGGCTGGGGGTGCAGCAGGAGCTGGGAGGGGACAGACCCAGGACAGCTGACCCAAACTGGCCAAAGGGGTATTCCATACCATCTGACGTCATGCTAAACAATATATAGGGGTGGCTGGCCGGGGTGGGGGGCCGGCTGCTCGGGAATAGGCTGGGCATCGGTCAGCGGGTGGTGAGCAATTGCATTGTGCATCACTTGTTTTCTTACACATTATTATTGTTAATACTATTACCATTATCACTATTATTATTATTATTGTTATTATTATTTTCCTGTCTTAATAAACTGTCTTTATCTCAACTCACAGGCTTCACTTTCCCGTTTCTCTCCCCCATCCCAGAGAGGGAGGGGGGAGGGTGAGCGAACGGCTGTGTGGTGTTTAGCTGCCAGCCGGGTTAAACCACAACAGTCTTTTTGGCGCCCAACGTGGGGCCCGAAGGGTTGAGATATCGACAAATCTGACCAGAGTGTGTTAAACTAAAATTGGTATAAGTATTGGACCTGCTTAATAGTTGCTAGTCACGATGTTGATTGCCTTAATCTCCAGTCTGCTGTACCTGTATTCCAAATTGAGTTTTATGGTGCGTTACTTTCTGTATGTGCTCCCTGTTGCACTGTTTATCCTTTCCGGGCCCTGGTTTAAGATTGTTATGGTACTGTGCGGTGTAGCAATGGCTTATGAAATGATGAGATATCTGGTCATGACTTTAACCTGGTATTTGTACTCAGCACTGACGTCGACTCTATACTTTGGAACCCATATCTCGGAAACTATTAGCAATTACACCTATTGCCTGTTTTCGTTAGGGAGCCAATCTGTGAAGGGGACAGGGGAAGACATGTTTCCCTACCTGTTCACTCTCCCTTTCTCCTTCACCACCCTCTTATCCCCCGAGCTAGTTACGGTGGTTCTCCGAGATGTTGAATATCCTTGGGATACTCAGACCAGCCTGCTCTTGTTGTTATGTCTCCTGAATGCGCTTCAGATTTTGTGGAGGGTTAAACAACTACTTAGGAATCTCATCCGGAGATCTGTCTTGAGGCGGGATAGTTGCGAGTGGCAGGGAGTGTGGGAGGATATGGGCAGGTTTCTAGAGCAGTGGTCACCTCCAGTGTTTTGGACATTCACCCCTGAACAACTGCAAAATCCTAAAAAGCTGGCAGAATGCTTGAAAAAAAGGTGTCATGACTCTGGCAGTTCCAAAGTGACACAAATCACTGTAGCGTGCTGGGGTCTGGCTTGTGCCTATCGAGCTGCAATTGATGCTACTAGCAACCTAGCTCCAGCTCCTGCAGCCGTTCCAGCTGCAGCTCCTGCAGCCGCTCCAGCTGCAGCTCCTGCAGCCGCTCCAGCTGCAGCTCCTGCAGCCGCTCCAGCTCCAGCTCCTGCAGCCGCTCCAGCTCCAGCTCCTGCAGCCGCTCCAGCTCCAGCTCCTGCAGCCGCTCCAGCTCCAGCTCCTGCAGCCGCTCCAGCTCCAGCTCCTGCAGCCGCTCCAGTTCCAGCTCCTGCAGCCGCTCCAGTTCCAGCTCCTGCAGCCGTTCCAGTTCCAGCTCCTGCAGCCGTTCCAGTTCCAGCTCCTGCAGCCGTTCCAGTTCCAGCTCCTGCAGCCGCTCCAGCTCCTGCAGCCGCTCCAGTTCCAGCTCCTGCAGCTACTCCAGCTCCTGCAGCCGTTCCAGTTCCAGCTCCTGCAGCCGCTCCAGCTCCTGCAGCCGTTCCGGCTTCTGCAGCCGGCCCCAAACTGTTAGTCTCCACTCACCATTAGACTTTCGCACTGGCCATATGGGACTATTAAAAGGTGAATGAGTCTTGCTGATCACTCCTTGGCTCTCCAGTTGACGAATTAGCTTATGGATGGGACTCAGGGAGTCTCGGTTGGTGCGATATTGCCGCCGGTGCACAGTTGTGGTAGCGATCGGCACTTGCTGTTCTTCAACCCTCAGCAACCCCACAACAGAAGGGTCCTCTGAGAGACCAGGCAAGGTAGACAACTGTTTAATGTCCTCTGTCTCCAAGGCAGCTATGCCAAAAGCCCAGCGGAACCCTTTTGGGTCCTTGAAATATCCTCTTCTAAGATAGTCTATGCCAAGGATGCACGGAGCATCTGGGCCAGTCACAATACGGTGCTTTTGCCACTCATTACCGGTTAGACTCACTTCAGCCTCCAATACAGTTAACTGCTGGGATCCCCCCGTCACACCATAAATACAGATGGGCTCTGGCCCTTTATAGCTTGATGGCATTAGAGTACATTGTGCACCGGTGTCTACCAAAGCCTTATACTTCTGTGCGTCTGACGTGCCAGGCCATCGAATCCACACAGTCCAATAAACTCGATTGTCCCTTTCCTCCCCCTGGCTGGAGGCAGGGCCCCTCTAGTCCTGGTCAGAATCTTCATTTCTGTGTTTAAAGGACTGCCTGCTGGAAGTTGGAGCAGCAAACCTTTCAGAGAACTCCTTTTTCCCAATTGTTTTCCTTTGCAATTCACGTACCCGTGCCTCTAGGGTCGCAGTAGATTTTCCATCCCATTTTCTCATGTCCTCTCCATGGTCACGTAGGTAAAACCACAGGGTGGCGCGGTGTGTGTGCCCACCATATTGTCTTCCTTGCATAGATGAACGTTTACCCCTAATAGCTGAGACACTGGTTTGTACAGGTGGGGAGGAAAATAAACTCTCTTTAAGTTGGTGGATCTCTTCAGAAAGTTTCTCCAAGGTATTCTCTTTTAGCTGGTGGACACTGGTTCGTTCAGGTGAAGGGGAAGATAATCTTTCTTCAAGTTGGTGGATCTTTTCAGAAAGTTTCTCCAAAGCATTCTCTTTTAGCTGGTGGACACTGGTTCGTTCAGGTGAAGGGGAAGATAATCTTTCTTCAAGTTGGTGGATCTTTTCAGAAAGTTTCTCCAAAGCATTCTCTTTTAGCTGGTGGACACTGGTTCGTTCAGGTGAAGGGGAAGATAATCTTTCTTCAAGTTGGTGGATCTTTTCAGAAAGTTTCTCTAAAGCATTCTCTTTTAGCTGGTGGACACTGGTTCGTTCAGGTGGAGGGGAAGATAAATTCTCTTTAAGTTGGTGGACCTCTTCAGAGAGTTTCTCCACAGCTGAGACACAGGCCTTTAGGGAAGAGGAGAGATTTCCTTCGTACTGCCGGAGTATTTTAGTCACTTCATTCACTGTGGGATTCTCCTCCGTTTTCCAGGCTAGCATTGCCAATGAGCTGGCATATGATGATGGGGCACTCTGTACAAACTTCCGCCACATGGGTAGTGTACACCGGACTGCATCTGGATCTGCGGATGTTTGTGCGTCGTCTAGGTCCTTATAAATTACTTCCCGTACGGCCAATTCCCTCAGGTACTGAATTCCCTTCTCCATGGTGGTCCATTTGCTTGGTAAACATACAAGTTCTTCCTTGAAGAGATACCTTTCCTTCACAGCTGACAGGAGACGCCTCCAGAGGCTGCGAGATTGTGCTCCATCTCCAATTGCTTTGTCGATGCATGCGTCCCTAGCAAGGGATCCCAGCCGCCTGGCTTCCTTGCCCTCCAATTCCACATAATTGGCTCCCGTGTCCCAGCACCGGAGCAGCCAGGTGACAAGCTGCTCGCCTATACAGCGACCAAAATCTTTTCGCACATCTCGTAGCTCACGCTGGTATAGAGTCCGGGTAATTACTGTTGATTTTTCGACATCCTCATCCTCATCTTCAGTCTTCTGCACCTTTGATGGCTGGTATGGAGTCCGGGTAGTTACTGTTGATTTTCCGACATCCTCATCCTCATCTTCAGTCTCCTGCACCTTTGATGGCTGGTATGGAGTCCGGGTAGTTACTGTTGATTTTTCGCCATCCTCATCCTCATCTTCAGTCTCCTGCACCTTTGATGGCCCAGCCTCGTCTTCACTACGCCCAGACTTAGCAGAAGACTGTCTGCGTTTTAAACGACCTGAGCCTCTATACCATTTTTTCACCTTGTCTACAGGGGCAACTTGCACTGCTACAGCTCGTTTCTCTGACCCAGCCACAGGGTCTGCCACAGGGGTTGGAATACCCTCTGCGGGGTCAACTTGCACTGCTACAGCTCGTTTCTCTGACCCAGACGCAGGGTCTGCCACAGGGGTTGGAATACCCTCTGCGGGGTCAACTTGCACTGCTACAGCTCGTTTCTCTGACCCAGACGCAGGGTCTGCCACAGGGGTTGGAATACCCTCTGCGGGGTCAACTTGCACTGCTACAGCTCGTTTCTCTGACCCAGCCACAGGAGTGGGAGCAGCTGCACGAGCTGGGGCAGCTGCAGGAGCTGGAGCGGCTGCAGGGGCTGGAGCTGCTCAATCAAACCTGTTACGCACTGTAGAAGGGGATAAAGTTCCTGTAGTGCACGTAAGAAACATGCTGGGTAAAACAGTCTGGGCTACTCCTGCCTCAGGAAAAGGCAAACCCATTCGTGGAATTGCTTTTGCTCAGGGACCTGGATGCACTTGGTGGGTAATGCAAAAGAATGGGGAGGTCCGGTGTGTACCTCAAGGGGATTTGATACTGGGTGAGAATAGCCCATGAGTTGAATTGTAGTATGTTAATTATTATATAATAATGTATGTCATCACTACCATGATTGCTATATATCATAGATGAAAATGGTGATTAATTAGAATGTATTGGACAGAGTGTAACCTGAGCATGACATAAATGGTATGGAATAAGGGGTGGATATCTGTCCTGGTTCCAGTTAGGACAGAGTTAAGTAGCTCATAGTAGCTGGTAGGGTGCTATGTTTTGGATTAGGATGAGAAGAGCGCTGATAACATGCTGATGTTTTAATTGTTGCAGAGCAGTGTTTACACCAGGCCAAGGACTTTTCGGCTTCTTGCTCTGTCCTGCCAGCGAGCAGGCTGGGGGTGCAGCAGGAGCTGGGAGGGGACAGACCCAGGACAGCTGACCCAAACTGGCCAAAGGGGTATTCCATACCATCTGACGTCATGCTAAACAATATATAGGGGTGGCTGGCCGGGGTGGGGGGCCGGCTGCTCGGGAATAGGCTGGGCATCGGTCAGCGGGTGGTGAGCAATTGCATTGTGCATCACTTGTTTTCTTACACATTATTATTGTTAATACTATTACCATTATCACTATTATTATTATTATTGTTATTATTATTTTCCTGTCTTAATAAACTGTCTTTATCTCAACTCACAGGCTTCACTTTCCCGTTTCTCTCCCCCATCCCAGAGAGGGAGGGGGGAGGGTGAGCGAACGGCTGTGTGGTGTTTAGCTGCCAGCCGGGTTAAACCACAACAGCCATATACACCTTACACATGGGCATTGGTCCAGAGGCGGTGCCCAGACAGTGGACCACCAAGCTCCTTGTGGCTTGGACTCCTCATGTGGCTGCATCCTATTTCCATGACAAGGAAAATCTGCCAATGGTCCCTACCCCCTTCCCTTCTTGCAGACCTCCTCTCCATCTCCCACCCACCAGCACAGGGAGTGTACATAGTTAGCAAGATGTCGGCAAGGACCCCGTGTCCATGGAGGGAGACACATACCCTCTGTCCAGTTTTCCATCCTGGATCATCAGGATCCCAGGACACAGCCTATGAACCACCTAGATGTAACCATACTTACCAACACCCTTCATCTACAATAGTCAAAAAATAAACATAAATACATACACAACAGTACTTTTTATTTATTGAAAACTTTACTTAACAGCTAACTTTTGCTGTATGTTAATTGAGGTCTTGAAGATCAGGAATTTTAATCTATCACTAAAGTTGATGTTTTGTTTTATTTTATTTAATAGACCATATTGTATTTTTCTCTTATTGTATGATCGCATCAGTAGCAGGGATGTGTCACACTTACTGTTTGCATGTTAGTAGTGATGTGGCAAAAAGTAGATTGAAATTGTGTGGATATGGTTAAAAACAACATAAAATATGCTCAAGTATTTGTGAACAATGCACTGTACTTGTCTACCTTAGACTGTTGTGAGAGATACATATGTAGTGCGTGTTACCGGAAGGAGGGAAAATATTTCCCCTGTCCTGATAGTTAATTTCTCAGAAACACAGTTCTCTCACTGAAAATATATATATATATATTACACACACACACACATATATATATATAGCTAGATTCTGAAAATTATCCAATTGGATTTCACAGCTGGGGAAAAATAAATAAAAATAAATAAATACATTTAAAAAAATAAAGATGGGGAAAGAATAAGAAATCTTCTAGAACAGTGCAGTAACAATTCCACCCTTTTTCTTGTACACTGTTATTAATAAACTCCATGGTTGCAGCAGCAAACCCATAGACAGAACTGTTTAACAACACATAGTAAGGTAGTAAGGTACACTTTCTGATCTGAAGGATACACAAGCTCAGTAGTGCAGTACCCAGTGGGATCAAAGGAATGTTTGACAGAGACACCTCTCTTCTGACAATATTGTTTGATCTATGTCTCAAGGACAGAAAGGAAATGTTATTTTTATTTTCATGCTGACATACAGGAGCTTGCTAGAAGGACGTTTTCATAAACAAAGTGTTGCAGACCATGCTATCATCCAGCTCATATTTTTTTCCAGGATTCAGGGTAGGTGTAACTCACAATACAGAATGCTTTCTGGTGAGGCTAGAGTGTAAGGAAGTCCAGTACAATTATAAAACACACAACCTGGGGAGATACTTGGAATTTATAGCAACTGGCTAGTCCCCAAAAAAACAGGATGTTATATTTTTTGTATGTACCTGAAAAATAGATGAATTTTGCAAGACTTTACTTTGTAAAGACAGAATCAACTAGTCTTTAATTTGTAATATTAAATTTGTTTCCTTTCATTTTAGTTAGTAATGTGGTATGGATATGATTATCTTAATAACACATGCTTGATGGTTTAATTGTTCCAGTTGTTTCAAATACTAACAAACAAACAAACAACAACAACAAAGCAAACAAAGAATTAATGAATTGTTCATCATTTACTGTTTATGGTCAGGCAGCGTATGATTTTCCTTCAGTGATGGATGTAACAGAGTCAGTCAAATCACTAGCTTTTGTTTATAATGTAATACATTTAACAAGTGTCTGCAACAAAAACTGAGAGATTAAGTCCATTCAGAGTGGTGACTCAGTTGATGGCTTTGGCATGTGGGAGATTCATAGGCAAAGTCTCTGTTCTGCTTTGTCCAGGATTCATTCTGTCTTTTCTCTATCTATTTCCATTTTTGTTGAATTAAAATTTTATCCTCAACCCAAGAGGCCTTTCCAGATGAATCTTTCATCAACTTGATATGTTTCCACATAAAACTTCAATTTTCAGTAACTGATATTTTCTATTATATAAATGTTTTGTTAAAAGAAAAACATATATATGTTTATGAAGCTAATCAGACCTTAATAAAAAATGTGCAGATGAACTGGTAGAGTTGGGTGAACAATTCAGGACACACACAGAGCCAATTAATTTAGCTCTTAATTGTTAGCATTTTTTTCACAATTTCTGTTGATTTTAGTGGATAGTTTTATTTTTAATTACTCAAAAATACACAGTACTTCAGGCATTAGAAATAGTATAGCATTAGAAACAGTCTAGCGTATAGTTTTCCTGTGAAATATTAGAATTGCTCATCATAGCCAGGAATAATTCTGTGTTCTACCCAGAATAATTCCATTTATATTTTATATATATTTTATATATTCTATATATATTCAGAATTATTTCATAGAATAATTCTATGTTCTACCCAGATTCTGTTCTTGTTTTATTGTCCTGGGATCAAAGAGAATCAAAGAGCAAAAAAAAATATAGAGAGGTGATTTTCTGAAGAGAAGTATTCTGTGCTTTATGCAACAATGCATCTGCGACTACACCCCTTCGTGGTCTGCAGATCATCCTGCATCTGTTATTTCTGGTTGTTTTGTGGTTGTCCATGTTGCCTTTGCTTTCTTTTTTCTTTATCTTGGGGACTTTGTTTGTTTGGGGTCTTTGTTGGGGTTACCTTTTGAAATCTGTTCTGCAGTACTATCCAGGAGATTGTTGGCTAAAAGTTGATTCATTTACAAATATTAGGGTTTATATATTACAAGTTAAAGACATATTTCAACAGAAATAAATTGCATCCAGTTTGTGTCATACCACAAGATTTTAGAAAGAAGGAAACCTGGAGATTTTTGTTTAATCTACTGACTGAAAAACTGCAATGTATAGAAACATTCCTATTATATTGTCAACAATGTGACAAACAGTATTTTCTGCATGACATGGTGGGTATCACCATCTAAAAAGATACATGTTAATGACTGATTTGCCATAGGTTTGAAAACAGGTACTCAGCTTCCTACTATATTTCTGGAATAAGTTAATCCTTCTTTCTGCTCTTTAAAGAAACCTGAGATACCTGCAGACCAGCATATATGAGTATATGAATGCACATTGATATTGTTTTGTTTTTCATAAACAGCAAAAATCAGCAAAATAACATGTTCTGTAGAAAACATGAAAAACATTTAGGCTGCAGGCTACAAGACTGCTGTACTGTTGTGCACACAATATGTACTATGCATGTCACATTTTGGAACTGTTCCAGTAATGAAAGATGGAAAGTAATTTTTCCACAAACTTTTGGTAGCACAGTCTCACGCCCTGCTCTCAAATCTTTTGTGTGCTTAAATCTCATCACAAAATGATCCCACACCTACTTTGAAGGATTCATGTGCCAGAGTATTTAAAGTACTTGAATATTTGACGTAGGAATTACTCCATATAGACTGTAAAAATGAAAACTAAATAAATATTTCTTTATTTTTTCATCATTGGTATCCTAAATTCAGTATTCTCAGTATTCTTTCCTAGAGAGCAGAATGTATCACAGTGCTATGCACTACTTTCAGTGATCACATTTATTTCAGAGAATAGGTTCCCTAAGTTATAGTGGGTCTGATATCCAGGGTGGGAATATTGTGCAGAATTATCTACTAAATAATCTGTTAAAGTTTTGTGTACAAATAGCAATTTACAAATTTCTGTAACAGAGGAATTTGAAAATTTGGCCTAATAATTGAAGCTGATTCGTAATGCCATCAGAAAAATAAATTAAATCCTGACACACACTGAATCTTTTTTGATGTTTTCCCTTTTCTCTGTCATCGGCTTTGATTAGCAAGAGCAGCTAACATTAACAATTGCCTTGTAGAAGTATTTTTTTCCTCTGATAATTCTCCTAGAACATCTGCATTTGCCAACAGAAAATTAGATTTTATTGGTATGTGGCAATTCTGTCACCAGAAGTCCCTTGTCTGTATTTTGCAGGGAGTTCCTGTAAATAATAATCAAGGATATTGGAGGTTAGGATATAAAATCTTATACTATGTAGGTGGTTTATAAACATTTTCTCCATCCATCCAGCATTGATGACAACACTTGACAGTCCAGATTCTAGTCTAAGATACATCAATATACAAGAATATTAAGACATCTCTGGAAATGGTGATGTAGACCTACATCACGCTCCACGATTTGGCTATGGTAACTGAGGCATAACTGTTGTACTTCAGTGTATTCTTGGCTGGTAGCTTTGGGATTAAAATTGCAGAACACACTGCAGAAAGTACAAGGAAGTTGTATAAGTGTCTCTACTCAGGATAGCAGAACAAGCTGCCAGTGGGAGATAAAACTCGCAGCTGTTTGTAGCAGCAGTGATTTATTTGATTTATTCACTAATTAAGACCCTTAGCAATCCTGGGTAAGATTTCTAATCATGTTATCTCCTAGAAAAGTGCAGGGGGAAGGAAAAAATATCCTTCAGGATTTTATTTCTTGATATCACTTCATAGGGATGAAGAAAACCCTGTAATTTCTTTACGTGTGATCAGGACAAGAAAATCACAGTTCATCCATACATGCACTGAAGTTCATGCATAGATGCATCGAGCTTTTAGTCAGCATTTCATGACTGTTAGCACAGAGACTTGCGATAACCTGTAGCAAAAAGAATTTTGGTCAGTTTACATAAGTGCCTTGGCTTGAGGGAAGGCAGGCAGACATGTCCTCCCCCTGTAAAACTTCCTTAGCAGGCAATTTGATCCAGGCAAGCGACAAGGGAAACAAGATGTGTGGCTTCTCTCTGAGTGAACCATGAAGGGGAAATCTATTCAGAAAGTATGCAGTGTGTCTCTCTCTGTCGTGACTAAAGATTTGCTCATCAGACTGGATATCTACAGATATCTACAAATATTCTCTATTTATCCTGTAACAGTCCTGAAATGACATCCTGAGCTAAATGCAAGGAAACTATCCACTTCCCGATACCTTCAGTCCACACCTTGACATGCAGGGTGGATGTAAATCAAGATAGGCTTGTAGAAGGAAAAGATATTCAAAATGAACTTTTCAAATATGTTTGTACATTGACCTACAAAATGCTGAAAGATAGATGTGACTTGTTGGGTGAGGGGCAAGAGATACCGATGTTTTGCAATACTTTCAATACAATGGGTTAAGACTGCCATCTATTGCCTACAATGCTATACATGTCCAATCTTCTTGAGTTATTCTGAGTAAATTCACATCGCTCTGCAGCTAACATCCAAGGAACAAAGTTCTTTGCATGCATGTTTTTCTTCAGTTTGGGGACTTTTCTGTAAAAGACATGTAAGAGACTAATGTACTGAGACAGAACATATTCTTTGCATCTGAAATCTTTGTTCATTTTTAAACATACACATTCTCTGTAGTACAGAGCCTTACCGGTCCCTTTCTTGAGATGGAAAGTGTATTCTGGAACTATATAAATGTACCAGCAAAGAAAAAGAAGTTAATTTATCTTTCAGCCATCCATAAAACAGACATGAGGAAAACCATAATTGAGAATTACATTTTCCCAGGGCTTTAATAAGAGATTACATGTATCATCTGGATTTCTTAAAATGAAACCTGAAAGCAACCAACTCAAATCCCAAACAACAATTAAAACACAGCTTTGGGGAAAAAAAAATATATATATATATATATATTGCTGATAATTTAGCTCTACAATATTCATTCCATGGACCAGATTGTCTCCTAAGGAATACTCAAAGTGAGGGAAAATCATCACTAATCCTCCTGACACCATATCTGCAGGTCAGCCTCTAAATAAGCAAGGGGACAAAGCATAGGAGACTTGATCACTGCTGCTCCCTGTACAACTACTTTATGAATGGTTGAATGGTTGAACTGCACCTACATGCTGGATGAGAAAGTTTTGACAAGGGAGCTTGCTCCAGAAGGAGAGATCATACCATGCAGTTAGAGTGCCAGCCAGGGCAACAAGACCTGTCATTCCTGTGTAAACTATTAACCTGAAGAGTTTAATCTACCATATAGTTTAATGTTTTGTATAGTAGAGACAGGTACAAACAAGATTAAAGTGATCAGTTTACTTGCACGAGCAAACTAAACACAAAGCAAGGGTGACTTTCTGCCTGAATAAATCCTGCATATATTTGTGCTATATAGAACAAATCACATCATATAGAATCTCCAGGTAGGGACCTGATTCCCACTGTGTTGACTACAGAATAAATACAGAAAACAAACAAACAAAAAAAATGTTGTCTCCAAATGCATATATTTTATGTAGAAGATGAAATATGACACACAGATGCAAGGAAAAAGTATAGGCTGGTGTCTGTCTCACAGCACAGCTGGTGCAAATTTGTTCTGGGTGGGCTTTGAAAATAGGCTATTCAGTCTCAAATGCTTTTCTTTCAGTTTTGAGTTGCAGATTTTCAAATAATTACACAAATGAATAACTTAAATAGTCTACACTGCAGCAAACATGGCTACAATGCTAGGCTAATTTTTTAATTTTTTCAAAACCAGAACAAGAAGAAAGACTAGATGAGTTTTCCTCCAACTTGATCCTACAAGCTACCAGTTATTAAAATAAATATCAGACCTACAAGCAGTGATCCCAAATTTCCTGTGATCCTATTAACCCCCCCTCTCTGAAGTCAGTCAACATGAACAAAGTCCTCCAGTGGAAAATGAAACCAGAAATAAGGCTGTGAGTCAGATTAATTCAGTTTAAATAAATTATAAAAATTTATTATTTTCTACCTATTTTGGTTTATTTGTTGGTTTGTCTCTGATTAGTCACTGTATAATCTTTTACAGTCACAGTTATTCCAGCTTAAAAAATCAAGAGTTATAAATCTTCATTTTTTATTAAACTCAAAATGCACAAAACAGGGATGAGTCATACTTCTCTTACTCTATTTTCTGATTTTTTGCACGTATATGAATCTTTTTTTGCATCTTCAACATACCCCGTTATACAACATGTAAGAGCCAGAGAAAAAAATAAAAGTATCCAAAAATCCTTTCTACCCCTTATTGTCTACTTATATATTCATTCTCTAACCATTCTTACCTATATTTTGTCAACATATAAGCATATTTCATGAATAGAATAATATTTCATTTACACATATCAAATCCTTCTCAACAGATATCACCTTATCACCTAAATTATTATTACACCTTAATCTTCCAGGTGGATTATAAAAATGCATGGCTACGAAACAGTGTTGATTTCCTATCTACACATTAAAACAGCATGATATTTTATTTTTATACTCTCTTCCCCAGTTAAAAATATTATCTTCAAGGTAAAAAGAAAGACTATATCCTGAATTCATTTAGTTACAGAAAGCAGTAAAGTTTCAAATTAACTAGGCCTTTTAAAGGTTTAGTTTTTTCCCTATCCACATTTCTTTAAAACAAATTCTTAACGTGCCCAACAGTAAGAATCGAACATCTAGGAGGTGCTGTGAGGAGGCTGCAGTCAAGAAGAGATTCAGACTGCAGGCAGAGTTGAGGAAGAGGAGAAGAAGGGAGGCATCACAGAAAACAAGAACTGAGGGCAACAGTTTAGAGCAGGAGCAGTAGGCAGGAAAGTGAAGAGGGGAAAAGCAAGGGTGGAAAGGGCACACAGTGACTATGAAGCTGTACATGTGGTGCCAAACAAACGAGGAGCAGCAGGCACTCACTAGCCCCAGAGGCCTGCAAAGTGAGCAGCCATATTGACACTACTCATCATCAGTGCTCCTTGACAAGATAATTACCTGTCCTCACCCTGCACAATGTCTTGCCTTGTTTCTCTTTCTGGCCCATTGTACTAGCCTTGAGGCCCTAAGCCTCGATTTTTTGTTTTTTCTTGTATGTGTTTCTCAGTTATAATCTGACAAAATAGTCTGGTAGGACGCAGCCTACGGGATTGTTGTTTCTGTAGGGTGTAAGTGGGTTATAGATACTACCATTTCATGTGGAGGCACTGGGAGCTGAGGAGGCACAACCATGGTAAGGCCAGGATGGTGAAGTCTCATGCCTTTTGCTGTTTGGTAGGGGTTCACAAAATAAACCGCTCCAGTCCCACACCTGAGTACTGATGGGAACTACCTGAAATGGTTTGACTTGGGGAAGATAATTAAGCAGGTGGATAATTAGGGATCCTCCAATGAAGCTTGGTCCTCTCTTCAGAAATGTAGCTGGCTCTCACGACAATGATATGATGGCTGACTGCGAATCTATCTCAGGTCTCCAGGGCAGTCCACAATCAAATTCAATAAAACATAGGATTCTGAATGAGCTGATACATAGTCATTAAAGATTAAATGAAATGCAAATGAAAGCACAAGGAAAACAGTATTTTGCTTTCTGTGCAAGACTCCTGTGCATGTCTGGAAGGGGATTAGCATGCACATAATATAGTCAGTATAACTTACTGCAGTGTTTAGACATTGTTATTATTAATATTATTTTTGGAGCAAGTCATCTCACCTCCTAATGACTTCTAGAATCAGAACTCTGACTTGGAAAATGACTTCTTTAGCTTCTGAAGCTATAATATTATTTCCTTAACATTTATTTCACAAAAGCACCCAGAAACCAGTTTTACCCAAGATACTTTATGATCAGTGGTAGGCAAGACTACTATAAATGCCTCTGCTATGAAGAGATTGTATAATATTTGCAGTTTACATTGAGCAACTATGGGGCCAATAATTCATGTTTGCTCTTTCTTGGGAGCATATCAACACTTTCTTTTTCTCTCAGAAGGGTATTTTAAGCTACTACATAGACAATATTTTAAAAATACGTTTGATATTAATCACTTACAGAGAGCTCATCATGTGTTTCCGGTTTGCATGTATATTTTCTAACATCACATTTTAAAATAAAGTGAATATATTTAGCACTACTGTTTGAAATACTCTGGACAAAACATTAATTCTCAAAATAATGAACAGATTTGCCAATAATCAAACACTACACAGAGATGTAAGCTTTGACAGAGGCTTTTACAGAGACTTTGGTGTGATGAAGTTTTTAAGTTATATGAAGAGTAACCTTGACAATTTTGGTACATTTTTTTTTTCCATTTGTTGTGTTTCTTTTTGTATTCCATTAAAGGATAATAATAAAAATATATGATATATCATAGGCTATCATCTTTAACAATGGAAATAACTATGAATGTATATGCCAATATTTTTCCAGAATTGAAAATATGTGAGCCAAACATTTCCATGTCAATAATATTTGCCACTACAATTTGGAGAACTAGGAGTTCATTAGAAAAAATGAAATATATGCATACACTGTTTGTCCTTGTCATATTTAGCATCTAACTCTTTGTTTATCAACAATGAACCTACAAAACGCATATTCTCATGTCCAACAAAAAGGAACAGATTCAATATTTTTTTATAGTTAACAGAATAGTAAATCTATGATTTCTCCTTGAAAACCTGTTCTCATAGAATAAATACTTCTATTTTCCCTAAAGAGTGAATTATTTTTCCTTATTTCTATTTCATTATTTTAATTTCCAATTATTTTAATGATTTGAATGAAGTATATATAAGATAACAGACTTTTGTGTAAACAGATGGCTTGCTTCAAGTTTGCCTTTTTATATTTCTGGCCTAGGATGAATTCTACCTATATGGAAAAAAAAAAAAAAAGAAAGAAAGAAAAATAAAAGGCATTTTTGTGATCCAACTGCTTTTCATGGGAGACTTTAGCATAGTCAGTTTGCTTTTGTTTTTATATAATTAAATCTGAATTCACTGATGTCAATAAAAAAAAAAAAAAGACCAAGAAATTTCTGTCTCTGACATAATTCTCCACCTCTCCTTTTTTGCCAAATAGTCCCACATGGAAACCAACATATGTCTGTACCTCACAACAGTCTTTCCCTATTATCTCAAGGATAGTAGTCAGCAGCTGCTTTCTGTTGTTTTTATATGCAAGAATTCCTTCAGCAGAAAGGCCCAGGAATGCTATGACAAATCACCTAAAGCTGGAAGTTAATGTGCTTTCCTTTTCTCCCTCAAGAATTAACTAAAAACAATTTAGATTCATTTTACTAATGAATGGCCATGTCCATACTGGACGCAAATACACTTTTGTGTATGTGAGGTACATTCATATCTGCAGTCAATTATCTCTGTAAGAGCCTGAGACTCCTCAGTGAGGAACACTTAGAGACTGGCAGTTCCCATTTTACTGATAACCAAGCTTCCAAAGAGTGGGTTTTCCTTATTTCTTTCTTACATTTCCTAAGTGCAGAGAGTGGCTTCAACTATTTCTCTCCAGGTATTCCTACAAACCTTTTGAAGATTTCATTTCAAAAACATCCAGGGACCTAAACTTTCAGACAAGTTATTAGACTATCTGTCTGCAGAAGGAAAAAATAACAACAACAACAAAATAAAAAGAAAAAGAAAAACCACAGAAAAACCATCTGACCTACATTTACTTTCTCTGTTAATTGTTAATTCATTTGGCCTTGGACTTCTGTTCATAGAGATCATACAAAACAGAGCTGGTAGAGATAGCAATACAAGATCTAATTCCCCTACCTGTCTCCAGGCAAGGCAAACTAAACCCAATCCATTTCTAACAGCTGTTTGTGTAACTGTTCTTAAATAATCCCCTAAAGTTGGTAGCCCTTGTAAACAACCTATTATTGTGTTTTACAGTAGAAATATGACTATCTTCTGCTCTGCACTTCATTCCGTACTTCTCATTTCCAATGAACCCAGATAACAGATTATTGCCTTGTTCTTTTGCACCATTCTTTTATTTGGAATACATCTTCAGTCATTAATCTTCACTTTACAAACCCAGAGCTCTCTTTCAGTTTTTCTCACAAGTATTTTATTAATTATCTCCCAGACTGTTCTTCATATTTGTGCCTTACTCTTTTTTTGTTACCTTGAATGTTTTCAATCCCTTACACCTTTATTTATCTGCTTTTGCATTTAAACTTTTATGTTCATTTGTCCAGCATTTGTTAAGAACTATGGAAAAAATGACAGCATAAGTGGATTTTTCCTCCCTTATATATAAGCAGAGGAAGGGAAAGTAGGTGGAATTCACACTAAAGCTGATGAAGAAGGTCCGTTACAAGCAACAGGTGTGGGAACCAAAGAATGCAGATGTCTATGACTCTTGTCATACTGCTTTTAAATCATGTCTGACTACTGACTGTCCCTTTCAAAAAAAAAATTTTTTTCTACAAGTTATCATGACCTAGATGGAAAATTTGACTTTCTATTTCAGTAACGAATCTGTCAAAATTACTTAGTTTAGAAATATCTGTGACAGTACTGTATATTGTACTATACTTTGATCAAAATGAATCCTGATCAGCAGATTGATAAGAGTTTTATTAAGAGTTAACGTTCTGTGCTGATAATAAAATCATTGTCCAGAGAAGAGAAGATTAGTATAGATAAAATGTTTCATTCTGAGATAATACTAATTTGATTTATCAGTTTAATTTGTTACTACTGGAGTTTCAAATCCTTTGTTAGAATTGTTTGTATGATTTTTACCAGTTCTAACCTATAATCTTTAATTGTCATTGATATCTAATTTTACTTTATGTACATTCTTCAGAATTTTTTTATCTGTTTTGATTGTTTATCTGTTTTGAAGAACTATCACTGAATTTCAGTTCAGATATATTTAACAATCACATATGCCAAGAATAAATGTGTCGATGCAGACAAGATGAAACAGGATTCATTAAAAGACAAGCATTTCTCATTGATGGTTTTAACAAGCCAAATCTTCGTTTTATTTTGGGTGCCAGAAAATATGATAACTAGAAATGAATATAAATTTAATCATCTCATTATGTAACATTTTCATTTGTTAAAGGAGATTAGCAACTAAGCTGAAAGTCATGAGTTTTCAGATTCAAGCTCTAGTGTTTACAATTAATTAGCCTGCTGCTAAACTTTCAAATGGTATTTATTCATTACACACTGAAAAACGTGTGGTGTCATGAGGGAAAGGGGGAAAGAGGTGTGTAGGGAGGTGAGGTACAGGAGCTGCAGTGTAGTAGTGGTGGAAAAGGAACAAAAGTAATATGGGAAAAGACTGATTTCACATCTGTTAATAGGAAAGAGGTGCAATGTTAAGACTACAGTATTTCTTCTGAGAAAGTCAGGACCTCCTGGTGCCTGTTGTGCTTGTGTCTACCAGGGGTCTTCTGCTTTTGCAAGAGGCAGCCTGCTTTGCCGTGCTTTCAGAAACCCAGCAGGAACAGCTGACTGTCCATGTCTAGTCTCTACACAAGGCAGTGCCTCTTGCTGTGATCCTGCAGGCATCCTGAAAGTAACCATTTCCATCCAGAAGAAGCACTGTGTAACGCTATGTACCACTGTCCCCCTTCAAAGACTATACAGAGATGACTTAGCCTAGGGGGACCTGGGAAAGTAAAGTTTGCTGTTTATTTCAGTATATTCTCTAACAAGCTGCACACTAAGAGGATTGAGGACAGGCTGGGGGGAGAAGAGGGGCACACAACATGACATGACTTCATTGTTACTTAGAGGGAACATAGATTTCAATTTTATAGTAGACCAGGGCATAATATAATTCCAATTTAGCTCAAGTTTTAAACAAAATTAATTATTCTTTAAAATCCAATGTTCTTTTTTCTTTGTTTTGAAATAGAACAAGTGTTATTATTAAATTTTACAAAAAGAAAAAAAAAAAGGAAGAAGAAGAAATAAAATTGCATGGACAGATGCTCTAATACCTTTTCCATGATGAGTGGTATTTTAATACTTGAGTTTGGAAACAAGTCAAGGTGAGTAAGCGTAGAATAATCTGGCTCCCAGGATCTTCAGCCATTCTTCAGTTGCCATTCTGATTTTGAGTCTCTTAAAGTGTGAATTATTTGTCTTTGACAATGAAAACTTTATGTCCATTTACTGAAATGCACAGCATTTAATATAATAACTTATACTAAGGATGTCAAATTAAGGTCTTATTTTTTTTCTTTTTTTTTTTTTTAATCAAGATGTATACAGGAATGTGTATCCCCTCAGCAGTAAAAAATACAAAGAAAAAAAATAGGAAGAAAATATTACCCTATGAATGATATAAATTAAATGGATTAAAAGAAGATACAGTAAAGTGAACATATTCATACTCTGGCTATTGATAGTCTACCAGACTGCCATTGTTTAGCCTTGCCAAATTCCAAGGGAATACTAATAATATTCTAAGAAAAATCTTTTAATAGAAGAGAGACCTTCAAGAGGCATAGTGAAGTGATCAGAAATGAATTGAACATGTATTTCCTTGCAGGTAAGAGACAGAAAGTGCTTTTTCACTACCTTTTCTAAATTTCAGTACCCTTTACTACCTCCAGAACTAGAAATCTTGCTTGTCTGTTTTATATCAGAAATATAGGCTACCATTCCTCCTTCCTTTTGCTGGTACACAGACATACGTATACCCATGACAAATACTTCTCATGTTATGGCTGTGTGGTGGATTGACTCCAGCCAGCAGCTAAGCAGACGCACAGGTGCTCTTTCACTCCAATTCCCAGAAGGATGTGGGGAGAAAATAGGAAGAACAAAGGCAAGAAAATGCATGGGTGAAGATAAAGACAAATTAATTGGTGAAAGAAAGAGTAAAAAATAAACCAACAAGCAAAGCAAAGGAAATCATTCACCACCTCCCCCAGGCAGACTGATGCCCACCCAGTGTTTGAAAAACAGCTGCCTTGGAAGCCAGACCCCCTGACCCCTTTTCCTCTACCCCATTTTTTGCTCTACTCTGAGCACAGCATCATATGGTACAGAACACCCCTTTGGCCAGTTCAGGCTGGCTGTCCTGGCTGTGTCCCCTCCCTACTTTCTGGTGGGGCAGAGCAGGAAAAAGAGAAAGCCTCAACACAAATCAAGCACTGTTCAGAAATGGACAAAACATTGTCATGTTATCAACACTATTTTGATCACAAATCTAGTATGCAACACTTTACAGGCATCTGTGAAAAAAAAGGCAATTCCATCCCAGCCAGACCCAGCACAAGTCAACAGTCCTCAGACAATATGTTTTTGAACAGGTGTTACGGTTGTTCTGTGTCATGTACATGTCACGTCACATTATGTAGACCATTTCATGATTATCAGAATGCTTCTATTATGACAAGCATGAAGAAGATGCTCAGGAATTAGTGCTAGAAGATTTATTTATATAAGCATTAATATTGTACCTGATAGGGTTTCTAGGTAACAAACATACAAGTAAAAAGATGTATTGAAACCATCCACAAACAGTTCTCTTCAAGCACTTCTAGTCTTCCACTTTTGGCTAATTATTCTACTTTTTAAATTTCCATTTATCAAGTAGAAAAGACACTATCTATATTTAAGTAATAGGATAAAACTTTGTGAATTGGATTCCATAATGTTGGGAAAAGGTCAGAGTGGTCTTTTGTGAAGACCATATTTTGTAAATTACAGACATCTAGACCTCCAAATAGAACTACCATGTCTTCAGCTTGCATCATTAGCTTCTTCCCTATGAACGGGGAGTAGCTTGCAGTGAGGTGCAGAGAATTTGTGGAAAAAGAGTTCCAAAACCTAATTCCCCACAGAATTAAATACAAAAGAGTTTCACTGAATTCATTGTTCATACACATACCTACTGATATGAATGAACATTTAATAACGCTCTAACTTATTCCCCTTAACAAATTATGGACTTAATAAATAACTTGATCAAATTCTAGGGCTTTTCTTATGACAATGTTCAGATTAGATTCTTTAATAGTTCTGCTTACTTTTAACTATTCCAGAGATAAATTTATGTCACTACAAGTTGGTTGTGGACCCAGGCCCCTTTGCACTTGCCACAACAGCACCCAAAGTGTAAAAACAGATTCAGCTGATTCTGTTGATCAGCTTGTAGCTTTATACAAGCTTTATCTTGAATAGATGCATACAGGAAAAGCTTTGCAGAGATTCTACTTACCCACATGCAACCAAAATATATTGAAAACTTTTAAAGAATACAAGAAGTAAGATAATAAAATTTATTTTCTGCTATAGTAGAAGATTATGAAGTTTCAAAAAGTAGTTTGTTATTTCTGATGGCCCCAGAATTTTTCTGAATAGATTAAAACAGACCTAACTAGCATATGCAATTTATTCTTTTTGTTTTGTTTTGTTTTGTTTTGTTTTTTCCTGTGTAGCATCATCCTGTCATTAGTTGCATTGATTAGAAGCCTAAACTAATGTATTCAAAGTCAAAACATCATCTCTACTCATTGCAGTGAGACTTGACTGCATTATTTGGAATAAATAGTAAAGTAAAAAACATTAGTTGGACCCAAATATTGCATTGTGTTAATTATAATCAGTTTAATGATGTATTTCTAATTCTAGTTTTGTTAATAATGAACACTATTAACTCATGTTTATGTCTTAGTTGACTGCTTACTCATAAACAGTGATCTGTATAAATCTATTTGGTGCACCAAGTTGAGAGTTTCTGTGAATGAATGTTAATGTCTGCTTCATGTTTGAAGGGATCTGAAGCTTTCATTTTCCTAATTATACTGTATGACTTCTTTGAAGACTTGCAGTATTAGTTCTATTCTCTGGCTCCATGATCTAAGCTTCATTTCTCTGTAAATTATCCTTAAACACTGAAACTGTTTGACAATTCTGTCCTCCAAAATGCAGAAATAGCATTTCTAAATGGCTGATGGCCCTTGTGTCAACACCTCTGTCTTACTTCAGCTTCTCAGTCATGCTGCTGATCTCAAATACACTCCCTGCCAAAGAATAAAGAATTTCTGCTGAAATAACTAGCAGAATTTAGTTCCATGGCAGTTGTTCACGTGTTTTCTCAGCAGTAATGTTAACATCGGTAAGGATGTGGAGTACATTTGACTTGATTTGTTGTTAGTTCTTTGACATGGCAGCTGTTTTGCCTTGTTGCAAGACTTCAGGTTCCCTTTGCTAAAACTGGTTTGCTTTCAGACCCAGAGAAGGCAATTGTTACAACAATCATCCTCTTTACATTTTTTTTCAGCTGCTGAGTAACAAAACATCTGTTGTGACATATTCGGAAGAGTAACCTACAGCAGCAAAGCCTGTGCTGTATTTATTGCTGAAGGCTGTGTTGTGCCAGTTGTTCCCAAATAAAATACCCTTGCTGCTCCTCCTGTTGTGAGAGCTTTTCTAGCACACATGCCTTACTAACTTTCTAGGATGATGGTATTGTGTAGCCACTGAGCCATACGCTAGCTAGGACATCATTAACCAAGAAGATAGAGGTTTTTTTTCTGAATACACATTCTGATCTATTATGACATCTGCCTCAGGATCTCAAACAGGTAACATTTTCATATTCACTTAATCAACCAGTCACTGCAAAGAACAGGTTTTCAGGCTCAGGAGAGAGGTGCTTTTTTTCCATGTTATGTTGTATATTTGTACAAAAATATTTTTTCTGTTAACTTCTGAGCTCTGAATAAAATGCAGGTATAGATCAGGCCGGTTATAATAAGATATTTTCCATCCTGCTCTCCAGCATCCTGGACTCTTATTAATCCAGACCCCTCGACATTAAAGAAATTGAGTCTCTTAGTCTGACCCTTGCTCCCTGTCTGCTTTTCTCCTGAAAGAAAGAGTATGTGTACATACACAAATCTGAACCTGATGTGCAAACCAGAAACAGCAAGTGTGCATGTCCATTCTGAGAACAGGAAAGTGCTCCTGGGTCCTTCAATTTGCACATATCCATGATGTGCCAAATAGAGTCTGATCACATGAGGGCAAAATTGTCAGCATGGGTGAATTTGTATAGCTCTACTGTCTCCAAAGTCATTTATTATTTTTACCCTCCAAAAGAACAAGACTTAACTACCTTTAGTTTATATATATGTGATTACTTCTTTTAACATAAGGATGGCTACTTCTTGAGAGTTTGATTGTATTTATTACTCAGGTTAACAACAGAAATAAAATCGCAACCTAGCATTTTTCATCATTTTATGTCATTCCTGTTTTCCCTTAACAAAGAGGGCTGTGCCAATACCTCACTTGCCTGTTTCTAGAAAGGTCTTTTGAGATCCATCAAGGTTCTGTTATATTTTTAATCACTGAGGAATTCTAGAATATTTCTTGGGGGTGGGTAAGTGACAAAAATGCTTCTTCTTGCTCACAATCTTTCCTGTATTCATAAATAACTAGCTATGACTTTATTTTGAAGTAACAATGTTAAACTATTCCCAGTACCCAATGGAATAACTCTTAAGGGATTTTAGAGACAAAGACACATTGCTGCTATTCCATTATTTCTAGGAAGACAGAGCAAGGTCTTTCCTGACATATGGGGCCCCAATTCACAATGGGATACTGTTCTGATTCATCAGTTTTCCTTTTTTGCATCTTTGTCACAGCGACCTCAGCTGAGAGAGTTACCAAGATTTGAATAGTGATTGCAGGAAGGAACTTTCTCTTGTGTAGGTGGCTGAGTGACCACATCATCAGCAAGGCTAAAGTGAGTCTGACATCTGTTGCCAGATTCCACACCAAAAGGGAGATTGTTTTTGTCTTAACTAAATATTTAATCTCACCTCTTTTACAGACTCTAAACTGCATATAAACTGCCCTTGTTTATGAAAGATCAGTCTAAAGAGTTCTGCCATCCAAGAGAAATAACTCCTGGTGTTGTAGGATTCTTCTAGTTACCTCATCTTTCACCAGGTCCAAGTAGCTAAAGACACAGAAAGAAGTGAGACATCATATAAGTCACAACTATTCATGTTAACTTGCATCTGTAAATTCAGTTGATTATGCCCCACCTACCTCTACAGTTCAGATCTGTTAGAGTGCTGAATATCAAGGAAGCCAAGAAAAGGCTGAAGTTGCCCTGGCAGAGGTCATAAAGGTCTGCAAGGCACAGGCACCACACAGAGAGATGACTTTTTGAAGTATTTTGGTTGAATTACATTTCCATTTTAGCAAGATGAAGAAGGAATCACTTGCAGTAAAATGTATATTTATTTCAGCTCAGTGAGGGGGACTTTTGGCATCAGAAGGGAATCAATAGAAGCTACTTTTTATCAGTGTTTCCTTTAGTGCTAAGAGACTTACTGCTTTTCTGCCTATGCGAAGCTATTTCTGCCTTCTGGATAGTGCTTTCAATCTCATAGTTCTTGTTTGTCAATATCTTCCTTCATTGCCCTGTGTGTGGAAAGGACTGGAAAAAGAATGACATTCCACCTAGAAGAGTGCAGAATGAAATTATTTGCTAAGTGTATCAACAGGTGTATCTCCAACATTTTTCACTGAGACTTCTGCAACAGCTGCATCTCAGCCATGAAAGAGTGGGAAAGACAGAAGGCAAACGTTATGTTGTACCCAGGGTGTGCTGACTTCACATGTGCAGAGATCCTCAAATGGTGCCTGTAAACAAATCCAGAAAAAGAGGCTTGCCTCAAACCTGTATATGAATTCTGTTCCATTAGAACTGTTGATAGAAACTATTTGAAGTATAAGTAAAATATTTGTAATATGTGAATAGCTATTTCAATTTTAAGCACCACTATATATCACAACCTTCTCTCTACAAACAAAACCAAAAACTAGAAATGCATGGTACAGACATGCAAGGCAGTCGATGTAATAACAGCTTTTGTCCAAAAGCAAAACAAGCTGGATAAATGTGAGTGTCTGTGAAGAACCAGGCCAGGGCTACTGAGCTCAGGACTTGTAAGACTGTTCTGACATAGCTTTAATAGTGCAGGCCTTCAACTAGTACATCTTCCCAGTACTGTAAGAAGTCACCTTCTGGTGTTCAGACATTTAAACAATACAAGTAATAAGTTTGTAGGGTCTCTTCAGAGCAGATATATATTTCTTTGAAGCCTCTCAGTGAGTTGACTTTTTTGCTTCATGAAGGAAAATATATGACTGCAATAGGGTAATCAGGTACACTTTTTACTATAGCAAACTAACTCTCATATCTTTAGAAATCCCATCTTATTGCAATACAGAGGATTTTTGCCTTGAATGCTCAGACCTGTCTCCCATCCTGTTTTCTTTTATTTTCCTGTACAAGCATGTATGTAGCAATAATAGTTTCTTTTACTTATCTGTGTAGTCGCTGTGTGTTCTGGAGAATGGAAAAGACTACCATTTCACAGAGGCTAGAAGACCGCAGGGATTGAACTTGTCTTCATATACATCAGAAAAACCTTTTCATTGTAATGGGTCACATAAAATGAATCAGAGGCAGAAAAAAAGTTAACTTCTGTTAAATGATCAAACAGTATTCAGCCTGCATGTATATATAAGTCATTGAATCTGTCTGCAGCCTTTGTTCAGTAAGAGGTATCATGTCATGGAAAAATTAGCCTATTTGGGGAACTCAGCCTACTGCTGATCATGAACTTTTCATGCTCTATACAACATTTATTTTAGGATCATTCTATTGCTGTGAAATCTCTTTCAAAATTAAACTTGGTAAGAGTGCTACTTGCCCTCTGTCACTTTAGTAGGAGAAAATGGAGGTGTGCAGTGTCTATAGTTGAAATCCTCAAACATCAAGCCATTAATTCCTTTTTTTATTTTTTTTTTTTGCTTTATTTTGTGTGTTTGCTTCATAATCATCATAGCAAAAGATTTAGGGATTTTGATTTCTCAGTTAAAAAATAATAATTTTCATAGGAAAATGAGAATATTTTCCAGCAAGGGAAACCTTTGATTTATTAATTTAAAAACAGACTTATTAATGTTTCTTAAGATCACAAGTATGACTTAGAATCTGAATTAAAATCATAAAGATCTTTCAGATTAACTGAAAAGCACTCCAGTGTGTAAAATGTTGCTTATTAAAATGTCATTTGTTAATGAAATGAGTTAAACTTCTAAACTAAAAAGAAACCAGTTTTCGAGGCAAAAAAAAAAAAAAAAGAGAAAGAAAAAGGTCCATTACAAGAAAATTCTTCAGCTCATATAATACTGAAAAACTGTTATAGCTTTTCAAATTATTGTCTTAATATTGAATAATTGATTTTTCATTTTAAGAAACTTAAGAATGGGTTTATCTTGTTAAATTCACTTAATTTAAGAACACTTACTTATGTAATTGAGAATGTCATGAATTTTTCAGCTAGCTTTAGTGCACAATAGACCTTAAGGGTTCTCCCAGTACTGCAGTCTTTTAGGTCACTATATGCAAACTGGTGTTGAAAACTATAGATTAAGTAACTTTCCAGCTATCTTTGTTGTGCAGTGACAGGCATGAACTGAGTGCCTCTGTTATGCCTGACACCTGCCATGCTGGGGTCATACAATTATATTTTGGCAGACCTTTGACAAAATAGCAGAACTTTCCATCCTTTTCCTCCATTGCCACATAAAAGACAAACATGAAAAGTTGTATGTGTGCACATATTGTCTCATATATAGATACATATTTATGTGATAAATACAGTTATGCTTTTGGATGATCTCTTTGCTAAACTTTTCCCTAAAGCTGAAATCAGAGCCTCTATAACAGGTTTTGTTATTGTGGGATTGCATATAGGCATAAAAGTTGGTTTGTGAAAATCCAAGTCCAAGTTACTGGACAGATGTACAATGAAAACATTTTTCCTCAGCCTTTAAATACAAAATTAGTAAATCACCCTACAATGGGCAGGCCATCAAAAGAAGATCCAAACTACAGAAAGTGGTCTAGAAACCCAAAAAGCTTCAGGAAGATATTCTTCAAGTCTCCCTTCAGTTTGAATAAGTAAACCAAGCAGTATCTAAATTGCCTTTTCCAAAGAGCTGTGCTAGAAGTCATTTATGCATATAATCTTGAGAGCTTTTCTGAGTCTCATTTAAGGTACGTTAATATAACCACTTCGGAACTTGACATTAATATAAAGTAAAAGTACTTCAAAATCTTTCATTGGAAAGACTTGCTCAAAACCTTTTTCTCATTTCTTTTCTTTTTCTTAAATTGGATATATTACCACAGTGAGCCAGAATAACTCTAGAAGTATATATTACAGGATCTGTGAAATACAGAACACTGCATCATCTTACATAATTAAAACTACACGGAGTTGAGGATGTATAGCAGAGAATCTGGAGATGTGTTTTTAAAAGAAAATCGGTTACAGTATTATATCATGTCATCTTATTTGATAACATTTATCATTTCCCACAAAAGTGTTAGGTAAGCATTTTACAAGGTTCTACATGTAGCAAGAAGAACTTCTTTGCATTTTCACTTCACATATAATGTGCTATACCACAATATTGAGTAAATAGTGGTAACTGAACAGTTCACATAAAAGAAAAGGTTAGCTAGGTACACAACAATCTTTTCACTTCAGTAAAGGAAAGGTCTATCATTGGCCTCAAGAGGAATTTTGGAAAACAGCTGTCTACAACTGCAGATGAAAAGAAACAGCTTCACTCCCATAATTAGACTCAGGAAGTGACAAAGAAACATGTGAGACCTTTGTCCGTACATTTAAATCAAGAGAGAGAAGCAAATGTAATAAATAAATAAATAAATATTTTTTCTTAGAAGACAAGGATTTGAAAGCTAAGGGCAATAATTAACACAAACAAACAAACAAAAAAAAAACTCTCTTTTCAAATGTCCCTGCTAAAATTTGGTAGTAAAACTTAATTGAAACCAGAATTTCTTTACATAGTATGTACTTTTCACTGTGGACATTATTCATCAGATGCAAGGAGAAGTAATGACTACAGAGTCAAATCCCACCCCTGGTGTCCCAGCTTCTCAGGATGATTTGCAGGATATCACGTGTCCCATGTACAACTCCAGTCCCAATGCAAAGATCAAAGCAACTTGAATTTTATAGGGAAGTGCAGTATAATCGTATGGTGATTACAACAGTAGAAAATCAACACTTAACAGTGTTACGGATAATCAGAGTCAGACTACATATTGTCTTTACACCAACTTTCCTCAAAAGTCTTCTCCATATCAACTACATCTTTGTCTACTCTAGATTTCCAAATAATATTTTACATAATATGTAAATAATATATAATATTTTATAATATATAATACATATTTAATATTATTATATTTAATGTATAATACTTTTTTATAATATAATACATGATATTTTTATGTTTTACATAATATGAACTTCAAGTAAGCATACCTGGGCTCACAAAAAGTATGTGAAGTTATTGCTACAAAGACACAAGTCTGCAGGGAATGTACAGATAGGCATACCATATTGAATCTGGTCATTAGTTGATCTGAAAAAGCTCCCTGTTTCCAGTGTTAGGGATTACTATGTTCCTCTATGGAACTGCAAAGAAATGCAACCAAAGAAAGACAAGGAATCTTCTCCCTGCACTTCAAAGCATTATTCTAACCTTGACAAGTAGAGCGTGAAGGCTGATGTACTGAGATAAGTATTTTCAGGTCCTCCAAAGAACTTTTTTTTTTTTTGCGTTTATTATTGCTCTTTCTGATTATCCTTGCTGAGTGTTTTATCTCCACAAGAAAAGGAAAAGTAGCAGAGAAGTTGGGGATGCCCCATCCCTGGAGAAGTTCAAGACCAGGTTGGATGGGTCCTTGGCCAACCTGGTCTAGTAGGTGGCATCCATAATGCTACAAAAGACAATGTTCACCATCAAGAATGCACACAGTTATTTTAACAGTCCTGAGGACAGTGTTGTAGAATCATACCCTCAGATGAAGGCTGTTCCTTTGGAAAGAACATTGGAAGACTGAGGGAGCATTCAGATGTTTGCTTTAAAATAAAGAAAAGAATTTGAGTGATACTTTCCTCCCTGGAATGCGTGTATTATCCAAGTTTAGGTACACAGAACTGTAAATCATTTTCATTTCATGTGCAAAATATAAGCTTAATAGGCTGAGGTAAAATGTATTTGTTTGTTGTTTGTAACTGCCAGAAAGATGCAATACAGCAAAATTGCGTTAAAAAATAAATAAATAAATAAATAAATAAATAAATAAATAAATAAATAATCTTGGTTCCCTCACTCTCTTGCCCTACAAAGAATCCATCAGATTTATGGAAAAAAAAAAAAAAAACAGACAGATCTGTTGCTGTTTGAACCCAGACCACCCTGCAGTGCAATGGGGATATCATATTTCCCCTTAATCAGGAAGAAAGTTTTATACAGTCTCACTGCAGGGTACTAAAACTCATCAAGAAGATCAGATGATTTCATATTTCTGTTAAATTTTATGGTTCTTTTTCATGGTTTAAAAATAAAGAAAGAAAGTGTCAGCTACTGACGGTAACTTGTACGATATCATCAGGAAGAAAAGCTAGATCAAGGCGTTCAAAATCATTTGAAAGCACAAAAAACTTTGGTGCAGAGGGTGAGGAGGGAAGGAATGTTTTTCTTATGATAGCAAAAGAGTAATGTATTACTTTCAGACTGAGACAGCCTTTTATGTTTGTTCTATGCACAGAAATATTTACCCAGAACTGTATACTGTACATCAGTCAAAAAAGTATTTCTTCTAACTTTGCTGCAAAGAACTGTTCACAATTAATGAGCTTGAAAGTATTCAAGTAACAATTATCTGAATGTGTATTGTCCCATTTTTAAGCACAGTAAAAATATTTAGTATATATGGTCTTCTGTGAGGAGATTAGACAAATTGGAGGTATCATAACATTTTGAAGAAAAAAAAAAAAAGTGTGCCCATAAGAGCCCTGAGTGTTATTGATATTCTGTCATATTCCAGCTCTTTTACTGTAAAATGAAAATACTTTACAGATACTGTGTTAAAACTGCAGTAAACCAAGATTTAAATAATAAAAGAAATATTAGTTACTGTTTTTGTAGTGTTGTTCTTCTCTTAGAAATATATCCACAACTTGGGGCGAGATCTTCAGGGTTAGAATAAAATTACCATTTCTTAATGTAAAGAATTTAAGACATTCTAGAGGTTTTAATTTTGCATTAATCTTTAGTGCATGACTACTGTGGAATCCTCTAGGTGGTTCAGAAAATGTATACAGAACTGTTATATTTTAGAGGCAACATTGTTTCTTCTCTTCCACATCCTCTGGGGAATAAAGAAATATAGAAGGCTTTTGATTCCTTGCAGGTTTAGTTATTTGCAAGGCATAATATAAGACAGAAGTAAAGTAGAGAAGTCTCTTTGGAGACACTCTTTTTCTTCCTATTTGCACTGGTGGGTAATAAAGAAATGGCAATGAGAAGCATGCAAAAAGTTATTTTCCATGTATTGCATCAGATACCAGAAATGAGTGAGTATGGAAGGATAAGTCATCTGCTGCTAGAAGTAATATTTTTTCCTGCAGCAAATAGACACTAAATAAATGTACTGTGACCTTCATTGTTTTTTATATTGGTTTGTTTCTGGGCAGTACAGTATGCCTAAATGTGATGCCCCTAACTTGTGAGATTTTCTGAAATCTCCCTCTCACTATGTCCAAATGTGTTTCTGAACAGCCAAAGAAAATTTACTGAGTTTGGGTGGGGAGAAGTTGGAAGGGAGGAGGAAACACATTAATTCTGTTTTTCTTTAAAGCAAACAAAGAACATGAGAAGGTAGAATATCCTCTTAACTCACTTAAATGCCATAGAATTTGAACAGACCCTATAAGAGACAATTGATTTATTTCCCATGTTCTCCCTCTCTCCTCTTCGCATCCATGCTTTAGTGAATGCACTTCTCAAGGTCCTACTGAAAATTCAGGGAAAATGTATAAAATTTTGAAATACAATTTTAATTTCAAGCAGCTATAATTTGTTTGTTTGTTTGTTCTTCTAATTCTAGGCTCAAGATTTTGCATTGAATTCTGTGTTACATACCCCTTCATCTACAAGGTAGAATTAACCATCTTGAACATATATTTATTTCTGAAGTGACTTTTCAAATAAGTGAGCTTTAATCTGTGAGGCATGGTCAGAGAAACATTGTTTCTTCTTAAACTTGTAGGTTTTGTTGGACATTATTGGGCTTAGCTACTATTCCAGCTTAAGTGATTCAGGCAAAGCATGAGTACCTCCATAGAGCACTGCTTTCTGCTTCCCAGATTTGGTGTGAAGTCAATATTTTCCCCTCTCCTTTCTAGTAGTATATTGACAAAAACAAGACATTAGTCATGCAGTGAACTGTATTTTTTTTTAAATGCTGAACCAGGAGTCAACAGCTGAAGAAAAGTTTTGAGTTTTTACAAGCTGTATGTAATCAACGGTTAGTCATTCTACTCAGTCTGTTTTTTATGGGTCTGCCTGAATGACCAAGCTATCTAAATTACCAGAGATCATTCACTTATATTCCTAACACAAGACAAAATTGCTACCATACTGAAGAAAACAGGGAGTTTCAAAGGACTGTGATATCATCTCAGATAGTTCTTGGCCTTCAAGCCTTTAAAAATAATATTAGTACTTCAGTATCAGTCTCCTTACCTACAGTAAAATCATTGTTGAAGATGCATAAAAATAATCAGTCTCTATCAATAGTCAGTAGCAGAAAGATAAAGGATAAATTTAGGAAGTATTGTAGAACTATTTGTTAACAATGTGAAGAAAAGTATAGCTATGTCATTCTTTTAAAAAATCTTGCTGAATTTTTCAATGCAGATCAATACCGTAATGAATTGTAATGGTTTTCATAAAATTGTTATGGCACTACTTCACTACTGTCCATCACTTACAGAGTACCCATACTAATGCCTGTCTGGATTACTTGTCATCTTATGTTCTAGTGCTAAAAAACATTTGCTGTACAGAGAATGGACATTTTTCTTTATTATGCCAGCTACTACCAGAACAGACTTCAAAACTATACACTTTATCTTGCGAGTGACACACACTATTTTGTGTATGAGAGCAGTGTCCAAATGCCCTGAGATCAGAGGTGAATCCTGTTCAGCATCATAGAATCACAATGGGAGCTATAAAAAGCTTACAAAATGTATAAACAGGAGGGAGATAGAACAAAATTAAAGGAAATAGACATGCAGGGAGATGAAGAGACTGGTCCATTGCTGCACAGCATCTAAACAGCAATGAAAAGGCTGTAAATCAATTTTCTTTAAATTGCTAGCCACCAAATCAGCGCTTCTCATTAATTGCTTTGTGAAATGCTCTTAGTCTACAAGACTTTGGCAGGAAATCTATGAAATAATACCAGAAAGAATATACCGGTAATTGCGTATGCATTCCAAATAAGAATAACAATGGGAAAGCAGAGTTTTTAAAAAGAGAGCATTCCAAGTTTAATCTAATTTTATCACTGTGATTTTATCAGCTGTGATGAGACACAGCTTCTCCCAGGAAACATGGTCTCCATTCTCTCTCAAAGAGTTTCACCTGAACTGCTTGTGTAGCATCAACACCAAGATAAGAAATAATAATAATAGTAATTAATAATAATAATAATAATAATAAAACACATAAAGGTAGCCCTCATCCCTGCTGCTCAGTGTCATCCCATTTACTAGATTGCACTAACTATGAAAAACCAAAAAAATATAACTTTTATCAGATTCATAAACAAAGCCACACATACTAAGACAAAGCAACACTTGGTCCTTGGATTTATTTATTTTTTTTTTACTAAAACACTCATGTGGTACTTGAGCTGGAGAAGAGGGAAGAAATGCTGCCCTAGATTCTTTCCAAATCACTTTTAAACAGAGTGGAAAGAACCTGTGTTTTACATTGCATAAAATAAATTTGCACATTCTAATAATAATGTACCATTCTAAACAGCATTGCTTTGTTTTAGGTAGTTTGACATTAACCATCGTATGATATGCTACTGCCTGGAATAGTTGCACAAGCTGCAGGTGTTGTGTTTCCACTCAACATTGAATGTCCTCATAGGGTCTCTCATTTTGACCCTGAGATGATCTATGCATGCAAGACCTGTGGTGGAGACAAACCTGGAAGAAACAGTTCTGTTTTGTCTGGGGTTGTAGTCACCTCTTGTGTGTCTCTCTGCTTTCTACTAGCTGCAGTTTGAAGTTAATAGTCTGGGCTGTGCTTCCATCCAGATCTGAAGCCAAATTGCCCAAGTCAGACATAAACACCTGGCAAATTTTCACCTGCACTCCCATAACTGATTTTACAGGCTCTGTTTGTGCCAATAGCTGGTACAGCTTTCCTGTGATGAATTGAAATGTTAGCCACGTGGTGTGTACATGTACCTTGAGAAGAGTTTGGGATTTGTTTGGAAGTAGTTAAGGTCTGAGCCCAATGTTACAGGGAACATATAGATAACATTATGGTAAATTAAGGAAGGTGCCATTTGGGAACTATGTGATTATATTAGCTTTATGACAGACTTCCTTAATTGTCTACATCTCTTGTGATAATATGTGTTTTAAATTCTGCAGAGCCACCGGTGTGTCACTGTTATATCATCCCATCCCAGATACGGAGGGGGATTCACCTTTAAAAGGAGAATGCAAGCCCATGGCATGTGATCTGTACCATCTCTGAGGTACCAGAGTACTTTTGACAAACATATTTCAATCTCATACCAAACAGAAATTAAACATTACTGAATATACTTTCTGAATTTTCCATTTCATTAAGATTGCTGCCTCCCTTAATTTCTCTACATAAATAATGGAGACTATTTTTTTTTTTTTTCATATCAGAATTTCCTGTTGGGTATCAGAGATATGAAACAGTCTTTCAGGTTACAGAAATATATTTTTTAAAAATGCATAGGTGCATTCTTCTTGAGTAGTTTCTTCTCACAGACCTCAAAAAAAAAAAAAAAAAAAAAAAGAGAGAGAGAAATCTGTTCTCACAAGACTTTTAAAATATGCTGTTAGTGTCTAGCCCGACAGATATTTTAGAATATCTGCAACTTCTCCTTTCTAAGTCATTTCCAAAATATCAAATCTGCCTACTGACATACATTAGATGGTTGAGTTTCAAAATTTAACAGCTGCAGAAAAAACATGGAAATAGTTATGTATAACCTGAGTAAAATGTGATCTCTTGCAAGAGAATGGTGCATTTCTATCTGTGGCATGAAGATGATCACATAGCAAAA
Organism: Anser brachyrhynchus; assembly: GCF_964034855.1. Taxonomy (NCBI): domain Eukaryota; kingdom Metazoa; phylum Chordata; class Aves; order Anseriformes; family Anatidae; genus Anser; species Anser brachyrhynchus. Next base: position 110,373,560 of record NC_137694.1, read on the forward strand.
AACTTCCTCATTTTAACTTACAGTCAGAAGGATGTCTACACACGTCAAGTTAGTGCTTATAGTGTAGAAAAGATAGAGAAGAGCTTACTATTAGCTAGTTTGTCTGTCCATAGGAAACTGGCAGTGGCACAGAGGAGCTGATCCAACCCATAAATCAGACTGATTTTGGACTAAATTTCATACAGTCCTAGACAGACTTCAACCACTAGAGAAACAAGCTAGTTGAAGGTTTGCTTAGCTATCTCTATCCTGTACTTCAGTCATTTCTATGAGGGGGAAAAAAAAAAAAAAGAGAGAGAGAAACAAACAAACAAAAAAAAAGAAACAAAAAAAAAGGAAACAAAAAAAAGAAGAAAAAAAAATCAACTTTATTTTTGAGGTACCACTGTCTATCATATTTTTCTATACTTGACATGTGACACGTCCTGTAATTATTTTCTGTTGTCAAAAACTAAATACAATGTTTGCATCATTCTCTACTGTAGTATTGAAAACTAGAGTGTGAAAACAGGCAGAAATTATAATTGTCAATGACACCCTTGAGATACAGTACAAATAGGAACCAAAAGAGTGGTGGAATCAAAATAAAAGATAGAAAAAGTTATCCATTTTATATGGTTCATTATCTGTTGTGTTTTAATTTATATGCAGATTAGATGTACCTTCCACATTAAAATGGGTAGAGGATGTTTTTTGAGCTATTTTTATAAAATACTTAGTGAACATCTACCTCGTTGAACAGAAAGCACAGACTGGAGAAAAAAAGTACGAAAAAAAGTCAGCAAATACAGCTACCAATTTTAGCAGGAATTCACAATGCAAGCCACCACTTAGAGAACAGTTTGATGTTTCAGTTTCTAGCTCTCATCTTCATCAAATGAAAATTCACTTCTTTTAAAAGGTAATACATAAGCACTATTGAAGGAAATTTGTTCATAACAGCCTGTGGTTTACTTCTTTAATGGAACAAGAAATATTTTTTCTTCCTTATACTATACGGAATTTTCCTAATATTTCAAAAAATATTGTTCTCAGATTAAACACTCTGGAAATATCTACAACATTAATGAAAGATTATATATATATATATATATATTAACCTTTTGCAACCATGAGGAATAACAGACAATAACAACACAGTGCATTTTAAGGGTTTAGCTACAAATACCTTTCTTATTTGAGAATATTTTAGTTTCTTATGCTTTGAGAAGGATGGTAAAACGTATTGCTAAATTTAATACAGATTTCATTGAAAAATACAATATATGGAACAATTTTTTTATATTTTTTTATCAAGGTAGAAAGACACAATGAAGAATGGAACTTAATTTTGCATTCATTGCCAACTTCAAAAATTGTACTTAATTTCTTAAGGGTGAAAAGGAAATTCTGGAGGTAAAATTATATTGCTGTGAGTTTCTATTTCACATATCGCAAATTTAACAGACTGAGTAGCTCAACAGACTTAGTAGTTTAAGTATCAGAGGAATGGTTTCCAGAAAAGACCCTCCCTCAACGTAACACTAAATAATTTTCATAGACATGCTTTCATCACTTTAGCAAATTCCCAAATCCATAGACACTCTTGAAATAAACTTTATTCCTTCAGTGTGCTTTGGAGTACAAGCCTAAGTAGATTCTAGTCATGAAGCAGGGAAAATTAAGAGACAGCTACAAAAGAGAGAAACTTTTATTCTTTTCCATTATTTAATGGACATAACAGCATATCACTTTTTCCAGCCAGATTCAAATAGGAAATTACTAACACTTTTCTTTTATTACTTTTCTTCCTGACATTTGTGTGTTTGCTTGACTGCTTCCTTTTCCTTCTTAGTAAGCTTCCACATAGGTTGTTGTCTTTTAGAAAATGACTCCTGAACATCTTATTTGTGAATCTTATTTGTGAACATCTTATTTGACAGAGTGGGGTGTGGATGATAGATTTGGTTCAGTTATTATCTTTCATTGATGCCTTTTCTTTGAGGTTTAAAGATTTTGTCTTTAGAAATTGTAAGCTCTCACAGGACATAGAGAAAATCTTACAGTGCATTTACTTTATGTAAATGGGGCCTAGTAGAAGCACAGATACTTAGGGCAATTGGAATATAAGGTAACAGTAATAGAAAGCTAAATGACTCACTGTGCAAGTCATTGGCAGTGTTGGGAGATTCAGCTGCTTTTTCTTTGCCACCTAAGTATGTATCCATCAAATCATAACTGTGGTTAATTCTGAGTAGACTTGATTTCAGAACAATATACTGCTATTTATTTTAAATAAATATTTTTAAAATATAATTTAAATAATAAAAATGCTTATTGTCAATAAAAACTCTAAATACTCTTGATTTTAGCAGGTATTTAATTCAAATATTTATACTTGAGTATTTTTACAAGCAATAGAGTCTGAAAAATGTTATTTATAATACTAAGCATAGATCATTGATGCTGGTGGTGTTTGGAAATATTATACAAGGTCCCCCATCTGCAATATTAGACAAACTGCTTCTTAAAATTTATTTTGTAGTACATATTGAAGCAGAAAAAAAATATTATGCAAAACTAAATAAATTTGTTCTGCGCACTTAATTGCCGCATTCTGAGTATCTTAAATAAGTACCAGGGACTCATTTAGTTTAATTTATCATTCTCTTCAAAGAGTAATCTGTCCTCTGTGTTATTCTTAAGCCTTTTGATATGACTGTAAACATTTTGTATCTCTTTTCAAAGCAGCTACAAGTGATGTTCCTCATTTCTAGATTAAATGTATCCCTTACTTCTAGATTCCATCATGCCTATCAGGCTGGACACTTAGAGACCTGGTATGTAGGTCAGAAGTATAGCTGTTGCTATACTTTCCATCTTTGTTTCATGTTCACAAGTTTCAAGATTACACTGAGACTCTTCTGAGAGTCTTCAACAAAGGAGTGTAAATGTAGGGCAATGTACACAGAATAGTCTACATCTGCAGTGCAAATGCATAACAGAGGGACCAAAAATGGGGAAAAATATGGAAACTAGAGATGATAGCTAGGTACCCTAGTAAGCAATTTTCTAAGGTTTTAGAAAACAAACATTTTAATTAATAAAAAAATCTTGTATTTAACAGAAAGAAAAAAAAAGTGTATTTATTTTGATCCCAATGCAAAGTGAGGCCCTTTAAATATAGTAAGAATTCTTTGACTTGCAGACTCTTATGAGAAAAGAGGGAGCAGATGTTTTGTCCATTGTCCCTGACCACAGCTTCAAATACAATAGATACTGACTAACCACCTTCAAGAAACTGCAGAAGCTATTATTTCCATCAAACGACCCAACTACAACAAACAAAGTTATCAAGGGAATTCAAGAAATAAGAATGTGCGGTTTACTCCAAATAAATAGATGAGCATGAACGTGCAGAGATTCATTCTGATTTCTCTGTGGTATTTTATGTGTAAACTCTGAATCCAGCTCAAATATTAAGGCTTAAATTTCCTCTAGACAGTACTATACACAATTTATTAACAAAAACAGAAGCAGAGTGCTGGGTTCAAGCCACAATAAGTTTCAAAGATACATGAGGTAAACATAATTTTGACTATTTTCTCTGTTGTTTAACATACTACTACTTTAGTAAAAATTAATTGCACATAAATATGACTACTTGAATTTTAAATATCTTGTGATGAGCCATTTGGCCATAGATGCACTGGCAGCTAGTTTCAGATGGGTTTGCTCTCTTGCTTAGATGTTTTCTATTGAAAGAATAAGAGAAAACAACAGCAAGGTTTTCCCATGGGGGTCACATCATTAAACACTGAGATAAGAACATTTTTTCATATTTAAAGTTAATTTGTTTCTAAAAAAAAAAAAAAAAAAAAGGAAAGAAAAAAAAATCTGTTTCATTTTGATGAGGTAAAATGTCAGCTCTTTCTAACTATTATTGGGCTTTAAGTTAGCTTTGATGTGGATCAGGACACACCAACCACATGGTTTAATCCACTTTTTTCAACAAAAACTGAACAACCCACCTTTATTACAGAAGCAACTGAGATCTGCAGGATCAGATAGGTTAAAAACATGTTGAAAAGAAATCTCCCTATATTGACTATGTCAGCGAAGGTCATGTCCACTCTCCTAGTCCTGTAGCGAGTCCATCCAAAGCAGCCATTTCCAGAGTTGCAGAGAGCATAACACAGTGGTTATGGTTCACCTGGGATAAACTTCTTTCCACCTCCTCAGAGCTCTGATTGCCTGACCCTCGCTCGTCTCAGCAGCCACTTTACTCAGGTTATGGATTTCGTGTCTCTGCCTGGCCTGCTTGCACTTTAAATATTCCTTTTACCTCAGCCCACCACTTCCCTGAGGAAGTATATGTGATCTGATCCCCTTTCCAAAGGATGTCATTTGATCCTGACTGTAGAGGGCAGGACAGCATGCCATTTGTGCCTGGATTACATCTCCAGGGCATTCTAGCACTCCTCCTCACTGCTCTCCAGCCACCGCCTCCTTACCAAACATATGTTAAAAAAGAATTGGAAAAATGTACCTCTCCTGCAGGAATTTTAAAGGTTTCCAAATCCTAAGAACTGGAAAGGGCTATTTGTCTAAAAACCTGATTCCACTGAATCTGTACCGCAAAACTATGGATTTCATGTTTGTTGGAATTACAGAATACCCTCCAAAGTAGCTTAAATGAAATGAGTAGAAAATCTTTACAGCAACTGTAACACAAACTCCAATGCTGCCTATAAATCAAAAATCAATGGAAGCACTTGATTTTAGTATACATTTTTCTACAAGTTAAGGCATAAATGGCTACTATATAAGCACTGTTCTGTCACTGAAGATGTGGCTGATAATTTTTCCTCTTACCTTATGAATAAATGTGCAGTCAAAAAACAATTTTGACTTGTAGTGGTTTTTTTGTTGTTGTGTTTTTTTTTTCATAATCTGTAGCTACATAAAAGTCCTTGTAATCACTTCTTAGTTGCAAAGCAGTTCTACAGAAATTATTTGCTGTATTGATATATTGAAAAAATATTTAGTTGGATGTGTGGGGAAGCTAACATACATCTTCTGAAACTAGTAATGAAAATTGCAAATCTAAGTGCTTATATGTACCTCATTGGAAATGTACTCCATAAATTGTTACTTTGTCTCCTGACACAAATTACTAAAAACATCTGAGACTCTGGGTGATCAATATGCCCGTATCATCTAAGATGATAATATATCTTCTGAGAAGCTAGAAAACGCAGGGTAGTTGTACTGGCACCACACTCTGCTTCTATCTTTACAAGACCCATGAGATTGTGTAATTTTTTGTCTATGATTTTACTTGCTCAGTACAAACACTTCTTTCCATTTAATGTTTTTAACATGCTTAGGCATGCACACGGAATCAGAGCGGACTCCATTTAAGAGAGGTTCTGAACGCTTGAAGTGTGATTTAAATTAACAAAAGTTGTATCACTGAAATACTATAATTGCAATTCAAAACAATGTTTATCACACAGGTTTACAGAAATCAATTCCCTAGGTGTTGTCATTGTCTAGGAAACTTGTCTTCCATGTTGTTTTCTTTATGCCATACTTATATTCAACTCCGCTTTAAGGCTCTTGGTGCAAAAAAACAAACAAAAAAAAACCTTATTAGAGCTCAGACCCCATCATGTAGTCCATCTTTCAGAACTCCTTGGGAAAAAAACACTTCACATTACAGTATGGGACAACAGAATGTGTCATTGACTTCCTGAGGCAGATGATTTTATAGAATAGAAAATGTTAATTATAAATCAATGCATAGGGGATTTATATTATCCAAAGATAAAAGAAATTGATTAACAAAAAAAAAATCCTTGAAAATTTGACAGTTTCTGAAATGTGGCAGTGGTTTATCTCTGAATCCAATCCAGACTACAAGCAGAAAGGTTCAGATGTCATGAGAAAATGGTGATCTTCAAATAATTATAAATCTAGCCAATGCTAAAGAGATGTAGTATTCTTACCAAGCTTCTTGTCAAGAGGTTTAATTTGGTTTTGACTTTGGTGGAAACTGTGCTTTCAGATCCAGGGAGACAAGGAGCCTCAGTGGAGTTGTCTAGGAGGTTTTAGGCCAAACAATTATCTTTTAAAAACTGCATGTCATGGAAGTAAATACTTGTGTAGGAAAAGATGAGAGGTGTTTTAATTTCTTGACCTCAAAATAACTGGAAAAAAAAAATTTGAAAATCAACATACAAATCAGTTTTACAAAAGCTATACAAATAGCTTTTCATTTTGAAGCTATACTTAGTAAAAAACATTAAAACAAGACATTAGTAACATTAAAAAATAAAAAGTTTCATGATGAAGTGGAATAATTTGATTAATTCTCCCTAAAAACACACTTTTTCTCTGTAATTTTTTAACATTTTTAATTATCACTCTACTTTTAGGATGGAAAATACCCTTTACCAAATCTTCAGGACATTAAAAATTACTATTCCTAACCTCTTGTTTTATTGAAACTTAATTAGCCATTGTTAATTTATTCATACTTCAAGAATAACCCAATAATCAGTTAAGCTTTGGCTTAGTTGTGTACTGAACACATAGGACTAACAGCTGCTGTATTCATTTCTATGTTGTTTACATTGCAGGTCAGTTTAATATAATTTGGATTTATACTTCATCTTTACTCATCTTCCTAAACAGAGATGTTTATATGCTCTTCATATCTATTATTTCATCTCTGGTCTCTGGTTCTTTTTTTTTTTTTTTTTTTTTCTTGCTTTCAATTTATTAACTGATAACCTGAACAGCATGGATTTGTAGAACAGTGATTTTCCTTTCCTCTCCCTGCTCTGTTGACCTCAAGTCTATTTGACAGAATGCATAAGGGACCATTCTGTAGGTCTGAGGTCACATGGCATGGCACAGCTGTCATCCATATAGCTAAAGACTCTTTTCTTCCTAGTGAAGGCAGTCTGTCAGAACTGAGTGTTGTGATGGTCCCTGGTCCACATAAAGACCTGGTGTCCTATGATCCAGAGGGTATTTGTGACTCTATTTATCATCACACATCAAATGTGATAAGAAGCATGCTAACAGTTTCACAGAAGGGATGATTGTGGGCTATTGCTCAGGTCCAGTCCCCCAAACTGTTTAGCTTAATATGAAAAATGTAGGCCTGGGGTCCAAGATTATTTCTAAGGAGGTGGAAAGGTAAATTAAGAAAAAACTACCATCAGGGGACTTACATTTGCCATACAGGTGCCTCAGAAAATATGGAGATGCAGGGGTTAATTCCCAAAAGGTTGTAAACCAACAACATTTTGGCATTTCAGGAGCAGAATGAACATGTTAGATTTGTGGAGTGTCTTCCTGACATGTGGAGTGTCTTCATCTTAAGATTCTGTCACTGTCTGCCCCCAAACTGAGAGAATGCCAGTGACCATAATCCCAGTGCAGTTCTCCCAGATTATCAAGGCTGAATGAGCAGGTAATTATAACCCATCCTTTTAATCCGTGGGGACACTGAAGACAGGATAATTTTATGTGTTTTATAGGATTTGTAAAATTTAAATCCTTGTAATTTAAAAAGGGATATGCAGGAATATAAATTGGCAGTTGCAACCTAGCAGGAGTACCCTTTAAAATCCTTCTAGATAAAAACAAGACTCACCTTCCAACCACCAGTACTCCCACTCTGCTAAATTCCAGCACCTGAAATCAAAATGATTCAAACAACAGAGTCTAGGCAGAGTCTTGTGATCTGTTGCAAATTACTCTGTCCACAGAAGACTCCAGTTTTACTGCTAAAATCCTTCCTAAACTGCTCAGAGTAGCAGCAAAAATGTTTTAGATAGGTAATTGATATTGATTCTAGCAGCAACTATTCACTGGAGCACGTAAGAAGCAAACAGCAGCAGGAGCAAACTGTCTTTTCTTTTAATGTCTTCTGACTGTAAGTAGAAATCTATGTGTTCACCCACAGATTTAATATCCATTTATCCCATCCCAATGAGTTATAAACACTATAATAAAAATAAAAAGAAAAGTAGTAGTCCAAAACAGGAGTTCTGCATTTCCCATCTTTCTGGCTTTGTCATTACATACTGCTATCTTCTGATTTGTGAAAGCTCCAGTTAATAAGGTAGGCAATACAATAATTTTCATTCTATTTCCTTTGTGATAGCAAATGCTCTCCAGAAGTATTCATATTGCAAAGGTGGTGACTTTTAACATTTTAGAAGTACATAACCATTACACAGGGGAAGATTCATATCTGTATTCATGTTCTCAGGCTCCCTTGAGTGCCCCAGCTGTCCTTGTATGCATTGGCTGCACTGCAAATACTAGAGGGAATACACTGGGAATAGCACATCATTTGGCTTTGATTTGGAGCCTTGCCAGAAGGAGTAGGCCTGGGATTTCTGCAGTTTGAGAAGTACAGAGAGAGAATTGGATATTACAGTCCTTGGATGAACGCTCATTCTTATTCCATGAAGGACTGTACTGAATTTACAGAAAGATAAGCCCATCTGATCTGTCTGTTGGTACTTAGGGGAACACCTGAAAAATTTATTCTGTCAGGATGGCCAAAATGTATTAGAATATTTATGGATTAATGTATTTTATTCACTCATGTTTCTCAATAGAATAAGCATGAACATTTACAAGATTTAAAGGACACTTGCAGAGCTAAATCTTGACCTTTTGCTAAACCTTTTCACAGCTGCAGGTACCATGAGGTACTTCTGAAAGAAAGACCAGGAATGCTCAAGCATGTGTTACACAACAAGGCACACTGTATCTCTGAGACTACAAATATGAAATTTGCAGATTGTAAGCATACACAATGATTTGACATTAATTATTCTGATTTGGAACTCCTCTTTCTCTCTCTCTCTCTCTCTCTCTCTCTCTCTCTCTCTCTCTCTCTCTCTCTCTCTCTCTCTCTCTCTCTCTCTCTCTCTCTCTCTCATCACAAAGATGATCAAGGGGCTGAAGCACCTACGAAGAAAATCTGACAGAGCTGGTAATGTTCAGCGTAAAGAAGAGAAAGTTTTGGGGTGACCTCAATGTGGCTTTTCAGTACTTAAAGGGGACTTATAAAAAAAAGATAGAGAGTGACTCTTTGCTCAATCAGATGACAGGACAAGGGGGAACAGTTTTAAACTAAAATAAGGGAGATTTACATTAGAGGTTAGGAGGAAATTCTTTACTCACAGGGTGATAAGGCACTGGAACATGTTGCCCAGAGAGGTTGTGGATGCCCCATCCCTGGAGGCGTTCAAGGTCAGGCTGGGGCAACCTGATCTGGTGGGTGGCGTCCCTGCCTATGTCAGGGGGTTTGGAACTGAGTGATCTTTAAGGTCCCTTCCAACCTGAGCCATTCTATGATTTTATGATTGTATATACATGTCCTTGAAAGTTATTTCCTGTAAAAGAATAATCACTCTGATAGTCAAAGTCAACATTTTTACAGTATAAGTTTAATAAGCCAAGATATTTTTACACTGTTTATGGGAAAAGGGGGCCTAATTGAGATGATATATATAGCTGAGTCTTTCTGAAGAACATTTTGTCTCACTCTGTTGGTTTTATGTAGCAAGGTTTTGGTAATGGGGGTGCAACCCTGTAGACACCAAGGTCAGCAAAGAAGGAGGGGAAGGAGGTGCTCTAGGCAATGGAGCAGAAGTTCCCTTGCAGCCTGTGGCGAAGACCATGTTGGAGAGGGTTTTCCCACCACCACCCCTGAAGGACCATGTTGGTTCAGTGATCACTGACACCTGTGGAGGACCCCCTGGAGCAGGTAGACATGCCCTGAAAGAAGCTGCAGTTCATGGACAGCCCACACAGAAGCGGGCTACTGGAAGGATTTGCAGCTCATGAAGGAACCCATGAAGGAGCAGTGTGTTCCTGAACAACAGCAACATGCGGAAAAAAACACATGATGGAGCAGTTTGTGAAGAGCTGCAGTCCATGGAAAGGACCCATGTTGAGCAGTTCATGAAAGACTATATACCCTGGGAGGGAGCCCACACTGGATCAGAGGAAGAGTGTGAGGAGTAAGGAGCGGCAGAGACAAAGATTTATGAACAGACTGCAACATCCATTCCCCATCCCTCTGCACCACTCAGAGTGGGGGAGGAGGTAGAAGCATGTAGAGTGAAGCTGAGCTTGGGAAGAAGGGGTGGGAAAGTGAGGAAGGTGTTTTTAGATTGTTTTTAGTTCTCACTATCCTATCTGTTATTAATTGGAAATAAACTAAATTAATCTTCCCCAAGTGGAGCCTGTTTTGCCTTTGATGGTAATTGGTAAGTCTCCCTGTCCATATCTCCACCCATGAGTTTTTTCAGCCCATTTTCTCCACCTGTGTTGCTGTGGTTGGGTCAGCATGGGACAGTCAGCCAAGGTTAACCCACCACAAACATTTTTTTCACATCTCAAATGTGTGGGGACATTAAATAGTACAGAAAATATAGGTGATTATTTTGAAAATATTTCAATAATTTTTAGTCTTATTAATCATTTGCCCTGTATTATAAAGAAACAACACAACCATGCGCTACAACAAGCACAAAACAGACTTGTTCAAAAGTACTACATATAAGGGAAGATGCCATAATAATATACTATTGAGTATGAATAGGTCCACTCCTTTCTTCCTTACTCTTCTTTCTTCTCTCCCTTTTTGTTATGCTTTCTCAATATAAGTAAACATAAATATATAACCTCTCAACACCCATTTCAGGAAAGGAAGCACTGTTTCAATTTCATAGAGACAGAAAAGTATAAATGTGAAGCCCAGGGTCACAGAGGATGTTTGTGGCTCAGCTGAGTTATCAGCTGAGCATGTTTTTTTCAGAGTTTCAGATCAGCACTTCATTTACAACACATTTCAGCCTCCTAATGAAGATTTGTCACCAGCAAGTAAAATACTACAGGCTGCTGAACTTATAAAGATTATTTTCTTCACTTTACAAATGATGGAAATATTTTTAAAAAGTTTCGGGGATCTGTATATGAAAACTTGAGAATTATTACTTACAGAAGAATATACACCTGTAAATCATCAGCCACAAAGTAATTCAATGAATAGTATTAAAATTAATCAAGAAAAAAGTCATAGGATTAATAAAAATTTTGCTCCGAGCATAACATACCAACTCTGCCCAACTTCTTGACACGGCCTTTTCTCCTTTATAGCCATTCGTGCCAGACATGGATAGCAGGTAAGCTTTACATTATGTGATGGGAGAAAATGGCTCAGGCAGCAGACAGAGCTACGATGGGGCTGGCCAGGCTCATCAGACACCAGCTGGGCAGCCCTGCAATACACTGCAGCTCCACTCTGGCATATTCCAGCAATGGCACATCAAGAATCTTGGCACTGAGGATGCTTCAGAAGAGCATAACAGGCTCACAAATACTTAGTAGCTATTCCTCATGTGAAAACACAAACTGGGAAAACCGTTGTGTCTGCTGAAGCAGATTTCCATTCAGGAAGCAGAAGTGAGCTTTGCCCGGAGGTCTGGCTGGCAATCAGACCTTTAGCTCTGGGGATCAAGAAACACAAAAAAGGGAGAAACATGCTAAGAAAAGCAATATGCAGTTTGACTAGGGTATCCCAAAGGCAAAGTGCAGTTATTGTTCTTTAAAATCTCTTCATATATAAGCTAAACTCAAATCATGTCTCCAGGCATAGGAGACTACAAGTACTGTCATGTTAAAATGAGAGAAAAACAAAATGTGTCATATTTTTGTCCTGCATTAATAGCAGACAGACAAACTGGGATTGTTTTGTGTTCTGTCAAAGCTTCAAGTTTTGAGATATATTAAGAACCTGGTTTCTTAACTGCTTTCAAAAAGAGTTGTGGGTGGTGCCCAGAATCTCTTCAAATTTATGACTGTAATTACAGAAAGCAAATGAATCCCATGCTTCTATTCATTTGCTGTGTATGAAGAGCATAGAGCTTAAGAGCACAAAAGGGAGAGAGTGAAAACTACAATGGAGTAAGATTATTATTTTAAGGTAAGTCAATTAAGTTTCTAAAATATCTTCCAGAACCCAACACAGATCCTCTACAGATGGAGATCTTTTTACTTAAGAATATTTCTTTCCTCTTTTTGTTTATAAAAATGAATTCATTGAGAGAAAACAACCCTAAATGAAATACCTTAGAATGCAGGTAAAGATTAGGAGACCCTACACCATAAGATTCTGAGACATAACTTCCAACATTAAAATGGTCCCTTTAGAAATCATAATTTATGTCTGAAATAGAACCAAAGTTTAAGCTTCAAGAGTTTGGCCATTCTGGGTGGAGAACTCCATCTGGGGCTTCCAACGGATGTTCAGCTCTTACAAGCTGGTTACTCAGAAATTGGGTGGGGAGGAAAGAAGATAATGTGCATTTGATTTATATTTGTGTGAGAATCAGGGAAACTTATTTTTGAATACTTTTTAATTTGGCTGACATACAAATTTCCTCAGTTCTAGTACAAAGCCACTTATCAAATCCATATTTAATCTGAGAAATCAAGCAGGATACATAGTTTATATGTCACCCATACAAATTCAACAGAAAGACCAGTTTATTTGTTCTAATAAACATACCTAGCTTGTATTTTATGTCATATATTTCCTTTCTCCTTCAGCAGACTCACTGATGACTCTGCAAATGCTCAGTACCTACACAACAATTACACACAGGTAAAACCAGGAGAAACCTGTTATTTGAAAATGGACATCAACCATTTTGTTGTTTTAGCTTGTTAGTTTGATTTTAAACAAAAACTGTATTCTTTCCTCTCCTCACCTCACAGTTACAATTGCAGATTTCATGTGAAAGAAACATTTTCCAGTCTAATTTTCAAAGGCAAAATGGCTGTGATAGCACCCAGAGCAATGTGGCTGATATAAGGAAAACTGAAGACAAAAATGTCAGTGTGTTGTTAACAAGAACATGGTTGAGAGTACAGAATTTTGTTTTTGTGCATAGGCTGAAAGGAGAAAGCTGTTATGTTAGCATCATGTTTCACTAAAGACAAGCCTCCAGGGAAACAACTCAAGAACGCAAGGAAGCAAGAAGCAAACTGTGCTGGAACTCTCTTGAAGGGGGGAGGCAGAAATATGCTGTTTCCATGCTGACTTGGCGTCCACTTAGGATAATAATGAAATATACCTTTAATATAATAATATAATAATAATGAAAATATACCTTTGTTTCAGCCAACACCAGTATATTCCAGACCAAGAAAACATATTCAGTCTGCCAGTGCAGTATACCTTGTTACTGAATACCTTCTTCACTTATTTTCAGTCTTAACAGCCTCACTGACATAAGTAGTCTGGAAACTTTTCAAAGCATAAAAATATAAAGCATTGCAATACCAAATCTATGACCAGAGTTACATGGCTCATCAGAATATTCATACTGAAAGAAAAAAAAAAAAAAAAAAAGTAAGCAAAAGCACTAATGGAATGTAAATACATGTCTCTAGTACAAGCATGAAGAGGAAATGAAGACAGAGATAACAGTACATTTAGCATATGTGCTTTTGTTTAATGTACAAACACTAAAGTTAGAGATGAACTGCAAAATATAAAAGTATATGTGTAAGTCTTGTGAATCAGAGAAGTACTGAAAATATCTGAGGTCACCAAAGTCTCTGAAAACTACTTACTAACAGTGTTTTCACACACACACACACATACACACACACATATATAAAAGACCAACATTAAGACAGTATTTGGGGAATTGTTTTGTTTTGCCTTTTTTAATGTTAGTGCCAAAATGGAAAAACTTTGAATGGTAAGATAATGAATCTGTAAATTGTTTTTTGTCAGCAGAAATGACGTGACTGGGGAAAAGCTCCCTCAGAAATTCTTACTATATTGATTATGTGCAGACTTCATTTCAGGAAACAGGCTTTATATTCTTCTTTCAACTATAAGCTCAAGTAAATCTCTTGGGTGCTTCAGCTTTCTCTTCTGCAAAGAGACATGATTAAATTGGTTTATGTGGTAGCTGAGCCAGTGATGCAGAGCGATACATGAAGACAAAGTGTTATTATAAGAATATAAAAAAAAAATATGTTTTGAAAATACATTTGGCAAGAGGTAAATTGTCATTTGTTATGATTCACATCCAGTAAGACTATTGATGTAACCCCAGTAGTAGAACTGCACTGTTAGGGAGAAAATTAGCATATAATCATAGAATGATTTGAGTTGGAAGGGACTTTAAAGATCATCTACTTTCAATTTGAAAATTTAAATGAATACCTAAAATGTGAGTAAGCAGTTATGTAACCAGGAAAAACCAAGTCTTCTTTCAAATACCACTCTAATCAATTATTTGTAAATTGCTTGTTGAAACTATTTAGAAATATTTTTCTTTTCATTTTTAAATTATTAGAATATATAGGGTTAAGCAGAAGAAACATATTGCATAAGATTTCACTATGATCTATCCACTGTATGGTGAGATTCAGATAGATTTTCATTTATGAATGAAAAGTAGAGAACAAGGTTAACTTATGTATGTCTACAAATTGAAGGGGCTGCATATATACAGGAACTCAGGATAATAAACCATTTTAATTGGAGCTGCACCTTGGAGAATGTGGGATGCAATTCAAAATACCCTGGACACATAAGAATTTAAAGTGTGGATGATGCATAGATGCTAAAATAACTCTTCAAAACATAAGTGACATAAGTATTACAAAGCTGCACATAAGTCAGATGTGTCACACTGTTGCAGAAGAGATGACAAATACTTGAAATATGTAGTAAAAGCAGTTTTACTCCTAATATATTATGTAATTCTTCAGACCTGTTGGTATCTGCTGCTTCCCAAAGCATTTTGGTTTCGAATACTACATTTCAGGAAGATATGGATCAACAGAAGAGAAGCCAGAGATGAGCGCTGAGAAGCAGCAGAGGTCTAGAAAATCTGATTGATGAAGACACATAAAAAGCATTGTGGTGTGAGACATCAGTCTTCAAATGTCTTTAAACTAGTTATAAAGAAGAAAACTAATTATTTTCCTTGTCATTTATGTTAAGGGCAGAGGATAACCTGCTGAATTAGAGGAAGGGAGATCAAGATTATATTCAATGAAGCACGATATCAATGGAAGTGAATGCCAATGAAAAATATTTGATTTCAATCCCTGCAGCCTTTAAATATATATAGATAGATAGATAGATAGATAGATAAATACTGATTTGGGGTGGGAAATGGTCATCACAATATCTCGATACCACATCTAGCAAAAAGCAAAGCATTTAACACTGTCTCCCATGATATCCTTGTCACTAAATTGGAGAGGAATGGATTTGGTGGATGGACCACTCGGTCGGTAAGGAATTGGCTGGATGATCATGCTCAAGTAATTGTGGTCAATGGCTCAATGTCCAGGTGGAAATCATTCACAAGTGGTGTTCCCCAGTGGTCAGTACTGGAACCAGTGCTGTTTAATATCTTTGTCAGTGACATGGACAGTGGGATTGAGTGCAACCTCAGCAAGTCTGCTGATAACACCAAGCTGTGTGGTCTGGTCGACATGCTGGAGAGAACATATGTCATCCAGAGGAACACTGACAGGCTTGAGAGCTGGGCCTGTGCAAACCTCATGAGGTTCAACAAGGTCAAGTGCAAGGTCCTGCATTTGGGTCAGGGCATTCCCAAGTACAAATAGAGGCTGAGCAGGGAATAGATCAAGAGCAACCCTGATTAGAAGGACCTGGGGGTGTTGGTTGACAAGAAGCTCAGCATGAAATAGCACTGTGCTTGCAGCCCAGAAAGCCAACCATATCCTGGAGTGCATCAAAAGAAATGTGGCCAGCAGGTCGAGGGAGGTGATTCTCCCCCTCTACTCTGCTCTCATGAGACCCCACCTGCAGTACCGTGTTCAGCTCTGGGACCCCCCACAGCAAAAGAAGGGCATGGACCTATTAGAACGAATTCAGAGGAGGGCCACAAAGATGATCAAGGGGGCTGTAGAACTTCTCTTATGAAGGCAGACTGAAGGAGTTGGGGTTGTTCCGTCTGGAGAAGAGAAGGCTCCTGGGACACCTTATAGCAATTTTCCAATACCTAAAGTGGGCCTACAGAAAAGCTGGGGAGGGACTCTTTTACTGGGAGTGTAGCGATGGGACAAGGAGTAAAGGCTTTAAACTAAAATAAAGTAGGTTTAGATTAGGTACAAGGAATAAATTCTTCACTCAGAGGGTGGTGAGGCACTGGCACAGGTTGCCCAGAGAAGCTGTGGATGCCCCATTCCTGGAAGTGTTCAAAGCCAGGTTGGATGGGGCTTTGAGCAACCTGGTCTGGTGGGAGGTGTCCCTGCACACGGCAGGGAGGCTGGAATTAGATGATCTTTAAGGTCCTTGCATCCCAAACCATGCTGTGATTCTATGTGTCTATGATATATGCTCAGTGATTTCTGTGTTTATAATAAACAGAGAGAACTGTAAAGCTGAATTAAGTCTATTGAAATCATCTGTTACTACAGCTGAACGTGAAAGCAAAAACTGGCCTAAAATGACTAAAAGATCCCACCCTTTTTGGTCTTTTTTTTTTTTTCTGTTTGTTCAGCCCTCTCAATTTCATTGGTACTTTTGCTACAAACATGTCCTTCCAGCTGTTCTGTGCTACTGTCACTTGTTTTGAGCAAAGAGCAAGAATTTGCTGGCATATGCTGCGTAGCTGGGGAAAACTTGGGGGTTTTGCTGCATTACACACCTGCATATAGTTGACAGTTTTTATCTCCTAGTGATCTCCAGGAGAATGACAATAATCAGTGACAGTTTCACCTGCAATTTCAGCTCTTTCCTGACACCACATGTTTTGGAACTGAGGCACACAGAGCACAACCTGCCTGCTGCTCACTGGGGCAGGAGGCCAAGAAGCCATCACTCAGGGGTACTCCATGGATTTCTCCACGGTTCGCTACATAGGCTGCTCAGTGGACAATGTGACTGAAAAAAATTCTCAGGGTGTCAGTGATATCTTTTACTTTGAATCTGTTAGAGAAGGCTGTAGAGAACCATATATGGAGAATGAGAACCATATGGTGTGCCATATGTTCCACCATATGTGGAACCATATAGAGAATGGTATGGAGAACCACCCTCTCTTCAGAACACTTTCATGTGAATTTCAGGCAAACAGTGCTGGTTTCAATACAAATCTGATGGAACAGAGATCTAGTAAAATTTCCATTAAAAAGCTCAGAATTTCATAATCAGAGATAAAGACTGTTTTCTAGTTTGTTTTGTTTTGTTTTTTTGTTTTGTTTTCCCCACATGGTTCAGTTATTAAACTCAAAGGAAAGGAAAAAACAGAAAAAGTTGTGATGGTAGCTATTTCTATGTGTTAAAGCAAATTTCAAGAGGGATTTATAATGGAAAGGTTAAAAATATTATTTATTGCCAAGAAAGAACTGTAAAATCATCTGAAAGCATTTCAGAAAATAATTTAGTTTATTAACAGCAAATCTACATTCACCCAAATTCCATTGTCTGAATAAGCGGTGAAAGGGAAGTGTAGGAGGATCTCACTGAAATGACAGCAAAGTTACACAGCCTCAAATATAATTACTCCAATTCAAAACTCATTTGCTCCAAGTGATGATTCGCTTCTTCTAATGATGGCAGAGTGAATAATTTTTTCATTGTCTAGATTTTTATTTGGTAAGTTGAAAGGAATGATTTTATTAGCAAAGCAGTCTTATATGCTTTTAAAATGCCAGTTTTGAGAGAACCTCAATTATACTACCCTGTTAAAAGGCAGGCTGGACTACCTTATTATTCTTATATTAAAAAAAAAAAAAAAAATCTATGTCCCAACTGATGTGTTATAGCTAATAAATCTATCTTTAAGAGATTAAATTACTGCCTCTGATCAACAATATAGCATCAATTTGAAATATGAGAGAAAGAGAAATGTTTGCAGCTTACATTATGAGTCCTATTCTTACTATCTACACATAGTTACTACTGTACATAACATTTGCTATTGTCATACTAGCTTTGAAAACTTTTACAATTGTAAATTTAATTAGTAAATTTCTTTTCTGAAAAGCAGCTAGCTTGACTGACACCTTCTTATTTAATAGAATGTTTTGTGTATTCATTTCATAGTTGTTTACTATTCACATACACTCTCAAGCTTTTCCCTTTTTCAGATACACTTTTTGACAGGCATCAAGAAGCATCATTTTTAGTACACACTGACAATGAAACAACTTTGCTAGCCAAAAGTATACAACATGTTGTGAATATTTTTCATTTTTTTCCTAGAATGAACTTACCATTGCATTGTGTATGTTGTTATTTCAGAAAGTTTTCTTTCTTTAGTAAAAAAAATTATCTTGGGACAACTGTTGAACACTGCATTACTGTTTTTTCCCCTACTCACTAGGAGAGTTAAAACTTCTTGACCAAATGACATATTTGTTTATCATAGAGGAGAGATGAGATATTGTTCTGCTAGAAAGAATTAGGTAACTGTAATCTTTTCTATATTTGTAACATTTCTTAATGGAAGGGACCCACACAGAAATATATTAGGGACATGGTTTAGTGGGTGATAGTGGTTTTAGGGGGATGGTTGGTCCAGATGATCTTAGAGGTCTTTTCCAACCTTAATGATTCTATGATTCTATGTTTCTATATTACCTTGATAGCCCATTTTAGCTAATTAAAGTTATCCAACAGAATTAAAATGTTTTCTCATTTATTAAAGCACACCAACATTTTTCAGTCTTGGACCCGTCTGCCAGTCACTTGCAACTTTATTAAATTTAAGCTGTTGTGGTAAGAATTTCCATATGGATTATACCTATTATTATATCTTGCCTTTATTAAATTTTGTGAAGATTTTAAATCATTTTAAAGAACAAGACCAAGGGGAAAATACACTGTTAATTCCTTAATGAAATGTTTTCTTTGTTGTTGTTGTTTGTTTGTTTGGAATGTAGCTGCCACCATTACACCCTGAAGAAACTTGAAATTAAGTGAGGAACCATCTCCAAGTATCAGACATTCTTTCTGCTGTTTTGAGGTAAAATCTGTTCCAAAGGGAAAAGTTCATGGAAAAGATAGACAATAGCTGTTTTAGAAATTAATTCCCCAATATGTGCTCACTCTACAGCTAAGAACAGAATTCAGGGTCTTGTTTTTTTCTATTTTATTTTCTGACAGTTTCATCCTTTCATTAAGGCCCACGGAATGAATTACAGCTTACTGCTGTATCAGCTGCTCTGTTAGCTCAGGTAACAAGTTTATGTGGTGGATCAAAAGCCCCAACAGCACTGATTATTCACGTGACTATCAGTATAATTCAGTATTAAAACAGAAATTATAAAAATAGTAACATTATCTAAAAAGAGGAAATTTCACGCATGCATACAAACATAAAATTTGTATTGAAGGAATATTCTTAAAGAGGCAAAATTTAATTCATTGTATATGAGAGGGCATTTCTTTACTATAAGGGTGACAGAGCACTAGAACAGGTTGCCCAGAGAAGTTATGGAGTATCCTTCTCTGGAGATATTCAAAACCCACCTGGATGCCATCCTGTGCAAAGTGCTCTAGGTGATCCTGTTCGGCAGGGGGGTTGGACTAGATGATATTCAGAGGTCCCTTCCAACCTCAGCCATTCTGTGATTCTGTGAAGATGAGAAGGGCCAGAATCAAGACTGTGTTTATAAACATAATTCAGCCCCTTCTGTACATTATGACCACATATTTGAAGGTGTTTTTTTTGTGTATTTTTTTCCCCACAGAATTTCAGGAAAACAACTGGTCATACAGAAGGGATCAGGCTGAAAAATGAAACATGATGTAGGAATGATGGGGCAATGAAGGAGGCTCTTGCCACAAGGTGCCCTAGTTCATTTGTAGCAGGAAGTAGTAAACATTGAAGACTGCTGGAGATGATCACTATAATTGTATATTCCTTATTTTCTGAGTGTCCGACTTAAGACATGTGCAGCTTAAGTTGCAGAGCTGCTGTAAACTCACGGCTGCATATGAAGTCAATGGAAACTGTGCTGAAATATGTGAATGCTATGCAATATTAGAGACAGACAAGACAAACCCCAAGTGCTTCAAGCTAAACAACTTAAAAGTAATAGTTCTTTAGACAATAATGTCTGTGTCTCTCAGTCTCCATCTATATAAAAAAGATAAAGTCTTTTATCACAGTGTTGTCAGAACACAGACATTACTGTTTATGAACCACTCATCTGTGAATATGAGCCCCAAAGTAAAATCTACAAGGAAAACCAGTTTGGCCACTGTGGAGGTAAAAAATGTTCATCCAAAAACCACATGGCAGTGTTCATTAGGGCGGCATTGTGAATTCTGCACAAACTCTATGCTGCATACTTGGGGAGAAGCAGCAAAAATAAGATGGGATTTCAAAACATAATCAGAATGGCTGCAAATGAAGACAACCTCTACTTTGATTCTAGCATCATCTAAGTAGAAAGTAATTTAATGTACAATATAATGTGTTATATTAACACAAACCTTTTTTTTTATGTAAAAATTGTATGAAGGTAATGCTATACATCAAAAAGTTTTCTTATTTTTGAGGATTAGCTTTAATAGTAGATTATTGTTGCAGGGAACACCTAAGAAAGAAAAGTCCAGTCTTGGGAGAGTGAGAAACAGTTCAACACTCAAACCACACCTCTGCAACAAGGTTGGAAGATGGTAGGATTGTTCTTCCATTTCTTGGTTCTCTATTAATGTTGCTGGATTCATGGAGATTACTGGACAAGTAGATGAAATATGCCCGCTCTTTCATATCACAAAGTTTAGTCTTATCAAAAGTTTTTTCTGAATGCGGTTATATGGTTATTTTTTAATTGATACATTTCAGTTCAAAACAGAACACACAGAGAGGCATACTTAACATTCATGTCAATGTATTATTTGTCACACTTTCTTAAAGTGTATACTGTCTCTCATTTAGATGCTTATGTCTATTATGTCAGACCCTCCCAGACTCTCTCTTATTTCATAAAGAATGCCAGAATCATTTTGATGAAAAGGCTTCCTTCCTTACAGTTTTTCTTTTCTTCTATTTCATCATCTATGGTGAAACACGGCAAAAAAATGTTAAAAACATTCAGCAGTCCCAATGACGAGGATCACATACTTACGAAGACACGTGCTCATTTTGTTATTACACAGTTTTTAGGTCTCCTGTGAAGTGTATATTACAAAAAAATTCTGAGAAGTGTTGACAGCTAGCAAATACTCTGAAATATTGACAGAGAGATCAATATACATTCATCAAAATGCATCTGTAAGTCATGCATATAGTCAGACAATTGGAGCCCTGCTATCCAGTGTTCTTGTCAAAGAAACCCACTCCTAATGAGTCTACATTATATAATTCCCACAATAGCTTTTCTAATTAAACAAACCACTTTACACTTTTAACAGAGTACTTACATTGTGCACTAAAACTTATGAGTCTAGAAGCTATCTGGTGTATCTTATGATTCTTATGGGGAGCAGTTATCTAATAAGCACATGCATTAGTGCAGTTTTTAGAAATGATATTCACTAAATCTTTTGGGCTTTATATTTTTACTGCACGGTTAACAATTCTGTGTGTTTTAGCCTACCAAGCACCAGAGAGAGGTTGTAGAAATTCCTGACCTTCCAGTTTAAAATTGAGTAGTTATAGGGTGCAATGCTTACCCTTTCTTTCAGCTCATCCTAAATCCCTTTTCAGTATCCTAAGACGTGTTGCAAGCTATCTGAAAAGGATTAATAAATCACTACCCCTCTCACCTTCACTTCTGCCTCTCCTTGTGTTCTACTTTTAGACACTGCTGTTACTGCATCATCTCAAAGTTCAGATGGAAAGTCTTGTAAGCAAACATCATGTCTTCCTATGAAATCCAATTCCCTTCTTCCCCTAAAAATAATGATAAAAAACATACCAAGAAAACAGAAAAAGAAAAAAAAAGATTCTGACATGCATTACTTCTAAACACATCTGTACGAACCCAGTTTCCAAGGAAATCTTTTGAAGGACTAACAGAATATATACTCTGGCAACAACATAAAACCTATGATCTCACAGTGAGGTCATAAAAGAAGATGGGGAATCATGGTTGGCATCTCAGCAATGCCTCCTCTGAGGCTAAATCAGAGGTGCAGGTGGTGTGATCAGTGTGCTGCCTGCAACCATAGCAGTGCCCCACATCGGGAGAAATGAAGGAGGCAGGTGCCCCATCCCCATGCAATTCACTGCTGAGCACACTTTGCCTCAGACAGACAAAGAACAACAGTGCTCAGGTCTCCTCCTTGGTGCAGAACAGGGGTGTCTCCACAGAGACATTCCACAACCCAAATCTCAGAATACTGTGTTCTGGCCATATAAATCCATACACTATGATTGCACAGTGCTTGCAAAATAGCATGTGTTGTTCCATGGCAAGAGAGAAGATTCCTTAATTCCCTGGTAGCTTTAAATTACTAGCAAGGCTAAAGTTCTTGTTTGCTGCAAGATCAAGCATGCATTCCTGTTGTATGGGATGCAGTAATAGATGAACTCAGCAGTCCATCCATCACTGCTGGTTTCTTACATCATTCTGTCAAAGTTCTGCTATTATAGAGCCTGGGATCAATTTTAAATATAATTATCCAGTACAGGAAGGCTTAAGCTCTTTAAAAGTTCAGATCTAAATTCAGCTAATCTAAAATGTAGAAAAGGTCAGCATGAATAAACAAGGAGAAATAAAGCAATAAATGACAATCCCATTAAGTGAAGAAATTTAATAGAAGAAGTAATCTATACATATGTTTATTTATAGTGTAAAACGAGAAAACATGCCCTGTACTTTACAACAATGAAGCATGGCAGGTAAATTTTAAAGCAGTAAAGGCATCAAAGAACACAGCTGCTAAACAAACTTCAATTTTAATCAAAGATACTTATGTTTAGGAAGACATTTAGAGGCAAATGAGACTCTTGGCATTTCTTCATTTATTTTAAATGTATTAGGAGCTAATTCAGTGGGCCAAAATTTCCAGAAGCACTATAATAATGTGCTCTAGTACAACAAAATGACCACAGAACATAGCATAAGAATCATAGAAGGTAAGGTGAAATGTATCTTCTATTTAATTTTCCTGCTAATAAACAATTGTGCCTCAAAGCACAATTTCAAGGGTTAGTTCAGTTTAATTTTAAATGTCCAGAGAGAGGGATATTTCATCCATTCTCTTGAGATTGTAGTCCACTGCCTTATAAACTGTTGAGAATCTTTTCTTGACATTCAACCTTACGTCAGAACAAAAGCAATCAAGTTTGTCTCGCAAGAATTCCTTTCATCTACCCTTAGTGCCCTGTGACTGTGTTTATCCAAATAGCAAAGTCAAAAGCCACCCCAGTAGAAAGACGTTTCTAAAACAAAGAAAAAGTATGGATTCTAAGAAAATAAATTAATTTATTCTTATTTTATTTTTGTTCTTCAGTGAAATCATAACACTCGACTTGAAATACAGTGCTTTGTAGAAAATAAGACCCCATCAGGCTCTCTTCCTGAAGAAAAATTTAAGTGCTAACAGAGAAATATAAAACTTCTGGTCAGATCTTAATCTGATATAAAACTTTCTGTATGCATTAACTTGAGTGCAGGGCAGCCAAGTGAAGATTTGAGGATTTGGACTATTAGGTTAAACACAGTCTTTGGAATGGGATAATCATCGTTGATTAAACTTTATCATTTGCATTATATAAATGTCTCTGAGCACAACTCTTTCCAGATTTTCCTTAACTTCTTCTCATAATGATTTTGCACTGTGAAGGGAACAATTTTAGGTGAAAGTGGCACAACAATGATGAACAAGGATTTGTTCATGCTAGTATGAATATTTTGACAATGTAAATTTTTTGGATAAAGCTCATAAATGTGTGAAGATTACTACTGTTCTTTTCAGATAGTGGCTAATTTCAAGTCTTAATATGAAATTACCTGAGTATATCAAGTATGAGAATGTTCCAGAGACCACAAAAGTAACACTTATGGCTAAATAAGTAATTTATGGTTCATAGAAAACTTAAGAATCGTTTTCAACCAGGTTGGGTTTAGGGCCTGAAAAAAATAGTTACAGAGGATCCGTAGTTCACAGTTGAGACTTCTGCATCTCTTGACGTCATTTATATCTAGTGAAGATCAAGTCCATAAGCGATGGACTTAGAATCTTTTTGTACTTTACCTCACTGAGCCTTCAATCTCCACCCCAAACAACTCTTGCATTTTCCACTTGCATAAGTGAAATCAACACATCATACATCTGGAAGTAAGCCACTTGGAAATAAAGAACTCACAGTTGTATACTTGAGCATCTTATCAGAAATCAAATATCTCAGTGCATATGTCTGATGAGATTGCTGCTGTGACAGAGAACTTTCTAACTGGGTGTATAAATTGGCTGTTGCCATCAACAACGTGGTGTAAGGAATGAGTTAGATATAAACCTCAAAGGAGACGTGTTGCCTTGATAAAACTGTTTGTTTTCCAAAGTTTTTGTCAGTATGACGTTACACCATTCTTCATTCTTATGTCTCAAGCCCACTCTCTAATCCTAGCAATGCGGCACCATTTACATGGTCCATAAGACATTGTAGTAGCAACATAAAGCAGTACTAATTGCTTAACTTGATGCATAATCAGTCGTCCTAAAGAGTTCAGTAACACCACTTGCATAGATAAAGACAGTAAAAGTACAGTTTTTGCAGGAGAGTTAAGGAGAAATTATGGCAGTCAAGGACTTAATATATTAATTTTGTGAACTGTACTTCGTAAATGGCTTTTGAATGTATGATTTTTTTCCAGAGGAAAATCTTTAAAAAATAAAAGCCCATACAACAACTTCAATAAACTCTAAAATGAAATAACATTTTGTATCAAAAGATATGTTTTGTAAAACTAAAAAAGAAATATAATAATAATTAAATTTTTCAGAAGGATTTTTTTTCAGACCAAAACACTTTACATTATTGATTTCTGATCTCCACATGGAATTTAAAGATCATTGAAATGTAGTACAAATCAGTAAAGTATCTAAAAAAGGGAAAAAAAATAGCAATTTCAGAAATTTCAGTGAAAGTATAGTTTTCCTTGCTCATGCAACAGCCTTCAGACCATATACTAATGATCTTGGTACATATATAAATATCCATATAGATATATACATATATGAAGGAAATTGATATTGTGTCCCTAGTTATGGAAGGATGAGCAGAATATTTCTGAATAATTGCTGAATGAAAGTAATTGATAGTTGTCTGATCTAAAGACTTTTGCTATCATCAGAAAAGAGTAAATTCAAACAAGAACCCATCTCTGACAGTGGAGAAGCGCATCCAATGGATGATAGAAGAGGAAATGAATGAATGGAACTCCTCTGGACAGAAACTCCTGAAGGAATGTCGAGGCAGAAGCGGGGACAGAATCAAAGGGCCCATTTTATGATTATGGAGACTATACTTGGGGTAAGAACAAGTAAAAAAGGTATTATTTTAATAACCCACAATTATGTGACTTGTGTATTTTTAAAAGTAGAAATATTAAATACCTGCTATCTCCTGAAACTCAACAGTTACAGTAACAACTGCTTAGAAGCACACTAAAATCTCATTGATGTCAGCAACTCAAGCAACCTTTTGTGGTATTGTGGTATAGATCAGTTGCCCGATGTATAAGAAAACGATGATAGTGGTAACTTCAACAGTGTGAAGTATAAAAAAGTCACGTAAGGGTTCTTGAAAGATGTTTAAAATAGAACTGCATTTTTATAGCCTATCATTTAAGATATGCACACAAGTTATTGATGTTATGGTTTTATAGTCAGATTGAAATTACCAGAAGATTTAGTTTGTGAATCTGTAACAGTAAAATACACACAGTGCCTGAACTTTAAATGTGACTTTGCAATAGCAATATCATCTGCTACTTGTTAGCAAAGCTAATGGAAATATAAGACTATTTTTTCATAGACATGATGAGAAAAAATACCAATTTTCTTTCTTTAGAAAGGCCATGAAACTTAATTACTCTATGAGCTACTCATCACGTCTGAGTTAAAGTTAAACCATTTCAAGCTCTATTTTCATGATTAGTAGGATATTCACTGTAAAGAAATAAAAAATAAATTCTTGATCTTTATCACCCTGAACTGCTCACTATAGTCCAAGATTTCTCTCTAATTATTAGAGTCAGCTTTTCCAAGCTTTCAAAATATTGATAATATGCTAAATTTAAAATAGACCATATATCTAACTTTGCTACTAATCTACCATGGCAAAAATGTCAGATTAATTAGCATTTGATATGTAGAATGTATAAGTTATGGTCTAGCTTAAATTTTTACCTTCAAATATACAGTTTTTGTGAATACCACCAACTTTTTGGGGTATCGGTTCTCCACCGAGCTGTGATAGGGCTTGATGTGACAGTCTACTCCCCTTCACAACCTCCCTGCTTAAGTAGAGAATCCAGCCTAAGCAGATAACCATCACTGGCAGTCATGATAGAAGTGTCTGGTCATGATGGCTGTACCCTGGAGGCAGGGGAGACAGAACACAAATAGCCAACGGCCAGTTTAATCAATGCACTCACCCCCACCCTTCCAACCCCAACCACAGCACTGGCCAAATTTGGAAGAAAATAACATCTGTATGCAAATGTGACCGTAAGTCAATCATCTTACCCCACAAAGAGTGAGCAGCCCAGAAGCCCTTTGTGCTCTCCTGACACAACAGCAGGCTGCACACCAGGACCTCCCCTTGGGCAGAGATGCCTCCCAAAATTACTTCTGCAGATTGAGAGGACCCTTACTGCTATAGAGAGTCAGTAAGCAGATTGAGAAAATAACAGCATGCTAATGCACTGTAATGGTGCTTTGTGATCACCCTTTAAGATCTTAGCTAAGTAGCATACAGGATTTATGTAATTCATATAATCTTTTAAACATTATCCATTGGCCAAGTCTGGGACTAGGAGTGAATTCTGCCACACCTAGGCTCTTTATCTCTTTAGCTCAAGGAGTTTAGAAAGCAAGGCGGTCTGAACCTCATAACTCAACAGAAGAGACTCCTTGATGCAATGTTGCCTAACCTAGTTCCTTTTTTGCAGTCTTCATGTAGTATAATGTCTTTCATTTAGTGTCTTTGAGGAGTATATAGTGTCTTTTATATAGTATGTGATTATGAATATCTTCCAATTATAATCAGGTGTATCTTGTCATCATTAAATCTTTAAGCCACATGAGCTCTGTTGTCAATAAATTGTTGTGGCTTAACCCGGCTGGCAGCTAAACACCACACAGCCGTTCGCTCACCCTCCCCCCTCCCTCTCTGGGATGGGGGAGAGAAACGGGAAAGTGAAGCCTGTGAGTTGAGATAAAGACAGTTTATTAAGACAGGAAAATAATAATAACAATAATAATAATAATGATAATGATAATAGTATTAGTAATAATAATGTGTATGAAACGAGTGATGCACAATGCAATTGCTCACCACCCGCTGACCGATGCCCAGCCTATCCCCGAGCAGCCGGCCCCCCCACCCCGGCCAGCCACCCCTATATATTGTTTAGCATGACGTCAGATGGTATGGAATACCCCTTTGGCCGGTTTGGGTCAGCAGTCCTGGGTCTATCCCCTCCCAGCTCCTGCAGCACCCCTAGCCTGCTCGCTGGCAGGACAGAGCGAGAAGCTGAAAAGTCCTTGGCCTGGTGTAAACACTGCTCTGCAACAATTGAAACATCAGCATGTTATCAGCGCTCTTCTCATCCTAATCCAAAACATAGCACCCTACCAGCTACTAGGAGGAAAATTAACTCTGTCCTAACTGGAACCAGGACAATTGTGTTGCTGTTTCCCTCTTTCGAGTGAAGTGCATATCATTCTTCTTTTCCCTTTTCCACTGTGACACTTGGTAAATAAAGAATCAGAGGGGAAAAAAAAATGACTTTAAGCTCTCCTAATGTGTAATGGAGCAAAAATTATAAATTATAAGCAATGATGAGACTTGTGGATCAATGGACATTTCAGGATATTCCTGGAAATATCACAGCAGGAGTTTAGTCTACAGGCATGTCTCCTCTTTAGCTGATGCTAATATTAAGTGGTAACTGACATCCAGAGGGAGTTGAATGAGGAGGAAAAAAAAAAAAAAAAGGAAAGAAAAAAAAGTTAGAAGCAGAGCAGTGTCTGAAAACTTAAAATTTTCAATAGAAAAATGATGAAAACAGAAATATTTGCCTTAAAGTAAACAGATAGTAAGAATAACAAAGTAAGTTAAGTCTAACCAACTACTTCTTGAACAGCCAATATATTTCCTATTTTGTTTTAATTTTCCTGATGTCTTAGCACACCATGTTGTCCTACAAAACTGACCCTCCCTGTTAGCTTGCTGAAGTGAAAATCAGGACAGAAATCACATAGCTTAATGAAGAAATTTGACTTTCAAAAAACAAACAAACAAACAACAAAAAAAAAATGATGAGGAACCTGCACTGAGTGTGCTGTACACGAATGTGAAGGCTGGTTATGCTCAATAGCCACTCAGATTTCCATCCTACTGTTTCCTCTCCAAGGAAAAGTTAAGTATGTACTGGGATATTTTACTTTTCTTTTTTTTTTTTTTTTTTTGCAAAGAACGTAAATTTTCGTGTAACAGCAGGACATGATTTTCATGCAAAATCTAATTAACTTTAAAATGATCATACTTTTTGTATGTGGTAATGAGTTTCTTAATGAACTTCCTGTTCATTACAGTACCCCCTTTTTAGCCTAGTGCCTAAATCAATATTTATAATGCATTTACAGGCAAATGTAAATAGGAATAGAATCACAGAATTGTTCGTATTGGAAGGGACCTTAAAGATCATCTAACTCCAACCTTCCTCTGCCATAGGCAGGGATGCCACCCACTAGATCAGGTTAGTCAAGGCCCCATCCAACCTGGCCCTGAACACCTCCAGGGATGGGGCATCCACAACTTTTCTGGGCAATCTGTTCCAGTGCCTCACCACCCTCTGAGTAAAGAATTTCCTCCTAACCTCTAATCTTAATCTCCCCTCTTTTAGTTTAAAACCATTCCCCTTTGCCCTATCATTATCTACCCAAGAAAAGAGTCCTTCTCCAACTTTTTTATAAGACCACTTTAAGTATTGAAAGGTTGCAATGAGGTCTCGGCCCCTTCTCTTCTGCAGGCTGAACGTACCCAGCTCTCTCAGCCTGTCTTCATAGGAAAGGTGCTCCAGCCCTCTGATCATCTTCATGGCCCTCCTCTGGACTCGCTCTGACAGGTCCACATCCTTCTTGTGCTGGGGTTGCAAACCTGGATGCAGTACTCCAGGTGGGGCCTCATGGGGGAAGAGTAGAGGGGGACAATCACCTCCCTAGACTTGCTGATCACACCTCTGTTGATGCAGCCCAGGATGCAGTTGACCTTCTGGGCTGCAAACATACACTGCCTTTCGTCCACCAGAACCCCCAAATCTCTCTCTGCAGGGTTGCTCTCAAAGAGTTCTCCCAGTCTGTACTCCTGTCTGGGATTGTGCCGACCCAGGTGCAGCAACTTGCACTTGGACTTGCTACACCTCATTTGGTTCACATGGGTCAATCCCTCTATGTCATTGATGAAGATATTGAAAAGTGCCAGTCCCAGAACAGACCACTGAGGGACATTGCTTGTCACTGACCTCCACCTGGACATGGAACCACTGACCACTACTCTCTGGCTTTTGAAGAAATTCCTTACCCGCCAGATGATCCACCCTTCACAATAGGGACTACCATTATCCTTCACTTGCAGTTTATATTTCAAACTCATTGTCCATTTAAAAAATAAAACCTGTATATTATTATAGAGTGAATATTCAAATAATATATTTGATCATAAAATCTTCATGTTAACATTGCTTATACTAACCTTCAGTATAATATGTAAGCTTTCAGACTAGAGCCAGTGATATATATGCTTAATTTCAACACCAACAGTAAAATTATAAGATACTAGGCTGCATGGAAGAACCATATGTATATGTTGTACTTAATGAAATGGATCATTCAATTATTTTTAAGAAAAAGGAAATGATACATCCTTGTTATACCAAAAATACAGAATTCTACATTTGTACCCACTGAAATTTAGATGATGTATGGGTAGGTTTGACATTGCTTTGTTTAATACAGCTCCTTGTTTGTCCAATCTTGTTTCCTATGGTAACTCACACCCTTTCAGGCTCATCTCTGTTCTTTCCAGCTTTCATTTTCTCAGCAAGAAATTCAAGAGGAAATTCATATCATTTTATTATGTTGTGGTGGCTTAGCCCCATCAGGCAGCTCAGTATCACACAGCTGCTCTCTCACTCTACAGGTGGGATGGGGGAGAGAATCATAAAGGTGAAAATGCAAGAACTCTTGTTGAGATAAAGACAGCTTACTAGGTAAAGCAATAGACATGCATGCAAGCAAAGCAAAACTAGGAATTCATTCACTATTTCCCATTGGCTGGCAGGTGTTCAGCAACATCCAGGAAAGCAGTGTTCATCATTTGTAATGGCTTCTTAGGAACACAAATGCCATCACTCTGAAAGTCCTCCCAATTCTTTTTCTCTAATCAAACTATTATTGCCGAGCATGATTGCATTTGGCATGGAATATCTCTTTGGTCTGTCGGGGTCAGCTGTCCTGGCTGTGTCCCCTTACAGCCTCTTGTGCACCCTCAGCCTCCTTGCTGGCTGGGCAGCATGAGAACCTGAAAAGTCCTCGACTTAGTGCAAGCACTGCTCTGCAACAACTAAAAACATTGCTGTGTTATCACCACCATTTTCTTCAAAACATAGCATTGTGTGAGCCTCTGTGAAGAAAATTAACTCTGTCCCAGCCAAACTCATGATATAAGTTTTGCAGCTAGGATAACAATTCTTTTATAGAATAGCACAAAGTATATATGTGGTTAATGTTTCAGTATTTTGCTTACAGCTGAACCTGAAATAATTTAATACTAACCACAGAAGGAGGTAAGGAACATTGAAGGCTAACTTTATTATGGTTAGTGGACCATGTTATTAAAGATGTCTTTTTTAAAGAGACATGTTTTTCAGTTATTGTTGACTGTTATGTTGAAAGGAACACAATGAATATTGATTTGATTGCATACTGTGGGTTTGACCTAGATTTAAAATTGTTAACTACAGTAACTAAATATGCAACATTAACACAAATAGCATATACATGACTACACAACAACAGAAAAAAGAATGAATGAACTGATGGAACTTCCATTCTAAGCAGGCAATACCCAGTTTCCTGGCCACCTTGTTCACCAGCTGCAGAAAAGCCTACTCTCAGCTTCATTCATATGCCTGATATATGTTTCCTGCTCAGCTGGACAGCAGGCTAAGGACAATGATTTGAGGTACAGCACCTTCCCCTGCCCATTTGACAGCTGGTTGCATGACTGCTTGTAAATGAATGTGAATAACCTCATCTTCTGGGAAATACAGGAGTATCAACTGATGAATTTTATGTCAAATACATGGTCTGAATTTTGAGCTTTACCTTAGGCAAATTCAAATGTTCTTTCCAAGCAAGGCAAAAGATGGAGTATCTGGAGTTGTCTTAGCTTGAAATGGTTTCTAAGGGACTTCACATACAGAAAATTTGCATTATATAGCTCTGCGAGTACATATTCCTTCTATGAATATATTCCTTTCTCTTTCCCTAGAAGATGGATATGGAAGGTTATCTAGGTAAATGTTTCTCTTTAGAACTCCTTTTGTCTATGGAAAAAGTCAATCCATGTTCTGACCAACTGAGATGAACAGGAAATACATTCTTTATAAGCAGGAATTAAATATTTAGACATCAGAAATTCTGTATCTTCTTATCTTCACTTTAATAATAGACCAGAATCATGTTAATCACTCTAGATAGAACAACATATTATATTTTAGATCCTTTCCTTTGAAAATCTGTCATAATTGGCATTTGATCTTGATTGGATCTGATGACAGTTTTACAAACTCAGTAAGCCAACGGAAATATTAATCACTCCTTATTAATCCTAAGAAATCCCTACTTATGTAACTTCAGGATGCATTTAATTCAGAAACATATCTATTTATTTATTTATTAATTATTTTTTGCACATGTGTGTTGTGGAGAAAGCAAAGATCATCTCAGGAAATCAGATGAATTAGCATTAGAATGTATTATATCACAATCAGATTATCATTATGGGACCCATTGAAATAGATACTATTGATCTGTCACAATTTCTATAATTAAAAAATAGCTGCTCTTGATTCAAATTAAGTGA
Organism: Anser brachyrhynchus; assembly: GCF_964034855.1. Lineage (NCBI taxonomy): Eukaryota > Metazoa > Chordata > Aves > Anseriformes > Anatidae > Anser > Anser brachyrhynchus. The sequence goes on from NC_137694.1 coordinate 110,405,923, forward strand.
AAGATTCTCATTTTTAACACATTATTAAAGACTTATTTTAATCCCCACCACCATTATTTTCTTCATCTTTCATTCAGAATATTATGAGGTAAATGGCCGCAAATTTTAATTGTTATTTTTTCAACATTTTCTTGAAATAGAAAAACTGTGTAATAGGAGCAAACAAAGCAAGAACAAAGTTAAGAAGAAGCAGGAAGGCCATTTGCATTTCCCAAACTGCCAAACAAACTCAGATATCATGTTGGAGATCTTTAACACTGAAGCGGCTTTTTTGGGACAGAATATGATAAATTTACTTAAATCCAAAGAAAGTGATTACTTATAGAGACATAAAGAATACTCTGAAATGCCTTTTTTTTTCATGATCATGATAAAATTATTTTGTTTCTTTAAGGAAATAATGACTTCTAATCTTACAAATCTTACAAATCCTGATTAGGTAGCTCTGATTCATGTTGAAATCTAAGTCTAAAAATCATATGAGTCTTCAAGTCCTTCAATAAACTATGGACTTCCAACATTGTAAGACAATAATCTTGATTCTTATTTACTCAACAGAAGAACATGTCATGTTTTATGAGCACAGCACATTTTTAGTATTATTATCATTTACTGAAGAGAAATGGTGTGTTAGAGAGTATATCTGGGCTACTTTCCATATAGCTTCACATTTAAGGAAAATGTTTAAACTGCCATTAAACAAAAAACAAACAAAATAACAAACAGAAAATTTGATAAAGAACAAGCAACAATGTTTTATATGAGATTCTGCCACTGCATAAACCATAATGTACATTTTACAAAAACACTTGTTGCAAACCTTCACTGTGGTAAACACAACAGTTTTTTCTTTGAACTCTGAATGCCTGTGTCACTTGCTCCCATAATGCACAGACTTATGAACAATATGGGTGAAATCCTGACACCACTGAAGCTGTGGGGAAAAGCAGCATTGGCTTCAAAGAGCCCGAGACTTTAAAACTGAAGGACAGGAGAACAAAGATATATTATAAGGAAGGTAAACTATTATAAGCTGGGGCATTATGAAGCCCTCTACCTCACATCTTTTTTACATTGCTGTAAATAGAGCACTTTTGAGCTCTGAATTTATCATTTATTTTCTGACCTCTCTCAATTTCAACACAGTGAGAAATGGCTGATGTTCTCCTATTAAGCACATGATTAACTTCTAAAAGGAGAGATTCATAACAAACCCAGCCAATTGAGTTGAAGGGCATGGTAATTGAAAAGCATCTAATGGTAGCTTTTTCCAGAAGAAAGCAAACAAAATTCAGCAGTAGAGTAATGAATTTTAGAGTGACCATGAGCTGCTAAATGAACACAGGTGGCTGTTTCCACAAAGAAAGCTATTTGTAATAAACTTTAAATTAGCAGGAGGGAGGTATAAGCTTTAAATACTTCTGAAATCTCACAAGTGTGAAAGACTTCATACATCATAAGTGAAATAAAGAAAGGTGATTAATAATTGTCCTTTACCTAAATGAGCTGCCAGATGCACTGTCAAGTGTAAAAAAAAAAAAAAAAAAAAAGTTATCTTGAAAAAGTAGATATTCTTGATGCAAAATTTTTCCTGTTAACCCTAGTGAGATGGAAGTCAGCAATTGTTAAGATCTCCACAGGAAACCATAAAATTTTTTAAGGACTTTTAGGTGAAAAGATGTCTGGGTTCACTGGTTTGGTTTCTCCGGTGTAACATCTGCATAACTCTCACTCATGCATAACAACACATCAGTAATACTATTGACCTGAACACACTTATCTCATATGCTTAAATCATTTGTTAAATTCAGGTGCTAAATTTGCATTTATTATCCCACTGTGGAGGTAAATGTTACTGTGCTACTCTTTGTATTTTCTCGTTATTATGATGTTTAAAATTGGACTAGCTGCATTTATTCAGGTTCTTTGACTTCATCAGCTTAAAATGTATTTGGAGATATTTTCTCGGGTTTGTGTGAAAGAACGTTGGAGAAATTAAGTCTTCCAGTCAACAAATAAAAGTAGATGACAGACATAATCTTTCAGGTTCAGGACAAGGCTGTGAAATTACTACAATGGCAATTAGGGATTATTCAGGTGCAGGAATCCTGGCAGGAAAAGAGTGGTATTACAACAGAAGGATTTTGGAGTTAACACAAATTTGAAGACATGCTAAAACATTCAGGTAACACACTTGATTCCTAAAGCTCCACTTCACTTTGTGACTGTGGCCATGATATTTTCCACATCACTGCTTCACTGGAAAAAACTGGTTTTAAGGTGTGGTCAGGAGAGAAAAACAGCTATGATGGTACCAGACTACTATGATAGTTTGCTAAGAGCCAAACATACAGAAATAAATCCTTGCCTCAGGTCTTGCTACCAGACATTCTCTTCTATAAAAAAGAATACTAAAAGCCTGTATCTCATTTTTCTTTGAAACTGTCTAACTCTAGTTTTAAACATAGAAGTAGTTTTTTGCACTTTCTACAACCAGAAATGTTGTACATTTGTACATGTATGTAATACACATGTAGTACACATGCATGTCCCATCACATCCCCTACTCATATAGATATTATTTTTTGTTATTGAAGTATCAAAGTACTCAAAAGAATTCAAGATTCATTCAACATGTTGATGAAATCTGAAACACATGTACATTACTTGCTAGTAAACTGAAACATATTAATTACATGAAATGTCATCAATTGAGTAAAATGGGTTAAAGTATCACTTCCTTTCATTTTCAGATTTTACAAGATTAATATTTCTTCACCCATGATCTTATTTGACAAGCATGTCCTTGTGGGTCACATCACTTAAACCACGAAATTTATATTCATGTAAAATTTTCTACCTAGTAACTGTATCTCAATCTTATTTCCATAACAATCCTTTAAGTTAGACTTTCTGTAAAGAGTATATGGGAAAATTAATGCTCACACTTCACAAAACTTTTAATATTAAAAATATCTATTAGCAACAATAAATAGTATGACAGTTTTCATACTGATATGCCTCTCAAAAAAAGACTGTGTCAAAGTGTTTTTTGACATTAGTGAAAGGTGTTCAAATGAGTTTGAAATTTATAAAGAAATAAACAAAGCACTGACTTTTACATTAATAAGAAATGCCTATGGACTTCAATGCTAATTAAATTAAATAAACCTCATATTATCTATCTCTACAGTTTGTTGTTCTGGTAATATTAGTGTCAGCATAGGGCTGGACTGAACACTGGTCTAATCCAGTGTAGATATTTTTTCTTAAATTACCCATTGCTATAAGTCAATAAAATTTTGTAGAAAGGACTGAAGCTCTCTGCTAAGTGCTGAGAAATGCTACTGAGTTATTGTAAGGATGAGTTTTCAAACCAACATCTCCTCTCAGTTTTGTACAGATCTTCAAATTCAGCTTTTTAAGGAGAATGTATCAGACTTCATGCAAATCTGATTTTGAAAAATTACTTTAGTAATAATAATAATAAAACACTAAACATGTAAGTTGCATTTCCTGCAACTGTATCTATTCAGAACTGACACAATATTCATTCATCTGGATTCAGACTAAATTAAATGAATGTCCTGAAAACCACTTGAAAGAGCAGAGAATTTTTTGTAACTGAATTTTGTTATATTTGATATGCGGCTACCAAGGGACATTTTAGAAGATGGTCAGCTGTCCTTCACCACTGAAGGTTTAAATAAATTCTGCAGTTGCCATAGCCTTCTTGAAGTGATAAAGTGATAAAACCAATGTATTACACCTGACCTTAGGAATATCACTCTTTGTGAAGTAATTATTCCTTCATCTTCTGCCTATTTCCTCTTCTAGATACAATTCAAGAAGGGGCTGTCTAGCCTGACTGTGTTCTACAAAGTCAAGAACAAGCCTCAAGGTTTGCTGCAGATAAAACATTCCCCAAATGCCATTTGCAAGAATTCGTGTCATAGGTCTACTTCTTCAGTCCTAAAATATTACTGAGAAGTATTTATTGATAAGTTCTTACAAAAGTTTATTAGACAGTAATACTACTCAAACTTCTAAAAAGATACTAATATAAAATAGCTTTTCCTTCTTGATTTCACTGGTGCTATGCAGACTCATAATTTCTAAGATACCATTTCTGTTCTCACACCCACCTCCGTCTAGCCTTCTCTGTTTTAAGGGGTTAAAACAGAAAAGATTTATATTCTGAAAATACTTAAATGTCAGATTCATGTCAGCCTGCTTCAGAAACAAGTATGGGTAAAATGGTAAAACAGACAGTTTCCTCCTTCTGTTGGGATGGTAGCTATTTTTGAGATACACCTTGGTGAGGAAAAACTATCGGTGATAGTGATTTATTAGCTTACTTCACTACTGTTAATTTGGTTAATTATTGGTTTCTTTGGTTACTTCTTGTTTCAGTGTTTGCCAGACATTTGTGGCTAGATAACTATATATAGTCTGGAGTAGACAAAAAGTTGTTATATTCTGCATTTGTATTAGAACTTGGTCCAATGGGCTTGGATTTTTAACATAAATTGGTGCTGAGGACCTAACTTCCATACCATACACACCTTGGGGATGAGGGTAGATGCTACTTCACAGTAGGTATAAACTGAACTTGTGGGCTAAAGACCCATCTTCTAGTTTAATTCTATCTCAGAGAAATTTACCTTGCATGTTCCATTACTGCACTGCAGTGTAAAACAAAGCTCACTAAGGAGGAGTGATTGGGGAATTTTTATATAGCATGACCTTGATCCCAGTTAGCTTATCGACTCATACACATGTATTTCAAAAGAATAAGAAGAAAAGTGAGGTCTGGAAAAGGAAAAGGGGTATAGTATTCTTTTTCTCATTTCTAGGTATATTTCAACTCCATAACAAAATGGATGTCTTGTTCTCAGATACCACTATGCAACTTTATAACCTATGGGCCAAAAGGATATCCCTGAATTGTCAAGAAGAGGACAAAAAAAATCACTAAGCAATAAACAAAAGTGCATGTCAGCATTACACAGGTGGAGTACTTGAAAGACTAAGATGAGTTCTTAACCTTAGGCTAGGCTTCTGTAGTTCTTTTCCTCAAGGCACCTTTAAAAATTATTAATGTCTTTACCCGGAGTTTTATATTGACACGAGCAGTTAGTTCCAACTTTTGATGTCTTGGAAAAATGTATTTAACACATTAGACTTGAGTGTCTGAGAATGGAACTCTAGAATATGTGACTTGACTTTCAGAAGTGTCAAGTAAGTACAATCTGACTTTTGTGAATGAGGATGTTTACTTTGGTAATCTCATGAGGACTAGATTATCTAATTTTTAGTACTCTGTTTTCAAAAATAGATTTGTAAAATTCATATAATGTAATGCATCATAGAATAACTGCCCAATGAATCATCAGTATAAAACTTAATAAGGGGGAGTTAAAATTTATAAACAGATCAGAGAACAAAATTACAATAGCAACTAATAATATGATAATCTGATCACTTGGGGGAAAAAAAAAAAAGGGGTATCCTGAAAAGAATCAGTATGGCAGATGGATTTCTGATACAAGGTAAATTAGGCACAAAAATCTAATATCATATACTTTAATTTACCAGGAAGCTTAAGTGATATTATCTCTATTACCACTGATAGATTGGATCTGCTGCCACCATATAACAAGTCTCTGCCGAACTCATTTATGAATGCTCCAATTTCTAATGCAGAAAAGAATAACAGTCAAGAAATAAATAGCAATCACTTGGAAATATAAAGCATAAGCCCAGTTTTGAATACGCGTTTGGGTTTTCTTTTGTGTGTTTTCTCAAGTTTCTAATATTATTGTGTTGTGGTTTTTTTGTTTGTTTTTCCCTAGATGCATGATGTATATCAGTATCATAACCAGTTAACTAGTTAGCTACTGTGGTCAAAGAAAGTTTTTATGTGTATAGAAAACTGATTTCTGGTTTATAGGATTTTTGTTTGTTTATTTGTAATGTTTAAAGATCAGAGAGCTAAACTCAGGTTTAAGTATTTCTATTCTGGGAGAAAAATCGTAGATAAAAAATAATTGCTGAAATTAAGAAGCAGACAGGTGACTGATCAATGCAGAATAAGATTTAAGATCTCTTGAAATCTAGATTGCTTGTCTAGCCTATTCAGGACATTAAGCTGAAAAGATATGTGGTTTGAATATATGAATGATCATTTTGTCAAAGTAGCTTTGCCTTCAGTATTAGTTCGGTTTGTTCAGAGTAATAGAACTTTTCAATTAATCCTTTACTGATATGTTGATTTTACTGGTCATCGGGTTATAGAGTTGTTCACAGTAATTGAATGATTTGTCTTATAACTTGTCTACTGTGCACTGAGTCGGATTATCATGAAAGAGGAATAAATCACTCTTTATCCAGAACAGGAGTGTTCATTCACTGGGTCATCACAAACCTACCGTACATTTACTCTTCATCTTAATCCAAGCTCATTCTCAGGTGTTGACAAACAATTGAAGACATTGTGGTGTGTGTTGTGATTCTGAAAATAATATATGATCCAATAAACACATAATAATATGTGTTTATTGGAGACAAATGTCTCCATATGCATGGAGGCTTCCATATGCAGTATGTGCACGATTAAAATATATATATATCTATCACTTCCTATATGCTCTATGTGTTCAATCAAGAAACTAAAAAATACAAATTAATAAAAATACAAACATGACAAATACAAAATCTCCCATGTCCATGTCCCATTTAGAGCACACATATTAATCAAAATCATCTTTAGAACTTCACATTTCTAGTAGTATAAACATTAAAAATTCCAATTCTGATTAGCAGAGACATATCTTCATATGCTTTAGTAGCAGCTGAGACCCAGTCTTCATTATGTGAAAATTGCATTAAGAAAGTGAGTTGATACTCACTATGAGAGAAAGTAGAAACAGGAGAACACTGAAGTGAATATCAATTTCCTCCAGAAGGTAATGTCAGGGTAGGAAAAAAGCTGAACTAATTAGAAAGCTGAAAAAAAATACAAGACTATTGATGCTTTTTCAGTTGATTAGAACGTTTGACGAGAATCACTGAGTAGATTTATTAAAAATTATATTGCTTATACAGTGAAAATTTTGAGGACTTTAATCTCCTGAAATTCCATTATTTAGTTTATCTTGCTTTTTGTGTGTGTGTGTGTGTGTATGGTTGGTGGAAGCAAGAATGTTTTTTTCTCTCCAAACTGAATTGGTAAACAAACACAAGCAAACAAACAACAACTAGACAACAACAAAAACACAAGGAAACCACTTTGGGTTTTCTGATTACATTTATAGGATTTAAAAAAAATTTAAAAAAAAGATTATTTACTGGAACTATTTTGGTATTTATTGTATATTCATTCTTGTAAACTTATTCTTTCCTTATTTTGTTTATCTCTGTATCTACCTGAAATAAAACCTTGCCAATCAAGGCAAAAGCTGCTCTCCTATGCTTATCGAGATTTTGACTGAAGTCATTGTAACATTATGCAACTAACAAGTCTGAGATAACCATTCCAAAAAATGTATTGAATTATAGGAGAAGAACAGTTAGATAAGAAAATCAGTCCTGGTCTCAATTGCTAGCTGAGGAAAAAAAATTCTCTCTTAACTGACCATTTATTTTCCTAAAAAAAAAAAAAAAAAAAAAAAAAAAAAGAGTCTCCTTCTCTGGAGATATTCAAAACACACATGAATATGATCCTGTGCATTATGCTCTAGGTGGTGACTCTGCTTGTCCGGCGGTTTGGACTAAATGATCTCCAGAGTTCCCTTCCAACCTTAACTATTCTATGGTTCTGTGACTCTGTGAAAATGGAATATTCCTATATGACACCATAACAGAAATAGGACACTGAGAACCACATTCAGTGCTACAATCTGTGATGCCCTTAGAAGGAAAAAAAAAAAAAAAGCAGACATGAAGAAGACACTGATAATTTAGGTAGTAAGCATATGCTTGTGTCTGACTTCTGTAACTGTCATTTGACAATTATCTGCTTAGTTGCTATTACTAAATGCTAACTAAATGCTAATACTTATCAGTGGGAAATTGCAGACCACAGATTAAAGCCTGGAACTTAAATGAAATAGGTAGAAGAACACAAACAAGGTATTTGAGTCGTTGGCAGTAACTATATGACACCGTTTTACCTACAAAGTGGTATTTAGGAAAGCTCTGGAAAAATAGCAGCAGCAGCAGGCATTAGTATACTTTTTCATCTTACTTTTTGCTAAACAAGGAAACTTAACCTCTACTGCAAATCATTGTATTATTAACTTAAAAAACACTTCCTTTTTCTCTTTCCTGACTCTCACGGTCTTATCAACACACTTATCAGTTTATCAGCTGAAACTGATTAACACTTAATCCAAAGGTCACCCTTTCCAAAATTGGATTTATTCACAGAAGACACTTTAACTTTTTCTTTATGAAAACCCATGCTTGGCTTTTCTTTCATTTCCTTCTGGGGTGCATTTCTGTTTCATCCTAGCTATTTTGCTGCTGGCAACAGTCACATATATTCAATGGGGTCCACCTATCCCTGTGAGTCATAATAATTGGCTTTGCAGTATGCCATCAGATAGAATGGTGTAGGCAATAGAGTGAACCCCACCAATCTTCTGTGTTCTACAGATTTTCTTTCTCAACAGGGCCCTGCAAATACTTCATGCAATGAAAAAAAAAAAAAAAAAGAGTTCTGATAAATCAGTCTTTCTTCATTAAAAGATTGTATTAGATGTAGTTGTCAAGGTCTTTTGTGGACAGAAAGGAACTACTACTATCAGCCAGTTCCATCCAGCTCTGGTGGACCCACCACGGAACACAGCTAAGCTCCTCAGTCGAGCTGGTGGCACCTCATAGAACACATATTTAAGAAAGTACAAAACACTGCACTGCAGTGAGGCAGTGAAACAAAGTGTAAGAAAGAACCCTGCAAACACCAAGGTAAGACAAGGAGGAGGAGGGGGAGCAGGTAGTCCAGGTAGCAGAGAAGAGATAGGACTGCAGCCCAAGAGACCAGTTTGAATCAGAATCATAGAATATCCTGAGTTAGAAGGGAACCACAAGGATCATTGAGCTAGCTCCTAACTCAAGAAAGGACTACCACAAAACTCTGGTGGGCTTGGTGCCATAACCGCTTCCCTGGGGAGTCTGTTCAAGTGCCCAACCACAATCTTAGTGAATAGTCTTTTCCTAATATACAATCTGAACCTCTCTTGACACACCTTCATGCCATTCTCTTGGGTCCTATCACTAGTCACCAGAGAGAGATCAGCATGGCCTTCACCGCTCCCCCTCATGAGGAAGCTGTAGTGGTCTTCCAGTACCTAAAGAGGATCTACAAGAAAGCTGGAGAGGGACTCTTTGTAAGGAACTGTAGTGATAGGACAAGGGATAATGGTTTTAAACTAAAGGAGGGTAGATTGATATATTAGGAGGAAATTATTTACTAAGTGGTAAGGCACTGGAACAGCTTTCCCAGAGAAGTTGCAGATGCGCCTTTCCTGGAAGTGTTCAAGGCCAGGTTGGATGGGGTTTTGAGCAACCTGGTCTAGTAGGTGGCATCTCTGACAATGGTCAGGGGGCTTGGAACTACATGATCTTTAAGATTCCTTCCAAACTAAACCATTCTATGATTCCATGATTCTATAATTCTGTGATTCTATGATTCTATGAAATGTGGCCTGTGGAGAAACCACAGAGGAGGAGATTTACCTTAAAAGGACTGCAGCCTGTGGAGAGGACCTACACTGGTACAGGGGAAAAGAGTGGGGAGGAAGGAACAACAGAGAGGAAGTGAAATAGACTGACCATAATCCACCATTCCCCATCCTCCCTGCACTGCCTGGTTGGGCAGGAGATAGAGGAGTATGGAATGGAGAAGTGATGATGTACCTGGGAAGAAGGGGTTGAATGGTGAGAAACAGACAAAAACTACTTTAATTGGTAATAAATTAACTTTACACAAGTCAAGTCTGTTTTGATGATGATGGTAATCGGTAAGTGACCTCCCTACCCTTATCTCAACACATGAACTTTCCGTCTTATTTTCTCACCTCATTGTGTTGAGTAGGTAGAGTGAAAGAGAGGCTGGGTGGGCATCTGGCAGCTGACCAAGGTCAACCAACACCACAGAGATATGAGCCAAAGAAATGTGCTTCACACATACACTCCAATATCCTTCCCAACACAGCACCTGATGGAGTTAAGATTAAATATGTACATATATATCTTTTGAATATTAAATAACTCCCTCAAAAATACACATATACTGAAGGCCATTATGTATTACAATGTCCATTCTCTTTTGTAAAAATAAGTAGACCTTATAAAGAAAGACCTTATATAAAATTAAAAAAAAAAAAATACAGCTCAAGTACTTGTTTCATGTAATTAAAATTTGTAACATTCAAAGTTTTGAAACAGGTTATTAACATGATTCCAGGCATGAACTGAAGCACAGAAAGTTCTGTCTGAGTATGAGAGGGTATTTCTTTACTGTGAGGGTGACAGAGCACTGGAACAGGTAGCCTAGAGAGGTTGTGGAGTCTCCTCTGGAGGTATTCAAAACCTGCCTGAATGCCATCCTGTGCAATGTACTCTAGGCAATGTTACTTGGTAGGGGTGTTGGACTAGATAATCTTCAAAGATCCCTTCCAACCTCGGCCGTTCTGTGATTCTGCAATTCTGTTCTTTGTTCCCTAACTTCTCATTCTCTTGCAAGGTATTTGTCACTGCTTGTGTTCTGATACTGAGCCAAAAGGACATGTGGTTTTCTCCCCGATAGAGTGATGGATTCAAATTTGAAATGCTTTTTGAACAGATAGATCAAACTTTTACTATGTTTAGTTAGATAGAAGGAAGTTTAGAAACTTTGTAACCCTGACCCTACCTTACTGATTAATTAGTCATTTTTATCTGTAAGATCATACAGACTTTTATCTCAGAATGAAAGCAAGATGACCTGGGCTCGAGGATGTGTCAGAAGATTATGTGAGGAACTCCTGGTATGCGTATGGCCTTGGATATGTAAATGATTTAGCTTGGTATGCATGCCTAAATTGAAACAATAAGAAAGAATGAGATGACCTGAGCAATTGCAAGAATGGGGTTCATCCAGTGAACATAGTGTGGAAGACTATCAGTGACCACCAGAAGACCCTGAAAGACCACCAGTAGAAACAAATGCACATGATTCAGGGACATTTACCTATTTTAATGGGTTCTGGGAAATAGTATGAATATGTTAATTATTTCTTGGAAATCTAATGATGAGTATATTCTGATTGCATATAACTTTTGTAGTTGAGCAACTCAGTGCACACACTAGGTAGAGCAATCCCCTGTGTGCCTGGCACAACAATAAAGAATGTCTGCTTTCTAAAACTCCAAATTGAGTCTTAGAGAGTTTCATCAACCGGCTTTTACAGTATCAGTTCCACTTAGTGTTCACTAATTGTATGTAGGGACTTGGCATCACTGATTACTCCTTTCCCAAAAAGTAGACTAAGGAGGATTTAGGCACTTTCTTTCAGAGAGAAACTGTCAAAACCTCATGCACAAACCTCATGCACCAGGCCTTCTCATACAGCTGAGAGTTTGCAAGATTAAAGTAATGATGTTCTTCTGCCTTAGAAATCTTAAAACACACTGTGAATTAATCTCTAAGACACCCCAGTTTGGACCAGGTGAATCCAGACCATTACAAAGTGTTGAGTATGACAGTTTCAGTAAGAGGCATTGCATCTCCTGGTTTAATAGATTCTTTATGTACCGGGTCTCCCCTACAACAAGTATACCATCAAATACTTATTCAGGTTCTGGTTCTTATCCCATCATTGTAGCATGAACCATCCTTGGCTTTCAAGGATCCATTTGATTCACTTAATGGCTGGTTTAGGGTTCAAAATTTCAATGTTTTCCTTTTTATTTGGGAAAAAAATAGTACAACCAGAGCCACTTCAACTTACGTATGACAAGAAGATCTGGAAGAATGTCCACACTAACAGTCATAGCTGCAGAATCAGTGCTATTCTAAATATCAGTAGTATCTAATTACTGAAACACCTAGAGCTGTTGTATCCTTATTAGGTCTGCATCCATCTCTGGCAGAACTATGAGCATGATGTGAATCATCTCCAGTGAGTGCAAAATTTAGTCTAGCATTTTTTTGTCAAACCAAAACCTCAAAAATATCATTTATATTTATTTTTATTTTTATTGGAGAGAGGATAGAAATCCTACCAAAGCCATAAGTATTACATTTATAGACATCTCTAGTAAATATATTTTCTGTAGAATTTGCCTTCTAAAGATTGGTATTTCATCAATAAAGGATAGAGGCATATTAACAAATTTTCTCTTTGTCTACAGCAGTAACAGGAAATTTAACTTAAATAATTGCAGCTAATAAAAGTGTAGTGAAGGGAGGAACAGTAGCTACAAAGCTAAAACTCTTGTTTGATCAGCTGATAAATTAAAAAAAAAAAAAAGAGAGAGAGAGAGAGAGAAATGTTTTAAGTAGTATTCAAATAAAAATACTTTTTTATGAAGTTATCTTTTTTCTCCAGAATGACACATTATCTGTTTCATGCTATTTTTCACATAGCTCTGGGAACAACATGTACCTAGCCTTCAGTGACATACTGCTTTGTATTAATACAGTTCCATTTGCATGCAATTAGGCAGAAAGTAACCCTGTGTATATGTTTCAGCTGGAAGACATAGCATAGAAGTAGAGACTCAGAACACTTTTTTCTTGAAAACTTCAAATATAATATGTTCACATAGTATTCACAGAAATCTGCAAAACTTACCAAATATCAAGTTATTATTGCAAAGATGTAACTTCTTTTTTGTAGCTTTTAATTTTGTACTGTTCTGTTTATACAATACATATATAATTAACCTCTAAGCAGTATTATGTGACTTTCCAAAAGCTCTAATATGAATCAATTCACAAGTCACAAACTAGAGCCAAATTATCGTAGTCTTTCTGGAAATACTCATCCAAGTTTCAAATAGTGAAAATATTAGTTGAAGTGCTATGTAGTTGATAGATATTTTTCTTTCCATTAATGGAGCCCCATTTCATTTTTCCTTCTGTTGTTACTGTATCTTGACTTTGAGGGTGCATATGGAAGCTGATGTATAGGCATGGGATTCCAAACAAACGTAGTACATCCATAAAGAAGAAACGCAAATGTAAGTATCTCATGTACGGCTGGTTTTGCTTTCAGGAAACTGTCATCAATTTGAAAGCTAAGTGTGGCAAGAGAAATTCTGGATTATGCTAACTACATCTTTGATCACAGAATCATAGGATATCATGAGTTAGAAAGGACCAACAAGAATCATTGAATCCAATTCCTAGCTCCACGCAGGACCACCCATGTGAGAGACATTCAGTAGACATTATCATCCTCTTTCTGTTTCTTCTTAGAATCATTCCAATTGGTATTATTTTACAAAATGACTGGAAAAAAAAAGTAAAATTAACAGATATGTACATGCCCCATCATAAAAGCAATCACTGAATAGATTATGGTCTGTCAGAAAAATCTTTAATTTCCTCCATTTTGGTGATAACATTTACAAGATGTGCTGGAATCTTTGCTTCTGCATCCTTGATTAATGGCTTTCTCCTTTGTTAAGCTGGAACAAGAAGGTAATTAAGCCAAAGTCAAATGTCCTGTCACCTGGGTCAATATCCTTTGTGGAAACTTAAGGGCCTATATTTGTGTTTGTTAGCCCTCAAAGGTAAACACTTGCATAGCTTTGTGTTAGGCTAGTCCCTCAATCAGCAAGGCACCACCCTCTGTTTTAATTATCATATCATAGAATCGCTTGGGTTGGAAGGAACCTTAAAGAGCATCTAGTTCCAACTCCCCTGCTATGGGCAGGGATGCCGACCACTAGACCAGGTTGCTCAGGCCCTTGTCCAATTATGAGAATAGTTCAACTGAAACTCATCCGTTAAATTCTTTGCAACACTGAGATTTCAGATTTGGGGGTAATCATCTTGTTGCCAAGCAAATTCAGCTCCTAATAACTGCTACACCTGGACATGTCACTGTATTAGGTAGAATAACAGTAGGATTTACTTCACTGGAGTCTTCAAAGATGGGTTGTGCATTAAATGAACCCATACAAATGCTTTCCAACCACCAATAAAAATAAACTTGGTTTTAAGGATGTAACTTGCTCCACTGAATTCAGTGATACAACGTATATAAAAAGTCAAGCAGGGGTTTGCTGAATCAGGTAAAATAGCTTTAAATATCACTATGAAAAAAGGCAGAGAAAGACATACTTCCCCCCCCCCCCATCCCACCCCACCCCACCCTCCCCCCCAAAAAAATGCAGAGAGATTAAAAGTGGATTTTTACAGTGAGTGGAAATAATTTTTTTCCTTGCAGTAGACAGTACAGATTTTTATTTTGTCTCTGAAATACCTCAGAGTGACAAGGTGTATTAAACAAGTGCATCATCCAAGTGTATACTTCACTCCTTAAGACAAATATACACATGAAAATGAACTCAGCTACCAAAAACTGTTATAATCTGAAAAGAATAGCAGTAAGAGCAGAAGCTCTTTCAGGACAGTGACATTAACAGGTACTCTTATAGGAAATAGGAGTTCCTGCTCTAGCAGGGGGATTGCACTACACGATCTTTCAAGGTCCCTTACAATCCCTAACATTCTGTGATTCTGCGATACTGTGAAATTGTCAGCCAGATGAGACTGGGGAAGTAGAAATAACAAAAGACTATACATTAATTATTTGCAATTATTTTTGCCATGTAAAGAACATATAAAAAAGATTTTTTATCAGATTTTGTCATTACAGGATATATGTTATCTGAGTGTATGCTTCAGTATGAATTCTGTAAGATATCTGTCATTTTGCATGCAATGACAATAATGAGATTACTGCCTTTCTTATGCAAGAGCCAGGTCCCTTAACTGCATAAATTTAACCATTTTTCACTCACCTCACTGGAGTCATATGTCAAAGATTCTGTTGTAGAATTTATAAAGCAAAAATAAACAAATAGTACAATCTTTGAATCTTTGTCCTCCCAGGTAGGGACTCAAAACTTTTACTGCTTTGTGTATGTGCAAAATATATCAGTAGCTCCTCCCAGTAAAATAAAATAAAATAAAATAAAATAAAATAAAATAAAATTAAATAATATAAAAAATAAAATAAAATAAAATAAAATAAAATAAAATAAAATAAAATAAAATAAAATAAAATAAAATAAAATAAAATAAAATAAAATAATAAAATAAAATAAAATAATAAAATAAAATAAAATAAAATAAAATAATAAAATAAAATAAAATAATAAAATAAAATAAAATAAAATAAAATAAAATAAAATAAAATAAAATAAAATAATAAAATAAAATAAAATAAAATAAAATAAAATAAAATAAAATAAAATAAAATAAAATAAAATAAAATAAAATAAATCAATGGTTTTCCGATGGAATGTATTGGGGATGACCTGATTTTTATGTTCTATTGGCTTATTTTGTTATTTGTCCACACCTTGTTTCTGCTTTTGTTTAGCAATTACTTTTTTTAAAAGCACATTAGCAGCCAACTGAGTAGTATAAATACCATAATAATGAAGCACTTCTATTGAGATACATTTCACAGCAGGCAGAAATCACATGTATAAATGTTGATGTGTATTATTGCAATGATGTCATGTGCCAGTTACTATGGGCCTACTGGTACTGAACATTAAAGTAGGGGATCACAATTTTCCTTAAAAACTGCCCATACTTTGTATAAATTGTATAATAAACAAGAAGTCTCAGGGCTAGAAACTATGTTTAAAGTGCATATTACTTATACAGGGACTAGATATAATCACAACTTTAAAAGGTATGCAAGGTTGCATAGACAAATGCTCAGCTTCCTCAAGCCTGTCTTACCTGATAGAACACTTTGCTCCCTCAAATTAATTTTTTAAGGCTACTTTCAATATAGAAATTCAGCTAACTTGCAAGCAGAGAAATATTCTACACTATGTAATTTTTGTGCTTGCTGGACACTTTATCTACACCCAGTTTCAAACTAACACAATTTTCATTTTTCTCTTCGTTTGAACTCACTGATATAATTGCAGCTATTGATGTTTCATATCAGACTTTGCCTGCACCTTGCACCAACATCCCTTCTCCCTTTACCTTCAGAATTTCCCTTAACCTTTTTTTAATGTCCACATTTTATACTTACTGCCCTGGTGAGCACTGCTGCTTTTTCACATTCTTGGATCCTAAGAAGCACTGTTACAAGTGCATGCAGATATGCATTCAGTAAAACAAGTTCACCCTCAGAAGGCTCCAGGAGGAAAAAACATAATATTTAAACAGCAACCATCATTCCAGAAAACAATTTCTTACCAAAGCTTTGTTGTTGTGTTCCATATTTAAAAATTCTGAGATGGGATATAAACTAGTTGTTTGTACATTTTTGGTAATTTTGGGACATAAACAAGTTGTTTGTACATTTTGGTCATTTATATTAGCCTGTTGAGACTGCAGACTAAAACACACTTTTATTAATTCTAGGGGAGGAATGAAGAAAGGAGATCACAGAATGGTTTCTATTGGAAAAGACCTTAAAGATCATCTAATTCTAACACCCTGCCATGGGCAGGGACACCTTCCACTAGACCAGGTTGCTCAGATCTTTAATTATCACAAAAGCACAGGCATGTTGAAAGGAAGTTTTATAACTGGCCCCAGGGTTGAGGTTCATACATCAGAGAATAATTAAATTTCATTGTTAAAATATGTAACAGGCCCCAAGCCACTAAATTAATTAAATTCAGGAACATTATTGAGCTAGAATTTATAATCAAATAGACAGATGGTATTTTAAAAGCCTCTTTAGGCTTGATGTTTAGTTATATTTTTGAGGAGTTTGATGATTTAAAGATTGGCCAGCATTTATAACTAGCTTGTTGATATTCTGACAGCAGTGACTTATTCTTTATTTTGTTAAATATCAACCACAGCTCTACTCTAAGGATATGTTTTCTTGATATTTTTAAACTTATTTAATAAGTTTCAACATACTGTATAAAACAACAACTCACCTTTCAAAGCTCATATACTTCTAAATTATACATGGAAGCATACAATTCTAAATACCCTCTGAACAGAGACAAGAAATCTTCTATTAAATGACCTTTAATGGAAAATGCATTTTTCTACATATATGAGGAAAGCTTTATATTTTTAATGGCATTGTTAAACACTGTTTTAGTGATAGGTTGTAATTCTGATTAGACCCATGTGAAGCCATCATATTTCAGAATGCTAAATTTTAACATTAATTTTATATATCTCTGAGAAGCTTCAGTTTCATTTGAGATTTAAAGTCATAGAATGTCAAGTGAAATTAGCTAAGCCATGTGATTTCTGAAGTGAGCAGTCAGAAAAGAGAAGTCTGAATTTTTTCAGAGTTCCTGAAAAAGATTGATTTTGCCTTTATTTTCAGTATAAACATTTCTGTTGATATTGCAAGTAGAGGACAGAAATAAGAATATTGTTTTCTAAATAAGGGATGAAATAATAGTTTATTCTCCTTTCTGATATTTGTGGTAAAAAAAAAAAAAAAAAAAAAAAAAAAAAAACAAGCCCCCATCTTCTAAATATAGTGAAATTTATGAGATATTTTCTTGTTTTCTTTCAATTTGCCTATATTCAAATTAACTTCAAGAATAGGACTGGAGTTCTTCTATCAGTCAAGGTAGGGAACATCTAATAATGGTCCTATCAATTAAATGTTTAAATGCTGAAGATCATGGTATGAAATCTACCTTTCTGAAATACTGAGTAATGCACATTGACAATAGAAGAGAAAAGAATTCAGAAAGGAAGAAAAGGGGATAGTTATCCATATAAAAAGAAAGTCAGATTTCACTGAGTTACTGGTTACTTAGATGAACATTCATATCTTATAATGCAAACGCTGAATATATGTACTTGATGGAATAAAAAAATTATATTTTTAACAGAAGTATTGTCCATCATATTTTCTTCATATCACATTCATGTTTTATACCTTCAGTAATTTACAATACAAGTATTTAGAATAAAGTCCTCATAGAATCATAGACTCATTTGTAATGGTTTGGGTTGGAAGAGATCTTAAAGATCATCTAATTCCAACCACTCTGACATGGGCAGAGACAACTTCCAATAGACCAGGTTGCTCAAAGCCCTTGAACACTTCCAGGGATGGGGCATATGCAGCTTCTCTGGACAACCTGTTCCTGTGCCTCATCACCCTCTGAGTAAAGAATTTCTTCCTTATATATGTTTCAATTAAATTTTGTACACACATACTTTTTACAGGTTTCAATGAACATGAACATTTTCATGAACAATGTCCTAGAGATCAAGTATGGCAAATTCCAGGCTGTAGGGTATGTTGAAAACAAAAAAAAAAATATAGAAATAATTAAACAGAAAACAAAAAAAAAAAAGCGTGAAAACAGTGTGTAAGAGAAAAAAAAATGAGCAGAGAAAAATATGATACAAGAGGGAAGGAAAGATCATTTCAGCATTCCAAATAGCAGGCGTTCTACTCTATATCGATCTGTATCCATAGATAATGCAAAAAGAAGGGCATGACCAAGCTGATCAATCCAATACCTACGTTCGAGAATGGCATGAGAGAAGTGCAAGGAAACTACAACACTGTAAGATTAACCTCTGTCCCAGGAAAGGTTATGGTGAAGATTGTCCTGGGTGCTGTTGAAAGGCAGTTAAAGAACAAAGCTACAATCAGACATAGTCAACGTGGGTTCATCAAGGCTAAGTCCTGTCTTAGTAATTTGATCTCCTTCTACAATAAGGTCACTTGGTGGATAAAGGGAAGGCTGTGGACCATCCCTCACAGCATCCTTCTAGATAAATGGTCCAACTGGGAGATAAACAGGTTCACTACTCGTTGATGGACTGGCTCAACAGTAGAGCTCAAAGAGTCCTAGTGAATGGGGCTACATCTGACAGGCAGCCGGTCACTAGTGGTGTTCCCCAGGGCTCAATTCTGTGTCCAGTCCTGTTCAATATTTTTATCAACGATCTGGATGCAGGAGTGGAGTGCATCCTCAGCAAGTTTGCTGATGATCCTAAACTGGGAGGTGCTGTTGACTCTCTGGAGGGATGAGACCTTGAAGAGGGTTCTACATAGATTGGAGCACTGGGCGATTACCGATGGCATGAAGTTCCACAAAGGAAAATGCCAGGTTCTGCACCTAGGATGGAGTAGCACCGGCCACACGCACAGACTGGGAGACAAGTGTCTGGAGAACAGCTCTCCACAAAGTGATCTGGGGGTGCTGGTAGACAGCAGGCTCAACATGAGCCAGCAGTGTGCCCTGGTAACCAGGAGGGCAAACTGCATTTTGGAATGCATTAAACACAGCATAGCTAGCTGGCCAAAAGGGATGATTCTCCCGCTATATTTAACATTGGTGCAACCTCACCTTGAATATTGTGTGCAGTTCTGGGCTCCACATTATAGAAAGGATGTTAAAATCCTTGAAAGCATCCAAAGGAGGGCAACAAAACTGGTAAAAAGGCTGGAAGGCATGTCCTGTCAGGAGAGGCTGAGCGTTGTCCAGTCTGGAGAAAAGAAAGTTGAGAGGTGACCTCATTGCTCTCTGCGACTCCCTGAAGAGGGGAAGTGGAGAGTGAGGTGCCGGTCTCTGCTCCCTGGTCATCTATGACAGGCCACGCGGGAACAAAGCTGTTCCAGGAGAGGTTCAGACTGGACATTAGGAAACATTTCTTTACCATGCATGAGGAGGTTGGTCAAAAAATGGAACTGTCTTCCTAGCGAGGTGGTTGATGCCCCATGCCTGTCAGTGTTCAACAGGCGTTTGGACAATGCCCTCAATAACATGCTTTAACTTATGGTTAGCCCTGAAGCGGTCAAGCAGTTGGACTTGATGATTTTTGAGGGTTTCTTCCAACTGAAGACACTGTCTCTCTCCTCTCCTCTCCTCTCCTCTCCTCTCCTCTCCTCTCCTCTCCTCTCCTCTCCTCTCCTCTCCTCTCCTCTCCTCTCCTCTCCTCTCCTCTCCTCTCCTCTCCTCTCCTCTCCTCTCCTCTCCTCTCCTCTCCTCTCCTCTCCTCTCCTCTCCTCTCCTCTCCTCTCCTCTCCTCTCCTCTCCTCTCCTCTCCTCTCCTCTCCTCTCCTCTCCTCTCCTCATTTTATCTTATCTTGTATTTTATCTTATCCTTTCTACAGCTCAGTGGAAATTCCTATAGAAAATATCAGATAATCAAGCAGCCAATATCTTTGGAAAATCTATTGATATGTTAAGTATGACAAATATATTAAATCATGATAAATTAATTTAAAATTGCCTGCCAAAGCCCTAGAAAACCAAATTCTGAAAAGCATTTTTATATAACATTTTTATATAGTATTTTTTATATTTTTTTCAAAAATATCTGTCTAGTATAAAAGTTATTTGACAGGACATACCAAAGGGACATTTCTAATTTACCAGAAAAGTAGGCTTCCTAGAATATTAAAGTTAATTTCATTTTAGCAAAGTTAACAAACATCTAACGTAAAACAATTTCCTTACATTTATATATCATGATATTATGTCCAAATGATTTTATAAGGTAAATGGAGAGCTTAAATGAGGGAACAGTCATAAGAAGGAGGATTATCATTGTGTCTTTCAACATTTGGAGTAGCAGCTAAACCCTTAAGGTGAGATTTTGAACAGTCCTATCACCTACATTTAATTATCTCATAGAACATCTCTGTTGTTAGGAATTATTAAGCCAGTTGTTTTACAGGAAATGTCAATGTGGGCTGCCTGTTTGTATGCCTCTTCTAGCGGGTGTTTGTAACTGCTGTGCTGGAGTGGTGGTTTTATCCTGCTGGGCAGCTAAACTCTACCACACATGCTCTCTAACTCCGCGTCTTTAAAAATAAAAATAAAAAATAAAAAATAAATAAAAGGTTGAGATATGGATAATTTAATTAAAGGAAAAAAAATAAAGAAAGAAAAAAAAGAAAGCAAAGGCCACACAGGGACACAGAGGGAAGAAAGAAATCTCTACTTCCCATCAATGAGTGATGTTTAACCAGGTCCCAGGAAGCAGAACCTCAGTACATGTAGGAATTGTCTGGGAGGACAGACATCTTCATAACAAGAGCCCCGAGCCCCACCCCCCCTTCCCCTTTCCCACATTTTATTGCTGTGTGACACCACATGCTGTGGAATATCCCATTGGTCAGTTTAGGTCAGCTGCCCTGGTAATGTCTCTTCCCCACTTTCCCATCCCCAGTCTACTGGCTTTGAGGGGTTTGCAGGGAGTCTGGATGCTGTGCTAGCATTGTTCAGTGATAGACAAAACACTGGTGATATCAATACTGTTCTAGCTACAGGTGCAGTGTACAGCACTATAGAGGCTGCTGCAGGGAAAGTTAACTCCATCCCAGCTAGACCCAGTACAGCTGGAAGTGAAAAGTAAAGCTACAGATACTAGTATATGTGTTATGTATACCACTATACTGTTGACTTCTCTGAATTTACAGACAAGAGCTAGAGAATCTGGCACTTCTCTATCCCTAAGTGTGTCTCTAACAGGAGTCCAGGATATTCCCATTGCCCAGGGTACCCTTCAGGGAGAAGGTCATCTTCACTGCTGGGAGCAGTGTAGTTGGATAACTGCTGTTATCACAAGATAAAAGCTTCCTTAAAAATGAAGATTATCAACTTCTTCAGGTGTTTTGTATTTTATTTGTCCTAACATTTTGGAAGAAGCAAGGGACAATTTTTCCTTTTGTTTTTGGGGGCTGTGGCATGGTGTGTGTATGCTGTTTGCTATTTTTTCATGCCGTCCCAGAACAATTTTTGTTGTTGTTGTTGTTGTTTTAGCTACGTTTAGCACAGCCAGTTCCCTTTCTTCATAGAAATGTCAGTAGTGCGGTGATCGTTTTCTTCCAGTGTGTCAGCTTCTACAAGTAACTGCTGTTCTCTGCTCTTCATAGAGGAGTGAGCTCTACTAGAAGGGCTAGTACAAGACAATAGTTGCTATCCTTCCCCATCTCTTCCCCATTAGTTACATTATGATTATTTTATGTTAATATATATAACTTTATTAGCATTTTATTTTATCATGTAATCTCTTAAATGTGTCAGAAGAGCAGCATCTCCTACTTTGGGAACTGAAGGTTGAAAGACATACTTTTTGCATGAAAACAATACAGTGCCACAATGAGACTTGTGAAAATGAAAGCAGGGAAGAATCTGGCTACTGAAAGTAACTTTTCATTTTTATTTTTAATAGCAAAAAAAAACCTCTCCAGAAGATGGCCTTAAATGCACAGGACATAAGATAGGCAACCATTTATCTTCTGAAACACTATCCTTCCATTGTGATTTCTGAATTAACCATGGTTGCCTCAAGTTTTTATTCCTCTTACAAATGAGGCTGTTGGTTGTATTATGTTTCTCCCACCTTTGGAAGGACAGTGTGTTGTGTTTAGGTATTTTTTGGCTGTGGTGCACCAGGTAGGAAGTAGTTTGGAGGAAGGCTGTAGACCAGAGGAGGGAATGGAGACTAAGCATAG
Organism: Anser brachyrhynchus; assembly: GCF_964034855.1. Classification (NCBI taxonomy): domain Eukaryota; kingdom Metazoa; phylum Chordata; class Aves; order Anseriformes; family Anatidae; genus Anser; species Anser brachyrhynchus. The sequence continues at coordinate 110,428,584 of NC_137694.1, forward strand.
CTGAACTATTCTGTGTAGCACATTCAGTTGTGAGTATTTTATCTGAATTTTTTTCATTTGATGATGTTCATCAAAAAAAAAAAAAGTATTTTTCCTATGGAATCTAGTTTAAGAAAAAAGTCCTGTCAACCTATATTCAGTATAAACTTGTTTCATTCAGCTTGGTTACATAGAATACTTCTGATAACTATTACTTATAGGACAGTTGTCCCAGCTTTCTCATCTTTTTCCTTTGGATGAAGCAGTGCTGTCCCACCTTTCAATAGGAGGTCCAAACATAAAACAAAAAGATCACAGAGTATCAGTCAATTACATGGGGACTATTTTATATCTCTGTTCAATTAGGACTTTATTCCTTTTCTCAGTAAGCAGTGGGTTCCCTTCCTGAGTAGTCTGTCACAAAGACTGAAATCTGTTCTTCCTTGGTTTGTATTTCTGTGAAGAACACAGTCTGAGGGATTGGTAGAGAAACTTCTTACCTAGGTATGTGTTTCTGCTCTTTGCTATGCATTCTGCTGTAGTTTGCAGTTATTTCCTTATGTCCCCGTTTTTCTTTGAAACATCCAAATTTATAAAAGCAAAGGAAACAAAGTAACATGAATCCTCTTGGAACTGTGTTAGTTTGTGATGGACTAAACAAAATTTATTTATTTTCCAATGGATAAATATATACACCCAGCTGTATCCAGTAAACAATATTGAAACGCCAAGAGTTTGATTAATCAAAAGTTTGATGGATCCTGCTTTGTCCTCAAACAGAGACCCCCTCTGAAGTAAAGCTAGCAATATCTGTATGTGCTTACTTGTCTGCCGAACAGTTACTTCTGTTCCAGAATAGTAAAAATTCTTTGCCATACACTTTTGTGGCACAGCAAGGAAGAATCCTGGGTTGTCTTGGTCTTTTACCACAGTGGACTGTGCAAAGTAAGTTCAAAGGGACTGAAAGTTCAAATGGCTCTGTAGTATAGAAACTTCATATATTTTGAAGTGAAATAACTAGCAAAAAAACTTATCTTGTTTTATTTTTTATTTTATTTTAATTTTTTGCTGCAGGCATGGATTTACTGGGAAACTGTATTTATTTATTTTTTCCATGGCATTGTAGGCAATTAATATGCAGCCTATCACCATGGTTGAAAAATCAAATTAGCTGTCAAAATTAAAATATTCCTCAACTGTAATTATTTATGAAATTAAATGCAAACAAGTATCTACACAGAGTAGAAACAAGCAACAAAGTCCCATTTAAGCCTTCAGGAAAGGGTGAATCCTGAAAGGTATACATGTGCTGATCCATCCCTCTCTGAAGACATGCAGTTAATTCCATGTGAAAGTTAAAATAAGTGTAAGATATATAAGTTTCCCTAAGAGCCTGAAACCTTTCAAAAGGTTGTAGGTCATCACCCTTAGAGGTAACCATCACTGCAATTTCTCCTCTGGATGAAACTGGTAACAAATGCTGCATTTCAGTTGTTCAATGCTCATGCAATATCATTAAGGATTCTTATGATATGTTATACCTGATCAGAACTTAGTATTGTTATCCATTGGGAGGAACATTTATACTAATATGAGTATGAATTTACCAGTGGTAGAACTAAGAGAATTCTCAGGAGTATGTTTCAAAAGGAAGAATGGAGAGTTAAAAAGGAAACAAAATAAATTTGTTTCCTGTATTTCAGAAAATTCAGCTGACAAATCCTGCCTCGAGAACATGAGAGATGGGAATTTTCTCATTTGGTGTCTTCAAGAGAAAAGTTTGCTAAGCCTTTCGAGCTGCAAGCACCTAGCTCTTTGCCTGTACTGCTTAGCAAAATAATGGTCCATTGCAAGTCATTTTACCTAATTTTAGCCAATGGAAATAAATATTTTTCTGGACAAATATTTCTGGACATTTATTTAAACCATTCAGAAATAAATGTGTTATTTCTTTTCCAGTGTTTCTCTTTATTCTTCAGAGGAAGCCTCACACTGCTTTTTTTGAAGATAGCTTTAGTTCAATTTGACTCTAACTGGTATTTCTTTTTTAGGTCACAACATAAATTACTAAAAATAGTTTGAAAAAGCCAGATACACTGTGATTTAGAGAAACAAACCTTAGGGGCTTTATATATATATATATATATATATGTACATGTATAAATAAAAGAAAGAAAAAAAAAAAACAAATTTGAATACTTGATGTTGATCAGCATGCATTAAATGTGTAAAAGTGTATACCTTTCATAGAATACTAACGCTCATAATAGTGTAGTGAAGTGACATAATGGTGTAGTGAAGTGGTTTTTGGGGCAACAGCTCAAATCTACTTTGTTGATAGTGCAGTGACCCTAACCATTTCATATCAGGCTTCAAATGACTCATAGCAGTTGGAAAAATACAGTGAGAATTTTAGAGCTTTTTTCCTCCCTTTTGAACCTAAATCCTATATCCTATCCTCCCTTGTGAACCTATAGCCTTTTGACTTGCAATCATGAAATGGGAATTGGCAACATAAATTATTCCAGCCACTGTTAAAAATTTACAGAAGAATGAGTCTTTATACTTATAATATATGCGAGTTTAGAAACATTACCAATCTGCTTCAGTTACACATTGGCTTACTCTGTTAACTGAGATACACATTGGCAAGAATATAGCATAAAAACTTCCTTTTAGAACATGGATTCAAATATTTATTTGGTATTTAATTCCAAATAAATATTTATTAATAGTTCTAGAATAACTGTAGTTTAAAAAACTATTTAGTGTTTCTATATAATGCTACTTTAACTACACACATTTTCCTATTGCATCTTTTTAATGGCTCTTAATTTTCTGCTTTGTTGAAAGGTAATACTTTTTTGTTACTTTTCCCGATTAAAATTAATTATCCTCCTTTAAATAAAATGAAATAATGATTGGTCAAATAACACATGTCAACATAAAAAAATGTTTCTTTGCCAAGAATACCCACATTTCTCATATAATTTGGTCAGAACTGAACAAAACTAGGTCAGGCTATGGTTGTTACCTTCAGGTGAGTGCACAGCAAAGCTGAGGAATAGAAATTAGGTTTTAATGAAAAAGAGATAATTCCACAAGATTTCAGTCTTTACATGTTTGAATTGTACTATAGTGATAAATATTCTTTTATCTCAAGAAATATGCAGAACATTTAGAAAAATGAAATCTGTAGTTCACAAAAATAATTGATGCTAGAAGTTGTCAGTGAAGAGGTGGCTGACCTGCTCTGCACCTTGCCTTGCTTAGCAACATCCCTTAGCAACGATAGATTATTAGCACATATCATCAAACAGGAGAGAAGCATGGACAACAAAATGAAAATAGTTTTTGCATCAAATGGGAGGTATTCACTCACCTTCAAGACTTTTTTTTTTTGCTATTGTTTGGATAAAGTCACTATTCCCCTATGGTTGTCTTTTTCATTAAATATTTCACTATTTTTTTAATGTAAATTTTTGGGTTCTGGCTTCTTATGTTCATCGTGTCAATAATTTATACTTAAATTCTCCTAAGATTCCAGATTTGTTTTTTATGACCATGAAACTCCTTTCTATGACCCTCTACAGTCATTATTTTATATATAAGGTCATATTGATCTTATTTGAGACCCTTGAATGTCTGAATCTGAAAATTCAATTATATACTTAAATTTCTATTTTTTCTCATAAATTTAATGCCAGGCATCTCCTCCCTATGTGCAGGAGGTGCAGAGGTTTTACCAGTCTTCTTCATTTAAAAAAAAAAAAAGCTTGTCATTGTGAAAAAAATATTTTTTTACTACTGTTAGAAGACATCATGAGATTCCTTTTTGCTCAAAGATTACAAAATAAGAACTGCAGGCAAAAAAGCAGTCCAATAGGATTTTCCTGGGTAGGCTTGGGCTGCTGCTGTAGATCATTGACCCTGAGTGGAAGCAGAGTTGTGTGACTTGACTCCAGCAAGAGGAAATGCATCAGGGTTCATGGCAGACTAGAATGTATTTAGTACAGAGAGAGGGTATCAGCTAACCTTGAAATGGAAGCATTAACTCCAGATATAAGGGGGTCAAATCCAAGACTGGACACTCTGCTCTCCTCTGTGGTCTAACAGAATTTCTCATGTGCCACATTTAGCTTTTCTGGAGTACTGATGCTCAACTGTTTTGTAAAAATGGAATCTATCTGCCATGCTACATGTGAGGTGCCTCATTTTGCTTCATTTCTGTAATAAAATACATTTTTTGAAACTCAACACAGTCTCTTTTTGTTTTGAAGAAAAATCCTCTACTTTGTTTGAAAATATATATCAGTAAGGAATAATACTTATGCTTAATTCCCAAGGTTTTTTTTTTTCTTCTATATAGTAATTAATGGACACACAAGTCATGCCAACATAGTCTGCAGTGTTCTTTAGTATTGTAAAAATCTCTTGAATTTTTGGAGAAATTTTAGGTATTGAATATTCTACAGTGCTTCTCTAGTACATAACAAACAAACAAACAAACAAAAAAAAAAAAACAAACAAAATAAAACCACACCTTTATTAGTTTCCATAACTGTTATTTTATTGCCAGGAACAACAGTTGTGTTATGTCTGTATTCAAATGTGATTAATACAGTTGCATACATATATAATATAACAAATTATTTGCTGTACTGCAAGCAAGAGAAAAAAAAATAAAAGAATTTGTCCCATGGCTTTAATACTCTAATACTCATTAAACAATGGTACAAGTAGTAACAAACACTATCTTCTGGAGAACCCAGTCTGTCTGTTGCACAGACACAAATTGCTCTGTTGCATCTAGTATGTGTTTTTTAAGTAGCTGTGTTGTGCTCCCACATGCAAAATACTGGTACATTTGAGTTTCCCTGGGCCTGACTGGGACATACGTACCTTGGCAGCCCTTCAGTGTTCAGGTTCTGAATGCTGCTGCTTAACTGAAATGGAAACTTTCTGCTTTAAGAACCAAGGACTAATTATCAGCTCATTAACTTATACATGAAAATTAGACTGTCTAGTCTCACTTTGTGGACACTGTGGCTTTCTATCACTAGTCAGAGATGCTTGATGGCCATGGTAAATGACTGCACAGACCTTGTAGAATAAAACTCTGAAATTATCATTTCAGAGAGAGATAGAGAGAGAGAGAGAGAGAGAGAAAGCTACATCTCTGTTTGAATGTTCCCGTATCTGGTGAGAACTCTGGTGATTTCATAAGGGATTTTCTCAACATTCCAGTGAATTGTACCTCTCCATGAACACTTCCCCTTACCCTCCCTTTTGCACAATCACTGTCCTAGTTGCTGTTCCACAAATCCTCTCTCCATCCAGCCTTTTCCCTTTGAACTGTTGAGTTTCCCTATTTCCGGTATGGATATTCTTGATTTTCTTTTTAAGGAAATGCTACTCTTGAAACCTTTGAGAAGGGATTGGTGAGAAAAAGAAAAGCAAAAGCTTGTTAGTATAAATCCATGCAATGATGTTAAGTTATTATAAAAATATATCATCATACAATTAAGGAACATACATGCCACATTGCATGTATAAGAAAGAATTAATTTGGACATAGAACATAAAGTGAAATTTGAGTTTTTGACACTATAATTTGACAGTGATAATTTTAAAATGACATTAGTTACATGCTAATGCACTATTCATCTTTCTTTTTTATACTTTTATATTTCCTTTCAAAAAGAAGAAAAATTGTGGATACTTACTTGTAGGGTTCAGGATCCTGGAAGGAAAGTATCCACACTCTGTGCTTTATATTTTCATAACAAATCCTCCAAACTACCTTATTTTTTACCCTCCCATAACTCTCTTCATTAAAAATAGACACATTCATTTTGTTGCTATTGTTGTTTTCAATTTTCTCTTTAACAGAGAAAATAAAGAAAACAAAAGAAAGATACCAAATGCTAACAAGGTTCATGAGGACATTGGTTTTGTAATATATGTTCAAATTACTTTTTTTTTTTTTTTTTTTTTTTGGGTTACAACAATGTGCCTTGGCGACAAAGAACGCTAATGGTGTCCTGGGCTGCATTAGGAGAAGTCTTGCCTCACAAACCAGGAAGAGTTTGTGAGGTCCCCTCTACTCAGCTTTGATGAGGCCATACCTGGTGTACTGTGTTTAGTTCTGGGTTCCCCAGTGCAAGAGAGACATGGAGCTAGTTGAGAGAATCCAATTAAGAGCCACAAAGATGATAAAAGAATTGGAGCATCTCTGCTATGAGGAAACGCAGAGCTGGGACTTCTCAGCCCAGAACAGAGAAGGCTCAGGGAGGATCTTTTTAATGTATATAGATACTTGATGTGAGAAGGTGTGAGAAGAGACAGAGCCAGGCTATTTCCATTGGTTCCCAGTGGCAGGACAAGAGACAATGGGCACAAACTGACACACAGGAGGTTCTGTTTGAACATCATAAACATCACTTCTTTACTGTGTGTGCAACTGAGCACTTATACAGGTTGCCCAGAGAGGTGGTGAGTCTCCATGCTTGAAGACATCCAAGAACCATCTGGACATGGTTCTGTGCAAGCAGCTGCAGATGGCCTTGCTTGAGCAGTGGATTGTACCAGATGACCACTGGGGGTCCATTCCAGCCACAACCACTCTGATTCTGTGACTCTGTGAAACTATAAATCAGGATCAATTGCCAGTTACAGAGGCAAATCGAGTATTATCTGATATTTTTTGCAAGTTTTTTGATGCTTGCTTTACTCTATTGGATTGTCAGATATAGTCATTTTGAGCTTCCATCTGTGGCATCAATGTTATAGTCTTTATAGTTGTTGTAGTCTTTAATATTTTAAAATTCACTACTCCTCCAGAGAAACTGCAAAAAAGAATGTTTTCTAGAATGAGATTATTCATTCTTCATGGAGTCAGTATTTTTCTAAGATAGGAAATGGTCTTAAAATTACTTGCAGTAGCTCAACTGCTGTCATTTTATAATTAGCAGTTTGCTATTTAATTAGCAGGTTTCAATGCATTTTATTAGTGAATTACTGATGAGTAAACATATGAATGTCTTGTATTATTTCATTGATAACACACACTTAGTGCATTGTTAACTTGATAAAATGTCTCTAGGGTACTGTGCTTATCTGTTCCAGCCCACAATGATTGCAGCTGTATTGCACAAAATGATTTTAGCTGGTTAAAGGCTCTGAGCACTGAGAATGGTACTTGGAAGCAGCACTGATAAGTGTATAAGGAAGTAAAGGTCATCGTGGGTCAATGCCAAGGATTCTGCCCTGGGAGAACAGGCAAACACAGAGAAAAGTTGTACTTACTTACCTTTCTTTCATATAACATCTACCACAAATATCTGGAACATAGAAGGATGACTTAGTACCTTATTAAATTTATCTCAGCAAGCAACAGGATATCCTTATAACCCAGAAACTTTGAAAGACTGACCAGCTCTAATTAGGTGAGCTTGGGAAAAGCAGGCAGCCTGTTTCCTTCCTGTAATGACAGTTGGGTTACTGTTACATGGGGCTTTCAACTCCAATAAAAACTCCAGTGAGAACAAAAAAAAAAAAAAAAAAAACACTGCTAAACTGTAGAAAATGTACAAAAATACAGGTCACCCTGTGAGAACTGAACATTTCAATGAAGCTTCCTCTAGGAATTTCCAGCAAGAAATGACCATTTCATCTCATGAATGAGATTTCATCTTCCTGGAGTAAGAAAGGAATATTTCATGCACCTTCTTAGGTTTAGAGATTCACTGATGATTCACTGATGTCTTTTGAACATAAGAAAAGCTTAAAATAGGCAAGTTAAACAGACCACAGGCATGACTGATACTAAATTGGGCTTAATAAAAAAATCCTAGGTAAACTCAACTTTCATAACTGAGATACAAAGAAGTATCAGCTTAATTTTAGATGAATATATTCTATGAGAACATGACTGGTTACAGTGTTCAGCATTCACGATAAGGTAAAAGCACATCTTCATCAGGGATCCGAAGCACATTTAATGTCAACGAAATGCTGACATTTTGTTGCTAGTAACACTAAGGGCAAAGTCTTGCCAGCCTCAACAGAGTTCAGCAAAGCATTTAACCATATTTAACTTTAAACACCTTAGTTTTACCTTTGCCTTCAAAAGTTTTTCAGCTGTATTGAAACAGACATGGGTGTTCTCACAGCACTTTATTAAGTTTGCTTTAAAATCTCTAAAATTAATCCAGTTTCCTCATAGTAAAAAAAAAAAAAAAAAAAAAAAAAAAGGATTATAGGATTATCATATCAGTTTATAGTGTGTCTGTGTGTCTGTGCTGATGTTAAGTGCAAAGTTTTTTTGATTGGTATTAAGCTTATACTATGTTCATTTTTCTTTTTCTTTTTTTGCTAAGGATAGCAAATTGATAAGCTTGTAATGGAAATACTTTCAACATCTTCCTTGAAGCTCAAGTTTATTCAGAGATATTAAAGCATCACACTTCAAGAAATCAGTTGAATTACATGAAGAGTCATATATTCATTTTGCTAAGCAACTTCCCTAGGTATTTTTTATATCGGTAGTCTCCAGCTGAGATAGGAAATCTCCAGTCATCCATACACTATACTAGATCCAGTAGTCCAAGGTTCTAAGATATATTACAACTTATTCTTTACAGTACAGTCTCTCAAACTCTGATATACTGGTTTTATCCTCAGTGTATAAGAACATCCCATAAATACCCTATTGCTACACAGTTCTTCCAAAGAAAACAGATTTGGGAATCACTGCTTTCTAAATCTCCAGAGACAGTGTTTATGTACAGAGTGATAGTGATGAAAATCCAGAGAGAAGGAAGGTTTTCTGACCCACAAAACTTCTGAGGACAGGATTCCATCAGGTGGCCAAGGTGTGCTTCCTTTTCACAGCCTCCATGCCTAGACTCTTGTGCTTGGTTGGGAAGAGGCATAAATGTTTTCTTGGATTTGTCTGCCTCGTCATATATTCACATAAAGTAGAACATACTTTTAAAATCAGTTGGCTACTAACTTTCCTTAAAGCCGCTAGAAATATCTCATTCTGAGGATATTTTTTTAGTTCCTGTAATTGAACGTTGAGTCTTTCTTGGACATCTGATTTTGTAACCTTAGCTCTTATTTAATACTGAGTTTAATTTAAACAATTCCTTTGGTAGTTTTGGTTGTCAGACTAGATATTCAACCCTCACTTATTAAATAATAGACTTGCTTATCCTACATAAACTCCTTGGTTTTGTCCAGCATTTTTGTTGCAGCAGAGACGCTGTTATCATGTCACAATATGGTATCCCATTGGCATTATCTCCTTACAGGAGTAAATATCTGTATAAATAGTTGTGCAGAAAATAATATTTTTGGGGTATATGCATATTACCTCTGAGCACTATTCTTAAGCCACCATACTGACGTTTGCCACTTCTGCTCTTGCTGAATTTGAACAGCAGTTGCAACATTTAATGGCTGCTCTTTTACTTTGTCCTTCAGCTTCAGCATCCTTTTTGCACAATGAGTTTCTGCGACATTCTGTGGTTGTCAAAACATGTACAAAATACTGAAACAGTAGTAAATATAAATTAATCATCTAGATAAATGTAGGCTTTACTGGAGAACAATGAAAAGAGGCAGACAATAGAAGGCAGGACTATTGAAATAACAGTTTCCATCATATCCCTGATGTTCCAAGAATATCACTAAAAGGTACAATCGTTCTTGTCAATCACACCTTTGTCTCAATTTGACTAAAACCTTCCACCTACATTAGAAATCCATTAGCCATACTGCTTTTATGACAGGCTCATTACTACAGGAGGGGGGATTTTTTTTCCCCCTATTTATCAAATCATTCTTTAGACTCCATTTTTGTGTCTATTTTACATGGCAGCCTGAGACCACAGAGCTGCCTATGTGCAATGATTTAGGGGAACTCAAACAGGACCAAACAAAATAGATGGTCACTGTGAATAATTCATGACGTTTCTTCAATTTCTTCAGCAGATATCCGTGAGGCAAGACTACTGATGGTAGGAAATGCTTTTGATTATGAGGGCATTGTGAAGATTTGAGATTGAAGTTAACAAAAAAAATAAACTCAGACCCTGACACATGAGTTGAAATGATTAAGTTATTGAAAAATAATTATGTTCCTGAATACAGGGTGACATTGTCTCAAACTATTATTGAATGATGGAAGTTTGTACTAACTCATGATTGTGGGTATCTAGTCTTGGGAATTTTAAACTGAAAAGATTTTCACAGAGAATATTTCACTTTTGGAAAATTAGGTTTTATGGGGATTTCAAGCCTAAGACCATAGGCAACTTTTGAAGCAAATTTGTCCTGATTTTGTTTTCATTTTCTAATGAAGAGTTACTGGAAAAAATGTCTTTTAAGTTATTTTAGAATACAAGCTCCATTTTAAAAATGTCCTTATGTACTTTTGAAAACTATGACCTTTGTACATTTCACAAGAAATAAAGAAAAAAAGAATGGAATTGAGAGAATGTTTGAAAGACTAGCAAGCTATATACTCTGACAGGGAAAACCATTATTTATCTGTTATGTTTTCTTCTTTTTGTATACATACATGGCTGTAATTCAAGAAGAGATTGTGCATAAATTATGACCTATTTTTGATAGATTTTGAGTAATATTCAAGGAAGATAAATTTACCTTTCCAAAATGTTTGTGTTCATCAAAAAGTTTAAAAGTGCTGATAGTGAACTCAGAGAAAAGAAATATTAGTATGTGTTTTCTGCACTGAATAGAAAACTCTTAGCAATAATGTACAGAGATAAATCTCAAATTAATAAACAATTTGCCATAAAATTTTCAGAGCTGTACTGAAGATTCAAAAGGTCTGTCAATGACCTTTGTGTGGGTTGTTAAATAAATAACCACACGTGCAGATCCCAGTGCGTAGTGTCTGTCTACACAATAGACACCCAGAGTAGTTCAGTGGAAGGGCTTATGCTAGCTTACAACCAGTGCTGTGCAGTTATGGTGCTTATGGACTTCAGCTGTCCTGTCTACTTAGAGTATTCCACAGAATTGTGACATCTGGGTTTACCAGACTGGCCAAGCTAACTCAGTAATTTCTGTGATTCACTTTTAATGTCCTTTAAGGATGTATCCCAGATGTTTACTTGGCATTTGTCAGCTAATGCCTGACAATTAAACTAGAATGCTTCCCATCAAAAAATATTGATCCTTGATAATGAACTTTGCTAGATTGTTTATTTGGGGGATTGAAACAAGAGAAACACAATCTATCCACCAAAGATAAAACATTAATAAAATAAAAATTCATTGCAACACTGGATTGAATTTGAAAAGTAATTCTTAATTAAAAAGTATCACTTACAATGAACTCTCAGTGTTGCATTTGCCATTTTCTAGCTTATAGTTTCTGAACAGTTAGAACACGTTGTTTCAAAGTGATGTTATGGCTTAAATTAACCTATACTTTAAATAATCTGGGTGGTGGTGGTGTTTTTGTTTAAAGAATGAGATTAGATAATTACAAATGAATAAACTATTTTGCTCTGGTAGGTAATTAAAGTTTCACTTCTACTGAAATTAAATGGAGCACTACAAATTCAGCTGTAACAAAATTTTCATTTTTGTAGATTGCTACAGCATCTCTGAAAATTTCGTCTGAGCAAAATTGTCTTCTCCATTTCATACCAGTCACTGTACGTCCTGCAAACTACAGAAAGGAGGAGAAAGGAAAAAACTTGAAATTTTAAAAAATATTTAAAACTGAGTTTACAAGTCTTCTGAATGTGTTTTCAAAGATGATTAAAAAAAAAAAAAGCCTGTATATATATATTATTTATTTATTTATCGAACATGAGCAGTTCAATGGCAGTAGAGAAGCTCTGGAAAGAACAGATTCTTTTCCATAGAAAGGTAGATTTTGGCTTATTGTGCAGATAATAAACTTTACTTCTAGATGTTGACTGGGAGAGTGCTAATGAAGTGTTCAAGTGGCTTTCTTTCAATATAGACGAGATGTTTACCTAGTGAAGTAATGTGAGGAATAAATAATTTTATCAAATGGAATGGAATGGAATGGAATGGAATGGAATGGAATGGAATGGAATGGAATGGAATGGAATGGAATGGAATGGAATGGAACGGAATGGAATATAATAGTTCTGTTGGAAGGGACCTACCATGGTGATTTCACAGCAATGGGTGGCTAAGGTGTTAAGGTCCACCACACCACTCTCTCACTCCCCCTCTTCAGCAGAACAGGGGCAGAAAATATGATGAAAAAAAAAATGGGCTTATGAGTTGATATAAGGACACAGAGATTGCTCACTACTTACCATTATGGGCAAAATAGTCACAGCAATGAATGACGATTCATAACTTACTAGAGCAGAAACTAAAGGCAAACTAAAGAAACCTTCCCCCCAGAAACTGTCTTCTGGCTCCTTTCTCTGAGTGGCACAGGGGAATAGGGAATGAGGGTTATGGTTAGTCTATAACATTTTGAAATCTGCTGCTCCTTCATCATCACCCTTGTTCCAATGTGGGGTCCGTCCCACAGGATGCAATCCTTCCTGAATTTATCCATTGTCGGATTCCCACAGACTGCGGTTCTTCAAGAACTGCTCAAACATAGGTCCATACCATGGGGTCCATCAGTCCTGAGCAAATTGCTCCACCATGGGTTCCCCACAGGCAGCAGCTCCCAACAGACCACCCACTCCTGCCTGGGCTCCTCTTTCAGGTCCACCTGCTCCACCATGGGCTCCTCCACAGGCTGCAGCATGGAGTTCTGCTCCACTGTAGTTCCGCACAGGCTGCAGGGGGATCGTCTGCTCCAACAGGGGCCTCTCCACAGGCCGCAGGGGAACTTCTGCTCTGGTGCCTGGAACACCTCTTGTCCTTCTCCTGCACTGACTTTGGTGTCTGTGGGATTATTTCTCTCTAGATTTTATCACTTGTCAATCCCAGCTCTTGTCACTTTTTAAAATATGCTATCACAGAGGTGCAACCAGAATCTCTCATTGGCTCAGCTTTGGCCAGTAGCAGAAACCTTTTGGAAGCAGTTGGGACTGGCTCTTATCTAACATGGGCTTCTGGATTCTTCTCACAGAGGCCACACCTGCAGCCCTTCCACTACCTAAACCTCGCCATGGAAGCCCAATGCAAAAGTATCATCAAGTCCAACTGCTTGACCGCTTCAGGGCTAACCATAAGTTAAAGCATGTTATTGAGGGCATTGTCCAAACGCCTGTTGAACACTGACAGGCATGGGGCATCAACCACCTCGCTAGGAAGACAGTTCCATTTTTTGACCAACCTCCTCATGCATGGTAAAGAAATGTTTCCTAATGTCCAGTCTGAACCTCTCCTGGAACAGCTTTGTTCCCACGTGGCCTGTCATAGATGACCAGGGAGCAGAGACCGGCACCTCACTCTCCACTTCCCCTCTTCAGGGAGTCGCAGAGAGCAATGAGGTCACCTCTCAACTTTCTTTTCTCCAGACTGGACAACGCTCAGCCTCTCCTGACAGGACATGCCTTCCAGCCTTTTTACCAGTTTTGTTGCCCTCCTTTGGATGCTTTCAAGGATTTTAACATCCTTTCTATAATGTGGAGCCCAGAACTGCACACAATATTCAAGGTGAGGTTGCACCAATGTTAAATATAGCGGGAGAATCATCCCTTTTGGCCAGCTAGCTATGCTGTGTTTAATGCATTCCAAAATGCAGTTTGCCCTCCTGGTTACCAGGGCACACTGCTGGCTCATGTTGAGCCTGCTGTCTACCAGCACCCCCAGATCACTTTGTGGAGAGCTGTTCTCCAGACACTTGTCTCCCAGTCTGTGCGTGTGGCCGGTGCTACTCCATCCTAGGTGCAGAACCTGGCATTTTCCTTTGTGGAACTTCATGCCATCGGTAATCGCCCAGTGCTCCAATCTATGTAGAACCCTCTTCAAGGTCTCATCCCTCCAGAGAGTCAACAGCACCTCCCAGTTTAGGATCATCAGCAAACTTGCTGAGGATGCACTCCACTCCTGCATCCAGATCGTTGATAAAAATATTGAACAGGACTGGACACAGAATTGAGCCCTGGGGAACACCACTAGTGACCGGCTGCCTGTCAGATGTAGCCCCATTCACTAGGACTCTTTGAGCTCTACTGTTGAGCCAGTCCATCAACGAGTAGTGAACCTGTTTATCTCCCAGTTGGACCATTTATCTAGAAGGATGCTGTGAGGGATGGTCCACAGCCTTCCCTTTATCCACCAAGTGACCTTATTGTAGAAGGAGATCAAATTACTAAGACAGGACTTAGCCTTGATGAACCCACGTTGACTATGTCTGATTGTAGCTTTGTTCTTTAACTGCCTTTCAACAGCACCCAGGACAATCTTCGCCATAACCTTTCCTGGGACAGAGAAACTAAGAGTTCCATAGCTTCCGGAGTCTTCTTGAATGTCTTTTTTTCTTGATGTATATAACATTTACTATGAAAATACTGGTATGTTATTTTACAAAACTCTTATTTCTTGTAATGTTCTTAATATACCTATTTCTTGCCTTTATCTGAAATATTTAAGTCTTTACAAATTGAAGTGTTCTTCCTCAAGTTTCACTGAGATAGAAAAGCACTTATTTACAAACATTTTTTCCCTGCCAGTTCAACCAGAAGTCTCAGAATATAATCTATTTGCAACACAATCTCTGCCCTGTCAGCATAATCCCAGGATAAGTCTATTAGAATTTTATCTAATATCCCTATCATTGTCATGCTGTTCCATGTTGGACTGGATTAGCATGAGATTATGATCCATACAATTCACTTTTTTGTCTAGCTTTTGTATAGCTGAGAATTTAATGATTATTTCTTAAAAACAAAAAATAAAATGAATAAACAAATAAAATTGCATGCCTAAAGTAAAAGTCTTCCATTTTCAATACTAGCTAAGTATTTTCTTTCTTTTTTTTAGGGGCAAACTGTCTTAAAGAGTTTTAAAAGAAATGAGTTTAAAAATTACCAACTGACTTTACATGCTGCATTCCCACCTCCAAGTAGGCATTTTAGTCTGAATCTTGACAAAAATTAATTAGTTTTAAATTTATAATGCTGTAAACATAACACTTCCCAAACACTTATATATGGCCCGTGAAAAGCTAGGATTCTGGACAACTCTTGTCTCAAATAACAGTTTCACTGGCAAACCTGCCAGGCACTTTTTTTTAGCACCAGGGTTTGAATTTATTTTTCAATGTTTCAATGTTATTTTTCAATCTTTAAATTATCACTTGGATTTCTTCTTGAAACACGTTTAATACTAAATCTTTTTAATGAAATATTGGTGTATTACTCCTTTCATATTTCATGAGGAAAAAAATAATAATAATGACTGCATATTTAGTTCCAGTTGGGATTAAAACTCTCTACAAACTTGAACTTGTCATAAAACCTGTTTTCTGTACCTTGGATACATATCTTGACATAAGCAGTAGCCCAAACACACCAAGACAGATTTAAACTCCCAAAACATATGTGAAATTATTCCTGTAGATAGGTCCTATATACTTTATAAACTAAGACCACTTATAATTTAAATCACATTCCTCACACATGCATTCCTATTCAGTTCTTTTAACAAGGAACAACTAGAAACAAATTCCTGTCAAGGCAATCAGAACTAATTCTAAAGAGCACATCACTTTGTCCTCTCAAACTATTTAAATTTTAGTCCCTTGCATTTTTCTCATTACATCATAAAGAATTAATATGCAATGAATTCTACTTGAGAATATCCCTTTACAATTCAAAGTATATTGCCTAAATTGTAGTGTATTTTGTCCTTTCAAATACATTTTTGTCCTTTCAAATACATTAACATTTACTGTGTTGCATGGATAGTTTTCTCTAATATCCTTATTTGTATTATATGGTACTTCTAAACCACACAAAATTGTGACGGTGGTATTGTAATATATGGGCAGAACCAAGTGTTTAATGTTTATCTGTACCACTGCAGTTGGAAAAAAATATATTCTACTGCAGTTCATAATATGAGTCTCACAAATGTAATATTTCCCATTTATAGTTTGCTAATTAAAATCTCTGTTTATCACATGCTTTTATTTTGAAATCTCTAGTATACACCGTGTGAGGACATTAAACTACTCATTTGATAGGCACAAGTAAAGCAGCTTAGTTTCCTTTGTTTTCCTACATTAATTAAGAGAGAGATTAGACACAAAAAGAAACAAACAACAAAAAGTAAAAACGTGTATTTCTAAGCCCTGAGTTTGTTAAGTCAGAATGTCTAAATTACAGAAGATGTGTATAATGGCCTATTGGTATGGTCCATGACATAAACAGAGAGGAACATTTGAGAAGTTACTTATTTTATACTAAAAACTGTAATAATTTATTTCATTTTTGTAATGCCAGTTACAAACAGACTTCAAAGTAACACACTTAAAGTTCACTTTAATTTAGGATATATGCAGACGCTCAAAAAAGTGTTTTTTTACAATATGTCAGAAAGAGAAAATAGACAAATCAATACCACCATCACCATTTTGTGAAGAAAAAACAATATATGAAACAGTGCTTATAAGTAACATTAATATTTAGCAATGTATATCAAACTATAAGTCCTGTTATCAGTTTCATGTGGGCAGACATTCTGTATGCATGAAGACAATTTTTTATGATTTACAGATGACATAATTAGGCTGCTTTGCATAATAGGTTAACTGGCATAAGAATACTTATACAGATAAAAATACTCGATGAAAGCAATTTTAGCTCATATATGGTAATGACAACAACATGTTCCATAGTTTATGGTATGCTTTAGTGTCTGAAATAAAACCCATCACAGTCAATTAGACTGCTTAAGGTATTCAAAGTTAAAGATATTTTGAAATGCTTAGCTGAAATTGCGAGCTGAAAGAAAAAATATATATATATACCTTTTGAGGTAACAACTCCTTACAGAAAATTGTTCAGATTCAAGTTCTAAGAAACTGCTCATTTTAGTAAGGAAAAATGTTCTGTATTACCAGAAATTATCATTCTCACTGAGAATGTGGTTACACTCAATTGTTGAGAAAATGATAGAATCATTTAGGTTGAGGAAAAGACCTCTAAGATCATCTAGTCAACAAAAGACAGAATTTGAAAACCTGTGTTTGTTTATGCATGCACATATTTATGTTCACAAACTATGATGAGTACAAGCATCCTGTGGTGGGTTAAACTTGGCTGACAGTCATACTCTCACCCAGATGCCCCCTCCCTCCTGCCACCCTGCCTCCTCAGCAGGGTGGAGGATGTAGAGGGGAGAAAACCAGGAAAAAGGGAATGAAGAAGTTTGCGGGTCAAGATAAAAACATGCAAATTACTTGTCAATTACTGTCACAGACAAAACAGACTCAACTTGGGGAAAATTAATTTAATTTATTGCAAATTAATATATTCAGGTATTGAGAAAAAAAATATATATATACATGTAAACATTAAAACAACACTTTTCCTACCACTTTCACAGTCTCCTTCACTCCAGATTCCACTACTCCTTCCTGGCACAGCGCAGTGTGGATGGCATGTGGGAGAGGGTTAAGATCAGTTAGTAGTGGTTTCTCTGCTGCTCCTTCCTCCTCACACTTTTCCAGTGCTCCAGCGTGGGCTCCCCACAGGACACAGCTCCTTCAGGGCTTATAAACTTGCCCTGGCGTGGGTCCTCCATACACTCTGGTGCTGTGGCTCAACTCTTGCTGCTCCGATTGTGGTGTTCCTCTGTTGCTTCTCTCTCTTTTTGTCCCTTCTCCTCCTCTTTCTGTCCATCAATTTCCATCCTCTCCTCCCCAGGTTGTCCCCTAAGTGCCACCATCTCGGCTGTGGGGCCCGGCCGTGCCCTGCAGTGGGGCCATTGGAGCTGGCTGGGGCGGGCTGGGGCCAGCACGGGGCAGCTCTGGCATTGCTTCACAGAGGCCTCTCCCCCAGCAGAACCTGGGCATAATGGCACATAAGTATGGAAATAGTATATGTGCATCCATCCACTCTCTTTTGACATACATTTGTATATGGATAGCATCTGTTTTTCATATATGCAAGGAAAATAGAGAAGGGAAAAGAATCAACATAAAATGCACTCACCAGGAGACATTTCTTTCTATAGAAATGCATACACGGAGTAATTTACAACTTGGAAACATAATCATGAAAAAGACAGATGTATATTCATTGAACTCATTCCATTTCATAGCCTGATCAGTGACATCTGTGAGCCAAACTGACAAGATTTTACGTTTTTGTAGTCTGACTGTATCCTACATATTTGTGTACAGCAACAGTTTAGATGCCATGGCAGGAAAGGTTCCAGTTCATTGTTAAACAGACATTTCTAGTAAAGGTTTATTTCGTATATAAACAAGGTGTGAAATTAAGAGTTTTGTTGAAAGAGATCACTTCAGATGATTACCTCTATAAATTTTCTTTTTCACAGAACATATTTAATTCCACTCGAAGTCAGAACAAAGCAAAAATGTCCTACCAAAATATCTCACTGGTATTTTGCACTTTATGAACTGTCAGTATGATATAATGTAAAATCAGAAACACATATATAACTATATCACAGTCCAGTGGAACAGAAAATCTGCAGAGAAAGCACTGGAAAGAAATTAGGGAGAATGACACAAAATATAAAATTGAATGAAAGATGTTACTGGTGATTCGTGCTGTTGACCAAAGCCTATTTCTGTTCCAACTAACTTGCTCTCCCTAAAATAAAAAGAAAGCTTGTTAAAGATAATAATTTCTGACCCCTGCAGCCCAATGCTGGACAGAAAGGACTGGTGATAGACAGGCTGTTTAAGGTCTCCTGGAAGTAAAAGGTCTAACATTGCTCTGACAGCACAGAGCTAGAAAGCTGCCCCTCTCACTGCATGATGACTCCTTGTGGCCCAAGGACTTACCACCTGGTGAAAAGACATAAAAGCCAGCTGCTGGAGTACAAGCTCTCTCCTGGTGCTTTTATAGGGGGCTGGGCTTGGGACAGCTAAATGTGTTGGCACAGTGTTGCTATTCCTTTTCTAGAGGATGGCTCTAGCTCATATACTTCATATGCTGCTTTAAACTCCGCCAAACCCCAAGGTCACCCTAACACTGGCCCTATAATCTGTGAGTCATAACTCACTCCTCCACAGTCCTGCTCTGCTGCACCCAACAGATACCAGGTGAAGTAAAAAATCTGTCCTCGCTTTTAGGAAGCATAATCTTCATGTCATTAAGTAGAAAGATCTCCTGAAATATGATAACATTTTCATCCTTATGACAGAGTTAAACATACTCCCTTACAATCCCCTGAAATAAGAGTTTATATAGCTTCCTTTCCAACAAAAAGACCTTTTCCCCTCTCCTTTCCACGTGTACAGCCTCATATGACCTTTAATAACTCAGTAGACAGATAAAAATAATACTAATTCTTTCTGTTGGTAGCAAAATTTATTATTCTAGACTACAAAAAAAAATACATGCTCATTTGTCTTCAGCCGTCTTTTTCTCCTAACCATACTTTTCTCTATGGGAAAGAATATAAAGCTAGACTGAAAGACTGAATGGGTTTACAAAATAAGAGAATGTGGATGACATTTAGCCAGGTCACGATCATTTATGCTGATGTAAACTTGGATTAATTCCATGATAATGTTCTTCAGAGAGGTGCCACCAGTCTGGAACTCTAGCTGAGCACAAACTACCAAAGAAGGGCAGGGAAGTACTGTGGCTGGACACAGCTGGAGACTTTAGGTTAATATGGGGGGGGGGGGGGGGGCGGGGGGCGGGGAATGGGCATTTAAGCAAATAGTTTGTTTTCAGGATATTTCTGTGCTTCCTTTTGTTTCTGAGAAATAAATATCATTCTGTTATTAAATAACAAAGATATGACTTTCCGTGGGAATTTGGACCTGACTCATTGCAAAGGCTAAAATAGATATTTTAGTTTGTGAATGTTCCTAGCTAAATTTGCCAACCAAAAGTAGATAGAAAGTTTCAGATAAAATTTACAAAGAATCTCTAAACTTGTCATGATATTTATCTGAACTATTATATTTATATTTTATAATGTAATTATAGATCTACAAACGTTAAACTAACTTATATCTTGAAGAAAACACCTTGTTTTTCTCATCAAAACCTGATCCAACCAACCTGGCATCTGAGTTTCAATAAGCTTATATGATTAGATAGCAGTTGTAAGAGTAGAAGATTATTTTATTTTATTTTGTTTGTCTGTGTAGAGCTACATGCAGCACAGAAATAATTTTTGAGAATTTCAATAAAAATTGAAATATAACAACTCTAGCTGATACTTTCTTTCAATGCATTTCTTCCTGCCATAATGCTCAAATTAATTTTTTTTCTTCATATGTGTACAAATATGTGCATATATACATATATACAAAATGTTTATAATAAAAGAAAAAAGGCAAATAAAAAACCTGTCAATCCAGATTCTTGCTGTCTGGATGTGCAGGGATGGGATAATAAAAACCAAGGCATAGATGGAACTGAGCTTGGTGAGAGATGCAAGAAGGGATTCTATAGCTACCTTGACCTGAAAAGAAAGACCAAGGAGAGTGTGCCCCCTGTGATGGATGAGAAGGGTGAACTGCTAACAACAGACATGGAGAAGGCTCAACAACTTTTTTGCCTCAGTCTTCACTGACAGTCAGGCTTCCCACATCTTTTGTTTCCCTAAACCCATAGATGGAGGCTGGGGGAGCAAAGTCCCACCCACTGTAAGTGAAGAGCAGGTTTGAGACTACCTGATGAAGCAGAACGGTTATGTCTGTGGGACCTGATGATATGCACCCCCAGGTCCTGAGGGAGCTGGGTAATATAGTTGCCAAGCCTCTTTCCAGCATATCTGAAAAGACACAGCAGACAGGTGAAATCCCTGGTGACTGGAAAAAGGGAAACATCACTCCCATTTTTAAAAAGGGTAGAAAGTAGGACCTGGGGAACTACAGAACGGCGAGCCTCACCTCTGTGCCTGGAAAGATCATGGAAAAGGTCATTCTAGAAGCAATGTCAAGGCACATGCAAGACAAAGAGGTGATCTGAGACAGCCAGCATGGCTTCACCAAGGGCAAATCGTGTCTGACCAAACTGGTGATAGGACAAGGGGTAATGGTTTTTAACTAAAAGAGGGGAGATTTAGATTAGAGGTAAGGAGGAAATGTTTCACTCAGGGGGTGGTGAGGCACTGGAACACGTTGCCCAGAGAAGTTGTGAATGCCCCATCCCTGGAGGTGTTCAAGGCCAGATTGGATGGGGCCTTGGCCAACTTGATCTAGTGGGTGGCATCTGTGCCCGTGGTGGGGGCGGAGAAACTAAATGATCTTTAAGGTCTCCTCCAACCCAAGCCATTCTATGATTCTATAATTTCAGTCACTGTTTAATTAGAAATTTGTAATAGCTTGGTATGTCATCTGCTATCTACTTTCACAGCACATAAATGAATCTGTAACTGAAACTCAGGAGTGTGATCTGAGTCACTCCTAAGTAAACTAAAACATTCTGAAAAATAACATATTATGCAGTATAGTGAAAGATACTAACCCATGCTGCCAATAACAAAGCCACCCAAAGCAGCACACCTACTCATTGTACTCATGCATAGGTTTTAGTTGTATTTCTAGACTTGGGGCTAAGTCTTTTTCAAAGATTTTGTGGTATAAAGCAAACAAATATTTGTTATATTTCCAAATGTTGAAGTAAGTTGTGTGGGTTCCCTTCTGAATATAAATAGATAGATAGATAGATGAGATGAGATGAGATGACATTCTAGAAGTTTCTTGAAGTGCATAGCTTTAATCCACTAGCTAAAGTAAACACAGCTTTCCCTGGAGTAACCCATTGTCTGGATCAAAGAAAAGAAATTGCAAATGCTTCATGTGGTCTCTAGGTCACAGCCATACCTTGAAACTCTTTGAACCTTTTCTCTCTAATAGGGGAAAGCAGCAATGTCTCTTGGAGTTCTTCTGGAGACAGCGACACTAATGCTTGTCTTTAAAGTCTGTATCTGAGTGACAAGACTTCTTGACTCCATTAAGAACCAGCATGCAAGTAGGAAAACCTCAGTAAATATTAGCTTACCATTTGAGTTTTACAAGCAAAAGGACTTTTTATACCTTTTATCATTTCTTTTCTTTTAGATTTCTTTCTTCGGCTTTAAAAATGTGGAAAACTAAATATGTTCTCCAGTATATAACAATCAGTACAGAAGCAATTGTATTGCAATGTAGAAGGTGAACAGCATACGCACATAAATATATGTACTTATAATGTACATCCTAGAACAAAAAATAGAATGAATCATGTGGAGAAGTCTACTGAAATGGTTAAAATGTATCTTAAGTAACATTCTTAAATGTGTTGTTCTACTTTCAGGAGTCCCTGTTGCATTTCAGGTACCTTCTCACTTTGTCAGTCAGCTGTCATGAGCTGCTGATCTTTTAGCTATGTACATCTCCTTAATTCCTTTTACCTGCATATGTTTCCTCTCTTGTCAGGACCTGGCATTTTTATAACTTTTTGGTTATTTCATAATAAAGACACACCATTTTGACCTTACAGCATTTCTCTCACTTTTATGGAGCAGTTTTTTACTACATTTTCAAATTAATATTAAGGGAGCCTGTCTTTGGTGTAGTGAATTACTCACCTGTTGGCTGAATAAGAAATTCAGGCTTCTAACTTTTATAGAATCATCCACTAGATCAGGTTGTTCAGGGCCTCATCTAACCTGGTCTTGAACACCTTCAGGGGTGGGGCATTCACAACTTCCCTGGGCAATCTGTTCCAGTGCTTCACCACCCCCCCCAGTGAAAAATTTCCTCCTAACCGCTAATCTAAATCTCCCCTCTTTTAGTTTAAAACCATTCCCCCTTCTCCTATCATTATCTACCCGAGTAAAGAGTCCTTTTTCATCCTTTTTATAAGACGCCTTTAAGTATTGAAAGGCTGCGATGAGGTCACCCCGGAGCCTTCTCTTCTGTAGGCTGAACAGCCCCAGCTCTCTCAGCCTGTCTTTGTAGGAGAGGTGCTTTGTGATACTCCTCTGGACCTGCTTTAACAGCTCCACATCCTTCTTGTGCTGGGGGCTCCAGAACTGTATGCAGTACTCCAAGTGGGGCCTCACAAGGGCAGAGCAGAGTGGGACAATCACCTCCCTCGCCCTGCTGTCCACGCCTCTCTTTTAATGCAGCCCAGTACGCTGTTGGCCTTCTGGGCTGCAAGCGCACACTACGAACTCCTGCCAAGCTTTTCAGCTATCAGAACCCCCAAGTCCTTCTCTGCAGGGCTGCTCTCAATGAACTCCTTTCCCAGTCTGTATTCATGTCCAGGATTGCTGTGGCCGAGGTGCAGAACCCTGCACTTGGACTTGTTGAACCTCATTAGGTTCTGGTGGACCCAATTTTCAAGCCTGTACAGGTCCCTTCAGATGGCATACCTTCCTTCTATCATATCAACCGCACCACTCAGCTTGGTGTCATCTGCAAATTTGCTGAGGGTGCACTCAATCCCACTGTCTACATCACTGAGGAAGATATTTAACATTACCCATCTGAGGACAGACCCCTGAGGTACATCACTTGTCACCAGCCTCCACTTGGACGTAGATCCATTGATCACCACTCTCTGGGTGCAACCTTCGAGCCAATTCCTTATCCACTGAATAGTCCACCATTCAAATGCATATCTCTCCAATTTGGAGACCAAGATGTCATGTGGGACTGTGTCAAAGGCCTTACAGAAGTCCAGGTAGATGACATTGGTCAGTCTTCCTTTGTCAACTGATGCAGTCTCTCCATCGTAGAGAGCCACCAGATTGGTCAGGCCATGCTGGCTGTCTCAGATCACCTCTTTGTCTTGCATGTGCCTTGACATTGCTTCCAGAATGACCTTTTCCATGATCTTTCCAGGCATAGAGGTGAGGCTCGCCGTTCTGTAGTTCCCCAGGTCCTCCTTTCTACCCTTTTTAAAAATGGGAGTGATGTTTCCCTTTTTCCAGTCACCAGGGACTTCACTTGACTGCAATTACTCTTCAAATACGATAGAGAGGCTTGGCAACTACATCAGCCAATTACTTCAGGACCTTGGGATGCATGTCATCAGGCCCCATCGACTTGTATGTGTTTAGTTTCATCAGGTGATCTTGAACGTGCTCTTCACTTACAGTGGGTGGGACTTTGCTCCCCCAGCCTCCATCTATGGGTTTAGGGAAACAAAAGATGTGGGAAGCCTGCCTATCAGTGAAGACTGAGGCAAAAAAGTTGTTGAGTACCTCAGCCTTCTCCACGTCTGTTGTTAGCAGTTCACCCTTCTCATCCATCATAGGGGGTACACTCTCCTTGGCCTTTCTTTTCTGAGCAATGTATCTATAGAATCCCTTCCTGTTATTCTTTGCATCCCTTGCCAAGCTCAGTTCCATCTGTGCCTTGGCTTTCCCTGCACATTCAGACTGCATCCCTGTATTCTTCCCAGGCCACGTGTCCCTGCTTCCACTGCCTGTGCATTTCCTTCTTGTGCCTCAGTTTGACCAGCAGGTCCTTGTTCAGCCATCCCGGTTGTCTGCCCTCCCTGCCCATTTTTTTACTCAGGGGGATGGACAGTTCTTGTGCTCTAAGGAAAACATCCTTAAAGGGTATCCAGCTCTGCTCAGATCCTTTGTCCCTAAGGACAGTGTTCCAGGGGATCTCAGCTACTAGGTCTTTAAATAGCTTGAAGTTTGCTCTTTGGAAATTCAGGGTCCTGACTTTGTTCTTTGCCAGGCATATATTCCTCGAGATCATAAACTCAACCAGGGCATGGTCACTGCAGTCCAGACTGCCTCCAATCTTAACCTCTTTAATGAGCTCTTCCACACTGGTGAGCACCAGGTCAAGTAACGCTTCTCCTCTGGTTTGTTTGTCTAATACCTGGACCAGGAAGTTATCCTCAATGCACTCTAGGAAACTTTCCTCATCCAGACGTAGTTTATTTTAGGTGGACAAAGTAGGCTAAAATTAAGATAATTAGAATTGTTCCTCAGTGGTATCAGTTCTTACATGTTCTTACATGCTCACATGCATGATAGTCAATTTGGGTCTTCCTACCAACACAGAAATTCAAATTCTAGTAGGGGTAAATGTTTTTTTTAAAATCCCTTTTACCTTCCACTGTAAGAATCATTTTTTAGTATTACTAATTCTGTGAGAAATGTATGGCATTGAAGAAATGACATTTCTCAGGATCTTTATCCATCAAAGTCTGAAAATATTATGGGACATTTTTTGTTCATTTTAATGCCAAAGTTAGATTATTTTTTTTGTATAATTCTTTAAAATATTACAGATTCTATCATGCTTATTCCCTTCTAAAGTAGTAAATTGCTATTTTTTTTCTTTATTGAACACCCATGTTCTTATTTTGATTCCCTTCCTTTATTCTGTAGTGTTTCAGGTGACAATTATGTTGTATAGTGTTTTCTAAAGCTCTCAGACCTGCTCACCTGTAATTTAAATATCAAAGCCAGACTGTGTTACCAGTTTTAGGTCAGTTTCTATGTGGACTTCTGCTGCAAAATCAATGGTACAATAGAGAATAGTGATCTCATTAAAAATTTCCACATAGTGTGTATCATTGACTTATTTTGTTTCAGATTTCTTTATAACTTGCAGTAGTATATTTTAGCACCATTGGCAGATGACAGAATAAATACAGAATTAGAAAGGCTTTCTGTAGTGTTTGTGATATCTAGTGAAATCACATGTATGATATTCTCATAAATCTCAACTCTACTATTAAGACTCTCTACTCTCTATTTCACGTTATTATTACAGTAGTTGTGAAATGGTGGTGATTACTATGAATGACATTGTCATTTTTCTACTCCATTGTGATACCTAACAATCCAAATATGAAGGTAGAAAAATTATTGATTTGTGAACCTGACATTTTGACTTACATCTCTAAGGCCAAAAAGTAGATTTCTGAAGCTCAGAGACATTTTATTTCACCTTAAACAGTCAGGCCTTTCCATCTTTCAGAAAACTTCATAATTGCATAGGTAGTACAATTGCTTGATTTATTTTTTGGAGGGTAGGTGAATTCATCACTGAAGCAGGAGGTACAGAAAATCTGTTCCCACTGAAATCAGCGATAATTCTACATTAATCAGAAAGTAAATATATTATCGATAGTTAGAGTCGCCTTTGGAGATGTTAATGTTTGATGAATCTTCCCCACGTGTTGTTCAAGCATAATGACATCTTGACATCTTTACCAGGAAAATAGATAAATAAAAGCCTTACCTTTTTTTTTTTTTTTCATCCTATGTGTGAACAAAGAACTCAGCAGCCCTAGAGAGGGTATTTGGAGATAAAGCCTTCTGACAAAAGTCTCTCTCTCTCTTTTTTTCCCCTTTGACTATGGAAGGATCTTTTGGAAATTAGTGAATGTGACAAAGGTCATGAAGTTGGAGAATAACCTACTTCCCTCACCAACACAAGAACAAAACTGGGGAAAAAATATTACAAGTAACCTAAAGTTTCTCAGTAAGCTTCACACATACGGACACTCTTTCCACAGCTGTAGAAATTCTTGAAATCATTGACTGATAATGCATGTAATACATCTCATTTCCTTTTTTTTTTTATGACAGTTATGTGCTGGCTTCATTTATTCAGGACCGTATTTTAATATCTGCTTGAAGAGGATAAAACTTTTACTTCTTTTGAGGCTCTTTAACACTCTCGTTACACAAAGTAATCCTAAATGAATCCTGATCACCCATTTAAGACTTTTTCATGGGGATATGGAAATCTCCAGATGTTATCAAACCTATAGCTTTAGTGCCACCACTTGAACTGTTCTGAGTGGTGTGTCATCCTTACAGAAATGGCCCATGGTCTCAGCTGAGTGATGAAAATTTCTTGTCAAGGGGTGAATGTTTCTGCAAGATTTTTCTAGTAGCATAGTTTGAGATTACAACATTTTGGTCTTCCATCATTACTTTTTTTTTTTGGAGATGTTATGAAAAAGAGCAGTTCAGCTTCACCATTGTAATCTGTTTACATGTTCTCAGAACCCTATTTCTCCTGAAGTGAGTAATGGCACTCAGTGTTCAGTGAGCATACTAATTTACATTTACATGTATTTTAGACCTTTGAAAACTACTTTGTCTAAAGTGTCACTTATTACAAACAGATAAAAGGGAGGGAAAAAAATTAAAGAAAAAATAAAGTTATCCATTGTTAATCTCTGTGACAATATCTTATGTACAAATGTTCAAAATGCATACCCCTCTAGTGCATTTACACTGTTGCTACAGCTAAACCACTCATTTGGCGATACCTCAGAAGTAACTGATTTATTGCTACTGGAACTGGGAAATACTTTACAAGACTTCTCCAAATATTAATATGAAATGTGTTTTATTGCTTAAAACAAAACAAAACAAAACAAAACAAAAAACAGTTTTCCTTCTAGGCAGGTTAGCACAAAGCTTAGCCAAAGCTAATTTAGTTTCAAAAACTCAGTATGGGGCTGGGAGATGATCCCAATATGAATGTATGACAACATGTTAAGGAAGGGCAAACTGATTGTGAACATAAGGCAGATTTGGCTGCACAAACAGCCAAACAGTCTGGAGGAAGAAAAACTTCAGGCTGCAATATGTCACCTTAGTTTTTGTTGGTGGTGTTTTGTTTTTGTTTGTTTGTTCTTTTGTTTTGTTTGTTTTTGTTTTTGTTTTTTGTTTTAATATAGCCTTGTCTGAAATACAATTCAAAAACAACACTGTAAAAAAACATTAAGCACTTTCTATGTTAGCAGAAATTCTATATTAACAGAAATTACCGTGTCCAGTTCTGGGGTCACCTGTACAAAAGAGACATGGAGATACTGGAGAGAGTCCTGCAAAGGGCCACAAAGATGATTAAGGGATTAGACCGTCTTTCCTATGAGCAAAGACTGAGAGAGCTGGGACTGTTCAGATTAGAGAAGACTCATGGGGGATGTTATTAACTTATATAAATACCTGATGGGGGAGGCTGCAAAGATGGAGCCAGGCTCTTTTCAGTGGTGTTCAGTGATAGGACAAGAGGCCATGGGCAGAAACTGACACACAGGAGGTTTTGTCTGAACATCAGACACATCACTTCTTTGCTGCATAGATAAATGAGCACTTGCACAGGTTGCCCAGAGAGGCTCTGAAGTCTCCATCCTTGAAGATTTTCAAAAGCCACCTGGACATTGTCCTGTGCAAGCAGCTGTAGATGGCTCTGCTTGATCAGAATCACAGAATCACAGAATCACAGAATGGCTGAGGTTGGAAGGGACCTCTGAAGATCATCTAGTCCAATCCCTCTGCCAACCTAGAGCACATTGCACAGGATGGCATCCAAGTGGGTTTTGAATATCTCCAGAGATGGAGATTCCACAACCTCTCTGGGCAGCCTGTTCCAGTGCTCTGCCACCCTCACAGTAAAGCATATTCTCATATTCGTACTGAAATTCCTGTGCTTCAGTTTGTGTCCATTGCGTCTCACCATCTCACTGGGCACAACTGAAAAGAGACCGGCTTCATCCTCTTGACACCCTCCCCTCAGATATGTATATACATTAATGAAGTCTCACCTCAGTCTTCTCTTTTCCAGGCTGAACAGGCCCAGTTCTCTCATTCTGTCTTCATATGACAGGTGCTCCAGTCCTCTAATCAGCTTCATAGCCCTCCTCCAGACTCATTCCAGTAGTTCTATGTCCCTTTTGTACTGGGGACCCCAGAACTGGACATGACACTACAGGTGTGGCTTCACCAGGGCTGAGTAGAGGGGGAGGATCACCTCCCTTGACCTGCTGGCAACACTCTTCCGAATGCACCCCATATCAGGGGGGTTGTACAAGGTGACCTCCAGAAGTCGTCTGCAACCTCAACCATTCTGGTTCTGTGATATGCTGTGCAATCAAACTAGACTATGCTAACCCTTGGCAATGTCTTTTTCCACTCAAAATGTTGTGTTATCTACAGAATCCAAATGGAATCATACCATACCCTGACACACTTTTGTCCTGGTTTCAGTTAGGACACAATTAACTTTCCTCCTAGTAGCTGGTAGGGTGCTATGTTTTGGATTAGAATAAGAAAAGCAGTGATAACATGCTGATGTTTTAATTGTTGCAGAGCAGTGTTTACACCAAGCCAAGGACTTTTCAGCTTCTCACTCTGTCCTGCCAGCGAGCAGGCTGGGGGTGCAGCAGGAGCTGGGAGGGGACAGACCCAGGACAGCTGACCCAAACTGGCCAAAGGGGTATTCCATACCATCTGACGTCATGCTAAACAATATATAGGGGTGGCTAGCTGGAGTGGGGGGCCGGCTGCTCGGGGATAGGCTGGGCATCGGTCAACGGGTGGTGAGCAATTGCATTGTGCACCACTTGTTTCGTACACATTATTATTAGTAATACCATTATTATTATTATTATTATTATTATTATTATTATTACTATTACTATTACTATTACTATTACTATTACTATTGATATTATTATTTTCCTGTCTTAATAAACTGTCTTTATCTCAACTCACAGGCTTCACTTTCCCGTTTCTCTCCCCCATCCCAGAGAGGGAGGGGGGAGAGTGAGCGAACGGCTGTGTGGTGTTTAGCTGCCGGCCGGATTAAACCAAAACAATTGTTTATGACAGGGCTTCTCAAAAGCCACATACCTGAAGGTCCTAAGTCTGGATACCAATAGCATGACTTGGAATAGACTGTCAAGCAGAAAACTGGTGGGGAAGAGGGAGAGTGTTTAAGCTTCCTTGTCAAGATAATTCTGTCAGGTCCCTACCAATTTAAGCAATAACTTTAATGCAAAGCATTTTTTGTTCATTTTTAAATGAGAAAACATTGTATCAGAAAATGTTCAAGCAGCTTTGCTTCCCCTTTTTCCTATTTGAGAATTACAAAACATTGTATGCACCTGACTTAAGCAAAACCAAGTAACTTAACTCTATCCAAAAGGGGGGGGGGGGGGGGGGCGGGTCTGAGAGAGTGTTGGAAATATGTCTGCAAATATTTTTAGATATAGGCTGGAAAGAATTGAAAGGAGCTGCATGTAGTTTTAGTTTATAGTTTATGCCTCCAGTTCCATAGCAGCATTAATATAAAATCTGAGCTAGTGTTTTAAACCAGTGTTTGCATCAAAGCCTAGAAATAACAGCTTAGATCCCGTGTGCATTCATTGTATATTCAACTGGCTGCAAGCAACATCAGCACATTTCTAAAAGCATTGAAGATGTATTATCTTACACTGCTTTTGTTTCTTTGCATTTTAATAATTCGTATATAGAATTTCAATGGCTTTATTTCCTATTTGAAACATAAGGTATGAGATGTGATAGCAAACATCTATGGGGCATTTTATATAGTAAAAGCCTTTTTTAACTTTATAATGTTTAATTAAACATTATAATACATTTTTTATATACACCTGAATTTTCTTCTTTATTTTTTAATTTCTTTGTGGTGTTAGTCATTTTCATTTGCAATTTTTAAAAGATGCTATTAATTCATACTAAAATAAAAGATTCATAATTCACTGACACAATATAAACATACAAATTGTTGATCTTATTATATTCAAAAATTTCTTCTCTGTGATTTTGCTGATGCCTTGCTCCTCATAGTCACCATGTTGACATTCATTTTTTCTTTTACACAGAACATACAGAAAGTCAATATTTCCATCACTTTAATACCTACATCTATAATTTCTGAAGGACTGGTTTGCATCTTTGTTTTGTATACTTAACTTTTGTATGAGAAAAAGACCAAACCTGCAACTTATTCTCTCCATTTTCATATATATTAGATTAATATTTCCACCTAATGAGTCTCAATATGGCATTCTTTTATCAGCTATTTAACATAACCTATAATTTACAATGTATCTTCACACTAAAGGAAGAAATAAATGCAAGCAACTTACGTGAGGCAGATCAAATGACAATTGATCAGACATTGAAACTTCCAAAAAGGCTTAAAAAATAGTTCATATTAGAAGCTCTTACATGATCAGTATTATCCCTACAGCTTTATTTACAGCAGCTATGGTTTTAAACACCAGATGAGCAGCTTTTCAAAACATACTCAGGTCATATATATTCCATCAACCTCCCTAAACATCCATCTTTACCTTTCAATGTCCATTTACAAACATCTTCCCTCTCCCCTCCTATAACTTGTAAGATACATTAGAGACAGCTCAACAACTTGTGGAATTACCTGAGTCACACTGAGGCCAGCAGTACAGTAGATCCTGACTCAGAAACTGAGTGATTGAAATAAGAAGACAGGAAGTTTCCACAGTCACGTAAATGATAAAGCAACATTTTCCCATGGCATTTGCACTAGAAAACCCTGACATTCTTAACCATTGTGAGTTGGAAGGGACCCACATGGATCATCAATTCCAACTTTTGGCTCCACACAGGACCACCCAAAAACATCAAGCCATATGTCTGAAAGCATTGTCCAAATGCTTCTTGAACTCAGGCAGGCTCAGTGCTGTGACCACTGCCCTGGACAGCCTGTTTTAGTGCCCGACCACCTTCTCAGTGATGAACCTTTTCCTAACATCCAGTCTGAAAGGAGATTTTTAGATCATTCAGCAAACTGTTACATCCCTCTGCCAGAAAAAAATGTCAAAAATGCTGCTTTTCAATGAGGTCTAATTATGAGGTCTCTAAAGAGACGGGTCACATTCCCAGCTGCAATGGACAGCTTAACATCACTATGGTCAGCCACCCCCAGCTGTTAGGTTGTCACTGTCAGTATCACAAGATAAAATCCTATCTGTACAGCTCCTGCACACTGTTCAGAATAGGACACTGTATTCACTGACAAAAGAAATGGGCACATATGAATGAAACTCCTGTATCAGCAGTTGTTGCATTTGCTTAAGGAGACTGAAAAAGACTGTACTTATATAGAGAGAGTTGTAAAAATACTATATATGCATATTATATATATGATACATATGCTATGTATATATAATATTCATGGACAATGTAAACTGAATTTATACTACATAGTATAGAAAATACTAAAATAATAGAAAAATAAAAGATATACAGTGTAAAAATATTATATGTAACAAAAATACAGTAAAAAATACAATAAAAAGCTTTATTAAGTGCCCATTAAGTGTACCTCAACATGCCCTTAATCATTTCAAACACCCCTTGATGAGGAGAAAAAAAAAAAAAAACCTTGGAATTTGTTGCTATTTAATTAATGTTAGCTGATTTCCTTTTTAGTCATCTGCATAGTGAAGCAATGATCAGCTGGTAGTAGGACAGTATTTTACATTTGATGAAAAATAAGTAGAAGAATTGTCTTTAATGCTTAGTTTGGAAATATCTTAGAGAAGGAAGAAGGACTATTGTAAGAAATTCGGAATTTCTGAAACCGGTAAAGTCTTGACCAAACAAATGGTGTTCTCTTCCAGTTATTTCAAAACATTGATTGCTACTTCAAGATTAAAAAATCCTATTTTTCAGGTTTTTGAGCAGTCAATCAAAATGCCATAAGCCACTCTCAGATATATTAAAGACTAAGCTAGTCAACCTGTACTTAATGAAACTGTACCAAAAAAGTAATTCCAAGCTGCTGAAAGCATTGTCTTTTAGGAGCTGATTTTAGAAAATCTGAATTATGTACATGACTTTCTGGCTTTTTAGCAATGAAAGGAAGATCCTATAGAAGGTCCTAGTACCTACTACACAAGAAACTGGTACTGTATCTCCAGACAGCATAAAATCAGCTGAAAAATTGCTGAAAACAATGGAGTTATATTTCTTATTTTCATTGGAAGTCCTGACAACCAACCTCAGTTTTCAAATGCAATTGTTTTTGGGTTCCACTTAGTACATTTCATTATACAGATATTAAAATATAGCTCTGTCTTAAAGTTTGTGCATTAGCAAGTTGAATAGCTTGTTCACAACCCAGGACAAGCCTTTACCAGAAGAATTAATATATTAACAAACACATTATGTCAATGTCTTTCACCATAAAAACTGGAATAAATTGGGATTTTTGGAAAGTTCTTATTTAAAAGATGGGATGGGGTCAGATGTTGTTCTTGTTGTTTTAAAGCCTGTGCCTGTGCCTGAAATGTCTAATTAAACTATTTCTGCATGCTATTCAAATTTTTCAAAACATTTATTTGTAGTTCCAGACAACTTCACAGAACTTATATATTATCTGTATCATGTTGTCTCCATAAAATATAAAGCAGCTTTTATTTTAGAGAATATTAATCTTTTGCCAACTCGAAAGGTGGACTCACCACCATTCCATGTATAGTTCCTCAATGTGACAACAAATGAGGAACACTTTAATGAAGTCTTCTATTGCATTTCAGAGATTGTTTTCAGAATCATGTTAGTTGGTCTTTTTTGAAGAACTGCTTCTTCACAGTTGTACTTCTGTACGTACTGTTTGAGCAGTGTATGTTTATCTCATATAGCTTCATCCAACATTTTTTTTTCTACCTTCTGCAAGTCTGATATACACTTTAAAATATGCCCTATAATTTCAAGCACATTTTTGAAGCCATGGAATGAAGGAAATCTTCATAAACAACAACAATAATGAAAAATGCCTGGATTCACTTTCTGGTGTCTTTTTTGAATTAAAAGGTTGTTTCTTCATTAAGATTCCTTCCATGGCTTTTCAAATGCAATGTAAGGTTCATAGTACTCCTAGCACAGATATAGTTCCCTTCAGCATCCAAAAGCAAAAAATAATTTACAAGTAGCAGCAAGTGACAGAAGCTTTGTTAAAGTAGCGTGCACAGGCTGGTTAACAATAATTTTACCACGTCCTCTTCATTAGTAAATGTTGACTTTTCAGAATCAAAAATTCCTCTCAAGAATATGCTTACATCACAGAGAGCACAAGCTTTACCTGGTCTTTCATGCCCTTTTTTGAACTAACAAGAAAACAAAAATTCCTAAGAATAACCACTAAACATATGATTAAAATATTAAAGATCTATGCTCAAGTCTCTGTTTTTCCCAGGTTAGAAAATTGGCTTAATCTTGCCTAATTTACGAGGAACAGGAGGATTCCTCTATCAGGCAAATGGCTGATTTCTGTAAAGCATTCATCTTGGTTTCTAGCTTCTTTCTCTTGCTTTGAAGTGTCTTGTACTCATCACAGCCTATAAGAATATTCCAGAAATCTCAAAAATGTGCTTAAAGGATAGGAGAATTATTTCCATATAGCCAGTGTAACTAGTGTGAAAATTAAAAGTATTTTCATAGAGAGATATCTCAGCAGGTGATGGACCAGTTTCAGTAGTATACCACACCCATAAGAATATATAAACAAGTGTTTCCTAAAACAGGCAGTAATAGTTGTGCTATTTCAATAAGGAAATTTTGGATCTTTTTTGGAATTTGCATTTTCCACTGAAACATTGGATCATGGAAATAAAAGTGTTCAAAACATTAAAAGAATGCTTTATAACGGCATGATTATTTGTGATGTATTTATTTTTTGAAGCTGCTAACTCTAGAATATTCATCAATATTTACAGTCACGCTTCTTCACACCTTTTCATGTAATATGCAATGCAATGAACAAAAGGATTTCTGGAGCACATTACAAGCCTTAAATAGAAGAAAAGGGCATCATGTTGATGTAATCACATTCACTTACCAACTGTCAAAAAAAAAAAAAAAGAGAAAAAGAAAACACCACAAAGTGTACAAAGATATAAATATTGCTGGTTAGGTTACAGACATATAGGTAGTGGTGTCTGTAAATAAAAAAAATAATAAAAAAAAAATAAAAAAATTAAAAAATTTGAGCCTTTTAAGAAACATTCATGTAAGGACTATTTTTCCAGTAATGCTGATATGAAAACAAAACAACAGATGGAATGCAGGTAAATGTTAGACCCGCCAGCACTTACCATACTGAAAGTGGTACAGTGTATTAATAAGATATGCAGTAAGTACATAATATGTGTAGTATATTTACATCTAATTCTTTAACATCCCCAGTGATATAGTATATGAGGATATGTGGATATTGTTGAGATCATCTCATGAATATACAGTAGGAAACAACTTAATTCCATTCTTGTTCAGTTGTTCCCTGGGGGAAAAAAAAAATTAAAAAAAAAAAACGGAGTTGTCAAGAAATTAAGATGAAAGGGGGGGAAAAAAGTTTTTATAATGTGCTATCTCCAAGGTTTTTCATAGGGATATAAAAAGAGCCATATTCAGGTCTGATATGAAGTGTCACTTCAAAGATAAAAAGGGCATTTGATCCAATGTTAAAAATATTATTGTTCTTTGCCTCTAAAAATTTCCTATAGTTCAGTCTCTAGACATTTATAAACAAGTGTGAAACAGCTACTGCTCACAATACATTCTTTTGCAGATTAATTTTTAAGAATTCTAGACTTGTTTTCTTCCTTCCTTTGCATAATGGTTATGTGCAACATCCTCAGTGTTTCACAGTGATGTCTGCACCAAACATGCATTTGAATCTCATAAACAGTCCTGGTACAGTGTGGCAGTGCAAGCACCATGACATCAGGTAATCATGTCATGATTATTTGATGCTACCAGTAGCATCATCTACTGCAATGACAATAGGTGTGCAAAGAAATACTCTCAGCTGACATACAAAAGCCTTTGGAGAAACACCTGTAGTTTATTCCACTAAAAATACCAAATTCTACCTACTCTGTGCCAAATTAATTCAGGGACAGAAGTGCTTTTAGAAATACAGGACTGTTTTGTTTTTGTTTTTGTCTTTGGGGGTTGGGGGGGGGGGTGCAGGGAGGAGGGGTGGTTACATGGGGGAAGGTGGTTTAACATGTCTGGCCTTCTGCTTTCTGAAATATATAAGATTTTCAAGAATTGTAGATAAGTTTGGGATTTAATTTATTTTGAAGTTGCTCAGTGGTCAACCAAAAGTTACTAAATAAGGTGTGTTTGCAAAACATGCCAATCAGCTACTGACACTAGTTAAAGTCAAACGCAACTTTACCCACTTTACAACTTTACAACTTTTTTTAGTAAAAGCCTAGGTTGGATGTGATTTCTATTCAATACATTTAGTTATATTTAACAGGCTTTGTTGATCATTGCCAATATTCTCAGTACATTGATAATTAATGAGAAGAAAAAATTCTGGCAGTTGAAGATAAGTAAACAGATAGTGAGCCATAGGGCAGTGCTTTTGTCATAAAATAATTACAATAACGTTTCTCCTGCCCCATGAACAATGGTAAAAAATAGTTTTATTTTTAGTTTTCCTATGGCCAAGTATTCAATTTAATTTTAAAAATGCAGAGAAAAAAAAAAAGGAAACAATTTTTTATCTGTCACCTTACTCACATGTCTTCCCATGATTTTGATGGTTTCTCAAGGGTTTCCAAATCCCTGTAGCCTTTGCTTTGCTTCCAAATTGTTCTTTGTGTTTGTTTTTTTTTTTGACCCTTCATTTTAAAGTGTTCAGCGTTCATTGGTTTTTCACTTTTTCAGACTGTAAACAGTGTCATGAAAAGTAATGCTATACTACTTTCAAAGTAAACAAAGATATATTTTCCTTTTCCTATTTTCTATATCTGAAATGCAAGTATTAAAAATAAGGAGATTACAATGTTATTTAAGGATGTGTGATTAACAATCAAATGTGTTTAATCCTCTTTAACTATTTAGAACTTTATTACTAGAAATCCTTCTGAAAATTTCCATATGACTATCCTGATAATTATATATTTGAATATAGTTTACATATGAATTAAATAAATACAGGATTTATACACAGAAACTTTAAATTGGGATAAAGCTTACTGAACATTACAGAGGAAAATTTTCAGGGCCTCAGTGATGTTCCAGATTTAAAACCCGAAGCGCAAGTGTACAAAGTCAAGCCTCAGTATAAATAAGTGAACAGAACATGCCAATGTAGCTAAATCTTCAACAGGAGAACATCACTACAAGTATTTGCCAACTTTCAAACGGTAAACAAATATGCTTAATCACTCTTTGATTTACTAAAATGTATATCTTCAATAACATTTTTTAATGGCTCAGAAAAGTTTTCATTTGTCTGTGCAAAAGATAAACTATCTGAAGCACCACATTTCACAATTTTTATACACTCACTCTGCTTTAAATAGATAGTCTTAATGAAATCAGAGGAATAATGCTGATGCAGACCCAATGTTGGTAATACCTACCAGGTGAACAAGTTTAACAAGGCTTTCTGAGCATAAAATTGTTCTCCATTATTTCAGTTCAAGCAGAGGTCAGAAAAGACAAATGAAGACCAGAACTCGATTGTTTCTTGTGTGAGATGGTGATTAATCATTTACATTTTGGCTGAAAGATCAGAGACCTCAGCTGTAGCACTGATATATCTCAGGTTTGGATGAGGAACAATCTTCCATGCTTATTACATTTTAAAACAGTATTAATTACGTAATAAAGCCTTTTTCCTTTCCTTTCCTTTCCTTTCCTTTCCTTTCCTTTCCTTTCCTTTCCTTTCCTTTCCTTTCCTCTTCCTTTCCTTTCCTTTCCTTTCCTTTCCTTTCCTTTCCTTTCCTTTCCTTTCCTTTCCTTTCCTTTCCTCTCCTTTCCTTTCCTTTCCTCTCCTTTCCTTTCCTTTCCTTTCCCCTACCCTTTTTTCCTTTCCCTTCCTTTTTTTTTTTTTTTAATAGATACATGTCACAATGGAAAGAACTGTAGGAAATACAGTCTACAAAATAATTTTTGATTCATCTTCATCTGATCTACGCAATTCCACAAACAAAAATCTAATAATGGAACAATATCTAATTCAGCATTATCTGGCACTGAGATACGGCCACAAGCTGGATGATATTTGAGAAGTGTTCCTTTGCTCGTCTTTTCTTACTAACTTGATTGACGCAGGCTGCTGTGAATCTTCCTCTCCATATTTCAGAATATGGAAATTAATGGAAACCAAGGTTGGAATGGACCCACAAGTATGATCATATCCACACC
Organism: Anser brachyrhynchus; assembly: GCF_964034855.1. NCBI lineage: Eukaryota > Metazoa > Chordata > Aves > Anseriformes > Anatidae > Anser > Anser brachyrhynchus. The sequence continues at coordinate 110,466,657 of NC_137694.1, forward strand.
TTTGCCATAGAAAAGTCATAACTTTTTTGCTAATACTGAAACGTTTATTTGGAATGTCTTTCAAGTGTGAGAGTGAAGCTGACTTTGCAACTTCTTCCTATTACAACATTTCATTATCTACTTCATTAGAAAGCTTGTCATCAAGTCCTCCCTAAAACTTTCTTCTTGCTTTTCAAAGCCACTACTTCTTGTATTATCCTCCACTAATACTGAAAAATAAAATAAATTAAAAAAAAAAAAAAAGAAAAAAGAACTTATTTTTACAGCATTTTTTTAGGTATTTAAAGATGACTGTGACAGAACAGCCCTCTCCTTTCTCTTTGAAACTTCCTATCCACCTTCATTGCCCATACTTTCCGTACCTATGCTCATTCTTGTTTTTCTTCCCTTGATGTTCTTCAGTTTGTCTATATATCTTTCTTGAAGTGGGGAGCTCAAAACCAGTATTCTGAATCTCCAAACTGAAGGATTAATTTGCATGTACACAGTCCAAACTCCTTTTCATATGTCCCAGAAGACATGTACATGCCTTTTTTGAACATCATCAAACAGTTAACTCACATTCCACAATGTTGCATTTGTCCATGTTGTTTTTTTTTTTTTTCCTGTAATTTCTACAGAAAATCTCTAAGTCATTTACAGAATTTGTAAGTGGCTACAGAAAATACTAAGCAGAATCACTCCCAAGATGGACCTCTGAGAAACTGGAGAAGAGTCAGACTTGTTAGTGTCACTGATAAACATTGGCCTTGGGCAAGAGGGAGCTGAGCAGCTTGCTCCTGCTTATCTCTCATACAAATTTTGTGGATGGGGGTCTGCAGCTTTGGTATGAGAGGTTGCTGAAGGAGGGAGCCTTGCAGTGGGAGGACAGCCCTGTTTTGGCAACGGAACAGAATCTTGAAGACCATGGTGCCCAGAGTGAAACTTTTGCTTGATTATTTGTCAAATGAATATAAAAGTTAATACTCCTGAATATGATAATGAGCTTAATGAAGTACATGCAAAACATACTCAACTCTCAACTCAACCAAATAATGTCACCCCAAACAGGGAACAGATAAGGTTAAGATATAAAGAAAAAAAGAAAAGAGAGGGGGAGACACGATAGGGGCAGTAGGGGAGTGGAGCTGGGGTATTGTGCTCCTTTCTCCTCCACCAAGACAGGGGCACCTTCTCGATAAGCTCTGCGCCTTCACCTTTTGGTGAGAAATATACAGGATAACATTTTGCTAGAACTATTATCACATATTAGCACATCTGCAGTAAGTGTATTTATCAAAAGTAATTCCAAATCTGTTATATCTGTCACCCTATTAAATACTTTAAACTTTGTGAAACTGTCTCAGTGACAGTCCTTAGCAGGTCTTACAGGCAAACATTTGACTGTGATAAGTCCCCTTTAACGCAACAGAAACTCTACTTAATACTCTCTTTTGGAATGTGTCACTGATAACTGCTCTCTAAAATAAGATTTTCCTACTAGTTTTGCCGTGATAATTTCATCTATTTCCCTTCCTCAGTTATGAAGGTAACATTTCAAACTGTAAAAAATAAATCCCTACTAGTGCAAAGATACTTGACAGCTGCTGTTTCTTTCCTAAATATACTAGTCCTTATCCTGTCAGAAAGAAAACTTGAATTTATTAAGAGCCTTCTATGCGCTTATTAAAAATATTCTCGTCACCTTTGAAGTACCTATAATTACTTCACTTATAAGAATTTTGAGGGGGGGATATAATTTTTCCAATAATTGACATGCAAGCTAAGATGTCTAATTTCCTCCGTATCACCAACACCCTTTTTAAAGATACACTTTACATACTCCATTTTCTTTTCTTCTGCTCTCTCACACTTGTCTATAGTGTCAAATTAATAGCTGTTCCCAACTGAAGCAATTAGTTCTTTAAGTACCTTAGAATGAATTTTTCTAGTCCCAGCCAATCTGAAAACGTTTAATTTCTATGGTGGTTTTACCATAATGGACAGCTAATTTCCACCACAATTTCCCTCTCGCTCCCCCTTCTCAAATGAAGTGGAGGGGGGAAGGGGGGGGGTGGAATATGATGGGAAAGAAAAAGAAAAAAAAAAAGCTCATGGGTTGAGACAAGGATAATTTAATTAAAGACAAACGAGAAAAATCAAGCACAGGCATGTATTATTATCTACTTCCCATCAGTGAGTGATGTTTAGCCACATCCTGGAAAGTAGGGCCTTAAGTACTGGCTGCTTGGGAGGACAGACATCTTCATAATTAGAGGCCCCCCCCTCTCCTTCCCCTTCCCCACCTTTTATTGCTGAGTGTGACATCCTATGCTCTGGAATATACCTTTGGTTGGTTTAGGTCAGCTGCCCTAGCAATGTCCTCTCCCCACCTCTTGCCCACCTTCAGGCTACTGGCTCTGGGAAAGGTGGGGGTGGGGTGGTGTGGGGTTGAGGGTTTGGAGAGAGTCTAGACACAGTGCCAGCACTAATCAGCAACAGACAAAACTTTGTTGCAATACCAGGGCTGTTCTAGCTACAGGTGCAGAGTACAGCACTATGTGGACCACTGTGGGGAAAGTTAACTCCATCCCAGGCAGATCCAGTACAACCTCTCACCTGATCTTCTCCTGTTTCAGGGAGAGAACATGATCCTCTACTGCAACAACTCATAGAATTCTATTTTATTTTACATTTTCTTTTTTTTTTCTTTTTTTCTTAGAAGGACTGATCCAAAAGGTATGAGACATTTCAGAGCTACCAGTGTAATCTTTCTCTTAATACTAAGTAGCAAACTAACACCTTGATTCTGATCTTGGTGCTAACATAAACATTTATTGGCATGATTGGTGTCTTTTATTAGCTGCTTCTCAGTTTGAGCTTTCATATTTGGTTTCCATATTTTTTTCTTTATTTCTTTATGTTCATCCTTTGTAATCTGACCTCATTTCTGTTTTCTGGTGTTTCCTTCTTACATCTAAACCTGATATAGAGCTCTTGGTTTACTTAAATTGATTTCTCACATTCTCCCCTTCTTCTGCATTAAAATAATTTATGTTTATGTTCTTGTTATCATTTATTTGAGGAACTCGTAGGTCTATATAATTATTCTTCTCCTTAAATGAAGTTGTTTTCCTTCCTTCTTTGAGTTTACTGGGATGATATATCTCTTAATCTTTTTTATAGCTATAAACTAAGCACAGAGCAAAATGTATATTCCTATAACACCAGAAAAACCTTCTTGATCATTCTTAAACTTAACTTCAACTCAGTCAGCATCTCCCACATTTCAAAAATAAGCCTATTATCACAGGGCCTTTCACAATCACGTGATGAGCTCATTAAATTCTGCAGCATTTTGTCTCAGGATAGATGCTCTATTGTGAAGCACAGTTCCTATTTCCTTCCCCCTTACAATATAAAATGTATTTTCTTAGATTCAAGTTAGAGTACTTCAGAATTTGATAAGTATTCTTTGTTCTGAAAAGCTTCATCCTAATATTCATTCAAATCCAGTTTCTTTCTTTATGCCTAAGCAGGAAAAAAAGAAAACTTAGACTGATACCGTATTAAACTAAATAAACTTCAGCTGATTTGAGGGGAACCCCATTTATTAAATGTGACTGACAGCTAAACCTATTTCTATTCACTAACACAAATTCAGGATATTTTTACAATGACTTCAGAGAGGTCTATCTTGAATTTAAGATTAAGATTTTTTTTTTAATTTACTTCCCTTATAAGTAATTTATGAAAACATACTGGAAAGAAACTAAGTAAGTTTTACTATTATTCAAGCATAATAGCAATGAACTACAAATTTTATTATAGTTTATTTACATAAATAGTACAGAGGAAAGACCATGGCTTGCAAGTTATTTTTGGCATTCAAGTACCATGGACAAGAACAAATCACGTTGGAGAGCAGGGGGTGGAGGGGGGGAATTTACCACTGCAACATAGAATGTCAAGGTGCCTACTTGCAAATGCATTCATTTTGCCTTAAATTTTCTCTCTCTTTTTGTATCATCTCTTATATTCCTTTGTTCTTATTAGAAGTCCAGATCCAAAGAGTACTTCAGTACTATGGACTTCAGCATGCATGTGTTTAAATGCCCTTTCTTAAATGGAAACAATTTCCTCAGCTGATATCACAGTGAATACTAAAAATCCTGATACTATTCAGTTAAATTCTCAAATGAAAAACTGGTGGTTTTTTTAAGTTCATTGAGGAAAACTATGTTTTAAAGTAAGTAATAATAAAATAATAATTGGCACGAAGTTCAAAGGCTACAACAAATGCCAAGTAAACAGAATGATGATCAGCCCTCTGATCATCTCATCTTTGAGATGGTCCTCCTCTGGACCCACTTTAACAGGTCCATGTCTCTCTTGTGCTGGAAGTCCCACAGCTGGATGCAGTACTCCGGATGGGATCTCACAAGAGTAGAGGAGGAGAATCACCTCCTTCAGTCTGCCAGCTATACTTGTTTTGATGCAGCCCAGGATTATCTTTCTGGGCTGCAAGCACACATTGCTGGCTCAAGTTCATTTTTTCATCTACCAGTACCCCCAGTTCCTTCTCCTCAGGGCTGCTCTCTATCCTCTCATCACCCAGCCTGTAACCATGCTTGAGATTGCCCCCACCCAGGTGCAGGAATTTGCACTTGGCATTGTTGAACTTTATGACTTTTTTGGGGCTCACTCTTCATGCCTGTCAAGGTCCCTCTGGATGACATCCCTTCCTTCCAGTTCATCAGCTGTACCACTCAGCTTGATGTCATCCACAAACTTTCTGAGGCTGCTGTCACAAATAGAATTAACACAACTTTAATGTAGCAGAAATTTAGGATTTATTTTGATATTTTGTGGTAAATCACAAGATTAGTTTGTACGAATCTTAACAGCACTTAATCAGCATTTTATCATCAGCCAATTTAACACAATGATTTCAACAGTATTTGCTACAATAGAAACAGTGATTTAGTTAAATTTCTGAAAATGGCACAGTTCACCAGAGACTTACTGTAGGGTGTTGGGGAGTCTCTAAACTCAGTCATGCACTTACTAGATTTCCCCCCTTTTGGTGAATTATTCACCTTTCTCCCTCATTTATACTTGTCTGCAGATGAGCCTTGATCCTTGAGTAGTCAGCCCTGAGTGACATCCCACATCAGGAGAGGTGCCCCAGCTCAGGGTGAGATCAAGGGTCACAGCCCACTGTGATCCCTGGAGATATCAAGGGGCTCTTCGCTTAAGACCACTACTTATAGAACCACAAGGCAATTGACTATTAGTCAGCACTCTTCCATCCTGGCTATGTTTCACATAAGGCAATTTTGGTATTTTCTACCAACCCTGCCATTTCAGTACCTTCCAGAATGTACACTTCTGGTACTCCTCAGGCTGGGCTACCATCCAGGCTTCAGGCTCCAAGATGTCATCAGGGAGGGACTGTTCATACTCACCCATTATGTCTGTCGACCATTGACAGGAGGACTAATGTAACATTACTTAATCTTGAACCATATTTTAGTTGGGGAAAGAGCTATGCCACTACAGAGATCAAGGGTTACAGCCCACTGTGATTCCAGGGGAATTCAAATAGGCTTTTCTCCTGCTGCTATAGTTATAAGGTAAAGTGATTGGCTTATAATCAAACTCAGATTCCTTACCATGTTCTTGAACGCCAATATGATCTATCATTTCCCCATGAGGGATTTCAATGGGCAGCTGCTTTAAGGCAGTAGCCCTCTTTGTTTGTGGTCATGGCTTTGAGTAGCCACCTGGCACTCTGAATGAGCAGTTGAGTTCAAGGGATATCACATCAAGGTCTTCTGTGGCTCATAAGCCTGAGCAAGGCTCAAGTGCAGGAGTAGAGCACACCCACCACAGGTGCACTCAATCCCACTATCCTTGTCACTGACAATGTTAAAAAGTACCTGTCCCAGTAGGACACCACTAATTATTGGTCTCCACTTGGACATCAAGCCATTGAAAGCAATTCTTTGAGTGCTTCGTTTTACTCCATCTTCCTGCCTAAATAGTAGGACAACAACTGCAGTTGAACAGCAAATTTCCATACTGGACCAAGTATGCTGCCAATAGCATTTTGCCTACTTGATGAGAAATATCTAAGTCCCATTTCCATGATTTTTTTTCGGCATAAGAACAGAAACAGTTCTTGTTGTTTAAAATATCCAAACAATAATTCTGAAAGGTCCAGATGAACTGTAAAATGGTCTCATTTCTCAGGTTCCTCTAGAAGAGCCCAGCCCAGCCCCTTTAGGTTGCTAGAAGAGATTCCTAAGCAATACCACAGCCAGGATGCTTTGGACTGTGTCAGACTACGGGGGTATATAAAACTAGGACAAGATGAATTATTTTCTGTTGCCTTTGCCCATTATTTGGTTGTTTCTGTTTGTCTGTCACACACATACCATGCTATCAAATGAAAGCTAGTTTCCATCTTCAGGCAGTTCTTACAATGTACTCCTGCTCAGACAGGTATGTTTTCCAGTGATGACTCAGTTTCAGCTGTCCCTTTTATGAATGACTTAAACCATCTTTTTTTTGTTATGATCCTCAATTAACAACCATTTTATATCCTTCTCCTTTAACAGTTTCATGAAGCCCTAGCATGATGCTGTCAGCTGGTTCTGCAGTTTATAGACAAGCACAAGAGCACAAGGAAAGCTTGTGTCATCAATCAGCTTATTTATAGGAAAGATTTTATTGAAATATTGACAGACCAATCACACTGTTGTAAATAGCCCATCATCTTATCTGTGATAAAATGTCAGAGACAACTCTCTGCGTACCATCATCTACACTTCTCATTTCTGACAGCTCGAAAAAAAAAAATCACTAAATTCTTGACCTCGTTTTAGCTGATATGCACTGTTCTGAAAATAAATAGACAGTCAAATGCTGATAGGGATGAGATGTAATTTCACTAAGGAATAGAGTGTGTGAAAGAGACTGGTTCATAAAGGAACCTAAAGAAAGGAGGCCCAGAGTGATGGTGCAATCCTGGGGACTTGCTGGGATACAGGTTAGAGAAAGCAAGTGTTTAGACTGTGTAAGGGATAAGCCTATAGAAAGTAAAAAACAATGATAAAGACATCTCTTGCTTTTTTGTCCCATGCCTCAACAAAGCTTCAAGGTCAACCACCACATTACCTGATGTTGAGGATCAGTAAGTAGCCTGGTTAGGAATCCTTAAGAAACAAAGCAGAACCCCAATGTTTTGAAAGTATTATTGCAAAGGGGTTACTGTGATATCTTCTGTGAGTGCTGCAATTTCACGGACATCAGTGAAGTTACATGAGGGATGAGTTATAGAGATAATTTGCAATTCAATGTACCATGTAATTCACAATTTTTGAGATGGATTTAGTGAGTTCATGTAATACTGTTAAGGATTCCACAGTATCTGATATTTCTCATTATTCTCTTGGATTCTAAAAATAACTGTAACTAGTGTACAGTTGTATCCGATTAGGTACTGGGCCATTCTTTTACCATAAGGGGAGATCAATCCCCAGTGTCAACTGCACTATGATTAGTGCAATTATTAATAAGAGTGAAGACCTGGTGTTCTTCTTTAAGTTTACAGAGTAACTTTGACAAGTTTTTAAAACCTCCAGAAACACAGCGAGTCTTTTGACTCTTCCTATTCCCTAGAAACTATTAGTTTCAGTTTACAGCCAGATTTCTTAGCATGGGTAAATTGAAAGGTGCAAGCATGACACAATATTCTTAAACTTCATTTCTCTTAAATTAATTTAGAGTCCTGTATAACCTCTTTCATGAACCTCAAATGATACTCAGGCCTTTATTCTTTGTGATCTATTTATTCTAAACCGCATAATTTCTCATTAGTGAAAGACAATCCAGAGAGGAGAAGAGAAATACCGTAGATATCCACTATGGGAATTTCCTCTGAATTTTTCCACAGGAACAGAACTTGTTCCTCTTACAAGCAAAAATTTGCATGGTACAACTCATCTATAGCTTTCTCATGTGTTGTGGTTTAACCCGGCTGGCAGCTAAACACCACACAGCCGTTCGCTCACCCTCCCCCCTCCCTCTCTGGGATGGGGGAGAGAAACGGGAAAGTGAAGCCTGTGAGTTGAGATAAAGACAGTTTATTAAGACGGGAAAATAATAATAACAATAATAATAATAATAATAATAATGATAATAGTATTAGTAAAAATAATGTGTATGAAACGAGTGATGCACAATGCAATTGCTCACCACCCGCTGACCGATGCCCAGCCTATCCCCGAGCAGCCGGCCCCCCACCCCGGCCAGCCACCCCTATATATTGTTTAGCATGACGTCAGATGGTATGGAATACCCCTTTGGCCGGTTTGGGTCAGCTGTCCTGGGTCTGTCCCCTCCCAGCTCCTGCTGCACCCCTAGCCTGCTCGCTGGCAGGACAGAGCGAGAAGCCGAAAAGTCCTTGGCCTGGTGTAAACACTGCTCTGCAACAATTAAAACATCAGCATGTTATCAGCGCTCTTCTCATCCTAATCCAAAACATAGCACCCTACCAGCTACTATGAGGAAAAATTAACTCTGTCCTAACTGGAACCAGGACATCATGATTTACCAATTACAAGTGAGAAATGAATGTATGTATAGTTAATGTTATTCAACTAAAGTCAATAGAGGTAGAAAGATTTACTCCACATCAAGGCCAGATTGCGATGAGTTTTCTCTTGGGTCTGAACATAAAGTGATTCATATCTGCTTCCCAAAAATGTAGTAGCTGGCATAAACTCAGACTGTCATGACTCAATATTTTGTTTTGCAATTTTTATCTGATTAATTTCTTTGTATGTGTCCCTTCATTTCTGATAGGACTCTGAGGAGCCCACTCTGAGAATGCTCTTCTCTTCAATGGACTCATGATCTGGCTATTTTACAGATTACAAAAACAATGGTCCAAATATTCATATATATTTATTTCTTCACGAAAAAAAAAAAAAGAAAGGGATTTAAAAAAGGTACAAATTCAGTTTTTGTCAAAAGTAAACTTATGACAAACAAGTACAATCTATGTGGTAATTTTTCACAATCAAAGTGAAAGTGGTCATCATAAAGAAAATTGGACCATCATAAGTGGTCTTGACAACACACAAAACATTTATTATACTACAAACCCATGTAATTTTTAAGAATAACACTTAAAATGGATTTTCAAAATTGATACAAAAATATTTTAAACAGAAGATTTGCAAATGAAAACATTCAAATATATATAAAAATGCCCAGAGTCTGCAAATTAACTGGAGGGAAAAAAAAAAAAAGTCTCTGTCTAGATTGTGTTATGGTTGTCATGTAAAATTTTACCCAGAATCAGGGGGATCATTTTGTCAAAGTCTCAGCTGGTGACAATTATCTTCCTTAGATTGTACCAGTCTATTTTTATGCCAAATTAATTCGACAGATGTTTTGCAGGAACTGTAAGATAAACAGTTAACTCTTTACTTATAAATCTACCAGAGGCAATTTCTATTTTCGAGTTCATTAAAAAATATATATATATATATATATATATACTGACTTCTAGTAAAGCATCACTAGAGAAGGTGTTTCTAACCAAGAAAATCAAGGTAACAAACTAACATTTTGTTCATTAACATTTTACTTTATCTTTGGCTAGCAAAAATGCACTTCAGGGAAGCTTCTCTATTGCTTCAAAACAGTTTCGTGAAAATGCTGTTATTCCTATTCTGCAACAGAACCTAGGGTTTGATTCACTCCCTGTCACAGATGTGGTTCTGCAAACAGGCATTCCCTCTAATCTTCAAACTGAATATTTTTCAAACAGAGAACTCAGTAATATTCTATGAACCTGACAGCAGCTTGGTTTGACAATTGTCAGTGTCACAGATCACAAATGAAGCAAAACTGTTGTCTACTGTTGTGCTTCCATTGATGGCTGAAACAAATCGATAATTGCTTAAAATGTGAAAAATATCTATTAGCCCAAGGCTACAGATTTTACACTATCAGACTTTATTTTCCTCAAATTTATAAAATTGTTTTATGATTACCTCTCTTACCAGAATAAATACTTTGTGCTTTAATTTATATGGAAATCATTTGACCCTTTGTAAATGCCCTATGTTAAAAAATAATTAAAGGATGCAGGAACTGTTTTAGTGTCCAATTATAAAAGGTGTTAGTTGCCCTGAATGGGCTTTAAGAGACCTTTCAAATATCGTATGGAGATGATATCCCTCACTGCTCACTTTTTAATGTGCAGTTTATCTTTAGATCTTTATTTTACCATGGAAAGGGAAGCAAAAACAGTCATTCAGAGACAGAGCTCAATAAATAGGAAATGAAGAACCTCAGGTATATAGGTGTCTCAAATGCTCCTGCAGTAGGATTAAAAAGTAACAAAACAGCAGAAGACTGGAAATGAAGCTAGTAGGGGAGGTGAGCAGTGAACTTACTTTAACCTATTGTCACTGTCAATTACTAGGAAACATCAAGCCACAAGCAAATCCTCCAGGCTCATTTACAGAGTCGACTTGCATCCCCTTGCAGGGGGATTGGAACCAGGTGATCTTTAAAGTCCTGTCCAATCCAAAGCATTCTATGATTCTATGATTCTATTACATGTCTTTCTGTTTTTGTTTGTTTGTTTGTTTGTTTTGTTTGTTTGTCTTTGTTTTTGTTTTTTGTTTTTTTTTTTAATTTTAGAAAGTATCAAAGTGCTGTGATTCTTTCTTGCCTCAGGTCAGATGTTTTCAAGACTGAAGAAAAAAAAGTAGATTTGAATGTTCATTGTTTTCTAATGACCTTTTGGCATAACATTATCCCCGTTTTCCTGCATAATACATTTTGGAAAGAAAAATGTTAATTAGCTGCTATAAAGTAATATATTTTGTGGGTGTCCGTGAAGGTAATTGAAACCTCCATCTAAAAGAATATTTTATAAGCAATGACTAGTAAATGGGCCACCTTTAATATTCTTAGGGATGTTTCTGTATAGTCTTAGAGATGATTCTGTTGAAAATATTATCTCAAAGTTGACATTGTGTCTAGAACATTAAAAAAAAAAAAGGATTTATAGTTGAACTCAGATGTGTACAGATTATTGTATAGAATTTCAAGTGATAGAGTCTACATAAGGCTGATGCAGCCAAATGTATGAAAAATAATGCTCATAAAATGGATTTTGAGTAAAGAAATTAACAGGAATGTGGCAGGAAAAAAGGTAAAAGGGATGCATCAGAACATAAACAGTTTAGAGTTGGATGTAAACATATTGTGACTCATCTAAAATTAGACATAAGGTTAGCACAAGCGAAATACATGAATGAAATAGTATCTCATGTCATAATAACTATAACTAACTTTATTTTCTTTAAGTGGAATTTAACTAGAATAGCTATACAACATAGTAGGAAAATGACATTTTTGCAAAAGGATTAAAAAAATCATAGAAGCATTGAATGGTTTGGGTTGGACAGGACCTTAAAGATCACATGGTTGCAACCCCCCTGCCATGGACAAGGACATCTCCCGCTAGAGCAGATTGCTCAAAGCCCCATCCAACCTGGCCAAAAACACTTCCAGTGATGGGGCATCCACAGCTTCTCTGGGCAACCTGTTCCAGTGCCTCACCACCCTCTGCATAAAGAACTTTTTTCTTATGTTTAACCTGAATCTACCCTTTTTTCAGTTTAAAGCCATTACTCCTTCTCCTGTCACTACACTCCCTGACAAAGAGTCCCTCCCCAGCTTTCCTGTAGGCTCTCTTTAGGTACTGGAAAGCTGGTATAATTTCTCCCCAAAGCCTTCTCTTCTCCAGGCTGAACTATCTCAACTCCTTCAGCCTGTCTTCACAGTAGAGGTGCTCTAGCCCTTTGACCATCTTTTTTGCTCTCCTCTGGACTCACGCTAACAGGTCCATGTCCTTCTTGTTCTCTGGGGGGGCCCCAGAGATGAATGCAGTACTGCAGGTGGGGTGTCACAACAGCAGAGTAAAGGGGGAGAATCAGCTCCCTCAATCTGCTGGCCACACTTCTTTTGATACCTCCCAGGATGCGGTTGGCTTTCTGGGCTGCAAGCACACATTGCTGGCTCATATTGAGCTTCTTGTCAGCCAACACCCCTTGGTCCTTCTCATCAGGGATCCTTGCTTAAAAAACAAAATCCTTGTTTAATCCTTGTTAAAAACAAACCCTTGTTTAATGGTGCCTAAAGCCAGCCAGCAGTCAAGACCGGACTGGCAATTTTAATAGTACTATCAGGTCACTTATTTCTGCTGCACATCTCTTTTTGTTGTTGTTTCGTGCATCTCTCTTACTTCCCATTGCCTGAGCAGTTGACACTATTGGGTTTTCTTTATTCTTGAAATGAATTGCAAACTATCAATTGGGAAGTGATAAAAGAACTCTCCGTACTTTAAAAAAAAAAAATGCATCATCTGAGGTCATGGTCTCTCCTTTTGCTGGGAGATGGCTAAGACAAAGCAGTCATACTAAAAATAAAGAATACTTCACTGAGAACAGAAAAAAACACTGGCCAACCAAGAACAACTCCTACACGTATCATATACCCCTGAGTATACTGTGCAGCTGTGCTTTTACGTGTAGAAAATTAAGAGTCAGTCATACAAACAAGAAAAATTAAAACTCAGCCCTTGGCATGAGACCTCCGAAGCCTTCAGCACCATCCACACACACAATGCAAATTTTCCAGGTGATGAGACATGGAGGGGATGAGCCATCTTGCTTTATGTGTGGGGACTGATTCGGATCTTTTAAGCGGAAATATCTGTGGAAGAGATTCCTGGGCTGGAGGGCAATGGCCTCTCTCAGACCATGACTTTCTTCCACTCGGCTGCTCCTGTCTAGGACCAGCTGAATTTACCAGCTGAAAAAAAAAGAGTTGTGTGATGTATAGCCTGTATGGAAAGGGTGAATGAATAGGCAATTTTGTGGGTTCACATGTAAAAAGAAAAATTAAGCATATCTGTAGTATCAATCCCAATGAAACCAGGAATCTGATGGGGTGAATTAATGCCCTGATCTAAAGCTTCTGACATTTTTGTAAGCTTTGGGTAAGAGAATTTCCCAAGCAGTAAAAGTTCTCAGATAGTAAATAATGTATTTCAACAAACCAGCACTTATCAACTGCTCTTCAAAGCATTAAACAACAGATGTTTCACTATGCTCTGTCAAGAAATCAGAAGAGAAGCTGTAGAAAAAGATGAAGACCAATGCTGTTTAATATTTAAAAACCAAGGTAAAAATCAGTTGCAGTGACCTTATGCTGGGAAAAGATAATCCATGATTTATTTGTACAAGACTGGAAGATAAAGTATCATAAAAAAGAAATGAAGCTGTGCAAGTCTAATTCTTAAATATAATATAGATGGCAACAATAACTCAACCCTGTTCTCTAGCAGTGGGGTAATCAGATGTATAAACGACAAACTGCAAAGCATGAACAAGAACACATGTTCAATCTTAAGGGCATAACTTGTCCTTGATCTAGAAGTAGAACATGACATTTACTCATGCTTCAAAATGATAATGGAAGCAATTAGGTGCAGAATCACTGCTACAGATGGCAAAAGTTTGGAAAACAAAACGAACAAATTTTCCTCACTATAACAAAAATAGTTGTTTTCACAAAGTCTTTCTATTTCATAAGTGTCTTGAAAATTTTCGAAACTACAAATATACAATTTTCAGTCCCCCCCCCCCAAAAAAAAAAAGGTTTAGTCTTAAAAAACATAAATTCATTTCTACAGACAAACTGAATGGTGCTTATTTTTACCATCTCTTAAGTTTTCACTCTATTTCGTCTTTAGAAGAAATATGATGTGTGAAGGTCGGTAAACAATAGGCCTTTTTTTCTCTTGACACTGACCTATAAAATATTAGTTTTGGTCCTGGTTCAGTGACAAGATATGGCCTGAAGAACATTCTTAACAACGCTGTGATTTGCTCATATAGGTATAATTTATAGATGGTAGCTTCAGACTTAAATTATTCTTGTGAGAAAACATTAAACAACAAAAACATATTTCAGTGTTATGCAATTGACCCTTAGAATCAGCTTTTCTAAACAAAATTAAAATTAATATGCATATAATGAGGATATATTGCTCTTAATTATTCCAGAACAAATTCCTAATGACACTGAAGGGGGGTGGGGGGGGGAAGAAAGAAAAAAAAAAATAATTGAAAACCATTTGTGGAGCACTTTCTCATAAAGCAAATATTTCCAACTATTTTAAATTTGCCATTCACCTAACAAGCTGATAACATTCCCACCATTTGAAAAACTAGTTTCTTTCTATATCTTCCTTTATTGGAAAGGACAATGAGGGAAAAAAAAAAATATTGAAATATACAACAACAACAAAATTCTAGCCACCGTACAGGCCCTTTGCAACCTCACATATTCTGCCAAGCTCATTCTGATGGCCAATGAATTTCTTCAGCCAATTTCTAGTTACGGAACCATATGTGAGAAGATTTTAGAAAGCAATGTTAATGCTTTTATTGCAGGGTTGCAATATTGGGCCAAGCATTATCAAGAGTTATCACATCTGAACTAAATATTTTTTTTAATTTTGAGAAGAAATGCTGCAACACAGCTTTATCTGGACTTAATGAATGAACTCGTTAGTCTTCATTTATGTGATCAGAAGGAACCTAAGTGGGCTTCACATACACATGAATATCACTATTCAAAGGCACATCAAGATTTTGTCTTCAGTTGAAAAAACACAACCCATATCACCCTATACATCCTTTAACACAATAGAATACCTTTCAATGACAAACTGGAATAATGAAATAGCTCATTTTAAATAACTTCTGTACAGTTAACATTCAGAGGATACATGAAAAGCATTACAAGGAATATAAGATGGATCTCACAAAATCATAGAATGGTTTGGGTTGGAAGAGACTTTAAAGATCACCTGGTTCCAATCCCCCCGCCATGGGCAAGGTCAACTCCCACTAGATCAGGTTGCTCAAAGCCCTATCCAACCTGGCCACTTCCAGGGGTGGGGCATCCACAACTACTCTGGGCATTTCCTTTCGCAAGTAAGGTTCCACAATACACAGTGACAATACATTTAGTGATGAATTATCATTTACATAGCAATTAATGTGGTTTGAAACCCCATTTTTT
The DNA here is from genome assembly GCF_964034855.1 of Anser brachyrhynchus. NCBI lineage: Eukaryota > Metazoa > Chordata > Aves > Anseriformes > Anatidae > Anser > Anser brachyrhynchus. The sequence goes on from NC_137694.1 coordinate 110,481,822, forward strand.
TAAATTCTTCTCACCTGTGTTTATGCAAGTCTACTCATTGACTCTGTAAATGAGCCTGGTGGGATTTGCTTGTGGCTTGATATTTCCTAGTAATTGACAGTGACAATAGGCAAAAGTTCACTGCTCACCTCAGAAAAACACTTCCAGGGATGAGGCATCCACAACTTCTTTGGGCAACCTGTTCCAGTGCCTCAGCACCGTCTGAGTAAAGAACTTCTTCCTAATGTCTAATCTGAATCACCCCTTGGTCCTTCTAATCAGGGCTGCTTTCAATCCACTCTCCTCCCAGTCTGTATTTGTGCTTAGGGTTTCCCCAGCCCAGATGCAGGATCTTGCACTTGGCCTTGTTGAACTTCATGAGGTTTGCGCAGGACCAGCTCTCAAGCCTGTCTAGGTCCTTCTGGGTGGCATCCCTTCCCTCCATCATGTCAACCATACCACACAGCTTTTTGTCATCAGCAAACTTGCTGAAGGTGCACTCCGTCTCACTATCCATGTCACCAAGAAATAAGTTAAACTGTGTTGGTTCCAATATAGACCCCTGAGGAACATCACTTGTTACTGATATCCACTTGGACGTTGAGTCATTGACCACTACCCTTTGAGTGCAACCATCCAGACAACTCCTTACCCACTGAATGGTACATCTGTCAAATCTATGTCACTCCAATTTAAAGACATGGGGAACAGTGTCAAATGCTTTGTACAAGTCCAGGTAGATGATGTCAGTTACTCTTCCCCTATCCAGACCCTTCCCTTATCCTGGCCCATTGTAGAAGGTCACCAGATTTGTCAGATATGATCTGCCCTATTGGCTTTACTGTGGGAAAGGAATTCGCAGGGAGCTTTGTGCTGTTTCACACATCCCTGAGTTAGAGATAATGAGGAAAACAGCGGTAGAACCAAAAACTTGAGCAAGGTCAAGATAAAATAAATTGGCTACAGTGTTAAAGATGAGCTTTGGGCAGTGGCCAATTGCTGGCTGGCTCAAGGCGCGTGTCTGAGGGTCTCTAACCAATTGTAAGACAGATTTGGGCACGTGGACAGCGCGTGGGGCTACGGGGAAAGTATATGTAGTAGTGAAAAAGGGCAATAAACGTCTCCTGTTCAAGAGCCATCAGGAGTTCGTGTTGTGCATCCCTTCACTTTACTAAATCCCTTTCTACATACACAACATAGTCCCTAAAGACATACATTTTTCAGCAGTACCACGAGCCTTGGATTAGTCCTTTCTTTGTACTTTTGGAGCTTTTAGCAATTTTTCTTAATTTTAAGAATCTCAAAACTTTTTGGCTTCTGTTGGCTCAGTTATGTTCTGCTACAGCAAACTGTATCCTGGAAAGGTCACTTGTCCCACACAACAAATTCCTGCTAACCAACAGGAATTCATTCTGTCTCAGTGCTACTTACTCAGCCTCTTCAACAGAGCAGGCACTGACCAAAACCTTCTTCCCCATCTGAGAGGAAGAGTTCAGGGGTGCCTCTGCCCTGTCCCAGGCCCAACTTCTTTTGCAGGCCAGCCCTGCCAAACATTACTATGCCTGAAGGTGGACCCTGTGATGGTTAAGTCTATTCCATGTTTCACAGCCAAGGGGGTATCTTTCTCCTGCATTGAAACTTGGAAACCTAACAGAAGTTTTGTCAGTGAAAATAGAAAGCATCTGGAATTTGTCTTCTGTGAAACATGCTTTATATAAACCCCACAACGGAAGTAGTTCTCCATAGCCTCATGAATCTGACAGCTTACAAATGCTGAATCTCCATGATATTCTCTGTTCTAGCCATTTCATCAGAAATGTTTTGCTTTTAACAAAGCTAACTGGGAGTGAGATTCACAGGAGAGGTGTCCTGCAGCATTTACTCAAATAAAAATATGTTTAAAATGAACTTGTGATCAAAGAGGTCACATCTATGTCATAAGCTCAGTACAAACTTTTCACAGGAAAAGCTTTTCAGTACATATTTATTGATTTCTGTGGCAAAGCCTTTCTTCTTGTTACTAGATGTCTATTACATAAACCAAGAATGTATCGATTGCCCAGACTTACATTTTCAGATCTACAGTGCTGTAGGCCCTATGAAGTATTACCAACAAGTTAGAAAAACTCCAGTAAAAACAAACAAAAATAGTGTAGATATAGAGAAACTTATACAAATAAGAACATGGACATAGATTTTTAGATACACTACTTCCAGTGCAAACCTTACCAAAAAAAAAAAAAAAGACACTTACTGTATTACATCACTTTTATCTTCATAAAAGATTCATAAATCCTAAAGGAAAGCTGGCTTTTTTCATCTTTTCTTTCGAATTCAATACAACTTTTAACTTTATTTATAAAATCTTGGTATTTTATATAACAGAGAAATAAAAAATGAAACCACTACAACACAGGAAAAAAGGTAGAAAAATAGCAATTGTCATTGATTAAGTTATATATATATTTCTACCTCAACTTGTAGAAAACAGAATAGAGAAGAAACAGATCACAGTTGAAGAAGAGTCAAATTAAGGCTATGTGTTTTTTTTCCCACCTCATGAAGATAACATTTTTAATACAGCAGATAACATTTTTTGTTGAATTTCTTTAAAGAATTGAATTTCTTTGGCAGGTTTAAAATTCATGAAGCAGAACAGAAGCAGCTCAGTGCAAGATGGAGAACTGTGACAAACTATTTTTATTGTGCATCAGTCTCCTACTGCTATGAGCAGTAATAAAAGCAGAAGCCTTTTGCAAATGACAGAACAGATAACCTGGAAGCCTCAGTATGCAAACTAATCTTTCTTCTATCAATCCGTTACAATATTTTAAAGTAACTAAGCAAACAAACAAACAAACAAAAAGCCTTCAAAAAGAGCATTCTGGTTGCACAGATTCATTGTGTGTGTGAGAGAGAGAGAGAGAGAGAGAGTCACAGCACTTCCTCCACATTCATGATCACTGTCTGTGCTACCTTTCATACAAAGAAATACTCAAAATGCACACCAAAATATGTGGAGGTCAATTGACATCTTTCTCCTTACATAAAGCAACCCTGATTTATACCTCAAATACTTTTCTTTCTTCTTCAGAGCATTCCTTAAATAGCACATGTCCCTTCAGCGTTCCCCTGTACTGGTTGGAGCATATTTCATTATCACCCCAAACACTGAGCCAACGCCTATTCAAAGTTCTCTGTTATGTGGTCCACAATATTCCAAAAAACAAAACATACCAACAGTGAGTGGCCTGGTGAGCAAAGCCCCCAAAGAGCAGGAGAACACTATTCCTAGCTGAGTGTTGTTCTTAGAAACATTTTCACATGTGTACCCACAACCTCTTTAAAACTCACCTCTCATTTTTATTATTCTAACTTTGGTATTTTCATTCTGCATATGCCTGCACAGTATACCAGAATACACATCTGATTCCATTTGATTCCAGGTTCATAGACACTGAGGCCTGCCTCAATGATCTAACTAAAGTTTCAATTCAAAAGAATGCTACTATTTTTATTTTTATTTATTTATTTATTTTTGCCAGTGTTAGCCAATGTTACTGTCCTCTTCTGAGCCTAGCACTGAATCTCTCATAATGGAAATCTGTAGCCTGGTAAGCTGAACCCCAGACCAACCCTGTGTATCAAACACACAGACTCAGACTACTGTTTGTTTTTTAATTTCCCTATATGCACGTAAAAGAATAGTTTAGAAGTAACCCCTGCTTTCAGAAATGTTAGTTAAACAGGTGCTCGTTAGAAAAAAAAAAGAAAACCTATATCATAAATTGATTCTCCGTAGAGACCAAAGTAGACAACAAAGTCTAACAGCCCCAATTGTCTTCTAAAGACTCCTTTGCAACAAAGCTTGCCTTATTCAAAATCAACACCACAAAGAGACTTACTATCTTACTAAAGAGATGATTTGCTCTTAGGCAAGGAAACAACATCCAGCTGGTAACCTTGAGACATTTACCATAACAGAATTTCTGTTAAAGTATAATATCTTAGTTCTTCTCAAATGACAGTAAATGGTATTCAGCATGTCAAATAAACAAAACTAGTTCAGAAAGATGACATAAGTTTTTTGTTTGTTTGTTTAATAATACACACACTAGAAATGATTAAAGATCAAAATTTAGAAACTACACAAAAATCTCCCTTTTAATCAAAACCAATGGAAAAAAATGAAAAAAAAAATGTATGCATTGAAAAGAGTATTTTTTTTTCCTTTGGGTTTTTGTATTGCAACATAAAACAGCTTTTCAAAACAAGTCACTTAGAGAAAAAGATAACATATTTTATTTGAACTTCATTTAGTGTGATTTTCAATTTATTAAAAAAAAAAAAACTTTTCCCAAAATAACAGTTTCTGATCAGTATCAATTTCAAGGAAAAAATATCTACCACTTGTGGGAATGGTAAGGTGAAACAATCACATGGGGAAAAAATGATTCAGTGGTAAATTACCATGAAATCAAATGGAAAATTCTTTCCCTCTGCCCTGTTTTATTATATTTGCTCATTAACACAATACACGCAATATGCCATTCTTAGCTTTCATTTTAAGTTGAGCTCCATATTGTTTGCATTACTACAGTAAGCAACCAATTTGATATAGAAAAGCACTAATATATTGATATAGAAAAGCATCACCTGGTAAAGCATGCAATTATGTATTTGTGTACTGACTTAAACATACTTTTTATTAAGTATACTAACTTTAGATATTCAAGTTGGAAATTCTCAAATATATAGAAAAGTGTAAAATAAAATTGTAGACACCTTTTCAGTCTTCAGCAGTTCATCCTTTCCACTAGATGAAAATCTATCTTTCATAAATTTTTTTATAAAGTTATTGGAGTTCAGCTAATGAAATTTTCACCATAGTCTACATGTATTTAATCTCCCATAAAAAAGTCTCAAAACCCTACAAGTTTTAGTTATTTGTCACCATACTGAGTGTGAGAAAACTCTCAATAATTTTGTTTTTCACAGAGCTATTCTATCTCTAGCAGAAAAAAAAAACTAATCCCACCAACCCACCACAAAAAATCCTCATTAACTGTAATTAAGTACCATCCTATGCTAAGGATTCTTGAAATTCCTGAAACGTGAAAGTATGCAAAAAATTACATACTTGGGATCTTTCTGAATTAGTGCTGACCCACACTAACATAATAAAAAGGGACTCCGCAAAAGGCTTGATATGATGATATTGGACCTGTAGTACCTCTCAGACAAGTACATGTCTACAATTCTGATACTGTAATTTTAGAATGTTATTATTCTAGCCATGAAAAGTCCCTCTTGTTTTTTTTAATGACTGCAAGCAGCTTATTAAATTAAACTGCTTTCTCAAATAAATGCCTGAAGGCAAAAATATGTGATTGATTATAGAATAAACAGGTCTTAAGTCATAGCATTTGCTTCTATGCCAAGCTCTATTCCAAGCTATGAAGTAGCAAGAGGAGATAGCTGAATCAAGAATTAGTACAGGAACAAAATATTTTCCAAAACAAAAAATAATACAAAATTTTCCTTCTTTCAGTGAAATCACTTATTCAAAATAGAAGGTCTCTCAGCTTCGTTTAACCAGGTTAACAAGAATAATGTCAGTGCACCAGGTGGTCTGAAGAACTTCAGCAATCATAGGGTAAAAATACGCTTGCCTGTTTTCCACCATAGCGTCATAGGTCCCTGGTTCTTTAAACATACGTACTGCAAAACATATTATATATCTCTAAAGGGGTTGTACTTTCACAAAACTTCAAGTTGAAAATGAGACATATAGACACTGGATGACTGAGAAGCTTCTGAATTATTATCTCATTGATACAAGAGATCCTGCAGCTCTGGTTGCCAACATTCCATATTCTTAAAAATAAGTTTGTATCATTTTGCCATAGCAAGACTGTTCTCAATGGCAACCTTTTTGAATCAGCAGCTGGAATCAGCTTTCTTATCCATTTGACATTTTTTTTTTGTTCTCAGCAAATGTCTTTGAATGCTCAAACTTATCTTCCAGTTCCAACATTCAGTTTTCACTGACCTACAGTTGACAGTTTAATGGCTGAAGGCTGTAGAAGCAAACTAACCATAAAAAGACAAATTACCTGTCAGCATATCACCAACAGATCCAAATTCCAACAACCATTTCCTATTCCTTTCTTTAGGCTCCATAAGAACAGGAGTGACTTGTGAGAAGTGATGGGCATGGAGAACTGAATTTATATGGACTTGGTAGGTGGTATGGTAGGAAAACATAGATGCTGAAATGGCCTGAAGATGTACAGATTGGTATCACCTTACTCTAAATCTCCACACAAAATCCCACATAAAACGGGTGGAAAGGATCAGGAAAAAAAAAAAATATATATATATATGTATAAAAGACAGGATGATCAATTACTTGTAACAAGGCTGTTCAAGCTCCAACATGATCTTATTACGACAAAGACCATCACATTGTCATTGTTGATTTGCTGCAAGAAGCTTTAAATTAAACCACCCAACATGCACTTAACATATAAACAGGTATTTGGATGAGCAGCATCTGAGGAGACTATATCCTCTGGGAACTTGCCACAATGCAGAAACTCTCCCCAGGATGTGAAAATCAAGTATCATGTTTAATGGTGACTGCCTTGTAAATCTGATTAAGATCAGATCATCAAAGATACTTTCTTCCCCAGTACACAAAGGAGGACTAGCATGTGCCTTCAATCTTTACAGTTAGACTGGAATAAAGCACGCTCTCTTGATGTTCATACATGGTCTATATGCAGAGTATCCATACTTTGAGTAGGTTGCATTCTTATTCACTACTATACTAACATTCCCAGAATAAAATAAGTAAACTCATCATTTCTGGTTCTATTCTAAAATTATGAAGTCACTGTAATGCTTAGAAGACCTATGTAGATGATACAGCTACTAACATTCTTTGATAGTTAAATCCATGGTAGCAGCTTTGTGCAACATTATACTGAAACTGCACCATGTGGTTTGTATCATGTGGTTGTTAAACAGGGCCTGAGACATGGAAGGCAAGAAGGATACAATAGTGCTAATTAGCATTTTTCCACTTTTATATTAGAAACATTTTTTCCATTTACATAAAATGTGTTGGCTTTGTTTTTGTTGTTGTTTAGGAATAGTAATGATACTTTTTATTTGAGAATATCAAAATGAATAACTTCACAATTTTCTATCAAAAATACTTCAGACTAACTGCATGTTCAAGTAATAGTCATATATTCAAAAATGTATCTCACTGCAAAATCTGTAATGAAAACAGTATTGTTTTCATGTATAATACATTACTTTCTGAAATTATTAATTTTTTTTATCTGCATGTAATTTTATAAAATAGAAATGAAAGACTTTTCATAGCCAGAGGAGTAAAAGGGTGCATATGAGCACCTCTGCAGTGACATGGGTGTAAATGTACATCAAAATGTAGCACTGTCTTACAAAATGTTGTATGCTGTAAACCACCCTCTCTGTACTGGAAAGCAGATCACTACAGTTTCACTTTGTTCCTTCTGAATTCTGGATGGAAAAATAAAATTAGGAAAGATTTCTATTTTCCACAATGGACAGAAAAAGTTGGAACTTTTAGCCATACTTAAAATTTATAGGATGCATGGGACAGACACTCCTATCAAACCAATTTTCTTCTTCAACAATGTGAAAGCCTACCTCTTAAAGAGATGCCTATCAGCCCATTGTGCAGATACCAAAACCTACTGCTGACTGTTGATCAGGTTTGCATACTGTTGGGCCAGGATCTCACAAAGAGGTAGAAGGAGAGGAACTTTCCCTTAGGTTAGACTTTATTATAAACTGATAGAAATAATGGCTTTACACTGTACTATAATTAAAGGGAACTATTTTCAATTTGAGTTAAACATGGAGGATAAGTATCTCATAGCTCACTGATCTGTTTTTGTCATTCATCTTCCATAAACACCCTGAGAAAAAAGGACTGTTTAACCCAGTAATGAACACTAATAGAGAAAATGATCTAAATGGTGACAACGAATATTACAAACCTACAAGCTTTCTTTTTAAGTGCTTGGAATTATCGATTTCAAATGTTGATATTCTATAGTAAGTATTTTGCTGAGCCAGTCTAACAGTGCAGAACTACTACATTTGCATGTATTATGTAAATTAGATTTCTTTTTTTTTTTTTCTGCACTGAAAATTGGTGTTTTACAGCCATTATGTAAATGGGATGTGGTAGAAATAGTTTATTCTTTTTCTCCAGAAAAATTTATAAAACTTTGAAAAACTCAATAAACTGAATATATATGTTTCAGGAAATTACAGCAAGAAAATATTTAATACAGTACATTTCTTCTTTCTTTGTTAGAAAAGAAATACTGTCATGGTTAATAAACATTCCTCACAAACATTTTTGTTAAGGCCAAAGGCCGAATCCAGAGTAATAGACAGCAATTGTGCTTATAAGGTAATTTCTTCTTGAATGAATGGTAATAAAATTCTCTTAAATGGATACATGCTTTTATCAATCCAAACATTGTCTTATGGACTTACAATACTCAGAGTGAAGTCACAACCACTTTAGCTTCTCTGTAATTGTTATTCACCCTAACAGGATTAAAGTAAATGGGAAATGCTCACTTCCAATAATAAAGATCTGTTAATATGCTGAATTATTGATATGTATAACTCCATATACATAAGTATTTTATTAACAGCTAAAACGACTCCTTTTTCAAACATATGAATTCAGAGACTTAATCTCAGAAAAAAACTACACTCAGGAATTATTTATATCCCTCCAATAACTCTTGAGACACAGACTGGACAAGTAGCATATATTTTAAATTTGACCAGTTAAAGGTAGGTAATATAAAATCAAGTCTTTGGAAGCATGGTAGATACATCCTGAATTCAGACAGAAGCTTTCTGAACAACATTTCTAGTGCTATCATATTCATAACAAGATTAGTGTGATAGACATGTTCACTATTCAACAGATAAATTGTGAAGAATTGACTGTTTTCAGGTTAGATGTGTGTGGGGAAATTAAATAATTCAAAATTTCAGAGTCTTGCCTGACTTAGTCCAGATTCTGTCAGCTTACATCTGCAGTGACTTGTCAAGTATATCTATTACAAAGGCTTCTGTGTTTTAGAGTGCATCTTTATAGAACACCTGGCAATGGTAAAGCTATTATATTTGTGAATGTATAACAAGGTTTAAGCATGTTACACAGTGCTTAATAAGATATTTAGAGAGACTGTACTTAACATATTCATTTGAAAGACAGTATGAAGATGAAACCAAATATTTCTAACCTGAAATCTTAGTTAATTTTAAAGCATTGCTTTTCTGTAAAATACTTTTAGTCTTGACTACAGCCTGAACCCTCCTCCTTCTTAAGAATTTAACAGCCTTTCCCACAACCTTGTTCCTCGGAACAGTCACTTCTCCAGGCATTTTCTACATCATCACAAAGTACTTACAAGCTATCTTTTTTGTTATTGTAAGTTGTCTTTTTAAGCAAAACAGAAGAGAAACAAAAATTTCCTGCAGGTGTGAAGGTTCCTGAAGGAATTTTTCTAGTTTTTAGTGGCAGATGCAAGAATGAAGCAATGACATGCTTTGTTTTTGAAGGAAAGAACATATTGCTACCCATATTATTGTTTTACATCAGGGACAAATATTTCACATATTTGGAACAGGATCATGCCTTTGTCTGAACTAGAAAATTACCAGTGAAAAGCATGCATTTTGTTCCTTTTCACAGACTTTTCTTCAAAGAAAAAAATAAATCACAAAAAGAGAAAAATAAATTTTCAGCTAAAATGATTTAAACCCCCAACAGCCGACATTTTTATTTGCAAAAGGTGATTTTCTAAGGATGAACAGTTAAGAAAGTGAAGGAATCTTAATTTCTACAGGTTTTCCCACCAAAACGAAAGATACTTCCCCAAAAGATAATCAGACATTGGGCTATTGGGCTTAGCATAGGAATGCCTGAACACAAGTCAAAGGCCTGTTTTATGTATTTCAACCAGTGATCTAATAGCGCCTGATATTCAGTTATAATTATATTTTCAGAGAATACCCCTTCAGAACAAGTTGCAGAATACTTTTCCATAACTGAATTACCTTACTCCATGTATTCACAGAGAGCACATTGTCATCCACTTCAACAAAATTTCAGACAAGAGGTATATAGAGATGTACTATGGTATTATTAACATTTTTAGAATCTCATTTTCATTGTTTTTAAGAAATTTTGAAAAGTGTCTACAGCCATCCCTATCTAAAACATAGGAGATAAAATATGAATTTCTGGAGTAGTTATTTGGCTTGTTAAGCAATTACTAGAGAGACAAGTTCTTGCATTCTAGCCTAAATGCATGCATGTATGTCAACAAAAGGAGCTTACACTGTTAACGATACAACACTACTACTAACGATACAACATATGAGGACAACATACCTCATAGTAATGCCAGCTATAGTAAGATTGTATGGAATTTTCCATTTATGTATAATATTTATGTATAATAGATTTTTTTTTCATAAGTAATGCATTAAAAAAAAAAAAGGCCATTAAGATAGATGACAAAATAACATTATTTTCCATTAAAAATACTTGTTGTCCATAGGTGCTTTGGGACTACATTCTGACATTTTGAAATGTGATATGACATCAAGCTGAGGAAAAGTTCAGAACTTCTGAAAACAAATGAAAAAATCTATTTAGGAATGTAAAAATGATTTTACTGAAATACGTCATGTTCAAAAGAAGTCTGGCATACTGTCTCCATGCAAGGATAAAAGAATAAAGCTGAAATTAACAGCACCAGCATAGGTCTAACTGCTTTAAATTTTCACTGACAAAAAAAAAAGTGTCTGAAGCAGCATATCATTTAGTGTTTACATTTCAGGGAATGGTAAAGTTCCACTAGGAAACCATTTTCATGTAGGTTTTATCAGCTCTTCCTATAGCCATACAACCTGTAGCAATATTAAACAAAGCATTACATTTGGGAAATCAAATCTCTCTAGCACAGACATGATTCTAAGAACAATTAAAATAAAGCAAAATGTTTGTAAAATAAATTGTTTCAGTGTCTACAATTACCACTTCAGCTATAGGGTCAAGATGATACTTGACATCTTGTTTCTCAACCTCTTACACTGTAAAAGTGAAGTTCAATTTAGTATTTAAAATAGGTTATCTCTATTCTGTTTCAAATCCAGCTTTGTTGTAACCTATCTGCTCTTTATAAAACTATCAAATATCTTATTGTTTTATCTAAGTTTTAACTCTTCTCACAGGCATATATTATCTTCTGACAGTTTTAAATTAAGTATTGGGAAGACTGCTGTTATATCCTTATATTTAAAATACAGTTATAATAAAAAATTTGCAAACATATTCATTCTTGGTTTGATTAGGAACATAAGAACAGCTATTGTATGTAACATCACGTGTACATCCAGCCCCCTCTACTGTCTCCAATACCAGATTCGTTTTGGGAAACACCACCAATGGCTAGAGAAGTATAAGGGCAGGAAGAGATACAAATGACACCTCTCTTCAGCATTGTTCCTGCCTCCAACCTTTTTTCAGTTCTGGGGCTGCCTGAGTGAAATATAATTTCTACCTTGTAAGTAACTTCCTAGAAATTTCTCTTCTATGGATTTGCCCAGTATGAGGTTTAATTAGATAAAGAAATCCAAGAAACTATCTTCACAGTGCTTGCTCATTTCCCAAATTAAATGTTTTTTCAAACATACTGCACTTGTAAACCTGTACACATTAGGTTTAGCAGTCTTGCCTATATAACTGCAGCTAAGGGATGGGCCTTGGGATTATGGATTAGTGTATGAAAAACACATTTTTTTCTAATGAAAAACAACACTACAATTCCTGATGAGAATTCTATTACAATACAACTATTCCAGCGAGATTCTTTTGACAAGTTAAATGCACTTGATTCTTGCAAATTCCATGATTCCAAGAAGCTGCTCATAATCCGAAATGGGGCTCATTTAACAAAAAAAAAAAAAAAAAAAAAAAACAGATGTATTTAGTACCTAACATAAAGCCAATTGAAAACAGCAATATTTGCTCCATTGACTTCAGCTTGTTCTGGCATAAATCTTTAGGCTCTGTTCCAGCTGTCCATACATTCACAAAAGTGAATTTAAGCATGCATTTTCATGATCTCCTTACAAGGGATGTATTTAAGTATGTGTTGAAATGCTGTGCTGAATTGGGGCTTTAAAAAACCTGAATGTACTTCCTGTAGTATTTTTCAGTGAATTTCCTAATATCCTATAATAAATTCTGAAGATGCTGTACTTGTGCATTTATTCTAACAATGAATAAGGATAATGATTTTATTATGATACATCATGTGATTTGACACATACTTCTATTTTTTTCAGAAGTTAATTTTTGAAAGCAACAATATAAAGCTTAATGGTCAAGAACACACAAACAGTATAAAAAATACTTACTGTTTTTAAGCAATTAATGCAAGCCATTATAATAAAATATACTTAATTGCAATAGTGGGTGATAATCCATTGCTAAATAACCTTAACTATATAAATCTACTATCATTATTAAATTTAGATGGAAAGAATACATGCTGAGGTATTTTTGTATATCTTTAACAGACTCCAAGTCCCCAAATACAAGCACCCATATGATCATCCAGATGATCAAGATTCATCTAACCACTCCTAGCAGAAAGTTCAGTGATTTAAAAATAATTTCTGGAGTGTAGAGAAAAAGAGCTATAGTTACACACCTCACATTTTAAAAGAAATACTTAGTAGCAAAACAGAACTTTTCTTAAAAAAAAAAAAAAAAAAGTCTGTGAAGTATTGAATAATTGTGGAGCCCTATTTACCCTACATTTTTACTGTTAGACAGAGGCACATATTCTAATTTGTGGTTTAATCTAATATGTCTAAGGCTGAGTTAGTAACTTGAGTGCTAAATGACTGCTGATTCATTTTTTTTGTGCTGTGGCAATATCTATCTGCTTCAGGCCTGGCCTGGATCAAGACTGCAGTGTGCTATAAAACAAAGAAATGGTACTTGATCCAAAGTTAATTTTGTGCCTTCTCTTCTCATTACACATACTACTTAGGACTGTAGTTCTCTCTCTCTCTCTTTCTCTCTTTTTTTTATTTCCCTTTTTTTTGAGAACTAAATAAAGGATATACTCTGCTCTATATTACTACACCTTCTACCCTTATTTAAGGATATGTCTTGACCTAGTCTCAGCTTACATAGTCTCTCAAAAATATTTCATACATATGGAGAAAAAATGTAAACAGAATATCATTCATAGTTATATATATAGGCTGATACAGAGTAAAACAATCTAAAACATCCCTTAAGTTACTAGTACATGAGTTACTCAACTTTGGAAACCATTTTAACTAGTCAGTATGATTACATCTCTGATAAGCCATTCCTTCTTTCTGGATCAAATTCTGCTCTCGATTATTATAACATTAATGAGCCCCTTTCACTGTCTTTCAGGATTTCCTCTGAAAGATAAGCATAGGGTCAGAATTTGGCTTTATATTACCTGAAAAATATAGTCCTGTAAAAATTATCAAGAATGTCTTCAAAACTGAAGTATATGTGATAGAAACCAAGGACACTCATGTTTTATTATTAGTCCATCCAGAGGGAGTTCACAAGTTGAAATCAAGAATAAAGTAGAAAAATCACAACAAAATTCCCCAAGTATATTTCCTATTACCAAGCTATATTTCCATTACAATAATTATATCCCTCCATTATTTTTTCTTCACATTACATTTAGAGAGCTATTGTGTTACTAATAGACAGATTCTATGGAAATGACATGTACTGAAAGCAGAAATCTTGTATGATGCTTTCTAGCTTTTTACTGCAGCCCTGACAGAAAACTGACCCACAATATATTGACAACATTAAAACAATCATGGCTGTCACTCCTGATTCATACAGGTGTTAATGTATTTTTCTCATGTACTCATCACAATGACTTTTTCATTCCTTCTCCCCCTTTGAAGAGGAACTCCAGTCATTCTTAATTCCCTAATGCTTTGTTTGCATCTTACATGATAGTGTATGGTGACCATTAAGTGTGTGAGACTCCTGCACAGACTCTTTCTATATCATGAACTATTATTGTCTGTGACTGAAATGCTTTAATAATTTACCCTTTTCTTTGCTGGATAACAGAAAGCTTTTAGGATTATAGTTGATGAAAAACAGACATGAAGTGATAGAGTATAAAAGAAAGACAGAAGGTGCCCAGCTAACAAACAGTACAGTGTAGACTTTAGGAATGTAAAGTACTTAAAGTTGGAAAAGGTCAGGTATTTTCACCATAATTTATGCTTATACAGTACTTTAATATACATTTCTAATTTTTCTAGAATAAAGGAAACTATCTCATGTTCAAATTCACTTATTTCTTTTTCATTTTTCTCCCTTTGACACCGGGATCAGAATTACATGTCTGTGTATATGTTCTCCAAATCCATTTTCTCTAGACTGAGATTTATATAATTTTTGCTGTTGATATTGTAACGAGTTTCTCTGAAAACGTAAGACCACGATCACGTATCAGAGAAGCAAGTGAGGAAGTTAAGTATCTAGATTCAATCATCCTCTGAAGAAAGCAGTTCCCTTTACCTTCCTCTCACTTGGCTGTCACAGACCAAACCTGAAGCTGACTCAGGCTTGCTGTCAGGCAAGCTAATGACCTCTGAGAGACAGGTTCTATTAACTATATTCCAATTACTCAGCCCACAGCCTTCTCCTGGAGAGCATTTGGTTACAAAAGACTATGCTCCTCAGTACTAAGAGACCCACATGGTTGTTAATGTTACTAGGACTGTATTTGCTGTAGCAGATTTTAATTGGTGCTTAACATGTGGGGCCCTCTTGAGAAGAGCAGACAGCTTACCATGATCTTTTCCTTCACTTCTGTCTTATCTCCTCATACCCTTAGCTGCAAAGAGTTAAAATTAAGGACCATATATGCAAGTTACACTATATCTACCTTTTAGGTCTCCTCTAGATTAATGAAACACCTGCATGTATCATGGACTTTCTTTTGTGCTGAAAGAAAGCATAGGAACCTCATGAACCTGCATATTGGTATAGACTGAGATTTGAAACATTTAACACCCCTTCCTTTGAGAAACAGAGCCCCAGGCATTTTCAAACAAGCAGAGGAAAGGGCCTCAATGAAAAGTAAACTATGGGAAACACCAAGATGCTGAGATGGTAAAACTATCAAAAATGGGATTTTGACTGTCTTGACACAGCTACTGAAAAATGATCTCAAATAATATGATTTTATAAGTTGGGTCTTCAAGGATCTGTTGCCTCCTCATACCAAAGAGGATATCTTTCCTCCCTCCCAACCTTCTGATTAAGTATATGTTTATATGTATTTTGCTACTTAGAAATGTTTGTTCACTTCAAATATTTCTAAAAATGCTTGGTGCAAACGTGTTTTAGCCTGTGAAGATCTGTTTACTAGTGCCTAGAATAACTTCTCAGGGTATGTATAGTCCTGTCCAGACTACCAGCTGCTGCTTACCTAGTTCTCCATCTGCTCAGTTCTTAACCAAAGCAAAGCTTTTATGTGTTTCAAAGAAATTACTTTTTATCCCCTTCTCCACAGCCAGCTCGTCTTCACTCATACCCCTCATAATATCCTGTCTCTTTTCATGCTGCCATTTTTCCTGAGACTCACCCTAGATACGTAGGCATACTTACATTTTCATTTGCAGCACTTTGCCATCATATAACAGGTGAATTTGCTTTTGCTGCCAATAACACTGTTCCTTCTTCCAGCTTCTTCCTATGAGACCTCTTCCATGACCTCACTAACCCCACATATCTCTCTCATCACCACTGCTATTTAAATCTTCACTAAAGGTCAACTCCAGCAAGCTCCAGCACTATTTTTCTTTGCTCATCCACCTTCACACAAGTGATATTCCCACACTTGCTTGATTCAGTTTGTATTTTGCTAAACAATCATGTGACTGTCTGAGCAAGACCAAGTTAAAACATAAGGTTCTACGTGTCCCATTTAAGTCCCTCTTGAATGTAGACTTCTGCAATGCTGCTTATAAATCATGCTGACCAGTATGAACAAACAAACAAACAAACAAACAAAAATCTGCTGTTTTACTCTGTCTTTAGATTGTCAGCCCCTAGGTTGTTTTACTTCTGTCCTTAGACTGCCAGCTCCTAGGTCAGGAACTATTCCTTTGCAAGTGCCAAAACATGAATGCTGCTGAAAATAAACTGCCAAAAAGTATAGTTTATAGAACTCATAAACAGATATCTACCCACATGAGAAATTTTGTACATATGTTAGAAGCACAGCCTGATACACAGTTACCTAATTGATTGATTGAACTCGTCACATTAGGTTCAGGAAGGTTGTGTCTAATCACAAGAAATTAAAATAGTGGGTTTGTATAGATGGCTGCATTTTGAACAGATATTTCAGGCTGCCTTAGAACCAACATAAGAAATTAAATAGTAAACCAGATTAGAAAACCAACTGCTAAATATTAATTTTAACTCTTCAGGAGGTATGTTAAAAAAAAAAAAAAAAAAAAAAGATATTAGACTGTGAAAGGTTTCAAAATCTTTCTTTCCCATTTTGTAAACAAGCATAGTCAGATATCCAAGTACGTAAATTTTGTACAGTGAAGATGTAGTCAAGGTATTTTGCTTAATTAGAAACATTTCTCTGCAACAAAAGTTTTGAAATTATCTCTAACACAAAATGTCTTTCAATAGCCCAACATTGTAAGTGTAACATTAGCATTTAATTCACAGCTCTGCTATGTAAGAAACTTTTTAGGGCACAGCTTAATGTCATATAAGGCCTCTTCTTGAAGTTGGTATTCATTCTGTAAATTTCATCTTTTATTGAAATAATGACAACATTACTACCGGTTCCAGTCAGAGCATGGTCTTCACTCTTTTCTCTGCATTTTTCACACATACATCTTAGCTCATGTTCTTATGTGGTGAAGACTGTCTTCATAAATGCTATTGAATTCCAGGAATACAGCAGAGACAACTAAAAAGCTAAATGAGACTCCCCTGGCGGAGAACAGCTGAAAAATACCCTAGCATTTAATACATTTTTACTACATGCTATTAGCACTCATCCTGACATCTATAATTTTGGGACTGGACACTGTTGCCCCTCCTTGGGATTTCTCTTGTTGAATAAAGGACTTTGAGCTGCCCCTCTGAAAATGGGTCAGCCAGTGTTAAAGTGAATTATGGCTGTGCCCCACACCGCACACTGAAGAAAATGCACTTCGATAAGCATCTATCAAAATTCTGTTATACCTATACGTTTTTAAAAGATGGTTTTCCTGTCACAAGAATGTTGTAGTGATAGATGAGTTATTTAGAATTAAAGCTTTTTGTCAATTTCTGATATTTCTTTCTGCCTGTAGAGAAACCTGTGCCTCATTTTGAGATGCAAATAAGTGATGGGCTCTTAAATACCCATGAAGTGGAGCCTAGCCTTTCCACAAAGATATATTGTCTGTACAGCAGTGCATAGTGCCAAGGATTTTCTTGCAAATTCAATGCCCATCAACAGAAATTTGGACAAGGCAATAAATCAAAGTGATGGCCTCCATCAATTTAATCAGGCATCTACGCAGGAAAGCTCTGAGACTTTGAAGACTGTAAAATGACATTTGCCTACAAGTCTTCTCTCTAACTAACAAGTAAACAGTGGTACCTTAAAAGTTTGCATTAGTGACAAAATGACAAGAATAGGTTTTTTTTTTTTTTTTAAACAGATTTTAGGTGGAAATAAGATGCTACATTGAAAAAGAAATGCCACAGCCCACTGGATAATGTAAATGTCCAAAGTTGTAAATACTGAAAACATTTTGGATAGGGGATAATGGGATTTATAGTATTCTACTAGTTCCCCTGAGTATTCTTTTAACATGTATTGCAAAGCTTTTATGTCAACAGTCATCAGGAGAGCTTCACAATGTCAAGAATGCTTAAGCATCACTGATACTTGGCAATACAAGATAGAAAAACAATCCTGGTGTGTGAAAAGAATATAATAAAACTTTTGCCACACTGAGTATTAAAAGTATAGGATAGTTCAGGTACATTGTCATTCATTTCTACTAATTAATTGTGACACAGCTAGAGTTACTTAATTTGCAGAAATTAATAAAAAGTGCAGTTCTCTTAAAGAAAAGTCCCTCTTCATCAAAATCCACAATTTGTCAGCTCTGAACTGCTCTGAATGAAATCTTCAACAGAAAGAATTGAATGTATTTGATTTTTTTTTTGAAGTAATGATAATTTTGTCTTTTAGTGTTTTCTTTTCATCTATTTCTTATTTTACTAAATTATAATTTTGATATCATCTAGACATTTTACCGTTTCCAGATAAAATATTATGGATTTTTTATTTTTTTTATTTTTTTTGCAAAATACTAATATCCTGCTAAAGTACAAGAAGGAAATAAATTTTTGCAAAGTTTTAATATTCAAAAGAAATAGAACCCTGACCTTCACCTGATACTGACAACTGCATACATTTTTCAGAAAATTAATTTCTGAAATGAACATCCTCCCCCAACATTTTATCTGAAGCTGTTGTTGTAACCCCACTAATTACTTTAAAGTGCTTGCTATATACAACAATACAAGTAGAGATAGTACATAACATCTTTTCTAGTTCAGAGATGATACAAGAATAAAAGATGAAGGCATTCTGTTTTTCCAAAGCTTAAAGTAAGAGACAAACTGATAAAGAGATGTGAGAGAAAGCAATAAAAATGAACAGTGATACAGCATTGGTCATGCAGTTAGGAGAGATTTGTGTGTAATGAATTACAGATATAGAAAACTTGAAGACTAAACTCAAAGACTACAGCTGTGGTTTCACACACCATTTTGGAAAGCTCTTTTCCACCAATAGAGGCAGGCAGGAGGATAATACAGAAATGTTTGTTTTAAAATTAATGAACTGATCATGGAGTCTCTGGATGGTAAGCAGTCCAGAAAATGAAGAGAAGTGAATAAATTATGTCTTGAAAACAAAGGCAAACACTGAGATGTGTTGTAGGAGAGCTGAAAGACAGTACAATGTTACAGTCAAATCCAGAAATGGGATACAGTTGGTGCTATGTTCTAAATGGATGGCAGTGGTGTCCTTTGACCCCCAGATACAGTTGGTGTACCAGTAATGGAAGTAAAGTAGCATTATTTATCTCCTACCTGCCTGGAACCAGTATCAGCAGAATTACTAATTAATTATTTACTACAGAAAATAAAGTTCTTCCTACCACATTTTTCCTTTGATACTGTGGCCAGCCAAACTTCAAATGTGCCTAAAAGCAACAAAGAAAGGAGCTAAGAAAATTTAATTAGTGAAACTGAATTGTAATTTCCTAAAGGAAAATAAGTTTGACTAAATCATCCTAGCTTCCAAAATACAAACTAGGATTTACTGGAATCCTAAGGACTTTTTTGAAATTGAAAAAAGAGAAAACCACTCAATCTGACAACAGTAAACATACATTAGCTACTACTGCTGCTATAAGCTTAAATATGAAAAAACCTAGGAATGCTGGTAAAACATTCCGATTTGAAGTAGCAGATTGTCTGATCTTGTAATGCCTTACATCACAAATAAAAATTGACCATGAGTAAAAGGGTGATATGGAGAGCCATGGCAAGCAGAAGATAATTAATTTAGCTTAATGTTAAATTATAATTTAGTAACATATCTACAATAGTATCACTGGTTTGTAAATATTTGTGCTATTGGAGGATTTCCAGCACATCATGCAGTTTCTGTATGGAATGAAGGACAATAGAATAGAAGAGGTTGGGAGCTCCTGAATTACAATGAAAACTGCTAATTGTACCTGTAGATCAGGGAATTTAGACATCTAAATGACCTTAACTGTGATTGCTGCTCAGCTCAAACAAGGTTGTCAGACAGTTCCTTTTACTGCTCAATTCCTGCTTCATGTAATTCAGTGTCCATCATAATGCTGATTATGAACTTGGCAAATGTAGTTCTTCTGATATCCCAGAGAAAATGACATGTCCCTCAAAATAAAATTACAGCATTCATGAATGATCAGTCAAGCATATCGCTTGCTTGACTGAACATGTTTTACTTGTATGGTTTTCTCACAGTAGAGCCAATTAGTTTTGCAATGATGTATTTATAGTACATACTGAAGTTCAGAAATTGCCAGGCTAGTGCTGCTTCATGAGTCAAGGAATTACTGACCTTTCTATCCTGGCACAATTTAAATACAGCTGTTTTTCTTCCGGGGTCATGCTATCTTTGAGTCAGTTTGCTTTTTCACACATGGCACTTTCAGTCCTATGGTAGTCTATATATCACTCATTTAGCATCCACAGTGTAAAGTCATAGTAAAGGATACTAGACCAAAATGCAAGACTCAATATGAAATGAAATTATTTTAGTGATTTTTTGGAGGTGGGCAAACAATCGTTTCGATATATTCCTAAATTTCTGGTATATTGATCTTCCCAAAATCTCA
Source organism: Anser brachyrhynchus (assembly GCF_964034855.1). Classification (NCBI taxonomy): domain Eukaryota; kingdom Metazoa; phylum Chordata; class Aves; order Anseriformes; family Anatidae; genus Anser; species Anser brachyrhynchus. Next base: position 110,502,423 of record NC_137694.1, read on the forward strand.
GTATTCCTACTTGTCAAAATAAGTACAAGAACCTGCATCTTGAAGTTTCATACCAGGGCTAGGAAACTGGGGATTCTAACATCTTCAGTAGGTGGCTGTGAGAGTATAGACACAAGTGTAATGGTACCCTTATTAAAAAGCTGAAAATCAAATCCATCCTGGGCCTTTTCTAAAATCTGAGATGACAGTCAAATTCTGCAGAGCAGTTCTAATAAAAATAAACGTTTTCATTAACTCTTTTTTTCTGAGCTTTCTGCACCAGAGTTGAAGCTGACCTTTCATTTCCTGGGTGACATATAATCATATCTGATTGATGGGAATTTTAAAACTATGTGTTGAACTGAGTGCAATCATGTAGACCAACCCAGCTTCAACCAGAGTTCCTCTCTGCAAGCTCAACTGGGAGATACTCTGCCATACTTGAAGGATTTACACTGTAGAGAAAAAAAAAAAAAAAAGATATGGAAAAAAATCCTCATAAAGAATGCAAGATTATCTTTACCTATCCAGCTCTAAAAATATTTTTAATACTACTGGCCTCTTTTAAGACTCTCCCAAAAAAAAACATGCAACAAAGGAAAGAAGGAAAGCAGAGAGGGTTGGTGAGGAAATGCTCACTATCTGGATAGAATAAGAACTTTCCCCAGCTCTGCTATGTTACTGAGATCTTGTTCTCTCCTTTTTAATAAAACAAAAGAGGAAATCTTTTGATAAAAGAGGAAAACAGGGTAATGAAGGAAAAAATCCTAACAAAACCCACTTTAAAACTGTAGTTATTCTCTTAAAGAGTAATCAAACTGGTTAAAATCTGACCGTCAGAAATGAAAAGATGAAGCCCCAGGATATTTTCCATTATTTCAATATGTCAATATAGCTTCATCAAATTCCACCTACCTAAGGCCTTAGTAGCATCTGACATACTCCCAGAATTTTGTTTTGGAATTCTGTTAAAATGAGATTCATCCTCTCACATGAAATAAGTAGATTAAAAATTTTCCATTTAAATACCCCAGTAGGTTTTCAGACAGAATTATTAGAAAGATATAGAAAGAAAAGAAGGAAAGAAGGAAAAAAAGAAAAAAAAAAATTCTATGGTTATACTTAAAATACTACAAAATGATTATTGTAATCTGACTTGTTTTGAGGTTTGGCAGAACTGAAAAATACATATTCAGCATACAATAGCAGGACCCTTTTCTGCTAGTTAACATGTTGGTCATAAATAACATAAAGACATTTTTCCAGTGCTTCAATTTGCCCAAAACCATGCAGTATCAGTTTTACATATATCACCATTACTACAAAAATTCAGTTTCTGAAGAAAACTTTGATTACACAAAAATGTACTTCTCATTGGGAATGTACTAGAAAGTTTGGACAATGACTGAAGGAGAGGAAAATTTTGAACCACACCTTTCTCAAATGAGTAAAATTACTTAAGTGTTAGCTATTTTGAAATGGCAGTTTGGCTTTTACCTGAAATGAAATGGGAAAAATGTTAAAGTCTTAAACTTTTATGATATGAAAAGTAGTTTTCCATCCAGTTGTGTTCCAGCACACTGAGTGGTATCTATGTCACAGCTGTGGTGTCCTGAAGTGACAAATTTCTCTTTGCTGCAATAAAACTGGTTGGTTTCTCTCAACTGTGAAAGACTGTTCCTTAATCTGCAACAGGGGTTAGTGGAGACTGACAGTTCTAGTTAAAATAAATAAATAAATACTTTTTGAAGGCTTATTATTTGTGGGGGAAAAGATAACATCTGACAACAGAGATGTGATAACATTTTCAGGAAAAAAATCATCACAAAAGATTGCGGGATGATGCATATTCTAGTTCAAAAATGAAAGTCAAATGACCTCAGTGGATATTCAGGAACTGACCGAACTCTTTCAAAATGGGACTTCAATGAGCCTTAGTGATTTTGGCAGTTGAAAATAAGTGCATAATCATTTATGACCATTCGAATCTGACCGATACAAAAAAAAACATAGAGTAATATTTTCATGCAATGTCAAGAGACAGAATTACTTTAGGCAAGTGACAGATCTTGTATCTGTCTATTCATTCTGACCCTAACATACCATAGTTTCTGTTGAGGACAAAGCAAATACAGGAAGCTCTTGCTTGTCACACTCAGATCTATTTGCAAGAGACAATTAGAAGGTCTATCTGAGAAGGCAAAAGACCTTATCCAGTGAAAGATACTTGACCCCTTCAGTATATGAGTGCTGTGTCTGGATTAGTGATAAAAAAAAAACTTTAATAAGAGTTATGATTGATGTGGTTCAAAAAATTAGAAGACAAAATGAGGGAGCACAGAGAAGAATTTGTGTTAGACAAATGCCTATCATTACCTCCAATAAAAGTATGCATGGAAAAGACTCTAAACAATAACCCTTCAAGTATTTGGTTCAACTTTTAAGAATGCCTTAGGTCTTCCACTTGTAGATATATTTAAAGTGTGTAGAACACCTGGAGCTGTTCTTGTTTGTTTATCTTCTGTTTAAGAAGGATATCTCCTGATCTGATGTTTTGATCAACTAACTTTACACACACAAAAAATACCACACCATAGGGAGGTTTCAGTATTTCTCGACTGGAAGGACAATCAATTTTTACTAGACTGTAAACTTTTTACCCTCTAAATATCTTTCTGTTAACAATATATATATATATATATAGTGCAAAACAAAAGACAACTTAGTTCAGTGATGGTGTCATTACTGCTTCATAATCTCATTCATTTGGTGCTTTAATAATGCAAAACATGGTTTCTGTTTTATTACATAGCTGTTAATTGAGAAACGACATGCTTACAAAAGATTTACTATATTACTATTTGCACATAGGCTTCCTTAATAGATGAGAATGCTTACTGTTCCTTTGAAATCAAAATATTTATTCTGGGTGTCCTATACTGAATAAAGACTGCCATCTTCTGCTGCAACTGCAGCAGGTATAGATAACTAAGTTAACATCATAAGAATGCAATATGTTATACTGGACTTGTCTTAATAAGTATTTTAGAAGAAGACTCCCTTTTTCCACTAAAATGTGTGCTTAGTGACATTTTTTTTTCCTACAATATGCTTTTTAGATCTACATATTGTGGTGGTTCTACTCAGGTGGGCAGCCGAGCTCCACCACAACTGCTCTCTCACACCCCTCCTCAAAAGAAAAGGGGGAGAAAAAACTGTGAAAAGGACTCAAGGGTTAAGGTAAGGGCAGGGAGATGAATAAACAGTTATCATCATGGGCAGAACAGACTCAGTGCAGGGAGATTAACAGAAATTTACTGCCCATTACTAACAAGCTAGAGAAGTAAGAAACAGAAAACAAACTAAAAACACCTTCCCCCCATCCAGCCTCTTCTATCTCCTTCCCCCAAGTAGCACAGGGGAACGGAGAATGGGGGCTGCGGTCAGTCCCCAACGCTTCGTCTCCTCCACTCCTTCACAGTCACTCTCTGCCCCTGCTCCACGTGGGGTCCCTCCCAAGGGATGCAGTCCTTTCCAAACTGAGCCTGCAGGGGCTGCCCACAGGCAGCAGCTCTTCAAGAAATGCTCCAACTGCTCTATATCATGGGTCCATCTGTCAGGAGAAAACTTCTCCAGCATGGGTCCCCCACGGGCGGCAGATCCCCCCAGACCCCCTGCTCCTGCGTGGGCTCCTCTCCACGGGCTGCAGCTCCGGCCCGGGGCCTGCTCCTGCGGGGGCTCTCCATGGGCCGCAGCCTCCTCCAGGCCACATCCACCTGCTCCACCGGAAAGTCAGAACTTAAATCCAGCTTTCCATGTCCAAGTCCAAATTCTGACCCACACGTTTTTTTTACTTCTTTCATTCAAGGAATGATTACCTTTCATGAAGTAGAAGAGCCATTCATTTTAGAATGGCTGTTTACCTAGGGTGTGAATTCAGAACGTGAGGCATAGTGGTTCAAATCCCCTGCTACAGATTAGGTAGGAGAAATCTGAAGCTTTGTAGGTGGTACATGGGTCCCTGATGTCAGCACTGAGTGCCTCAATAACAAAGCCTACTGGATATTCTGGGAGTGGGGAAGGGTAATGAACATTGCTGTTCACCTTCCTATTTATTCTTTTTTTTTCATCATATTAGCTGGATAAGAAGGAGAAGCATTTTGAAAACTCAAAGCTTCCACAGAACAAACTTGTATGTGTAGAGGTCTAACATCAGTGACCTCTGTGAACTGCAGATCAGCAATACAAGGAGGTCTAGCAACATCAGATTCAGGGAGAAAGAAAAGAATAACAGTGACATGAAGAAAGCAGATGGACACAAAGAAGGAAAATTTTTTTCATGTTAGAAAGGCTGAGATGGAAAAAGACACAAGAGGCAGGGAAAAAAAGTTACAAAAAAAGTCATCATCTCTTAGTTGAGGCAGTGAAGCTTTCAACCAAAGGTGTTCTGTTTACCTTAATGCGCATATAAGTGCACACCAGGGATGGGGGCTTGGGGGAACAAGCCAAAAAAACAGACTAGATAAATACCTCGCTTTATCATACTGAAAGTACAAGCAAGAACTAGACATCTGACTGTATTGTTTTGCTTTGCTCCTTTTTCTCCCTGTACAATAGAATTCTTCACTAAACAACCACATTCTTGCAACCAATAATTAACTAATAACTAGTTCAAGATGAAAACGTCAGAGCTTTGAGAAACAAGCATAGGGCATGGCAATCTGATACTGACAGTACTGACAAGTACAGCTTCCACTTCATTTACTGGCTTAACATGTAAGACAACAAGCAATGCCATACAGTATTTTCTCCTAACATTACTACTTCTATGAGGCAAGAAAGAAAAGCTGGGACTTAGGAAGCATGTGCTGCCTTCTCTGTCATTTTCCATCTTTAAGGACAGAACTTATTCCACAACTTTTCTTTGAATTCCACTCTGGCCCAAAAGAGAGTCATTCTAGAAAGTCTGAAGCTTTTATTGGTTTGGGTTTATTTGTTTTGTTTTGTTTTGTTTTTCCGTTTCCTCTTCAAAACTACCTGCATGGAAGATGATCCCTGTAAATGTAACCACACTTGAACCTTCCTTAAAATGATCCTGAGTCATGATTACAAAATCACACCAACACTGCAAAAGATAGGTTATTTTTACGATGTTGTTTATAATCATCTCATTCTTGCTTGACATTCCCTCTCTCCTCTTCCTCATCTGGGGACCCAAATCAAAAGAATTCTGTTCTAATTCTTCACAAAGTTTGATGTACCAAGGATTTAATTTTTTGCAGAGTGGTTTGTTGTTCCATTTTCAGATAAATCTATTCCTTCATCTCTAACAGCAAATTCCTCTTCAAACAGTACAGTACTCTGTGGGCCCAACTTATCTTTGCTGATGTTGTCTCTCTAACATGACCTACAGAATCATGTCAGAGTAGCAGGCACAACTGCATGAACAATAAATTATAAATGGAAGCTGAAAATGATCTGAAAAATAACAGTTTTAGCTCATTTCAGCAATACAAAAGGTGTTAGTGTGTAATTATATCAAAAACACATTTCCATCCTGAATCAATGTGAAAAAATATCAGAATTTTCTATGAGACAAATTCTATGTTTTACTAATCTCAGTTTTAGTCTCACTTCAGATAATAAAGTGAGATGGTTGCCCTTTACATACTTAATTTCCTTGCTGAACTACACTACTGAATCATCATCCCCCTTAAAAAATAAAATAAAATAAAATAAAATAAATAAAATAAATAAAATAAAATAAAATAAAATAAAATAAAATAAAATAAATAAAATAAAAGTATTCTGTGATTCTCTTCATTATAATTAATTATTTTCTGAGTTTAAAGAGTAATACTCTAGAAATCAGGCTAAGTGTGTAATTATTGTATGCAATCATAGTAGGTCTGTTTTTCCAGCTATATTGACTATACTTGCTCTCAGCTTTCAATCTTGCATTGACTGAACTCCTTCAGGGTCTGTCAGATATGAATAAAGGAAAATGTGGTGTCAAAGCCAAAACTGTTTTAACTCAGAACTACCAGACTTCAAGATTCATTTAATATTAATATTCTGGGGAGTCTGCTTGTATGACATAATCAGCAAAATTTTATAAGGTAAGAAATGGCAACTTTGTCTTTGGAGAGGTGTGATAAATTGTCTATGTGAATGCAAGTATATAGGATTTAGTAACACACTGAAGCAAACAAACAAAAATAAAAACTGATTTTATCATTGATGTGCAACTTGGTTGAATAATAATACACTTACTGTGTTAATAAAGCAGTACAGAGTAAGACTGTACTAGGGTGGAGTTCCATTCCATTAACACAATTTGTTGTTTGTCATTGATTTAGCAAGGTGTAGCCTCATTCCCAAGCCTTGAATTCAGTGGTACTTTTGGTGACTTATGGACAGAAACATCAACGTGAAACAAACTTGATCTTCATCATTCAAAAAATATAATCAACACAGAATTTTTTAAGCTAGCTGATGGATATCATTGTACAAGCAAGCGCTCCACTCAACACATTTCATTGCTTGAGGTTGCCTTCTAAATAATTATTACTTTAAAAAGCAGCAATGATGTAAAGAATACGAAAATCAATCAGTTATTTGGGACATTTGTCATGAGACTCGGTCTTTCCATGAAAAACTGAACTGTCATATAAGTAATTACTTTTTCCCTCTAGTTTTGCCAGTTAAAACTTCTCTTAAGGTTGACATTGATCAGCAGTGTTTACAAAATTGTAGAGGACAATCGACTTTTAAAATAAGTTCCCTTAGTGTGACTAAATCTCATCGGTATTCTTTTATCTTAATAAGGAGCCTGGCATTGCAAATCTAAATATGAATTAGCATTTTGTATTTGCAGGGATGGCATTTTAAATTAAATACAGAAGAATGAAAAAATGAACAAAATTAGATCCAAGAGGCAAAGTTTCTTTCTAAAAATTAAAATTACAGACTACAGTAGGGAGAGCATAGGGAATTATGTAGTTCAAATGGAATGGAAAAGTCTAAATCTCTTTGGGGGACACACCCAAAACAACCTCCTGTGTTTACAGGGCCTCAAAAGTAAATTGAAGCCTGATCTGCTTTCCCCACTGCCCATATTAGTGGCAATAAACAGAATTGTAAAGAGACTTGCTGGTATCTGGATTCCTAAGGAATAGTTCTGTGCTACCTTTCTGTAAGACAAATCCTTATCAGTTTACATCATCAGAACTTCATATCCGAACAGTATAGCTCCACACAGAAATTCAAAACTTTTCTAAAACTACTTTTTGTGTGAGTGAATTCAAGGAAATATTAGCAGTCCAAAGCTCTACATGCCAATTGTTCAGTGAGTGCTATAACGAGAAGACACTACTGATAAAAAACAAAACAAAACTGTGTTTTTGAAAATTGAAGTATAGAAAGGGATACTTCATTTGAAAATATAAAAATCCCAGGTCTCTACAGGAACCTAAAATAATTCAGCAATTTTTTTTGTGTGTGTGTATGTGTGTGTGTGATTTTGTTGTTGTTTGTTTGGGGGTTTTGTTTGTGTTTTTTTTGTTTGTTTGTTTGTTTGTTTCATTTGGATAAAGGTCTCTCCTTACTACTAGGAAACTGGTGACTATTCAGAAACTTTTCTGGACAGTATGGTAGCATTCAATTATCTGGCAGAGAAAAGAGAAACTTGTATCATTTTGAGAATGAAAACTACAGTTTCACAAAGCTGTCCTTTCTCATTGCTTGTAGACAGCAGTTTTTGTCATTTGGCCTAATTTAAAATAATCATGAAACTCCCACTGAGTTCAACAGGCTTAGACTACACAAATGTATGGATTTAAAAAGTATTAAAGATTATTTTAGGTGAATCACATACCTTAAAAACTCACAGTTTCTAATTCCTTGGGAATCGAGAACATATTCTTCTCACATCTGTAGTATATTAATAATACTATCCTTCCCATAGAGATTACTATTACTGTGAAGTGTACAAGAAAAATGTACTATGAAAAAAATGGCATCTTCTATCCATATTAAAAGGTCATTTAACCTTCTATAATTATCAGGTTAAACCTGAAGCATTAGGATTATATCTCCTCTTAAATTTATTATATCTATTTGTTAATAAACTGAATACTGTCTTTCCACAAAACTATCCAGTTCTAAAAGAACTTCAAGAAGTTTGAGTCCCATTCTCAGAGATGTTCTTGGGAACAAATTTAACAATTTAAGTAAACATGAATTAAAAAATCTGTAATAGTTTCAGTATGCTATGTTTACTTGTTTGTTTGTTGTGTTTTTTTCTTTGTCATTAATGTTGGAAATAAAAGCTCTCATCCCAGAAAACAAACTCCATTTGCAGTTAGTATTGGCTTTGTATAATACTTAAAAAACTTACTTGCAATATGGAATCATGGACAGGATGTCAAAATATGCTAGTTTGGGCCTTTAAATTAAATTATCAGCTATATCCTTTGACTGATCGGAGCTCATAAGTAAAAACACAAGTTTAGATTTGACATTAAAAGCAAAAAAATTTTCATCATTGTCTTATTGAAATAGCCCAGGTTCAAACCTGAACTATTTACTAAAGATTTTGCATTATTCCTTAATGATACAAATCTTTAACTTAACTTACAGCTAAAGACAATTAGGCATTTGGACTTTAGTGACAGAAAAGATGATTAACCAATCATGGGACTCTCTTCACCTCACACAATTGGAATATTTGTTTTGAATGCTACCAGATTTGCCTGTAGCTTCCTATCTCACAGCAGGAGTCTGTGTACATTCTTCCTTTGGTTGGTCATTTTAAAATGCATGCTTGCAAATATGGTTTGAAATGTACTTTTGATAAAACTTCAAAGTAGCTACCCTATGCCTAGGGATAGACAGAAAGCTGAAATAAAAGCAATATATTTCTGTAAGGGCATTTTCCTGTAGTGATAATGGGGTGTACAGTGAACATTTTCCTGACTTTCTCAGCATTTATTATTTCATTGAAATATTCATAGGAGGAAATAAGATAATGATTAGAACCAGAGTATATTATTTTATGACTTCTCATTTTTTGCAGGAATGCCTTCAATTTTCAGACTAAAATTCTAATATTTCTTTGCTGTAACATGCTTTTCTCAGGAAAATAAAATACTATTAGCAATTACTAGACTGTAAAAGAAGTCATATTAGTAATACCACAATCTCAGAATATAAATAATCCTGTGCAAAGGACTATTCCAAAGCTTGTGCATGACTTAATAAGGATAATGGACTTTAAAATGCCCCAAGCCTCAATATATTTAGAGAAGTGGCAGGTAGAACTTCTTGAGCAGAGAATCTAAGAGATGAAAAAAAAAAAAAAAGAATATTGGTAATATTGGTGTTTACTAGAAAACACAGTACTAAATGAAAAGCTGTCCCAGTGTGGAGGGAAAATAAGAACCTAAGAACCAGTAAGAGAACAGATGGACTGCACAAAAGGTGTTAAAAAACCTGAAAGATCATAAGCAGGAAAATCATGAATGAAGACATGATTAAACATGAGTTTAAAGAGATAGCACAAACACAGAATAAAATCAGCAAGACAAACACACAAAACCAATTACAATTTTCAAGGGATATAAAGCAACAAGAAAATATTTGACAAATATGCTAGAAGAAAAATAAAAGAAGAAAATAAAGATGTAACAAGCAATAATAACCAAAAAAAAAAAAAAATAGAACATACATTGTAAGCTGATATTTTCTTTTTTGTTATTCCTACCGCTTTTCACAAATGTTTGGGAACACTTTTATGTATCTAAATTTAGTCTATTCCCCCCTTCTTTTCTAGACAATAGTTATCTTGAAATAAGTATCAAAGAATAAGGGAGATCAAAGAAGACATATATTTTACGTCATCTTTTACTAACAGGGAAAAGACAGAAATAAGTAAAGATACACTGATCAGTCTATTTCCAACAAGAGAAAAGATGATGACTGAAATTAGTTCATTAGTATCTGGAAGATAAGTTAACCTTGATTTGTCAAGGGAAAAAATGCCAAACCAGTTGTTTTCTTCTTTATCAAAGCATATGGTCAAGTTAACAGTATATATCTTTACAAAGATTGTGATGTCTTCTACACACAGTAGCCTCACAAATTACAGAATCTCCATCTAAATCAACAAACAAATAAGCAAAACATAAAGTATCAAAACAAGCAGATAAGCTTATAAAATTGTTACATTGTCAGGGCATTTGAGGTTGTTTCCAACAGATATCCACTCTGGAATCTGTTCTACTCAGTTACCCTTGAAAAATGGAATAACCTTATAAGAAAACAGAAAATGCATATCACAAAATTGATAGTAACAGTCTAGGCAAGACTGCAAATATTTTGAAGAGAATATACAGATTAAGAATGATCAGGGCAAAGCAGGGGGGAAAAAAAAAAAAAGTTCAAACAAGAAGCAATATGAAAATCCAAGTGGAGACCATAGATTTCAGAAGGGAAAATAATATGGACAAATAGGAAATGATTGGCTATACAGAAAAGGATCTGTGAGGATTGTGGATCACAATTACAAGCTGCAAAAATGTCAGAACAATTCTGTTACATTCTCAAGAACATTATGTGTAAGAGATACAAAAAATCTATTCCTCTCAACTCAGTTCTAATGAAGCCTCAGATGCTGTAGAGCATAATGGTTTAAATGCTAAGAGAGACACTCAACTTGTAAGAGAACACCAAAGGAGTGTGGTTTGTCTCATTTAGCAAAAAAAAGACTAAAAAGAAGATGTGGATGAGGCAACTATCTTCTAGTATTTAAAAACTATTTTTAAAGGCCTATGATTAATTATTCACAGTAAAACCATAAAAGTTTATTTTTCAGGAAGTAATATTTAAATCAGATAGGAAGGAAAATCTTTAAACTCATACATACTTAAACAAGCTTCTGAGATATCCTTTGCCAGAAGTATCCAGCACAAAAAAAATAAAAATAAAAAATGTTTTGAGAGCACATTGCCAATTGCTTTTAAATGCATTTTTCTATATCTCATGGCTTTAAACATTGACAAGATCTGCTATTCATGATTGTATTTTTTTCAGACCATGAAGCCTTTACCTAGAAGTGCTTAAGAAGCCCTCCAGTACAATTTATAGTGTATTAAGTCAGAGCCTACTGATGATATACAGTGAGTTAAATCTGATAATACTTTTTTTCAACCTCCATGAAATCAAGCTATTTTCAAGACTGAAACATTTAAATATAGAATTTCTAAGCTGAAATGGGATGCACTTTTCTCAGAGAGGGAAAAGGATTTTTGTGAAGGAGTTAGCAGGGCTGATCAATAGGGCTTTAAACTAGATTTGAAGGGGAGAAAGGGATAACACCAGTCTCACCAGTGATGATCTATGGGACAGCACGCCAAAACTTGAGGGACTTCATGCTAGTGAGATCCTGTAGTCTGCTCCACAAGGTTCTGGGCACAATGAATCATGTTTGAAATGTTTCTACACCAATACACACAGCATGAGGAACAAGCAAGAGTAGCTAGAAATCTTGGCTCAGTCCCAGAGCTACAACATCATCGGCTTAAGTAAAAGCTGGTGGGAAGAGTCCTGTGACTGCTTTGTCACGATGGACATTTATGGGCTCTTCAGAAGGGATAGGCAGCACAGGTGAGGTGGGGGGGGGGGCGCTATATGTAATGTAGGGGCTGGACTGCATGTATCTTGCAGTTGGCAATGACACAGTTGAGAGCCTCTGGGTAAGGATTAAGGGACAAGCAAATGAAGGCAATGTTGTTGTGGGATTTTTTTAGGGACAGCTCTGCTCAATGTTTTTATAAAAGACTTGGAGGCAGAAGTTGAAGTATACTGAGTTGGCGGACAACACTAACTTGGGAGGAGTGGCATACTCCATCCAGGGTAGAGAGACCTTGCAGAAAGATTTTGACAAATTAGACAGCTGGGCAACCACCAATATGGGGATTAACAAAAGCAAGTGCAAAATTTGGCACCTGGAAAGGGGCAACCCTAGATACAGACTGGGGGATAAGAGGCTGGAAAGCAGTTCTGTGGAAAGTGGTCTGGGGGTTTTGGTTAACAGTAAGTTGAATGTGAGTCAACAGCATGCTTTGGCAGCCAAAAGGGCCAACTGTGTCCTCAGGTGCATCAGACATGGCATTGCTAGCTGGTCGAGGGAAGTGATTGTCCCACTCTGCTGTGTGTGGCCTCATCTCAAGTACCATGTGCAGTTTGGGGCACCACAGTATAAAAATGATATAAAACTATTAGAGAGTGTCCAAAGGAGGGCTACAAAGACAGTGAAGGGTCTAGAGGACAAGATGTACAAGGAGTGACTGAAGTCACTTGATTTGTTCAGCCTAGAGAAGAGGAGACTGAGGGGAGGCCTCATAAGTGGTTGGGCTCTGGAATAGGCTCCCCAGGGAAGTGGTCACAGCACTAAGCCTTCTGGAGTTCAGGAAGTGTTTGGACAGAGTTCTCAGGCATATGTTTTGATTTGGGGGTGGTTTTGTATGGAGCCAGGAGTTGTACTCATAGGTCCGTTCCAACCTGGGGTAGTCTGTGATAGTCTATGATTCCATGATAATGATAGTCTATGATATTGATAGTCAATGATATTGATAGTTTATGATATTGATAGTCTATGATATTGATAGTCTATGATAGTCTATGATTCTATGATATTGATGTATTTTCCACAGCTGTAAGCAAATATTGAAAAAAATATTCATTCTAGATAAAACATGGTTTAACTCATTGTGAAATTGATACCTATACAAGAAAATGGTCTACACTGTCAATAATATATAAAGTAATTGCAGTTAAACATTTCAAGAAATACATAATGTAATCTGCCTGGAGAATACCATAACTGACAGACCTGCTCAGGAAACCATTTGAAGAAGAACATGCATTTTAATACATAAGATTTTAAAACATTTTCTAATAATATACCTAGAAATATTCAAAAATGTCAATATCGGGGATTTCTCAAGAGATATAGAGAATTTCTTGGAAGACAAAGAATCTGCATTAGATGAAAAAACGTTGAAAAGATTTTTTTATTTTCATTCAGGACAATTCATTCAAATTTTTCTTTGAATTTTCATTCAAAACTCAGGGGCAATTGCATGAAAAACCCAGCCGTTCATGATATTATCCTTCAGTCAAAAAAAAAAAAAAATGTTCTTACTATTTTCCTTTAGGTATATCTTTATCTTTCTCTTACCAACAGCAGTATCTTTCTCCAGCACCTACATTTTTATTGATTTCAATGGACATTACACTAGTGTCAGACAATAAATAAATCCTCCTAAATAAACTATAGTTTGGTCACTGCAGTGAAGTTGCCTGTCTGCTCACCTGATGAAAGCCTTAAAAAAAATGGGAAACTCAACATGAGGAAAAGAATTGACAAAATTCACTTACCCATAAAGACTATCCTATAACTTACAAAATGACAAGACACTTTCACTAGATAATAAAGTTCCTTGCCAAGCTCTGCTAAAATCTTAATCCTGATACTCTAACTAACTGTGAAAACTCCATGCATCAACAAACAATGGATTTTAACAAGAATATTCCAAAAAGTAATAATAACTTCAGTATATAAAAATTCTGCTCTTCTCTAATACACTCTTATTACCTTCTGGAACATCTTATGTATGTAGAAGGTACCAAATCCAAGAGCCTTGAGCAAATATTACCAATCACTAGTTAGAATAAAATTTTATATTTATCAATCATATTTTTTTCTGAATTCTCTGTTGTATTCTTTCCAAAGATGGAAGGCATCTAATGTTCAATACCTATATAATTGAATTTTGCTTTTAAGGTGACTCAGGAAGATTTAATAAATTTTAGCAAGAGAATGTAGGTCATCACAAAGACTTCACAAAGAGATCCTATATGCCAGATTTTAGGCATGAGTGGTGTTCCATGTAATCTTTCAGGTTAAATTTCCGTACAACTTAAATTAAAAAAAAAAGAAAAAGAAAAAAAAAACTAAAACGTTAGCTATAATGCAATTTGCAACAAACATATACTTTTTTTTTTCCCCTGTACCTGAATAGTGAGGTAGCTTTAAGTTGCATTCCCCTTAAACAAAGCTGTATCTTGCCGAAGACTAGTCTTCAAGGATGCTTGATAGATGAACTACTGCTGTACCTCTCTGCATATCTTCATCATTTCCTTAACTATTCCTTGAAATGCTGTTCACAACTTTAACTGAAAAAGCTACTGGATAAAGCACTCTGGTCATGTATTTAACATCTAATTCTGATTTAAAAAGTATTCTAGGAAACTCATTGCAACATGCAGTGTTATCTGGACCACTTAGCATATAATGGTGGTCTATCACAGACTCACATAGGGTAGAAGAGATCATCTAGTTCAACCTCCCACTCAGTGACAGTCCAGTTAGATTACATCTTCATCCAGATGAGCTTTGACTGTTTCCATGGTTAGAGATTCCTCAAACACTCAGGAAAACCTAAGCCCATGTTTGACCAGCTTCATGGTGATTGTTTTCCTTGTATCGAGTTGGAACTTCCCATGTTCCAACCATTGCCCATTGGTGCTCATCTTCTGCTCTGACTACTGGGAAAATCCTGGCCTCATCTTCTCTACATCCTCCTTTTAGGTAGCTGTTGATAGTAATAAGATCTCTCCTTAGCCTTCTCTTCTTGTGTAACATAATCTAATATAATTTAATAAAAGCTTGTATTTTTGTCAGTCCTTTCAGCTCATATTACACCTTACCACCAGATTCTGCTACTTTTGCTCATGCTGAATATTATCTCTTGTTCTGTAGTGTGCGAAGGAACAATTTAGAACAATTTAGCCCTAGGAGTGCTTCATATTGAATGGGCTTAATTTAAGGGAATGTCATATAGCACCATAGAACATAGAATATCTGAGTAGGAAGGGACCCACAAGGACCATTGAGTCCAACTCCTGGGTCCCCAAAGGACCACCAAAACAATCAGACAACGTGTCGGAAAGCGTTGTCCAAATTCTTCTTGAACTCTATCAGGCTTGGTGCCTTGGTGCCCAGGAAAGTGGTCATGCTACTGATGTTGGTAAGACAGTAAAATGTTTACTTATTTTGAACATAAATGGTCTAATACATCTGTGCAGTAAAGTCTATTAAATCTGCTTTAGGTGAGATAATAAACACATGGAACAAGATCCAAGGATCTCTCCCAGTGTTGGCTTTGTTATAGGGAACCTTTGGTCAAAGCCAGATTCAAAATTTTGTTGAAGAATACCTCTGTTGTTCTCATTATTAAAACTCTACTCAGTTAAATAAGGCATATTGGCAACTATTGTTGTTCAGGATCTTTCCAAAGAAATAAGCTTTTGATTCTGTAAAACACAAGTGTTTTGCAAAATGCATAAAATTCATGTGTTCTCATGAAAATTTACTTATCTGGCACTCTGAAAGCAGAGAGCAAATCTGCTGGGATGCCAGAAGACAGGGAGCAAGGTAGAGAACGCTGAAGAAAGGGGCAGCCACCGAAAACAGCAGGCTGCCAGATTTAGCTGTGCCAGAGGAGGTAAAGTTTGGCCATCCCAGAACAGCAACCAATATCATGAGCTACTGCAAATGAACGTCCCTCTCTCTCTTATCCAATCCCACCTCATTGCCTCTTTCTCTCTCCTTTGCCCATAGTAAAAAGATGTGCCAACCTCCATCCTTTCCAAATAGTCGAAGAGATGCAGCGTTCACTTCTGGCATGGAAAGATGTGGGAAAAGGAGAGATCTTGTACCCTTGGGTAAAAGAAATGCTAACTAGCAAAGCAAATATGTTCTTTCGTGCTAATCAACGCTACCTCTAGATTAAAAAAAAAAAAAAAAAAAAAAACATTGGTGGGATTTTTTGTCACTGAATAAGAAAGTGATACACAGAAACAAGTAGTGACCTCCCTACTTGTTCTTTCTCTAGACTACAAATCTCCTTTCTTTAGATTACTCATTCTTAGTGAATATTTTTATACTGCTTTTAGATTCCATTTTGTGCAGTGCTGAAACACTGCTTTAGCACTGAGAGGTAAAACAAAAGATGATTGATGTACTGTCCTCCTGAATAGAAAAATGCAGCTTGCTTTCCTGAGGTGGTACACTTGTAAGATAACGGTAGTTATATTTCCTTCAGCAGGCTTGCTTCCAAGATGAACTAGATTCTGGGGACAGGTGGATTCCTAAGTAACCAGCAACTGTCACTCAAGGAGGCAGTTTCTTTGCTGATATTCTTCTGGCCACAGGTGTCAGAAATGTATACCCAACAAGTCTGCTAACAGGAAAGTAAGGCAGTAGGGGCATCTACACTCCAGCCACTATATACTTGCTTTATCTATTTACTCAGGGTAGTTAGCATTCAAAACAGAAAAAGCTGTGATCCACACCAGGCACAGTATGTCCCTTCCTAAGCGACTGAGATAGAAACATAACCTATAATTTTAAATAAAGGGAAATTTTACTGGTATGAAGATATGTGTGAGTTAATTTATTTATAAAAATAAGCTTACTTCCCCTCCAGTTCTAAAATATCAATCTGTTACTCTTTTTCCTTGGGACTGAAATGCATGCAGCTCTGTATTGCATGCATCATTATGAGTTACAATACCTCCTGTGTAAAGGTTTAGTCTTATAGCATGTGTATCTATAAATTAACATAAATTGCTATGTGGAAAGTCACTAAAGCAGTTGTTCTGCTTAGTTAAGATTGATAATTGGACTCCAAGCTATTCAGAAATTCATGGGATGAAGTATATTGAGCTACATCCCAAATGTTATACATAGACTAAAATTCAAAAATTGACTTTTTCATGTTAACTACTTATTATATTTTTGAAAGAAACTATGTCAGCTTATTTAAAAATATGTATTACTCTGCTGAAAGAAGTGTTAAGTCTCATTAGCCTTTCTAGAAACCACATTTTTGTAATGAATAAGTAAATAAATAAAAATAAACCTTACATGCTGCTTTACAGGTAATTTTTAGGCTTGAAAAACAAACACTGTTAACTTTATCAACTACTCTTTTCCATTCAGAGAAAGCTTAGGAAAAATGCAATACTGTCAAATGGTAAATCACATCTACAAATAATAGTAATCATAATTGTAATCATAATTGTAATACTAATAATAAAAGTCTATACCAAAGCACCTCTGTTTTGAGAGAGAAAAAAAAAAAATCTTGGAAAACTGATATCCTGGTTTATAACAATGCCCTGAAGTATTCCACAGAGTTCTCTGTTTCTCCCTCAGAAGGAAGCATGTCTTTTTTTCATTCATATGTCAGTCTTCTGGTCTTGAGTTCAGGACCAACCAAGATCATACAGAGCTGTTTACAAAAGTCACTGCTACATTAGCCTATCTCTGCTTCCTAAGACATTCCACACAGAAGTATGTTTTAAGCTCTGCTCTTCTTTCCAATTTGGGAAAAATGGAAGATCTTCTCTCTGTTCCTCTCCTTGTACCCAAGAAACAGTAAGTATAAGAAGAGTACATGGAACTCCAAAAGTCAGGTCATGTAGGGAACTTAGAGAACAGAAAATGTTAGTTAAAGGGCACATGGACAGCTAGCCTGACAGTAGTGGTATTGGAAAATTAGAAAAGCATAATCTTTTGCTGGGTTCAAAAATGGGCAAATGTAATGAATGAGGACAATTAATGTATTCATTTTTCAGTAATCAGAAAAATCTGAAGCCATAGTGTTGGACAATTGATGATAATGTTCTGCAAGTGTTGAATAGACATAAAAAAAAATGTTATTAAACAGAATGTATGGCAACATTGCTGTTGCATGACAGCATGTTTCAGGAGGTGATGCACACATAAGCAGACACAAACCAAAATCATTTTTCTTCTATTTTAACTTGATCATTTTTGAGTTCCTGTCAGGCATTATGAGCTTTAAATTTTGAGATTATCAACACTGAGTGTTTGTACCTTTCTCTTCTCAAATCAGCTCTCCAAATGTGGTTTGCAGAAGTCTTGTTGACATTCTCCTCATTCTATCCGGGAGGAAAAAAAAACAAAAAAAAAAAAAAAAGAAAAAAGGTACCAGCCAGAGGAGAAAACTCACAGGTGTGAGGAGAAAGCTAAACATTATTACAAGAGCTGTTTATATCCATTTCTTTCTTTTTTTTTTTTTCAATATATATATATATTCTATTTTTTTCTTATTTTTTTTCTTAAAATTATTTTGGTACCAATGTATTTACAAAGTAACTAAGAGATTCAGGACAAGATCAAGTGTTCTCTTATTTTCCCTATTTTTTTGCAGTCAGGCATGAGAGAAGG
Organism: Anser brachyrhynchus; assembly: GCF_964034855.1. NCBI lineage: Eukaryota > Metazoa > Chordata > Aves > Anseriformes > Anatidae > Anser > Anser brachyrhynchus. Next base: position 110,520,724 of record NC_137694.1, read on the forward strand.
CATGAAAATTGCATTCATCAACAATTGAGAATTTGAGGAAAGAAAGCCGAATGTGTGGTTTGGCTTCTTTTTGTTTGCTTGTTTGTTTCACATTATCGTTACATGTCTGTTTAAATAATATTGTGACATGAGGTCCAGGACATTATGATCCAATACTTAGTGATGCTCTGCAGCTTTATGATTGCTCTACTCCCACAAACAGAATAAGAGATTTTACTAGCTTTCACACTACTTACAGTGGAAAACCAAGAGAAAATAAATACATAAGCAGAAGAGCTGGTTAGTCAAGCCATCTTTTTCACTCATCTTTCACTCATCTTTCACTCATCATTTGACTTGGGAATCAGGAAGAGAGAGAAATTCATATTTCCACCTGTTTTGCACACAATCACAATTTTATGATTCCATAATGCCAGAATCCTTTTAAGAGTGCAACTGTACCTCTGAGTGAGCTACTTGCTTCCAAATAGGTTTTGGGGACTTAGCTGCACTCAGCCTAGGATCCTCCTCACAGTGTCTTTCGAAAGAAAGAATCTGCCTTGAAAATAAGGTTGACTGTTGGGAGTAAGATACTGAGGAAAAGGGGATGCTATAGCTTTTGTTATTCAACTCTCAAAATAAAGGTTTGATTTGCAAGGCTGAGCCTTTTAAGACTTTTCCCTTCAAAATGTGGCCCCGTCTGTTCTGACAATCTGCCAGATGCACAGCTGAAATAGATGGCAATATATTTCAAAATGACAGGTTTAAAGATCCTCGGGGCTGTCAAGGAAACCTCAGTTTTCAGCAAGGAGAAAAACTATGCACAATAACAGTATTATAAAGTAGAAAGTCTACCCATCAAAGTAGACCAAAAAGTGCAATTTTTGTTTTTAGAAACTGTTCATTAATTTCTCCCAAACTCTCAACAGCTTCCTCATTATGAAAAAAGGGGACAATAAGACCAGTGAAGATACAATACATACAGACATAAGCCCCCATTATGTGGTAAATTCATACCAAAGCAATCCTTCCCAGAAAAAATAATTTAATCCTGTAATTCAGCTGTATCATTTATCACTATAGACATAGATCATGAAGAAATCAAGAATGAAATGTAATGCTTTGGGACATAGCACAATGTATTCACACATTTCAGTTTTGATTCTCTTCTGCCAAGACTCAACCAGTGCAAAAACCTTTAAAAATAGTAACCTTTGGGAAAAAAAAAAAGAGAGAGGAAAAAAAAGCATCACCATTATTCTTAGTGCTTTGATGCTCTTTACATCTGAATCAAAACTTTTTCTGAACATTTGCAAATAAATAAATCGGTTGTGTCATGGAAAGTATAAAGTAATCTTAAATATATATATATATATATTATTTCCTGAAGAACCAACTTTAAAACTGTATTCTGTGAGTTATTTAAATAAGAAAAATGTCTCACAAACACTGAAGTGCCACGGTGGTTTGATCCAAGAGAAGACAAAAAAATCTTGCCTCATTTAATCTAACAAAATGTAGTCTTAGAATGGATAGCAAGATTTTCCATAATGTACAAAAGATGAGAAAAAAAAAAATCCAACCAAAGAGCCTGAATGGACACTGGGAAAAATAGTTTTAGCTGAAGCAGAAGATCAGGGGGAAAATACTCACTTTGACATTAAGTTATTATAGCACTCCCACTGTGGTGGGCCTTCCACTGAGACTAGCTGGGACAAATACCTGACTCCCTATTCACAGAATTGTATAGTATATAGAGAGTAGATATGATAACATTGATGCTTTTGAAAAGACAGAACTGTATGAGCCAAGAAACCCTTACAACTGATGTTTAAGTACCTAATTTTGCTGTTCTAAGTTTCCTCTTGGGAGTGTATTCCAATTTATCTGTCTATTCAAAAAGGTTTGCTCTCTTAAAAAAAATACTTTTTTATGTGCCTATGAAGAATTGGTCTTTCTACTGATTTGTCTAATTTCTTCTTAATACAGATAAAATGTTGAGACAGGTTAGGGTGGGAGTGCAGGAGGAAGAGGCAGATAGACAACAATTCTTGAATGTACAATAATAAAACTCATGTGCAATGAGGTGCAAGACAGATTTTCCACTTGTTTTCCCAAGGAATTCTGAATACTTAGAATAAGTAAAGTAAACCACATAATTCCTTCACCTACTTGGTGATCAAAAATTAGTTTTGTCCACATATGTATTTTGGACATTGAAAAAAGTCTTTGTGAACAGCTTCCATCCAAGAGGGTAAATATATAAACTCAGCTTGAGCATGCTGTCCTAAAAAATTAAAAGTTCTGACAAACAGATTTGCCAACATGGGATCTATTACAAACACAAATATAAACTGCAGTGCAGACAACCTTGGGCAAGCTATAGATAAGGTCTCAAGGGTTTTATAAATACATTTTCTGAACCTCAGTTTCTATCTTTCTTTTAAACAGCATTAGTAATAGAAGTTTTCTGGTATTTTATGCAGCTGTTAGAGCTTAGGTATTTATAGATAGCATTGAATTGTGTAATACAGACTTAGACATTGCCTGATAAACAAATTTGGAAAGTGTATGTAAATTTATCTAGAGACTTTTCAAATGAAAATAAATTCAGCTAAAAAAAAAAATCTATTTTTTCTATTTTGCTTGCTTACTTTGATTAAGTAAAAGGCACTACCTGCTATACTGAGGAAAAAAAAATGAATAAAATAAAATAGAAAGTAAAAATAAGCATAAATAAGCATACAACCTCATATTTCAGGTAAACTGTGAATATTTAGTATCAGGTTTGAAAGAGTTATGACTGAAAGCTACAAGGCAAAACTGGTGAAGAGTTTCCTATGAAAGAAACAATCCATTTATCCATTTATCATTGGATAAAGGATTTGAGGTAACAGTCAAATAGTCAAAACATCACCCAGTGCCTGTTTGCTGACACTGAGCCAACTCCTGTTATGTGTTTTATGAATTTTTCTTCAAACACAAAGGGATTTGGATGAAATCAGGCCATTTTAGCATAGCCTTCAGTTCCTATGCCACTACAAACATCTTAGTCACAGACATTTGATCTGGTGCAGATCATGTAGAAATGGCTCTTGGGAAAATGAAGAAAAAAAAAAACAAATCACTCAATTTTACATTTCCTGAAGTAGGCATTTCTAAATCTGAAGAAAGCAGCAAGGGAATTCTCACCAAGTCACAAAAAACGCATTTTAAGGGCAAGTAGTTTTTGAACTAACACAATAACTAAATACAGAAGACCCCAGGCTTATTTGTCAAAAATCCAGAAGAAACAGTTTGGTTGTACTGTAACATTTTATTCCTAGATTATAGCAGAGAGAAACAGCAATCTCAGACCAAAAAAAAAAAAAAAAAAAAAGGAATGTAGAATTGTCTCTGCATTATTGTAGAAGCAATGTGCAGATATTTCCAGCCTTAAAAACAGAAGCAGAAAAGAGCATTTTGATTTTACTTCAGTGGAGGAATGAGTTGTAACATAAACCTTCCAACATTCAGTGGTACAAATTTGTATGCCAAACTTGCAATACTGTCTCTCTGTGCTATTCCTTGTTTAATTTCATTTTTGTGTGCACACTCTTAAAGCTTTTTCCATCTGATGTCCTCCTTCCTCTTGATTATTAATAGAATATTTAAGTTGCTTAGAAAGAGTAGGAAAAAAAAATTATTTTAATTGAGTTTTACTTCAATGTGTCACTCAACTCTTCATAGAGAAGACATCAGTAACATAAAACCTGTATATCAACATGAATATTATTAAGACATTTGTTATTGCAATAAGATAACTTTTTTCTCAATTGTAACTCAGTTTTCCTGCCACTGGTAATATTGCCAGACACCTGCCTTTAGTCAGGTATTATTCATGGTCAGTCTTAACCCAGAAAGGAGAAACTCCTAGGGGAAAATTGTAACTGTGGATGCTGCATTTTTTTCTCTTCTTCCCACCACATTTGGAAAATATATATATATATATATATTTTAATTTATGCATCTAAACTAATTTTCTTTGTATTTCAATACACTAAACCAATAGCTGAAAAGGTTTTGCTCTAAACTTGACTTGATTTATGGATGTCCTTAACATATGAAGATAGAAAGTATGTATGTTGTGCATATTTGCTCTGTGTATGTACATACGCAGAGAGTGATCTGTAACAGAAGACCATAACTCTTCTTAGGTACTTGAATTCCATATCTGCACTTGTCAAAGTGTAAGTTACACTCAACATAAGCCACCTTTATTTCACAAGGCGTATCATATCCTCAGTCAACCGTTCTTCCATGATTTTGTTTTGCTGTGCCTTTGATACATCATACAGCCCATTCTAGTTTCACAATAAGTAGGCAATATGCAACAGCTCAACCAAATTATTAGCTCTCATAAAGGAAATCATAAATGACACCTGTCTATATATTCCCATTATATTAGTAAAAATGCAAATTAAGAACATTAAACACCATAAATTTCCATCATACTGAAATCATGATGTATTCTCCCTGAGAAAGTGAGTACTCAGAGTTGTTTACACCTAAACAGCTTCAATATTTGCATAAACATCTATCGGGTAATTTTAGCAACATTCTGGATGCACTTCAGGGCTTAACAGAGCAGTCTGTTCTGCCTTCTGTGTAACTGTTAATGTAATATGACCAACAAGATATTTGTTACTGTTATACTCAAATTTAGACTTCTTTAAGAAATTTTGAAATTGGCCAGTTCATTGAATAAGTCATAATACAAATTTACACTTATTGAAACAGAGTATAAGTCTAGAAGTCATGCTAACTGGATTTCTAATAATACTAGCTGTACCATCCTGTCTAGACAGCTGCTTACATGATACACTGATACACACATCACAAACATGCAGCTAAATGTGAAGAGTTATAGTCCTTGGATGCAACTTACTCCATTTGTATTCTCTTCCATGGGAAGGGTGTGACAGCCTTGGCAGAAGTGGCTTAGAGCCTATAAAACTAGTTTAAGGTGTGAAGAAAAAAAGGTAGGATAGCTGAACCAGCAAAAATGTCAATATAGAGTAATATGGAATGGAAAGTACATTGGTCACAATGTACTTCCATATAGCTACCTTGACCTTACCAACCCCTCCTTCCCCACTGAAGAACAGTCAGCATTGATTTACTGGGAGGAGGTGGATGCACAAATGAGACTTCAGCCGTCATTTGTCCTCAGAAAGATCTTGACTGACTTGACAATATGGCACACATTTCTGAGATACCCATTTTAAAACCATATTGATTCAAATAACAGAGATTATAAGCTTCTTATAATGCTGGAGGCCTAAAAGTATGAGGGAATTTTGTACTGCTTCAGTACAGCACCTCCTTTTAAATCCATCCATTTTATTTGACTTATGGTTTTCTGCACTGTAAAGGCACTCAAGCCACCTCTCCCCTTGTCCCTGCTCCCTTCTTATTGCCCATTAAGCTGAGATGTGACAGCTTCTTTTAACTTAATTCACTTGAGGATGTCTTAACAGCATGCTGGCATGTGCTCCACCTCTAGACCAAAATCACCACAAGGTTAGGTGACTAGTGTGAAAACTGAAGTTGTCTGTATTTTCAATATAATTAACAGGTTTTCATAATTCATTGATGCAAGCCATAATATTAAAAAAAAAAAAAGTTCCTATTTTTTTAAAGATTCAATTAGCTTTCCAGTCACTGGATGAAGTAATCATCTGATCTTACTCTAGCTTAAAGTTACAGTATGATCCCAAAATTTACCTGAAAGATACTGATACTAAGAGAAGATCCATCAGCCAGCAAAACCACCCTATACTTCAGGCTACATTCAAAACTGTTGAGTTTAACCACTTGAATGGAAAACCTCTTCACTACTTGTTTCATTATCTTTGCAGACTAATTCATGAGATAGCAATGATTTTGATGCAATTATGCTTCATAATCATGTCAATGACTCTTTCTTACCAAGGCAATGCAAATGATTCAGGGTGTGAAATGTCTGATACATTATACGGTTCAACAACCCACCTTACAAAGTATGAAACTGGGTAAGAAGAACTGCGGTAAAATCTATTTTTTTGCCATATTTTATAATGAAATTTTACAAGATTAATCTGATTCTCTAGTATGTGAAGTTTGGCATTTCACTCTTCTTTCTCAATAATAATAATCTTTTTTATAAAGACCAAATGTATTTTTTTTTACAATACATGCCGCTTTAAGTCACATTGGGCACAAAAATGACACATTATTCTAGAAAAAAAAAATACTACACTTAAAGAGAAATTTTACCAAATTTTGACAAATTAGATGGCTGGGCAATCACCAACAATATGATTAACAAAAGGAAGTGCCATATTCCGCACCTGGGAAGCAGCAACCATGGATATACGTAGAGACTAGGGGATGGGAGGCTGGAAAGCAGTCCTGTGGAAAGGGATCTGGGGGTCCTGGCTGTTGGCAAGTTGAATATGAGTCAACAGTGTGCCCAGCCAAAAAGGCCAACCATGTCCTCCAGTGCATCAAGCACAACATTGCTAGCTGGTCAACGGAAGCGATCGTCCCACTCTGCTCTGGTGTGGCATCACCTTGACTACTGTGCAATTTTGGGTGCTACCCATATTCAAATCAATGACCCCCAGGGAAAAAACACACGTATCTTGCCAATACTTGAGCAATTAATAGATGTCTGCACACATCACTAATGATTGTTTTGGCCTTCTACTGGTGTAAGAAGCCCTATTGTAAAAGCAAAAGAGGGAGTCAGTCTGTATTTAAAAAAAAAATATTCTTAATAAATTGGTTAGACCCTTTCATACCTTTTGTACTCAAAAAAAAAAAAAAAAGTTTCACTGACACTATTGTTAGCTATGCCTAAAGAAAGTCCGAAGTACCAGTAGTGAACATTCAGGATTATCAACAAAATCATAATTAATTGAAGAAAATGAATCTGCAATCTAATAATGTCATTAAGAGGAATCATTTACGAAAGCTTCTCCAATTTGCAAACATTTCAAATTTGCAAACATTCCAATTTGCAAACATTTCCAATTTGCACAGACATTTCAATGTCTGTGAAATTCTATTCTGAATGATCTGGTTGTTTGTACAAGTTTACATGGTCAGGTCATCACTGGCACCTCCCACTGCCCAAATGCCTTTTAGACCTGATGTTTCCAAAAGCATCACAGACATATGCACTGATCTGAGTACTCAAAATTATGCAGATAAGTACCATACAGCACAGAGCAGAGAATGAACAGTCCATGAATATAGCTCACCTCTTTTTTATGGTCACTTAAGGCCACAGTTTTCTCAGATTTTAAAGACAAATCCCTTCACTGCCACATCATCTACATCTTAATTTCTTTATAAATGACTCCTTGATTTTGAATAAGGGTGTCATTAATCTTTGACCTATCTGTCTGGAAATAGAAATTCAAACACAGTAAAAGACTGAAATGACAGATTGCAAAGAAATATACACCAGGATTTATCCAGCAATACATATATTATATAAGCATCCCACAGTCAAGGAAAAACACATTTAGTTCTCTGATGCCAGAAGCTGGGACTACCAGAGACAACAATTTTATTAACAATAAGATGCTTAATGCCTCTATCTGACATCATAGAATCATAGAATCATAGAATATCCTGAGTTGGAAGGATCCACAAGGATCATCAAATCCAACTCCTGGCACCACACAGGTCTACCCAAAAATTCAGACCATATGACTAAGAGCACAGTCCAAACAGTTCTTAAACTCCAACAGGCTTGGTGCTGTGACTATGTCCCTGGAGAGCCTGTTCCAGTGTGCGACCTGATCACTCTGTACCTAAGAAGAGGTGACTTGCCTACAGAGCCCATAGCACTGTCTCCCTGAAATCAGGTACATGAAAGCTTGACAAGGTTCTCTTTCAGTTCACAGAACTGGAAAAAAATTCTCCAGTAATTAGAACAAGTCATATGCTCTGGCAGGCAACCAAGTCATGTATCTCTGTTTAGAAATATATCAAGCTTAAAATCAATTACTTTGTTTGCCCCAGTGCTTTAATAGAAAGGCAGTTTCAGCACTTAACTTTGAATTATTTAGAAGCTCCAAGACAATGAACCACAAGAGGTTGGGAAATCACAAGAGAGTCATCCCTGTGATAGAAATGATGATAAAAGTAACTAACAATACATACTCATATTCCTTTTCTCAGACACATGCCCATACTTCTCCCAGCATCTCTTGAACAAATGTTGTTTATCAGTTGACAGTAACAAAAATATTCTGAAGAATTCAATGGGTAAAATAGTCATATGGTTTGAGAAAGAGGCAAGTTATTCAAAAATAAACAACCCAGAGTGCAATCAACTTCCTGAACTATTAGTTTATGGCCAACACATACCCATGGAATATGTGATCAACAGTACATAACTATTCTTATTCAAGCAGAATGCCATCAAAGGTAATTTTTCCCAGGTGCAAGTTGTAAAGGATCTGGTACCACTTAAGTTACCTTGGTAAAACAACAACTGCAGTTTTAGTGTGCTCGTATGTATATTACAATAATAGAAGAAATTATTCATTAAAATATTGTCAAGGGGAGGGAAAAAAATCACAGATTAGTCTGAAGGTGATGTTCACCATTAGCAAGAATTCAGTGGAGTTACTGGTTTGAGACAGTACAATGCTGCACAACCCTTCCTCCCACTACTTCTGTGTCACAGCATAATGTCCCACTGGGATTAGCAAGAGACAAGGGATTAAAAAAAAAAAAAAAAAAGGCAGCCCACTGTTGTTTCCTTCTTCATTTTCAGCACACTCTGTCCCTTAATCTAATTTATACCACAAGCAGCTGTATCAGCACAACAGATGTGCCAAAGGGGTGCACAAGCAAGAAGTGGAGGAAACACAACTTTAAGCCAGTGTGGCAGCCAAGTACCAGATAAATCCACAGGCTCACAGTGTAGGAACTGTGATCATCATATAAATGAAGCAGTTTCCTAGACTGTTGTCTTCTTAGCTGCTTACAGTATCAAGTTTCTTAAAGGTATTTGCAGTGTGCTACCATCTGGGCCTGATCCTTACTTGGTATAAATCCACTGAAATCAGAATCCCATGTCACTTTCCATCATGTCATGAATATTTTCACCACACCAAAGTAAAGTATCTTAGATTAGATGTACATCACCAGAAGCTCTTACACACTGCAATAGGTCCAATATGTTTATTTCATCACACCTAAATATGTTTCAGACAGCTTCATTTTCTCCAGAGAATAGTTTTCCTCTGTGCTTGGAAGGTAAATTTAAATATATTAAAAGCTTTGCCTTCAGCAAAGACGCTTTCAGAACAGGAATACTCATCATTCAAATAAACGATAATGTTTTTTTCCATCAACCTGTTCATTTATCCATGCCACTATTTTTATTGATGCATTTCTCCTTCTAAGCAAGGTTGAGTAGAAATCTACATTCTAATTAACATTTCTATATGACTATGCTCTGATTAAAACTAAATGGAAACATGCAGAAATTTGCATTGATCATTCAAAACTAAGCTGTAATTGCTCTATAGTGATTAGGAATGGCTTTTCATTTGGGTTTCTTTGGCAGTTATTACATTGGCTGAATAAAAGGAGACTTCATTCTGGAAGGGGAATTCCTTTTTAAATTTTTTAATCTGATAAGAGTTTACAAACCCAGTATGGTATGTGCGGCATTCATTGCAGTGAATATACTCTTTCCTTTTTGTATCAAAAATATTGGCTATTCTTCATTAGGTCCCAAAAGAAGGTTTGTACCTCATGTTCCACTCTCTGATATTTGTGTGAGAGATTTCTATTAATATGACTGGGCATAACATTTGACCTCATCTATCTACACTGTGTTACAAGTGTAACTCACTAATAGGAATGGTGGACATTCACTACTATTACTCAGAGAAGTGCTAGTTACCAATGCAATTCCTTACTGTTTGAAGAAATTTAACTTCAAGGAGTAAAGGTAACCCACTGAGCCTATCCTTACCAGCAGATTTACTGTAACATAGTTTGCACCAAAGTTTATGTTGGCAGAAGCTAGCATAAATCCTAAGAGTTCTGATTTTGTGAATTATGCTGGAATTCCAGAACAAGGATGCAAGAAATCTGCTTGTGCTTTGTAGTATCTGTTGTACTATTCCTTTAAGAAGCTTGCTGTACCTCTTAAGATTATAATACTAATGTAATCGACCAGGACATAAAAAATTTTTCATATTAACATTCCCAGTAGTTGAATGTTACTTGATTGTTTTGCACTTGAAATACCAGTTTCTGACAAGGTATTTCTGAATCTATTTTACTATCTACTGATCTGAGTGATCAAAACATATTACTCATTTACTTGCCTGTGCAACTGGTAAAGAAAACTATGAGTACTTAGAACATTTCTGTTCACATTGCAGCGTACTGTCTGAATGCACAAACTGGATTCCTTTCAGATGAAACTGTATCAGAAGCTCATCAAATATGCCAAAACCACTGAAGGGCATTCAGTCCATAGGGTCATGCTAAAGATGGTCCAAATTAAAATTCCTGAAATTAGTCTAGAATTAAGTCAGATCCTCCACACCACCTGTTTCACTGAAAAGATCCAATCCTATTTCACCATGCTAAAATGTGCCAGAACTGTGGTGCAACTTGTCTAAATTCCCTTCTCTTTTTTGCTATTTCACAGAAGGTTTGTCATTAAAGTTGGCAGAATAAGATTTATCCATGTTGGAACATTCCTTTAGTTTAATATAGAAGTTAAAATGGCAGAATTGGAAATAAATTTCCCAAACGAATTGCATAAAACACACCAGAACTGTATGAGGAAGAGGGTAATTTATTCATTAAATGTTTTATTGAATTGGAAGGGCCATAGTATAATTCAGAATGGAAAGGATCATAGATCTTAGTCCAGCCTCCAGATCAAAGCCTAGTCAGCTCTGAGCTCAGATGTGGTTTCTCAGGGTTTATCTTCTCTCGTCCTGAAATACTCCACGGACAGAGACTGTAAAACCTCTCTGGACATAAGTAGAAGGTTTTCCTTGCACCCAGTCTGAAATTTTGTTTCAGTTTAAGCCTATTGCCTCTCATTTTCCCACCATGTGCTGCTGTGAAAAGCCAACTCCATCTTCTTGATAACCTACTTGTAGGTACAGGAGGGAAGCTGTTGTGTCTTGATCCAGACTGAACAAGCTCAGCTCCTTCCACCCCTCTTCATAGGGCAAATGCTCCAGCTTGAATGACTTCCACTAAGCTGGTTCTGGTTTCTCTACATATATATGTTTCTGTACTGGGGAGGGAGAATTGGATGTTGTGTTCTAGATGCAGACCAATGTGTGCAGACTAAAAGGGAATAATTATTTCTCACAGTCTACTGATTGTGCTCCTGTTAACAAAGCCCAGGATGCTCTTGGTCTCAATTGCTGCCAGCACACACTGCAGGCTCCTGCTGAGCTTGTTGTTGTCCCAGAGCTCCCACAGAGCTATTCCCACTGCCAGTCAGTCCCCAGACAGGGGTTCTTCCTACCCAGGGGCAGGACTCTGCACTTGCCTTTGTTGAATTTCATATTTGCATTGAATATTGCAAGCAGTGGAATTGATTCTTATGCACATACTGAGAAGGTTAGTGATGAGCTCTAAAGCGAGTCATTACCTTAGTGCTTTTGTAGGTTAAGAAAGGATCCATTTTATCTTTAGGAAAAAATAGTTAGGCTTGTCCAGCACTTAAAGAAAAGGGGACACAAGTTCCTAGCATGAAATTCTCACTTCTCTTGTGCAGTTTGCAAATCAGAATGCTAGCCTGGCTGCACTAACAGGCACAATGACGAAGAAGAGGATGTTATACTTCTTCCACACAGGTTAGAGTTAACTTAAAGACTCCACTAGAACCACCACAATAGAATGGTTTACCCATTTAGGTAAGAGTTTAAAAAGGAAATAAATAAGGTTCTTGTGTTTAGCCACATCAAGCTCCCAAATACATATACATGAATAGGCCTTTGCACAGAGCCTGAAGCACATCTACCCAGCCTTACTATTGGTGTGATTTTTGCATATGTCCAGATCATGGCTCTTTTGATTCACCCATCAAAAGAGATGGCAATGTCAGAACAAAGATGGATCAGTCAGATTTGATAGCTGTGATGATTACACAGGCAGACACATGATAAACAGCTCTTGATGTAAAACATAAAGCATTTCTCAGTATCTGAGTTAAGTTGCTATTGTTGTAGGTCAATTAGTCTTGGACAATGTTTCTGCTTGAGTATTTTCTGCTTTTCCTCATCATGACATTCTGTTGCTGCCTATTTACCATGTGAAAGTCAAAAGAGATGGTGACTAACTTGTATTCAGTCATTCATACTCTTGCACATCTTTGATGATAATTCTAGCATGTTTTCTTATATTTCCTATCATTTTGGAAAGTATGAAAAGGCTCTCTGAGCCCCACAACTACTCTCATCCATGAAATTGAACTTCAGTTGATCACAGGTGCTAAATGCCACCAGATTAACTTCCACTGCTGATTAATATTATCCAGATATTAGAATGAAAAGCACAATAGATTTGTTCTCTCTAATCTCTTCTACCCAAAATGACCTACTGACAAACACCGATAATGTGCTGCTGCTGTTAATGGGCATTCTGTTCTAGCTTTTTGCCAAATTCTTTGTCAGCCCTGAAATGGCTTTGAATCCTGCCAATCAGCATAAACTTTTTAACAGTGACCATTTAAAATCTGTTTTCATAAAAATAAGTGATCCTACATGGAGTTTGGCTGACAAAATACCGTAACTTTGTGGGCTGCTATCCATAGCAATAAAATGATGTCTACAACTGAAAAAATCATACAGAATGAACTGTTAAACCCTAGTCAGTCTTTGAATTTGTCTACAGCAGCCTTTGATAGAGCCTACAACTTCGAAAGAGAAAGCAATCCTATTGAAAGTTATTACTATCATAAGCTTTAATTCCATGGACAGCCATATTTGACACCGCTATGTGAAATTAAGCAAACAAAGAAGGTTTTGAGAGGCATCATTTTGTGTCCCCAGCTATCACAAAGAAAATATTGAAAATCATTGATCTTTACTCACTTACATATCCCATAGTGTACCTGTCTCAAAATGTATAAATAAGCTGCATAGCAAATCATTCCATAAGGTTAAAAGGTCTAGATCACTCAGTATAAGAACAGCTATACTGAAATCAATTAAGTCAATATTTTTCACATCTAGATTTTCTAAGCAGAAAAATGCATTTCTTTGTAGAAAATTGTGAGAAAAAAATTAAGTAAGGTATAAATTATGTATAACTAGAGATATGTGCATGATGGCAGCAGAAGAAATGACATGAATAAAAGAATAAAGAATAAAGAAATGGTAGTTGTCAATGGCACTTAAATCGTCAGGTCATCAGACATCATATCACACATCTACATACATTTCAAGACATTCTAAGCAGTAAGATAAAAGGCAGACTACACCCCAAGATGGAAACAAGGCATTAGAGTAGATGGGCAGATCTTCCTAATGGCATTCAAGAAGGAGGGACAGGATTAAAAGCTAAAAATATCACAATCACTGTCATCTATTTGAAGGTACAAAAGACACATCCAAGAAAACAAGCTAAATGAAAATACCCGAAGCGACATTATGAGATCCTCCACGGCTGGTGATTCTTGCCCTCTATTTTATCGCTGGTAATCCTGCCCAGACTATTAGAAAAACATTGTGTTAAATGAAAGCACGAAGAAATTAGTATGAAAGTGTGAGAATATGCGATTACAATTCTATGCAAGAATAAGTATGAGTGAATGAAAATATTTCTGTTTCAAAGAAATAAATGCAACCTTCCTTTCCGATTCAGCTTTGTTACACTAGCTATAATGTTGGTTTGTCTGCTCAGCACCCATACCTTTTGGAAATGTATTACATAAAGTAGTGCAGCAAGTATTTGAAGAAACTCAGTGACTAGCATGGTTCTCTTCTGCAGAACTTATGCTATATTTAAGATATATTACATTTCATTTAACTTCTTTGCTACCATTTAACTATTAGTGTTTTGTACTCAAATATTTGAGAATTCAGAACACAACAAAGTATTTAAGCAACAGTGATCTTCACAGGGCAAACCATAAAATATATTTGAGTTAAATTGGATGTACAGCCAAAACCAAGCAAATTTTATTTCTTAAATGTAATGATACCACATGGTATTTCCCTGGACAATATTTTTTTTTCTTTTTGATAATTCTTTGAATTAAGTATGGAAGGACCAGGAAGTGCTGTAAATATATATATACATATATATAACATATATATATATATATAATTGTAGCAGGTAAGGGTGAAAACAAACTCTGTCCTTTGTTCATATCTCTTGCGGTTAAACTGAAGATAGCTTGAAAGTAAGATATTTGACAGAAGAATACAGACTAAAGATACAGCTGCAGTGGCATATGTGAAATGAAAAGAAAAATTGGTGTTTTGTTGTTTTTTTTTAATCAAATAACATTACTATACTCCTGTAATATTTATCTGAGGTGCCATCAAGAAATTCCTCCATCTTCAAGCCTGAAAATATTCACAGCAATCAAAAATAAGCAAAGGTGTGAAATGTCAGTTTAAAAACAACACTGTAGTACATACCAGAAAATACAACAATAAGCTTTATACCCCTATATAAAGGGAGAAAAAAAAAAAAAAGGAAGAAAAAAACATACAAAACAAATAAATCAAACAAACAAACAAAAAAGAATAACATATTTCCAGAACAATATTTGCTACTTTAAAAATGATTTCAAAAGTTGGCTTCTTGCATTATAGCATGCCAGGTATTGTTGACTATTTCATTTCACATTAAACTAATAAATATATAAAATAAAGCAATTCATCCACTTTCCATTCAAACTTATGCAGTCCCAAAAGCAATGAGCTGATAGGCACTTCAGTGTGAAGGCTTTGTGCTGCTTGATATGCAGAAAGGGCGCTTGAATACTTTTCTCAGAGACAGCTATAAACTGCCAAACTAAGATTAGCAATCATGGCAAAATATTACATTTCCCAAAAGTCATGGACATTGTGACTTCTTTGACAAATGGGACTTATTTCAGTTTTAAATGACAACAAAGCATTGAAAAGTTTTAAGCTTCGATTGCATCTTAATGCAGAAAAGGAGCAGAAAGTTCTTTTATCTTATTGTAATGAACCTCAATTCATAATTCATAATTTTTAATATTTTAATAGATTTCATGCTTTAGAGCCTACCCAAGCAACTGGAAAGCCACAGGGTACAGAAGCATCCTCACTACAACACAAGAGTAGTAAATAAGATTTCATAGTTCCCTGAGCAATGAAAGCTTTCCTCAGTAAAATTTTATGTACCCTTTACCCTCACACATTAGAGAATTTCTATCAAGTAGTTATTCATGATGTACTCAGAGATTCTATACCAGTTGTTTCATATTCTTCTCTCTCTGGAGTTTCTAAAAGCTTAAAACTACTGTGAAAATTTTTCAGCAAACAGTAAAGAATAAAAAGTCCTTGGTCTCATGAAGTCTTCAGGTAGTAACAAGAAAATGAAACACAGTAGAGAAATCCCAGATATTAAATAAGTAAATAAATAAGATGGACAGTTCTACGTTTATTTATTTAGACATAAATACTGATGTTAGAAATTTAATGATTCATTGAAACAAACACAGTGCCATGTGCTTGCAAGGCAGGTTGCCAAGAATAGGCTCTCCAACCCTGGAATAAAATAAGGTTGTACCTATATGTGTCCAGAAGAGCATAGTGAGCATACGTTCAGGATCTCCTGTTTTGCTAATTGTAGGAGTCCAAAGGTTACAGCAAGACCTACAGCATCAGCTAATAGGCTTTTACTCCAGTGGAGGTAGCAGCACATGTTCCAGTTCACCACTCCTGTTACAAGAGTGGTAATCTTGGGCATATTTCCACTCAAGTGATTCAACAGGAATGTTTACATACCACCTAGGCCCACCTTGAAAACTCCTTATAAAACATTACTGATTGTAGAGCTTTCTCTGTGGATGCAGAGAAAGTCACAAGAAGGTATCTAGATGTTCAACTCTCTAATGAAAAAAACTACAGCTGTTCTGGATTTTAAAAATATTTCTGTTCTATCCTAATGGAGGACTTTGCAGCTGTTCTTTAAGTTTTCTGTGATCTCTCACTTTCTTTTTTCATTCAGCTTTCATCTGTACCGAATAAGATCTTTGAGGGAGATTAATGTGGGAAACTCTGAGGCATCTTTCTCCTGAGTGAATGAAAGAAGCTGAGAGCAAGAAGATACAAAGTGAAACTAACCACCAAATTGCAAAAGAAATAATTGTAGCTGACAGAGTTTAAATCATTCTATTTTTATTAAGGTAGTAGATTCTAGCTGCCCAAGAATTTTCTGATTTTCCTTATTCAATGCTTTGCATTCCTCCACAGATAAAAAATGTGGCTTTATTCTACTAATTGTTAGTATTTTTAAATGGGTTTTATTATTTTTTCAGATAAGACATTATAGGAAACCTGTAAAGCACTCACATTATACTAACAAGGAGATGGGTTATGTAATTGTCAAAAACATACACCAGCATATATGCTTGTCTCAGGAATGGCAAATCGAATCTTTTGATTTGCAAAAAAACATAAGGATAATTGCACCTTGGTAGAGCTAAAACTTGTCATTCTTCCATATTGATAGTTGAGGTCTCTGTAACATAGTCTCATTCTTAGCCATCAAATACTTTTTCTTGTGAACATTTCAAAAAGTTTAGTAAAATTATTTAACTATTCCTTACACAAAGTAGAAAATAAGGAAGACTTACAAGAAAAAAAAGGAAACAGGCTAGAAGGATAATCAGAGTAATGAAAGTGTATATTATGAAGAGGTTACTTCTCAAATGTCCAGTTTACCTTTCCCTAGGAAATTAGAGAGGTTTGCTTCCAATCAGCCTGCAGGATTATAGAACCAAACTGAAGAACTTGAAGAAATGAATCTTCTGACAAGGAACTTCTGAGGTTTGTTTTGAAGCTTTCTAAATCTCAGGAGATTTATTTTAAGTTCCGAAATATTAATGGTAGGAACAAACCAAACTACTTTTTGAAAGTCACATTTAAGGACAGGTTATACAACCTAATTGCTATTATGGAATAAATGTCAGTTTTCCAGCTCAAAAGATCTCTCCAGTCCTTTTTCCTAGATCTTAATTTACTGATCAAAAACACTGTTAATAGTTTCCCCTTTCTTTGAAATCCTTCAATGAAAATATGGCAGAAAGAATAGCTAACAGCCTGTCTATAAAGAAAGGAAAAGATGTACCAATAAGCGTGAATATAAAAAGTCTACAGTTGCCTGTATGATTAATATGTATTGGAAGAGTTTCCATTATTTCAATTAGAGTTGTCCTGTTCATAGACAATATTTTCCTTTGCACTCATGCCATTCACAGAACTCCCGATGGCATCAGTGCAGTCATTATACAAGAACTGTAAATGCAATTTAAATAACAATTTTCAGAGCAAGTCAAAAAGAAGCCTAAAGGCAATGCTCCACATCTGCACCTTTGCAAATGTTGCAGAAACAGAAGTGTGTATGAGGGCTCTGTCCCAGATGAACCCTTAGAAATTCTGTCCCTGACTGTAGCCTCCAGAATGGGATAGAATGTTAAAGTCCTTAAACTTCCAGAACAGACATACAGTATAAAGGTTTTATGAGAGAATTAAGCTAATCATGCAGGGAATCATTCTATTAAACAAGTACTTCCACAAGCAGCATGAACAATGAGCACTTTTCCATCAGATTTTTATTCAATTTTAAAAGAATCATAGCAAGATCTTAGTGTGAACTCACCCACTAGCAGACATGAAAGAACTCACAAGAGGAGATGTTTGAGATGATGCCATAAAAGCTTCAACTGATGTTTCACATACATTCATAATCTCTACTGTTTCCACATACTAAATTTATAGCAGAGTGATTTGTTCAGTAGCTAATAGAGGCTTATACCTTGTTCCTCAATACTTATTCACATGACACAGTAAAAACAGATATTGACATTTCTGCCACTGTCATTTTAGTTGAAAATGTCAAAAAAGTTCAGAAGTTCAGTTCAAAGGAGAAAGGAAGAAGGGAAAAAGAGAAAAAAAACAATGATTACATTGATTGTACATTATTTATTAAGGAAGAAATACTTAGAAGACAACCTAAGCCATTTGTAGTACATATGTTAAATAAATAAATAGAAAAATTATTTCAAACTACATAGCTAGCATGTTTTCGTGCAGTCATCAATAAGTATATTGCAGGTAGAGCCAGCTTTTACATGTCTTCCATACAAGAGGGATAGAGATTCATTTTAGTGCGACCTTTTTGTGTGCTCCTATTTCAATCTCGTCTTATGATCTTCCTTAAAAGTGGTCTCACTGAACGTAACTTTGGGATGGAAATCCTTACCCAGCTACTCTCAAGGTTCTCAAGAGTGTTCTCACTGGTCAAAACAACACCTTGTGACGCAAGGTTAGCTGACTAAGGTCAATTTTGAAAAAGAGCAAAAGTAAAGAGCAGAATTTTTAAAGTAGCAGTGAAGTGAGGTACATTTTTCCCTTATTAAAACAGCAAGAAATTCTTCCAAAAGGTTGTTAAATTTTTGAGAAAAAGAGTAAACATTTTTTCTTTACTTCATTCTGCTTCAGTCATTCCTTCTTTGTGACCACGATTATCTTCTTCACTAAGTTTAGCCCCACCTAATACAGAGTTGCTTTTGACCATCACCCTTCTACCACAATTTATTTGTTCATTTCAGTAATCCCCTACTGGTGTTGTAGAGAGCTAACAAAGGTTTCTATGCAGCAGAAGTGCAGCTGAGATGCAAATTAAAGAGTCTACATTTCCTATTGATGGCTGCCCAACAATTTCCCCAGGTTAAGGCAGGCTTTATTTTTTTTTTTTCTTGGCACCCTCAGCAACGCATTCTGGTATCTCGTTCAAGTCTGGGCATACATTCAGCATACAGTACCAACCTGATTCCACAACTAAGACAGAAAGAATCTTTTGTGCCACTGTTAGTTTTCAATAATAGTTCACCTAGAATTTAAGGTTAAAATACCTTTGAGATCAAAAGCAGAATGGCATGAAATACATCTTTGACAAGTTCTGTCACATGCAACTTAGTGTCAATCTTGAAACTGAGTAATTCAATCTCCTTTACTAGTCATTTTGTCTTAATGTCATTACCAATGATCTCTGCATTCATTTTCAAATATATTAATCTATAGTTTATATTGGCAACTTTTCTAAAAAGTTTTGGAGTGAAATAAGAGTATTATCATTTTTTGACAAGATCTTAGACTATCAGAAGTGTCTCAGAATTTTTGGGTAATCAGGGCATTTAAAAAAAAAAAAAAAAAAAAAAAAACTAATGTGATCCACCTACTTGACAATAGCCAAGTATTCTGAATATTTTAAATAGTGCAATTGGATTTTAAAAATATACAAAGATTGGACAAAAAAAAAAACTTTATGCTATCTTATCACAGTTCTCTGAAAGATTCTGCTGCACATAAGTTTTATTTTGAAGGGTTTACAGATATTCTGTAGAAACAAGGATGAGAAGACATAATGAAACTTGTACCTCACTGAGAACAGAAGTGCTGTTACACAAGATTAAATAGAATACATAAATGAAAGAAAAAGCAAAGGATATACAAAGGATAGTAGATTTCACTGTAGTGATTCTTATCAGTGCATCTATGTGCATCTATTCCTACCAGGCCTTATGTAATACAATATATGTATTGATTATATATAATGAAGAGAACTCCAAAAATGAAGCAGCACAACACCCAGGAATTGGAGGTTTTGACTTCCTTGATGCTCTACCCCTGAAAGATGTCAGTGACCCCCAGAAGCTGGAGGTAGGAGCGCAGTACACTCTGCAAACTGAATATTACTCACATCTAATTTTCATGGAATCATAGAATTGTTTAGGTTGAAAAAGACCCCTAAGATCATCTAGTCCAACCTTTGACCTAGCACTGCGAAGCCCACCACTAAACTTTGTCACTAAGCTCCACATCTACACATTTTCTGAAGACCTCCAGGGATGGTGACTCAACTACTTCCCTGGGCAGCCTGTTCCAATACATCACAACCCTTTCAGTGAAGAATTTTTTTCTAATATCCAACTTAAACCTCCCCTGGTGAAAATTGAGGCCATTTCTTCATCTTGACATTTGGTACTTAGGAGAAGACACCAATCCCCACCTCACTACAGCCTTCTGTAATATAATTATAGAGTGTGATAAGGTCTACTCTGAGCCTCCTTTTATCCAAGTTAAAAGATCCCAGCTCCCTCAGCCACTTCTCATAAGATTTGTTCCCTAGACCCTTCACCAGCTTTGTTGCCCTTCTTTGGACATGCTCCAGCACCTCAATGTCCTTCTTGTAGTGAGGGGCCCAAAACTGAACACAGTATTTGAGGTGCAGCCTCACCAAAGCCAAGTACAGGGGGACAATCACTTCCTTAGTCCTGCTGACCACACTATTTCTGGTACAAGCCAGGATTCTGTTGGCCTTCTTGGCCACCTGAGCAGTCCTGGCTCATATGCAACCAGCAATTAACCAATACCCCCAGGTTGCTTTCCACTGGACAGCTTTCTAACCACTCTTCCCCCAGCCTGTAGCATTGTATGGGGTTGTTGTGCCCCCAGTGCAGGACCTGGCACTTAGCTTTGTTGAACCTCATATAGTTGGCCTTGGCCCATCAGTCCAGCCTTCCTACCCTCGAACAGGTCAACATTTGCATTTACCTTAGTATAATCTGCAGACTTACTGAGGGTGCACTTGATCCCCTTGTCCAGATCATTGAGAAAGATATTGAAGAGAACTGGATCCAATACTGGGCCCTGGGTGACACCACTAGTGACCAGCCTCCAACTGGATTTAACTCCACTCACCATGACTCATTGGGTCCAGCCAATCCAGCCAATCAGTTTTTAAACCAATGAAGCATATACCCATCCAAGCCATAAGCAGACAGTTTCTCCAAGAGAATGCTGTGGGAAACAGTGTCAAAGCCTTGCTGAACTCTAGGTAGACCGCATCCACAGCCTTTCCCTCATCAATTGAATGCGTCACTTTGTTGTAGAAGGAGATCAGGTTCATCAAGCAGACCCTGCCTTTGATAAACCCATGCTGACTGGGCCTGATCACCTGGTTGTCCTCTAAGTGTCATGTGATGGCACTCAAGATAATCTGCTTCCTTGTCACCGAAGTCAGACTGACAGGCCTGTAGTTTCCTGGATCCTCCTTCTTGTCAATGTGCATAACATTTGCTAGCCACCAGTTGACTGAGACCTCCCCTGACAGCCAGGACTGCTGATAAATGATGGAAAGTGTCTTGGTAAGCACTTCTATCAACTCCTATATCATAACTAAGCAAGCCATATGCTGTGATATGGGAAATAGAAGAAGGCATCAGGAGGCCCAATAGACTTCCTATCACAGAATCAGAAGCTCAGCTTCAAGACTGCTTTAATGAAAAAGTTAAAGGCTTATGTGTTGCAAAAAATGTCTGCCAACACTGTCCAGCTAATAGTTATCTCAGTCCTAGAAATGTTCCAATTAACTAAAATAGCTAAGACAAAAGCTTGTCCTAAAGATTCATAGCCTAAAGAAAACAACCTAACAATGAGGGTAAGCATCCAGTGAAATTTAAACACACACACAAGACACACAAAATTAAATTTATTTATTTAATCAATTAGCTAGAGGGGGAGAAAAAAGATTAGTCATGTATAACCTGCTTAATGCTTTACAGCAGGATTTTGGCAAGAGTTTTTTGCATGAGAGAGCACCTATATACAAATGCATTCTTTTATCATCCTCCTTTTCAAAAATGCTACCACCACGATACCATTTGAGTTTTGTTCTGTGCAGGCTGGCCTCCATGTGAATATAAAATCCTATTAACTGTAATGGAATTATGCATAAATAGAGGGTTAATATAAATGGGGTTGCTCCATTCACTATCACCAGTTCAGTGTTTTACAAAATTTGGCTATCAAAGGTTGCAAATATTTTTTTCCCTTTCTGAAACTCTTCATGCACTGTACACCTCTGACATAATTACTTTACAAAGGTTTGTATAGTAATGTAAGTTTATATACTTCATTTTTATATCCAAGTGCACAGAGAAATAGCTAATAAACTGATTTTCATTGTTAAAATATTGATAAAAATCATACAGATCAACATGAAAAAATAATTAATATGAGCATCTTCAGGTAATCAGATAAATAAAAATCTGTATAAATTAATATATAGAGAGAAAAAAATACATAGAGATGAAGGAACTAAAAAAATCAGAGATGAAAATGGCCTATTCGAAAAAAATGCCTACTACAGAAACAAATCAAACAAATAAGAAGCCCCTCCCCCCCCAAAAAAACATTGCTCATCAGTATAATTAGAGTATTAATACCTATACATATGAATTCAATGTCAGAAAAGATCAGCTCTGATCTTTTGATCAAAAAAACTGATCAAAAAAAGATACCATTCTCTCACCTGTTAAAGCAACAGAAATACAACTTATTTGTATTAATTTGAACTACAATCCATTTCTGAAAAATTTTTTATTAATAAAGTTATTTGGAAAGAGCAAATAACCATCAGAATCAGAAGTCATGGCTGTTTATACTCATGCATGGTTTTCTGGCACTTCTCATGACAAATTCAGAGTTAACTCAGTGTCCAGGCCAAATTCCAAGTTTGGTAATTACATCCTGCCTCCTAAAATTGCCAAGTGCCACTGCCTGCAGCCAAGCTAGTGTCGAGCCAGTGGGTCCATACTTCTGCAGTAAACGACAAGATGTAAGTATATATCTTAATCTTGTAAAAGCCAATAGGTTTTTACAGTCCTGGTGTTGTTTAACTAGGTTCTACCAGTACAACATTTTGGGATGTCCATGTACATAAGTTTCCGTAAGACCAAAACTAATACTAATTCAAGAGCAACTGTTTCCTTGAACAAGAGACTTGTCTGAATGCTGTGGCGAGGGAGTTTGAGGGAAAGGAAAAAGCAGCAAAGAAAACACAGAAGCAGGTGTATCATCTTGGATGTGAAATACAAGGTGAGGGTGGAATCTCTTGTAGATCTTGAGCAATTCTTACATCCAACTGCAGAAAGAGAGATTTATTAACTCAATTTCCATAGAAGGTTTGTTGTTTTGTTTTGTTTTTTAAAGAAAAAACAGAAGTGTGTGAAGTAGTTCTGGCCATAAAAGGAAAAGATGTTCCATGCCATATGTGGCTGATGAGCCAGCAAGCTTCAAGAAACTACACATTCAAAATAAAAGAGTCCCGGGGGCAGGGGTGGGTGAAGCTTTTCAAGTACAATATATAGAACTCCATAACTTATCAGTTAGTCACTTACCTTCCACCAAATGGAGGACATAATAGCCATAAAGTACAAGTCCCCTATCTGTCATTTGTTGTTGTTCTCTGCTTTCATTAAATATAGTTTTCATTACCCTGAATACTTTCAAGGGGAACTATTTTCCTGTTTCTGAAAGAGGACAGGAGACTAAGGAAGCAAAAGCATTTTAATCAACACTCACTGAATAATTATCTCTGAAGGTACAGAGCAGCATGATCTGAAGCAAATTTCTACCAGCTGTATTTGTGGGTAGAAAGTTTGAATCAAGAAACAGATTCTCTTTTGATAAAAAAAAAAAAAAAAAAACACCAAACAAGTCTCCCCCAAACACATACCCCAGGACTTCTTTCAAACAGTGTAGTTACACTAAATCCACAAGATGAAGAAATGGCTCTTGCAATTTTTCATTTACAGAGTACTGTAAAACAAACCAAAACAGTTGGGAAGGAATTACCATATTTTGTTCACATATGCAAAGACAAAATACAAATTAATATTGAACTGAAAGTTCCTTTAAGATGGTAAATTAAACACATTCCCCTTTTAAATCTACTCCCAATTATAACCATTCTGAGGTGAACAAATATTATAGCTAAGTTCAACAGCTAAATTACATAAATACATAGCTCATGGTGACTGATGTGGCCAAGTTCCCTGACTAGAAAAAAAAAGTGACTAAGTCTCAAATTATCCTGTAAGGACCTTGGCCTTTCACAACTAATTAAGTGAATTTAGATAATTTCATCTCTTTCAATCAGAGAAAGTAAATACTGGACTTTATTGTACCTTAATTAAGTTTACCTCACTGTTTGACTTCTACCTCAAAGTGTCTTTTCAGACAGACTCCACATACAATAGGTAATATTTCAGGTCAGCGTGTGGGAGTACAGTTTTCATTAGCAATAATTGAACTTGTTTGCATAACTGTACAAAAAATTCTAGGAGCTCATTCCCCACAAAAGCTTCACGATTTTCAGAGGGAGCCTTCAAACTGAACGGAAAGCTTCCCCAGTGCACTGACAGCCAGTCCATTGCATTTATTTCCACCCACTCACCTTCATTTTTACTTCCATTGGCTCTACTATATTAATCAACTGGGGTTACTTCCAAATGTCTATATTCTAGAAAACTCTATGTAATTTAATTGGTGATCCTTAGTGACCTCACAGTCATGACCATTTAGACTCAGTTGACCGATAAGTTATAACATGAGTAAGATGGCAGATGCCTCTCAGGATGGCTTGGGGAAAAACGACTCAAAGCAGCAGAAACGAATTTTTCATCAATTACTTTCAAACAGACAAGGGAATTTGCATCATAATAATTCAATGGGTTTAAATGTGTAAGATAACATCTGAGCAAGTCTTAAGTTGAACCACCTAGGAATCACTTAAAGCATTTAGATAAAAGGAAGTTACACCTCTCACTAGCAATGTGACACTATTCATGTGCACGTGTTTGTGCCATAAGAAATATGAAGTAGTTTGAACAGCTTATTTTTTAAAGAGAATGTACTTTGCCACCCCACATCAAGATGCATTTTTATTAATAGAAGAAGCTATAGGGACAGATAGATTTTAAATCCCTGAAGGATGAGGAAAAGAGGAGTGTTGACTTCAGGGTAAGTATCAAAAATAACCTAGTAATCTGAGCAGATGTTTAGGAACAGGAAGACTCAGAATCAATGCTTGTGATGTCCAAACACTCATTGCAAGGGAGAAAGTCTTCATTGTCAGGCTAATCAGCAGTAACTTCATTGAACACCCTCCATCCAACTAGCTGGAGATAACACAATGATGAAGAAGGAAACCCTTCAATCACAGAACCAGAAAGATAATGATTCTTAATGTTAGGTGGTAAGACATTCACATTACGGAAAAAATGGAATCGAGTCTTGAGGGGAAAAAAAAAAATCCTATTAGAGGCTTTTGTCAAACAGTCATTGGGAAAAAAAAACAGTCTATCTTTTGAGCAGGCATTTAGTTCTTTCATGAATTTTGAATTTATTTAATATGTTGTCAGAGAAGCTTGGTACAGGTATTTGTAATTGTGCTGTTTTTCATTCTCCATTTGTGTGATCTCTGTGATGTGTGATTAAATTAAAAAGTGAATATACAGGCTTTGACTCTCATACATGACTTTGAAAATTACTGATCCAAGAGATCAGTAAAACTCTCTGCTCTAACACTCTTGAAGAGCAGAGGCACTTCCACTATCTAAGAAATTTTACTTATCTCCTTTTACAGTTAAATCTCACTTGAAATCTCATTTTACTATATACAGGCGACAGTACAGGCAATTATTCTCATTTTGGAAGTAGCTAGCAAAAGTGATGGTAGTAGTAAAGAAGCTATTTTTCAAGTCAGTAATACAGGTTCTTGGGACAAAGCTTGTGCATCCTAACGAAAAGCCCATGTAATCTCATCTTAATTGCTGCTGTTATTTGCTACACAGACAATCTCCAACAAATAGTAATTGGCCCAAAACCACAGTAAAGCCACATTTTAGCTCAGCAGTAGGAGATAATGGCAGTACTCACTGCCTAGGCAACAGCTGAAGACAGAGGTCTTCTACACATCAATCCTTGTTCACTTCAACAAGGTCATGATTACACTCCCTAGGCATTTTAAAAAGGGTTATTACTATTCTCTTCCCTGGTGGTACAAACTATATTTAATCTCAAGTATAAAGCAAACTCTAATTTTATTTACTATACTTAGAACTACCTCTTCTAACACCAAAGGAGTCACTCTGATTTAATAAACCAGCAAACAGGTAAGAAGTTTTCTGAACTTGTACAGATGGGGTTTACTTTCATTTGTACCCATGTGAAAAGTGATTTTCCAGAAATTTCTATTGTTGTATATAATCAAATTTTTGCACAATACAGATAGTATTTAGTCACAGAAAATACAAATGCTATGTCTTCAAAAATGTTATTGATCAATATTCCCTTTGTCAAGTGGCTTCATATCGATAATGTCTACCATTTCTTAGAGCTAATTATGCTTCATGACCTTTTGAGTTCTTAGAATATAATGAAATTTTTAACCTTCCACAGTTCTCTTGCCCATGTTTGCAAATGAATCAGGTTAGAATTGGTGACTAACAGCTACAGAAAAAACTATATTCTTCACAAACTGTGATTATCCATTTAGGCAGTTTTAATGACAGTTTAGCAATAAGTAATTAATGATAACAAGGAACTAAGTATTTTTGCTTCAAATTATATTTACTGCTTTTCATCATTTTCACAAAGGCTGTTTAGTTCATAGACAAGTATACTGTTTAAAATAAACAACTGATTTTCAGGATGTTCCGTTTTAAGATCTGTGGTGTTTTTACCCTGCTACACAGCTGAACTCCACCAAAACTCCTTTCTCACTCCCCCTCCTTAAAGAAAAAAGGGGAGAAAATATGATGAAAAGGGCTCAAGGACTGAGATAAGGACAGGGAGATCACTCAACAATTATCATCAGGCAAAACAGACTCGCTATAGGGATATTAATATAATTTATTGCCTATCACTATCAGACTAGAACAGTGAGAAACAAAAAGCAAACTAAAAACACCATTTCTTCTATGTCCTCCCTCTGAGCAGCACAGGGCAATGGTGGCTGTGGTCAGTCCCTCACGTTTCATCTCTGACGCTCCTTGCTCCTTCACAGTCACTCTCTGCCCCTGCTCCACGTGGGATCCCTCCCATGGGATGCCATCCTTCCTGAACTGATCCTGCGGGGGCTGCCCACAGGCAGCAGCTCTTCAAGAACTGCTCCAACATGGCTCCATACCACAGGGTCCATCCATCCACTGCTCCATCACGGGTCCCCCATGGGCAGGTAGATGATGTCAGTTGTTCTTCCCCTATCCACCAGTGCTGTAACCCCTGTCATATAAGGCCACCAGATTTTTCAGGCATGATTTGCCCTTAGTGAAGCCATGTTGGCTGTTACCAATCACCTTCATGTGCTTTAGCTGCTCCATCATCTTCCTAGGCACAGAGCTGAGACTGACTGGCCTGTAGTTCCCCGGGTCTTCCTTATTCCCATTTAAATATGGGGGTTATGTTTTCCCTCTTCCAATCAATGGGAACTTCACCAGACTGCCACAACTTTGCAAATATGACAGGCAGTGGCTCAGCAACTATATCCACCAGTTTCTTTAGGACCTGTGGATGCATCTCATCAAGTCCCATGCACTTTTGCACCTTTAGGTTCCTTAGATGGTCTTGAACCTGATCTTCCCCTACACTGGGCGGTTCATTATTCTTCCAGTCCCTGACTTTGCCTTCTGTGACTTCAGCTGTGTATCTGGAGCTCTTGCCACTGAAGACTGAGGCAAAATTCATTGAGTACTTCAGACTTCATATCCTGTTTCCTTCTGGAGAGGGCCCACAGTTTTTTTAGTTTATAAAAGGGCTTTGGCTTTCCTAACCCGATCCCTGGCAGCTATGACATTGTCTCTGTATCCCTCCCAGGCTATCTCTCCTTGCTTCCATTCTCTGTAGGCCTCCTTTTTCAGTTTGAGTTTGGCTAGGAGCTCCTTGTTCATCCATGCAGGCCTCCTGGTGTTTTTGCCTGACTTCCTCTTTGTTGGAATGCATTGCTCCTAAGTTTGGAGAAAATGATCCTTGAATGTTAATCAGGTTTCTTGGGCCCTTCTTCCCTCAGTGCTTTGTCCCATGGTACTCTACCAAGCAGATCCCCGAAGAGGGCAAAGTCTACTCTCCCAAAGTCCAGGATATCAAAGTCCTGGAGTCCAGGGTACCTTCTCATACTTCACTGACCTTGGTGTCTGCAGGATTGTTTCTCACTCCTTGCCTTCCCAGCAGCTTTTTTTCCTTCTTAAATATGTTTTCACAGAGGCATGACCAACATCACTTATTGGCTTGGCTCTGGCCAGCAGTGGGTCCCTTTTGGAACTGGCTCTCATCTAAAATGGGGCTCTTCTCACAGAGGACACCCCTGAAACCCCCCTGCTTCCAAATCCTTGCCATATAAACCCAAGACAAGATCATAATACATCCTTACATATGTGAGGCTATGTGTTTTATCTTTTGCAAGTAAGTATGCATCCCCTTTAAATCACCTAGTACATTGAACTCATGTTTATGTATGCTAAAACTAGCAGCCTCATTTATTTCCTACATCAAATTGTCAGAGAGAGAGAAAAAGAGTATATTCGTTAACGCAAATGAAAAACAAAAACATGGGCTGTGTATATGTATGGGACATTATGCAAGATACTGCAAGGAGTTAGGTGATCAGCCAAGGACTGTTCTTGCTTGGCCAAAAGTCAAGCCTACACAATGCTCTAGATTCTCTGTTCTTTATATGAGCTCTCCCATATAATTCTGTATTAACTTTCCCAAACAAGGAACCTGATCATGCAGAGCGGTCACCAGAAGGCGAACCCCACTGGGTCGCCTGCCACAACCACAAGCACAAGACATGAATCTGTATGAACCATTATCAGAAAAAGTGCTGCCCCTTTTAGTAGGAGCAAGCCTCAACTATGAGCCAATGCTCCATGGTGCCTGGTGGTTCCCTTCATCCTGCCAGGGCTCCTTGGTCTTCCCCTAAAACTTTCAGGACTGTCCATCTCTGGAGTGATAATAAACTGTATTGTATCTATCGACTGTTGTGTGGAATCTTGCCAACTGCAACCTCGGACCTTTGGTCCCACACAGTATCCTACAATTAATCAATTATATATACATACTTTGACTTATGATATCTGTTGAATAGTTCAAAGAAAACAGATTTTTACAACATGGAGTTCGCTACAGGACTTCTTCATGAGGCATCTTCATAATCATTTAGGAAACACAGAATGTTGAAGATCTTGCCTATAAGAAAGCTCTCTGTAATGAAGACAGATCCCTAGAAAGGATCTTCTACTGTTCCTACTGGTTTTGTTTGTTTTGTGGTGTTGTGTTGTTTTTTTTGGGGGGTGGGAGGCAGACTGAGGCTTGTTGGTGACTTTGTTTTGTGTAACTGTTTGTGTTTTCTTTTTTCAAGTATCCTATAGCTTTATTAAAAATATATGCATCTCAAGAGTAATTAGAGGCCTTTACCTCCATTACTTTGACTGAAATGTTCTTTCAAATCTTACATCTTTTATGGACATAAACCTCAATGAAAAAGTATAGAAAACTAATATTTAAGTACATAAAACTAATATCAAAGCCCTTGTTATTTTCTTCCCAATATTGTTGTTCAGCTTAGAAAGCCTTTACCTGGTGCTGTATCCACAGACAAGATTCAGTATTCCACTTTATTTAGCCTTTGGTTTACATTACAGCTACAAACCTACCTCTAACAACATAAGCACTCCCATTTGTCTTGTGCTTCTATATAAATATTCTCATTATTATTATTTTCATATGTGAGTAACCAAAATAATGCACAGTACACAAATGAAGTGTACTCTTGTTATCAGTGATTCTACAACTCTCTCGACAAGCCCAATCTTGGTGCTTATAATCAACATATAATGAATCCATGAGCCCAAATACCTTCTCTTCAACTGATTCAAACTACCGAGCTCCTCAACCTAGGAGTAAATATACTAGTAAGTAGGATCAAAGGAAAAAGCCTGTGCAAGCTCAAACAATGCTGTGGACTTGTTCACAACGTTTGGTTTCCAACCTAGTCATGTTTATAAATACCAGAAAACCTTGCTAGCCTACCTTCTGATAGACATTACAACTTCACTAGCAATGGAGTTACGTTACAGTAAATAAATATACAACTCACTTTTATGCATACTTGTGAAAAGTTTACATAATGTGAAATCTTCAATAAATTGAGCATACTGCTTGCTACAAATTAATTAAAATTATTTCTAACACTTCTAGTATCATCTTTAGCTTACAAATTGTCTGAAACTGTCTCAAGAATAACTTATTTTCTATGAGTGAAAATCATCTTGTGAACAAACTCTCAGTGATTGCTCACACACTTCTCAGAGGATCAAGGCTCAAATTCAGCAAATTAGATCTAGTCTATTTCACTTGCAATCCAAGCCAGACAAGCAGTTCATGCAAAATGTGATTCCTTTTAACTGCAAAAGGATAGATCATGACTGGATCTACTTCTTAAATGTTGCAGTTTGGTATAAACACAGCAAAACCAAACTAGTAACATAAAAGTGAACCTTAAGGCATGCTCTATGCCCGTATAATTTTTTTTATATTAACCTGTGAGTTACAACTCACAGTTTTATATTATAAACTCAAAGTTTATAATATAAAACTCACAGTTTATATAAACTACATAAAGTATATATAAAACTCACAGTTTTATATTAACCTGTGAGTTACAACTCACAAGTAACAATAAGAAGGGACTCTGGAGAAAAAAGAAAAAAAAAAGTACAGTAAGAGAACACACATGCTTAATTTAGAAAACTTACTATAGAGAAATATCTCAATGTCAAACAAATCTATATTATGTGTTGATAGTGTCTGGATTAAGATAAAATATTTACTCAAAAACAACCTAGGGATCTGTAATATTAATTTCCCTAGTCACAATTAGTACAATCCAAAACCAAAACCTTTTATCACTAGTGTTAAAATTTAGAGCGTTTGTTCATTTTCATTGCAGTTAAAAAAAAAAAAAAAAGTAAACACTTATCTGAGTATAAAAATGTTCCACAAAACATACAAAATAATAATGTGATCCATCAGCAAAACCTGTAAAACATTGGAGAATATAACTTTCCATGCTCTAAGATATCAGTCTGACTACTATGAATTTTTTAAGCCTCTGAAATGAAAAACAACTGATCACTCTCTCCACCTAGCTTTCCATTGAGGACAATGTGTTATATCAAACACAAACACAGTAAGATGATACAGACACCAGCCTTGAGTGGTATCTCAAAGGTACTTCTACATTTCTGTCATCACATTGTGATTTGCATGATCGCTGCAGGATGTTCAGGAATTATGTAATTTTGTCATAAATTCAGCAGAGGTGAAACTGAATCCAAGAATATTTGGTTTTCATTTAAGCAAAGAAAAGATAAAATAAAATGTCCATTCCACTCTGAATTAAATGGTATGTAGCAGCAGGTTGCAGATCACGGTACAGTTCTGCAATCCAGTGATAGTAGAAAGCAGGGTTTTAATATAGAAAACAGGCAACCTTTTTAAGCAAATCTCCCAATCGTTTCTGTTTACTGTAATTCAGTTAGCCTCATGAAGCATCTGAGATGACACACTCTCCCTTCAAAACAAGAGGAAAAAAAAAAAGAAGAAGAAGCATGTCTAACATGCATATCAGGTCCTCAGGACCAACTTTTCCCTCTACAGGTTCCAACCGGTCAACAGTATTAACTTAAGTAGTGAAATGTAGTTATGTAGTTCATTGGTGAAAACAGCAGTTTCAGTTGCAGTTTGTATTTTTACACCTAAATCAATGAAACTGAAACATTTGTTTAAGGCAGTATCATCCAGCAGTGTCAAAACAATTAAATGAAAAAAAAAAAAACTCAAGAAATGGTATGTGACAGGAGAGGAATCAAGTAAATCAATCCAAATGCACACCTATCATTCCAAGCATTTAATTTGACTGTATTTTCAGCGTTTGCAACAGGTGTTAGCAGTTTTCCTAATGATATTTCCATGCTTTCCATTACAGTCACATTTGCAGCACTTGGGTCTTTCAGAGGAAACAAACAGTGTAGTGGTTTATATTTACAAATAGAGAACAAGATGGCTACCCTAAGACCATATAAAAGTGTCATTGAGTTTAGGCACACTAACACTCCAGGAGTCATCTCCTTTTTTTTTTTTTTCAGTAAATATCTTAATTTGAGAATAGTTACTTACCTAACCTGTGGTCTTCAAATGGACCACACCAAGATGATGCACAGAAAATACCTTAGAAAAGCCAAACAATGTTTTTTCAGCAGCTGAAATCCTCTGTACCAAGAATCACAGGCTGCGTGTGTGTGTGTTTGTGTGTGTGTGTGTGTGTTTTGTTTTATTTTGTTTGATTCGTGGTTGTTGTTTTTTTTCCTTTTTGTTCTTTTTGTTGTTCGGTGGGGGGGTTGCTTTTTTTGAGTTTCATTTGTTTGTTTGTTTTTAAGGGGCTAAGAGTAAAACTTTCAAGAAACCACGGATCTAAAAAGATTTAAATTCACTGCTTTTGATTTTTGGAGTCAAGACTGATTAACAGATAGCATGAGCAGAACCCTGCAGGTGGATTGCTAAAAGCTGTAACGGGTTTGTGTGGCAGAAGAAAAGCTGTGTTTGTTTTGAACTCTTCTGGCCTTTGCAATATTTCTTGCTACAGTCATTCTGTAAGTAGAAACTAAACATTTTTTCCTTTCCAATTTTTTTAATTTACCATAGAAGTTTAGGTCTGTACAAAGCAATAGTCCAAGTATTAAAATAATTCACATTTTCTATTAGATAAAAGCTTAAACACATAAAGCTTTTACTCAAATTAAGCTGTCAGAACTGAGGTTTGGATCTGACCCAATTATTCATTTCACCTTTTTCACTGTTATTTAGAAGTTACTGGCTTTTTGTTGAGCTAAAAGAAACAGCTAATTCTTGGGTCTGTCTAGGTTTCTTCTCCAAATTTGCCACTAAATAATGGCTTTTAAAATGCTTTTTGAGTTAAATTTCACTTTCTGCTTGGACCTTAATCTGGACCTCAATTCAAATATTGAAATTTGCCATTGAAATGATTTTTTTTAAATGATAGATCATTTAGTTATCTTTAAAGAGAACTTAACTCTGATATCTCCAATGGCCGAGCCTTCAAAATTACTGCTCTGACAATCAAAATCATTGGCTTCATTGATATTTAGAATGTGATTAAAGAGGCTTATGATACCAAGCCTTAATTAACTTAATCTTTTCTGTCCTTTGTTAAATAACTGGTTCCTGTCAACTTATATGTCTGAGGAATTGTCTGGCAGGATGCTGTCACACGGGCCTTTATTTATAAATTATTTTTTAAAAGAATTTTTCAATAGCCTGGGGGGGGGGGAGGGGACACGAGGTAAAATGTGCTTATCTACATTCCTTTTAGTTTAATTTTAGGCAAGTGCTAACAAGATTGTTGGCCAAGGCTGCCACTGGAATCAGCAGCAAGGGAGTGACATAGGGTCCTGCAGCTCACAGAACTATCACAGACCACATTGCTGTGATGTGGTCTCTAAGAGAAGTGCAAAATGATGCTGCAAGATAAAGATAGAAAAGAATGACTAAAAGAATGAGTAAAGTTCATTTTATTGAAACTGATCTTGTTAGATCAGAAAATATAAAGTTATTTTGTGCTAATACATAAATACTAACGCATTTTTACAACAGCACGTATGAAGTAACAAGCATTCCCTGTGGCACAAATAAATTCTACAGCTCCACAACAAGGTGTTTAATACCAGCAGCAGGAGAGATGCCATTTGAGAGGAATAACAGTTTTCTAGCTTTTAAGATTCTCACATCCTAAAGTGCTTAGAATGGTTCAGTTATCTTTCCATAGATTGGTCTGTTGCTGTTTACAGGGTTTGATTTTGGCTGCATGCATTTCCCTCTCCCCTGCAATACGAAATGACAGGAAACCATATCTATCTGGATATAGTTGCTGTTAAATTCCAGATGTTGTATTGACTAATT
Source organism: Anser brachyrhynchus (assembly GCF_964034855.1). NCBI lineage: Eukaryota > Metazoa > Chordata > Aves > Anseriformes > Anatidae > Anser > Anser brachyrhynchus. The sequence continues at coordinate 110,554,824 of NC_137694.1, forward strand.
ACTGAATGTACAAATGGCTGCATTTTCAATGTCATCTCTAACGTCATTCTTATAAGATTTAACTCATACGCAGCACTCTTAATCCACAGATAAAGAATAACACAAAATAAAAAGACATATCAATACTTCCTCTATACAGAGAGCTGGAGATATAAAATAACTTCCTAAAGATCACATGATGAGAGTACAAACTTGGTTTCTTCGTTCCCATAATTTTCAAAAAATACACAAAAACTCTCTTGAAAATATTGATCTTCTTGACTTGTATGACCTCATTCATCTACTTACTATCACAGAAACAAATTGCGTTAAAAGGTGAGGAGAGAGAGCTTACCAAATTGCTTCATTTTGTGGTGGCTGAGTGAAAATATTATTGTGCTTTTAATGGAGTCTAGAGAAAATTCAACATAACCTCTAAATTGCTTAGTCTATTCTGAAATGGATAATTCCTTGAACAATATCCATTTGGACAACTGTTATTTATTTATTAGCAGGAAGAAACCATCACCAAATATTAGCAACACCGAATGTATGTATTAATTAACATTAACAGCTGAGGTACAAGGCTGTCTATACCACATCAAGACCCAATTCTACAAAAATGTGATCACGTATAACACGTAGTGAGGAAACCACTGTTTTCCTTAAGTCATGCTGGGAGGACTTCTCACAAACTAATGACCCCTTTAATACATGGAAGACGATAGCTCCTGCAGTGTAGGTAAACAACAACCCTGCACCCTACTTGTCATCGATACCTAAAGTATGTTCTCTACCAAGCACCAGAAATTACCCAGAAATACTATGAAACAACAAGATGAATTTGGCAGGAAATGCCCAAATTTGCCTTGCAAACAGTCACACCACACCTAGATTGACTAAAACTTTTGTGTGTGTATATGCCAGACAATAGCATTTTTTCAGTCAACTAGTGCATTCAAGATCAAAGGATCCTAGCAAACTTGAGTTAGGAAGTATACTCTGTAGGTCACCCAGTTTAACCTCCTGCTCAAAGCAGGTTAAGCTTCAGAGTTTGATCAGGAGTCTCAGATCTTGGTCCAGAAAATTGGAGTATTTCCCAGGACAGAGACTACTCACCCCTCCTGTACGACCAATGCCAGCGCTCAGATGCTTTCATTGTGAAGATTTTTTTCCTCATTTCCCACCAGAATTTCCACTGTTGCAACCTATGAGCACTGCTTTTTGTTATTTTGCTTTGTACTTCTAAGAGTCTGATGCCACCTCCTCTATAGCCCCCATTAATCAGTTAACAATAGCAATTACACTCCCCTTTTCCTTTTCTTTTAGAGGCTAAGCAAATCCAGTTCCCTCAGTCTCTCCTCATGGGACGTACAACCCAACCTTCCTACTAATTTAGTAACCATCCCCTGGACTCTGCAGTTTGTTCACCATCCCTCTTGTGCTGTAGGGATCAAGATAGAACACATAAAGATACAGCCTCATAATTGCTGAGTGAAGGAGGGTAATAATTTCCCTTGATCTGTGTCCTGGTTTCAGTTAGACCAGAGTTAATTTTCCTCCTAGTAGCTGGTAGAGTGCTATGTTTTGGATTAGGATGAGAAGAGCGCTGATAACATGCTGATGTTTTAATTGTTGCAGAGCAGTGTTTACACCAGGCCAAGGACTTTTCGGCTTCTCGCTCTGTCCTGCCAGCGAGCAGGCTGGGGGTGCAGCAGGAGCTGGGAGGGGACAGACCCAGGACAGCTGACCCAAACTGGCCAAAGGGGTATTCCATACCATCTGACGTCATGCTAAACAATATATAGGGGTGGCTGGCCGGGGTGGGGGGCCGGCTGCTCGGGGATAGGCTGGGCATCGGTCAGCGGGTGGTGAGCAATTGCATTGTGCATCACTTGTTTCTTACACATTATTAATAGTAGTACTATTACCATTCTTCTTATTATTATTACTATTGATATTATTATTTTCCTGTCTTAATAAACTGTCTTTATCTCAACTCACCGGCTTCACTTTCCCGTTTCTCTCCCCCATCCCAGAGAGGGAGGGGGGAGGGTGAGCGAACGGCTGTGTGGTGTTTAGCTGCCAGCTGGGTTAAACCACAACAATCTGCTGCCTGCACTCCTGCTAAATGCAAATCAGTATGCTGGTGGCCTTCCTTACCTCAAGGACTCTCTACAATTCACATCCAATTTGCCATCCACCAGGACCCCAGGGTCCTTTTTCTGTGGAGGTGCTACCAACCTGAGTAATAGCAGTACAAAACAACTCTGAATCAGTAGTGATGCCAGTAGAAGAACGGTGGAAATACTGACTCAGGGCCTCATTACAAATCCAGTTCTCCATTCATTCAGTTCAGTCTCACATTAACTCCATTGACCTATGCTATGTTTTATTCTTTTGTCACCTTCAGACAAATAAGAAGTAGCTACTGATTTACTGCTATATCTCGTGTATAGGAAGGAAAAAAAATCATGTTCCTAGTGAATATTCATCATCATTTTTGCTTTAAATGCCATATTGTGTGTTCAAAGGTCATAACAGTTCTCTAATAAAGTAATAAACTTCTGATATTTAGTCCATTACCTACTATGAAGGAAAAATTTGCATGACACTAATTATGATTTACAGCATGGCTGTGAACAGAACAGATATTTCCACAGAAATAGGGATGAGTAATGACACCAACTTGTGCTGAAACTAGTAGCATCTTCTTTCTGCTCTAACACTGTTCACAGGAGTTTTGCTTTTGCTGCCACTTTAATTATCCTTTATCACAGATTGGAATGGCATACACAGCCAAGGCCTTCCCTCCTTACAGAGAGCCCTGGTCATGGATTTTGCTGTTGTTCATCACTTAATCTCACCCTTTGTTTCTTCAAACTGCAGTATTTACTACTTTGAATGGAATACACAAAGATGCCCCGAACATCTGGGCTGGAGACTGTCACAAACTTTAACTGTGGATGAATTCTCAAAGAGCAAATTTTAGAGGGCTTTGTCTTTCACTTCACTGCATGAAGATATCCTACCTCCTTGATAAAACTGCATGAGGAAAATCAAAACCCAAAATCTTGAGAAGACTATTCAGTCTGATATGGGAAGATAAAAAGCCCAAAGACAACAAGTTCTGGTTATGCCTTGGAGTAGAGAGAGACGAAACAAAACTCTATTCTGAAGTTTTGCTTTACACAGCTACAAAAAACATCTCCAGACTCTGTATTCACAGAAAGCAGATATTCTCTTGACCACATGACATCATTTCTTCTTCCTATTTTTAGATATTATTGCATTACTCATTATTAATTCATCTTCGCTACCAGTTTCCCAATGGATGTTCCAAATAATGGACCTTGTATAATTTCTCAGACATTTTTAACAATACAGGGAGGCCACAAGACAGCCAGCTAATGTGGTTTTTTGTTGATTTTTTTTTTTACATGAAAATTTAGGATATTTTCTTTTGTTATTGATCATCTCTGTAAAAGGATGACAATCTTTGTTAAAAAAGCTGTACGATTAGAAGCCTAGTCTTTGTAATGTTACTGTGTAAGCCTCTCCTTTATCAGGTCTTGTTACTCTACAGAATTCTATGCAAGGTGTACAAAGCCATTGTCTGTCACATGTAAAATTCAGAATCATGCATATTATTCCTTTTTCTTGAATTATTTGGCTGCTATTTTACTTTTGCATAAAAAACAAAAAAGCCAGCTCCAGCTTTATTTATTTATTTTAAGTAGTGCTTTCTTAATCCTAACACAGAGGCTTTCATCTTTGAAGCAAGTAAAAAAGGAAAAGATAGATTTCTTTTTAAACCTACTGACTATAAGGGCTTGTTCATCCTGTAAGGTTTTTTTTAGTATTCTAATCCTTTATTCTGCTTTTAATGTAATGTGACTTTACAGTCAGAGTTGGCAGGGATTTTTTTTCTTTAAAGTATTATGCTGAGAGCCTGCATGTATCAAGGAATGGGCAATAGAATGAAGGGTGTTGGGTTCTTTTTTTTTTTCCTTGAATTATTTCAAATCCATAATGTTTGGCTAAAAGCTTGTTTAGAAATGAAGTTCATGTAAGTTTGTAGTATTTACTAGAGACACTAAAGCACAATAGAGTCAGGTGCAAACTCAGATCCATATTCCAGCACCTTAACTGAAAGACATTACCAGGCTTGCCTGAGGTGAAAGAATGGATCCCAGAGGTGTGCCTGTAATTCTAAACAGCCATTGCAAGCTAGAGCAGTTTTAGTCACTTTAACAGAAATGTAAAAGTCTGAACCTCCTCCCCGTTCATTCTTTCTGGAACTGGGATTACTGATTGTGCTTTCATTACGCATTCTGTTGTATAGGCCTGGATACCTTTTTAACATTCTAACATACCATCTGATTTTGGTTTACCTTTCAAAAATAAATTAATAAATAAATGGCATTATACCACAGACAGACAGCTGCAAAATGCTCATTAGATACAATCTTTGATACAATTATGGAATGAACTCTGTGTACCTACATCATGAATTTGGATTTATTTCCTCAGGGAAAAAGCCTAAACAGCATCGTTTTTCACCTAGAATTGCACACTGACCTGACCCTGGAATAAAAGGGCATTCCTTCCAATTTATTTATTTAGTAAATATATTGCCCAGACAGCTGGAGGTCAACATTATTTTGTGCTAGTTCTCAGGTTAAGTAGCCCATTCATTGCAGATCTCACTCCCTCTGGCAGAAGCTCCTGCAGGATTCAGAGTCATGATGGCTTTAAGCAAGCCCAGGGCCAAGATTTCCTTTGTCTCTGAGAAATTAATTTTGTTGTGTATCAGAATGTAAAGGTGCAGTAAAAACAAACATTGCAATTACATAGGGTAATAATACAGGAAGGTTTTGAAGTTTAGATTGGATACATCAAGATCACTGCCAGGTTTTAAGTTAGTTTGTTTTAAGTAAAATCTATATTTAGATCTCATTTAGACATTTTTCTTCCCCTTAAAAACATGAGCAAATTATTCCAAGTAGCCTGGACACAGAATGCTAGATTTTCACACAGCACAAACAGGAAATTAGATATTATAGTTCTTATAAGTCTATATGAACTAAGGGAGGAAAGGAGCTAAAAGTTGCTGCTAAGAGCTGCTCAAATCCCTGCTGGAGCTGCTGACAAATATGCCATTATCTTGTCATGTTTCAGAATAGAAGCTCCTACTTCTGAAAGGACCAGAACTTATGGGAAGAATCTGGTTATGGGAAGCAATGGAAAGATAACTTCTGCCACAGTAAGCATATTGAAAGACTATAGCTTGACCTAGCCATCCTCTGTGCAAAGAAAGTAAAAGTCTCTAAAGGAAGCATTACCATTGGGATCTGCATATTGCCATATTTTGTAAATCAAGATTTTGTAGCCAGGTAAGACCAAGTCATATTAATCTTAGGTCTCAGACCATGCAAGCTAAAGTTGGCGAGAATAAATTAAAAAAAAAAAAAAAAAGATATGATCCTGAAAGAGTTAAAAATAGGAAGAAAAAAAAAAGTAAAAAAAAAAAAGTACTCAGGATAAAACAGGACAATCATTCTGTTCTGGAGATTTATATCAATACCCTAGGTAATAGCCATAATGTATTGACAGGCACAGGCAAACGGAGGAACTTCTCTAGCACTTTTTGTAGAGCGAAGGTGTTGGTGCCCAGTATGCTGGACTGACTTTAGCAATTTCACTTAGATTATTAGTCTTTTGTTACAGGGAGACTATTATAATATATTCTGAAATAAGACAGGCAATCCATAAAGTACATTGATTCACATGTTTATACCTTTCCCAAAGAGCATACGTCACAAGCACACAATAGAGTGTACTAGAGTTTTGTGCCAAGCAATCAGCTCCATAAAATAGGTCATAACATTGAAAGTTCAATTTTCTAATGATTATAGAGAAGAAAATGGAAGATGCTTCACTTATTGCAGAGAATATGGCATAAATTAGGTATGGTAGCTGGACCCTAGGATTTCAAATAAAAACCGCTCTTTGTATGTCAAATGTTCCTTCAAAACGCTGCTCTTGCAATACTGATTTCAGATTATGAAATATGATGTCTATACAATAATGTATAATGCATTATTTATGTATAATGTATATTATATATTGTATATATATATAATGTAGAATTCTGTGATTCTATGAATGCAGTTTTCTTACCTATAACTCAACTATCTACCTTTTTGTAAGATTACTTATAAACGCAAAGCTGTCCTGCCTGATACGTAATTTCTTCACAAGTTTAGAAATCTAAAATCTGAGATTATAATTAAACACAAAGAAAAATTTCCAGTATAAACATTATTGTTTTGTAAGATTAAAGCCCTCTTCTGTCACACAGATTTATGGAAAGTACTCCTAACATGAATATCTTCCCCATCCTGCATTTACAAAGTGAGTTTTTGCTATTTTGGTTTCTCATAAATTATTTCCCTTGCATAACACCTTTTTATAAATAACACTATTCTTATGGCTAAGAATAAGAACACTAAGAATAAATCAAGCAGAACTGTAAAAGGGCAAGTCAACATAGTTCAGAATGCCATTTGGGGATGCTTGAGACATACAATACATCAAAGTCCATACTTCAGTTCTGAAAACACATGCTCCACACAATCTAATCATTCTTTCACTGGCATCCAAAAACCAGAAATATATGTGTATATATATATATACGTTCAGCTTCAAAAAAGTCTTCGGATATATTTCAGATTTACCACAGACTGAAAAGGGAGTGAATTACAAGCATTTTCAATGACTATAACAAACTCTCCATGCTGCTCTTCTAATAAAAAATTGAAAACTCTCCAACGAAAAACAGGATATCTTATTATCCTGTTACTAAGATATATCTTAGTAAAAGAATTAACCAACAGAACATAGGAACACATTTTATGCTAGGCCAAATCCTGCTTTGCTTTGTTTGAATCAATACCTGTAGTCACACAAGAGAAGCAATTTGATAAGTGAAAGAAGTGACCAGAAAATCAGATGAATTTCAATAGAGACAATCCTCAAGGTTTAGAATTTATATGAAGAATGCAAATAAATTAAGCACCAGCAAAATTAACAATAAAACTTTGCAAATGGGAATGAAAACTCCTACCTTCCCACGGTCTTCTTTTCTTTACCATCACCAACCTGTGAAGGAAGTACTGGAGCTAATTGAAAAGTAACACCCTTTGTACCAAGGCCTTCTACACCAGTTAGAAGCTCTTGGAGAGTGACAGTTTATCTCCAGCTACAGCTGATAATTTTAATGTAAGAGTGTAGGCTTATCTATAAAAAGCCTATTGTTACTCAAAATAAAATTTCACATTAGATAGCAACAATATTCATTAACTGAAATAAAGTAGTAATATATTAATGACTACCCACTTGCAGTATAATATCAATATAGTCCCTGTTTAAATTAATTCTTTTCATTCTTTTCCAAGCATCAGATATTTTGCATGTCAATACTCTGATTCTGCAAAAACAACTTACTGGGCATTTTAAGTTCCTTCATAAACAGAAGGACTTGAAAACAAGCAAGTGTGTGGATGCTCATGAGATCAGGAGCCCCTTTGTGAATTCCAAGGCTTCCTCTGATGAATGTAGTAATGCTGTTTTGCACAAGTCTTGGGTGATATTCTGTATTAATAAGACAATTATCAAATGCATCTTTTGTTCTTACAGTGTGTTTTATTTCAGTATACAAACAAATTTAATACTATGTCTCTGATATTTGATCTTAATATGTTGTATTTCAAGCCCTCATTCCACAAAAGCTTTCAACTCTGTACAGCTGTCACACCAAAAGATAGCTCATCTGAGCCTTGTCAACACTGCAGCTTTTATAAGCGTATGTCCTGACTCAGCAGAAAGAATCTATTTCTCCAAAAACATTATCACCTCCATTTTCTTTCCTGTTTTCCCTGTATACTAGCATTTATTTTTCCTTGAAAGAACAGAAAATAGTTTTTCATTTTTAGAACAATGAATAAACAGTGCCATCTTCTGTCTGTGTCACTGTAGGAAAACAGGGCAGTAGAAAGTGAAATTAGAAGACTAAGCTCTAATGTTCAGGTTGCACAGTTAGATGTGAAATCACGCTGTTTTTTGCACACACTATATAACACACTACATTCTTGGAATGCCTACAGGTATAGAAAGCTTTTTCAAACAGTCATATATATTAAGGCACTGCCTTGGAATAAATTGCCTAAATGACATATTAATTTTTTTTTTTCCAGAGGAGTGAGAACACAGGATCATTGTCAACTACTGAAGTCTGCATTAATAAGAATATTATAGAGTGTAAGAAATCAAGTATGCAGAAGTTGTGAAATGACAAAAGTAAGGATGTTACTACAATACTCAATGACATTATCTATATGATGTTTTATTTTCAGAGGAGTAAGCATAAGATCATTGTCAACTACTTAAGACTGTAGTATTTATCAATGACCTTCTAAGATTTTGTATTGGGTTTACATGGCAAGGTTTTGGTAGCAGGGGTGGCCTGGGGTGGCCTCTGTGGGAAGAGTTCAGAAGCTGCCCCATGTTAGATAAGAGCCAGTTTCAGCCAGCTACAAAGGAACCTGCTGCTACCCAGAGCCAAGCCAGTAAGTGATGTTGTTTGTGCCTCTGTGAGAGCATATTTAAGAAAGGGAAAAAACCTGCTGCGCAATGGCAGCTGGGAGAGCAAGGAGTGAGAATCAGCCCTGCAGAACCCAAGCTCAATGCAAAAGGAGGGCAGGAGGTGCTCCAGGCACTGAGCAGAAGTTCCCCTGCGGCCTGTGGAGAGGTCCCTGGTGGAGCAGGCTGTCCCCCTGCAGCCCATGGGTCCCACACGGAGCAGATCTCCACGCTGCAGCCCGTGGAGGAGCCCCCGGTGGAGCAGGTGGATGTGGCCTGGAGGAGGCTGCGGCCCATGGAGAGCCCCCGCAGGAGCAGGCCCCGGGCCGGAGCTGCAGCCCGTGGAGAGGAGCCCACGCAGGAGCAGGGGGCCTGGGGGGAGCTGCTGTCCATGGGGGACACGTGCTCGGGCAGTGTGCGCCTGGGGGATGGAACCTGTGGTATGGCGCCATGTTGGAGCATTTCTTGAAGAGCTGCTGCCTGTGGGCAGCCCCCACAGAATCAGTTTGGGAAGGACGGCATCCCGTGGGAGGGACCCCACGTGGAGCAAGGGCAGAGAGTGACCATGAAGGAGCAGCAGACAGGAAGTGTTAGGGACCAGCTGCAGCCACCATTCTCTGTTCCCCTGTGCCACTCCGGGAGAGAGCATAGAATAGGGTGGATAGGGGGAAGGTGTTTTTAATAGTTGGGGTTTATTTTTAGTTTCTCACTGCTCTAGCTTGTTAGTAATAGGTAATAAATTTCTCTAATCTCCCTATGCCGAGTCTTTTTTGCGTGTGACAATAATGATTGAGTGATCTCCCTGCCCTTACCTTAACCCTCGAGTCCTTTCCATCGTATTTTCTCCCCCTTTCCCTTTGAGGAAGGGGGAGTGAGAGAGCAGTTGTGGTGGAGCTCAGCTGCCCAGCTGAGTAAAACCACCACAGATTTACATATTTTTAATGCTCTGGAGCTTACGTTTGTATTTTGCTTTGTAGAAAGTCAGTAATTTAGTCACCATTTGTGATTAAACTTTAACCATCATTTATATGTCTTAATTTGTACTATGGATAAAGAAGTAGGAACATCTAAAAAAATTCTGAGATTGAGTCCTTCCTTTTATAAATTACATATACGTTCTTGGAACTAGGAAGTTGCAGTCACTCCAAATGGTAATGGAGAGAGAGAAAGCGTGATGTTCTGTTTATTTCAGGCATGAAAGAAGTGTTTGCACTCATTCATTTATTTTCATATGAAACAGAAAGTAAACAGAAACAAGTTTAGAATGTAAAAACAATCAAATCGCTATCACTGAATTAATGAAATCCTGCAACAATCTGCATTAAAACTACTAACAGTTTTGTGAAGACTCCATCAACTACAGAGCACAATATATTTATGATATACTTTTCTAACAGGCTAATGGAAGTAGTTCATGTTGTTCTCAGGAGACCATACATTAATTCCTATGGCCACTAGCCATTTTAGCAGTGGCACTTTGCTGCAATCCCCTGAGTTTAGTATGCTAAGTAGGAGTTAGCCCCTCTGAACAATTCCTAGTGTGGTTGTGAACTGAAGAAATTAAACATCTTCAACGTTATGGGTTCACCATATACTGGGGCTCACCATATATTGGGGTTCACATTCTGCTGTCTCAAGAGGAATAACTGTTGAGGAGAGGACTTGCTGAAGAAATAAAATAACCATGGAAGCAGGACCTATTTGTGACATCAGAGAAAAAGACAAATTGGCATAGCAACTAAAATGGGTGAAGCAGTAATTCCTTCTCAGTTCTGCCAAAGATATCCTAAGTGATCCTGAGAAAAAAATAAAAAAATAAAAAAAATAAAAAATTAGTCCATTAGATGTCTGGAACACAGTATAGTTATTAAATGTTCATGTAGTTTTTAGCATGGTGCACAGTCCCAGAGTCTGCTGTGTTTTTCTTTGAGAAGGGGATGGGGAAAGTAAGGAGAGAAAACTGGGTATGAATACATTCAATACTTTAAAATACAAACATTTAAAAGAAATTACTCCCAAAATTTATGTTGAAAGAATATTGTAGAGGGTAAGAAATCAAGTATGCAGAAGTTATGAAATGATAAAATTAAGGTGTTGCTGCAATATTCAATGACATTATAATATGGTTTAATTTCAGGATTATATACTATTTCTGCTTTTTAGTATAGTTTTCTCCAGAAATTAAGCCTTTATAATGGCTACAGGAAAGTGTATAATCCCTCTGTAAGTCTGTAAAAAAAAATGGGTTCCCCTAGCTTTGCTGTTGATGGAAATCTCCACAACATCAGGATTGCTCTGCATAAGGCTATTAAGATTTACGGAATGGGGCTTCCAAATACACTCTGACAGTGCACAGTCTCAGGGCACAAAACTCTCAGCCCTGCTTTTGACCCTGTCCAGCCTGGTCCCATTCACCCAGCCAGTCTCAATTGTTCTCTCCAGTCCCTTTTTCCTAAGTCCAGTCATGGTCTTGCTCATCCAATCCCACAGACATATCCAGGATCCATTCTCACCTCTCCAAAGTTGTTTCAAACACCCAGATCATCAATCGACCTGGATTCCCAACCTCTCCTTCCACAGCCTTCCCTGCTCTCTGTCTATTCATTCTAACTTCACTGCTAGCTCTATCCCAACATCCCTCTCCCTCACCTTGTGCTTTCAGCTTTCTCTCTAACTTGTTATTCCTTCTGCACAAGAACAAAACAATTACTTGAATGTCAGGCAGTGTCTGGTACAGAGCATAGGAAGAACAACAAGTAGTTACTGTGTGGACACCAGTCCTACTTTAAACCCAATCAGCTGAGAGCTATAATTACTGGAGAAGTTCAAATTTATTTTCTAACTTTCTTAAGAATAACATGTTGAGGAATTTGCATGTAAGTAGCCCTGTTCACAAAGTATGAATGAAATAAACTTACACAATACTTCTGTGATTGAGACATGATTTGCAGATTTGTGGGGGTGTGATGCATTTTGTTTTATCTTCTAAAAAGTCATAGTATTGTTGTAGGTGTGATGTCTAAAACTGTTAGTGAGACCACATTCAGACTACAGACAGTATAGTCTAAACAGTTTAGTCTAAAGAACAAACAAAACAAACAAAAAAACTTTTCCCTGGAAACCTCAATCAGTTTACATTTTTGATGGTAAATATTAATTTATGCATTCCCTGCCAACAAAGCCGAAAGCATTTGTTTAATTTCATGAATATGGATAAATCCATGGCTTCAAAAGAATAACTGTATGAAGCAGGATTTAAAAATTAAGAGCTTTGAAATACCTGTGTTATTTCCTTTGATCCCCATAGTGTGGAAAGACTGGAGAAAGAAGGATATACTCTTTGACTTTAAAAGTAAAATAAGCTGTGCTTTGGGTTACTTCCAGCCCCAATAGAATAATTTATCATATAATGCATTTTAAAAAAATAAACAGTGCTATTTTATTTGAAACATCACTTTACGGTGTTTATTCCTACAAGTATTTATTAACGCTTGATATTAACTACATTAAAAAAAAAAAAAAAGGAAGAGGAAGAGGAAGAAAAAGGAATATAGCAGTCCCCAACTTTCTGCTACATTAGTCTTCCTGTTAGAAAACAAACATTTGTTATGTGTATACAAGATCTATATTTCATATCATGAAGTGGTCCAGTCACAGGTGTCTTGTTAAGAAAAAAATAAAGATACAATTAAATTATTTTTTTTAATCTTTGACCATCTCAGAAGCTTTCTGGTATAACAACAAAGATGTACTACCTAGTGCAACAACAAATCTATACTACATTCTTTTCAATTTCTTAGTCCTAAAACAGGTTGTAAAAAAAGTAACAACAATTTGCATCTTCATTTCAGTGGGAAGGGCTTCTATGTGAACTAATAATAGCCTTCATAACCCATAATAAAGAATAACCCTCTTTAAATATTCAGCAGAGTCAACATTTCATTATTTCAGTGTGCCAGCTGGTCATTATGGGATATTATAGGAAATGATGACATGATGTGGAGAATTATAAAATGATGGCTCCCTCTTGCAACTTTTTTTTAAAAAACTTTGAAGGCTTGAATTACTTCATATAGTGTTTTTAATTTGTACTTTATTCTGTTTTTCAAAAGATGACACTATCCAAGGACAGCTCTTTATTTCCTTGAAGCAACTGAACAAAAAATCTGGCAGCTAAGCCAACTAAGGAGAGATTTCTCTTTCTATTTGAATTTTTTGTTGTTGTTGTTGTTTTTTCAAAATAGAATAGCATAAAATGATGCAAGTAAAATGATGCTGTGCCATCTCAATACTGGTAGAATTCCTACCTAGAATTCTTCTTTATTATATACATATTAATGAAAGATAGCAACACATTGCAAAATGAACTTACACAAGCCCTTTCCATTTGTACAGCAAACACGTCTCTGTTTCTAATTGCTGCAAGCATCTTAATACATTAGCAGTAGCTCAAGCACAATATATTCACTTTTCAAGATTACCAAATATACACAGCCATAAGCGTGTATTAAGGGACACAATCATTATACTCCAATTTATTTTTATAAAAACAAATGTTCCTATTGTTTTCTGGTTTTGGAGACAGGTTTCTTTCCTTCAGTAAATATGTATATAAAGATGATTGGGATTTCCCATCAGAATGTATTTCCATTAGGAAAAAAAAAAAAATCATTTTTATTTGAAAAATCCATGTTTCACAGTGAATATTTAAATGTTTCCTCAGTAAAAGCAAAAAGATAAATTCACCTCTTGGTGTTAGAAGTTCCTGAGTATTCAATTTATTGCTACAAAACTGACAAGGTCCATTCAAGTGGATATCAGGGACAGAAATCAGAGACACCAGATTAAAGGAATCTGGTGATCTAACTGTGGGAATCTGGCAATCTAACTGTAAAACTTCTGACTGGTAGGTGCCTTCCAATTGCACTCATTGTTTCACAGAGAAACCAGAACTTACCAGAATCTCTTAATTGCTAACACAAGATGAAAGCAGGCCTGTATTTTTGACAGCTTTCCAAAGGGAGAATTGTCATCACACTTATTTATATGATCATTTCAACTGCTTCACTGTGTCATTTTCTGCTAAGAAACACAACATATGAAGAATGGCATGAGAGCTTTACTGATCTCCAGGGAAGACAGCCTCTCAAGGTTACCAGAAAACTCAAGCCTCAGGCTATGTGAAGGTGGCACTTCAAGTTTCTTTGTCTCTGTGAATTACATGTGGGTGTAGCAGTCTCTGTATATGCTGTAAACTGTAGGACTGAGATTTTTTTACACAGCTTAATATTAGCTAAAGACTGCACATACAACCTCAAAATGATGACAGGCACCATCAGACAGAATGAATTGACCTCCGAGTATTTTTCTAATCAACAGGAGAGAAAATGGATAGAAACAAGTATAAATACATAAGCAAATATAAGTGCATATATAAGTAAAAGTGCATAGACAGAACAGAAGATCAACAACGTGATCTGTTGGATGCAATTAATGAAAACTGCAAAGACAAACTGATGGGGGATGTCATGGAGTCCTGACCTTCCAGATATGACATATAAAGACTGATGAAATTAAATTTTATACATCATTACTTTCAGTCAGTTAGCAAAAATATGTCAGAAAGCAAAATGATTAGGAGGAAGTAGGGGGTCGACTATCAAAGAGAAAGTCACTGATTTAGTGGTTATCAGGGTGGATTAACCATGACAAACAAGAGACAGTGTCAAGAAACATGGATGATATATCCATTCCCCATGAAGACAACATTTGTTGGGTGAGATGCTGCAATCTGCTTAAGAAAGCACTCTGTGGCTTGAAAGAGGAGAGAGAACTGAGAGACACATGCATGAAGGGGATGGATAACAGGAACAAACCATGCATCATGAACTTCAATGCCAGAAGGAAAGACAGAGCAGTACACAAAGCTAGCAGATCCTAAGTTACCAGTACAGGGCAAAAAGAATGGAAGAAGAAATTGTGTTATATCTTAATGATTCAGTTCTTCATACAATCTCATTCACTCTTACCTTAGAACAGGGTTAATATATATGATTTCATTGACTTGAGCTGCAATAAACCTAAAATGCTTGCTAGCACGACTAGTTCTTTCCATGGAAAAGAAGCTAACAGCATTGCCTTGTTTATTCCAATATTTAAGATGTGAAATACACACATTCAACTTTACTTAACAAAGAATTCAGTTCCACTTTGCCTGTGTAATTGTGCACATGAAGATCTTTGAAACTTTTGAAAAATAATAGCTGTTCTTTTGAAAAATAATAGCTGTTCTTTACCATTAAAGTGTGTTTGTATGTATATATGTATATATGTGTAGAAACCTTACAAACTTCAAGCTGCCTTAAGGGAAACAACCAAAATTTTTTATTTCTGAGGAGCAGTTTTTTCATTACAGGTACGTGTAGACTGCCAGATTCTTTCACAGTGCTAATAAATTCCCAAAAGAGACAAAAGCATTTATGGCTTGTCACTATGGTTTCTAGCTAGGAAAGTGAAGAGTACTAAAGATATTTCACCTAAACTTTTCACTCTGCATAAGACTGTACCAATGACATCTGTAAGAAAATTTCATATTCAATACAATGTGGCAAAGGGTGCAAAAAGAATACAACATTGGATTTAAAAGCAATTAAAATAATTTGGCCATTGTTTATATCCAAATGTTTATGTCCAATGTCTGAAATAAAATAATCTTTTAAAAAAGCTAGTGTATTCTCACTGGTTATAACTAATTGAAAAGCTATTGGAGAAGGAAAGAAAATTTTAGAAACCAGAGGTCTTAGCTTTCAATGAAGTGAAAGTAGTATCTGCCTATACACCCTACATCAGAAAAGGGTGTTGATTGCACAGTGGGTAAATTGTGCCTTAGATATCAGTTTAAAATGTAACTGGATCCCATAATGATCCCGTATAAGATAAATGTAGAGGTTTTCTTGATGGACAGATCTTTCTGCACAAAGAAGTCTGAGAACAAGACCAATGCTTTAAAAATACTCTTAAGCAACCAAAGACAAGTTCTTAGCAGCTATTGGTTTAGAACAATATATGTCCTAAATATATATATATACTTGGGAATTAAGGGAAATTGTTACAGGTGTGTTTAAAAAAATAAATGATGAAACCACTAAAGCATTGGCACTAGTGATGCATTGCTATTTCAGGGCAGCTAATGACTGCTGTGATAAAACTATGTAACAGTGTAGCTGAAAAGAAACTGGAAACAAAAGACTCAGCATACTTGAGTCAGTGCTCATATTTGGACTTAATAGGTAGGTTGATTACATTTAAAACTCCCATCAAAGAAAGAGGTTAATCAGGCAGATTTGTACTTCTTGTTGTTAAGAGTCCAGGTTTTTAGAGCTTGTCTTCAACCTCATCTCTAAAGAATGTAGAATGTTTCAAAGTTTGAAATGCTTTGATTTCATTGAATGCTTTGATTTCATTGAATGTCAATTTTCTGTATAAAACTCCAGAGTATTAATCCTATTATTTAATTATTAATATTCAGTATGTAAAAATTAGATACAACAGAAAGTGCATGCAATTTATTGTCAAACTACTCAGGAGGAAAATTTACTCTTGATTTAATCTCTAAATCCTGCTTAATACTATTGATATAATTGAACAGTGGGAATAACTGCAAGCATACTGCGTGCATACAATTTAAATACTAATTTTATTTCTTATTTGGAAAAGACACTATAAAACATGTATGTTCTTATGTATTTACAAGCAATTATGATGCAGTGAGAGTTTAAGTTGGATTGTGGATGGATTTGTGCCATGGAATGCCATACTCCTGAAAATTCCTTCTTTTTTTTTAAGTAACAATTTCAAAATGGCGACCATTTTTGCCAGTATAAAATCAGAATGGGGTTTTCAAGTCAAACAGCAACAAGAGACTAATTTGTTTCTCAGCACTGTAGGGGCAGAATGGGAGAGGCCGTTTAAAGGAACAGAAAAATGCTGCAGCTGACTTTGAAGACATAAAGCTACAAATGCTTGAGAGGCTTGAAAGGAGCCACAGGAGACAGTCAGCACAAAGCCAGTTACATAAAAACAAGCTGTATTGGGTCAGATGATAGTTCCCATGTGCTGTCTCCAAAGATACTGATGTTGGATGCTTAAGGAAAGAATGTAAGAAATAGGGCATGTACAGAATTATTCTTCCTCTAGTGTACTATCTCAGCATTCAAGACCCTGTAGTTGAGACATTTCTAAGGTGGCAAAATAGCTTATCTTTATTCAAACTGCTGATAGTTACAGCTCCAGTAAACGGTAAAACTGCATTATATTTTCTCTGACCTTACACATTTTCAGGAAAATGTCTCCTGACACCAAATCCAGTGCAGGTAATAGGTGAAGTAGAGAGAAAAAGTCCTGGAGGGTCTGCTAGGGATAAAACCATTCTCCAGAAAGATGCATGAACCAGGAAAAGAACCAGGGCTTTCCACATGGCAGATAAAAATCTTTCCCACTGAGTGTTACCAATTTAACACAATATTATAGCAAGATGCTGGTAGATCACCTTTTTCCTTATTGTAATATTTATTGCAAAGAGGAATGAGAACTATTCTCAGTAATAAGAATATAGAGCACCATTTGATGCACACAGATTTACTGAGAGGAATGAGTTGGTACTGGTATAACCCTCAG
This sequence comes from Anser brachyrhynchus, assembly GCF_964034855.1. Lineage (NCBI taxonomy): Eukaryota > Metazoa > Chordata > Aves > Anseriformes > Anatidae > Anser > Anser brachyrhynchus. The sequence continues at coordinate 110,572,122 of NC_137694.1, forward strand.
CTTTCAATAAGCAGCAAGATGGCTTATAGTGAGGACAAAGGAACCTGATTCTTCTGTTTGTGGGACACTACTGCAATGAATGTATTAGTTTCTATTTCTAAATATGCACGTAAAGAAGAAAAGAAATCTTAGTATCAGATGCTGTTAGAGTGACTTGCCCCAGAAATCTCTTAATTGTTCACATTCCTTTGTACAGGATTGTCTACATTTTTCCTCTTGATATGGTTAAGCCCTGTATATTGGACACAACTGGTTATGATTGATCCCTTCTGTCATGGCAGTTCCTGAAAAAGAAATTCTGAGTCAGAATAAAAGGATGTTTCCTGTTTATTAACAGCATGTATGCTTCATCAATGTATTAATTATTACCAAAACAGCAAGACAGTCAACATAGCTCCAGTTGTTTTAATATCATCATCTCCCACGGAGCAAAGTATGTAAGCATATGTTTAATTTATGTAAGTATTCAGCCCATTAGTCACTGGGCCTGAAGCATATTCTTAAAAAGGAACTATCATTATAATGCCCAGGGCAAATGAAATTTGTGTTGGTATTTATTTCTTGCAGTTTCATTTTCTCTTAAAAAAATAAAAATAAAAATCAATCCTTAGAGAAATATCTGCTTTCTGTCTAAAAAATGATTTTCCAAGTGTTGCAGTGATCTCATGCTTTAACAACAAAAATGAGAAATATGAAATGAGACCTCTGAGCAAAGCTCAGTAGGTCTTACAGCTACATAGTACACTTTACCAAACACTCTTTGTGGTGTTTTGTTTTACCCTGATTGGAGTTGATTCTGTACTGATTGATGGAGTTTTTATACTCTCAGGACTTCACTGCTTTGCACATTTGCAAGAAGGAAAAAATCATGTTCACTGACATTTTTATAAGTTACTTAATTTCTATGCCATTGTCACCCATAAAAATTTTTAAATAAATAAATAAAAAGAGCAAGCTTGGCTTTGGATCTTTCTCAGTTCATTTTACTCCTGTTGAATAGTTGAAATTGACATCTACAAAGTGCTTGCACATAAAAGAGAGTCAGCAATAGACAGGTTCTAGAAAGTAATGCTGGAGATAAAGAAGTCGTCTAATCATGTATAATGCCATCTGTTGAAAATCAAGTTATCTGTGTGATATTAACTGCCAGAATTCCAAAAGTTAAACCTAGCTGTTGTGTGGAGGGAGACAAGAAAAGAAAAAGGAAGAAAAAAAAAAAAGCAGCAAATATAAGGCTTGTTATGTGAAATATTCAGTGGAGTTAAGATAATAATGGCCATCAATTCACAAATTGCTTGTTGCCTATACAGATCCATACTACAATGATGTATTCTGAGAGGAAAAACAAACAAACAAACAAACAAAAAAAACATGGGCTTAATTTTTTCTTTTTTGTCTGGAGCTATAGTGGAGGGAGGGGAGAGGGTGTTCCAGTGATTAAGACGTTCACTAACATTTAAGCAAATACGCATAATAGTTCAAAGGAAATTAAAACAAATCACAATTTGAGCCAAATTTTATCAACATTTGGAAAAAATCAAACAAACACCAAACAAAATGATTTTTGAAAATAAAATTTAAATGTTTATGACTTGCTTCAGCATGTTAATTCTTTATTTTGTGACCCCATTTTCATGTCACACTTGAGTCACTTCTTTTTTAAGGATAAAAATTAATGTTTTAAGTTGATCTTAGCTTTTAAAATCCAGAAGCCTGCACCATCTTTATTTTAATAATCTAAAATAACAGCCTCAGAAAGAGGAATACTAACTGGTGCTTGTCAGAAAACTGGCAGAAGTGCAAAAATGCATTGTGACCTGAAAGCCGCCTCTATACTATGAATTGAAAAGTGCCTGAGGCTTTCTGGCTCTGAAGCTCTCTGGCACAGAAGAGTCCACATCCATACTGTTAAATTCATAAAATCAGAGTGGAATGATCATCAGTCCTGGGCTAAAACCATGCCAGGAATTGCTCTGAAGTGCATCAGTGACAAAATCTGAGAGCCATTTAGTGCTAGGGAAGCTTCCCTGGCTCCAATTTTGATGTATTATATGACACATTCAGGGATCAGAGCAAGCAATCCAGTTCTTCCACTACAGACAGGAGAATAACATAGGCATAGGCAGAAAGACTATTATGAGTAGAAAAAGGTTTAGATTTTGTGGGAAAGGGGAAGGGGAGCAGGGGTTATCTTAGCCCATTTTGCTAGCTACTCTCTTGGCAATCAAATGCCATTTTGCTTTGAGCAAAAGTCAATTTAATCAGTCTAGCAAGCCTTCAGAAGAAAGAAAACAAAACAAAACAAAAATTTACTTGGATGTGTCACATTAACAGAGTTGGTATGAGAGAAGCAGAAGCACACAGACCTTATACTGGATTGATTGGACCTTATGGTTCCCATTCCCAATAACAATCAGGAACAGGAAGCCAGGCCTGAGAGGCAGCAAGAAAAGACAAAAACAAGTTACAGGGCCAGGCCACTCCATAACTGTGACTTGTTTCTTCACCAGACTCATTCATCTTTCACTAGTATGACTGAGAACCTCAAGAAGTCTATGATAAATAATGTCATGATAAAAAACCCACAAGAGACTATGACTAAGCTCACCTTAATCAACATGATTCAGAGAAGTAAAGGAAGATGGATACAAAGCTACAGCTCAGACCTAATCCCATCAGATACTGGGGACAACATTTACATCACTGTTTCCAGCTTAAACTGATGCTGGAACTTCACACAACATTGGTTCAACAGCGGCAGCAGCGAGTTGGTCACAGCCATCAAGCTGGACACAAATTCCTGCATCTGTGCCACGATGATTCTTAGTGCAGTGGTTGTGGTCTCCTGCTGTAAATCGCCTACATACCTTATGATTATCATTTAATGCTGTATGAAAACAGACAGTAAAAAGAAGCAGCAGCAGTAGCAATTATTTCTTAATCATCCCAGAGTACCACTGGGGAGAAACTCATGTTCTCACTGAGTGGTCACCCTTGAAGCTTCACAGTAGAAGCCAATAAACTTGCTATGCAGCACATGTGACTGCAGCCTTTTCATTTCCAAGTAAAGGCCACTCACACTGTGTCTGAAGAGGAAGGAAAAGCTCTGAGCATATTAAAGAATGTTTGAAAGGTAATTGACTTGCACATTACCAAGGTGTAGTAATGGAAAAACATTCAGGGCAGCTTTACAAAACATAAATGTCTCAATGCAACCAATACTGCAACAGCTCATCTTTGAATCTACTAGCTTTAAAATGTTATTAATTACATTTCAAAATATTTACTGTTCCCTATAATATGATTTGTAAGACAATAAAACAGTGAGAAAACTAAAACAATATCCCTAATAAACAATAACTTGCTGATTTTCAACATTTTAAGGATATGATTCTCGGCCAGAGACAAATACTGGAAGTTACTTACCTGTCCTGTGGCCAGAAAGGATGTAAATAAGGTAGGGGTAGAACTACCAGGTCTTCCACTGTCCTAAACATTTTTAAAAGCTGGCATGTTTTACAAATTAAGTTTATGAGCAGCTGAATGCTTTCAGAAGTAACCACGGAGAATGAATATATCAAGCTGATTTCACATTTCTGTAATTACACCTATGACCCTTCACTCAGCATGGATAAAAGACCACTAGCCAAAGGAGTCTCTGCCCTGCCAGGCGGGATAGGGCTGTGGGAAACTGGAGCCTGGCCTATGGCCTCAGTGGAGTAGGGGCTGGCGGCCCTGTGGCTGGTGTGGGACCTGGGCCTGGGTAGGTGGGGAAGCCCCAGGGGTGGGCAGGGATGGGCAGGGTTTGTGGCATTCTTGGGGCCCAGACAGTGTGTTCTAAGGCAGCACCTGAATATAATGGCAATTTAAATGTGTTAGACCCAAGCACTGGTGCAGGCCAGTTTTCTACTGCTTTTTACCTTTCGGGTTTTTGGTTGGTTGGTTGGTTGGTTTGGTTTGGTTTTGAGACTTGACATGACCTTATTCCGTATTTCTCTGCTCCTTGTTGTGTTTTTTAGCATGCATTGCATAGAAACATGCTTATCTGTGTCAAAGTCTGTAAGTCAGATTAAGTGGCCAAAATCTTTCCCAAAAAGTGATTTCAATATTACAGAAAACAATACAAGATTAAATGCATCAGTTTTGAACAACTTCTCTTTCATCTGAAAGTTCTGTGGCAAAATAGTGTAATCATGGAAAATGATGATTAATATTGAGGTTACAACACACACAAAAATACTTTAAAAAACAGAAAATAAGGGCAGTTAAACTACATCTTCCTGTCAACTTTGATATTATGTACTAACTGAAGGTTCCTTGAATCATGCTTCACCCTTTACGAGATAAACTGCTATGTTGTTGGTTACTCTGAAGCTGTTTTAAATTTGAAGCCTTTTATTAATAAAATCATCAGCAAAGATTAGGAAGAGGAAGATTATTTACCAAGAGATCCTTCAGCATATGGAAACTGCTTCATGCAATTCTACTTCATTTCACAGAAAGAAAAGAAACAGCCAAATCATTTCTTTAAAAAAATGTGTTTCTTTTTCCCCAGATGCATCCGGGGGGGCGAAGGGGGGGAGGGGGGGGGATGTTAACCTCTCACAAAATAAATTTTCAAATGACATCTGTTTTTCCTTACGTTTCCACGTGGGAATTTAAAACAATCCTGCCAGTAAGAGCCAATGATTTAGCTCTCTTTAGAGAAGCTTAGAGGATCTTTAGATCCTCTTTCCCTAAGGACAATATCCCATGGGATCTCATCCACTAATTTTTTGAACAACTGGAAGTTTGCTCTTCCAAAGTTGAAGGTCCTGACTTTGCTCTTTGCCAGGCCCACATCCTCGAGATGACAAACTGAACCAGGGCATGATCACTGCAACCCAGACTGCCTCCAATCTTAACCTCTTTAATAAGGTCATCCACACTGGTGAGCACCAGGTCCAGAAATGCTTCTCCTCTGATTGGTTTGTCTAATACCTGGACGAGGAAGTTGTCCTCAATACTATCAGACCACAACAGTACTGTTACCAAGCTAAAGGCAATAGCCTGCCAGTATATGCAGCAGTTGTAAAATGTTCTTCTTTTTTCCTAATGAATACTTTACTGCCATTAAATCATGACTTCAGCCATGATCTTAACTTCTTGCCTGAAATTTAAAGAATGGTCCACAAGCAACACAGCTAACTTTTTGTTCTTTTGGAAATGTTATGGCAATTAACAAAATGAAATCCTCATCATTACGGACATAAAAAGTCAAGAAAGACAGTTTTTCAAGCTCCACAGAAAAATACACCTCTTTATGTTAAATAAATTTAAAGAATTAGAAAATGGAAAAGACTGCAAAATTGTAAATAGACACAAATAATTTTCCTCTCATAATTACAGATTTTGTGCCTAAGATACAAATTAAAATCTAGGAGGACTGAAGAATCTAGGTAGGGAAATAAGATTTACAAAGACAGGCTGTATACATAAACACAGAATGATTTAAGAGTATTGCTTTCTCCATTATTTCAACTGAATCTATCAGTCACATACACCTATAGTTGCATAACCACTGGCACATATTTCTTCCAAATACTGAAAACTTCAATTGCTATCTATGATTATTTCTTTATGATTTTGAATGAGTATGGGTTTTGTATCAAAGTAATTAAAACACAGTGAATAGAAGCCTTATATATGAAGTTAACATGCTTAAAAATCTAAGCAATTAATCAGTTACCTTTACTAAACCAATAAGTAAGTCTATGATTACCTAGAATCAATGTGAAAAATCCATCTGAAATTCTCTGAATTTCTACTGCTTGAATGTCATTACAGAAGAAATAATTTATAATGAATCCAGAAATATTTTTACAGTGATATGAACAATTTCAATTTTCCAGTTTAAAAAAAAAAAAAAAGTTCCTTTTGTATCTTAAGAAATATTACCTTTGAAAACTTTTACCTCCTATGGAAAGTACTGGATTTTTGTTGAATTCAAGTAAGATGACAAACTACCAAATGTTATGATACTTGTAAAATTAAATGTCCTGCTGGTGTTGCATGATTCTATTTGCCATTTAAGTTCAGTATTATTGATTCACTAATATCTCCTGCTGTGCACATCTACTTCCTTGTCAAGTTGAAGTTTCTGGCCACACTTGTCACTGGATATGTTATCTAGCTGGAGAACCAGATAGAGAATAGGGACCTGATATTTCCTAGAAGCAGCACAAAGACATTTTCAATCTGTACTTTTATGATTTTTCACATCAGAAAAAAAAAAAAAGTTTTTAAAATATTGACTTTGTTCGTATTCAAAAAGTGTTATGATATTCCAGTGTTTTAGATAATTTTATTTCACATGATATTCCATTGTATTTTCATAAATAGTTTGTACAGAAACATTTAGACCTGCTCTTCTTCAGGCATGTCAGTGAAATCACCAGTGGAAATTTATTAATTTAAACAAGGTCTTTACTCTACTTAGAGTGAACACTTTCAGTTTGTTACAGTTCACTTCTACATAGAGATCTGCATTTGCACTTAGTCCTTTACTCTTCTGGAGAAAATGAAGTGCTGCATGTGAAAAGGATATCTCTTCTTTATATTTGCTATGACTAATAGGAGATAAAAAAAGGTGTGGGGGGGTGAATAGGAAGGACTTATGTAGACAATACATAACAAAATTATTATGAGTATTAACTTTAAGAGATGCCACCTTACTGTAAGAAGAGTCTATTATAATGAATCTCTGAGCAAAGAAGATATAAGAAGCCTGTTTTAATTCCCAGTTTACTTGGTCCACTGAGAGGAATAAGTAATGACAAGACAAAGGATTACTAAACTCCTAAACAAAGTCAAACTTTGTTTTTCTTTTGTTCTAGCCAATAGTAGGAAATCTGCTTTCATACATTAAGAACATGATTCTTTTAATTATATTATTCTTCTACTTGGCTCTAATGCTGTAGGTGTTCCAAGTATGAGGCTATTTCTTTATTGGATTTTGGCAGTACAAAGAAATGGGGTCCAGTCAGATCCTGGAAGGCATCATCAGAGAATGAGCAATCAGAAAGATTATAAAGTTCTTATAAGTGTATGGGCTCTGTTTTATTTTATGAGCTGTATTGTGCAGGGCTGCCAAATCCAAAAGATAATTAAATGCAGCAAAGACGTAAGAAAAAAGAGTCAAATAAAATAATATTTACTCCTGAATAATCATTTTCACAATCAACTTTAATGCTTTGACAGAAATCCATCTCTGAATTGAGGAAGAAAGGGTTTGTAATTATTCTTTCTGACAGTCATATTGGCCCAACAAAGAATTGCAACTGCATCAGAAAATCTGAAACTAGAATTCCCAGAGGCAGAAAAACACTTATTCTTTTAGCATAATCTTTTCAAAGAAGACAAATGGAAGTTACTGTAGGCAGGAGAAGAGGGATGCTATAGATAGAAAGACAAACACAGAAGGATGGAGTCATTCACAGGTGTGTGGAGCATGGTGGAAAAAATTGCATGTATCACCGATAGCACAGAATTAGCCCTTGCTAGCCACAATAGCCACAATATTGTTAGCCACAATAGCCCTTGCTAAAGGTTGTCACTGAAACCAGCCACCTACCATAAAGGTAGATGTGGAACAAGATTTACTTCTGTAATACGTAGGTTGTGTGTATATATGTGTGGGTGACTCAGTTATGCATATATATATATAAAATAAATAAAACTTCCTTTCAGAAAAAAAAAATAATCCAAATTCAATTTTATTTTTTACTTACTAAATATACCTGTGAGCCTACTTTCACACCACAACCTTGACTTCTGTTTCTTTTTAATTGGAAGAAAAATCATCTTTCTTTAGTTTCCTAGCCTTTTAAATAGAAAGGACAGAAACAGAATTCAGTGGTCTGTTCTGCACTGTGACCTGCCACTGAGGAAGGAAATCTCTTGGAAGGTGAGAGAACTGGATTTAAACTTATTAGCTGCATGGGAAGATTTGATAGCTGTGCCACTCAGGGGAGTAGCGTAGCCAGCGTGGCAGTGTACCCCATATGCATATCCCAATGACTGTGATATTCTCCTGGGAAATGAGACAGATGGGTAGCCCTATGGCAAGCCTTGCCCAAGAATGTGATTTTTGGAGCACTCTTCTGGGAAAAGCAGCAGTGACTCAAGTCTCAAACAGAAAAGGAGGAATGCAAATGTTTCTCATCCCACACATTTACAAAGAAAGATGACCAGCTTCTCTTCAGTAACTACTTTTTCATAATTATAACTCAAATATTTTTCAGGTAAAGGCACTTGATGACTTGGAAACTGAAGTATTTGAGGTTACCCTTTCACAGACAAAGCATTGTCCCAAAACAATTTAACTTGCCTAAAGCTAAACTTTGCCATTTTGCTTTATGCTTCAAAACCACCATACCAGTTCTGTATTTCTGACCTCTAGTAGCCTGAACATCCCCAACCATAAAGTTGCTCTCAAACTTGTAGCCGCTGCATGGCAGCAAAATCTCTGTCCCTGTGCACAGGACACTTGTCATTGTAGCAGCATGTAGCTTACATCCTAAAGTCAATTTCTGTTTCCATAGCTGTAGGCCAGCTGGAGAATTAAACACCCATCACAGAAGAAGAGCAGGTCAAGAAGTTCTTAACCAGAAAACTTGGTGGTGTTTTGTTTCTTTTAAGACAAAACACAGAACAGAACAGAACATACATTGAAAAGTAAAAAAAAAAAAAAAAAAAACACTAAGCAAGATATTTAACATCATTAATTTACATTCAGATATTTGATGAGATATAATAAATGAAAATGTGGGAGGAAAATTAGAAGAAATGTGTTTAACACAACTAGCTGATATAAGAGTAAGTGGCAGACCTAGGATACTGGCATTTTCTTACAAATACATGGAAGACAGTTTCAATGGAAGGGTGCCATTTAGCTCTTAGCATCTATTGGTTTATATTTGTACTTTTTCTATGTCACTATGTCAAGCAGAATAACTATCTTGTTAGCACAAGAATAGAAATGAATATTATCTTCTCAAGAAAAGTAAGAAGCAATGATATAAGGTAAAATGCTTTCAGTTCCAAAGGTTTTACTTAGGCCTTTTGCCTTTGTTGATTCTATAAACAAAGATTACTCACTAATGGGCAGAGCTTCTGGTTTGATCATTTGATATTGACCTATAATGCTGAATAAGTTATACCCATTTATTATTTCTCATTTAAGACAAAGTACTTAATTTAATTCAGATGGAATTTTTAAATGCTAATATGCTCATATCTCAAAGCAACATACTCAATGACATTTGATATTTCAAAGTCTTCCATTAAATAAAATTAATGTTATGTAATAATGTACTAAACTATTTTGAACTGGCTGTTTCTTACAACAAAACAGTGCACAAGTCTCATCAATAAATTATCTCAAAGATGTTGTGAGATACTGTAAGTTTCCAATGGAGATTTTTGTGAGAGCCATATCTCAGCTGATAGGATACTTTTTATTCACCTGTGACTTTAAAAGAAAATTGCCACAAATAAAACAAAGATTAGTTTTGTCTTAGCTGTTTCAGTTTGTCAGGCTTGTAGAGGTTGAAAGAAATGCTAAAAGTGAAGAATGATACATCATTAAGTTAAATTTAGGAACAAATACCTGATTTTCTTTATCAAGTTGAATTATTGTATTTTCCCACTTCTACAATTTATGTTTAAAATACATGTTGCATGTATGTGAATTGCAGTTTTATAATTCATCTGCGCCAGCTTTAAATTTAATAAAAAGTTAAAATTAAAAATAGTTTCATACAGTTCATACTTATTTCCACAACCTACTATCACTCAGTGGATGCCTATGCCATATATGCCTGTGGCATACCTACCATGTATAGTCAACTAAGGAGTTTTTCTACTGGATCAATCTGTCCTTCAGATCCATCTCATCTAACAACGTCTTCGAAACCAGATCAGTTTGCTCAAAGCCCCATGCAACCTGGCCTTAAACACTTCCAGGGAGGGGACATCCACAACTTTTCTTGGCAACCTGTTCCAATACCTCACCACCCTCTGAGTAAAGAACTTCTTCCTAATGTCTAATCTGAATCTACCCTTTTTTAGTTTAAAGCCATTACTCCTTGTCCTGTCACTCCACTCCCTGACAAAGAGTCCCTCCACAGATTTCTTGTAAGCCCCCTTTAAGTACTGGGAGATTGCTATAAGGTCTCCCCTGAGCCTTCTCTTCTCCACCCCAACTCCCACTCCCTCAGCCTGGCTTTATAGGAGGGGTGCTCCTGCCCTTTGATCATTGTCATGGCTCTCCCCTGGACTCACTCCAATAGGTCCATGTCCGTCTTGTGCTCCGGGGGACCCAGAGCTGAACGCAGTACTCCAGGTGGTGTCTCACAACAGCAGAGTAGAGGCCTCCCTCAACCTGCTGGCCATGCTGCTTTTGATACAGCCCAGGATATGGTTGGGTTTCTGGGCTGAAGACACACATTACCAGCTCATGTTGAGCTTTTCATCTGCCAACCCCTTCCCCCCACCCCTCCCCAAGTCCTTCTCCTCAGAGCCAGATATACAGAATCTTTTGAAAGTGAACAGTAGTTTATAATAGTAAACTTTTTAAAATACAATGCATTTTATAGGAAAAGAACATTCAAGTCCTAAGAATGTTTCTAAAGAATATATATCATCACTTTAAATAAAAGCCAGGAAGTTATTTTCATTGCTTTCAAAAAGATCTTTTATTGTTTTTATACTATCTAAATATTTGGAAGGCATTTCCTATAGTAATGCCTTTCATAATTAAATTGAGCAAGTGCCCTTAAAGCTGTAAATGATCACTGTCTTGTATTGACCAAAATAACTTTTTCTCTCAGAAAGAACACAATCTAACCACCACATAAAGAGCTGCAGACAGTGGCTGAGAAGAGATGAAGTGAGGAGATTTAGACTCTTTTCCCAGCTCTGGCATTAGCCAGCTGACTGAGCTTGACAATGTTACTCCCTTCTCTGTGCTCTATTTTCCTCTGTAAAATAGGGATGAATTGCATGTGTCCATTGAATTTGAGTGACCCCTCCTTCCCTATCCTCAGCATGGTAAATGGATACAGAATCAAAGTATGTCTATCTACAAAATCTATCAGCCTGGAAAAGCACATCTTTTTCCCTCACCAGTAGTAAGAATAATGCTTAGGTTATGAGCACAAGGAGTAACCTGAGAAAATCTTCACCACCACCTATCTTCTCTGCTCCTTTTTTTGCTCCCTTTAAGCACTCACTGGAAAACTGCTTATCTACTTTTGAAAGTGTTATTGAAAATATATTTTTCACTCCATAAAGCTTTGGTTTAATATGTCTGTATATATATTCAGCTAGTGATTTACACTTAAAAAAAACACACACAAAAATTCCTCTTCTTTTTCTGCATCACATACCACAGTTTCACAAAAGTAAATGTGAATTTCACAGACAAATTCCTGTTGAAAACCTGAATAAGGACATGAGGAGCCATTTCAAAATAACAGAGGTAAGCTCAAAAACCTTCTTCACACAGAGTAATTTGGCTTCTTTACATGTGACTTAAAAATACTTTAAAATCAGAGATCAAATCGGTGGCCATCCTGATCAATTTGATGAAAGTTTAAAAATTAAGTTCTACATTTTTATTCTTTCACCTGTGATGAATGAAGAATTTGAGATCTTATCATTATCAAAAAAATGAGATTTAAAAAAAAATCTAAGAAAAACTAAGGTTTTTCATATTCAATTGACACTTTCTTAATTTTTAAGGAACTGAGATTTATTTTTTTTTTAATAGGAATGAGCACAGTATCAGAAAATGGCTATAGCATTGCAACTAAAAGTTGGTAGCAGCATCACTTCGCATTGGTCTCTTCTCCCTCCAGAAACCTTAAGATCAAAGATCAAAAAAAAACAACTTAAAGATCAAACTGATCTTTATCAATAATGTATACTTCACTTACACTCTCAATTTTGATGGGGTTTACTATGTGAACATTACTGCTGGATACTTAGCTGATGAATCTCTCTTCCCTCTATAAGTGTCTTTTTGAACAGTTGCCCAGCATCTGTTGATAGAAACACACAGAAGCAGATCTTCACTCATTATAAACTGTTATATCCTTATGAAAATAATTACTAAGCACATCACCAGCTCAGATTCACTCCAGTGATCTTCTCTTTTTTAGTTTCAAAGGATCTGACCTCAGCAATAGAAATATATAAGTTGACTACATTTTCTTTAGACTTCAGTATTTTGTGAAATCTGAAATAAACCTGTTATAGTTTCCCATGGTAAAATAGGACAAATTGGTCCTGCCACAGTCCCTTAGATAACAAGAAGTACTTCATTAATGGATCACAACCAAAATTTTGCCTGAAGGCTCAACGATGCAAAGCAAAAAGTCATGTGACTATTTTAAACTTGGGACACTTTATAATGGTAAACTTATAGATCATTTTATATCTTGGAGTGAGATTTTCAATTACAAGGGCTACAAGTGTAATTTTCATGCCGTCATATAGAGGCATTGGGATACACATTAAAGCGCACAGAATTGGCAACATTTTTGTCTTTCCCATGATTATTTTTTCAATTATACAAATACTATAAACCACTATTTAAAAAGTAATAGTTGTTACACATCTTTCTTCATTTCCTTAGTTACTCCACTGGAAGAACGTGCACTCTGATGTGCTAGTATGTTACTTGTACAACAGAGCAATTTTTTTAGTCGAGTATTTGTTTTGCCAAATTATGTACATAGAGTTCAAATTCATAGGTAAACATGGAATTTGTCAAATTACTTGACAAAACTTATAAAGGAGATGAAAATACACAGATGATTTGTTTTGTTTTTCCTGAAAAAAAATCTCTAAATCATTAAGTTCACCTAAATGCAGATTGAAAATAAAATCTGTAAAGAAAAAAAAAAAGTTGTCAACTGGTCAAACTAAAAAGGCAACAATCAGTAATTAGTATAGACCATGTTACTACTATAGAACAGTACTGGTCAAACTCTCCATTGCTTATTCAGAATCCATTGATCAAAATATTTCTGGAGGACATAATATGCAAAAACTCTGTGCAGGTGTCCAAAGGTCTGTGATATGAAAATGAGATAGCACTAATAGATATTTACAATATAATTTAAACAGCAAAATACCAAAGAATAATGCTATATAAAATATGAAGGACAGAGCTGATCAATGTCAAAAGAAGAAAGCAAAGGAAGTGGTTTGAAAGAATTCATGAAGTTTAGTTGTTGTTATAGTTATTCTCCATCTGTGCATATGCAAATATATATATAAATAAAAAAAAGCAATCTCAAATAGAGGAAATAAAAACGAGACAAAAGTGCAATGAAGTTGGATTGATAAGATGAAAAGAGATATTTATAAGAATATTACATTTTTAGTCAAACAACAGTGATTGTACAATACCCTCAGTTCATAGACTTTCCTACACAGAAAGGGGAACAATTTTGAATCTCTAATATGATTAGAAATAATAATTTTTGTGCAGTCCTGAAATTTGAAAACATGTATTTTAACAGACAAGTCTAACATGTAGAATCTTATTTTCTAGACTACCTAGCAAGTGTGTCATACAACTAATTCTTAATCACTTAACAGCTATCAGACCTTCAAATGGTTAAAAAACATCAATCAAAGAAATGCTGAAAGACGGTAACATAAATATTTTACAGACATTTCCCAGAACCAGGAAAAACTGAGCAGATTGAACCCTTTCCATACAGGTAAGAAAACAGTTAAGTGAAATTATGACCAATTCAATTTGCAAAACATGTAAAGGCCCCAATGTAACAATCAAATTAGAATAATTGTTTTGAAGTTCTTTGTATTGGAAATGTTGACAGATAACAACCACTTCCATTTCCCTCAAATTTAGAGACAGCCTCATAAAGCAAATCCTTCTGAATGTCTATATTTAACAATAACTTTCACAGTCAAACATCTCTGACAATCATGAAAATAATTAACATTTAGAAAGTCAAATACCACATCACGGCAAATACATTACAACATGCAGTAATTGCAAAAGAAATCTTTGAAGCTGACCGTTAAAATGTCTTATTCTTTTCACTGAAATTTTAATTAAGAAGGTCTAACCCACAAGGTTTTGTAAAAGCACTTCTGACTTAATAAATTACGAGATGAAACGTGACACTATTTTTTAAAGTAGCTTTTTTTTCTTTCTTACGTTGTTCTCCTTATATTTGTTGTATTTCCTATGCTTGTTGTACAGATGGATACACCTGTGGTGAATGGGTTAACATGCAGGCTTTTTTTTTTTTTTACTGCATACAAATATAATGCATACCACAAGTTAGCTTTTAATACTAACCTTGTAGAAGTTACTGCAAGCTGAAAAATGACAGAAGGGTGAAGTTAAGACACAAAGATTTGGTCATTAAATGACAAGTAGTTATTGGATGGATCTATACTTTGCAAATTACTCAGTTTGAGGTGTGGGTCAGAAGTTAGAGATCCCAAACACAGCTGCTTTTAAAATATTATCAGACCTGGACTAGAGACCACAGTTACAAACTAATCGTATTGCCCCAATTAATCTCACCTATAGCACAGTTACTGCATGAAGAAATATGCTGACATGATATCAGACTGAGTCCCAGGAAAATATCACCATATAACTGTAACATGAATTCTGTACTAACAAAAACACATTAAACAGCTAAAATTGCTCTCAGACATTCAGAAATTGTGAAGTCCAGAAGCTGCCTGATTAACAACAGACTACTCTTAAGTATAAGTGTGGTGGAGGCATTGATTAGCTGGTTAAAGGGACATGGAGGGAATAAATAAATAAATAAAAAAAAAATTAAAATCATTCCGATTCCACAAGAAAAAGTTTCTTTATGAGTAATGTATTGAAAGTATTTCTTGGAATTTGAGTGTTCATTTCTACTGTCTACAAACAGGTTTCTTAAAACATTCAGAAATACGTGGGACTGGCACTCATGAATTTTCCCTAAATACTTTTTAAAAGAGGGTATCTGGAAAGCTAATATTTAGTCATAAGTTTGCTTGCTCTAGGGAAGGCAGTTCTGCATGAAAAGAAGAATCTTAAGGATTTGATAGCTACAGATGGTATAAAGGAGAATTTTTAATACTGAAGCATAGAAATAGGGATTAAGAGGAGAAAAAAAAATGGAGTTGCATCATTTTTACCAAAAGGAGACTATGTTTACACTTCACTAGTGAAGCAAAATCATTTTGAATAGCAAAAGTGTTTTCTGCAAGTCCCAACAGGTATCACTAGACCCCTTTCCTCTAGTTTATCCTTTTGGCTGTGTCACATAACGTTACACTGAGGAAAAAACAGATTCAGTACAGGAAACAGCTTTGGTGAGATTGATGTGAGGCTTTCATAATATTAATGCAGAGAAGTGGTATCAGAACAAAGTGAACTTAAGGGAATAGTCTAGCACATGCTCAGAGACAGATAAGTAAGACATCCTGGTAATCAAAAAAAAAAAAAAAAGGAAAGAGGAATTACATTAACCTGATAGTATATCTGAGAACAGGCACAAACAGGTAACATCCACCCCACAGCAGAGGAAGGAGTGTGAATGCAGTGGGAGATTGGCACAGCTAAAAGCTCAGCTCTTCATTGACCTCAATCACAGAAAAACAAGAGATAACAGCAAGGTCAATTTACTAAGAGTGGATCAAAAGAAGAGCTGCACTGAGTATGGATAAAATCAGCTGAGGCCAAAGCATTCGTTAAGATGCAATTAATTATGGAGCAAGTCCCTCCTGGAGAACATTTCTAGGCAACTACAGAAGGTGATGGGTGACAATCAGCACGGTAAGTCATGCCTGACCAATCAGGGTGCTCCTGCAGCAAAGACAGCCAACAGTATCCTGGGCTGTAGTAACCTAGGTCCACATTTTTCTTGTTCAGCATCTTACTAATAACACAGCAGCAGCAGTTCTTGTTGCTGTTCTAGCTCTTTGCAACTTCAACTCCAGGCAAGCTTTGGATTGCCTAGCATCATCCATGCATATCAAAGTAGTATTTCTAAATTCACACTTTGAGCCTGGTTCCTGTTTTCTCTTCCTGCCTTCTGCTTTCTAATGTTGGATTTCAGTCATGAGTTCCTTATTTAGCCAGGATGGTCTTCTGTAAAATCTGCCTGATTTCCAAAGTATCAAGACGGAACATTGTTGCAGCTGGAGGAGATTGTTCTTAAAGACCTGCAAGTTTTCTTCAGTTCTTTTGCCCTTCAGAGCTGCCTCTTCTAGGATCCCTTCTACCATTTCACTGAACAACACACAGCCTGCTATCCTGAAGCCCCCAGTCAGTGCTCTGTTATTCCCCTACCTCACACCCCCTAGGGTCTTCAAGTCCACTATTTCATGGTCACTAATAATCAGGGATACTAATGATTACCAAAATCCCAAACAGTTCTATTTTGTTAGTGATTATGAGCTCCAGCTGTGCATCACCTGGTTGGCCCATGCAGTACCTGTAACAAGTACCTCAACACTCCCCAGCAACATCCTTGACTGCTTGTCTTGTACAATGTTGCCTTGCTAATCAGGAAGGTTAATATTCCCCATAAGAATCAGAGCCTGTGATACGGGGATTTACTTGATTTATTTAGGGAAGATGTCAGTTTCTATCCCTTTTGTCCACAATTTAGACAGAACTTGTCTAACATTTTACTCTAAATCAGATTAAGTACAACTGAAGCACAACTCAAATATTCTAATTGGCCTGGAGAGTGAGAGGGTCTATCACCATTCTATCAAAAGTGGTACAACTTATACAAAACGTTGTTTCATGCAACATATATGATCTCAATATATCTGATCTATATATTAATACATCGACATCTTTAATGTATATCCTCTTAACAGGTCTCTTTCTCTGTATGAAATATCCCCTTCTTTAAACATCATAAGTTGAAGAACTCTATGCTCTCAGCCAACTGAAAGCCAGCTTAGATACTGAACCACACATCTGTGGCACCACAGAGCTTCATAGTTTCATTATTCCTAGAAAGCTGTCTACAGCACTGTCTGTCTCCCTATCTGTACAACATGGGTCACTTTTATAAAATCCTCCAAAACATATCAAAAGCACTATGTACAATGGCTAGGATTAACTGCTAGTATTGAATTCCGTAAAGATAAGCACATATGTGTGAGGTTTTATATCCAAACCACATTCATTATGTAGTAACAAAAATCAGAAATTTCACTGAACTACCTCTCCTGCTCTATTCCTTATATCACAGGAACTAAGCAAGTCCAAACTAAACACACTGTGCTTAACAAACACACCTTTCAGAAAACTACATCTTGTCCATGATTTCAGAAATACAGAAATGCTGAACACCAAAATAAAGAGAACAAGGTAAGTATCTGTATAGAATCACAGAATCGTCTAGGTTGGAAGAGACCTCCAAGATCACCGAGTCCAACCTCTGACCTAACACTAACAAGTCCTTCACTGAACCATACCACTAAGCTCAACATCTAAACGTCTTTTAAAGACCTCCAGGGATGGTGACTCAACCACTTCCCTGGGCAGCCCATTCCAATGCCTAACAACCCTTTCAGTAAAGAAGTTCTTCCTAATATCCAACCTAAACCTCCCCTGGCAAAACTTTAGCCCATTCCCCCTCGTCCTGTCACCAGGCACGTGGGAGAACAGACCAATCCCCACCTCGCTACAGCCTCCTTTAATGTACCTGTAGAGAGCGATAAGGTCGCCCCTGAGCCTCCTCTTCTCCAGGCTGAACAATCCCAGCTCCCTCAGCTGCTCCTCATAAGACTTGTTTTCCAGACCCCTCACCAGCTTCATTGCCCTTCTCTGGACTCTCTTGAGCACTTCCATGTCCTTCTTGTAGTGAGGGGCCCAAAACTGAACACAGTACTCGAGGTGCAGCCTCACCAGAGCTGAGTACGGGGGGACAATCGCTTCCCTAGCCCTGCTGGCCACACTGCTTCTTATACAAGCCAGGATGCTGTTGGCCTTCTTGGCCACCTGAGCACACTGCTGGCTCATATTCAGCCGACTATCAACCAATACTACCAGGTCCTTCTCTGCCAGGCAGCTTTCCAACCACTCATCTCCCAACCTGTAGCTCTGCTTGGGGTTGTTGTGCCCCAGGTGCAAGACCCGGCACTTGGCCTTGTTGAACTTCATACAGTTGGCCTCAGCCCATCTGTCCAGCCTATCCAGATCCTCCTGCAGAGCCTTCCTACCCTCGAGGAGATCGACACACGCACCTAACTTGGTGTCATCTGCAAACTTACTGAGGGTGCACTCGATCCCCTCATCTAGGTCATCAGTAAAGATATTAAAGAGGACTGGCCCCAGTACTGAGCCCTGGGGGACTCCACTAGTGACCAGCCTCCAGCTGGATTTGACTCCATTCACCACAACTCTTTGGGCCCAGCTACCCAGCCAGTTTTTTAACCCAACTAAGCATACGCCAGTCCAAGCCACGAGCAGCCAGTTTCTTGAGGAGAATGTTGTGGGAAACGTTGTCAAAAGCCTTACTGAAATCAAGGTAGACCACATCCACAGCCCTTCCCTCAACCACTAAGTGTGTCACTTTGTTGTAGAAGGAGATCAGGTTCATCAAGCAGGACCTGCCTTTCATAAACCCATGCTGACTGGGCCTGATCGCCTGCTTGCCCTGTAAGTGCTGCGTGATGACACTCAAGATAATCTGCTCCATGAGCTTCCCTGGCACTGAGGTCAAACTAACAGGCCTATAGTTCCCCGGGTCTACCCTCCGGCCCTTCTTGTAGATGGGCATCACGTTTGCTAGCCGCCGGTCGACTGGGACCTCCCCGATAGCCAGGACTGCCGATAAATGATGGAAAGCGACTTGGCCAGCTCCTCCGCCAGTTCTCTCAGTACCCTCGGGTGGATCCCATCTGGCCCCATTGACTTGCGTACATCCAAGTGCTGTAGCAGGTCGCCTACCATTTCCTCGTGGATTATGAGGGCCACATCCTGCTCCCCATCCCCTTCCACCAGCTCAGGGTACTGGGTATCCAGAGAACAACTGGTTTTGCCGCTAAAGACTGAGGCAAAGAAGACATTAAGCACCTCAGCCTTTTCCTAATTTCTTGTAACTAAGTTTCCCTCCGCATCCAGTAAAGGATGGAGATTCTCCTTAGTCCTCCTTTTGGTGTTGATGTATTTATAAAAACATTTTTTGTTATCTTTAATGGCAGTAGCCAGACTGAGCTCCAGATGAGCTTTGGCCTTTCTAATTTTGTCCCTGCACAGCCTCGCAACAGCCTTATAGTCCTCCTGAGTGACCCACCCTCTTTTCCAAAGATTTTAAACCCTCTTTTTTCTCTTAAGCTTAAGCCACAACTCTCTGTTCAGCCAGGCCAGTCTTCTTCCATGCCGGCTTGTCTTTGGGCATGTGGGGACAGACCGCTCCTGAGACATTAAGAATTCCTTCTTGAAGAGTGCCCAGCCTTCCTGGACTACTCTGCCCTTCAGAACCAGCTCCCAAGGGACTCTGCCAACCAGCATCCTGAACAGCTCAAAATCTGCCCTCCGGAAGTCCAACACAGCGGTTTTACTGATCCCCTTCCTGATTTCGCCAAGAATAGAGAACTCTACCATTTCGTGGTCACCCTGCCCAAGACAGCTCCCGACCACCACATCTCCCACCAGTCCTTCTCTGTTTGTGAACAGAAGGTCTAGCGGGGCACCTCCCCTTGTAGGCTCACTAACCAGCTGCGTCAGGAAGCTATCTTCCATGCTCTCCAGAAACCTCCTAGACTGCTTTCTCTGGGCTGTGTTGTGCTTCCAGGATATGTCTGGGAAGTTGAAGTCCCCCACGAGAACAAGCGCTGATGATTTCGCAACTTCTGCCAGCTGCCTGTAGAACTCCTCATACATCTCCTCGTACTAGTTTGGCGGTCTGTAACAGACCCCCACGAGGATGCCTGCCTTGTTGGCCTTCCCACCGATCCTAACCCATAGGGACTCAACCTTATCATTCCCAGACTCAGTCTCGAGTTCCACAACATCAAACCACTTTCTAATATAGAGAGCCACACCACCACCCCTTCTGTGCTGCCTGTCCCTTCTGAAGAGCCTATAGCCAGTCATTGCAGCACTCCAGTCATGGCAGTGGTCTCACCACGTTTCCGTGATGGCAACCAAGTCATAGCCTGCCTGCTGCATGATGGCTTCCAGCTCTTCTTGTTTGTTACCCATGCTGCGTGCATTAGTGTAGATGCACTTCAGTCAGGCCATTGCCTTCTACCCCAGCCTTGCCATTGTTCCCCCTGGCACAGCTCCAACAAGCCTTACTTCAGCCCTGTCCCCCTTCTTACCTAGTTTAAAGCCCTCTCAATGAGCCCTGCCAGCTCCTGGGCTAGGATCCATTTTCCCCTTAGGGATAGGTGGGACCCGTCTGCAGCCATCAGGCCGGGTACCAAGTAAAGCGCCCCATGGTCAAAAAAAAAAAAAACAAAATTTCTGTGTTGGCACCAGCCTCTGAGCCACCTGTTTATCAGGTGGGCTTTCCGAGTCCTCTCTGTACCCCTTCCTGCCTTTATAGGGATGGACGAAAACACCACCTGTACTCCCGCTCCATCCACTAACCGTCCCAGTCCCCTAAAGTCCCGTTTGATAGCCTTCAGGCTTCTCTCTTCAATATTACCACTGCCAGCCTGGACTATCAAAAGAGGATCAGAGGGGCAAACCAGGTTGGGAAGCTTTCTGGCAATGGCCCTGACCCTGGCCCCAGGGAGGCAGCAGACT
The DNA here is from genome assembly GCF_964034855.1 of Anser brachyrhynchus. Classification (NCBI taxonomy): domain Eukaryota; kingdom Metazoa; phylum Chordata; class Aves; order Anseriformes; family Anatidae; genus Anser; species Anser brachyrhynchus. The sequence continues at coordinate 110,592,934 of NC_137694.1, forward strand.
TCCCTATGTGTAGGGTCAGGCTGACAAATAGGGCCTTCTGTTCCCCTGAGAAGGGAGACGCCTACAATGATTACCCTTCTGTCTTTCTTGGTGGAGGCAGTCTTGAGGCGTGGAGTCGACTTCCTCGCCCTAGGCATCCTCCTGGGTAGACTTTCTACCTCATCCTCACCCACTGGTCTCTCAAGCTCCAGGGCCACAAATCTGTTACGTAAGGGCACCTGGGAAGGTGGGGCCGGTGGGGGGGGGGGGGGGGGGGCCTTGCCTGCAATACATCCATCATTCCTTACCAAGTTACATAGTTTTGCATGCAGCAAGTCTTCCATTTCAGTTGCATTTGTTCATTTACTGCATAACACTGACATTCTAACAAGTACTGTTCTGTTTCAAATCAGTTTAACACAGGACAAAGGTACGTGCTTTTACTACAATGGTTAATGAAAAATACAGTTTATATGCAACTAAACAATCCCACTAAACCTGCAGTTCTTTTTGCTTTGCTGTTGATGTTTTACTTTACCTTTCAAAGCAAATAAATTCTTCCTTCCCTCTGATGTTATAAAGCAACATTCCTTGCAGAACCTCAAATCTTTACTTCCCTGTTCAAGAATTTAATTTGGCCTCAGGGGGCAGGTATCAGTAGATAACTTCACAAGAATTCTCATTCTGAATTACTAAATACAGAGAAAACTACTCTCTTAAATCCTGACTGCTAGATGCTTATTCTAGCTCTTATATTAATCAAGAGCAAATATTTGAAGTGCTGCATACTGAAATTACAATACATTTTTAAGTGTAATTCTGTCATGCCACATGGCTATGTTGATTTCCAACTTCATTAAATTCTAGTATCAGTTAATCATTGCTTTTCACCTTCTTTTCTATTAAAATAAATAAATAAATAAATAAATCCTGCTTACTAAGAAATCTATAATCTTTGTCACTCAGAAATTTAGCTTTTCAATGATAAAGCAAATTGGTTGTGCTACTGTTTTATTGATCAGATCTCAGCCTCAATCTCCCATTAGAAAATTACTTGAAATAATTTGCAGCATCCAATTAGCAAAGAGTTGTGCTCTTAAGCAGAGACATTATTAAAAGGATTTGACATGAGACTAATGTAACTGCTAATAGAGAAATACGACCAAAAGTATTTGCAATTAGTGTCAAAATAATCATGAGATTTAAAGCTGCATCCTTGCATGCCTATAAATCTGGTAGTCATATTTAATTTGTGGGATTAAAAAAAAAAAAAAGAAAGTTTTTATTCAGATTTGTTAATTTATCAAAATGCTTGCGTTTTGCAGAGACTGTTGAGGTTTGGAAAATTCTTAAATACTTCAGATGGACAGGCATACTTCAACGACTGTCTTGAATTTTGACAGTTTTTTTATCCAATCTCCTGCTGGGGATTTACTTACTAAGTAAAGCAGATTTCCAGTGCTTACTGTTCTTCTATACAGCCCACTTCAGATCTTGCACAATGAATGTCTAAGCTTTAGGATATTCTAATCAAAGCAATAACCATATTTCAATAAATATAAGAACTTGTGAAGGGATCATAGTGAAAGTTTTGACATGGATCTCCTTATAACTTCTCTTAACATGACCACTCAAAAGAATAAAAGCTTTTTAAATAAAAAGGAAAGTTTAGTTAGGTATATGCAATATTTTGGTCTCTTTTTGTAGAGGAATTCAAAGTCCTATAGGACCTATAAAGCAAAAATACGTTTCAGGAAACTGCATCTCTTGAGGCATTCAAACTTTTAAACAAATTCTTCTTTACAATGTCAAAAAAAAATAAAAATAATAAAAAAAGAAACAATCTGCAATGAAACCCCTTCAGTCTCTACAGTTCCTCTTATTCCTAACCCTACCACTAGTTCTATGTGGGAAATAACTCCCAAAATTCAGCATGCCAAGTGGGATTCTATTTAATCCAGCCTTCAACTTCGTAGGAATTTTCAAAATAACTACAGATAATCAAGCTTTCTGATCTCCATTTCTCCCTACTCAAATCAAGCCACAACCTGACATGTACCCCTACACTTTGGAGTGATTAGATGCAGCAGCATCCAGAGATGCCTCCCAACGAATCCCATGATCATAGAATCACAGAATCATAGAAACACAAGGTTGGAAAGGACCTACAAGATCATCTAGTCTAACTGCCATCCTATCACCAATACTACCCACTGAGCTACTAAATCATATCTCATAGCACCTTGTCCAGGCGCTTCTTGAACACCAAGAGGGATGGTGACTCCACCACCTCTCTTGGCAGGCCATTCCAGTGCCTGACCACTCTTTGAGAGAAAAAGTTTTTCCCGATATCTAGTCTAAATCTCCCCAGGCGCAACCTGTGGCCATTTCATTGAGTCCTATCATTAGTTTTCTGAGAGAAGAGGCTGACGCCCTCGTCATCACGACCTCCCTTCAGGAAGTTGTAGAGTACAATGAGGTCTCCCCTGAGCCTTCTCTTCTCCAGACTAAACAACCCCAGCTCCCTCAGCCACTCCTCATAAGACTTGTGCTCTAGACCCCTCATCAGTTTTGTTGCCCTTCTCTGGACATGCTCCAGGGCCTCCTGTAGTGAGGGGCCCAAAACTGAACACAGTACTTGAGGTGCGGCCTCACCAAAGCTGAGTACAGGGGGATGATCACCTCCCTGCTCCTGCTGCTTATACTATTTCTAATACAGGCCAGGATGCCATTGGCCTTCTTGGCCACCTGAGCACACTGTCAGCTCATGTTCATACGAGCATCAATCAGCACTCCCAGGTCCCTTTCCTCTTCACAGTCTTCTAGCCACCCTGCCCCAAGCCTATAGCGCTGCATGGAGTTATTGTGGCCAAAGAGCAGGACCTGGCACTTGGCCTTGTTAAACCTCATCCCGTTCACCTCAGCCCAGTAGTCCAGCCTATCCAGATCCCTCTGAAGGGCCACCCTACCCTCAGGCAGATCAACACTACCTCCCAACTTGGTGTCGTCTGCAAACTTACTGAGGGTGCACTCAATCCCCTCATCTAGGTGATCAATAAAGATATTAAACAAGATAGGCCCTAGTACCGACCCCTGGGGGACACCGCTTGTAACGAGACACCAGCTGAACTTAATGCCACTAACCACTACCCGCTGGGCACGGCCCTCCAGGCAGTTCTTTACCCAGAGAAGTGTATACCTGTCCAGGCCATGGGCAGACAGTTTCCCCAGGAGAATACTGTGGGAGACTATGTCAAAGGCTCTGCTGAAGTCTAAGTAGACTACATCAACAGCCTTTCCCTCATCTACCAGTCTGGTGACACGATCATAGAAGGAGATGAGGTTGGACAAGCACTACCTGCCTTTCGCGAACCCATGCAGGCTGGGCCTGATCCACTGGATGACACGCAAGTGCCGTGTGATCTCACCCAAGATGATTTGCTCCATAACTTGCCCTGGAACTGAGGCCAGGCTGACAGGCCTGTAGTTCCCCGGGTCTTCCTTATGGCCCTTCTTGTAGATGGGAATCATACCAGCAAGCCTCCAATCCTCTGGGACCTCTCCAGATAACCAGGAACCCTGATTCTGGGATTTACACAGGCATTCAGGTCTCCATAAAAGGAATCAATGTTATGGCAGTATACAATTGCCAGCCCTTTGTTTATTTTATTTTTTATGGATTCTGTAAAAGGAGGCTTCACTTCCTTCCTTCCTTAACTTGCAACTAAAACCAAAAAAAAAAGCCCCTCTCAAACACATCTTTCCATCATGGGGGCCTTCCCCACTGGCCCTCACACAATAATTTTAGCCACAATGCCCCCAGGTACACTCTTTCCACCCTGTGGCTTTTTCAGTTACTTCTGGTACAAATAATGGGGTAGACAGCTCCTTCTTATATGTGAGAAGGTATTCATCCCAGGGCAGCTGTGCACAGCAAATTGCCCTGCATTATTTGTTAGTAGCATTGCTGGGGGAGGTTCACCACAGTCACCCTTGCCATGCTGAGTGGGTATCTAAACCACTGTGCCAAACATGGCTCAGCCTGTCAGAGAGGATTACAAGAGGTACACCAGCAAAAAGTTTTGTCAACCGCTTCCTCTGTGCCCTTCTCTTCCAAGCTCCCATTTTGGAGCCCCGAAGACAGCAGCCCACGAAACAGCATGTGCCTGCTCTGCAGCCTGCTCAGCTCTAGCCAGTGCAAGCAGCAGCTGTGTCAGCAGTTTATTCTCCATGAGGAGAATAGGCACCATCTACCTGCACAGATTGCCCTAAGCTGTTTTTAAGAGGAAAGTTTAAGAGCATTTTCAGAGGATAGATCTTAAACTAGAAACTTTTAGCCTGCAAGAAAAGCCCCTCCATTCATAGTGCCAGGCCTAGGCAGGAGGGATTCCAGCCACAACACCTAAAAGCCCTCTCACTGCCTCCCACTCCATGGTACTATGCAGAATGGTGGTCCCTTCTAAGAAGGGCACTCTTACTCCCAACCCTATATGTAGCAGCTCCTGCTGCAGCCTGCATAGGCAGTGCCTGCCCACCTGGCAGCTTGCTTAGGTTCCCCAAGTGCAAGGAATTACCTTGGCAGCAGCTAACTCCCTGAGAGTTAGCTTCCAAACTTTTGCTGTTTCATCTGCATAAGGAAATAACCTTCAACAGGCAAGGCAAGTGATCCAAACACCATGGCATGCTTGACCAGTGGCAGAGAGCCACTAAGTGGAGGAGAAAAAAGCCCCTGTGCTCTAAGTCCTGCAGGAAAAAAAAATACATATATATATATATGGAACCTACTGTTTTTGAGACAGGAGCCAACTTTACAGGAATACACCAACCTACTCAGTCTGGCACATGGCAGGAACTTTCAGGTTCCCCAGGAACCACTTTGACCTGGTCTCAGCGAGCTCCAGATGCTTTCCTTTGGCACAGCAAGATCATCATCTCATTCTTTCTACAGGGAAGGCTTCAAGGTAGCATGAGGAAAAAGTAGAACTGGAAAGCATCAGCACCTGCAGTTTGGCAAGTACCAGAAAGGTGAAGTTTCCAAATGATGACAGAAGATTCCATTGTCTCCCTATCTTCCAGGTAGTATTTGTGGTTGCATACAGCGGGGAAACCAAAGCCTCAACAGCCTACTATTTCACAAGGTCCAGAGGGGTAAAATGCAGAGATAGCATTAACAACTCATATTTCCTCTTTGGAGAGTTGCAGAAGTCTAGGTATTAATGGTACCTATTCTTACCAGCAAGTTTGAAGTAGCTTTTAACTTATATTTAGGTTAGGGATGTGCTTTGGGGAAAGGAAGAGGCCAAAAAGTCCCAATTCTTGCAGTGTTCAGCAATGAAATTGCAAGGTTGGTTTCAACAGTAATCACATCCCTCTTACATCCATGCAGTGTCTGATGAGAACTGAAAATTTGTCTTCAAATAAGCTGCAGCTTAGTAAAGGACACCCTGCAGAACCTAAGCCACCATGATATAACCTTTTATTTTCTTTGCAAGAATGTAAGCAAGGGCAGCTACTCATACTCACATGCTGTTCATCAACTAAAATGTCAGATCTCTGAAAAAATGAGTTTCTAAAACAGAGGTTAATTTAATCCTTTTTAGCAGTCAAAAGACACTGATTTATATACTTACTCTTTTGTACATAACTCTAGGACCAGATACGCCTATTCTGCAGTTTTAGTTATGTTCACCTAAACAAAGGTTTGTACCCGTGCCCAGTAGGTAAACCCTCCTACTCAGGCGATTCTGCCGCACTCCCCTGAGCCTAACCTAGGAACTCCAGTTTCTTTCATCACCACAGAAAAGTAACTGTTTTGAAAGCAGTTTCAGATTTAAAAAATAAAAATAAAAATCACTGCTTATCTGTTTATCTATTCAGGCATTCCAATAAGCTGCACTTGATATCTCCTTGATAATGTGTAAAGTATACAACATATCATCCCAAATAGTAGTTATAAAGGAAGGGTCACAATCTGATGGCCAACCAACTATAGACATACATGCCAACCCCTTACAGATTAAGGGAATGACAAAATTGTAAGCTGTTTATAGACTATTCAAATGAACTAACTGTTGATTAAAATACATTCATAGCAATAAAAGTTATTTTGACAATGAGAGACTGAAAACTGATACAGTTTATATGGAGAAGTAGTATTTTATTTTATCATACAGATATCTTATGGCATCACTGTTAAAAAAAAAGTAATTCTTCAGAAAGACGAGCCCCTTTTAGTTGTATTGTATTCCTACATGATTCAAAGCATAAAAGAAAAGTCAGAAAGACAAGTGAATGAATGAGTATATGAGTGAATGAACAATTAACAGGGAATACATATATATATGCACATATATATAAGTAATGCATTATAACTTCAAGGATAACAAATATAAGAGTAAAAGGGGAGGGGATGAGTATAATGTGAAACCATTAGTAAGGTCATGAGCAGCTTTGTTACTTGAGAGTTTATGAAGCAGAGACAAAAGGTATACACATACACAAAAACTGCATATGAATTTGTGTACACATGAGACAGCTAACATAAAAGCTGAGCTGGATCTATCTATACTCTAGAATTAAATGAAGTCAAATTAGAAGAAGTATTGATGGGCCTTCACAGTCCCAACGCCAAAACAAGCTCAAAGTCAATAATCCACATTAAAAATGGAGCTCCCATTTATTTCTTTAAGTTCTTGAAATTGACACCACCTTTTTATATCAACATGCTTTCCTCTTTAAATATGATATTATAATAAAAAACTATTAAACACACTATAGATACTGATGAAAAAAGCAGTCTTCAGAAAAGTTCTGTATTAACTATATAATTTTAGCATTTATCCAGCTTCCAGTCAAAGTTTCCTGTGGTAGAACTGGTTAGAGATTATACAAGGATCCTTTATCCCTTGACCTATAATATTCTTATAGGAAATAAAGATTGTATTATTATTATTTCAACAAAATAAGTTCTTATCTTTTAATGAAGTATGCAAATCTATTGTTATACTTCTCAGAATGTTTTTACTTTTTCGTATCTGATAGTTTTATTGGCATATGTAAGCCCTCTTGTTTGTTTATTTTTCTGAATTGTTGCACTGAAAGTACTATTTTCAGCTCTGGCAACACACATTGACATCCTATTTTGGGCTCAAGTGCAAGACCAGTTTTATAATTCCATCCCAAGCCTCACTTGATCGTACTACAAAAGGGACTCCAAAATTCTGCTTGACTTGCAGGCTTTGCTTGTCACAATACTGGTAGCACAAAGTGCAGCTGAGTCACTGAATCATCTATCCACTGCTGTCAAAGGAAGCCAATGCTTTTACATGCAAAGGCGGTAACAGACACAACACCAAAAAGCTACTTCCCAGGGCTCCTTCAGTACAAAATTCCCTCATAACATCTTCACCTTTTTCCATCATTCTCAGAGCCACTCCTCAGCAGAGGTGAGCTCCACCCCTGCAGCTGTGTAGCAACTGTTGGCTGTATTGCTGTGCCCCTGTGTGCATTACCTCCACCTGCTGAGACCTGCCTTACCCAAACTCTCAGAACATGATTTCGTTTAGGTTTAATTAAACTGGTAGTAGTCTCTAGCATTGGCTCAGCTGTGAAGCATGAGCTGTTTACAAACAGACAGTGAAACCACTAACAGGCTCCACTGCCAAATTTCTTGTGCTTTTAAACCTTTTGAAAGAGTGGAAGGAAACCTGAGAACAGAAAATATCCCAGAGCAAAACCACTCCCAGCCTCAGTTTGAGTCATTTCCATTCTTTTGCTAAGAAAACTGTCTGTAAGTATTAATAAAGGGAGCATCTCAATTCTTATTAAGCTATTGAGGGATCTAAAAAACAGCACCGAGTGTTGTAATGAAATATTGAATGATACTTTGTTTCCTGACATTACAAGAATCTGTCATACTTACTTGGCAGACGTTGTTAAAAAAATGAGAATTACGGGGAAAAGATTGTGTCATCTAAATCTAATTACGCTTTTAATAAATTCAATATTTCATTGTTAAGCATGACACATTCCCTTTGTAGTCCAAACTTATTGCCTAGCCCCAATAAGAAAAAATGTTTGGAGACAGAAAATTGAGGCCATGACACCATATAAATTAGGTATGTCAGACACAAGAGGAAATGCTATAAAGATAGTACATGCCTGGAATTCTTTTCACTAAATCTAATAAAAAGTGTGTGTAAAAAATGTTTCCAACTACTGTTATTTTTGCTGTGCAGACAGCATAGCATTTGTAGACAATGTCATTTTGTCCTAATTGAAGACAACAGTAAGAAATAGAAAAGTGTTGTTCTATCAGTATCACCAAAAATAACTACAAATTATTTCTATTATTTATTCACTGTTAGTTTTATTTAGTATTTAATATGGTGATTACTGTCACAAATTAGTTACAGAGTTACCAGGACTGAAGCTCCAAAATGACACAGCTATGATTAAGACACTCAAAATTATATATAGGCCTTTAATGAAGTCCGTAGAGAAACCAGCTCTTGGCCCCATCCCAAAGGGATGCTGCCAGAGTGCTGTTGTCCCCTTTCATGCAGTTGTCAGCCAGCCAGCAGCTCAGGAGTTGGAGCGCTGCAGTTTCAGCTCCTCTCGGTCAGCAAGTTTCACTAAGTAATGTTTCTGAATATTGCAGCCAGCTACAAATCTAAGCAATCAGGTTGGAGAAGGAGGAGTAAGATATGTTCCCAGCTTCTCCTCCCTAATTACCAGAGGTGCCTCAGCAAGAAAGCAATGGCCCTAGGACTCTTCCATGGGCAGTAGAGGTGCTAGGCTTCTTCAGTGCCTCAGGTGAGGTGGAAAAAAATATGTTCTGTCATGGATTATGTAAGCCATTAATTGAGTCTAAGAAAAGACACATACACAAAGAATATAGAGAAAATAACACTCTTCTCTTCAAGACTTAGGAGAAATAAATCTATGTGCACTTGCAACTCTGCAGAGTAACTTGCAGGAATCTTTACATATCTTTGAATTCCTTTCCCATATTCATATGACTTAAGACCCTCGTTTGATTTTAAGGAAATCACCCAGATGTAAGATCTCTACTGTAATTCTTCAGTTTTGGCAGGACTAATTATTCCGTGCTTATGTGTCCCACTACAGAGGTGCTAAAACATCTTGTTAATCAAGTAGAATCAAGAAGAGACTTCTTAACTAACATTCTTAATTTGTATAGTGCATGTATTCATCCTCAGATCTTACAGCCCTTCCCAACACATCATTACCCCAACTTATTCAGGAAACAGAGTTCTCAAAAGATAAAGTGGCAGACCCAAGGCATGAAAGCAGACTATAGCCATGATGCAAACAGACGCTAGATTCTCTTAATTTTAGTACTATGTCTAAATGAGATATGTTTACTTCCCCAAGAGTGTTTAATATTATTCAAATGACTGTGCAGTGTAAGTTATAAGAGAAATCAGTAGCACGTCTACCATTTAAGTTGTCATGTAAGATGAAGCACAGTGAGAAAAGCAAAGGGCCCCCTTCTCATCCTGTCACCTTTAATTTGATGGGGAATTTAACACTGCAAATAAATGGTAAACTTTAATTTACTGGCTCAATACACTTTGTTGGAAAATTAAATCATTTAGGAGTCTACATCTGCAAAACAAAATTTATTATCTGTAATTAATTAACCTTTAGAAAAGCCCTTTTTTAATTTCCTCCTGTCAACATACCTGGAAGATGAAACCTTAACAAGTGTTTGCAGAGAAGCTGCTATGTCAGAGTAAGCACTCTTACAAACATTAGACGGATAATGCAGTTAAGCCTTCAGTTAATGATTTCAGTCATTATATGATCTTTATTTGGATGCAGAAAGAGAAATTGTTGTTGAATAATTGCATCTGATAATAAATGGTCCAACTTATCAAGTATCAAATCTTACTTATCTTACTCAAGTCCAACTTATCTAGTATCAAATTCAATGTAGAGTGCACTGTACATTTTTTTCTTTTTATGAAAAAAAAAATTGCTCCCAAGTTTAACAACAACAAAAAAAAGCCTAATTTTCTATTCTTAAAGTCTTTTGATAGAAGCAACCAGTGATTTGTAGAGAAATCAGACAATGCAATCTCTTCTGTCAATCTCTAGCCTATATTTTTCTATTTACATAATAGCAAACCACAGTGAGGTCTGCTAAAGATGTTAAATCACTGCACAAGATTTAAAAGTGTGCAACCCCTGTTCTTTCAGTTGGGTAGAATATAGGTGAAACCCATGTTCTTCTTTGTTGTTGTAAAAATAATTGTTTAGCTCCTATACCAGCAACAAATGCTGGACAACAATGTCACTGTTTCTTTTCAAATAAGAAATTTTAACAATATGACTGAACAATATGATAGTTGCAGTTTTTTAGATGGGGATTTACACTGCAGATCAGCTACATTCTGTCTCAAAAGGTAGGGTTTATTATTATTATTAATTTCAGACAAATATTTTTTATTTAGAAAAAGTACAATGTGGAAAAGCACAAAGATGTTCTGTCTTCAGATATGATTCAAAGGTAGAAGTATACAATATACAGGTTCAGACTACTTCTCAAGGATTATTGTCAAGATAGGCTATTTCTCTCCTTTAAAGAAAACATGGAGCAATCTTATTATAGACCTTGGTATATTCACAAAGACCAAAAAATATAGAGAACAGATCATTGTGTCTCATCTCCTGTTTCTACAGTGCCTTTGAAAGCAATAAGAGTGCTGGGTGCAACAAAAGACTTCATAAAGAAGTCTTTTGAATAAATTGGATGTATTTTTAAATGGCCTAGATTTAAAGACAACAATGAATAGACACCCAAGATTAGCAAAGAGAGACCAAGCACTATGGACTCTGCTCGTGTCATCCACAATGAAAGGAAAAGCATGGCATCAAAGACAAGAACAAAATTTCAGACTATAAGATCTACATACACTTTTTTTTTTTTTGACAAGCATGTTTATGCATATTTATGTTTAGGAAAACATAAGCGTTTTTTTTACTTCAAGAGAAAAAAAAATTCCAAAGTTTGGGAATTTCTTTACTATCTAGAACACGGGAATATCATATCATGCAACAACAGAAAATGGTAACAAAATACAGGAAAAAAAAAGTATACAGTTGGATGATTGCTGGGATATGCTTGTGAATACTTACTCATTTGAATTTCACACTTGAATTTCTATTTTTTGTTATATGCTCTTGAACTTCTGGAATTTCATAGCAATTCAGTTTTTCCATCTTTTCAATTCTTTTTAAATAAGGAACCCATTTGGTTTTCATTCTGACAGCTCAAAATACCTATTTTGTTGTTACTTTTTTAGATGTTTCATACTTAATTTGTGTATATTCATTTCTGTTTTTTGCAGCTGTTTTATCTCCCATTGATTGTTGATGGGTTCATCCTCTCTGCATACCTCCCTAGTTCTGACCAAATTCATGATATAGTTTGTTATTAGTAAAACACTCTAGGTGCTGATTCAATTTAACTGTTACTGTACTTCAGAATAATTTCAGTACTCAAGAGTTTTAAAGATGTTGACTGACCATTAACAAAGCAGGTGCAATTTCTTTGTATAATCAATAAGTATATATATTTCATTTCAACCCTAAAAGATTTGTACACACATAAAATATTTGCAAATGCAGGTTTGTGTGATTAAATGTAATTAAAAAATTTGATGACAGGAATTCATCAGGACTGAGAACTTTATGGTATCGCATTCTTTGACTAGGCTCAAACAATATAATGAATGCATATACTGTGTTTGAAATATACAAAGCATTTCCATTTCCCTTGAAGTCTAAGATGAGCCACAAATTCCTATATGCTCCTTCAATGACCACTGACTACTGACTTGTTGAGAATCTGTGATACTGATGTTTGATTTCTAAAAATAAAATGTCTTCAAAAGTTACTGTCAAATACATGCTAATTACTGAGCTGTGCAAAGAATTTGCAGCCTTTTATTTTTAATTGACATCTCTTTCTTACAGTCAATAACAGCCTCAAAATCTAAATGCTAAACTATTACATTCTAGTCAATATCAAAATGTGCAGTTAAAGTTAAAAAAACTTAAGTTCATTTTAACCAGAGATCATATTTACCTAGGTGACTGGTAACAGCAGGCTTAGTATTTAGACATACCACTATGATTTTGAATTTTGGCATTACTGTGTCTCCAACCTATGAATATAACTCCCTGATGAAATCTGAAATTTAAGTTTCAGTAAAATTCTCTCTTCCAAATTTTAAGATGTTTATGATGGACTCGTCATGTTTCCATCACATGAAACAAGCTAAAGGAGAAATCCTGCTTTAGAACTGCTTTAGAATCCTTTACAATAAGAATTTGTTTAAAAAATGATAACAATACTGTTACAATCCAATTATTTTATCCAGCAACTTTCTACAGAAATATCAGAAGAAATGAAGGCTGCAATCTATGGGCTGTCTTTGGAGACATTGCCATGGGACAGATCTTTAAGAAGTCTAATATCTGACACCTGCATCAAAATTTGTTCCTCCACTGCTCATTATGTAAAACGTGGGAAGTAATAGCTTACCAGCTGCAACAGTGTCACAGACCTCAAAAGTTTTTAATTTGTAATATTAAAAAATGAAGCACAGCAGAAACAAGACCTACAGTATTTTTTCCAGCTCTAGAAATACATAAACTCTACTGTTTTTATCAGTTTTTAAGCTAAAATTGCTAAGAAAAATGAAGAGGATTTTAATTTGTAAATGGTACAATATGTATGTTTCCTGCATGGATTTACATTAGTCATAAAAAATTGGCAATGGTCTATTAGTGATAGATAGTATAAGTAGCATTGACTTGTTTTTTGGAAAAAAATAGGACTGTCAGTGAAAAAAAAAAAAAACACTAGCTTTTATTTAATTTTATTAATTCTGCTGTCAAAATAGACTGCACATTCTATTCACAACTATTCACAAGACTGCCACAATAAAGTCAATTATTTATTGTTTTCTTATTGCTGATTTTTGTTTTAGTTTTGATAGGCTTTTTTACCACCTGGAAAGGCACATCCTCACAATAGGGCAAGATTTTCAGACTGGTCATATCTGTAGCCTGTCAGCTGTCAGGGACATATTCTTTAACTTCTTAAGCAGGATTATCTTAAGGAGTCAAGAGCATGGCCTACTCTTCTCAAACCCTGATAAGACATTTAACCAGCTCAACCTTTTACTTTGAATTCTTCCCCTCAAAGGATAGCAGATCCCTTTGCTTGTCTCCGTGGACTAAATCAGCTTCTGATACTAGCTCTGTAGCACACACAGTACTGCTATTGCAGATCTGGTCTCAAAAGAAATGTCCACAGGAGAGAGAGAGCTATTCTCACCAATCAAGGAAGTCCGTATTAAAAGTTAATAACCAGTGCTAAATAGTAATACACCCTAGTCCTATAAATATCCCAACATTTCTTTCCCATCAAGACTCTCTGGTATTGCAATTTCATTACTACATATGACTTTCATTGTCGCACTATGTTACGAAAATAAAAATACTTTCATTAAGAGTGAATTTTCATGAAAGATCTTAAACTGTATATTTAATGCACAATTTGTCAGGCTCATTTACAACCCTGCTTTCAGTGATTCAGTCATCACCATGTATACATATAATGCATAATTTAATTTAATTACTTTTGATTGCTTAATGAAAAATCCAATGGACATTTTGAATGTCAGCTATATAATGAAAATTATTTGTACAGTTTTTATTAACCTCCATAAAGATGATCAAGTTTTGCATTATACAGAAAAAAAAAAAAAAGGAAGGAAAAAAACCCTCTAAATTTAATTCCTCCTTCAGGCAGAAGGAAACAGGTATTTCTATATACTTAGCTGCAGAAAATTTCTTATGGAAGAATGCAACCTGAAAGTTTTAATTGTTGCATGATATCTCATTCCTTTTATTGGCAGTTTTAAGTAAATAAAAAAACTTTCTACCACTTTTCTTTAAAAACACAGGTTTATAGAATTTTAAGGTTGATTAAAATTAATTAAATTAATTAAATTTTAAGGTTGGTTAAAACCACTTAAGTCATAGTTGTCTGCAAATGACAGCTCATTACTTTTTGTCTACAAACTGAAGCAGAAAACTGTGATTGTCAAGCAAAATTTAAGATTACCATTGCTGGGCTGCAAAGCTGTCTGTCTTTACTGGAAGAGTCCAAGAGGTGAACCATACACTATTTCCTTTACTATGACTTCCAGTATTCACACTTGCAACAAATAAAAACTAAATAAAACATGTCAGGCCTATATTCTAATTCAAAGTCAGAGGGTTTCAACACACAAGTTTTGGTTAAGGTTTTTTCTTACTTCCTTCTTTGTATTTGAATAAGATTATATACCTTCTCTGAAACAACATGTTAGTTTTATAATCACTAAGCTTAGTCATTTTGGTAAGATGTGATGTATAAATAATGAAAATATTGGATAAGTGGAGTATATGCAAGTAGGATTTAACATGTATTTTGTTTATTTCTTAAAATATCTATGGAATTATAAAAGCTACTATTTTGTCAAGTATCAAGTAACTGTTATTACATTATGAAATCATCTCCCCCCAACACCCGAGCATATTTGGATAATGAAAACAAACTTGGGTTTCAAAGAAACTATTTCAAAGGAGAACATAATTTGTGATCAAGCAACTAGAACTTGCTCATTTACAGCTGGATTATGTTTGACTTCTTACAGTGGTTTACAAGAACTGACAGTGTCATGACTGCTGCTAAAGGAACAAAAAATGCACTTTAAGTTTTTCTTTCTAAGAGTAATCTAGTCTTTTGATCAACAAGAACAACACAACATACATTCACATATTTTCTGAAGAGCTACAAATGCATTCAGTAAGACACTGACTCTCCCTCATGCATTGGAGCATACAATTCCCTTGCATCATCTTCAGCTGGTTTCCTTAAGGACAGAAAGCCAACTGTGTATGTGTGCTTATGCAGGAAAATCTGAATAATTGGAGTTAAAGCTAAGACAGGACAAGAAGGATTCTCTTATGCTGAGCAGGAGCAAAAACAGCTGTTATGATGAATGCAATCACTTCTGCTGCCTCCATTCTGGCAGAGGGACCACTAATCTGCAGCAATAGTTGTAGCTGGAGAAAGCCCAAAACAGCAAAGTCTTAATAAAAAGAGGAGGAAATATTTCCCCTTATAAGAATATGTGTCTATTTCAGTAGCCCTGGCACATTAGTCGCATCGCCAAGGTAGATTTGACTTAAGAAGGTAAAATACCATCCAAAATAAAGAAAACTCAAATACATGTGCATCTGTTAAAGAAATGGAAAAACTCCAAGCAGACAAATAAACCCGAACTACTTATAAACACTAAATATTAATTTCTGCAAAGCAGTGTTTAAGAATAAGTAAAATGCCAAAAGTGAGAAGGATTCCAAGAAATTCTGGGAACTTGGGAAATCATAGCTCTGTTCCCTGAACAGGGAGGGAGAAGAATCCCTTAGCTATGTTCTTTGAATATATGTCTTTTTTTTCTCTGTTTACAACTTCCTTACAACTTTATGGAGTTTTGCCAAGTATCTTAGGGTGAATAAAATGAAAAACTAATTTGAATACTCTACCTGCTGCTGTGCACATCTTCATCATCTTTCACAGCTACATAAATATGTTCTATACACTGGTGTTACACATCAGTCTAAAAGGCATAAACCCTAAAAAAATATTTTGCCATAATATTTTCCATCTTCCATTATATTCAGGGCTAGATGACTAGGCCCATCTCATAAAATGAGAATATCATTAAACCCTAGAAGATGGGAACTTGATTTTGTAATTACAAATAATTATTAATATACAAAACATACACATGAAATGATCTAGGAGAATTGCCTTTCCTAGTAGAGAAATCCCTACACACTATCGTAACTATTCCTGAAATGCAGAACGTAACTTGCATTGTATTCTTGGAAATTTGAATTAGTTTCCATTTATTCTCCTATGATGGAATTTATTTATGGATTTTTGTTGTCATGGAAGATAAGTTTCTACCAAGGGAGCAAGGGTGTGGAGAAGAAAAGCCTGAAACCAATAATAAATTAAACAGCTAGAAACGTTTACTAATAAAAATATTATTTTTGTTATTATTATTATTTGTTATTATTTTGTTATTTAAATGTTTACTAATAAAAATACCACTCCTATAGGTACAAGATATTAAATACTTGCTATTACTGTTACTTTAAAAGTATTATATCCCACAGAGACAATCCCTTATTTTTTTCTGAAGTCTGATTTTTACTAGTGTTATCTGCTACCTGTGTTATACATAAGATTTTCACTTTTCCCTTTGCATTACAATCATTTAGTAGTACCAAAGAATTAAGGCCTTACAAAGCAAGCTCTGCAACATCAGTGGCCATATCAAGTCTTGTGTGCTTTTTTGTCACAGTGTTTCTGCACTTTGCTGTTCAACACAGCAAATCCTACATTATTAATAAAACCATTAATGATCTGAACTGATCACCTATCTACATAAGTATTCCCTGACCATTCTACTAGACTACCAACATGTCTACTAATTGTGGCCATGCTCATTTTAGGAGCACAACATCTGTTCACTAGGAAGTACCCTGAGACCTTGTATTGCTCACAGAGCAGCCACCAGCTTTAAGTCCCTCCTGTTCACAACACATGTTTCTCTTTGCATTTCCAACTCCAAGCTTCTGTTCTTTGAACGGGAAATTCCTATTTCTTCACCTTACTTATTTTCTGTCTTAATGTGACAGGAGAGAAGATGAGAAAAACATTCTATAGTGCAGTTTACCAGGTGATTATGACAAAAAATTTCAGGCATCTGCAAATAGCATAATGTAACGCCAAAACTAAAATTACTAATATCTGCTGTCTGAATGTGGATAAGAGATTATTAGTGTTTGGCACATGGCAGCATAATCGGTTCCCAGCATCTGTCCCCTTGCATCAGCTGCTACCAAGTGCACCTGCACAGAGAAGGGCTTGAAGCCTGCTCAGCGGTGGCCCGTGCGCAACAGGGAAAGTAGGGTCAGTGGCTGGCTCACCTGCAATCTCTCCTTTCTCCAGGCAGCCATACCATGCAGGCAGCAACAGGAAGGAATTGGGTTCAGTTCCTTACAACATTTGGTTGGCAGTACAAAAGTGCCTTGGTTCCTTCCTTTTGCAGCAGTTATAACTGGTGATTTTCTGTCCAGTTCCTGTGGCAGCTTCTAAGAAAAGAGAGATGAGACATAAGCCTTTGAAAGCAAATTTGAAGAGGCTGGTTCACAGAATTTCAAACTTTAGATCTCATTATAACAACTATTAACAGATAAAAACTTGAGTGGGTTAAACTCTGTTCCAACTACCTTCTCCTGGGATTCCTTTGCTACCTAACTACATAAAGGATCTAAGACAAAAGACAATTACTTTTTCTCCCTTACATTTTTCTGGTGGTAGATTAGCAGATAGCAGCAACAAATTTGTGACTAGATCTTCCTTTTGACTGGATATTTAAAGGGAAAGACATCAATAAATGGCAGGGTTTAAACAAAAGCATGAAATATGCATAGCAGAAAATCCATAAATCTAGGCATAATCCATGCAAAGGCTATTTTGATGTTCGTATTAGCATGGACCTAAGAAGGCATAAAGTATTCCCTTACTGCCCACATCTTTAATGCAGAAAACAGCTTCTGGAAAGATGTCACTAGCTTTGCCATGGAATTATATTGCTATCTCACTGCCCCAGCCTGCAAATCTATGCAAGCTTTAGACATATGTTGCTCCCAATAAACAAGATACAGATTCATTTAAGTACAGAGAAAGCTTGGCAAGTAACTTGTCATCTCTGACTCAAGATCTCTCATATTGGTTGTATTGACCAAAGAGCAATTTAGTGCCCCAACATGCAGCAGTAGTAAAATGACAGTGTTTGAACAGTTATTGATTTTTTTCATTGATATTTTGCTAGTTTCTGTTCATATTGAACTAACTCTTTGGAGGGTGGCTTAGGATGTAAATTATTTTAATACATTCAGGTCTAGTAAATAAAGGTATCACAGAAAAACTTCCAAACAATGCTAATAACAGAATCACAGATAAGAAAGCAAACTATTTATCCTATACTGGTTTTCTTCAGTGAATACCTAAAAAGCATTAGCAAATGAGTCATAAGCAGTCCTTCCTCCTGTCTTTAAAACTGTTTTATTTATGAGACAAAGGGCATCAGGAGCCCAAGTGAATATTTCAAAAGCTACAGGGATGATTTCAGGTCAACAAAACAGAGAATTTCAGAAAGATTCTAGACTATAACAGAGATTAAGTGTGTGGGGGGGGATGTATCTGTGTGTCTGTGTGTGGTTTTATTAACTAGCTTAACTTTCACTCAGTACCAATCTACAGATTATCTCTTTTTTCCCCAGATCATAAATGACTAACTGTATTATGTTTACATGTCAAGGTGTTGGTAGCAGGGCACTGCTGGGGTGGTCTCTCTGAGAAAAGCCCAGCAGCTTCCCCATGTCAGATAAGACAGAACTCCAGATGGCTCCAGATGGACCTGCTGCTGGCCAGAGCCAATCAAAGAGCAATGTTGGTTGTGCCTCTGTGAGACCATATTTAAGAAAAAAAAAAAAAAGAAGAAAAAAAAAAGAAAAAAAAAAGAAAAAAAAAAAAAAAAGCTGCACAACAGCAGCTGGGATAGAGGGGTGAGAACCAGCCCTGCAGAACCCAAGGTGAGTGCAGCAGGAGGGCAGGAGGTGCTCCAGGCACACAGCAGCAGTTCCCCTGCGGCATGTGGAGAGGCCCCCGGTGGAGCAGGCTGTCCCCCTGCAGCCCATGGGTCCCACACGGAGCAGATCTCCACGCTGCAGCCCGTGGAGGAGCCCCCGGTGGAGCAGGTGGATGTGGCCTGGAGGAGGCTGCGGCCCATGGAGAGCCCCCGCAGGAGCAGGCCCCGGGCCGGAGCTGCAGCCCGTGGAGAGGAGCCCACGCAGGAGCAGGGGGTCTGGGGGGAGCTGCCGCCCGTGGGGGACCCGTGCTGGAGCAGTTTGCTCCTGGGGGATGGACCCCGTGGCACGGAGCCGTGTGGGAGCAGTTCTTGAAGAGCTGCTGCCTGCGGGCAGCCCCCGCAGGCTCAGTTCGGGAAGGACGGCATCCCGTGGGAGGGACCCCGCGTGGAGCAGGGGCAGAGAGTGACCGTGAAGGAGCGGCGGAGATGAAGCGTTAGGAACTGTTCACAACCCCTATTCCCCATTCCCCTGCACCACTTGGGGGAGGACGTAGAAGAGGGTGGATGAGGGTGGATCTCCCTGTCTTTATCTCGACACTTGAGCCCTTTCCATCGTATTTGCTGCCCCCTTCTGTTTGAGGAGGGGGAGTGAGACAGCGGTTGTGGTAGAGCTCAGCTCGGTAAAACCAACAAGCTAACTTATTGGAAATAGGGCTCAATTTATTTTGCAAATAAAGAATACAAAGACAAAGACAAAAACATAATTACAAAAGACACCAGAACGTAGGAAAAGAAGATTAAACCTTATTAAAATATCATTCCTTTGCATTAGTAACAGTTCTATAATTAATAACAAAACAGTTGACTGCACTAAGCAGTATAAAAGAAATTAAGTTTCTATTTATGTATAAGAATAATTAGGTTCCATAAAAAGTCTGAGGGGTGTTTTTTTTTATTATTTTTGTTTACTCCATACTGAAGATTACATATTTTTTGTAAAATCGTGTTCAGAAATACACATACATTTGACTTTGTGGAATAATTCACTAGGCAATATCCCTTTACCTGAGACTGCAATTATAGTAAGAAATAGTTTCTGTTTTACTATCGTGGTAGGAAGGACACTTGAGCCATCTAAGTGAGTACTGAGGAAAACTGAGTTTCACTTTTCAAAAAATACAGTGTGGTGTAAACTGACAAAATAATTAAAGTTTACATTTTTAATATGTAGTGTTCTTTTCCCTAGCAATATAGCTTCTCTATGTGGAGTTGTCTTGGCAGTTGATGAGAGCAGAAGTGCTACCCTGAAAGGGGTATTCTAGTTTACTGAGAGAAGACATTTAAGACTGAAGCAGAGCAGTGAGAGCAAAAAGAGTACTTAAAAAAAACTTCTATAACCTCTGAACCACAGACTATTATTTTTTTTTTTATTAGGTTGTCACAGTAACACTATTTTAAGAGAATGAAATTTCTAAAGCTCATGGGTTATGCAGAATCTTTATTTTCATTCCCTTATGACATGCACAGACCAATACATCAGACAGATGTTTCACAAGAAATAACAATACATTTTAAGTGTTTTGTTATTTGCAGATATATTCATGTCTCATAAGGAAACCATTTCATAACTGTGTGATTAATAGATAAGTACAAAAGCATATGAATAGATGTAATAAATCACCAGTGTGATGAATAACTTCACTTATGTATGTTTTTTTGCAAATTAGTTGAATTCTGAAAAACTCTGAAAGTTTTGTTTTGTTTTGGTTTGTTTTGTTTTGTTTTTCTGGGGAGGACCACTATTTTAAAGGTTTTTCAAGTTAGTTCAGCTGTCACTGAAATACTGCCCTTTTCCAGATCTCTTTTATCCTCACTTCCCTCAATACACTGCATGAATTTGGACAATTTTTTTTCCTCCATTTTTCATCCCATCTTCACCCCCAGTGGAGAAACCACTTAACACTTATCTGCCTTTGGTAAGTATGGAGAGCAAGAGTTACATCAGTGGTAATTTTATGTATTATATGAAAAAAAACATTAAGAAAGAAAACAATCCCCACTTCATTAAAAACCTTCAGAGGTTACATAGACACCTTATGGTAGAACTTTACATATCAATTATGTCAGCATCTGTGAGCAGGGATGTTCCACTGGACCACTCAGTAGAACTAGGAAGCTGTTTTAACTGGACTTTTAACTGTCGTATTTCTAGCAAACTCATCTTAGCTGGTAGCTAGGAATCAACAAAGAGAATGAGAACTGTGGCACTTATGCACAGATTTGGGCAAGGGCAAGGGAAGTCAAAAATGTTTATGATCCCAGCACATATGCTAGTTCTGTAGATATCTCTCCTATGACATTTGCCTTTGATTTCTTTAAGAGCTGTAGATCACAACAGTATTAGAGAGGATCATGAAGCTGCAGTGCTTTCGTACCCACAACTAGAATATTTTTCAACACTTCTTATATTGCTAATTCACAAACTGCAAACACTAACAGATTAGGAGAAAAAAGAAAAAAAAAAAGAAAAAAAAAAGAAAAAAAAAAAAGACTTTCATGCCCCCTCTTACAACTTAACCAAGGCTTCAGCTCCAGACTCCTTCCATAACCTCAAACAGCTTCCTATTATATCTTCTAGCTTCTTACAGAAGGACCCTGTGTGTCTTTGTAAGCCTCAGCTTCCCCAGTCTTCTTGTAGTTTACCTCAGAACCTGGTACGTTTTAGCTCTCTTCTCCCTTCCTTAGCACGAAAACTCTGGCTAAATTATTTCAGAAGCAGAGAAGTGAGTGTGCAGCAGCAAGGGAGGCTACTGTCAAAGAGTCCGTTAGCAGTCTCTAACCTCTGAACAAAGTGACAATTCCTGCTGACTTACTGCATGGACAGTGGAAATAATCTTTCTGATATTGGGAACAGAGGGACTCTGTCATACCTTATAATTCATCAAGAACTGCAAACAAGCACAAAGACAGCACATTAAGAAATAGGAGGGAGTATGTCCCAGAGTTTGTAGGAATGTTTTCCTAAAAAATTTGCTCCCGTAGGTAAGATACCAGATTGACCACTATCCTATGTTAAGCCAACATCTGTGGTTAGTATCAAAGACAGCAGCTCTGAACAGCTGCTCACATTGTTTCTGTACACACTGCCAAGCGTGACAAACTTCTGAGTGGCAGGATGCATTTCAGGGCTGCTGGCAGTCTTCAAAAGACATAGGTGTTTGCTATCAGGGTGCAGCAAGGCCCCCTGCTCACCAAGGGAGGGTGAGGTAGGAGTCAAGGGGGATCCCAGTGCTGTCAGGACATATCTTACAGTATTCAGGCAGGGTCAGCAGGAGATGGTACACAGGTCCAAACAGACAGGTCCAAATTGTAAAGCCAAAGGGATTGCCAAAGTCAGTAAGCTAGACCATATATTAAGGTCCAGTTCATCAGGGTCCATCACCAAGTAAGGGTACAGATGAGCTGAACACCAGCACTCCTCCCACATAGTCCAGAAAGACCACATAGGCCCCAGGATTATTTTACATTTGGCTCCCCGACCCATAGCTGTGGGTGGAGCCCTCAGATTAGACTGGTTGGGGCCATTAAGTAGTTACTAGTTGTGCACTCAGGGGCCCAGCATTTGATATTATTATTGGATCGGGAATTCTCTTAAAAGCTCCTGAGATGATTGTCAGGGATGGAGGGTTTGTTGGGTTTTGTTTGCTTCCTTCTTTCTTTCTTTGTGTTTTCAAGGCAGGTATAGCTTGTCACCATTAGAAGTATCAAAAGGCACAGAAGCTAAGGTTAAAGCAACAAAAAATCTCTCCATTTATTAGCTTACTCCATTGGTACATTTCAGCTGGATGCACAGCTCTACAGGGAGCAGGCCTCAATTTCTCTCCATCTAATTTTCACCATCAGTGAAAATCACAATCTGTTATCCATTGAAAAGGTCATTTGCTTGGGATTTTAAAATTTCTTTGTTTGCCCATGTGCCCACATGCTGGACAGACTGATTACACATTTCTCAAGAGGATGCCTGGTGTAGTTTCTCTGTAATGGAATCAGAATTTTGCTCATTGACCAATAGGTATTAAAATTTTCTTCAGGCACTAATGAAGTCTGTGCAACAAAAAAGCTAGCTCAGACTGTTTTTAACTTCTAGTGAGAAATGTGTGCATCCTGCCTATCTATATGAACATTAACACAGGTATTTCCCACTTTATTTGCAGACTTCGTCCTCTCTGTTTTCATGTGCATTCAAACTTTAGAGACTAAGCCAACCTCCACCTTCTCTTGCTCCCTCGTAGCAGTATGCACACTGGTAAGGACAAAATTCATCTCTACTATCAAGGCTAAATGCTTAACAATCATCATTTTTCCTTGGCAAACAGAATGACAATCTATCAAAGATTGCACCTATTTGTAAAATGCTACTATATTTGTTTCAAATACGATTACTATTGTTTTTCAATATTAGCACACTTCATCTTTCCTTTTAACATTTTCTTTAAATAAAATAACTAAAATTACACTATTGGTGTGTAGCCTGACTTTTTATTCTTTCAGAACACAAACAAAAGAAGTAAATACATTCACTGATGTCTCCATATTTTTTAGGATTTTCGTCTGTTGCATCATTCAAAAAGATCAGTGAGGAAAAGCTAGTTATTGCCCATTAGGAGGAAAGTATTTTGAGAAAAATTGATGACTACTTAATTAGAAGTCATCTGATATTTTAAAGAAGCCCATATCATCTATGAAGCTTTGAGGTCCTTAACACTTGAAGATTTCATCTTTCATTTGTAATGTCTCATTTCAATCCTCCTGACTCATATTTTGAACATTTCTTACTTCATAAAACAAACATGTTTAAAGCCTTTGTGATAGTTTTTCCTTGGTCCAGAAAACACCTTCCAAAACTTGATGTTTTTCCATAAAAAATGAGAAGAGGATTTGGCAGTCTTATGCTGTTATATTTCAAACACATGGTTGCATTTTAAACCACATTATTGAGGGATATTCAGAAATTTGAATACTCGCTTTGATTTTACAGGGGAAGATATAGTTAGAGAGGCAGCAGGAGGGAAAGCAGTCATTTATAATCTCGCACACTGGATGGTTACTTTCTGTTGCACCTAAATTGATACACTGGTTTTCCATTCATTTTGTGGAACATTCTGTATTGAAGATATTTATACGTTGCTCATTTCTCCAATCTTTTATAACTTCTCAACCATAACTGTAAACCAGATTAAAATTAACCATCTTCCAATTTGTCCTACCATGTAAATGCTTGTTAGTTTTATTGATTGTATAACATAGAGTTTATATTGCCTTGGCAAATGGTATACAGGGACTATAAAACAAGCCCTAGAATAGGCCATGAAAATGTTCCTGCAAGGCAAGCTTCATTGCCTGTTAGAAAATGCACTTGTAATGTACGTTACATACATCCTGAGGATAAGAGCGGAATTTCTATAAGCCTTCATAGTCTTTAATTCAAAATTAACAAATCTTTTTAATGGAAGACAGATTCAAAAGCAAGATGATGACCAGTTCAGATTCATTCCTTAAAAAGCATGCTTGAGATTCCCATGGTTTTTAGACTCTGTTATTCAAAAATTTTGTTTTGTTTATTTATTTCATGCTGTGACTTCTTATTTATTATATTGCAACTTCCTGTCTTTGCTTTTGCTTTAAAAGCAAGTGGCA
The DNA here is from genome assembly GCF_964034855.1 of Anser brachyrhynchus. Taxonomy (NCBI): domain Eukaryota; kingdom Metazoa; phylum Chordata; class Aves; order Anseriformes; family Anatidae; genus Anser; species Anser brachyrhynchus. The sequence continues at coordinate 110,617,365 of NC_137694.1, forward strand.
GGTGGGTGAGGAGGAAAGGCAAAGTTGGATGAATAGAAGTCAGTGTTTCCAGATCCCAGTGATCCTCCTTCCATTCTAGGAAATAAAATGCATGAAGAGTTACTCTGCTTTTCAGGACTGATGGAGCTTTATATTCTAATTAACAATTACAGTACAAACAATTTCTCTATGATATTCTCCCAATAAAATTTGCTCTCTTTTCACATATGTGTGAATACGTAGTGTTATTTATTCATCTCTCTTCTAAAATATGACCTGAGTTGTTTAGGAATACTTGTTCTAAAGGAAGATAAACAGTCTACTCTCAACTCAGAAAATTCCATTAGCTTGTCCAATATGCTCTTCATGAATCTTTCAGCTGAAATCACTACTTCATTTGTCTAACTGGTGGTGTACTGAGTATGGCCCTCTTGCCATGAATGGCATATAGAAGAGCAGAGCTCTGTAATGCCACTAATTTCTCTCTGTCCCTCTACCTCTTTCTCTCTGTCCCTCTGCCTTGACCTTGGCTGCAGTCATTTCTGCTGTGGTGGTCTCTATGTATCCACATATTATTTTTAGTACTCTGACCACTGTAGTCAACTCACCACTTTCTTCAGATCTGTTTCAAACTAGTGATCTGGTGTTGCCTACCAACATTTCTGTTCTCATTTCTTTCTTCTGAAGAAAGCTCACATTTTAAGTTTCATTTGGTTCCTTTTTTTGCTGCTTTTTTTTCCTGTACTTTCCCACCTTATACTACTTATCACCGTTACTTAATGTTTCAGCCTGCCTAGCTGTTGATATTTGTCAAGTGCAGTTCCTACTTGAAACAGACTGATTTTTTTAAAGATATCTAGGCCTAAATAAGAGCCATCAATTCTATTTCTGTTGCTGTTAACTGGCATCCCTAAGAATTTACAAATAGTATCTGGTGTCTCAAAATCTGTTTGAGTTAAGTTCTGCAATACAGATACATGGGCGCAATAATATAAGGAGAATAATTTTTTGTGTGTCCTTACCACACTGTGAAGTGCTATGTATCATAAAGAAAAGAAAAAAAATCAAATAATAATAATAATAATTAAAAAAACAGCCTGAAGGTGGAGGTAAGAGGGCACATATGGTTAATACAAGTTTTATAAGTTCCTGCAGCTGCATTATTTCCTATATACAACTGGAAAAATGCATATCTTTTGGGACTTATAAGTAGCAGTACATCACAAGAAAGGCTTGTGACTTAAGCTAGCTTTAAAGACAGTAAATATGTACTTGCTCCTGTCTATACAGAACAGGCACTGGCATTCAGGGCCAGCAGTAGCGCAGCTAATGGAAGAGCTGTGAAGGAAATGGCAAATAGAAATGACTTGAAGATGGAGGCAGTTTGAATTGAATTAAATTTGGCTGCAATAATTGTGCTGTTCAGTGGTTCTACTCTGCCATCCTTTTCAACAGCCTAATTCTTATTCTTCAGGTGGTTTTGATAACTGCCTTTCAAGGGGCATGCTTTTCTGTCATTTGTTATGGACAACGGTAACCAGTTTTTTGCTTCTGTCTGTAAACAAGAGCCCTGGCTATCGTTACACTGCTGTACTGCTAAAAAAGCACCTTTCTACATGCCATTGCAAACCATTGTTGTAAAGGGCAAACCACTTCAAATTGCACAGTGATGTTTGCATTTTCAACATTAAACTGCAGGTCTTTTAAGATCAATTGTTTATTTTTGCTGTTAACTAGATAATGTTCTGGCAACATGCTGCAATATTGAAATGTCAGTGTTCATTTATGAACCACACTGAGATTCCCTAAACAAACTGAAGCAGTGCAAAGCTATTTGTATGCAAAACATATGTTGCCTAATCAGATTCATAAATTCAAAGAACATTTAATCAATTAGTTATATTTGATTCACCAGCAGTTAAAAAGTTTCCTTAAGGTTCTCAAAAGCAGAATAAACAATGGATCATAAATTACATTTTTTTCTAAATTAAATAAATTTAAATAAAATTAAACAGATATGATCATAGTACTTTGTAGCTCAACTAATGAATGAGAAATTCATAACAAGAAAGACTGTCTAAAACTATGTCCTATTTCTCTCTGTAATTTGTTTTCCAAAGTGTATGTTATGTAAGATAAAAGTAAGACATTTGTCTTCTCTATAGATAACATTTTGATAGGTTTTAATATAGTTACTTTTTTTCCAGAAGAAACAAGAAAAAGCTACTGTTTATTCAAGTCTCTTAAATATTAATAGAGGCCCCCATAAATATATTCTAGCATTTAAATGAAAATGCATAATCTTTTCTGTTAAAAGAAAAAAAATAGATATCAGAATTGCTATAGATTGTTCATGTTTGTTTTAGCAGTTTTTACTCTTAGTTTCCAGTAGCATGCAAGAAAGCTTATTTTAGTGTCTTTTTTTTTTTAAGAAAAAGATAAAATCACCATTCAACATCTTTTTTTTTATACTACTATTCAAGATGGAAAAGTGGAGTAATTGTGAAGAAGAAACTCTTGATTTTGACAAATTTAATTAAATATCAAGAATTAGAAATTAAACAATCAGTCACGGGTCTTATCTAGTCCATTTCCCAAAGGCATGATCAAATCCATGTTATTATAGGTATTTTTCTAGCCAGCTGTTGATTACTAACAATCTTTAGCACTCTATTACCTCCACAGACTATCTATCCTTGTCTAAATTTAACATTAGGAAGATAATATCTAGTCTCAGTCCTCTTGGCTGCAGTTTAAACCTATCATTAGTGACATAAAGATAATATTATTTCTTGTTTGCAATGAGTTTACATATTGTAAGCCTGTTGTAAAAGACTGTAAAAAAAACCATAGCTCTCATTTGTCTTTTCTGAAGAAAAATGATCTCTCTTTGTTCAGAGTTCTGCATAGGTTACGATTCGTAGATGTCTCTTTCCTCCTGCTCTTATATGTGCACTAACAGGCTCACTAACAACTGAATCTGGACAAAATATTCCTTCTCAGTTTCAGTAAAGCAGAAGGATTGCTTTCATCTTGCCAGTTGTACACTTTTTTTATCTATTTTTCAGACGTCTGCCCTTCTCAAAGCAGTTTATAGAACTGATGACTGGTAACCCAATTATGGTTCTCTGTAATGTTTGTTCTCTATGGTTTTTTTTGTTTTGTTGTTGTTGTTTTTGTTTGTTGGTTTTCTTTTGTTTTTATAGAACCAGATCTCAATCCTTTGAGATCAGTTATTCCTAACTAGGAATACTGTGCATTTGTTCCTTTAAAAAACATCTTATTCCTTCGGATTGCTTCTTGAAGTTAAGTTTTACTGAATTTACATCCTGATGTAACACATATTTACATTTTTTTATTGACATATTTAATAAATGTCACATCTTTAATTCATGAAAACAGTGAATAATATATGACCCAGGACATTCAATATTTCCCTCCTTTTGATGGTGAGCCATTGTTCATTGCCTCCTACTTATGATTTTCCTACTAATGTTGATGCAGCATTTTCAAAAACATCTTGCTTTCCTAAGTTTCTTTTAAGTATGTCAAAGTTCAAGATGTGTCACCTCTACATTTCCTCCACCCTCAAGCTGTCATACAGAAAACTTAGTTGTTTTATGGGATTTGTTCTTCAAAGATTGCATTGTTACTTGTCTCAAACATTTTCTTAGTTACTATCACACAGCAGTACAGGATTTTCCTGGGAATTTGAATTAAGTCTATAAATCCCTCGTTGCCTTTTTTCCTCCTTTTACAAAGGTAAGATATCTATTTTTCCTTTGCTTTTTATATTTCACCAAATCTACACAAATGTTGAACATCAACAGATAATATCTCTGCAATTCAATCAGACAGATCTTCACATTTCATATCATGCCATTCATTTAAACCATTGGATTTGAGAACATCAACATATCTAAATATCCAGATTTGCATTATTCCAAGGCTGAGGTCATTCTGTTTTGTCATTGTTACCTGTGAAGGCCAACTGATTACAGATTATCCTCCCCAAGAACAGTACTGTAAAGAGGCATTGTAATTTCTTATATCACAAATAAAAAGAGGTGAGAGAAGGAATATAGCAACATGGGAAAACTGGAAATGAAAATTAAATTGACATAGAAATTTTGAAAGGCTGTGATGAGGAGCTCATCAGTAAAATTACTGCACCAAAAACACCCAGTCAAAACTTCTGCAATTCCATCACTGTAAAGGAGCACAAGAATGAACCAAATTACAAACATGAAAGCAGCTCGTAATTTAACACAGATGTCTAGATGCTTATTTCACAACATTGTAAATATATAACAACATTTGCCAGCATTAAAAATAAATAAATAAATAAATAAAAGAATCAGTTATTGTAAGTCTAAAACTTAATGTCCAAATTATGAATCTTCACCTCAGAGATTATTTCCTCTTTAACATACAGCCACATGAACTGGAAAGGTATAAGTAATATATATAAATTTGAAGATATTTCTGAAACACATAAGCCCTAAGTAGAATGCTTTAAGAATATATCCTTAGAGTCTCATAAAATATTCAACATTTCCACAATGTCTACAAGATAAATTATCTGGGACATGGATAAAGAACAAAATATAAGACCAGGCTCAGAACAAAAGCTACAAAATACATTAAGTGTAAAAAATAACTTGTAAAGGGAAATCAAAGGAGTCCTTTTGCCTTATTAAAAGAAGCTCCAGAGCTGCCTGTCTCTCACATGCATCAAAGCATCACGTGAAAACATGCAGTTCTCCTCCCTCCAGACAAACACTCATGAGTGGGTCCTTACAACCACCTATGCAGTAGACATAAGGATGTAGCTTAACAGAGAGTCATGACAACACTTTCAAGTCAGTGTAATCCTAATCAGTATATTTCAGTCTTCCTTGTTTTGCTGAAGTAAAAGGTAAAATTCCTACCAGCAGCAGTGGAGACAAGATTTCATCATATATATTACTGAAAAATAGCAGATGTTAGGGGATTGTAACCTATTGAACAATATTGTAATGGGTTCCATCAGCTGGAAAACAAAGCTAGCTAAATACATTGTGGAAATTGATTTTTTTTATTTTTATTTTTTTTATAAAACTACTACCTACTTAGGAACATAGTGAATTCTTTTTCATTTTTAATATTTCTTGTCTTTCAGGCAAGACCGGATATTTTAATAGTCTAATCACTGAGTAGAGATACAGGTTAAGAACAAACAATAATTTTAAGTGTTCTATCCTTTATCTTGCAGCCCAACAGCTTATGAAAGAAAACAAGACCACATGTGAAATTTTTAATATTTTAATTATTTTTACTGGAAAGCAGGATGTGAATTAGGACACTGAGTTACCTTTTAACTTTTCCAAATTTTGATAGTGATTCACAAAACTGGTAGAAATTCTCTTTCTCTTCTTTAAATGAAGATCTGTGACTCTTCATCCACACTTCAAAGACAGTCATTTGCTCAGCATATATATGCAAATTCACTGAGGCCATATTTTATCACCGAAGTCCAGCTCATACATTTTGCAAGTACATTAGCACCTTCTTTGCTTCCTGCTTTGTATCAGGTCTTTCCAATACATACATTCTCTGTAATGCAAAGCAGTGCAGACATTTCTCCAAAATGGTACCCAAAAGTTTCAGAGAAAAAAAGAATTGCTTTGTCAATATAAGTTAAGTTTCTAGCATTCCCTACTTCTTTCAGCTAAGTATCTGTCTACACCAATGTAGTATGTTTTGCTAAAATGCAAGATTGAACTGGTGCCAAGTTTTGCCATTTAAAAATATGATGTTTCCCAGTATCCAGTTAGTTCAGACTTTCTGCATTCTTGTCTCATGAATATTAAGTCCTGAGGTCAAAACTCTTTTAAGAAATGTCATACCTTTAATAAAATTCAGCTGTCATTTTTATTCACGCACATTCCTTCCTTTGATCCAGTATAGTTTTCGAACTTTTAGCCATATGTCTTTATTGTTCTTCCCAATCATTACTCTAGGTTTTTATTACTATTATTGCTATTATTTATTTATTTCCAAAGACATTGTATTTTATCACATTTAATAGTATCAAGACTTTCCACAGTAAGATTTACACTTGGATTTGGCACAAAATAGACAATTCCTAAGGCAACCCATAATTCCAATCCATTAGGCTAATGTATTGCAGCTGCTGTGAACAGTGGGCATGTCATTTTTTGTATAATGATGTCTGGTACAGCACAGAATATAAAATAAAACAAACTGAAAAATTACTCTGCATCTAAACAGCACAAAATGTTATTTTCACCCAACTCCCTCACCCTCATTCTCAACAGAAGAGTCTGTTGTATGTGTGGGTAACACATTTGGGGTTTTTTAAGTGTTGCCTTTTACAGCTGATAAACATTCCAATAAAAGCATTTCAGACAGCTGCATGTAGCCTACCTGCCACATCTGTAGCAGTAATCAGTATTCAGCAGTGATCTTCAGCTAGCAGGTTCTTAGAAACAATTAGTAGGTCACAACACATTTATTAATTCCAGTTAGTTTTCTTAATTTCTATTTTTAAAAGGTGCAACTATCACTACAAAACCCAGAAATTTTCCTTGTGGTTGAACATGAGCAAATCACTCATGAATTCATGTGGATTCATTTTCACTTCTCTCTTCTGTCTGAAAGGGTCAGTATCCATATTTCCCACCCTGACAGAGTGCCTTTGCTGTAAAGCAGCTCAAAGAGCTACTATAAAGTTTCCTAAATAAGCCCTTCTGCATGGCTCTGATTTTGGCATTTACAACTTCAGGTGCAAGAGAGCTCAGGGAAGCTAGGGTCACCAGTAACCTACCAACTGTGATGGTCCATGTAGGGTAGCTTTTCTCCTTTTTTCTAACATTTTCCCCAAAATTACAGATTTTTTACCGTATCATCACTCTGTATAATTCTACTCTAATATCACCAGTTTTCACTTTAATATTGCCTCTTTCATCGTTCTCAAAAATTGATGAATATTTTGCAACAAAAACTTCTTGCATATTTATTTTAAAGAAACTAATTCAAATGACCTCTCAATGAAATTACGGAAGAAGCTGTTAATTTGCAGGCAATGATATTACAAATCTTTAATAAATTAGTTTTTTTGAAAAGAGTCTTCTGAGACGTGTTTAATCAGATTGTAATATAACCACATGTATTGCATCCCTAATTACATTGTATTTAGTTAATTTGGTTTGTACTTCAATTATTAAAATTCATGATTTGTCCTTATGATATTAAAATGATCAAACATACTTGATAAAGACACTTTTAGAAATATATTAAGTCATTTTCTACCATCATGTAATTATGCTACCACTAGGGTTCATTTTAATTATGATAGAGCACTACAGAAAGTTACAACACTTCATATCAAATAAAAGAACTAAATATAAGGACAAAAACAATCACAACTTCTTATTAATAAATAAGAAACAAAAAATACATGTGATGCAGAAAATATCTTCTTGTATACATTTTCAAGGAAAAGTTATACACAGGTCATTTTTGTTTGTTTTATTTTCTGGAGAAGCTTTAAGAAATATTCAGTCACTTTTTAAAGTATGTTTCCTTTTAACAATGACATTTATTATCAAATTGTAGTCTCTTATGCATAGAGTAAAATATCATGCTCCTTGCAAGTACATCCCTTTGAAAGGAACTTCTGAATAATGAAACCAAATGTTCATTTTCTTAATTGATGCCACTGCATTTAGAAAGAAGTTGAAGTCATAAGAAGATAAAAGACATTGCATTAGTGGCATTGGCAATGAACCTTAAGTCTTTCTGAATTTCAGCAAACATGAAACATGAAATCTGCAGCCACTTCCAGTAGACATTCACAGATCTGTTCGTAACTTTCATAAGTAATTTGGAACCAGTAATAAGAATATAGTAACGAATCACATCCCAATTGCCATTACATTCATTTCACATTTGTCCTTTAAATGGACTTGTCATCTTTCTCACAAGAACATTTGTGAAGTTAGAGCTATATAATGGTTTACTTGCATAAAGCAAAGGTTACACAGTAGTACCGGCCCACAGCTACAGTGTTCTCTGTGTTCTGGATTAGTCAGACTGTAAGGTCACCCACATTGCTAGTCATACCAGTAACATATGACAAGAAAGGGGAAAACAAAACAACCTTTTATTTGACAAAAGCCAGTCATTTCAAGCCCCTCCAGGTGTCTACACCTTCACATTATCCAATAACACATCCACAACAGCAAAATAATCTTGGTCAATAAGCCAATAAATTAACTGTTGGCTAGGATGTGAATAGAAGTCAGCATACACTGGGCAATTACCTAAGCCACTGAATTTCCCACAGCAGGGACAAACATATCATGAGGTCTTTGTTCCGTGAATTCTAGAAAGTTTCGCTGTACATGTATGGGAAAGAGCAGACAAAATCATAGAAAAAATTAGGTTGGAAGGGACCTATAGAGGTCATCTAATACAATCTCTGTTCAAAACAGAGTTAGCTTCTGTTAGACCTAGTTGCCTAGGGCTTTGTTCTAGGATGTCATTCACAGGAGCATGATAGTGCAACCTTTTCCAGTGATTAACAATCCTCATTGTGAATTTATTTATATTTTTAGGTCTGTTTCAAATTTTCCATGTTGCTACCTATGATCATTGCTTCTCATCCTTTCAATCTGCACATCTGAGAAACATTAGGCTTCTTTTTTTTAACCTCCACTGGGTAATAGAAGATACTATTAGAAGGTACTAATAGATGGTACTATTAGATCCCCCATTAACATTCTCTGCTACGGGCTAAACAAAACCAGTTCCCTCAGCTTTTCCTGATACGATGTATGTCTCAGGCACCTAACTGCCACAGTGGGCCTCCCGATGCTCTAACCCATTCATCAATATCTCATTTGTACTGGGCAGAACACAAAAGGTTGATTTTTTTAAACTGCTTACAACAATTTGTTTGACAAAGAATTAATGTGAAGTGTTTATTTCATTATCATTTCTCGTTATTATATTTGGAACACTGGAAATGATCCAACAACAGATACACAAACCTAAACTGTACTTTTGTTCTTCAATGTGTTTTTGTAACCGTATTCTTTAGAAATTGTTCATGTTATGCATGCATTTGATAAATGTTCACTTTGCTCCTACACACTTTTTCCTAAGTAGCAAAGAAGCACAGAACTATCAGAGAAGGACCCTCGTTCATCATCTCTCAGTTTAGGTATCAAACAGAGGCACCCAAGCTAAAAGCAAAGCTTCTCTAATCTCTGACTATAATTAGTAGAAAAGACCAGTTACCTCTAGAGGGGATCCATCCACCAACATTTGGCTCACACTCTAAAAATTCCTACCTTTAATGCAGAAGGGAAATATAGTGAGAATGTCTGAAGTTTGGCACCTTTTCAGATGAGAGTTATCTGATAACAGTACAGACTCTCAGTTTTCTAATAAAATAATTAACTTTTGTTGTTTCTTATTCTTGTTTTACTCAGTAACTCGACCTATAGATCCATACAAAACAGACAACACAGGCTTCTACCCAGAAAATAATCTGTTGCCTATATCATGCACCATTAGAATATACCTGCAAGGAACTATTCTAAAATCAAAGTTGCTCTAAGCATATAAAATGAAGCAAACTGGGCTCATGAGAGACAGAAGCCAGAAACAAGTGCACAGAAATGGGCCAGAAAATTCCCGAAAGAGACTCTGAATTGGAGGGGAAGAAGGAAGGAGAAGACGCATAAGAGCTACACCTGAGTCTGGAATATGGGAGATGGAAACTTCTGTCATATTAAAAGATACTTTCCTCTTGCAGTATCAATCTCCATCTTAAATGTGACTGAATCATAAACCAACCATGATGAACTTGAAAAGAAAGGAGATATAAAGGGAAAGCCACAGGTATCAAGTGCGCCCTATAAGTGAGGTTGAATTGCAGTGGGTATTTAATTACAATGCAAAAAATATAGAGAGTTATGTCTTGTACTACAACACACATATGAAGAGGTGTTAACCTGTGCCAATAACTGCACAAGTGACAGTATGATCACAGTCCACTGAATGATTCTTTTATTACTGAAATCTCACTGCCTTTTGGTCAGAAACCAACATGTCAGTGAAGCATGTAATATCATACAGGACTTTGCTTTGTTTGATTGCTGATCACTGCCAGATCATTGACTTGAAATTGCAAGCCCTAGCTACCCAGGCACTAAAATATTCTTCTTGTCACATCCACTTGAGCTTGACTGTTAACTTACAACCCCACAAAATAATTCATAGTGAATATATAACTTTACAGTTACTGCAGAGCTGGAATAGCATCTTGACCTCAGGAACCATGTAACAAAGGAAAAACAATTCTAGAAAAGAAATATTTCTTATCAAAGGATATTTTTTTCTTGTACTAGCAGCAATATTTTAGAACATATGTGCATGGATTTACAGGTCATTGATGAATGCCATTGCATATACAACCTAGTAAATGTTGCCCTTTTATGTTAATACAGTGTTAAGGTTAAAAAGTGTCCTATTTGCTAAAGTATGCAGTGGAACATATCCCTCATATCATCATCTAGGTACAATTCTATATAACTGAAAGCAAAAAGCAAAAAAAAAAAAAAGAACATTCCTTGGCTCTCTTTCCCTCAGTCATTATTACAGAGATAGGGGATTTATTCCGACCATGGTAGCAGGTGATTTATTATTTTGTTGCTGCAGAAACAGACAGCTGAAAAGAGGTTTTGAAATGGAAATTGTGACATTTACTGAGTAATAATCTTATACCGCCATTTACAGGAAGCAGGTGGTAGCTGTTTACCATTGCAGACAGATGGAAGTCCTGCAGTGGAGTTATTTTTTTTCCTGTTAGATAAATTAGCTTAAATAATTCAAGCATTTTTTCCCCTGCCTGATTAGTGCTTTGTGCAAATTTAAGTATTTAAAGACTGTTTTACTACCAAGCAAACTGTGGCACAGTTCATATTGTTTTTCTTTTTGAGCCCCTCTGAACCAGATTTAGTTTTTTATAAAGAATATAATAACTATTTTGCATCCCCAAAGGAGATGCTGCTTCAGGGCAAGTAGCACCGTGAAGAATTCTGCTCATGTTAATCTCAAAAATAAAACTGACCCAAGTGAGCACACTTCTGTAGAGCTTTATCCTGAGTGTCACATCCTATGCATGACAGTCAGGAGGATGCACCAGTGATACCAATCACTCAGATACCCTTTGTCATCTCAATCCCATACTTAGCATTTTCATTGATGAATAATTTTAATCTCTTGTTTAAACAAGCAGTTTTCAAAACACAAATATAGTATCTTGAAAGCTGCTACACAGTTTGTAGCAGAATGGATTCATATTCCCAACACATCTCCAATGTTTATAAATGTCTTATGGCAAAGAATATTTTGCAATAAATCTCAAAATGGAGTAGGATTCCGCATTTTCTGTTTGGTCCCTGATGGGATTCTTTTCCTTGAGGAAGGATGGGAAGAAAAGAGGGACAGACTGGGAAAGTAGAACCCCCCCTTTCATCCATTTACACTAGGGGAAAAAAAAATGCTTTTGTTTTTGAATTTAATCGCCTTTAGCTTATCACTAATTCAGAAGTGCTCGCTAAAACTTCTGGTCTAGGAGTTCCAATGTATTCATTTCCTAATTCTTATGGAAATCTAGCTGCTTGATGCAGGTAGTATATTCTGTTTAACACAGAAGATGTCATATTTCAGCTCCCTTCTTCCTTTCACCTTGAGCAGGACTTTTATCAAGATTCTTTACTGCTGGATTTGACAGATTCCTATAGGTAGTCAAGTATAGGTGTTTCAATACATTTTAAAGGAAGAACATAGGTTTCTTGCTTTACTGTGGCAAATAAAAGAAACTAGCTATGTTTTGCCAAAACAGGTATTTATGCCTTTAGAATATTTCTTCCTCTTTCGTACAGTCTACAACAATTTTGTACCTAACCAAGGCATTCAATGTGCGTCAAATATCCAAGCTGAATTTATATATCCCCTTAAACTTGCAGAAACTTATTCTTTCTCCCCCCACACTTAAAAAGTTCTACTTTTTTGCAGTCTAGTCCTTGGTTGAATACAACATAGCTTAAAATATTACATTTTGAGGGTAGAGAAAGAGAATATAATCAAGAGGCACTGCTGAACAACTAAACTCTTGGTGGCTTTGGGACTTTATGAATGAACACTGAGATTAGATTAGAGATTAAAGTATTAATGCTTACTTATTGTATTCTGCCAGCATGATGTTTCCATTCCAAATCTTTACATTTACTAGTTTTACAGTAGTTTAGAGAAAATCAGTACTAACAGAAATATTTCACTTTGTGCCTGTGAGATGTATTTGGATATCCACATAAGGTATCTGTCTCTTCATCCTGATTCACCTTTTCCTTGTTCTAGCACAATTACACTCTATTTTACTCAAGGTGATGTATTTTCCTCCCTATTCATGGCAGAACTTTATTCTATAGCTAATTTTAATACTGACTAGATGATCATAGCAGACACTTTAACAAGCGTTCTAATACACAATGAAAAGCCAAAAATTTCGTTTTAGACAACTTTATTTGGCTGAATGCCCACCTCCATTCTCATCTACATTCTATCACTGCTAACTTTGATGATGTAATTGATTTGGCCCTAGTTTGGGAAGGACTAAGGCTTTTATGTATGAATATAGAAACTGTGCGAACAGAAAAGCAAATATGTGAACCGTTCGCATTAAAAACAGGATGAAAATTATATTAAGGCTTCTAGCTATTAGTATCATGAATCTCTAGAACAAAAATTTTCTTTATGGTAAGTTATACCATAGCAGGAAAAAAAAATCTACCGGGAGTTTCAGGTTAAACTTGTTACAGTTAAGAATCATGATGTGCTTGCCTGTCATAGCACAAGACTCAACACACTGGCTCAAAAATTCAATCTTACAACCCCACCCATCTTTGCTATTGTAAAATAAAGGACTGGTGAATTTGTTTTCCTATATATCTATGGGTTTCCTTTGCATTCAAAATTTTGACAATTCTGCATCTTCAGATATGCTCTCTATTGCATGCACTGTCTCTCACATGGGAAAATTCTCTGTCAGTTCCTGATCTTATGCAGTTTATAAGTACATAGAAAAGCAATAAAGGACACTGTGCAGTGGATGCTTTTAATTATGCAAGAGAATAGCCACCATATTTCAGCACTTCTACTATAAAATATATAATAGTTTTTTAAAGGAACATACATGGCCTATACAAGACATTTTATATAAGGCTCAAGAACTATTAAATGTTATTTCCTCTGTTAAAAAATGCAGTTCGGTTAGATTGCAAGGGTGATTTCAATTAGATCACAAGCGTGATCTCATGTGTAGATCTTGAGTCCACAAAAAATCAATAAATATTTTCAATACATACTACTCAGCACAGCATATTGTAGGATTACATTATGATTGTACCACAATATTACATAATGCTAGGATAAAACACTTTCACTGAAATTAAAAATCATTTCATGTGAAAAACGTCACTGGGCAATGTAGTACAAATAGAAAACTACTCTTACAAACTGTTAAGAAATTGTCATCTGGTATTTATCAGTAAAGATGCAGCTTTACAATCACTCCTAATCATGTAGCCATCTTTCTTCCTCGTGAACTTGATCCATACTGAATGTTGTAGAGTTATGGTCTCTCAGAACTTCCACTGATTGCCATTACCATGAGCATTAATGTTCATTCTTGTTAACAATATAAGCTAAAAACAGGAAGAAAATCAAGAATGAAGATTAATCTGAGGGAAGTCAGCAGACATCAGTTTGCAGAGCTGTACAGTTCCTAGACACCAAGGTACTTAGGTACCTTTAAACATGTAAGTACTCAGCATGCCTAAAACTAATGACATGATTAAATACATTACTAAACTGTGATTTTCAAATTTATCGTAATCAAATAATTAAGTTTTCAATTCAGTTATTTTTTGAAGACTAGGAAACATCATTTTCATTTATGTCTTAGTAATTCACATTTGGTTTTGCTCTAATAATAGGAGTGATATTTTAATCCACTTCAATATACAATAAGATCTGTTATTAAAAATTAAAATGTATGTGAACATGAGACTGAACACTTAGAATTAAAAAGTAAGTATGTAAGGAACTATGCATAAAAAAAAGGCAGAAAAAAATCTTATTTAAATAAAAATTGTTCTTTTGTAATTATTTTTTTTAATTGGATATTTCATATTCATTGAACATCATCATACACTTTTGTTTCATCTCTCACACAGATTGACTCAATAATTATTTTTAGTTGTCCTAAGCCTTATTTATGAACCATCACCTCTTTATTACAGATGCTTTACAATTACAGAACAAAAAGACAGCATTTAGGGGCAGTCACAATCTAAATAATTAAAATTAATTTCAAGAGGTTGAAAGGATAATTAGGTAATATTATTGTTTTGCATGGGTTGTTAGGGTAGATTCTTCTCCAGTTTCCACCAACATGAAATTATAATGAGTTTACCTATTTCAGAGCTAATATGCACTAATACAAGTAGGAACAGAATCCGTGTGACGATGTTATATATTTCTGTAATTGCCATATTAAATTTTGCTTTTCCTAACAACTTCATCCCAATTTGTTTCTTTTTTGTTGTTGTTAAAAGCTTTCATAACATTTGCACTGATAATTCCTTTTAGCCCATATCCACAACACAGAAATTCATTCAGAAGCAGACAGAGACTAATTCATTTTATACCTGCAGAACCATTTAGTGTGTGACGCTCCTTTATGTACAGCTACACTAGAAACTGAAAGTGTTAGAAATTGAATTCAGTACACTTTATTTCCTTTTCAGTACATATAAGCTTTTTGAAAATTACTACATATCTATATAGTAGTAAGTATGCACACTATAGCTATTTTTAAAACCCTATTACCACATTGGTTACCACAAACTAAATGTTCCCTGTTGCAACATCAAACAGAACTTTTTTCTTGGAAGCCATCTGCAGTGATTTTAAATTTGCTCTCAAGGCAGCAGATATTAATGCCAGGCAGTATCCTATAAATAAATGGTCCTATTTTTATTTGTGGAGCCCATTTAGGTAGCTCCACAAATATAACTTATATTAGATCATGTTTCCCCTAACTTAGCACTCCCAGCTTCAACCAATAGAAAATAATTATGGCTTCGGTATTTTAAAATCCTCATTGAGTTAAAAATAGCCCAATAATAAACATCTAACTGAAGTCTATATAGGCAGCAATCTGAATTTAGCAAAAGTATTGTCCACAACACAAATCAGAGTGTCAACCTACTCCAAAACCATCATTCCTATGACACTATCACTGCAAGTTTGGGGATTTGTTTTCCATTACATCCATCAGAAATTAAAATTAGCTCCATTGCTTAATCTCATCATAAAATAGGGGGTTTTGATATGTAGGTTGTAAAGGGTTTCATATTAAACTTAAACTCTATCCCACCACACCACAGGGAGAAGTAGAATTTCATTTAAGGAGGTAAAAAATTTCATTATAGTCATGTCAAGTATGACATTGTTAAGTGTTCAACTTTGGTGAGCGGGTTGGAGTTTTTGTTTGTTACGTGCCCAACTTATAACTCCAAGAGATACAAGATGCCCAAAAGTCATCGGCAAATTAACTGTCCTCTGGAAAAAGATTTTAAAACAATGTCTTCATCAAGTATCAAGTTTAGAACTTACACAAAACCCTTCAAAGGGAATCCAGATCTAAATAGGTAGAAAATGAGAATGTAACAAGAACCTTACCCTTGATGAGTATCTATTTCAGAGAAGGGAAGTGTGAGTTCAGTGTTTAAGAAAGGACTAGTTGCCAGCTGACACACTTGTCAAAGCATCCTGTCAGCTTTTTAATTGAGTGAAACAGTCAAAAAGTCATCTGGTGCTATTAAAAATAGTTATCATGCATAGATGTCATATATCTCAATCTGAATGCAGCATTAAAAATGATTTCAGGGATAGCTGCCTCAAGTCACAATCACTGTATTCTCAAGAGAGGCCAGTCCTGAGGGTGCTCAGCTACTTAGGCAGGCCCCAGCACCCCAGTGTGAGGTGTTCAGAGTGTGAGTAGCTAGTGATCTGCAAGGGCTGCTCTGGGAGCTGGTATTGCGGGAAATGGTTTGGAAAACATCCACCCCTGCCTAGGGGATGACATATAATAGGATAGTAAGGACAGTGCCTGATCTCCAGGAATTCAAATTATAATTACTTTATACTTCCTTACTATCACAGAATTTCATTTACTCAATAGTGCAAAACATTTTGCTGCTTGATGCTTATTGCCATATCTCCGTTACCCATAAAACAAGGGACTGAAAGAGGACAGCTGCAGTCATTTATGTGTTTTTCTACACATGCTTGATCCAGCAGTAAATGCAAACTCATTTGTTAATGGTCACCCTCTCCAACATGTTTTGCTCTGCAGTGTGGTGGCAAGCATTTCTGAGACCAGCAGGACTTCTCAGAACATGCTCCATTACCTTACATTCTGTGCTGCCTCACTGATGAGGCTAAACAAGTAAAGATCAAACAATACCACATTTTGTGTTTATTTTTACAGTACAACATTCTATGCTTATTTTTACTTTTACTGATAACAAAGTACATGGCTGCAGTAAAAATAAGGGGCAGGAGGAGGAGAGGAGGAGGGTCAGGAAGAGACACAGAGAAGAAAAAATATTTTGATATATCAGCATAAATGAGCTCCAGTCCTGAAAGCTCTTAACTGCATCTAGATTCATTCAATGTGACAGTTCATGCATACTAAGAGATTGTAGAAAATAAAGTAATACTTAAATGGAGGCCCTTGTTCCAACCATTACCTTTCTATCCAAATGTATAAAGAGCAACATAGCCTTTCAAGGGGTAAATAAGCTATTAACCAACTGTGAAGAATATTTGCCCTGATTTTCTTTCTTGACCTTAGAAATGATCAGCTGGAAAATAAGACATCTTCAGAGTGCTTCAACCTATTTTGTTACAATTCACTTTTGGTCAAGCCAGCTGCCTCTTGGAAAATCTTCAATGCTATATGGTTTGCTGGATAGGTCTCATATAGTTTAGAAGTAACTTTTGCGCTCTGTAATGATCCATTTCTTTCTGTTACTTAATTTTAAAGTGTATATGAATATCTTACTCTTGCAACTAGACTTCACCATCAGAGAGCTCTAACAATTTCAGTTCATTTAGAAGATGTATTTATGTAACATAGACTCATAATGCAAGCAGCTGGTGTTTTCTCAATTGTTCATCAGTTTTCTTTAAACAATGCTGTGGAAAGTAGAAATGCATGCTATACATATTAGCAAATGTTAAGAGCCAGTAAAGCAATGGTAGTTTTAGATTACATGAAGCTGTTCAAGCAAGGAATGAAAGACAGAGACAAATTGACTAGTTAAATTTAGTATCAACTTGTCTTCACAACCACTATAAACAGTTAATATGCATGAATTACATGTTGAAATATAAATGTTACTTTAAAAAATAAAGCCATGGTTCCCAGCATCTTCTCCCCATAACCTCTATCTTTCAGTCTATGGTGACCTTTAAAAAAAATTCATCACTATTATGTGATATTAAGCAAGTTACCACTTCTTACATGAAGTGCAAATATGCACAGACAACTTGCAGACAGATATTCAACTATGCCTCCATTATACTACTCCTTATTTCACAAGTAGATTTGCTGCACTGTAGAAGTGTAATTTGTACTAATGCATTTGCGACCTAAATATACCTTCTTATTTCTCTAGCAGCACCTAATCCATCCAGCAGGAGTTCTTTGTCAATTACTAATTGCAATTCAAATAGGAGTAGCAGAGCTCTTGAAGGAAAAAAAAGGAGACCAGTTCATTCTTTAAGGATGTGCAATTTCAAAAGAATAAAGAAATAACTAAAAAATAAAAGCATTTAGAATTCTAGAGTGTTTGGGTTTGTTTGTTTGCTTGCTTACTTGCTTGTTTTTTTAATTAATGTACATAATTTAGAATATCAACAAGAGAAAATTCTCACACACAAAATGGGGGGCCAATGCTGCCTACACAGTAAAGGGTTAAAGTGCTCAAACACACATTTTAGGCATTCTGACCACACTGTATTTCCAAATCATTTTATGTATTCTCCATACAGCCCAGTTTCATAATACAAATATCTTATTACATATCAGAAGTTAGTCATTGTGAATATGCTTCTCAGCAACCAGATCTAAGTTTGCCACTTTTCAAAATAAAATAAGCATACATCAGAGAATGTTATGATTGATCTTACAATAAGTCAGGCTTACAATTACCTTTTGAGCTAACAATTATTATGGCAAGCATTGATGACAGACAGGTTTCTCCACCATAACTCAGCTAGTCTAATGAGAAATGTTGTTGGCTTTTTTTGTGTGTTTTGGTTCTGTTTTGGTTTTGGTTTTCCCCCTTTTGATTTATCATGGTTCTTTTTGAGAAGACTCTGATTATTTCATAGATATTTGGGTCTCAGCTTCTTGTAAAGGCATGCATACTTCACAGAATCACACAGAATCATCTAGTTGGAAGAGACCTCCAAGATCACTGAGTCCAACCTCTGACCTTACACTAACAAGTCCTCTACTAAACCATATCACTAAGCTCTACATCTAAACTTGATTTGCATCTTGTTCCCAAACCCATTTTTGATTTACATAAAAAGTCAAGATACACATAACAGCTAGGAAAAGGTATCAAGCATGTCATAAAGCAGTGGTGACATTTTTTCAAGACCCAGGTGCAAGTCTACAGAGCTCTAACTTCAGTATGGAATTTGCCTTTGTAAGTTCTGCAGAGGCTCCGCTTGTGGCAATATGTATGAGGTGAATTCAAAACCAGTTGCATCCAGTCCAGATGTTTTCTTACTCAAGGTGATTATTGAGTTAAAGTTCAAACTTCTAAAGACTGGAAATAAAGTATAATAGGAGGGCATAAATTTAAGTACCATATTAAAAATTCATACAGAAAAACTGTTTTGCAAATAAGAGCCTAACATCCTCAGTCTGAGAGAACTGCACATAACTCATCAAGTTTCGTTGGACTCTAGGGAATAAGAGATCCTTATAAAGGTCAATGGCATAATTTTGCCCTAAATAAAAGGATCTCTGATACAATGAAGTGAACATATAGATAATGGGAACACCATGATTCTTCCACAGCTAAAATTAACAGGAATAGCTGAGATGGTACAGCTATCTTCTGATATTAATTATATGTTGCATTTAGAAATGATAGACTATTAGCAAATTCTATGGAGCCATTATGTTATCATCACTCAAATTATACCTGACTGTTACTATGGGATCATTATTTGATTGGTTAGATGGTTTACTTTGTTCTAAAGATACTGTTCAGAATTAAAAAGCCTCTTTGGTTACTTTGAAGCACAAATGTAAATGGCTTTTAATAATAATCAGTGTTCGTCCAAAATTATTTTGATGACAGTAAGGTAATAGAACCAGGCTATTTCATCAGTCTTTCTTCCACATCTGAGTCCATAACATGGATTAATTAGCATGTATGGAAACCTACAAAAACATCTTTTCAAAAAGTAACACATATGCTACTGGTCCACACATAATATTTTATCTTGTGAAAGAATGAAAAATAGTATAGAAACACCCTTATTTTCATCAAAATTCAACACCTATAGTTTTTCTTCAAATCACTTAAAAACAATTTAAAATTTTAAAAAATAAAATAAAATAAAACAGGATCTTCTGTTTTATGACAACAGACTGATTAAAAATGTCAGCTTCACCACCTGAAAAAAAAGATGGAAGAGAACTGAGGATATGGTACAATGGGGGAAGATCACTTTCTCATCTGGCTGCCTGTTCTGCAAAAGTGGTCTAGAGATTGCTTTTTTTCTAGATGAGGAGAGCCACAACGGGACCCTTTTTATAGTACAGATGTATTTCATTACTGGACTGTTAAGATTCTGGTCTGAGCTGCCAGATTTGTTCCCAGACAACTTCACATTGATTTTTCATCGTCATTAAGACTGATAAGCACTCTTTGCCTAAGTACAAAAAGGTGATGGACGAAGTACTATGATTCAGTTCCCAGATTTTAGAAAGATTATTTTTGAGCACATTATGAAAATTTGAGACAACAGTTTTACAATATTAAAACTTCCAGAGTGTGGGCAGAATGTAGCACAGTATCAGAAATGCCCTCTGTGAACCTCTGCCTCACTCCTTTCTCCTTCTAAAAAGATAGGATTGAGTAATTCCAGCAATTTTGTTTGAAAATTCAGCTGCTGTGAAAGTCCCATGTACTAATGCTGTATGGCAGAGTCAGGAAATAATTGCCTGAAATATACAGCCTCTGTGCTTATAAATTAATTCAAGATTTTCTGCATATTATGTACTTTAATAATTACACAGAAAAAGAGGATTCCACATTATATCTAGTCTTCTGAAGTGATATCGAATAGCTTCTGTCACACCTCCAAAATAGGGTATTATACTTCAAAGTCACTACAGTGTGTCATGTGTGAGATAGACATAGACTCTTGTCTAGGCAAAAATCATAAAAGTATAATCCATGGTACAACAAGTCCACTAGTACAACAAGCATGCAATTTTTATTAAACAATATAATCATATTGCTATCATAATGATCACCATAAGCAGAACTAATTTACAAGTGGTGATTTAAAAAAAAAAAAAACTCACGGTGATTAAGTGTCACCTACAGAATTAAGGCTGTCATTTCTCACCTCACCCTAGAAATCCACCACATCTAGTTAAAGCACCTGGCAAACTAGAATCTCTTTCATTTGCTTCATCTGGCACGTTCATTACAGTATTATACAGATTCTGATCTTTTCCTATTTCATTACTGAATGCTCCCCTGTGTTTTATATGCATCACACACTATAAATCAACTGGGGTAAATGTACATAAAGACTGGGTGCATCCAAGTTTTCTTCTCTCCCCCCAGGCACTCAGCAGCTTACTCCTTGATGAAGCATAGCAGAACATCTGTGGTGGCCTTCGCCTAGATTTACTTTGCCAGATTTTCATTAAAACAGTGACTCAATAAAAATGTTGCTTATCCTAATAAAGCTCTTTCGAGCTTTGCAAATTTGCATTTAATACTCTTTAATGTCATTACAGCATTAATAATCTGTGCCTAAAGAGCAATAAAACTTTACATTTTCTGGTTTATGAAAGAAGCTTCATAAACCCATGATTTTCTTGCAACTCAGCTTTAATACACCATAAATAGAGACGCAAGCAGGAAAGCTCTACGACACTGCTGATTTGTATAAATTTATGGCTTAGTCCTCTGTTAGGTATTTTTTGTTTCAGAGATTGTATATAAAAAATAATAAAACTGAGTTGTGGATAAGCATATCAGGAATAAATGGGACCAAGCTTTAGAAAATGAGCTAGCTTTTATTACACGAAGGATTTCTGCTCCCCTTGGCAGTCTAACTTTTTTTTTTGCCTTGGTGAAAAAATAAATAAATAAACAATGCCTGGAAACAAACCAAAAGAAAGCCTCAACTGAATTCTCCACTAATATAATACATGTACTGCATTCTCTTCAAATACTGTCTTAGAAAATGCCTGTCATTTTAGGCTACCTATGGGTTTAAAGGAGGTAACACCATTCTGAAACACCAGTAACACCATTCTGAAACAAGAGGATCATTACTAGAATTGCAGTAATGTCAGTTTAAAGTCAGTGTATGTGGAAACAGCCATGGAACTGAGATCCCATTTAGTCCTTCAGAGCAATCAAACTCCTGACGGATTAAACAAGCTGGTTCTAAGCAACATCAAGTTTTGACCTAGCCATAAAGATCAAAGTTCAAACTCTGCTTGTGTCAGTAGTCAAACTGATTGGAATATCTGGACAATGAAACTGAAGCTGACAGATCAATACTATGAACCAGTGAAAAAGCAGAAAATGCAATAGCAGTACATTTTTAACAGACACTGTGCCTTTATTATGAATTTATGAGATTCATTTGCATAAGAAGTCATGCAAATATATGAAAATACTAGCAAATACTGGTTGAAGTCTAATTATTTTATGAAATCATTCTTCCCCAAAGCATTTAGGAAAATAATTTTTCACTTTTTTTTTTTTTTGATTCATCCCTCACAACCTTACAAAAGGGAAATAAAGATCAGTTGGTATTGCTACTGTGGTAAACACATACAATACAACCCTGATCCTTCAGTGAACTCAAAGCAAAAGAAACAAGAACCAAACTCCAGATGCACACGTTACAGGATTTTCGAGTTAGTGCTTACTAATGATATGGAACCCCATCTGTTCTGCTAAAGAGTATAGGCAAAACTTTATAGATGCTTCAGGGTAACTACTGTTATTCAAAACTGGTGCTTCTGAAAATATTATTTCTTGACCACTCAGCTTGAGACTTCTTTAAAAAGGAGCAATTTTGAAGAAGTGCTGCATGTATTCCTTCTATAAAATACATATACTCAAAATACCTAAAAATATTTTGAATTCTACTTCCAAGATAAGCAGCCATTTCTAATAGTGTTGACCTAACACTTCATAAATATACGCATGATTTTTCAGGCATTCAGATGAAAGTAATTGACTTATTTATGATTACTTAGTAACAGAAATTTATGATCAACATCAGTAAATGTACTGGAAATAGAACTGGTCTTTCTGTGATCATTTAATTGTTTAATTGGAACCATCAAACTCCATTTTCTTTTCACCTTTCATCCACAAGATGTCCATGGTTTGGGAATGGGTCCATTTACCTTCTCTTTACTCAGTTCTCAATTTCTAAACGATCTTCCTACAGTCAGTTTTGTACACTGTTTCTTTTAATAAACTCAGTTATACAGGAAGATTACAAAGGATCTCAAAGTAGGTGGGGAAATAGGTGCATTGAAGTTTCATGAAGAAAGTAAGAGAGTAATGAGGTGGGCTAAAAAGAATCTTTCCTACCCACCTTCCTTGCTTCCCTCAGTCTGGCTGAGGTTTTATAGAGGGAAATTAAGGTGACCACTAGTTTAGGACTGCAAGATTAGCTTTTCAGAATAGAGGGACCAAGAAAGGCTCTATGGAAACAAGCTCTGCAATATTGGTTGCACAACCATTTGTAAAACTCATATGAAATTGTCAATGGACAATATGTTAAGAAAAATCTGTTACAGTCTTGGCAACAAAGCAGGCTTCTTTTTGTTCTGTTAGACTAAAATAGGAAGCTTAATTAATTTACAGCCTGAATTTACATTTGGTGTGTGGTGACACGTCATCCCAGCTGGCATAATTTGGTACACATTTTTGAACATGGAAGCACATCATATTTGAAAACCATCAAGTCCCACAGTACTGAATTCACCTTACTTTCTGATCTGAGCAGTGATGTGTTGCAGTTAATATTCATCAGTTTGTCACTTTATCTTTCAACATGATCACACCTGAAATATCAAGGTCAACATGGACTGTGGAAAAGCATCAGCAAGAAAACCTTCACAGTAGCAGCAATATATCCCTGACCTCAGCTCATTTAGTACCGGACGCTGAAGAACTCCATTTAAATGCTTCTCCATTTAAAATACAAGCATCTTGTAGACTTACATATTACTTGAGTAAATCTTTTTCCTTCCCTCAGGGCTTTCTACCAGTACGTCACAATTCTCTATCCTGTAGAGTCTGGGTCAAACACAAAATAGACAAGAAGCTTGACTTCACCATCCCTATCTTTCTTTCTTTAAAAAAATTACCATCCAGATTACTATGGACAAATTAAAAGTGAAGATATTACAGGATGCTAAAACATTAAGAGTCAAACTTCACAGGAAATGCAATTGAGTTTGATATCCCTGTTACATCATGCTTCTTCCATATCCTGAAAATATTCTGGGCTGAACTGATTAAGATCTTAAAGTTGTAGTTTGGAGGACAATTCTGTACTGAAGAAGCATTTAAGATTTTTGACATTTGTGTTCATTCTACGTAATAGTAAAAAAAAAAAAAAAAAAAAAAAGCTGCATTGGAATTATTCACAAAAATGAAATTTTGGTGAGTTTTCCATTTTCTGTCTGACTGAAAAATGAGTCTGTAATGCTAAAAGCACTGGACTGTACACCCTGACACTAGGCTGGCAAACACTGCTCTGCATATGGAAAAACATTGACAAAGGTAGACCTAATTCTAGCCAGAAACATAAATACCTAACTCAACAGATATTTTAGGTTATTACAAATTAAGAACTATTCTTGCTGAAAGAGAACTTAAAATGATTAGGAGTAATAACTCCTAACTGTTACTTCTGTGAAAGTTCATTTATTTATTAGTCATTGTGTAAGCAAAATGAAGAATCAAATTGGTGGGGAAATGACCAATTTTCTATGAAGTTTTTGTTCTGTTAGACTAAAATAAGAAGCTTAATTAATGTACAGTTAATCATAAAAAGCTAATTCATAAAAAGATATGTATGTAAAATCCAAGTGTCCTATATGTTACAAAATAGGGATAAGAGCTGTAGCAGACTCTTCCAGTAGAATATAAGGATCTGTGATAGCAAAGCTACCAAACCCAGAACTCCTAAGGCTTTGTCTCGTGTTTGGGTCATTTCCATGCAAAACACACAAGGTCTGTCACTGGAGCTTTTCACATGATTGAGGACCATTAACCATCATTTTCTGGTACTTATTGTTGTAGTTGCCACGTACCAGTTTAGGTTTTTCTCCTTCACTCAGTACATTATTCTCATAGCAACATAATAACATTTGAACTTTCACCTGTCAAGTTTGCTTCCAAGAAACCAGTTCAAAAACAGTTTATGCTAAAAGAAGAAGGCAGTGTCATTCATATAAATCTAAATGTGGATAAAATTCATGCAGGAGTGTTAGTCTCTAGCCAGCTTTCAGGACAGAAACAGAAGAAAAAAAAATAAAACAGTTACTGATGTGATGAATTTCTGATTATTGTTTACTTTGTATATGGTAAGAAAGGTGATACCCAACATCTGCCTTTCCATTATCAAAAAATATCATTCCAGATGACAAAAAAATATATATACATACTACTTACACTATTCTTCTCAAAATTCAGACACAACACTCTGGGAAGGTGAAAGAAGAGCATCAGCCCTGTAAAGGGACACATCAGCCAATCATCAGGGTAAGGAAAGCTACACAAAAAAAAGCATCACAGCTTAAGACCAAATGACTGTGCAGGCATACTAAAACACTTCAAACACAGGTCTACTCTGTTCTTTTGAAATTATGACCAGGCCTCTCTGCCTTGCAGGGCTAGTGAGGGCACTGTGGCCCAACCCCCTCCTCTAGTCCTCTGTGGATATTCTTTCCCTCCAGCCTATTTTAAACATAACATTTTTCACATTCATAGCATATCATGTTCACAATCTGAAAATAAATTTTAAAAAGACCAGATGAATCTTAAAGCAAACTTTTTTAGTTCTGTTATTTTTGAGGAAAGAAAGAAAGGTTATTACTGAAAGAAAAAACTGCTTGGTAGACAACTTTCCTAATGCAGTTTTAACATACACACACAATTTTACATGTTCTGTGGTAGGTCACAGAGTCATCACATGAATCTTCATAAATCTAATCCTAATTAATGCTGTGAGACTGCAAGGTAGATAGGGGTCTTTCATCAGAACTTATTGTAAAATGAGTTGCCATCTCTTTTCTTTTGGAAACAGAAGAAAATACAAAATAAAACCCTCTAATCTGTTGAAAGTAGGTTCTCAACAGTATGTATTGGAAAATGAACTCATTTTAGCTGATTAAATGTAGCTGAACAGATCATTTGCTTTTATTAGCAACAATAAACAAATGTTATAATTCTCAAAACATGTATAATATAAGGGGACATTATTCTTCTAGACATCAGGCCCTTCAGCTTAAAACCTCCTTCTCATACGTTGTGATAGTTAAAGCAAAAATAATGAAAGCATTGTTACCAGAAAGGAGATAGTTCCCTTGTGGTGTTTGCAGCTTTGAGTTGGAAGACATTTTATAGTGACAGTAAAAGATAAATATATTTGCCATTCAAGTGAAGCACTCAAAGAAACTAGTGATAGAGTGGCAGTTTTCATTTAAATAATACACAAGCATTGCTGTTACAATTGCTAGCTCATCTCAATTTAACATCCAGATTCCTGTTCATAAAAAGCCAGATAACTGAATATGTATTTGGATTCTAAGAATAAGCAGCAATACCACCCTTGGTTTCACCATTATATTCTCACTAGAGAAGAACACAGTATATTAAGATACTTTTCTACAAGATCCTTTGGAGCTCTGATTTTCTGCTGTTGAACTCTATTGCTCTTTTTTACTGTAAACAGCAACCAGGCTGTGTGTTAGACCTTGTTGAGCAACAAAACTTAACAGTGCTCAACCTTCGGCTGAAATGGCTTGAATACTTGTTTTTGTTAAGATAATTAAAGATACTTTTGTACTGTATATCCAAGAGACGCCTTGCAAGGAAGAAGTAAAATTTCCTGCAAAAGAGGTGAAACCTCTCTCTCACTTTCACACATCCACTCACATTCCATAAGATTTTACTTTTGCACCTTATTTTCTTATTAGTTTTACAAACAACCAGTGCTAAACAAAAACCTCTTTGTTTTGATATCCTCAAGCAGTTGTTAGTGTTTTAGTAATATGTTCACCGAAACAAGCTCACCAAGTCTGACAGTAAGACAGAAAAGGGAGTAAAACCAGATAACATGCTATGTTCTTATGTCTTATGCTAAAGAAACTCTATTGAATTTAATACACAATACAGATGTAAAAACTGGGGAACATACAAGAGAATTAGGTCCAGTAGTTTTAATTTAAAAGCACAAATAAACAGAAGTAAGACTCCACATTTGCTTTCAATATTTATCCAAGGATGAAAAGCTCTGTCTTGCAAAACATCACAGAAATTGGTTTTGAGGTCTACCTTTATCGGATTATACAAAATCTTTTTTTTCTAAGCTCTGCGGCAATGGTAATAATTTAACTCTGCACACTTTCTGGAAGGGGTATTTTCTGAAGGAAAGACTACTAACTAAGCCTAGCATGCAGAGAATGAGCTCTGTGCCTCAAGAAACTACTACCACCAGTGAGGAAAGAATACAGTTCTGAAATATTTATGAGAAAAGTTAAGCCAGAGGTGTTTCTCTTACATATTATTAGTTTAAGATGGAAACCCTTTCAATATTTATTGCAGAAACATCCAGCAAATCCCCATTTTTTATTCTTCAAAACACACTCTCTTTAACACAGAAATGGAAGTTGGTAAGCTCAGCAGGTCATTTCATCCATCGTATAATTGTAGCATTCAGAATTCCAGTCCTCACAACTGTCCTTCTCATAAAAGTAGACAATCCAGAAAGCGCATACTACCAAAATGCTTTTAGGTCCGTTTGTTTTTTCTATATGCCAGAAATCACAAACTTAGACAGAATTGCACTGTTTCACCACAATTCAAACAGTATTTTTCATTATAGATATACTGCAGTCCAACACCCTATATTAAATAGCTCTCGCCATTATGGACTGTCTTCATTTAACCATCTCTTTATTTATTTTAAATGCACTGCATTAGCAGGATCCCAGATGTTTACATTCAACCAATAGCTACTAATCAGAACAGGATAATGCAAATTTTCATTGCCTATTTCTGTTCATAGTTCATCTGTGAAACAAAGCCAAGCTTATTTGAACTGTCATAGCCCTTTTTTCCCTGAAATAAGTTTGATATAAATGTCCGTTTCATCCCATAGACCTCAATCCTGCAATTCAGTATTAGTGAGCATGCTATGAACATAAGCATCTAAAGTCAGTGGGACTCGGGGGTTTTATTAGCCCACACAAGTACCCTGATTGCAGAACCAAGCCTGGAGGTTGCAAGCTACTAATCAGAGATAGCAGCCTGATTTCATTTCTGCATTTCACTACATCTGAACATTTTGACTCATGGGTCAATTGTTTCTGCTTCCTAAATGACTTCAAGGAATGACCAAGTATCCATGCAGGTGGTTTCTGCATTAGCACTCACATGAACCTGCAAGGAGGCTTGAGAGATTTTTATGTCTCACATTTTCATTCACATCTTCTCACGTCTCACATTTACATCTTCAGGGACTGAATTCATCTGAATGAATTTATATTCATTTGTGGAAGTGAATATAAAATAAGGGTGAATATCACTGAACACAGTTCAGCACTTAACTGATTGAATATTTGTGAATAGTTTTTAAAAAGTACTTTTTACTACCCCTTCTGCATGAAAATGCAGTATTCGTAGAGAGACTTTCATAACAGTGAATTACATTCTCTCTAGAGGTCACATTAGAATGAAATACAGGTGGTACACTCCTCACCTTCTCTCTGGTTCATTCCAATATGTTCGTTTATTCTAACAAAATAGCATATAATAAAGAAAAATATGTTTAACACCTAAACTTTCAGAAATTACCTTTCAGAATTAATATCCTCTTAGTTAAAGGTAGCATTTCATACCTCTTGAAGGTACCAGTTCAGCCTGTCTGCAGATTTGCTGGCAGCAACTCATATTTTGAAGCAAGCTTTTGTCTACAGACTGGTTATTTCTCTCTGACTCCTTTTTTTAATAAAAGCTTGTGCTCTACAAAACTTTTAAGGTTAGTAGTAATATGCCCATACAACATACTGCTCCACTCACAGTTTTGTTGGCAACACTATATAAATCTGAAGTCATGGTAGTCATGTTTTTTCAGGAAAGAAAAAAGAAAGGAATATTATTAGAATAAAACAATTTATGGCAGTTACTAAACTGTAGAAAGATTTTCTACAATTTTCATCCACACAATGTTAAAAAGATGTGAAAATATTTTGGAAAATTTATCGACTTGGCTCATCATATATCAATTGTCTCTGGAGAAAATCTTCAATGAAGATGAAGATGAATAGTATAGTGGGTTTTGCGTTTTCAAAGAAAAGTATTGCTTACTAATAAAAGTAGACAGGTAAAAGTTGACACACACTGGTGTGGCACCAATCAATACAACTGCAATAAAATAGATATTTGTTTCATCATAATACAAAATTAACAGGAGCACTGTATCTGTGGCATATTAAAATATTGCAATTTGACTAACAAAGCAGGGATATTTCTAGAAAAATGCAGCATTATGGAAGCCATAGTGTTATTTTGAAGTGAAGCATACAGTGTTTGAAATACAGCTTTTTTTTTTTTTTGCCTTTTTTTTTTTTTATGTCAAAGTTTATACAGTTTCTACTAGTGCAATTGCCAGAGGTTCATTTCCAGCTTCAAATATTTAACCAGAAGGTTTTAAAGCTGGGAACTTCAGCCAAATAAGTTATTTTTTTCATCCTTCTTTCCCCACATAAGAATTTCCTGAAGAACTATTGTTCTGTTGTGATGGCATATTTTACAGTTTTGTTAGGTGTTCACAGTGTCTGCCTACCACACTTGTGAATGTAGAGACTATCATCTCAAAAACCTCAGAGCATTGCTCCCTCTGAGTTCAGATTTAATCAAGGATAACTTCTGTTCTTCTACTTCTTCCTCTGGTAATGGATGTAATGCAGCTAACATATGATGATATTAATCAATATTTTAGTCACAAGAATCAAAAAATACATGTGTTTTTTCTTCTTCCAATCAGTGTTCTTGGCTAAAAAGAGCCCTCTCAACAACTGCAATGTGAAGTTCAGTAAATCATATGGAGATAACCTGAGCCAGAAGGCTACACATTATATAAATCCATATTAACTCATTTCCAAGAGATAAATCACAGCTGTTTAGAAATTACTCGTAATTTATGAAATATACAGGAGAATACAAGCTTTTCTTATATCTGAATACTAATTCTATTTCTTCTTTCCTAAACACACACTTTTGTTGATTTTCCTAAGTTACACTTTCAGATTTCTATTCTCTTTCGAATATTGCTACCACAAATGTAAGTAAAATGAGTATTAAGAAAAACTGCATTTAGTTAGGTAATGCACAAACATTTTACCACAAGTACAGGTGATGTTACTTTTTCTATTATTCTCTATTCTGAGAATTCTCTTTCTTAATTAAAACGTTTTTTTGTATATTTTTAATTTCACGATATCCTACTGATATAGAGGCAGTTATATATATATATATATAGTATATAGAATGATTCTGTATATATTCTAGATTAGTTCTAAGACAAGCAGAGGTGAAAAAGATGCTTATTTCAATCACCATAATGTCGCACAACACAGAATGAGGTTTCATATGTTATCTTTAGAGGCAATCATTCTTGCCTAGGGGGAAAAAAAAAAAAAAAAGCGCCAGATAAAAATGAGAAGCCATACCCATGGACTGCTGGGTTCTCTAGTCTCATTCACTTTCTCTGTAAAGGCACAAATTACACCTATCTGGACCAAAGAGAAGAGATGGACTCTGGAGCATTGATAGAAAGCCACATCTGGTAAAGTATCTCCTGAATGATCTTCTAGGAGCTACCTGAAATGAACCCTGCATAGACCATTATTTGTCTACAAGGCATTTTCCTGCAAAACAAGAAAATCCAGGTGCAAAAATCCCCAAGAAATCATGAAATACCTGTATTTAGTTTGCTTGTTCAAGTGCTGACAACATTATTGACATTGATGCAAGCCAGCCACACTGAACATGCACCATTTGCATTCTGTGTAATGCCCAGCACTGGAGGAAAAGCTGTGAATGTAGCAGTTTGTACCAGTGGCAACACTACAGAAAGGCAGTCAGGTGAAACTCAATAATAATTTTTTACAATGACAATTTTGTATGTGTGAGTAATATTCTAACCAGAAACATTAAATATTTGTAACTGGTGAGTGGAACTGAAATATGGTTAGGTCACAGCAACATACAGCACCTTGTCCTCCGAAAGCTAGATGCTCTTAAAAGTAACTATCCAAATAATGCAGCGTTAAAATTACTAATCATTTCAGAAGTGTATTAAAGTTCTGATTTACCAACAAGTCTCTGAAACTCAAATCCTATTGACTTTTAAGCCTTATTACTCTGATGTTTTTAATATAACAAATTACTGTTGTCAACACTCTAGCAATGAAATAGGCCCATACAAGAATCAAGCAAGTGATTCCATTAATTGCTAGCTCTACACTTTTTGCATTTCTCTAATTTTATGCTCTTTATGCACTAAGCTTTCTGTCTCCCTGCCTGTAAGCTCAGAACACGGTCAGGGTCATTTGCCCTAAAACCTACTGAAAGAAAACAGATGTTTCAACTGTATGTAACTCCAGGCATGACTGGCCAGACTGATACAGCCAAAGAATACATCACAGCTCAGATCCCTGCCTTCCCCTCATAAAGAACACAAATTTGGGTCTCTCATCTATTCAGCTACTCATTTTCATCAAGAAGGTAGAAAAGTAATTATCTATGATACCTTCCCCACCCCCTTTCAAACTGGCCAATAGATTCAGAAGCTATTGAGGGGGAGAGAAAGCAGACATGAAGATAGCAATTTAGTATGCCTCATTTCCTTCACTGCCAAGAAAAACAGAAGATAAACAAGATAACAGAATGTGTATAAAGATTCCCAAACCTGATCTTGCAAGCATACGATTGGCATCTTTTCACTAAATTGGAACTAGTAACATGAAGAAAGTGACATACCTGAAGGACTGAAAGGAATGGATGCATCCAGCATTTTAGGATATATTGCCATTAGAGAAATGGCATTGGCTTAAACTCTTCAACCATATATCCCATGAGCTAAGAAAAAAAAGCATGACAGAAATACTAACATATAGAAACTACGTGAATTGCCAGAAATCCTGTTCCTGCAATCCTAAATAAACTACTGCTAATGCAACATTTTTGTATCCCAGTGAAAACATGACTGTAGAAACAGTGACCATCCCCCATGAATTTCTATTCTCAAATGGTTATTTTATATATACTTTATTTTAACACAAAATTTCCGTCTACATCAAGTTATATCAATTACCTAATGCTTTAAAATCTGGTTACCAATAATAATGAAATGAGTATATTCTATAGAAATATTTGATGGCCTGAAATCTATTTTATTTCATTTGGAAGCTTTTTATATTAATGGTAACCAAGGTAATAGACCAAATTCTGAGTGTCCAAGCTGTTACAGTCTGAACTTGTCCTTGAAGGAATGAGTTACTTAAGTTTGAACAACACATATAACATATACTATTGATGAAGACAGTAGCTACCTGTGATAATACCTTGTAATCTGTCTGTGCAACTTCAGAAACATTTATCAATGTGAAACTTCAGACAGACTCTTCAGTTCCTCTGTGTTAAAGTACAAATGCTATCTTCATAATATATATTTAAATGGTTGGCTTTATTTGACCCTTATGTGGGTCAGGTATAAGCTTAATATAATTAAGCTTATAATAAGATAAATAGCAATATAATCTCCTTAGACATTCATCACACAATACAAGAGACAATTCTAAAGAAGAAAGCAAAGATTAGTCACCCTTGCCTATCTGAAATGGAAAAAAAATAATGAAATAAAGAGAAAATGTGCATTAGAATACAAATCCAACATTAAGTATTTCCATTATTTCCATTAAGTATTAAGTATTTCTTTTTAAGAGTGCTGCTGGCCTCAGCTTTACATAAGAACCTGGGAGTGCATTACTTCCACGTGACATAAGACTCTCAAGCTTTCAAAAATCAGTAAAGATTGCTTTCTGCTGAACATGTCCAAAGGACTGGCATATTTGATTTATCATTGATTTATGACATTGTCAAGATCTAAACTTAAGCATGAAAACCGCATCAGTTCCAAACTCTGTTGAAGCTAGAAGAAATTTCCCTGCCTGCATATAAACCCCAAGTTTTTAACAGTTGACCAGGATACAGTAGAGTTCAGCTATACTCTGTGGGTAATTTCTCAAAAACTATATTACAAGCAAAAGACCTATCTGAGATGGCATAGGATCTTTTGAGAGAAAAGCAACAACAATTTGTAGTAACTTTTCAAAGGTTCTAGTTCCGTTACGGCAAGAAAAACATGCACAAATTCAAAACATTCTGGTCATAGTTCAACACTTCCCTTTAATCTTCCTGCCCTGCAAAAAGAACAACAACAAAAGAAAAAAAAACTGTATAGGTAGATATCTACATAGTTTTATTTTTACTTTCCAGCTAGCTATTTTATTGATATTTTCACATCTGTCTCCCACCAAACAGGAGAGAGTTTCCTATCAAAAACAAACTGCAGTGGAAAGAAATGCCCACTTCTCTTTTTTTTTTTTTTTTAATCTTATAATGTACACAGGCAGCTGAAAGGTTGTATGTATATTTCCAAAAGTTTAAATTGCATAAGTTTTCCTCCATTGAATCTTTGAAACTTGTCAGATTCTGCTCCTCTGGTATGTTACAAACAAGCTGACTTAAAGGTTGTGAGAGGTCTGCATAATGTTGTATATTATCCAGAATAGCTACCCTTGTTCCACTGCACAGCTATCTCAAGACAAACTGAACCGAGACAGCACCAGAAGAGCTCTCCACTATCCTCTATAGCACCCTCAGAGCTGTGTTCAGAACCAGAACTCCAGGGCCTCCAAGGCCTGCCTTCTCCTGTCCATAGTTTACCTATAAAGATCATCTCTCATGTGTAAATCCATACTGAGTATGATACCAAAATGTTTCATTTGTTTGTTCAGAAATATTCAAATAGTTTGAGCTCCAGCAGTTCCATATGTTTTCAGGAACATCTTCAGTGGACCAAGGTAATTCGCTCCTGACTGCATTACATCCTGTCCCTCAGGGTCATTCTTTTGGAAACATGAAACAGGTTTTATGAATGATGTCAGCCAAGCATCATTTTATTTATGCATTGCAATATGAAGACAAGGTTGCCAGGGAAGGGACAGGAAAGGCAGTCTCTTGTCTTCATTAGATATTATTTTGTCACTAAGTAAAAATTGCTCTTTTTTCTCCTTGCATGCTCACATAGCCTTGCTGTGGCCAGCACTGCAGATAGATTGGGAAGGTATGATTTGTGTTGGCAAGCGGATGGCCAAGCTGACAGAAACTACAGTTAATGTGCGTAGCAGCTGCTGAAGGACAACATGGCATCTGCTGTGCGTATTAGGTCTGCACCGCACCATCTCCGTGACTGGTGGTGGCCTCCCAGGCTCAAAGCAGATGGTTGCTAAGCAGATTCAGGACATCCATCAACCCCTGGTCTTGGAGCACAGCCAGAAGCATCCGAACAGGAATCCTAGGTAGGCAAGCAGCCTTTCTATAACAGGTGTTAAGCAAGAGGCTTGCAGATACAGTAGTGGATTTCTCCTTTCCACCATGGGGGTGCAAATGTTTTACATCTTCTATTCCAATACTGGAATGAAAGACAAGGTGAGTTACAACAGATGGGCACTTTAAAAAACTGTTTTTGCATGTTTCAGCCTGTTTTTTCCATGTCCTAAGATCAGAGGAAAAGTAAACCGAGTTTTTCTCCTCTCTAAAAATCAGCACTGAGACTGACCTTTCCTTGGCTGATCTTGGAGCTGATGATAAAAAAGGAAGGGGGAGGGAAAGGCAGGTTCACTGTTACACCAACTCAGAGGGTCAGCTGCCTGTGATCCAGGGTCCAGCTCTGACAAAGACCAGCTGTGAGACCTTGGCCCAAACTTCTAAATAAATTGTCTAAGCTGTGAGAAAATCTCTAAGTGGAGCCATGCAAGATAAGAAAGCTAAAATTGCAGAGGTAAGATTGCTGAGACGGGGATAAGTAGTATCTCAAGCATTCAAGGCGAAAGACATCAACATGAGAAGTATGCAATCCTGAAGGGAAAAACAGGGAACTGACAGCAGCTCAGTAACCTCGCGGATCATCATCTTGTCCCAGGGAGCAGAAGGCTAACCCTCCCCACCTGACTAACTGCCTGATCAGCAGGGACTCTTCAGGTGCCTAATCACGAGTAGTGAGCATATTAATGCTTAGCAGAGTAGCTCATTGGTTCAGACTATTTACTATATATTTTTTTAAAATAAATAAATAAATAAATAAAGTGTTTTAAGATGTATTTATCTTACTTGCAGAATCTATGCATGCAGTAAAAGTCATCCAGACTGGAAGTAAAATAACTACATAGAAAACTCTGTCCTTTATTTGTTTGCAAGTTTACCTGTATTTGTACTGTCTCTTCTTTGGTTGCAAAGGGCTGAGATCAGTCAGGAGCAGGTAATGGGTTGATAACTCAATATTCTGCATCAATGCCAGGTGATCAGATAAGATCTCTGTGACTGAGGATGTAACAGCAGCAAGTATAAGCTAAATAAACTGAGGTACAAAGTTCACAGATTAGGATTTAGGAAACAGTATGAACATATTAAGGAAAAAAGAAATTTAAAAAATAAAATAAAATAGAAAAGAATAGCCAGACAGGGAGAAATTCTTAACAATGGCTGCTACTGACAGACTATAGTCTCCACCTCTTACTCACCTATCAGAGTTCATTTAACTATCACTTTTTGTCCCAGCACATAATCACAATGGAGTACTACAGAGGTCTATCCTGGAACCTATCCTGTATAAAATCTTTATTAAATGGTCTGGAAGAGGCAATGGAGTACGCTTATATCAAATTTGCAGATGATGCCAAACTGGGGGGGTTGAAACATTTAAAGGAAGACTTCCATTCAAATCAAAAGGGCTTGGAGGAATTGGCCAACAAGAACTTCATGAAAGTAAACAAGGGCAAATGAGAAGTCCTTCATCTGGGCAGGAAAAAACCCTGGCAGTGGTACAGGCTGGGAACAGACTGAGTGTGGAGCAGCTGTGCAGAAAAGGCCCTGTAAAGCTGGACTGACAGCAAGCTGAACATGAGCCAGCAGCATGCCCTGGCTCCAAAGATTGTCAACTGCCATGAACCCTGTTGGGGCTGGAGCTCTTGCCCTGCAAGGAGAGCCTGAGGGGCCAGGACTTATTCAGCCTGGAGAAGACGCTGTTTCAGGGGGACCTAACAGTGGCCTATCCATACCTATAGGCAGGTCATTGAGATGGTGGAGCTGGGATCTTCACAACCGTGCATGGTAGGAGAACAAGAGGCAATGGGCCTAAGACTAAAGAAAGAGAGGTTCAGACTGGGTATAAGGAAAAACTTTTTCCTAAGAAGAATATGTTGCCCAGCAAGATTGTGCAATCTTCATATTTAGAGGGTTTTAAGACTCATCTGAAGATAGCCTGGAGCAGGCCCATCTGATCCTAGAGCTGGCCTGCTTTGACAGTAGGTTGAACTAGTGACCTCCTGAGGTCCCTTTCTACCTGAATGCCATTCTGTGCTGCTCTGCAGACTCTGGTCAGAGCAAATGGGCCCTCTGCTGACCTAGCTCTCCTAAGGAAATCCTTTTTCTCCTTTCCCCATCCTATCACCCCATTAGTTTGAACGAAACCATCAATGAGTTCAGTTTAAAGAAGGAAAAAAAAAAATAAAAAAAAAAAAAAAGAATTGAGCTGGCTTTTGTTCAAAAACAGTTTAGGTCTGTAACACGAGGCCCTAATGCTTCTAGGTAATGTGTTAAAATATCAGCATTTAATTTTAAATAATCATTATGATTGTTTTTAACAAACTTACACTCTTTGAAAAATATTTGACATTATGATGAATTACTATATTTTTTGCAGGGAAGTAAAAGGGATTATTACAGACGACAATAAAGTTACAGAGCTTTATACACCTCCTAGAGAAATATCTACAAGCCAAGTATGGTAGAAGCAATGTCTATATTGCATAGGCAGACATCCTGCAGTCTACTTAACATACAGCATGAAAGTCATTTTGCATATTGTCACATGGAATCACAATACCTCTGTTAATAGGATCTTTTGAAATCAGCTTCTGTATTTACTTTTATAACAGTTATTTCAACATATGATAAAGGCAATATACAAAGCAGTGCTGAACAGGGTGTTGCAGAAATTTTATATTTGGGTTAAGAGAAAACTGTGCTTCAAGAGGCTTGTTGGTAGGAGGAAAAGAGATTTATATCACTGACTTCAAGGTAATGGTTTCACTGATTTTTTTGCTCCTTGCTTATGTATGGTATATATGTTCAGTAGAAATAAGTTTTATGTTTGAATCTATCTCTGTAAGAGAGTATTTGGTTTTAAAAGGCTACTAAATCAATGTGTACACACACCCACACACAAGAGATACACACACACACTGTGTGAGGTTTCACTGTAATAACTTTTACATGTGTTGATAGTGATAGGACAAGGGGGAATGGTCTTAAACTAACACAGGGGAGATTTAGGTTAGATATTAGGAGGAAGTTTTTCACTCAAAGGGTGGTGAGGCACTGGAACAGGTTGCCCAGAGAGGTTGTGGATGCCCCATCCCTCGAAGTGTTCAAGGCCAGGCTGGATGTGGCTCTGGGCAGCCTGCTCTAGTAGTTGGGAACCCTGCCCAGAGCAGGGAGGTTGAACCTAGATGATCTTTAAGGTCCTTTTCAACCCAGGCCATTCTGTGATGACATAACCAGATAACTAAAATTTTTAATTCCACTAATGCTAAGTGTACTTGTCACACAACCACCTTAATAAGATTGCTTATCACCAAAGTGAGCACAAGAGTACATGATGATGACTGATAGATCATTTCCTGCTGCCCCTTCCAAGATCTTATGGTGCTGAAACTAAATCACCCTGCAGTATTTAAAGCTACAAATTTGAGTTTTGCTTGATTCTTTTTGTGTTCAAGACCAAGCTGAGCAGTAACCAAATGAAAGAAGGTGATTAACAAAACACATACGCTGCTTGTCTTTAAATCCTTGGAGCATTATATGATTAATGGATAGGTAGTACTGTAGCCTTCTACTAGCTTACAAAGCTGAAGTCAGTGCTACTGTGGGAAGAAGCAGAGGAAGAGCTCTATTTCTGCTACCATCCATTCTGTTGGAGAGCAGAACAGACTCATTCTTGGGTGTTTCATAGTTGTTATAGTCACCATTTAGGAACCAAAAAAACAAAAGCCTATGCATACATACCAACTAATGAACTGCTTTATACTAAATTAGGAACTACTAAAGAAAACTTGCAGTAGAGGTTTAACTAGACTCTTGGCAAACCTACATTTCGGTGCTCTAAAATTTTCTAGTAATCTAGAGTATTGCAAAAATTTCACCCACACAAATGCATACAGTTAGTGATCATACTTGGATGATTTTGTAATAAAAGAACAGCTAGCCTAAAGTATTGTCATGTGTATATAGAGTGGATGTATATGTATTGTGGTATATGTACATATATATATGTATATATAAATACATATTTCCAAATTGAAAATCAGAAGTTTTCTAGTTAAACAAAACCAGGAAACTTTAGGAGAAACCTTATTACAAAATCCTATCCATGCCCGTAGCTGTTAAAGATGAACAACATTTGCATAGTATTCGCACAAAACTCCAGACAGAGTATTTGTAATTCAGATTTGGCTTACAATGTATTCATTTACATTTTATAATGACTTTAGCAGGAAAAAAAAAATGAATGAAATAGTTTTTTTCCCCAGTTACCAGAACGTAAAAAAGATATATTCAATGCACTGGTAGTAAGAGCACAACTTCAATTTTGAACTTCACCATCAACAATAAGAAATAGCACCAGACAGATTAAGTACTTATTTTGCCCTGGGCACTTTATGAAACGTAGGCCCCCTGAGTACCACCCTCCTCTTAAAAATTGGCATCTGAAATTCTAATGAAATCTCAGCTGAATAAGGGACTGGTCCTCTTTTCTCTAAACACAGTAACTCCATATTCATCCCTTTGTGCATGGACCTAAAACCCCATTAAAGATAATGGGAGTTATATGCACACCTAAGGGGGAATGGCTCCATAAATATTCTTAAAGGGCATGTAGAGTGTAAAAGAAAAGCCTTCACCAGAAGATTCTTTTTTTTATGATGTAAAAATGTTGCAATTTGGGAATAAGTTTTAAACAGGAAGAAGGAGCAATGGGAGAAATTTCCCACCTGGCTTTAAATTACAATTGCAGGAAATCAGGATGCTTCTTTCAAAATCGGAGATAATAGCAAGTCAGGAGAGTAGTTATATTTCTCTGCTATTGAGAATAACTTAAGCAAACTTCTTCAAAGGCAGTGCTGCATACATAGAGATTGATGAGCTTGACTAACCCTTTAAATCCCTACTTTAAATATATTTTCTTTCAGTTTTCCAGAAAACAGGACAGCGCATTTAAAATAAAAGCTTAAAGTGTCCTGAGCACGTTTTCAGTGTTAACTGCAGTTTAGGTAAATGGTCATTGCATGTGTAATGAAATCAAAAACCAAGAAGAGGCAGATAGAGCTGTCTCCCTACATTTGCTGTCATATGTTGTGTCCCAAAGATATATGTAAATCCATCACTGAGGAAGACAGGAATGACATTGTGTTTTTCACAGAATTGTGGAAACAATTACAATGAATAATAAACTTATAAATTTAGTAATACTTCACTAAATCTGGGGTTATATTACCTCTGTGTTGGGGAAAATCAAGTATAAGATCTTATTAGTGCACAGGACTAGGAAACAGCACTTATATTCAGCATGCTGGTTGAAGAGACTACTCAGCATGACACAACAATGACGGTACCCTCTTACGTACATTGCCAGTATGAGTGCTTCAAAAATCTCAGCTTGTTCCTGCAAGAGGGGAGAGAAATCACATGGGAACAGAGTGGGCAAATCTCTCCCATAGTCAACAAACAAACCACTCTTCACAGTCCAAACAAAATCAACAATGATGTCTGTAGGGCTCGCACACGCGCGCACACACACACACTACATTGTCCTGCCCAACACAACACATCCTCTCCTCTCACCTATTTCTCACCTTCCCAATCTATGAACTAATCATACTGCCATGTACACAGACCTTCTGCAGTTATTTCACATCCCAAAATTGTCTGTACTTGAATTCATTTTTCCTCTCTTTATATTTGCATATAAATTCCAGTGCATTTACCTGCCTTGCATACACTAGTATCTAGAAAACATGGACAAACTGGTATTTTTCCAAAGCTCTGCATTCTTCAAATTATGACAGTTTTTTGAAAAAGTAGAAAAAGTCACAACTTTGTCATAAAAGCAGCCTACATCCAAAAAGTTCCATCTTTGCCTTAGAACAACTTCCCAACTAAAGGGCTCTAAAAATGCTGGCAAGAAATATGTTTTTCCCCTAATTTCATTCCTCTGAAATGGTTGAGCCATTTTTGCTAAAATTGTTCCAAAATATTCTGCCTAATTGGATACCCAATGTGGAAAAATGTCCACATGGATAGGCAAAGTAAGGCAGCAGAAAATAAGAAGTTACAGCAGAATCTGTCTGGCAACCTTGGTCTTTTGGCAGCACTGCCAACCAAGTGCTGAAAGTGCGATAATTATCAGGTGGTCTTTCCGCATCACGCCTCCTATTTTACACTCAATTTAGTGCTTATATTCCTTCTCGATTCTTTTGTTTTCAGCTTTTCTGCTGACAAAATCCTTGCAACCTTCAGGCGCATCTATTGCTGACCCAACTTCCACACAAATCTGGATGAATCTGATTGGGACGCTGGGGCAGTAGCAAAATAAAAAAGTATTACAAAGTCGGCTAGTGAACAGTCATGCCTAGGTATTTGCTACTAATGGTGGTTAACTGCAGAATAACTTACTCATGCTTCTTCTTTTACTACAAGGTATATTGGCAGCAATACAGAGTACCTGACACCCTCAGAAAGTATTGAGGCTACATTTCTTACAAAAATATTTTACCCAAAGCAATAGCAGAAATCCCCATCATAAGCTGGACCCTAAACTTTCTGAAGTCATCAGTCCTTCATTTTGTTTCACAGGCTTTGGAGCAATCCCCTTATGTATCAAAAATACAGTATCTGGCCACAGCTGAAAACAAGTGTTGTTGAGAAGGAAAAGGATGCACAGCAGATCTGGGAAAGGAATAAATTGTTTCTGAGTCCCTACTTTCTCACCCCAGAAACAACTTTCTTCCTAATGCTTTTTGGAAGTATATAGTTCAAAGGAGCAATTGAGTCATAGTAATGATCTGACCTTTCCCAAATGTTATCTTACATGAAACACAATTGCTTTAAGACAAAGCATGCATAATTATTCAAATTGGGGAGGTATTTTTCTGCTAATGGAAAGCAAACTGCCGTTTCCCACACTGAGCAGCACCATTTCAGAGCTGTTGAGCCCTGGAGCTTTCACTAAGCCTTCAGTATCAAAAGCTCTGCTACAGCACTTCTCCAAATCACTGAGTTCTGATAACTGAGAGGTATTTAACTGAAGCCTAAATCTATTAAATACAAATTGCATTGAAGGAACATTAAGGATTTGATTAAAACCTAGAATACCAAGGGGAGAGGGGAGAGGGAGAAAGATATAAGCAGAGGGGAAAGTCAGAATTGAAAAGCTCCCAAGATGCAGACAAGGAGTCTGTAGTCATGTCTCGGCTGTGATTTTTGCCATTATATAACTCAGATAATAACAAGAAAAACACAGTATGTTGATCATTTTGGCTAAGAGAACTTGCCTACAGACCAATATCTTGTGTGATTTTTTAAGACTGATTCTCTCTGAAACATCAGACAATGAACTAGTATAGAAATTACTTAAACCTTTAACTATAGAAAAATCAGCATCTGCTACTTTCATTTCCAGTACAGCTTTGTGAAGTGTTTTTAAAACACTGCATGTCTCTCCTTCATCAGCTTCCTAATTTTAATTTTTCTTTTCATTAAAAAGAAGGAGACCAAAGTAACTAAGAAAGGGAAATCATACACATCGCAAACAGACTCAAAAATTATATGTGAAATAAAATCTGATGTGTTTGCTGTTTGTTTTAATAATATCCCGGTGAGCTATTATAAATGTAGACTTCAAAACAAAAAGACACTCAGGCTTTAGGAAAGGAGAGAAGACATTTTATTTTTGATGGAGTCTTCTTTCTGGTTTTTTTTTTTGGTTGGTTGGTTGTTTTTTGTTTGTTTGTTGGTTTGTTTGTTTTGTTTGTTTGTTTGTTTTTTGTTTTGATGGTTTTTTTGTATTATTGTTATTTTGTTTTGAATTTTTTGTTCACCTCATGCTTTGTTTTAGAAATGTAGGACCTTACATAAGTATTCCATGAACAATGGAGAATCACAGCAATGACATGGGAAATAAGAATGCTCACACTAAGAATTAATGGGGACTTCTGCTACTATCCACAAAAGAAATGCTGGCCATATACCGGTTGCCATTGCAGTTTGAGCTAGTAGGCTTTCCCACACTCCAAAGTGCATGTGAAATTTCCACATGCGTGAATACTAAGCTGGCTGTGAGGACATATCCAATGATCTGCTAATACCAATCCACAGTTCCCCATAAATTCCTGATACTTTTTTCACAAGCAAATAATCAAACAGCAATGCTTTTTTTTTTTCAATTCAACAAAGAAAACCCATAAAAACATATAAGCACACATTAGAGAAAAGGTGAAAACTAATAATCTAAGGAATCAAAATGGATAAACATCCAAAATAACTCTAATCAAAACTGACTTTAGGACAAGGCAAGCTGAACAATTGTGAAGACAAAAATTTTAGCAAGGTGAGAAGGAAAAAATTGGTTGTGAGAGAAGGCTGTGGGGAGTGTGTGGCTGTGTTTATTCTCATTTTAACTAACCTGCTTACACCAATAAATAGCATTGTCAAAAAAAAAAAAAAGAAAGAATTGCTCCTTAATTACAGCTTTAATCAAGAGAGGGACTAGATAATTCAAAAAACTAACAAAGAAATCAGAGAATGGTAGATCTTATTTCCCAAGTATTTCTAAGATCATAAGCTCAGAAAGTTTATGCAATAGCTATAGAACAAAATGTTCTGCTATAGCTAAAAAAAAAAAAAAAAAAAAAAAAAAGACCTCACAAAAGACCTGCAGACCTCACAAAATCTGCAGAGCTAAAGAAAGCCATCACCTTAGCTGCTGCGTAAAATGGCCCACTTGTCATGTTAACACTGCTGCATAAAATGGCAATGGTAAAATGGCCCACTTGTCTAACAGCCAGACCAGAATGGCCGGTCTGTTTGTGCAGCAGTTTGCTGATGTGCAACTCTACACAGGAATGCTGAGTTCCCTTAATTCCCACTGAAGTTCAGAAGGAGGAAGACAGACCAGCATTGGTTATGAATAGGTCAGTTATTTTTAAAAAGATACAGCAAAAGAGATATTATTGCCAGGTTTGTTTTTTCCATAATCATTTCACTCAGACTTCCAAGAACCTTTTTTTTTTCAGCTATTTTCCCCTAAGTTGTTTTTTTTTTTTCAGAAAAAAAATCTTTTTTGTTGTTTGTTTGGAGGAAGCCTGCTTTTCTTTTTCTAAATCATCCTACTCCAACAGAGAGGGGGGAAAAAACAACACACAGTAACATGGAGAATAATGAACACTTGAGGACTGAAAAGTAATAGAATACCTGTTTCATTCTGCCCACTGATACAAAACGCAATATTTTAAATAGAGACAGACAAAAAAAAAACCTTCCTCCATTAACACATCCATTAAAATTTTCAATAGTACAAAAAAAAATGTGAATATATAATTTTCACAGGAAGGCCAAACTACAGGCCTTATGCATAAAGCTCAATTGTTGTGTTTTTAAAAGTACTTTCTTATTTAGTGTTATTCAAAACCAGTAAGTTTTTCACTCAGCTTTTACCAATTTCAGTTCAGAAAAAAACTGGATGACACTATGGCATCAGCAAAGCTGTGAATTATGACCTCACTAAGATTGAGAAAAGAACTTGTGGAAGGGGTAAAGAAGTAAAAATGTACTAGCAGACCCCTAAATGAACATCTTTTTTGCATGTCTCATCCAGTTCTACCCCAAAAATATCAGACTGTTCAGAAGTCATATTATTAAAGCAATAGCTCTATTTTTGGTTACTGAACATCTAGAAAATATTGAAGGATGTACACTATGCTGTATTCTTCAGCATTATGTGTGTGACCATCACATGGTTTTCTGGAGCAAGCTGGACCTCACTGAATTAAAAAAGACTACTCGTATGTCTCAAGAGAAGTGATTTTTTATTTTTCTTTTCCCTGGGAAAACATTGAATAGCTCTGCACATGGGAGAACTACACTGTTAAGTGTAGCACATGCAGACCAGCTGGGTGCTGATCATGCTCTACTGCAGAAACATTGCCATCACATCACCATACACATCATTTCACACTAGCAGGAACATATGTGAGATGGAAAGCACAGGGTACCCGGGAAAGGTTGTGTGTCTCTGACATACTGCAGCCTTGTGCTGTGCAGATTTGCCTTTAGAGCTCTCTAGCCTGCCTGTGGCTTGGGGCACTGTCTTCACTGTCAGTCCCTGTCTGCCCCACAAGGTGTCCTGCTTTTGCTGAAATACCCTCCGTGTGCTGATTCCTGATCCACGACCCACACTGATCCAAAAGCAGGCACCTTCCCCAACTTCACTGGCTCCCACTCCTCCCTCCCCTCCTCCTTCTAGGGTCAAGGTAGGCTCAGCATCCCACTTTCTCATGTCCTCCTTGTGGTCACACAGATAAACCCAAAGATTGCCATATGCTGTGCACATTCTGTGCATTCGCAGAATTCTCATGCTGACTTAATAGCTGAGATATTAGTCTGTATGGGTGAGGAGGAAGATATATGTCCT
Organism: Anser brachyrhynchus; assembly: GCF_964034855.1. NCBI lineage: Eukaryota > Metazoa > Chordata > Aves > Anseriformes > Anatidae > Anser > Anser brachyrhynchus. The sequence goes on from NC_137694.1 coordinate 110,662,116, forward strand.
TCAAGGTGCTGGACCTATTTGGACAGTTTCTCCACAGCCAAGACACAGACCTGTAATGGGAAAAAGATTTTCTTCCTATTGTCAGAGTTGGCCAGACATAAAATTCATTGTTGGTTCCACTCCATTGCTCCAGTTCACCTCTGCCAACATACAATGATGGTGTGCTCTGTACAAATATCTGCCATGTAGACTGCTTGCACCAGATTTCATCTGGACCTGTAAGCCAACTCGAGCGCAGCTAATTCCCTCAGGTACTGGAGACCTTTCTCCATGGTGTTCCACTTGCCTGGTCGATATACAGTATCTTCCTTGAGGGGTTACAGTTCCTTCACACCTGACAAGAGTCGCCTCCAGAGGCTTGTGAGTGATAAGGGATGTGATACACCCAGTCAATGCTGTGCCTCTTGGCCCAGGAGGTTACAAGGGAGAGGCACAGTCACTTAGCTCTCTCATTGCTGACGGTGGGGGCCTTCTTCATGGATGAAACAGCTCAAGTCTAAGGTGAGCACTACCAATAAACCTCTGCCGCAGCAGCAGTAGGACTGCTCCTCCAGGCTCTCCTCTGCTGACCCTGAGGTAGAAAAGAGAAAGGGTGAGTTTCCAGCACAGATCCAGACTGCCACCCAGCCGCCTTCTCATCACCCCTACCCCAGCAGGACATGGGGTGGGAGACAGGGAAAAATCAGAACAGGAGTGAGGAAGCACATGGATTGAGATAAAGACAGGGAGAGTGCTTAATGGTTACTGATGTGGGTAAAACAGACTTGACTTGGAGGATTCCATTTCATTTATTATCAACCGGAAAGAATACTTGAGTACTGCTTCAGATACTGAGATACAAAAATAAAATAATAAAATAAAATAAAAATTAAATTAAATTAAATTAAATTAAATTAAAATATTAATATTTACACACACAGGGAAAACACCTTTCCTTCACTTTTTCCTATACTTAATTGCACTCCTTCACTACTCCTTCTCCTCCCTTCCTCCTTCTTCTCCTTCTCCTTCTCCTTCTCCTCTTCCTCTTATTTCTCTCTGATCTTGGTGTTCCCAGTGCTGTTTCTCGTTCTCTTCTCCCTTTATCTCTGATGGGTGTTTTCTGCCCTTTCTTACACAGGATTTTCCTAAGGCAATCACAGGGTGGCAGTGGGGCCGGCCGTGCCCTGCGGTTGGGCTGTTGGAGCCAGCTGGAACCAGCTGTGTCCGGCATGGGGCAGAGCCCCCACATCAACTCACAGGACCCAGGACCCGCCTCTGCATCCCTCCACTAACAAAGCCTTGTCACCTACACCCAGTATGCTAGCTTATGTACACCTTAAGGCTTTCTTCCTCCACAATGTGTAATGCTGCATTCCCACAGGTTCTGCTTAGGCACAGAGAACTGGGAGGTGGGAGAGCCTTGTCATCAAGGTCTTGTCATCAAGCAAAAAAGCATTGGGTGCCTCAGTCTTCTTTACACCCTTCGTTCTTACAGTAGTCTGCCTTGTTGCCCTTCGCATCCTTCAATAGTTTCAACACCAGCTGAGCTCTGACTTTCTTAAGTCCATCCCAATACACTTGAACATTCCTCTTTCCACCTTCTCTGTACTTTCTTTTTATATTTGATCTCAGTCAGTCATCTCAGTCAGCTACTTATCCATTTTTTTATCTATCTTCTGCTTTAGGGTTCTCCAAATGGCAGAAGCCCCCCACAATGCAAGGCTATACTTGTTTTCTATTATTATTCTCCAACCTATGCCTGGTAAATATTAAGCTTCAATCTGAAGTTTGTAATGTAAACTCATCACCTGCTGTCAAATCTTCTGCTAGGCTTTTGTGCACCATGCCTAGCTTGAAAATTGCTTGGTAGGACTGTATTACTGCCATTTGTCATTAATATGAGTCACAGCACCATCAGCCCCAAACCTCAAAACCATTTCTGGTTAACCCTGGGAAATCTATCAAAATTATATTAATATACATTTGGCATTCTCAGTATTGCAGATTTTGCAGCACTCGCCCTCACAATCAAATACTCACCGGCAATTTCTATGAGATGCTGAGCTCCTAGACAGTATACTTATCAAAGCATCAAAACCAAGCAAGAAAACACACCATGGTTTGGCATCTGGTTGTGTATGTCAGGATAGACAGGAGAGTCGAAGCTAAGAGTTAACTGACACTGCTTGTGTTGGCAGGATTTAGATCTGGAAGCAATTTCTCAATCCACTCGTTCTAGTCCTTTGACATTACAGAGGTCATGCTATTGGAGTTCCGTCCATAAATGCATCAGGTACAAAGGTACTAAGTTTAATTCAGCCTTCTTCTCCCAAGACAGACAGGCTATTTCAAAACAGAATTCCTCTGAGAGTTATAAACTTTCATCTAGTTCCAAATGTGAGTTTTAATCATGGCCAGTTTTCACCCAGTTCTCCTTGCAATAGCATTGATCTTTAGTTTGAATAACTTCTCCTCAGCAATCTTCACTTACCCTCATGTACCTTTAAAAGTTAAACATCTCCTTTCAGCATTCATTTTGCCAAACTTATACAGTGCCCTCATGCTGAACAGGGTCTCTCTTTCCCAAGTCATCCTCATAACCATTATTTGCATTCATAGTTTGAGTACATTATTCTTGAACATGGATGAACAGAATTGTCTGCAGCATTCTAGATAAATCTAGAGGCACCTCTTACAACAGAATTACTGTTTTCCCTGTTTCAGCCATAAATATTTTGCATTTATCATTCTGTTCTGCACTTGTGTTTTTTGCATATCTTTTTTTCCAAGTCACATCCCACTGGTGACTTAGAGTTAGCTTGTAACATGTTAAATAAACCCTCATCTTTAAAATTTCTTCAGTAAGCACCTGGTTTGTACAGAAACTCTTGCTACTAATCCTTATTATAAAGCTGTAGCCATGTCATCAGGATCATCCATTTCTATCCATATCATTTAATGTCTTCCAACCATGTATTATCAGCACATTCCTATTTCAGTATCCATCCTGTGGCAATAGAAGAATTAGTTGCGATGTTCTGAGCTGTATCATTCAAAAAACATTTTTCACAGTGTTTGCCTAACATGGTTTAGAATAAATTCTTTTAGAAAAATCCCAAGCCACTTGCATTTGACTACTAAATGCTGAGTAGCATGTAGCCTGCATGAGTGGAGATTCCTCTGTGAACTCATTTTATATGCCAGCTCTAGCCATGGAAATTATGTTGGCTTACTGAAGTGCTAAAGGTACAGTTTCAGTTGGAGTTTGGCAGAAAAATAGAGGGATAAAAAAAAAATAAAAAGCACACCATGCAGTGTACTGGGCAAATAATGCTCATAAATTAAATTTAGCTAAATATTGAGTATATTTAACTAGCTGACAGTATTTTCAGAGAACTTTAGAGGATGATCATGTTTTATACTTCATATAGTACTTTATTCTGAGCACATAGAACCCATCCATATAACGTGCTAGGTTGCCCTTAAAAGTAGTGAATTTTGTGGCTCAGAACTATGTGGAAATATCTTTGGATAGTTTCGATGCTCAATAACATGAGATTTCATACTAGCAGGGGAGGATTCTTAACTTACATTCTGTCCAAACATGCTGACTTCCAAACAAAGTTAGAAGACCTTGCCTCAGCTCTCTGTTACAGGGCTAATTTTGACTTAGATTCCTTACATTATCGTGTTGTTGTTGTTGTTGTTGTTGTTGTTTTTAAATATATATATATTTTTAAAGTCCTATCCTAGACTAGTCCTGTCCAGTTTCATGCCAGTGATTGTATTTTAAATAAAAGAATATAAGTGTCAGAATTGAAAAGCTATCAAGGAAACAATCTGTATGTCTTCATGTCAGTTTATCAGAATGTAAATACTTTTATCCATGTAAACTCTGCGTTTGTTCAAACATTCAGCGTTCTGGTTTAAGAAATGCATATATTAGTAAAAATAAAACTAGCAATTACTAGAAGGAGAAGTCATTGTATTTAAAAGTTAAGCAAGTTCCCTGGCTGACTAGAGGCAAGGTCTAAATTGGCAAAAAATAGTATTAAAATTTTCCATGTCAGTTTTTATAAGCACAAAGTGTGTTTTGCCTGTGGAAGATTTGCGAACTATTTAGTTAGTAATTCAGATTTCTTTGGCTATATCTCATATGAAGTCAATATGCATTTTTTTAGTCTCTGACAAGATGTATATAACCAACAACTTTTCGCTTTCCACTAACACTGCTGATGTTGCAAAATCTTTAGAAAGTATCTTCAGGAAATCAGGATATAGCATTATAATTCTGTACTTTTTATTGTATTGTTCAAAATGCATATAGATGATACACAATAGGCAGATATGTGAAGACTGAAAGTAGTTTCCAATCAGTAAAAAAATATTCCTTTCTGTACCAAATTAACATCTAAACCATGGACTCTGCATAACCGCTAGTTTATAAAGCCCATGCAGTTTACTTTCCCATATACTAATTTCTAGGACAGCACACTGTTTAAACCCACTCAGACTCTCATAGTATTCCAGACATCAGAGGAAGCAGAATAAGACAATTCATTTCCAATGAATTTATAGCATCATACTGTCATCCAGAGTGAAACAATGGGCTTCCTGTTGTATGAGAGTCATGGGACAGTAGGGGAGGCTGACCTGACTCTTCTTTGGTCTCCATGTAGTTTCTCCTTCTCTTGAGACCAAACCAGGCTTTCTGCTACTCATTGCTGAGAACACATCTGGGAAAGATACAGGAGGTGGTTTGGAGAAATCTGAGCTGTGCTCTTCTTTCATGTATAACTCACAGAATTTCTGAAATAAAATCCAGCTATTGATGAGCACCATCCACTACTGGGTTTCAAAATGCTTTAGAAAAGGTGGTAAATCAAGAATCTACCCAGAATCATCAGCAAAGGAAAGAACAGAACTAAAATCCCTGAGTTTCCATCTTGCAATTGGGCCTCATGAAGTCATAGTTAATCCTACTGTTTCTTCCACTATGAATACAGTCAGACTGTGGTAGTGGGAGCTTTGGGCTAGTCTACATAGCTAAAGGGATTCCCCAGATGAGCTCCTAAAAAAGTAGCACATTTACAGAGTCCAGTGTGATTGTCATGTAAAGAGCATTTTAACAAACATCCCAGAAACAGTATACCCATAATAATGTAGTACTACATGTTAGCTTTTAGCAAGTCTAGTTGTCTAGGATATGGTATCATGTGGAAACATATAAATGGCTTGCAGTTCTGAGGCTAGTTTAGGCATACGTTACTTTTGGCATATCCCTTCATTCATAGCAACATTTATGTGATATCTACACAGGAAAGAAACTAAGCAGGGTTGCCCCATAAAAACCTCAGGCCAAAGTTTAAGTATATTAAGTGTCTGAAAATATTCCAAACTATTCCAAAATTTCGTTTCAAAATAGAAATGATTTCTTGCATATAAATAGCAGATACGTAAGGGAGTGGATGATAGTCTGGAGTGAGCGTGGATGTATTTCAGATGTATTTTCACTGGGAGAAAAAAATTGAGCTTTATTTCTTTCCAATTAAAAAAAATGAAGGTAAGATTGTGTGTGCGTGTGTGTATGTGTGTGTGCACAATATCTGTTTCAGATGGAGGTGGAAGGACTCATTTTTTGGCATCCCTTTAAATTACATAGTTACAACACAGTTATTTGGTAATTACAAGTGCAATTACAGGGTAGTAACAGTTTTAGTTACTACTAGTTACCACTAATTCCCTGGTTGTATTGCTGTGAATCTAATTATGGTGTAATTACGACAGAGTTAATTTGTAACGCTAATAAACATACTAAGAGTATTACAATGAGAGAAGACAATGAATAATTCAGTCATGCAGTGAATTACCCGGTAATGTTAATTAGTCCTAGTTAGGTATTGAAAAGAAACTTGCAGGGAATTCTGCTCTAACTGCACTGCAATGAAAGTACCTCTATTATAAAACAAAAGACGGTTTCATCAAGGCTTGCATGTATTCCATTAAAAACAAATAATGCTCATAAACTCCAAAAAAGCATGTGGAGTAGCATACATGAAATTCTGCATGATGCCAATGCAGCTCCACAAAAGAAACAAACAAACAAACAAACCACAGATGAAAGTTCCAGATATTCTTGTTGGGCAGGTTATAATATACTCTGGACCAGATTTTAACTTTCCTACCTTATGTTAGAAGAGTGTCCAGTTATTTAAGGAAGTGAAATCAAGGCATTCTCAAAGGACTGAAGCTTCATGAAGATCCATGCTGACAACATCCCAAGCTTCCCTAACAGACCCATGAAGCCCTCTCTTGAAACGTTCATGCCTCCACCCAATATTGCAAAATATTGCAACAGCTTGGGAAAGGACATAGAAAGCCTTCACAGTCAACCAGTCCAGACTGCTGAGAGAGAAACAAACAAAAAAAAATAAGGAATCAACACACAGAAAAGTCATGATAAATTGCAGCATTTCAGACCTGATACAAAATTCAAGCTGAATATTACATCAAAATTAACTATGGCAAAACTGAATGACTAGAGGTAGTTTTATACATGTATCAGATGAAAAAGCTTGTGAGTTGAGATAAAGACAGGGAGACTGTTTACAATTATCATCATGGGCAAAGCAGACTTGGGGAAAATTAATTTATTGTCAATTAAAATAAGTTTGAGTAATAAGATGCAAAGGAAAACATTAAAACCACTATCTTTCCCTTTCCTTCCCTTTTTCTCAGGCCTAGGTTAAAGATTGGACTAGATGATCTTAGAGGTCTGTTGTGGTTTAACCCAGCCAGCAGCTAAACACCACACAGCCGTTCGCTCACCCTCCCGCCTCCCTCTCTCGGATGGGGGAGAGAAATGGGGGAGAGAAACGGGAAAGTGAAGCCTGTGAGTTGAGATAAAGACAGTTTATTAAGACAGGAAAATAATAATAACAATAATAATAATAATAGTGATAATGGTATTACTGATAATAATGTGTACGAAACAAGTGATGCACAAAGCAATTGCTCACCACCCGCTGACCGATGCCCAGCCTATCCCCGAGCAGCCGGCCCCCCCACCCCGGCCAGCCACCCCTATATATTGTTTAGCATGACGTCAGATGGTATGGAATACCCCTTTGGCCAGTTTGGGTCAGCTGTCCTGGGTCTGTCCCCTCCCAGCTCCTGCTGCACCCCTAGCCTGCCCGCTGGCAGGACAGAGCGAGAAGCTGAAAAGTCCTTGGCTTGGTGTAAGCACTGCTCTGCAACAATTAAAACATCAGCATGTTATCAGCGCTCTTCTCATCCTAATCCAAAACATAGCACCCTACCAGCTACTAGGAGGAAAATTAACTCTGTCCTAACTGAAACCAGGACAAGGTCTTTTCCAACATAAATGATGCTATGATTCTACAACTTCACTCCCAGCTCCTCTACCTCTCCCAACACTGAATGGCACAGAGAGCAGGAAACAGGGTCTCTGGTTTTAAGAGTTCCTCTCTGCTGCTCCTTCCTCTGCACAATCTTCCCTGGCTCCAGTGTGGGTCCTTGCAATGGGCTTCAGTACTTCAGGGTATATGCATCTATTTCACCACAGTCTTCTACAGGGCTGCAGGGCCATCTCTGGTGCCTGGAGCACCTCCTGCCTCCCTCCTGCTCTCCCCTTGCTGTCTGTGCAGGGCCGCTCCTCCCACCGCTCCCCTCACCGTCCCTGCTGTGCGGCGTTTGCCCTCCCTTCCCCAGGCTGCCCCCGAGGCGCCGCCTTCTTGGTGCCCTGCTGTGGGGCCATCGGAGGAGGCTGGGAGAGGCTGGGGTCAGCACCGGGCAGCCCTGGCATCACCTCACCGAGGCCACCACTTCAGCCCCCACCCCCTGCTTCTAGCACCTCAGCAACTGCACCGAGAACAAATGCAGGCACCAAACGAATACCTTTCCTCTTAAATCTTATCTTTGTATTCATATAAGTATGAGCTGTCAATGACAAGACTCACTTGGTATTGGCACAAAAAGCATGTTATCCTTGGGACATATTCTGTACATCAGTGACAACAAAGGAGACCATAAATTTTAGATATTAAGGGCACTTTGTCTTTACAGAACAGATTGTGTGCAGTACCACAGAATCACAGAATAATGGTTTGGGTTGGAGGGGACCCTTAAGGATCACATAGTTCCAGCCCCCCAGGGTTGCTCAAAGCCCTATCCAATGTTCTTGCTGTCTTTTTTTAATTTGCTTTTGTAGTAGAACAACAACACCAAAAAGAGCATGAATTAATTCTGTGAGGAGTTACACTAAATTCAAGGTAATTGGCACTCAGAGCAACCTGATAGCCTTCTTTCTTGAGATGCAGTGCAATGTTGCCTTATCTCCCTGTATCTCATTCAGCATGTAACAGCTGATAGAACAGGCCCTTAGGTTGGCTTTAGATCCAAAACTTTTTAAGCTTAGGGTATTTATCTTCTATGTTGACTATAGCATGACTACCCTATAGCAATGACAGAGGAAAACTTTCATAGAGGTTTTCTGGCTATGCTTTCAAACATCACTACAATATTTATATTTGTGTCTTTGCATAATTCATAACAAAACTGGTTTTAGGATTAAAAGACTAAAATTAACACATTTATTATATGCCTTTAATTCAAATATATATATCTTCCTACACTATTTAAAACTTTTTAATAGCAACTGAAAAAGCATCACAGATAAGAATGAAACCAGAAGACCTTCCAAAAAGAAAATTGTGCCCAATATACTAACTCGGAAAGAGTTTCAGTAGGTACCAAGTTTTATGGGGTTCAAGAAGGTGTTTGTATTCAGGCATAGGCACTTTTTCTTTCCCAAAAAAGGGCCTGCTACGGACAGAATCAACATACAGTCTAATCTCTCTTTTAAATGTTACATTTATCTTGGATTCCTTCCCTTTTCCTCCAGCTGTTTTTTCTTGGTTTATTCTGTTATATATGTCTTCTTGGTCAGTTTTCCTACTAACAGAACACTGCAAACCATAATAATGAAATAACAGTGATTTTCTGGTTTGTTTGTTTGTTTGTTTTTGTTTTTTTTTCTGCATGTTTACTAAGCTGGACAATGCCAATTGCATGGGATGGAAAAGGTGAAACTGTCTGCAATCATATCAAATAATATGGGAGAAATCAGAACTCTTGAGTGAATCTGCAGAGGAGAGAGAAGGAAGAGGAGGTTCCCCTGATTAATCTGTTCCTGACTGCTTATAGCTCTGTGCCTAACATACCTGGACACAGAATACATAGAACAAAGATGTTCTCTTTAGTAAGATGCCTAAAGTAGAATTCTTGGTCTTCCAGCTGTGTGGAAATTTTCCCTGAACTTCCTTTATATCAAGGTCCTAAAGTAGCAAAGCACTCCAAAAGAAGCACCAAATTTCAAGTTAAATGTTTTAAAGCGCTTAAGTTTCTTCCTGAAGTGTTTGGATTATTCATAAGATCACTCCATATTTGAGATAGAATCTTTCCTGCTGCATGTATTTACAAAGTGGAGTCTTAGTCAAAAATTTGGGAAGAAAGATCAGAACAATATAATGCTTTTAGTATTTTCTTAGCCCATTAGAACAGGGGTGCAAAAAGATGGGGGTGAGAAGTCAGAGTAAGTTCAAAGTCATCTAAGAAATTCTAAAGGCAGCTTGAAAATAAATGTTCAGGCTCATGTATCTGTTTGATCTAATAAACTACATGGTGCAGTTATAGAGTACTCTTTAGCAGCACCCTGTAAACTCACAGTACTACCAGGCTCTCCTAGTTACCTTTGTACTTGGTGAAAGAAACTAAGCTTACTTGCATACTGTGGTTAAGTTGATCTGTTCAGTGACTTGTTATTCAAAATAACCTACTCATTTCTCTACATCTATGACTCCCTTGAGCATCTCCAATTTCAGGCAGAGATGGGTACAAACAAGACTTTAGACAAAAATTATTCCCCTAAAACCCCATTCATCTAACAAATGGTTTCAGATTCATCTTGGTGACTCACACATACAAAATTTCAGTGCTGAGACATTCAGTGTTGCAAAAACTAATCAGCAGTTTAGGTGTCGCTCTGCTTCTCTCTGTGTAAAATTTCCCATTGCTGAAAGACAGGTATGGAATATATTTGTTAATGGAACTGGGATTCTCAAAAACATGTACCAAAGGAGAGGCTGGGGAAAAAAAAAAAAAAAAAAAGCGAGAAACAAACTATTTTTATTTTCTGACTGATTAGAAAATGACTGTTTACTTTCTTAACTAGACTGCAATAGTCATTTGGGTATACTGGATTGATCAATTGCCTAGGATTACCTTTTTCATGTTTCTCACAGAAATATCCCAAGTATCCATACTAAACTGCATCATCAGTGTTTTTTTTGTCAGCCTCAGTCAGAATCCTATTTTACATATCAAACACATGACAATAAGATGCTTTGATATAAAAATGTGGCCATGGAAAATGAGGTGAAAGACACTGTATATTGGTAATCCCATCCTTCTGACTAAAAATCTTCAGATTCTGACTGTAAATGTAATATATTCTTCTCCATTATACTGTCTAAAAAGAATGTGCACTGAAACCCAACACTATTTCAGCAAAAGCAAATGCATTTATTAAACTCTTAGACAGAAAAAAGCTGATTAAACTCTTTTGACTTCCTTAATAGCTGTTTTACCAGATGTTATTTTTTCTACAGTGTTTGCTAACATGTTTTAATAGCTAGATAGTGTATTGCAATTTGTTTTCACTATGATCTTCAAATTAGGATAAATTTCAGGAGGGTTTCATTAAAAAAAAAAAAAGTTTCTTCTTCAGTCCAGAGCACTGATTTAAGATCTGCAGTTGAAATCTCTCCAGTTTTGTATGCCAGAGACAAGTTGTCTTTCCACTTATTACTGTATATACTTTATTCTTAATGGACCTATTACCAATTTAGAAAGGTGCAAGAGAAAGAGAGAGCTTTTAGACTGCTGATCCCTTGTGGAGTTCTCATCAACGTTAATTTTTCACAAAGAACAACTAAACGGAAAGTGTAAATATTTTTTTTAAAAATCTCTTCAGATGCATCAACATTCATTTTGCAAAAATATATTTTTAGATTTATCTACAATTAAGTTTATTTATAACATTTTTCACACCGAGAATCTAAATAACCTACATATTTCAAAGAGAAAGCTATGTTTGAAAAACAGGGTATTGAAAATTAATGATTTTTGAAATAAATGTTAATAACCAATCAACAAAATCCAAATGATGGTAAAAATCGATTATGAAAGTGGACTTTGCCTGTATTTTTAAATTATTGTTTCTCAGTCTTCATCTCAGTCTGTCTGTAAGTGGCATAGTGTTGCTGATCTGCTGTCATGCAGCTGCCCTGCATGGTACAGCTTGGGACCCTTAAGCTCGTCTATTGTCAAGTGGATGAGCCTGAAAGCAAGCAAGGCCACTGGATCATTTGTGCTGAGATCAGCAGCCCTCAGGCAGCTTTTAAAACTGTGCAGAACATATTGCAACACTTCTCCTCTCCATACATCATCCATCCCCTGCAGTCAAGTTCTCATTTTACATATTGTAAAGGATTTGGATGGGAGAACCCATATTGTTGTTTCTGACTGTTTTTCTATAAGCTTTTCTTCAAATTGATATTTTCTCAAAGTTCCTGGTGCTGCATAGAAACATGAAAAAACATAGTTTTGTCAGGTTTTAATGTTCATTTCTAGACTTAAGATAGAAACCAGTATAGGAAATGTTTTTTAAAAGGACAAACTATTTGTATATTTATATATTGTATATGAAGTGTCCATATGTACATATATATGTGTCCTTATTTATTTTTATATATAATCTGTCCACATGCATATAGAGTTTATAATTTTTTTTCTTTTTCTCTCCCTTTAAGGTTTTAGATTAATTATACTGAAGTTAATCAAAACTTCATCATTTTCCAACTATGTATTTAGATAAACTGTTATTTCTTCTTTAACGGTCTTCAGTGTTATCTCTGTTATTCTCCATGTGTCCTAAAATGTTTCAGAAATATTTAGTATATGAAAAAGGAAAAAAAAAAAAAGCTCCATTAATGTTGATATACCAGCTAATAAAAGCAAAGTCCAAGTTTGCTTTACTGTTAAGGTTTAGTTCTCTTAACATTAGCAAGTGACATTACCTAAATAAATGCCTGTGCCTACAATGCAGAATTTTCAGACAATATCTGTGAATCTAAATCACTATAAAATTTACAGATTCAGAATCATTAGTTTGAACACTACCAAATAAGTTTTTGGAATTTAAACTGCTCTAGAGTAATATATTGAGAGAAAGATGAGCACCTCATGATGTTAGATGTTCCATTAAAATAGCAGAGCAGAGAGGATCAACTATTCCTTAGTTGCACTCCCTAGAGAAAGAGGTAGCTAAATAAAAAATAAATAAATAAATAAAATTTAAATTAAAAGAAGGTGATCCAGAGCTGATATGAATACAAACTGTAGAAAGATGGAACAAAAAGGCTACTATACTGTTGCCATAGTAACATCCTATTTCAGCTACATGAAACATCCTATTTCGGTACATGAATTGCAGAGCTAATGTTTTTTAAGGGGATCATACCTGAAAGCTGAGTAAAGGTGGTTACAAAAAAAAATAAAAAAATAACATGAGCAGAAACTATAACACCTCAATTCAAGCAGGAGGAAAACCAGAAAAGTTGGAAGATCAGCAAGTGTTCTACATAAGCAAAACAAGTGTGCAAAACAAGTGTGCTAAGTGTGTTTTTGTATTAATGATGGACTCAGAGCAGTCAATGTATAAATAAAATAACCCATTGAAATTACAGAAGATTTTTCTTTATCCAGAATTACACAGTTAGACCCTTTATCTTATTAATATCAAGAAAGTAAATTACAGGAAAACAGCAGCACAGACAAACAGGTTGGGTACAAAATGGAGACCTAGAAACTTCAAGAACTTGACATTTTGTCATTAAAATTTGTTATTTTTTCATCCATTTAATGCATGTCATCTATTTTACACCACCTGAAAATCTGACCTTCATTCTTAAAAGTGTTGGGTTTAATTTCACACTCTGGAAATGTTTCAGAAATTAAAACTACAAGGTGGGAAGAAAAGAAGTGATCAAATGACCAAGGACTGTTCAGAGCCATCTAAGTCCTCAATAGCTGATTAATGTTAAGGGGCTTTAAAGATTAAAATATATTGCATCTGATGATAAGAGAGAGAGAAGCCAAAGACTTCCCATTTTTAGCTTAAAAATGAAAATCAAGCAGCTTACTTTTACACACACACACACACCACACAGGTCAGTTTATTTCACTATCTGACATTGATTAAAAGGAATAAAGCTTAGTTCTGATCAAGCCAGTAGACAACCTGAAGGTCATAAGTAACCCCAACTGCTACAGGTACACATAGTGTATAGACCACCTGTAAGGACTGGAGTTGATTCAATTTCTGTCAATAGAATGGGTGTGTATTATGCGAAGTACATATTTAAGTTTTTTTGCTGAATGGGGGACTAGTTAAGATATGCTGAAGTGCAATAATGGCAATCAAATATGTTAGGTAAAGTTTCACTCATTCTGGGTTCTCTTATTCTACAGTCGTTGCATCTATTAAAATCTTATATGATTTTACTTCATGAAATGAAGATAATCTGTAATGGTGCAAAGGAATGTATATTCAGTGCTCAGTAAAGATACAAAACCAGAAAAATGCGGGGTTACTATTTTCAGAGAAATGTCCTACTTCTGATTTTTTTGCATTAAGATGGAAAAGATTTTTATTATATGATTGCAGAATGTTAAGTAACAATATTAGATTATTTGACCTTTATTGTAACATGTCACAGACTCTGTATAATGGAAAGGTTCACTACTGAAAGAATTAAATAATTAGTTTTTGTTACTGTCAAACAGTAAGATCTCCTGATTATTATACCACACTTTTTGAAGTCATAGTTAGCAAACCTACCTAAAATGAAACTAAAGAAATCTATTATAACATAAGCATAGAAAGCAAATGATGCAAACACAAATACTTGGGGAAGGTTGTTGTTGGGTTTTTTTCTTACGACTTGCTATGAAAACCTTCCCTTTTGAGTTGTTCTGAGACTTATTTGGTGTATTCCTGAGACAGAAGAGAGAAAACAGAACTCTAGAGATGTTGCAATTTCCATCGTGGCTATTTTTTTTATTTTTTTTAAGTACATACAACTGTAACAGACAGATTTGCCTTCTCAAAAATGTAATGAAAGTTTGCAGTTACTGTGTCCAGAGGTCATCTTTCAGTTCAGATGGTTCATCCCTTACTTACAAACCTCAGAATGTGAATGTGAAATAAACAACACTATTATGAGTGAATGGAATGAAAGTTGAGTTAATTTTTGATTGAGTTGTGGTTGCTTCTTGAGTATTAACAACATGTAACTCACAATGGAAAAGACAGACTATTACAGAATATACGTATATATTAAAATTCATTTATTTTAGGTGTTTGTCTTAGGTCTGAAAGAATGAATTATCATTAATATGATGAGATAAAACCCTAGTTATCAGGATATGGAACTCGCACAAATGAAATTTGAATTATACAATTTAAAATAAATATTACAAGTGTTATATAAGGTATGAGATATTTATAACATTAAAGAATACTGCTGAGTGTGTTTTATATTCTGAACCAGAGCCAGTTACTGTTAATTTCAGACTACAACACTGTTACCTAGAAAGCAAAAACACTGCAGCATTTTTAGGCAGAAACAAGTGCTGTGAAGGCAGGCTACATCAACGTGGAGTGGATATATATGATTATTTGTTCTGACTGCATACACTTACAGGAGTAACCTATTGCCAATCATGAAATGGCACACTAAAAAAAAAAAAAAAAAAAAAAAAAAAGTAAAAACTGTATCCATGACCTTGGTACAGTTGTAGCTAATATTTTGTGGTTTGGGATCACTGTGCTTTGCGATCCAGAACACTTCAGCTCAGAGGCTGGCCTCTGCCCTGCAGCTCTGCTTTGCTCTTGATTCTCTGCCTGTATGCTCTGAATCTCTTGTGGAGTGATGCTGTCTGGCAGGTGACATAAGCCTGTAACAACCTTGTAGGGCTGATCCAGTAACAAAATGTACTGGTGGAAGAGTTATATGCCAAGAGAATGGATTAGGTGGCTGCATTTTAGAATTTGAAGTGGTAGCACAAATATCTCTGGTCAGAATCAAGTGTCCATGCCCTGTCACCACAGTCCAAATCTACCTGCTGACAGAGTCTTCTTGAACCAGATAATGACTTTTTGACAGTGGAATCCAGATAGTGCTTATTTGCGATTGCAGCACTAAGCACATTCTGGGGTTCAATGATTAGAAAGTATGACTCCTACCCACTTCTTCACAGACAGAAAGTGGCCAGTTTCCAAAAACTGAAGAGTCTCAAATAGGGAAGAGCCAGATACAAAAATAACCCAATATGTTTTTCTCCCTTCTTGCAGAACCACTAATATTATTTGAGTCCTGTATAGAAAACTTCAACCATATTTCTGCTAGTTTTCAGAATGAATTTTGGTTGCTACAGTATCTGGCAGAGTCATCGTATTTACATTAAAAAAAAAAAAAAAGTTGTTTGCATTGGAAAGTTTGAAGCTGCAATAAAGGATCTGAATGTGAAAAACCATCTGAATGTACATAACCAGTGGGAAATCTGAGACACAAAGAATTACAGCCATGCAATCCTTAATAATAAATGAAAGTTTAGCATGAAATATACCCACAGAAAATCTTAAATATTCAGTATGCTATCTCAAAAGACAATATTCATGTGATCTTTGAAAAGACATAGTCTTTAATGTGAGTTTAGCATTTGTAAATTCAGATTAATTTGTACACACCTCCAGCATAATTATTTGCTCCATTAGGTCTCAACTGTGTAGAATTCTGAATTCTAATTGGATGGCATTAATTACCCTCTGCTAGGAATACACACTATTCTAAAGGTTTACCCAATCATTTAGTGTACTCCCTAATCTAATTCTCAGACCAGCAATCAAAGCATTAGTATTACCAAGTATCCTGGCATTTCATTAGTTAAGATTTACTTCAGAGTTTTCTATATAACTGTCAATAAAGATGAGCTAACACTGAACTCCTTGGTTGCAGCTGCAACAGGAGAAGACAAAAGGGAAGTGTCCAGGACAAAGGAGTATGGGCCTACTTCATGTCTGCTGACAGTGAGTGAAATGTTTCAGTTTAATCAAGACCAGGGACCAAAATGAACCCAGGAGCAAAATATTTAAGGGAATGTATAAGGGAACAAGAGACTGAAAGGTAAAATCTCCTAAGGTAACGACTTGTAAATTAAGAGAATGAGAGTGTATCATGCAGAGTTGCAAAGCATAGCGGGGAAACAGAAGGAGACACTGATCTCTAGGCACAGGTAATTCACTCAGTCCTGTGAATTAGGTGACGCATACTTAGCATTTTTACTAAGGCAACACTCAAACCTACAGCAATAGAATCTGGACCAGTTATTATATCACTTAAACACCCTTGCCATTAGAAAGTTTGTTGCAATGTCTAATCCAAGCTCAGCACTTATCACATTGTTGCAGAAAAAGCAGTTTCAGATAAGTCAATTTTACTTAACTATTTTATTGCCAATTAATATAAACTTAGTTACTGATTCGAATATTGAGGAAAAGGGAGAAAGAAGAAGAAGAAGAAGACGAAGAAGAAGAAGAAGATGAAGAAGAAGAAGACAAAGACGAAGAAGAAGAAGAAGAAGTAGACAAATAAACTGTCTTTAGCGAAACACCTGTCCTTCCCATTTCCCCAGACTCAGCTTCAGTCCTTCAGTCAAACTCTTTGTCTCACTTCCTGGCTTCAACTTCTCCTGTCAATGCCATACATTACATTCAGTTACACACCCAAGCCCTGTGGTGAGGTCTATGTATAAGGTTATCTTTCTGCCACTCATTGCTTCTAACTCATTTTCCTATGTGGTTCCATGTTTCTCACTTCTCTTCTGCTCCAGCAGGGGGCTACAGTTACTCGATGGTTTTACCGAGAGATGTCTGGGTAGCGTCCGTGCTCTGGCATTGGTCCTCTAGGGATGACAGTCTTTCAAGGATGTCTTTTAAAGAAAGGTTGGTTTTAGAACTTAGGAACATGGCTTAGTGGGTAATATTGGTGGCAGGGGGATAGGTGGACCAGATGATCTTGGAGGTCTTTTCCAACCTTAGTGATTCTGTGATTCCACCTACAAAACAAAGCCTCTAATTCAATGAATATTTTTCGTACTGATAACATCTTTCATAGACCATAGACCTATACAGAAAAAAGTAATCAATATAATTGTAAATAAAGGTTCCATAGAACCCTTACTGTATTACAACATGGTTCATTAGAAAACCCACTGGCTAAAATCTAAATTAGGAAGAGCAAGAAAATCAGTAAATCATCTTTCCACATCCTTTTGTTTTGGAGAACATACTTTTTCTGTTGCTACATTCAGGTTCCCTGCCAACCAAGGGGCTATTCTGAGATGGGATGTTTCTTTTTGTCTCTCTCAGATATGCGCACAAACACACACTCATTCACTCATTTCAGATCCTGAACCAAAGACGTCTTTTGAATCATTCTTGCCTGAGTTTAATAAGTTTCCAGAAATGCTTCTATTTTGGCACGTTTAAAAGATTTTTAAAAACACTTCAAGAGAAAAAACAGTGTATGAAACTGTATTTAAGCCTTGTGAACTTTTCCCCTCACTTGTTGATTCTCACAGTTATATCTATATTTTAGTGCAATTCCCTAGGTCATTCACAATGTATATCATATGCTTGAAGAAATAGCTTCCATTTTTAAGTGCTCATCATGTTTTATTAAATAAGAGCTTATAGGACACAAATTGTATGGGACTTCCAAGCAGAATGAAGATTTTAAATGGCATATTAAAGATTTTACAACAAATAAAGATTTTAAAATGGCATGTTTTCATGTTGTTATCAGCATATCCTTTCCAGCTGTTAGACCTTCATTCATGTCTGCTAATGTAATAAAATTGATGCTATAATTCCACTCACTTAAGTTTTCATTAAGGATGGTATGATTTCTTAGGTATGCTGTTGTCCATTTAAAGGAAAAAAATTCTTTCCCCATGGACGCTAGCAAATGAGCAAGACAGACTTCTTTTTTCCTACACTAGAAATCTCTTTCTTTTCTGCTTCCTTTCAACCCACCCACAGTTAGAGTGAAAAGAGAACTAGCTGATGGACAGCTGACAGGCAGGCTACACACTGTCTTAATTGCAGCTCCTCTATAGGGTTATGCTCATTTTTACACTCCCATATACAAGATCTGATCAAGATTTTTCTTATTTATATAAACAATACAATCTTTTTCAAGTTTGAGTCTTTACAGCCAGCCATATAAAACTTGACAGAGAGGAAAAGGGAAGCTTCTAGTTCCTGCTAAAAGTCATGCACTCAAAAAGCAACTGAACAACATTACTGAAAATATTTGCCCTGTCTTCTCTACGCGCCGTTCATTTTTATGATACTCTCTTTATTTTCTCCTGCATTATACTTTGTTTATTACCTCAGTCAACCCACACAATAACAAGGCTACTTTCTGTGCAGACTGCAGATTTGCTGTTTTTAACTCCAGACTGAGTTATAGGCCACTGGGAAGTGATAGCAAGCACATTGGAAAAATATTGCTTGCTACTACTTCCACTGAGTCAAGGGAAAGGCAATTGCTTCCCATTGTCAATTCACTTATTCTGCATGCTGAAAGAAGGAAATATTGTCTTCCTGTACTTCATAAAATAGAAGATGTGAAAATAAAACTCTAGGAAATCCCAAGGAAATGGAAGAAACAAGTACTGGCAATATTAAAAATGAAGAAAAAATTAAAAATTGCATTAAACAAGAGGTGCTGAGGTGAACTGTGAAGAAGAATTCCCATTGCAGGCTGAAATGCCACTCCACCATCTGTGGTGCTTGCCTCATTTCAAACAGAAGAGGTCACCTGAAACTCCAGGAGATGCAGGCAGTTAATTGAAGCTGAACTTCAGCGAATATTGTGTCAAAATATGATTACTTGGGCTTTTTTCTGGGTTATAGAAGTTTTGCCCAGTTTTACCTGCAACATTCTGAAAACCTAACTTCAAAGCAATATACAAACACATTTCTATGATGTATCAACCTTTGTAAAATACTATCATATCTACTAACAGTAGCAAAAAGCTTTTTGTAAAGAATTGCTTTGTCCACGTTGGCGAACATTCATTTCCTTCCTCACTGTGAGCTTTTGATTTGAATTCACCCCTAACCTCAAAGGTATTTCTCTCTTTGATCCAAGTACAAAGTTGTCATGCTCAAAGGCTTACTGTAGATTCTAATTGACTTTGCTACAATATATATCAATGGTGAGGAGCAAAGTCAAAGCTTAGTGAGGTTTAAAGGTTTAAATTTTATCATTAAAATGGTTATATGTAGAGATTATCTGCTATGAATTGAGAATACAATCAACGAGTTAATCTAAAATGCATTAAACTGTTTCTAATAATTAGTCTTTCATCTCACTTTTTACTTTAAATGATAGTTGTAGAAGTATCCCTATTCCTTCTCCCATATGTTAAAAGACAGGCTTACACAGGACCTTGTTTCAATTGCTTTTATTTTTTCATTACTTTCCCCACCTATGCCAGCCTTGAAGAGTGTGCCCATTATGACTTGTTTCTACCAAAACGATTGTTTTCTTTTGCTTTCTCATTTATCTGCATACATCTATCTGCTATCCTCCAAGCATCCAGCTATCATCTAAGGAACTTTGCTGTTTAGTTTCTCCAGGTAAGCAACATAAATTTTTAGGCAAGTACTGCCTTTCTGGACTATGCCACTGCTGAACAGGATTTGGATCCACGACCAAGACTGCAAGGTACTATAAAATAATTCTAATATCTTATGGTCTTAATCTATTTGAATGCCACTTTTGCCCCAACGACAACTTGTATTCTTTTGAATTTATTTATATGGAGCCACAAAGATTACAAAGTTTGCATTCCAGGAGTTGCTTTTAATATGCAAAGTTTGACCCCAGAAATGATTTACTAACTGGAAAATTCAAATGTCTTCTCTTAAAAAATGTTTTGTTTTGTTTTGTTTTGTTTTCCTTGGAAGACAGCAAGAAAAATGATCATTTAAATCAGGACAAAACACATGAACAAATTGATGAGATTTCTGGGGGGGGAGCGGGGGGAAATGATTTTTTAGCTATCCTCTTAAAAGGAAAATAAGGCTTAAAAACCTCAAGTCTATTTCAATAAAGACAAAATAAAGTTAAGAAGACACACACAGGTTCAGGTACCATTTCACCACCCCCACCAAAAATTGAGATTTTTTCCTGAAAAAAAAATAAAAAACTTAGCTAATACTAGAGGCATTTTGTTGTAAGGAAACAAAAAATCCTCTCTAACTAAAGTAGCATGTTTTTGATGCTGCAAATCCTGATATCAATTCTAAAATTTATCAGAAATCTTACTGAAGTTCAGTCTCTTATGTCATGCTTGTAAGCAAGCTAAAGGAAGGTGGATAACAGTCTTAAGATAGATGATACCAGGTACTATTGAGATCTTTTTTTTTTTTTTTTTAGGTTCCACTTTCATGCAAGTTATTACACCAAAGTATCACATCACCGTGGTATTATAAAGAGCAGCATGGCCTGCCAATCTCATCAGACTAGAAAGTTGAATGTAATCAATAACCAAATTAATTACATCTGCTTAGGAGTGCAGTGGGAATACAAGGACCAGTTTTGGGCAGAACACTTTGAAGAACACCATGGGCCAAATTAGGTGAAATGCAAAAGAGAACAACTAATATGGCCTGAGACCTAAAAGAGATGAATTGGATTTCAAGAGTGATTCATAACGGTTGCTTTAAAGATGAAAAGATTTAGGAGACATAACAACGAAGTGCAAAAAAAGCTGCTGCCAAACACAGAAGAACATTGTGTTCATGTCAATGGTAAACAGATAAATGAATGAACTTAGATCACAACAAAAAAGATTTGGCTTATACAACAGAGAAACTTCTTAGCAATATAAATAGAGGTAGACTGAAATAAATAGCGTAGAAGGCTGCAAACTCTCCCTCACTAGAGAATTTTAACAACAGGCTAGATAAATATCTGCCAGGGATAACACAGTTACAGGTGGTAGTGGCCACAGTATGGGGATGGCCTAGACATCTTCCTAAGATCCATTCCAGCCTGGCAGGTCCTCAAGGCCAATAGTCAGCAGAAAAAAAGGAGGTTTCCAATTAATTCTCAGAAATCATGCTGCTCTTATTTTTCAGGCCTGGAACCTCTCATGATTGAAAGGAGGAGCCACTTGATTTGACAGGCTCTTGTGTTGCTTCAGTGCCTCTCATGGCACTTACTAGCTCATCAGCCTGACTTGCCTTTCCTGGGGTTGACAGCAACAAGTCTCAAGTGAGAGAGAGGGGAAGTACTAGAAAAGTTATTATCCTATTTACAGATATTACCAGACCAGTACAAAATGAAATATCACCAACCGTCCATGCTCATTTATTTCTAATAAATAGATAGCATAAAATCATTAGCAGCCATGACTTATTTTTCTCTAAACTGCAGAGAAGGATGCACAATTTTTCATAGCCTGAGCACTGCACAAAACATCAATAAAGACAAATTTTTTAAGAGTGCAGAATTAGGCCAATAATGTAGAGTCTATTACACAGTCCAGCACACATCTTAGCTTGAAAATATTTCTTAGCAAGCAGTTTGCAGTTTAAAATCTTTACATTAGAAAAATTGATTGGTTATCATTTTATTAGATTGAAAAATCTTTAAAGCTATAGGAATCCTAATATATTACAATAAAAAAGCAGATAGTTACCTACACTGAGGATGGACAATAGGTTGCTCATAGAAGGGTAAGAGAGACAGTAAGTACATTTCAAATGTGAGAAATGAGTTATTTTAGAAATGAGTTATTTTAAGATGCAGAGCACAAAGAAATCAAATATAACCACCGTTTTAGAGAACAGATGAAGCCTATAAGACCAACTTATTTCTGAACACAAGATAAAGGAGAGGACAAGCCTAGTACACTATCTAACTTTTCACCTATGACAGATCCTTGAATTAATATCTTTCCTCATGCTGCCAATAATTGTAGTCCCAACACATTGGAGTCAGTACGACCTTTGCCAGTTACCTGTATGAAAACAGAATCAAAGCCAATTAGGGTAATATATACTTCTTCTAGGCTTGCCATAGCATTACATATATTTATTTATGTACTCAATAACTTACGCTGTGAGAGATGTGGTTCCTCTCAGATTACTTTGCCAAGACATCCACTGTTTCAGTTTACATTCCTACTGTAACAAGCACCTAATTAGCCCCTCAGTCGCCTACCTGCCATAGGCAGCACAAGATCATCTTGTTTTATGTTTCCATAACTCCTCCAGAAACTGCCGTTCACAACTCTCAATGCACAGGAATAAAATAAGAAGGAAACAGATAATTCTACTCAAAGAGGTTTGCAATATATATGTATATACATATATGAACCTGGTAAGATTAATATTTTTTGAGATTATGAACCTAAGGAAGTTAGAACCTAACGATATGGAAGAATTTGGTGTGCCATAATTTTACAAGTTCTTTTCTGCCCTTTCTTATGAGTTCACAGAAAAAGAAAGAAAAAAAATGCACTCAGAGTATAACAAGGAAAAACATAGTATGTTGTAGAAAAATTTTTTACATCTCCTAAGACTATGCACACAAATAGCTTTAAATATGGGGTTATTATCTATCTATATCAGGGTAATGAAAAATATTTAGATGCTTTAGCTGTTTAATTTATTAACTTTAACGTATTTGATATATTTTAAGTGTATCTGAACTGTCTGAATTTATAAAATTTAGCCTGGAGATAAAGTTTAAATGTTTTATTTGTTTGCTTTGTTTTAAAGCACAAAATTATTAACAGGCACTCTCAAATGTAAGTTCACCTTGACAGAGGTCATTCTTGTAATTATACAGAATGTTCAACAGACCATCATGTCTGGCTAAGTTGTGGCCACTTTTTAGAGATATTCAAAGCATAAAAATGCATTTCAATAATAGAAGTCAATAAAAAATTTTAAAGTCATTTTTATCACTCTAACAAAATTCTCAGTTACTACCTGGTTAACACTGCATTTTAACTGATGGAAAATAGGACAGGACAACAAATCAAGAAACCTAGGTTATTCTGAGGTATGTATTAGGTGAATCATGAAGATTGCCATGTTCCTCAATTTCAGCATTGCAAGGTGAAGACACTATCAGAGGGCATATTGAAATCCTGTGATAAAAGATATGACTGAGAGGTATTCTGTTAATTATATTTGAAACTGAAAAGATTATTGTAGCATCTTTGAGCCCAAATTATTCTGTATTTTCTTGTTTGTAGATATAAGCATAACTTTACTAGGTTAACCGTATATGAAACACCATCTGATTGAGTTTGAAAGTATATAACTTAGCAATAAGACACAGAAGACAAGCAAAAAGATTAAGAAAGACAAAAATATTGGTGGGGGAGGGGAGAGGGGCAGGATGGTATGACAAGACAAATCCATACATTGTGTCCTGTTACAAGACTTTATTTTCTCAGATAAAAGAAGTATACCAGTGCCCTTCAGTTCATCCTGAATGTCTCATGACTGAGTTTTTTTTGCTATCTTTGCTGCTTTTTGGTTAATAAAATAGGATATATCACTTTCATTAAGTGCAATGAGCTTAAAATGTAATGGTATAACACAAAACTCAGGAACATTGGATAAAAGCCTCATATCTACTGTAGCTTTATAACACTGCTTTATTATACAATATATTTCAGGTACTGTAGTTATAAAGAGCTCCTAACCATCTCTACATAATCCCATTAATTATCATGTAACACCATGCAAGGCAAAGATAATTGGCTTTAAAGTGATCTTGAATGAACTGCAGTGAGACAAACTGCCCTTCTGAAGAGGATTCAAAGAGCTGCGGGTGTGTGTTGGGCAGCAATTTCCTCCTTAGCTAGAAAAGGAAGAGGCAGCATATAGGATCACCAGTCCATGGGAGGAGCCAGGTTACCAGGACTGGACAGAAGGATAGGAAGGCAGTTAATGGTATATGTTAGAGGCAAAAGCAAAAAAAGATATTCCATATATAAATACATATTCCACTATCACATGTATGGTCAACTTTTACATATGCAGGTAGTGAAAGCTACCAATAATTTATTTTTGTAAGGTTTATTTTAAAGTAAAAAGTGTGAGACCAACATATATGTTCTGCTTTACTACTACTATAATTTATGCCAGTAAATAACTAACAATAGGAGTCTGAATGTGAATAATTTGCTGCTAAATTACCTTTAGGATGACATAAAAGCTTTGATTCTTGAAAGATATGCTTTAGATGTCACTCCATCTGTCATGTTTTTGTTATTCATGGTGAAGTGTTGGTTACAATGGCTTTCAAGGTAGAGCAGTCTGTGGGACAAAACTGGATTTTGTTGACATATTTTTCTCATTCTCTTGCATACCAAAGGATCAGACCAAGGGACACTACCTTTTCAAATGACCTGAGCAAGGACTGAAAGGAGTAAAGCTCCCTGTGTTACACTTGCCAGATAACTAATCAGAGGTTAGTTGCAAGAGGTCAATTTTATTTCCTCTAATATGCAAAAACCAATCTTTTGCAAAAGAAGTTGTGTTATATAGATACTATAGATACCCAGTATTTACTGGGTATTCCACATTTCTAAGTTATTGATTTCATGACTCACTAAGTGCCATTTTAAGAGTAAAGAAATAGTTTTCTTTGACCTCTATGAAAAGATGGACCAGTTGTTTCACAGTCGAAAGTCATGTTTGTGATTCATCAGGCAGCCACAAACATGGAGACGGCATAAATTGTTGTGTGATTAAGTCATACACAACTGGTATTTAAATGTATAGAGATAGGATCTCTGACTGCAAGTGAGAGTCTGCCCACAGAATACACCTTATAGGCAAGGAATGAAGCCCAGTTTGCTGGAGCCCCATCTGAGTAAAAATGACATTACTATCTGCCCTGGTGAGATGCACAGCTTCTTAACTTGCATGAGATACTTAGAATCCCTCCAATGAATAGGCTCACAAGCCCTTTTTTCCAAGACAAACATTGCAGTTAAAAAAAAAAAAAAATGCATAAACAATGTTAGCTTTGAATGGCTTCATTCTTCTTACAGTTATTCAAATGATACAGCTTCACTGATTTATAACATTTACTTCGGTTTGGCATAGCGAGATTGTACTCAGATCAATTCTTTCAACAGACCAATTATACTGAAATGTACTTCTTGGTCCACAGCCAGCGTACTCTATAATACATTTATTCTTTACTTTCACATTATTTACTTCTGTGGACAGCCTTGCTCATCTGTAACTATTTTACTGTGATACAGAATTTTATTTTGTTTTGTTCTTAAAATAAACTGGTTTATTTTCAATGGGCTCACAGTTGCTTCAGCAGCATTTCACTTTCAAGCATCGTGTTGCACTCAGTGGGCAGTCAGAGACAAATCTGTGTTGTGCCAGTCCTGAGACACAGATAACAGTAAAATTATTTAATACCATGCTGGGCATCTTTTACCAGGGGATTTGTTTTTGTAAGTAAGGCTTTATAAATAGAAGGTTTTACACCAAGTACTTGTATTTTATCTACAAGAAAATGCTGCAAGTAATCTGTAGTTTTTTGAAAGGCACTCTTTTTTTTGCTTTTTGGAAATGGGTGGCCACTCAGAAATATGATAACCGAAGCATAGCTAATTTGTTATTTTCAGCTGTAGGTTGGAAGTGCCTATCTAAGTTGGCAATGTCTACCAAATGGTTAGTTGTTTCTTTTCATGTAGTTGCAGTTTGGACTAAGGGAAACCTGATTGAGATATTTCATGCTTTAAACTGTGCAGTGCAGCCTTTCATGGAGGGGACCAGCCTGATACATGGTTTCACTCTGCAGATCCTTTAGTCTTGGTCTGCCTGGCCTTACCCTGGAAACGTCCTCTGAGACACTCATTTACCTGTCCTAGCTTCCAGCAGTTTCTGGACCAGGTCTTCCATACTGCTTAAGCCCCTCCAAGAGCCAGAGCCAGCCTTTAGAAAACTGTGGACACTGGGATCTCTCCCAACCTGCAAATATTTGAATGTGCATTCAAACAATCAACATATTGTTTATTGCAGTATTATCACCCTTTCATGCTTTCATACTTTGGGTGCATTACATAAACGTTCAGTTCAGCAGAATGTCTGTCATTTGGCTGTAAGGAAGACAATAAAAAAACAGCTGTTTGATTTTATTTGTAACAAAATCTTCTGGGGAGTATGAAATAAATGCCACCCTTTCCTGAACTTTAGTTAGCACAGTTCAATAACACAAGAAAAAAAAAATCATGGAAGTAGTGCTAATTAATAGTCATCATAAATAATTATGCCTGCATAGACATGGCCTAGCAGAGCTCCTGTAGATAAATTTCAAGAAGTGATCTTTGCAGGGTTTACTCATATCTATAACTGGCTGTTCCAGGTACTCGACTAATGGAATATTTGATAGAGGGGGATGGTGCCATAGGATTGCAGTGAGAACAACACTGTTGCAGATCTAATGCATAAAAGGAAAACG
This sequence comes from Anser brachyrhynchus, assembly GCF_964034855.1. Classification (NCBI taxonomy): domain Eukaryota; kingdom Metazoa; phylum Chordata; class Aves; order Anseriformes; family Anatidae; genus Anser; species Anser brachyrhynchus. Next base: position 110,688,827 of record NC_137694.1, read on the forward strand.
TTGTTCAGCAGTAGTCTGGCTTTTTAAACAGCAGTATCATGTCTGTTTCTCCCTTTCAAAGTATTGCTGTTTAGTGTTGGAATATGCTTCATGGTCTGCAAAGGGTAAATTTGCATTTTGCTGTGTTTTCCCAGAACAGAAAAGGAAGTGGACATGGAAAAATCAAAGTAAAGGGAACAGCCATGCACTGAAAGTGCAATCTTCTATTTTACTCAATTTTTGCACAGGCATCTCTAGCCTTCCCTTCTGTATAGAGGAGGCATGAGGCACACAGTAACAGGAATTTCAGAACAGTCTCCTGCAGCACATCTTTTCAAGGCCTGCAAAAATAGTAATTCTTTCTCAATCTTTACGCTTTGCAAAGGATGTGGGCTGGTAGTTGACAGAAGCGTAGCTAACTGTATATTGAAAGCAATAAGAATCATGGTAACGGACTGTGGGAGAGGGAGGCCAGCCAGATGTTTCCTCAGTCTTGACTGCATACAAAAGACAATGCAACAAAGCTTTTAAAAATCATTCAGCTACAGGTGTCAGGACATCTCTTCCAAGTGCTTTTATATATAGATGACCTTTGCTAATCTTTAAAGTATTTTAACAATAAAAGCATCTTGTGGAGAACTATAGAATCCCCACATGTTTTCCATTTAAAGATACAGTCAGAAGTTATGTCCTTTTGACCTCTCTTGGATAAGCTGACCTTTGTCAGAAAACTAACATTTTGACTGATATGGTCAATAGCCAGTGTGCAGAGTGGCACAGAAGAAATGTAGGTAACAAAAAAGAAACACACATTGCAGCATTATCTGGCAAATTCTTCAAACATTTTGATGTTCTTATGCTCCTCTGTTCCCCTGACATGTAAAGTTCAAGAACTTGCATTAAAATCTGCAGTCCCAGGTTTCATTTAAACACAGTAAGAGACCAAAAGCCAGTTCTAAAAGTAAACACTGAAACAATATGATCCCTCAAAGTCTCCTGATAATATAAAAAACAGAACTGAAATGGCAAAAAAGATTGTCAGTGTAGTCATAATTTGCCATGTTGGTATCACACTTTTTTACTTTGAGATGGAAACCTAAGAAACCTAAATTTGGAAGACAGCTAAATCTCCAAAGGTTTCAGTCATAGCCTACTGCACAATTAAAACACTATATGGAAGATGCAGTGAGTTGATTTCTTAATTTACTTTTTTTTCTGTATATTTGTTGAGGATCTTCCTGATGCTATTGATGGATGAACGGGTGGATTTGAATGTCACTTGCATACAGCTTAGGACTCATAAAGATCAAGCAGGAGTACAGCTCTTCTTAGAGAAAAATATTTATTATGCTAATTCATGGAAGGCATCATATTTCTGCTATAGGAGAGCCATCTGCAAATGATACAGATCCTGAATTGCATCTTGAGTGAATTATATAACAGGAGGAAGAACCATTAAGTGGAACAAGAGAAAGGCAGCTAGTCATGAACTTAAACCTAAATCTAATTTTAATTGTTTTGCTGAATCAGACCCTACGGTCTATTGTACAGTCTTCACCTGAAGCATAGACATAGCTTCTATTTCAAAGATTCATCAGTTTTATTTAAACTGAATCTTTAGTATTCCTAAAGATTTCAGGAATGACTCACATCTCAAGTTAAATATTCTCATGTAAAATGAAGATAACGTTCTCATGCAATTAATGACATTAAAATGATAGCATACAAATGTCTTGTACATCTGAACCAAAAACATGTATTGTAGAGGAAGTTCAAGAAGAGGTGAGATAATGTGAGAGCAGTCAAATAAGTATAAAAACAATTTCATTTTCCAAAAACAGTCAATGCAAAACATAGAAATGTTTCTCAATTTTATTTACATTTCAACTAGTGTCCTATACAGTAATGTTACACACAGTATTTGCATCTCACTGGAAGTTACAGAAAGCCAAATATAGGTGATTAAAAGCCTACTTTTTTTTTTTTAAACTGTGACAGATCTTTTACGGCTCTACCATTTCTTAAATCATTGATTTCAGTATGAACATACAAGGAAAATTTAAAAAGTTTGGACAGCACAATTACATGGGATGCAGAAAAAATAGGACCAAAAAATGAAAGATATTACAATGTCAAGAAGGATTAAGGCATACATAATATGTGTATAAAAAATATAAAGCTTAAGTCACCTGCTCTTTTGAAAACATAAAGCCTATATATATGGAAGAAAAAAATGTAATTCAAGGCCTTCATTACAGGTGCTGCATTTTGTCATACCTTTAAATGCTCAAGACTGATAAAGTGATATTCCTACAGTTGCCCTTAATACAACCAAAATGAAAAATCCAACAAAAAGTTAGGAAATTATTTGGGGAATAATATAAACTTTTGCTAAACCACTGAAAAAATTGCATTCGGAGAGTATCTTTATATTACTAAATAATATTGTGGTAATTATTTCCATTATATATGATCTGCCATCATATCCTATTCCCACAAAATAGTGAATTCAGAGTGAAGAGAAAAAAAATATATAGATATGTGAATTACACAAAACAGCTGCTAAAAAGAAAGATTGTTTTTGTTGAGCAATATTTCAACTTTTTAAGAAATGCTATTTTCTACTTTTCCCTTTCTTATTTAAAGGAGCACTGTCAACATAAAGCTAAAAAAATATTTCCCCACCTCAGTTACTATAACAACAAGTATATGATATTAAATAGAATAACAATATGAGAAACCTCTTTTTGCATATTCTTATATTTTCAGCTAAGGGCAGAACAAGAGTAAAGCAGGTTGTTTCAGTTCCTTTGGTTTAATTAAAATTCAGTTTTTATGTGCCAGGACCCAGCCAAGAAACCAAGGAAGAAGAGTCCAATTCCAGGCAGTGTTAAAAACCCTCAAATCCCATTAATGTCTGAGGACAAAATCCTAGTTATGTAGAAGCAAATTGGCAAAAATCCCCTGGGCAGAAATTTACCCATCGTCATTGTTTAGTTACACAATGCCACAGATAATGTTTGAGCCATGATTAGGGGAGGGGATCTACTCAAAAATACACAGTAATCCAGATTCCTAGGAGAAAAATACTCCTACACAGATTCTTTGAAAATTTAAGTTCTCTGCCTTCTGGGACCTGTCTTGGCTTCACTTGGAAAATGAAACTTCAAAATCAAAAGTTTGGTTTTTTTGGTTTTGTTTTTATTTTTTTAATTATTCTGAAAAGCTACTAACAGGCATAAGACACCTTGAGAAGGTTTATTTTATGAATGAAGAAAGGCCAGCTGAAATGCAAATAATATTTTGTTACCAGTAAAAATGCAGCTGCAGTAAGGCTTTAGCAGTAGCACATAGTGATACGGATTATCAGTGCTGTGATGTTGTTAAGGAAAACTGTCTTATTTCCTTTTTCTTTTTTTTTCCTCCTGTTACTGAGAGTGGAGAACCAGGAGTCATACCATGGTATAAATGCATATGGGAAAAAATATAAATTCTTACAAGGCTTCTTAGATAAAAAAAGCAACATACAAGACTAACGGAAGTAAAGGAATTACCCTTATGCCACCTGGCCACCATTACACCACTACATTACATCCTTCTCTCTCCCCTGGTAAATTAGCACCTGCACTCTTAAATGACCTGGTTGCACCAATATTAAGAGAATACAAGGCTAAATGACACAAGAATGTCCTCCTATGCCTGTTATGTTATATTAATAACCAGCAATATCTTTTCAGAAAGCCCGATAAGACTAAAATTCTCTGTATGTTGTATTTGCATTTGCATTTTCAAATTTGCATATGAAGAACATATTTCTCTGTAATGTAGGCTGGAGACACCTGGTATTAATTAATTATTGCTGTTATACATCATCTGCCATCATATCCTGTTCCCACAAAGCAGTGAATTCCGGGTCTATCAACACTCCAAATAGAAATCTGTTACGAGTTTCTTTGCCAATACCTAAGCTACCCTTGAACCAAAAAGTGTATTAAAAATTATGTGCTACTCTGACATGTTATGGGCCCTGCAATACCCAGAGGTTAAAGAAGAGTTCTTAGAAACTACAGATGAGGGATCCCAACACCTCTGTTTTATTTATGCTTTGCAACATCAAGGTATATCCAAAATCTTGATTTATAGTGTTCCTTATCTTCTGCAATTGCCCGAATCTGTACTTTATACTAGAACATATCACAAGGAGAGAAAGGTAAACATTTTAAGCACTAACTCAGCAACTGATCTGAGCAGTCTTACAAAAAAAAAAAAAAAAAGAGGGAGGATTTTTTTCACATACAATTTCATTTTTAAGAAATGCACAGTTGCTACTAATACAGAGATACAATGGGAGAAGTATAACTATACCTACAGATGATGAAAGATAGGTCTTTTTTCTGAACTATTCTCAGGAGGAGTCTTCTCTGTCCAACAGTTTAATGAAAACTGTCTCCTTATTTAGCTAACATAGGAACTAATAGTTAAACAACAAGGATATCAGCTTCTGGTACCTTTCTATTTTGCATACAAGCATGGATGAATGTGGAAATGGCCATGATAGTGTGAGTGGGTTCTCATATCACTTCTAAAGGGATGGTCATCAGGAATTTAGGAAATAGTGAATCAACGGAGCTGTAGGATAGGTAAAAATCCAGCACTTGAACCATCCCAGTTTGTGACACATCTGATCAAGCAGTAATAGCTGAGCTTAAGGCATTTTTGAGGGACTGCTGACAAGCTGAGAAAAGTAGTCAGGTTCAAGGGTGGCCTGAGGATTATTAACCCACAACCATTTATTTGCTCCAGGAAATGCCCAGGGGCTAGACTGTCCTCATAGTGACAGCTTGAAAAGTTCTAAACAAACTTTTAAAGTATTTACAAAACTCTGTGACTGAAATATTTTCTCATGACAGTGTTTTTTTCAGTGCTGAGAAAAAAAGCTCTAGCTTTCTCAAGCTTTAGTATCATTGCTAGATAAAAAAGAAATGCTTTCTCACTTTAAGCACTAGGATTGATTCTGAAGGAACAGTAACTGACTTGTTTTCTTGTGTTTTGTTTCCAGGTGCAGCTAGCAAAAGTTCTACTTAGTCTGTGAAGGAATAGATGGTGAAAGGATGTCAGAATATACACAGATACAGCTTTGATTGCACATGATGAGCTTTCGAATTTGCTTAATCAGAGTAGAACCTGAGACTGAGCATTCCATTAAAACAACAGTTCAAAGACATCCTCTTCGCAATTCTTTTATTTGATATCCCTGCAAGTATATTGGAAAAAAGAAGTGGGAAGCTACATGCAACTCTGCCATTATCTTCTATCATCTCCATGCTGTTTACACTTTATATCTAAAACAAACACAGGTAATATGTCTTATGAAATCTGATCTTGTTTTCTTCTGGTTGTACCTATGATTTCAAGGGAGTTAATGGTCAATATGGCAAGTAGCCCATCACGTTTAACATTGAAGAATTTATTCAGATTGTCAGACTTACAATTATGTTTGGTGTAGACCACAAGTAAGCATTTTCATTATTTCTAAAGCTGCTGAAGTAGATTGGCTCTGCAAAGCTCCTCTTTTGTTCCTGCACCTTATTGCTTGGCCATCATTTGCACTAAATATGCTTTTTGCTTCATTTTAATACAGTCTTTTGCAGAAGGTCATTTATTAGGAAATCACTTGTCTATGGAAAAGCCTAATTACTCCATGTTTGTCAGAAAGAGGAAATGGTACTACATTTGAATACTGAATGGGCTGCAAACTAGTCTCCAGATGAGGAATATAGAAATATTCAAAGGCTCTACTTATTGCCAGTTAAATGAAAATAACCAAATGAACCTATACATTTGGGGTTAAAACAGACAAACACTGTGATGTACAGAGGTTGAAAAAACATACAGCTTACAGCATTTTCAACTTTCATACTAAAGTAAATGCACAAAACAATTTATGACTACTGCAATATGTCTTTCTGTATGGAATAATAATGCCCTCTACTGGTGCTTCAACAGCATTTTCTGAATATTTGTGTTAAAAGCTGCTCAGTAACCATTTTCTGTTACATTCCAAAGAAAGGAAAATTATTTAGTCACTACCAGGGTTTTCTATGGTTCACACCCATCAAACACATATCTGGAGAAAAAGAGCTTTTGTCCGGGATTTTTATCTCCAAGATACATTCTGCAAGTGCTCTTTGCTTTTCCAAATTCACTGCTGCCATGGGAATTACTGACTACAAAGAACCCATGCGCTGATAACCTTTTTTAAAACCTTTTACAGTATTAGAAAGGAAAGGCATTCAGATTTTCATGAAAAATGGCATGGCAACAAGAAGCAGGACAGTTACAAATAAAGAGTTGTTTATAACTAATGGTCTCATGAAGATTTTTATGACATCTGGTCTTAAACTGCCTTCGCCCAAGAGGCCACCACTATCAGTTTGTGTGACATTTGCCTTGATTTGTCCACACATTCTGAAAATTTACACTGTATACAACACAATTCTCTTGCCACTACATCTAATCTTTTGCTTGAGAGACAGTTTAATGCAAAATAAATGTAAAAAATATTTTCTATCCCGGCTTCCAAAGGAAAAGAAGCTTACACAATCACAGTTTGTCTACCATCAGATTTTATTTTCCCAGAGGCCTTTGAAGCTACTGATCAATTTTCAAACTGACACAGGGACAGAGAGCTCAAAGTCTCCAGTTTCTACAAAAATCGTAATTGGATAGCAGCCGGTGTTCAAAGAAAGGCAGCTATGTCTCACCTCTTCATACACTGAGAGGAATGGGAATCAGCTGGTAAATCAGCAACCACAAGCCATCTGGTCAGGCAGCTCCCCAGTGCCACTGAGACAACCACTTTCTCCTATTTGCCCAGCCAGCAGAAGCTGGCAGTGCTATGGGCCAGAGAGCTGAGCAGGACGTATATCACAGAACAACAGGAAACCATGCTTCTGTATTTCCACTCCTCAGAACACAAAGTCATTTAAGATTACCACAGATTGACTAGTTAAAATGATCATCTGACTATCTAGGAGTGTGTTTTCCTTGTCTACTTCTGCTTATGTATGAAACTATCTCCCCTCCGCATAATCAGTGCTTCTCTTCCAGGAGAAGTCTTTCTCTCTGATCTGGCAGCTGAGCTGCTCATTTGAGTGCTCCCTAGGCATTCTCATGTAAAATGGACAAGCAAAATTAAATACTTCACAATAGTAGGTCTTTGCTGATTTTGCTCAGTTTGTTTGAATTAAATTCCATCCAAAATGAACAAAACTCATTATGTTCCTGCCGGATGTGTTCTCAAACACTGAAGTCACTCATCATGTCTACCTGAGGCACCAGGAGAGCAGAATGTGAGATGCGTCCAATCTGAGGGCAAATGTGTCAGAGCCTTGCTAACTGCTGACACTGCAGTGGGAAATAAGCTCTGTGCAACACCAGAGAGCGAGAGCAATCAGAGCAGAGGGCAGGCACCGGCACCAAAATGTTTCAGTATGGGGTTCTGATGTTATGTGATGTAGCATAAGGATATCTGAACACCATTAAATGCTTGTAGACCATTTTGAACCATTTCACATCCACACACTTCCAATAACTGACCTAAATCAGGAATTTTCATAGTCCACTGTGGTGCACGGCCATGACCAATGGATGAATTCTCAGTGGCAATAAGACAAATTACTAGGCCCATGGTCTCCAAACCACATTAAGATATACAGCTCTATATAGGAATATGTTACAACTTTACAATAACTCATTTCAACTACCAGCCCAGTTTGACTAAGAACAGAAATAAGCCAGGAACTGAGCTGCATAAGATAATAGAAATAATTATTAACAACCACATCAGCCTCCATACAGATACCTTTTACAACAGAATATAGTAAAAAACAAAGACCCAGAGAGCTATGCAGTTGCATTTTCTATAAAGATATGATTATGTGAATCTTTAAATGTGCCACTCCATTAGAAACAAATGTATCTTTTAGGAAGTATGAACTTCTGTAATAACTCCTGTAATATGAAAGTATTCTGTATTAACTTCTGTAATATGAAAGAGATAAGATACACAAATGATGGAATATAATCTTACAAATTGCAGGAATTGGATAAGTATGGATAACTATGGATACATCTGTCTCTTTAACAAGATTTCGTTTTGCAACCTGCAGGTAACCTGGCAGAAGAGGCATTTATCTACAGCGCTCAAAATGCCCTTTACAGGAACACATTTCTTTAGATAATTCTTTTTCTATGTAAAAGCCTAATTAATCAGTGGTTATTAGACAAGGAAAATGGAGTTACATTTAAATTTAGAACTGGAATTCAAGCCAAACTCCAAGGGAGGAAAAGAAACATTTTACAGATGGAGACTTGCAATGTAACTTCTGAGTTGGGTAATACAAATGTCCCAAAAGAGAGGAAAGCATGATGTTATGATTAAAGCCACCTGAATGAGAATTAAGAAATTTGAGTCTGTCTTCAGACAAGAGACAGATTTGTCACAGGTGTGGAAAGATCTTACATAGTTACATGCAAAAGAAGTATTGCTAAACTAACATATACCTATTTTGGTGTAACAAAAAATAATGCAAAATCTAAGCATTCAGAATGACGTATAAAAATGAAGTGCCTAGTAGTAGAACTACCACTAATATTAATATAACTGGACAATTCTGGAAAAGCCAAATAAGGTGGTTGCAGATAAATTGGTAAATAAGCTTTGTGGATAACCCTTTCAAAAAATCTAATGCATTTTTTGAGCCAGATACTCATTTTCCAAGCTGGCTTGAAGTCAACATCTTCAAAACCACTTAAATGATCCATGTTGCAGGTAAGTGCCTGATAAGAATTTTACACTGGATAAACAGAGCAGATGCTTAATTCCCACTGATTTCAACACATGCTCTTCTATATGCTTAGATGCCCGAGTTTCAATGACAGTCATCAGATTCTAGCCTCTATAGGTACGTCTAGTACTTTTTGAGAACTGGATAGTTAGGTATTTTTGACACTTCTATTTTGGTTCTTTGACAGTCTCTCTTCTCTCTCATCTGTCATATAGTTCACCCCCACTGATGCTACTCTACTGCAGTAACGATGTATAATTTTTATGATCTACTTTTGCTCTGCCATTATCTTTTATTTCATCATTGCTTCCTCTCCCACCCACCCCTTTCCAGCAGCTGTTGGTCACAGAAAAATGTGCCCTGGCAGGAATTATTCTAATTTTGACTTTGTTAGTTTGCATCTTCTGTCAGCACCATCAAATTCTGTGAATTTTCTATAGAGAGACTCAGAGTCAAACTCTCTGGAACATAATCTGGATGTAACATACCGTTTTTTAATTTGAGAGATCAAAAAGTCAAGGACTATCTTGACACTCTTGTCTTCACATGAGTACTAGATCTGCTCTTTCTGCCATGTCAGCCTATTTTCCTAGCTTAGTCCACAGTGTTGAGGGATGAAAGAATTTTAGACAGGATGGGACATTTGGGATGGAGATTAATTCATGGTTCCTGTTACCTACACTTTTCAAGGGCAAGGGAGGGGAAAAAAAGTGAGAAGTAGTGAACTCTACTTTATTTCTAAATACGAGGTTAAAACTCCATCCTTTTGCACAAGGATATTTTTCTCTGCTGACCTGTAGGTTCCCACCCTATACTTTGAAAACTGACGTTGCATTTCTGGCTGCCTTATGTAAAACATGAGAGGACAGTGAAAGTTTCACACAAGCTAGTAGAATTCCAGAATCACTCAGGAGGTCTCTAATCCAACCTCCTGTCCAAAGCAGGACCAACTCTGAGATCAGACGAGGCTGCTCAGTGCTGTCACCAACGGGATCTTGAAAACTTCCAAGGATGAAGCCTATACAACCTCACTGGGCAACCTGCCCTGTTGCTTGACTGTTTTCATAGAGAGAGATTTTTCTTTATGAACTGCTGGGACATACATTTTAAGTTTATGCCCATTGTCTTCCTGTTGTCCTTCCATATATAGCTTCAAAAACCACAGGCATCAGAAAACTCCTCTCTCTTTCTCTCTCTCTCACTCCCTCTTTTGTATACATATATATTTTTACATATTCACATATCTCTGCGTGTTAGTATGTATAGAGAGACATACGTAGCATAGTATGAATATATGGACACTGTGGGTGTATAGATATAATAGATGTGTGAGAGAATATAAGTGCTTAATAAAGAAGCCAACAGAAAATCAGAAAGTTTGCCTGTACTGGGTAAAGACAAATGCAGACCTATAAACAAAAAGGTTGTCCTGAGCAAGGAAATGGTAAGTGAGGTACCAATTTATGAGGAAATTTGAAAAGAGAAAGAAACTGTGAGTTGTATAACTTCAGACACATTGGTGTAGTTCTGGTTTTGCAATTGAATCATTTTTGACTATAGGCTAGTAAAATTTTCTGAACCATGACTCTTAAAATGTACTTAAGGCAATTCCTCTGTGCACATTGCACAGTGGTCTCTGGAAATGTAGTTATTGAAGGTTTATGATTATTATAGAAGGGTTATTATTATTAAAGTTGTATGCAATACAAATGGAAGCCTTTTTGTTTTCTGTTGTGTGAAAAACAGATATTTTTAATTTTTTCTGATCCAAAATTGGAACAAAATATATATTGCCCTTGAAGAATTTCATCTAAGAGCACCGGCAGTGGAGAAAAGGGCAGAGAAAAACCTACCTTAAGCAGGATATAATATTTTGTTCCCGTAACATTTGTTCAGAAATACTAAACAAAGAAAGCTTTTGAATTCTAAAATAAAGACTTTCCATCCAGAAAATGTTGAAAAAGAATGATTTTTAAATTGCAACTTGAAATCGACTGCTTTCAGAGAAAAAGAAATTCTGACAGAATCATACAATCATTAAGGTTGGAAAAGACCTTCAAGATCATCTGGTCCAACCATCCCCCTACCACCAATACCACCCACTAAACCATGTCCCTAAGCACTACATCCAACTTTTCTTTAAACACCCCCAGGGACGGTGACTCCACCACCTCCCTGGGCAACCCATTCCAATGCCTAACCACTCTTTCTGAGAAGAAATTTCTCCTAACTTCCAGCCTGAAATACATGCCATAGGAAAATTGTTGACACATTCCAGTGGGTCCTTGCTGCTGGCAAAATTAATTTTTACTATTGTCATTAAAGGCATGTAGTTTAATATACAAACTAATACCAGTGTTGCTTTTTTTCAATTTCTTACAAGACACTTTGAAACATTTATAAGTCTTAAATGTAAGGCATATAGTATAGCAGATGTATACTGGCATTTAAACCAATTGTAAGCAAATCCAGTCAGGGGGCAAAGATCAGGGAGTGCTGGTATGTGAATACATTGCTTGAAAAACATACGACAATATTTCTTGATATAAATATTATTAATCTACTTATTTTCATTAGAAATGGTCAGATATCTTTGATAAATACAGGTCTGTTTTTTTTTGATACAGAAACAGAGTCTTCTGTGAAGCAGAACTATTTTTAACTCAAGAAATGTACCATGAAGTGTACAAATAGGTGTTTTCAACACAAGGAGGTGCTCTTGAGACTCACATCTTTGGTACAGATCCAGTCATGTGTCAATATAAACACTGACATTTCAATAAAATTTCTGAGGTGAGCACTATTGTCCGCATTCAGAAACGAAGTCTTGGCTCTGTGCAAGGCAACTTTTGTTTTGCTATAAAGTTTATAAGCTTGGGAAATACGTAAGAGTCAATACTACATTTTACATGAACATCTGTGTATTTCTGCAAGAGACTTATTATTAGATTTCTTTTACAAGTTTCCAATATTCAGTGATTGGCATTCAAAAAGTAAAGTCTGTGGGTAGCACTGCCTGGACTAGTGTTAATAGACTAACACAAAAGAAGCTTAAGAATTAAACAGATTACGAATTTATTCACTTTTTTGTTTGTTTGTTTTTCGTAGGAAAGCTCCTATTGAAGATTTGCATTCACTGATATATTTCCAGAGTATTAGAAAAATCAGTCCATCGTGGTGTAAATGCAGTGGTCCCAAGCCACACAGATTTTATAAATATAAATACGTTACATCAAAACATCTCTGCTTCAAATCAGGCAGCTCCTTTTAAACTGATTGGTGACAGTGGTGTAACAATCATTATATAAAGTACTATGTAGGGCAAATTTTCAGATCTCTGAAAATGAGTGCCTGACAAACTTGATCCCATATTTAGAAATACTCTGAGAAGAACACATTATTTTCAGACTTGCTGAGCAAGTTCAACCCCCATCACCTCTGGAGTATTAATATATAAAGATGTTTGGCCCAACAGTTACACAGCAGCAGAACTAATTCATTCAAACTGAATGAAAAGATAACTGTGATAAGCCATGGGACCTCATTATAAATATACAGTGGAAGGAATAAATAAAGTGTCATTCTTATAGAGGAAATATAAAAGAAAGCAAGCATGAAAAGTTCTCTATTGGAAATGCTGACACTGTACCTTCCCCAGGCTCATATTCCTCTCCAAAAACAGTATTCCTCAGACAGAATATATTTCCAGTGCTGGTTACCCATCTCCCATCATGAAAAATGAAGGCAGACACATCACAGGAGTTCCTGGCTATAGCTCTTCCTAGGACATGTAGTTAAGATGGGAACATGACTTTCAGAAGAAAATGGCTTCCAATAACAATGACTCATTAGCTTTTCACTTTTCAGTTTGTCCATGTTTCTTTTTTAAATGAAATGTTTTCCTTTGTAAAACACGCATCTTAAAAATAGTAGATAGAAAATTCAGTCGTTTTTTTACTGAAAAAAATGTAGTTGCAATTGCAAAATTGTTATCTGCTTTAGTCTTTTCATCATGTTGCTATATAAGGGATTTGAACAAGGGAATCTTTATCATCCATTCATCCATCAACTTCACAAATTAGGTCCACTTATTACTTTCCACCCAAGCCGCTGGTCATCTTTTTTTTTTAATTATTTTAAAATTCCAATAAATAAGGTAACAAAGTCTCTCTTCCACTTGTATGTTGGCATTCTGTTCTTACCTTGCTCTATCTAGCAGTACCTATGCACATAAAAGAGAACGTACAGTTCAGAAAACCATAATTGAACACACCAGGATTCACAGTGGGATTCCACTTGCAGACAATGAGCTCTTCTCTGTGTGAGCCGTTGTGAAGAAAATTAACTCTGTCCCAGCCAAAACCATGACAGTTTCGTAGTAAACTCCCCACAAGGAATTTCCAGCAGAGGAAGACAGTCTGTTTTACACACCAGAAATTACAAGAAATGGTGGAAACACTGTTCCAGATCAGCATCGTTAGCATTTATATAGTCAAATTATTTCAGACAGTCAAATTACTGGAAAACAAATCTATCTTCAGAACACCTCCCTGAGGTAGAGACATATTATTGCCATTCAATAAGGGACAGATGTCTTATGTGTCATTTCTGATGTCATTCACTGAGTCATGGGCAAATCCAGAATATTCTCTAAGAGAGGTGAGAATGACTGAAAAGAGAAAGTCAGTGTTTGCCCCTTCGCTCACTCCAGCAGGTCTTGTTGCCTCTCTGCAGGTGATGAGCAAACTAGTTTTTCTACCTTCTGCCTACTATCTACCTTTTTTGCGCAGCTCAGTTTCTGAAGGTAGACTAGACCTCCTGGGACCATCTTATCTGGAGCACTCTTGTTTTTAGCAAAACTTGACCTTTCAAAACAAGAGTATATGGAGGGACTTTTGCATGACACATTAACAAATTTTATGGCTGAATCATTCATGGCCTGTTCTTATTGTTTCTGAACCTATACCTTAAACTGTAATAATATATTTGACACTGCTGGGAAATACTTTTTTTTTTTCTATTTCTTTTACTTTTATATTATTCTACTTTTCTGCAGAAAATTTTGACAACTCAAGTGATTTGGAGGAATAACACTGAAACAGTTTGATGATTTTAACAGAATATCCTTATAAAGAGACCACAATTCTTTTTAAACAGCAATCTCAATATTAAATTGAAATGTAGTCCTTCCAGTCTCATTTCAAAGTTGCATTCTCTACAGAGAAAAACTCCTGTATCCTTTGCTGCCAGAGAATGTTCACAATTAAAACTTTCTAGCCTCTCTAATTCCAACTTTCACAGTTTTATGAAGCATCTTGGGATGTTATTTCTTTCGTTTTCCTAAGTCTTGGCATCTAAAATCACATGAGTATTTGGGAATCTTATTTTTCATTTGCAAAGTATCAATTTCACCTGCTACTTCTGTTCAGGAAAGTTTGAAATAGGAATCCAAAGCACTTAAATAAAAAGGCATGTAGAAAAGAATCTAATTGTTATTTTTTAAATCTCATTTTTAAAGCAATTACACGATGGAGCAGAAAACCATGATGCTGGCTGGGTGAAACCCTTATGCATTCATCTGACATTCAAATGGGAATCAGAATTACAAGAAAATATTTCTAATGTTGAGCCTGCAGAAGCTGAACTTCAGTCTTGAAGAAGACAGTGGAAATTGTCACAGTCAATGCAAACAAGATTTTTTATGTTAGGATGAAAGACTCTGGCCCCTCTTTTCCTCCACCTCTGCCCTTATCAGAGTGAGCAGGGCAATACAGTCCTCTGCTGGAAACCTTCAAGTCAAGGCTCCCATGTCCTGCAGGCACACCAGAAATGTCTGGAAAGGGGTGGATACAGGATCAGGATCTAAAGGAGTTTTAAAATATTAAATTCGTGTTTACCGTTATGAAATTCCTGATCATGCTAGATTCCATAAGGAAAACTTACATTTGGAAACCAAACTAATTTACAGAGACTCAAATCTCATCATCATGAACTTGCATATTGCCTCAAATGGTAGATTCACTCTCAGAATAGTGCAGACAAATATTGCACAAATATAAATAATAGTTTAATGATAACAAGAGTGCACTGACATGAAACTAATTGTCTGTCATAGGAAGGAATGAGCAACACCTGTGATATGGCTCAATACTGACAAAAATGAAAATGTCATAGGGTCAGATTCTTGTTTTGCCTGACTTCATACTTCCAGAAATAACAGAGTAATGGAGCAAGTACTCAACTACTAAAGTTGGACCGTCAACTTTTTAACATTTTTAAATCAGTATCATCATTTTTACCACGTAAATATTGAGAAAAATACATAAATATGTTTTGACTATGAAAAAAAAATATTTTAAAAGCATTAAATATCTCATTCTCTGAAACATTAAATATATATAGGAAACTGTACTGGGTTTGGCTTGATAGAGCTAGTTTTCTTCATCCTAGCTCACATGGAGTTATGTTTTGGATTTATGATGAAAACAGTGTTGATAACACACTGATGTTTTAGTTGTTGCAGGGCAGTGCTTGCTTGGAGCCAAGGCCTTTTCTGTTTTTCACACTGCCCTGACAATAAGCAGGCCGGGAGTTCACAAGGGGATGGGAGAGGACACAACCAGGACAGCAGGCATAAAATGACCATGTCCCACACCATGAGATGTCGTGCACAGTACTAAAAGCTGGGTGAAAGAGTTGTTTGTCTTCCTAAGAAATGCATGATGAGCTGTGCTTTCCTGAGAATGGCTAAACGTATGTCTGCCGATGGGAAGTAGTGAATGAATTGCTTATTGTGCTTTGCTTGCATGCATGGCTTTAACTTTACCTTTATCTCACCCTACAAGTTTTCTCACTTCTACCCTTTCCATTCTCTCTCCCATCTCACTGAGGGGGCATGAGCAAGTGGTTGTGTGGGGCACAGTTGCTCACTGGGGTTAACCTACAACAGAGGCCTAGTGTGGGAAAAAAAGTCAGGTGCATTGAATTAATTAACTTGAATATGGTTATAAAAATGCTAACGTATTTGCAGGCAGAGTACAGAGACAGGTTTGGATAAGAAATACCATTTTAAATTAACACAGTCCTTCAGCCACAACATTTCTCACACAGGCTAGATATGAGACAGTCACAAATACGGGTGATGTACAGAAGTCTAAAAATATCTGGTTTTCTACAAAGAATTAAGCAACAATGTCTATTTCTCCACTGAAGATGGAAAGTGGAACTTAGAGCAGAAAGCATATTTAAAGATCTAACAAGGTTTTGAGGAATAGAAGCATACAGAGACAATTACTTTGCTTTTAATGACTGTCTGCTAAAAAGAGCTAAAAAGGCTACCCACAGTTGGGGCCAGTAAAAGGAGGAAATTAGGAACATACATCTCCATAGTCAGCTTTCTAAAACAGCTCACTTAGTCGTTTCAGATCAAAAAGTTTAGAAGCAAAACAGGGCGTTTCAGCTCCCAAAAGCATACTTTTAATTACATGACAGAAGCCTTTCAATTAGCTGTTAGAGTGACACATTATAAGTATTTGGCAGACCTAGATCAATAAGCTGACCCTACAATTTCTTTTTCCTTCAGATTATCGGGAACAGAAAAAATAGCATCCAAAGGGAGAAAATGTGCAGCAAAATAAAGCATCTGCATGGTTTAAACAGAACAATGGTGACCAACATTTTTCAATACCTTTCACTAGATCCTCTTTCTTGACCTTTTTCCACCCTATTACATTGCTTTGAAACAAACAAAAACATTTCTGCGAAAAGTCAAAGTCAAAAGCGCGGCATTGTTCAGCTCTTTTCCCAGATCTTCTAGCTGTGGCAATCTTCTAATTGTACATTCTTTTCTATATGTACGTTCCAGCTTTTCTCTCCTTTCATTTTCTTCTTTAAACCAGAAGGAAAATTAACAGAAATGAAACCTCAGCAGTCACCTAGGAGGTACAGATCTTAGAGAGTTCTTCCATTATCTCTACTCAGCTGTTGCTTTTCTGTCAGTACAGACATTTCCAAATGTCTTTCCTGTGTGTTCAACAGCCTTTAAAGCAAAGTTAATTCAATAGTATGAAATTAAACAAAAATATATCCAGAACGAAACAAAAATGTAACTTTACCATGTTTTTCACCATTTCAGTTTCTTCTGGACTATAAATAAATGAATCAAACTCTGCAAATGTCTTCTGCACCCTCCTTCCAGTCCATCCAAGGGTATAATAACAACTCATAATGTGGGCAGCCATGAAATCAGGTTCGGAAATGTATATGAAGTGCCTGAGCTAGAGCCACTAAAAAGTGATAGACACGGGTTAAAAAAAAAAGTAATGTAGCACACATGTCTCTATGTAAAATCTAGACTACATTTCTGGAGGCAATCTTTTCCCCACATCACATAAAATGCACCAAATAACAGGAGAATGAATTGGTGTGGTGGACCATATTGTAGGATTATGGCAATGAAACATGAGTAGGAGAGCCAGTTAAATCTGCTGTTACACAGAAGCAAAGATGGGAGGGGGAAAGGAACACACGCTGAGAACAAACCTGGGGGCTTTGGATGGACATGGCTGGGGAACAGACCCTACCCAGAAGGAGATTACTGCAGTGTGGGACTGCTCAAAATCCACACAGCTCAGGTACCAGAAGAAGTTACCTCATGGCAGTTACCTCTTCGCTGACACGCAAAGTGCAGCAGGAAATCTCCTCTCCTGAAGATCCACTGTAGGGAACACAGCTTTGATGTGACTGTTACCAGGCAAAAGTACGGACTTCCTAATCTGGAGCCACAACACTCATGAGCAATGGAATAACAGCCAAAGCAAGCCTTGAACTTCAGTGTTGTACCAGCATCTTGCAAAAACCTGTTCAGCCTTTGGTTATGAAAATAATATTCCAGTACCTGAGGAAGTAAACATACTATTTTTTTTTTCTTATGACTCAAAGGTGTGCCTGTTTGTGAGTCCTCTGCATTAAATTCTGATCTCTCCCTTTCATGGCTATCCAGTACATCATACTTAACCAGCTCCTCTGAGCAGGGAAGACAGGCACACAATCCGGGGTCCCTCCTTTCATAAGCATGTGTTGAGAAGGCATAACAGAACTGACACATCATGCACCTGTACAACACAGGCAGGTCTTGAATCAAAGTCTGAATAGCCACATCAGAAAGCACAGCAACTCCTGGACCTGAGCCTCCAATAACTCTCAGGAGCCACCAACTGTGGTGCACAGTGTGCTCCACAAAAAAAATGCAACATCCATCAGCAAATGAATGGGAATGTTTCTGCCTGTACTGGCTCACCTGTGCTTTGCAGCCTCCAGGCAAAATTATTAGCATTGCTCCCAGGAAGAGGAGAGAAAGAGAAATATGATAGTTCATTTCTATATTAAGCCAGGAATTTCAAATGGGCAATAGGGATTATTTCCTTTTTAATCCACATTGTTTGAAGGGAGGCATAGAAGAATATGTATTAGGGCCACAGATTTCTTTCTTCAGCTTGTCTAATGAGAACAGTGCTATTCAGCTGCACTGACAGGTTCTACTTTCCAAAAAAAAATAAAATAAAATCTCATTACAGTGTGCCAATATAGTGCTTTGCCATATCCTAGATTTAACAGCCTAAAATTACAAGCAAACTTGCCAAAAAATATGTGAGAGTGAGACAAAAGACAGAGTGAACCAGAAGACAGAATGCTGTCAGAAAAATCACATACAAGCAATGAATTATACCATGGGACTTAAGCATCATAGAGCCCCATGAAATGAATAAGTTCCATTGATTTCCTCTCAGCTCCATGAGTGGGCTCCTTTATCAAATGCCTTTGAAAGCAAGACGTTGTGCTGGTTTTCTTATATCAAAGAGACAAAAAAATGCATTCCATTGTCAGGTTGGCTGCAAGGATGTAACAGAGGTTTGGCATCCCAGCTCACAGAATCCAAGCAAAATAATACTACTAATAATAAAAATTAAAAAAAAAAAATAATCCCCATACTTAGTTTCCATTTTTCTTTTTTAATAAAAGGTTGAATATAATTACTTTAAAACTCAATGACATTGGGGGTAGGTAACATTAAAACAAATGACCTTTCTTCCAACTATGTATTTTCCTCATCATTGTGATAACGTGATAATTGCCTGGAGATTGCTTATTGTAAATGCAAGCTCTTGTCACTTACAAATTCTCTCTTTAGGTCACTCTCCTGACAAGCAGAATCATTTACAACATGAACCATGAACTTGTGCCACATTTTTATTCAGTTGTACTGCAAATGAATATGAGAGCAGCAGAAGAAATAAGATTGGGCGAGGAAACTTCCATAGCCATTGGTTATTTGGGGAAGCTACATCGTTATCTAAATGAATGGCTGCCATCATCCATCTCATCTCATGAGCCAAGATACTGTGTAATCAGTATGAGAAAGAAAACGATCCAATTGATTAACTGATTAGGATCCTTCAGTCCAAAGGGGACAAACAATTAATGATGGTTTCCTGTTTCTGAAAATTATGGTTTTTGTGTTTTCAGTATTAACTCATCTTTCGAAAGAAGTATAGAGTTAGCACGCTGCATTTGGATTTCCATGAACTCCATACATGTGCTGACATGGACTTACTGTGTAGGCAGAATAGATGAGATGGAACTAAAAATATAAACAGTATTTTCCATACGCGAAATGCAATCCAAGTCTGTTTATTTATAATTTTGCATAAGGGAGAAGCAAAGAAATGAAAAAGAGAGAGCACATGTAAAAATTACACTAAAGCTTTTCCTTTAAGTGGGTTTATCTGATGTGAGCCAAAAATTGCAGCTGCTTCCAGCAGACACCTAAAAAGATGCAGGTGGAATAGTAAAATAATCTAAAATATATGTAAATACACTTCTACATAGATTCTTTGACCTTGAAAGAAAGCTCTTCAACATGCAGAAAGCCTGGCAACTACAAGCTGTCGTGAGACAGATATTACTTATTTGGCTATTACTTATTTGCCAGCTTAATCAGAAGTATTCACCTGCTGCTGTACAGTCTCCTATAGGCAGAGATAGAGAAGATGCAAAGTAAGGTAAACTGTGTGAGTGGCGTGGGTCCCAGAGGCAGGCTTGCCTGAACTGCAAGCAGTTTCAAGGTTGCTCTCGCTGCACGTGGCTGTTGCAGTTCTGGGGGGGCTGTAGGATGAGTAGAGGCTCTAAGAGGGCAGTGGGATTCAGGTGTGAAGGGACAAGTCAGACTGGTGTTGATTTATGACACCGGGCAATTCTTTTTCCCTGAGCAGAACACTCAGGAGGTTACTCACACCAGCTATGCACAAATTTCAGTGACTGTCATAGGGTGGTGGAAGGGCAGAGATAGAAATGGCCTCACTAGATAAGAGAAAAATGCCACCAGTAGGGTCATCATCACCTTACCAGACAAACGACAGTTTTCCAAATTCCACATTAGTCGGGGATTGCTCATTCTTTGACACACAAGGTGGGTGTTGTTTTACAAATGAGACTGTGTAAGGATTTACCAGGAGCATGCAGGGAGCTTAGTCCCCGCTCGAGGCCGTGTATCCAGGTTTGCCAGCCATGCAACAAGTAGTCTATCAATTTTCAGTGCAGCGCCAGAGCTTTCCCCTGAAGTCAGACCAAGACGCCTGGGTCTCTGACATTTCTGCACCTTTCTTCATGCACCTTTCTTCATGCAGGAGCTGGACAAAACATAACAAATGGGTCATGTTCTCATCTGGTGAATCCTATGTTCCAGCACTGCATTGCTCCTGCCCCCAGGGCTTTGCAGACTAAATGCGTCTATATTACAATCAATGTTCTGGAAGATACTTTCACATATGTGAAAAGAACCTCTAATTCCCTTTTCCGTTCCTTTCCTTACAAGTATCATAATTATTGCCGTTAACGCTATCAGAAACCTATAAGTGCAGTTCTCTGTGAAAAATAGAGATGTTCTTCTTCCAGTAGCCTGCTTATACTGGCTATACTAACAGCACAGAAACTCAGGTTCTGAGGGACTTCATTTGAACAAACTTTAGCAAGCTATTGCAGCTTTAAACAATGTTTTATCAGAATGCCTTTAGAAATCGTCAACACCTCACTTTGGTTAATTGAATCTACTTGAAGGAGTTTGAAAACAATGCAGACAGATGCACATTTAGAGGGGAAAAAAAAAAGAAGGATAGAAAATAAGAGGGATGTGAAGAGATACTGAAAGTTAAATGAAAGAGTAAAGACAAAATATAGTAACAGTGATTTTTTTGGGGGGGTGGGAAACAATGAAAATGGAGAGAGGGAAATAATAGAATATCCCGAGTTGGAAGGGACCCATAAGGATCAAGTCCAACTCCTGGCACCGCACAGGTCTACCCAAAAGTTTAGACCATGTGACTAAGTGCACAGTCCAATCGCTTCTTAAATTCAGACAGGCTTGGTGCAGTGACTACTTCACTGGGGAGCCTGTTCCAGTGTGCGACCACCCTCTCGGTGAAGAACCTCTTCCTGATGTCCAAGCTAAACTTCCCCTGCCTCAGCTTAACACCGTTCCCGTGGGTGAAGTTGTAGACTGCGATGAGGTCCCCCCTCAGCCTCCTCTTCTCCAGGCTGAACAGGCCCAGTGACCTCAGCCGCTCCTCATATGTCTTTCCCTCTAGTCCCTTTACCATCTTCGTCGCCCTCCTCTGGACACTCTCCAACAGTTTACATCCTTTTTGTACTGTGGTGCCCAGAACTGTACACAGTACTCGAGGTGAGGCCGCACCAGCGCAGAGTAGAGCGGGAAAGACTAGTAACAGCTTAGAAAGCAATAAAATGTATGTGGAAAATTACTCTCAAACCATTTAACAGGCTTAATTTTTTATTATTATTATTTCTTCTTTCTTTCAAGTAGAGGTATTTAAGCTGAATATGGATCTTCACCGTGTTCCTCCTTTTTCCTGACCCCAGTTCTGGGCTGCTTTAGCAGCAGTTAGAATGATTGCCTTAACCGCAGTGACATATACATATCCTTCTTCACCTTCAATTTTCAGAAACAATTTATATTAGAGAATGGGAAGAAAGTATCATAAAGCTATCTGTGCCAGTGGTATATTAGTCAGATGTTTGCCTGTGCAAAAATAAGCCCTTTTAGAGTAATTGTTTGTGCTACCGGTAGCTACCAGGTAGGTGTACTATGTGTATTTTTCTTAATTTTTAGGAAACTGATAAAATGTTAGCATTTCCGTCACATATTGCTGGTGTTTCAGTATTCTTCCAGTACTGAATAACAATAAATAAACCTGTAAATCAGAAGGCTTTTTCTAAAATCTATGTGAAAATATTGCAATGTTTTATTTTGAATCAATTTAACATTGAATAACTGCCTGTGCTATTGTGTTATCTGGAGAGAGTTCTTGTCCAAGGTATTTTACATCTTTCATTCCTTCTATTGGTCAAGTTTCCCAGCCGAAACTGCATTTCTCATTATGCATCGGAATAAAAGGATTCCCACAATGCTCTGCATTGGTTCAGTAAGACTAAAGAGTGCCCTTATATTTTAAAAAACACAGATAAGGTTAGCAACTGCCTTGATTTTGGAAAAACGGGAAAGAAATTTAAAGTACAACGGGCATTTGACAAAAAAATACAGATTAATGTAGAAATAAAATAATGGTTTTGGTTATTACTTAAAATATTTTGTTTTACTCTTTCCAGAGGAAATTTAAAATTCAGGCAAAACTTGAAGTTTTCTTACACATTGCTTCTGGGTTTGCAAAAGCATAAGGTGAAGCATGAGGAAATTAGAACAGGTCAATTAGTATTAGGTATTCCCTCCCCAACCCTACAGATGACAGTGTCCAGAGTCAGTTGGGAAGAGATTTCAGGGGACTCTGGTTTCCTGACCAGACATCTGAGAGGACAAGGATGCTCACAGCTAAAGGAGCACAGGTGGCACAGCTGGAACCACTGGGATCACCCATCTGTCTTCTATTCTTGCCTGTGCCACCTCTCCCTAGAAGCAAGGAAGTTGTGTAATTCCTGTGTTTATCTGTGATTAAAGTGGTAGGGTATCTGAAACTAGCCTCTGCACTGTCTTTTGGTCTTAAAACTCAAAATCTTAATTTATAGTTGCACTAGTTAACTACAATTTTAAATCCTGAATATCCTAAAGTATTCATTAAAATTGTGATCAAGTTCTACTTCCACAAAAGCAGAACATGGCTTTGCTGATTACAGGAAAAACTGTGGGAAAAACTGTAGAAGCCCACAAAGCAGAAATGGTTAGTCAACCATAGGAGATGCTCTTTGTAAATATTTTAAACATCCTATTTCGTTATAGAAATATTTCCTTAAAAATTCCTACCAAAATAAATAGTAAAGCAATTGAGGTGGATTAAGATAACAAGATGTTTAGGGTACTAATAGAACATTATTTCTTCCTCCTGTTACAACCAGTAGTTTCTTCTAGTTTTCAGTTTCTTCTGCATATAGTCTTACTTATACCTTCTTGAGCATCTCAGGCCAGGAATGCTCCCTCTGCTGTAAGTTCGTCTGAGCCAGTAGAAAATGCACGGCACATATGGCCACCTCAGATGAAAGGAGACAACTGCTAAACTTAGGTTCAACTTAGCAAATCCACATTGTAGTACTTTTAGGTTGAGGACATCCCTTGAGGTTTCAGCAAAGAGGGCAGCTACAACATACACATCTCAAGGTTCCATCTTGCAAGTGTTTCTCTAGTACTATTACTATTCTCTATTACTATTAAGTAACTATACTAATTTAACCAGGAAAAATTAAAAAAAAAAAAAAGAGCAATTCTTCACAACCATTGAAGCATTCTGTAGAGAGGAATCACGTCCATTGTCAGTTGTTCTCTGACTACTCCACAACTAACTAGTCACTCTGATCATCCTAAACTATTTCTCAGTCTACTAGACAGTGTTTGTTGAGATGATGGTAAGAATTTCAGGGGTTCCCAAGAGCTGTTATGCCCCTTTCCTGAGTGTTTCCACATGAAGGATGACATACTGCACTGTACCTGCAAGGTATATGGGGCAGTATATGAAGCCCTACACATCGATTAAAAAAAAAAAAAAGTTAAAAAAAAAAAGGTCAGAAATGTCACTAGACAGAGACTGAAACATTACATTTCTGGTATGTAACAATCTATTTCTCTTCTGTGGTTAGCTAAACCAGAGTTCTACTTCCTCTTTCCATTATAAAAGAATACATGGACATTTTGAGTTAGTCAGACTTTAAAAAAAAAAAAAAAGTATCTACTTTTTTCCTAGAGCCATAGATCAGCTGATTCCAAAACACAGACCACAGCCTGACAAAAATTCTGCTGTTAATGGCTGCTGGGACAAAGTCTGAACTCAAGATACCAAAGAAATGTCTCACTCTCAAAACCCTTGGTTTGCACCAGAATTCAAATATTGAGCCTAACCAAAAGGAGACATACTATCTTGTCATTTGATATTTTTAAAAAGTGAATTAAATATAATAAAAATAATAACTAAAAGCATATTTCTTTCTTTGAGAACAGACACAGGAGGTGGAGAGAGGGGAAACTTCAGAAAGGAACTTCAGCTGTGACTCTGGAAAATGTCATACTACAGGTGGCATAAATGTAAATGAACACATGGTACTCTGGAACAGAAACTTAAGGGGGGGGGGTCTTTCCTTTCTTCTTCTTCTTTTTTTTTTTTCAATTTGTATGGATTTATTTTGAATACTGAGACTGCTATCTGTAAAGTCACAAAGTTATGGGTCACTGGAGGGACAATCCACAGCTAATAGTTTCACCCAGGTGGTTCAGTATCTCTGAGGTTTGCAGCACACTGCAGAATCTCTGATGATCCCTACCACGACACTTCTCTTTCTGTTGTCTCTCATGCTTAACTGTCTATTTCCTGTTCTCTCCACCAGACACTCAGTCCCTGCCAGCGTTACATGCTCCTAACTACACTTTGCTTCTGTATCCTTGCCTGTGCCTCCTGATCCTGAAATCTCTGGAAACTCTTTTCCCCTGCGTAGAAAGCAACGTGCTCCTACTCGTTCTTCAGACTGTCCACTCTTCTTCAGGTGTGTTCTTAACTTACATTCTGAGGCCAGGGAAACAAAAGAAGCATATATATGTACACTGTAATGAAAATCAGGAAGATTGATCACTGTTGACTGAATCTTTCTCAATTTTGATTGAGTCTTTCTGAATCTTTATTTTTTGGTGAGTGATATCTCTTCCTATGGTCTCAGTTTACATTTCAGTTTCACGTGGAGATACTCAAGCAGTATCAAAACATACTTCTTCAGGTATTGGGATCACTCTTACCCTGCTATGAAGGTGAATCAATTATGGAAAAGTGTATATGCAGCTATGTCGCTTCTAAGCTAACTTTTTTTTTTTTTACAGAGTTTTACTTTCCATATTCTCATTTCAGACTTTTGCAAAGATGAGGGCAAGAAAAGGCAATTATCTACTGCACACTACATACCTTTGAACATTTCCCAGTTACCTCTAAATGGAGCCCATCAACTATTTGTACATTGATTTCCATTGTCAGAAGTATAAACTGCTCTCATCAGGCAATTTCTAAATGAATAATCAAGGTGACATCCACTCATGTCATGATATTTTACTTGCAGCAGCATATAAATGTCTTCAATAGCTTTTAAATTTGTTTAGCATAATCAAAATATAAAAGGCCATGCATGGATTTTAAACAACTTTAAATGGTTCAATTTTATAATACTTGTTTAATTTTCATAATTACTACACATCTGTCCACTCCATTTTATGGAACAAGCCCATAAAAGCTAGCATTCATTAGTATGCTGAGGTTACTTACATGCCTCATGAGCAAAATCCTTCTGATAAGTGAGATGAAAATAATTATTTACTTAATCAGCTCTGTCACACATCTCTAGATTCCCTGCTGAAACTGTAGGTCCTCCAGTGTGATTTTTTCCCTAAAATTCCCTCAGCACAGACTGATATCTAGACTAACCATTCTTGGTACTTGTGATTCATAATGGTTTCATTTCAAAATAAAAAATAAATAGAATAAATGTGCAAGCATACATACATAAGGTGATAAAACAAAGCATTCTGAAAAGAATTTAAAAAAAAAAGTTGAAGTTCCTATTCTGCTGTAGGGTATCTTTAATGCATGATGATTTAATCTTGGAATGACTTTAACAACTGTTCTTTCATATGCTCATAAAAATATGGTTTGAATCTATCTGACAATTCTTTCTTCATAAGACTAAATAAGCCAAGTGGATAGCTCCATCTTCCAAATTGTTAGCTACGCATTTACATCTTTAAAAATAAATAAATAAATAAATAATATCCTTGGGGTATGGAGTTTCTTTTTTCTACTTGTATCAATTTTGAGCAGACATCATTCCATATGCATTTGTTCATTTATTCAAGGATGATGCATGTTATACATGGATTGCAGCAAAATCAGAATTAATTAGCAGAGGAATGGAAGCTGTCAGTGTGATTGTACTTTTTAAATGCTTCAGTTAAGTTTAAGTAAAGTTTGTTCCTATGCTAAGGACAAGTCAAAAACAAGCCCACATCCACATCAATGATGCAGCAAAAGGAAAAATTTCAAGACCCATAAGAAAAGTGCAGTGGCTTGACATCACAACATGCTTCATTTCACCATCTAAACAAGGAGAATTACCAGTAGCTGCTGAACATTGTACATAAAATGAAACACACAACAGAGAACTTTTACTCAGGTGTTTTGAAATGTCTTGTGCACCTCCCAGATGAACTGAAGTCAACAGAAACTACAACCACAGTATCACTTGAGAGATGCATTTGGGCTGCATTAAAAACAGCATGACCAGCCTGCCAAAAGACGTGAATCTCCCACTATATTTAACATTGGTGCAGCCACACCTTGAATATTGTGCACAGTCCTGGGCTCCACAACATAAAAAGAATGTTAAGATCCTTGAACACATCCTGAGGAGGGCAACAAAGCTGGAGCTGGTATCAGGGCTGGAAGGCATTTCCTGTGAGGAGAGGCTGAGGGCACTTGGGTTGTCCAGCCTGGAGAAGAGAAGGCCAAGAGGCAGCCTCATTGCTCTATGCAGCTTCCTGAGGAGGGAAAGTGGAGAGGGAGGTACCAGGCTCTGCTCCCTGGTCATGTATGACAGGACATGCAGGAAGGGCACAAAGCTGCTCCAGGGGAGGTTCAGGCTGGACATGAGGAAATATTTCTTTACCATGAGGGTGGTCAAACTCTAGAACAGGTTTCCTAGAGAGGTCGCTAATGCCCCATGCCTGCCAGTGTTCAAGAAGCATTTGGATAATTCCCTCAACATGCTTTAACTTTCTGTTAGCACTGAGGTGAGCCCTCAGGCAGCTGGATCTTTGAATGTCCCATCCAACTGAACTATTCTATTCTATTCTGTTCTGTTCTGTTGCCCTCTGTCATAGTCTAACATTATAAAAAGAGTCTACTGTAAGACTCTTTTGCAGTATCAGAGCATTTCAAAACAGCACCAGTGAAGGTACACATGGAGGTTTGTTGCCTGTAGTACCCAAAGTGCTTCAATGATAAAGATTGTCAACTCAGGATAAGGAGAAACGGAGAATAAATCTCAACAATGACATGCAAAAAATACATATATATATAAGTATATATATATTCAAAACTCTGGAGTAACAAAAGCTCAGAAAAGGGGGAAAAGGAAAAAAAATGAATCAATTAAAATGAGTTTCATTCCTACAGTTCAGGAAAAATTGAGAGTTTCAATTTAATTTGATTTTCTAGGATGACAGTCTATCAGACTAGTTATTGGTGTTCAGCAGCCACACCTCCTTAGAGAGGAGTAAGCTCTTTAGCTCCCTACTGCATCTGCTAGTGTCCTGCATACTTCTTTCTCTGTCTTGGTTTCAGCTGGTTCTCATCCACCACCTTCGCCAGCATTTCAGCATTTCTCTCTTGAGCCAAGCTTATTTACTTGGGTTTGTCTCACACCTGTTCTGATTCAAACGCAGTGCAATCCGAGCCTTATTAAAGTCATCAAGAGACAGTGAAGCTATAAATTCATTTGATAATTTCTTTGGGAAGTTACTCACTTCTAGTTGTTTTTGTTTGTTTATTTCTCTTTGTTTAACTTCCTTAATTTCTAGATTTCCCTTTGTCTGGCTTCAGCTTCACTCATTCAGTTCTTGTTCTGCCTTTGCCCATGGGACCACAGAGGCTTTCTTCTGTCATTAATTTTCCTCTTTGATGCATTATCTCTAAGAGTAGAAGCATGTTTTTAATATTCCTTTGACAAAATACCTCATGAAATCTAAGCTAGGCTTTTCAAGGGACACTTATTTAAGCCACCAACCCTCTACACTTGTAGTAAGCCACTGACAAATAGGTCTCATTGGTCTATTGGTCAAAATATTGTTTCATTTCTGCATCAAAGCAAATTCTTTATGCATGTGGCTCTCTTTTGATTTTTTTTTTTTTTTTTTTGACAAGAACTAATATGATTACTTCCTACTTATAGAGAACAACAGAAAAAGATGTGGATGCTTTACACACAAATAAGAAAGCTCTTTGGTCAGTTTTGCATTTTTTCTTACCTGCCCTTATAAGAATTTCCAACCCAAGCTTCCCATTTTCTCAACTGTTTCTAGGGAGGATCATCGGGCTTCAAGAGAAGTTTATTTCGCATGAACTTCCCAAACTGCTGGGAGCCACAGAAAGGCCAGACACAGTCAGAAAACTGAAAGGCTGAAAGAAGCAAGGGAAGCAAGGTGCAAGACCAATGCCAACCACCCAGTAGTCTGAGGGGGCCTGGCCTCTTCCGGGCCTGCACCAGATATGCTTTTACATTGCATCAGTGAAAAACAGTGAATTTAAGTCCAAAAGTGGCCACGAGTTGAGGCCATTATAAAGAAAATTATAAGCACTTATGTTAGAAATTCCTGACTGCGACAATGGGAAATCACTTTGAGGCAGGACCTGCTTGCTGAGGCAGACCACCACACCTCATTGTGCAGGCTGTTTTCATTTGCTGTCTCCTCCATCCTTCCCTCTCTTCCTGCTGGGTGAACCTCATCCCTTCCCCGCCTATCTCCCCCCTGTTCTGCCACTTGTAAGCTCTTTTAGGCCCTCTACACCCCTGTCACACCTCTCTTTCTGTTCGCTTTGGGCTGGGTACCACAACCTTTCCACGCAGCCACTGTAATGAATGCATAGATGCAAACACTCTCACTAATGCATTCTTCTTAACTGCAGACAGTACACTCCTCCAAGGACTATTAAACCTTGAAAGCTCTTTTCCTCCCTCCAGACACATTCCATCCAAGACAACAGCATCTTTTCATGCCCACTCTATGTGAGCCCAATGTTTTCTTCCTCCTGTGTCACTTCCAGCAGGTAGAGTGGAGTGATTAATAAGCCCACAAATTGCTCTGCCATTACTTATGTTTGTTTATGAAACTACCAACAGATGGGTAATGGTCTTCCAAAATAATAGTTACCTCCAGGCACACATATTGACAGAGTACCATTAAATGCTTTTGTTTATACCCTGTGCTCTTTTTTGCGATACATGAAAACTGCCTTAAATGGTTTCTGAAAGTCTTTTTGACTTAACTGCTATTCCCCAGTGAAGTCAGTTTTCTGTGGTGTTGCAGTCCTTATCCCCCCTTGTCTTCCATTCAGCGCCAGGAAGCCAAGATTTGTATTTTTGCCTCTCTATTTTCTTCATACAAACAGTCAGAATACATCTTTTTTCTTCTTTTTTTTTTTTAGGCTTTAAATAAAAGAGTTACAAAAAAGGTTACATTACTCTAACTCTAAAAAGATATATTGGCATACCCAAAGACGGTCATGAAAGACTGAAAAAAGAGGACACATTTATAAATTAATGGGCTAAAATTT
The DNA here is from genome assembly GCF_964034855.1 of Anser brachyrhynchus. Classification (NCBI taxonomy): domain Eukaryota; kingdom Metazoa; phylum Chordata; class Aves; order Anseriformes; family Anatidae; genus Anser; species Anser brachyrhynchus. The sequence continues at coordinate 110,718,534 of NC_137694.1, forward strand.
TATATATTTGGAAATGAGCTCCAAAAAAACAAATAACACATTGAAGAGCTAGATGTTTCCACTCATCACATACTTTTCAGATTTTTTTTCATTTCTTTTTCCTAAATAGAGTTTAGGTCTAATATCAATTTTGCTATAGGCCTCTGTTATATGTTGACATTTTATCTCTCTGTGAACCCAAAAGGAATAGAAAGATGAATTAATTCTGAAATGACCAAAAATATTCTAGTTTTGCTTTATGGCTAGCCCTGAGGTTAGAATAGGATGCAAATAGACTTCTTACTTTTTTTTTTCCTAGTCTTGCCTATTTTGAGAAACCATATCTCCCTCTAAGGCTTTTTCAGCTTTATGCTGAACCAGTTTACGACTGTTTTAGGTCCGAATAAAAACATCCCTGGGCAAGATATAAGGACTAAACAAGAAATATTAACTCACCTTTAATAATGGTGTCTTGAGTAGTCATTCGGCATTTCCATAGAACTCATCATTAAAAGATCCCAGAACTATTTCCAAGCTCACAAGAAACTCAGAAAGGCAGTGTAATTCACAGAGGTAGATTTTGCATGCCATGTTCAGAGGGGTAAGGAGCTTTAGCTCATTTCTGATTTAGTGAACCTCACTTAGAGGAAGAAATTCTTATCACCAACACATCTAATGTATGTGTTACAAGTTCCTTTGATTAATATTTTTTTGAATATCAGTTATTGTATTTTAAAAATGAATAACTAACAGTTTTATTCAATCCATAATAAATTCAGTAGCAGCTCTAAATTAATCATGCACTCTTTTTGTGTGAAAAAAGGTGTTTTGCCTTTTTTCCTCTCAGTGATGACTCAAAAATCTCAAGGTACAAGCATGGTTTTCCTGACAGTGAAAGTTCCAAAAACCCAAATAAAATGTTTACATCTTTACAATATATACTAAACCAGCAGGTTAGTAACCAGTAAAAGAGTTGCTAAATTCTTTTTATGAGGTATTTTAAAGATTTTACATTTCCAATTTGAAAAAAAAAAAAGACTGTCAGTAAACCCAACATTGATAGAGACTGACCTGGAGATCCAGACCAGCCTAGTGATGACAAAACCTAGTCGTAAAAAACAAAATCAAAACCTCAGAAGATACAAAAAAAAAAAAAAAAAAAAAAAAAAAAAAGGATGAAAGTGCTAGATAGGCTCAGCTCAACTACTTCCTTACTGGTCTTTCTTCTTCAAAATTGCACATACTGCAAATCTCACTGACTGGATGACAAACACACAGGAAAGAAAAGGGTTGTCATGTATAAGGTAATTCAACAAGATCCCAGCTGTAGACATAACATCATAGAATCATAGAATCATGTAGGTGGGAAAGGCTCATAAAATCATCAAGTCCAACCATACATCACATCATATAGAATGTAAAACATATAAAAAGTCCAGTTCTGGAGTTGAAAGAATATATTTGGTTCTGTGTTTTTTAAGATTAATTTAAATTTAGCAGTAGTCTGCAGATTTGTAAAAGGGCTAAGAGACTCATCAGCATAAGTCTTTGGCTCCCTGCTGGATATTTAAAATTTCCAGACTATAGGAAGCACATTGCAGCATACAATAATAACTTCTGAATATTGTAATAAATACACTTCCAGAGAACATAAAATAATAATGAAAATGGTTGAGTGTCTTTTACAATATCATCGCAGAAAAAGCCAGGAATATAATGCACTGTACATAATTACTATACTAGAATGTCATATTAATTACCTTGCTGTACACTGAAAAATAACTTTCAAAAAGACTCTTATCTGCATTCTGCCATTTTTAAGTCCTTGGCAGGAGCATTTATAGTGCATGTGTGTGGAAAAATGACAGATTCTGCACATTTGGTGCTCTTTTCATGATATTTGCTACTTTCAGCAGTATATAAGATTTCAGATTTAAAATATGTTTCCTAGCTCATCCCACTGTGTAAATCAGTGTATTAAGCCAGCCTAGCAGAAACCTAGGGGCAGTCAGAGAGAAAATATACTTATTCTAAGATTACCAAAAAAAAACAATATGTTTTCCTATATAAGTAACAGTGAATAAACATTTATACAGTGGGTTACTCACCAAAGCATATGCCATTTGTTCCAAAGATAGGGAGGAGAAGGGCAGGAAAACTGTACTACTAAGAAGTTTATTGACTCACAACAGATTTACTGTTTAAAAAGAGAAAGATACTCTTTAAATAAGAAATGCATCTATTAAGCCAATGATACACATTTGTCATAAAGCTGGAAAACATTACCATTTTAAAGAAAGCAAGTCTGTACTTCAAATTACAAAATATATGACTGCAGAAGGCTAATTTAAGGAGTGTGTATTTATTCATAGGGATATTGCAGCAAGCTTCTGGCTGAAAAAGATTGCACATAATTGTTCATTTCTGGAGATGCTTGCTTTGGCACATTTCATAGTTCCCAGTTCATTTGTTTTATTCTTTTGAGAAATTCTCAGAAGATAATACCTCCTGTACACATAGAATTTATCTGTCCCTTACAATCTTTCTGGCTTATCCTTCTCCAAGGCTTTTCAAGAAAAAATAATCTAAAACATAGTAAAAAGAAGTTAGAGTAGGAGATAGGAGAATATGCTGTATATTATGACTGGAAAGGAAAGGAAATTGTGATGCACTATCAAGTATTGTAAAGGATAGGAGAACCAATTCATAAATTCAAGGTAAGAGTGTTTTCTTATGCATCATAAAAATACATTACTTCTTAAAGCATGGATTTATTATCTTTGGTATCAGCCAACCTTGCTAAAGAAAAAAGCAACATTCTCTGAATGATACTCGATAGCAGTGAACCATAGTACTACTGCTACTACTATAAATACTAATTACAATAAGCAACAGCAGAATATGAACAAAAAGGGGAAAATAAATTCTGAAAATCTGATGCATCTACACACAGCATCAGTAAAGAGAACAAGTTCCATTATGACAGAGACAGAAAGACAACAATAATTAACCCACATTAACCCACACTGCAATTTTAAGAATAGGCAAAAGAAAGGCAGGGCTTGTTTTTCTCTTCATATGCTAATAACAATTATGGTAAGATAATCTTCTTTTTGCCCGAATAATTAAGTCATGTATTTATTTTGAGAGTTGCCGAGGCACTCTGGCCAAGCCTGAAAAAGCAATCAGAGCTGACTGATGATCCTTTACAATAGGTCCTTTTGCATTATTCCACTGTGTAAGAGAGGCTGCAAGGAAAAGTGAAACAGCCCAAAGGGAATACGGATCAGAGTCATCAGAGAAATAATGTTTTATGGAAGTTAGAAAAAGTCTCCAAGAATGATATCTGGGGCTATAAGTGGAATTATAGAGGAGAAAAAATATATATATATTATGTCCTGTACAGAGCATTACCTGTAGTTTAGTAAGGCATATCAGATTAAATGCTTGCAGATCTGGGAAAAGGCAAAAGAAAGAAACTAAGATATTATCGTGACAGCACCCTTCCTCCAGCTATGTGGTAATCAGCGAGACCAAGCAGACGATCATTTAGTGCTACAAAAAAGGCAATTATCTTTCTATGGCACTTGTCCAAACCACACTAACTCATCTCATTGCAGGCTAGCACAGACTTTCTCTAAAAGCCCACATCTTTTATTATTACCAGTAAGATAGAAAGCTGTGGACCCTTGCCTAAAATAGGTTCTACGCTATGGAAACAAAGAGACAAACAAATGGAACTGAAGAACAATGACATACTTTCTCCACAATACAGCGCAATATGAACATTTACCTTGTTGTTGCCACAGCTTTAACATCTATAATTTGTACCACATAACAATTTTTCACATCTCTTTCCCAGTCAGATATTTATTCTATTGTGGTGAAGCAGATTGTTTTAACAGGTGGACTCACACAAGAAGTTTCCAAGATAATTCAAAGTGGTTTTTACTTCAGAAATGTCTGTAATGAGGCAATACAAGCTGAGAAGAGATGAGAAGTATGCTTATTTCCATACCTGTCCTGAATTTGAAATTGAGTTCTATTGTTTGTTTCTCTGTTCAGTAACTGAGAGGTTAACTTTTTTTTTAATGGTTCCAACTTTTAAGATTAATTTAAAGATATATGATGTCAGTGTCTTTTAGCATCTGTGAAGTTGTGGAAGTCAAAGTGCAGGGATTGTTTTACCTATGAACTGCTTCAAGCCCCTCATAGAGATGAATCCCTTACCATCATTTTACCCCTCTAAGTCCATCCTGAAGGCTAAATGCTCTTTTAATGCTGTTTAGAGGAGGCTTCATTTTCAAGTTTGAAAAGGAGAGTAGACAACCTCAATGGGTTGTAAATTTAAATATCTTATTTTGCTTACACCTAGTTAAACTGTACGTGCTTTAATGCCTTTTCTTTTTTTTTTTTTTTTTGCTAGTGCCTAACAGTGGTAGCACAAAGACAATGGATGCTTGGGAAAATGTATACTGCTGAACTGCTTGGAATGAATACTACTGACTTTGATGGAGATGCAGAGTCTTTACCATTTAGTCAAAGCTCAAACCTTAATGGCAAGCAAAAAATGTTTAGTTTTTCATCAGGGAAAAAAAGGCAAAGAGGTGAAAGGATCTTCAACCTCTATCCCCAATGTCCTGTAAAACTCCCTGTTGTACTTGCAAGTTCTGTAGTTTAATGATTTTTTTTTTTTCACAAATCCTCCTATTGGCAACTTTAATTTAAAGTTTCACTGTCCTTTTTTTTTCTTGACACATCTGTGCGTTCACTGTTATCCATATAACAAATTTGTTCACAAATATCTTATTCTGCCATCTCATTTGTAATTAAGCCTAATTATGATTTAATCTTGCAAAAGCAACAAGGGCATCATTACACCTGTGCTTAACTTGCCCTAGGTTTGTTTCAGCTGGGTCACTCTGTAAACGAGAGATGCATAAACCTAAAGGAAGACCAAGTAATGTGTGTTGAGCAAATTTCAGAGCTCTGTGTGGGAACATGGAGCACAGAGGAACACAGAGTGACTGAATGAGTTCTTGGGACATCTAGAAGGCCACTATAAGTGAGACATTGGCAGACTCTTAGATGAGCAGTTATGGTATTGTGGGCTTTAGCAGTCTTACAATGCAATATGATATGAACATCCTATGACAGCTGGAAGTACAGATGCTGCTTGTTGTGTGCCAAACACCTTTAAGGGAGCAAACGGGAGGGAACTATTGTAAGAACAAGAACAAGAAAGATCATAGGGCAAGATAAAGACAGGGAGATCGCTCACCAACTACTGTCACTGGCAAAGCAGACTGAACTTGGAGGAATTAGCTTAATTTATTGCCAATTAATATTTTTTTAATTAATGAGTCAGGTGGTGGGGTAGGGGGGAAAGCAAATGTTTACACACTTAGAGAAAACTTATTTCCTCCCCATATCCTATGCACTGCTTCACTCCAACCACCTCTCCCCTCCTTGTGTTATCACCACAAGTTGCACAGTGAGGCAAAGGGCAGCACAGGAAGGGTTGCAATCAGGGCAGATAGTTTTGTCTGCTGCTTTTTCCTCCTCCCACCTCCTCTGCTCCAGCCTGGGTATTCCGCAGACTGCAATTCCCTCTGGGGTGTACGTGCACCATCACGGGTTCATCCATGATTGCAGTCCCTTTGGGGAAGTACCTGCTCTGATATGGGTCTCCACGGGCCATAGTCACTTCAGGGGTGAAGGGTGCATGCTCCACCACAAAGCACCTCCTCCTCTAACCTTTGTGTTCTCTCTGTTGTTTTTCACTCTGTTTATCCTCATCTTCCCTCTGTCCATCACTCTCAGCCCTCCCTTCCCCAGGCTCCCTTCCCCAGGCCCCCGAGGTGAGGCGCCGCCATCTTGGGTGTGGGGCCCGGCCGTGCCCTGCGGTGGGGCCGTTGGGGCTGGCTGGGGCTGGCACAGGGCAGCCCCGGCATCGCCTCACGCAGCAGCCCCCAGACCTCTGCCTCTGCCGGGACACCCACACCCAATACAGTGGTAAAAAAAAGATTAAATGTGTTCAGTGACCAAATTAAAAAAATAATAATAATAACAAAGTGAACAGAGAATAAGCAGCCCTTATCCTCAAAGGCGTCTAAAATATTTTATCAGTATCTACAAGAAACAACCAACCACAGAAGTTACTCATCAAATAATGCACAACACTGAGTACTGCATTGCAAATCCATCTGTAATTGCAAAAAGGAATGTTTCATTGTGTTATGACAGCCAACAACAAAAAAAAAAGTCATGACAGCCAACCAAAAAAAAAAAAAAAACAAGTCACGTGTAATAAAAGCATAAACAAAGTAAAAAAGATGTTGAATTTTCTGCCTGGAGTAGAAACTTTGATTATATGCATCACAATTAATTATATTAATTATTACAATACAAAAATTGTGGATGATATCTTTTACCTCTATGTCAAAGAGTAAATCAATATGTTTTAATTAAGAGAATTATGAAGGGGGGGAGGGGGCGGAACCTGCATACGCAGGGAATTCTTAATGCAAAAGTAATCAGCATAAAGGTGATAATTAATTAAATCAAAATCAGCAGAAAGGTGATCAGCTAATTAAATCACAATCTGGAATAGCAAAAATTCTTCTTAGTACCAGTATATCTAATTTTCAAGACAAGACCTTTACAGAGACCTGTAAGTCCTGAGCACATCATGCATTCATCAGATAAGTTTAAAGTAACAAAAATTCTAACAGCAAGTAAAACTTGGTAGAACTTAATAAAATAGTAGTGCTATCTGTGTCAGAGCCAAGAACTACTCAACAGAGCTAGCCTCCAACAAATACAGAAAAAAAAAAAAAAAACCTACATCCTAAAGACCTTATTTCCTGAAATCAAACCAAATATAAGAAAAATACATGAAAGAATATTTTAATCTTGGTGGGTTTTTTTTCAGAAAAAAAAATAGAAGACACTATTCATATTAACAAGTGTAAAACCAATCACCTAACAATAGATTAATACAATTGCAAATCAGCAAGTTCACCAGCAAAGACATGACAAAAGGGCAGAACTAATGCCAAAACAATAGAAATTTACTTGCAGATGCTAATGAACTACAGATTCTTCATCACATACAAGTGGACACCATTTCCCAGAAAATACAACAGAATGTAATAATATGTTCTGTGCAAATATAATCATTTAAAGCACTACTTTCTCTAGTACCATCGGATTAGAAAGTTGGATTCAAAAAATCAAAAGCTAGAACAGCAAAAGTACTCATCTTGGAAAGAGAAATCCTTGGCAGAGTTCAACTACTTTAAAGTGACAGTCCTGAAAATCCTCACGATTACTACCTTTCACAGAAGCAGCTTAACCCACTGCACATTAATTCTTCCATATGGACCTGAAAGTGCAGTTTCCATGTGTGTGTACTTATCCCCAACTGCAGTCCAAAAGCCAAGCACTCACACCTTATGATTCCTAAAAATGCATCATGCACAGCAACACATTCAGGTACACTAGAAGATGCAGTTGCTACTTACCAATTTATTTTGTAATGTCAAAGATCATCCAAGTACTTAATGGTCAGAGCATTTGTGCAGAAAAAACATGTTCAGTTGTTCTTTGAAGACTTCCATTAGCCAGGAGAGTACTTTCATCAGTGGGTAACAGACTGATGTTGCACAGGAACACATCCCACCCATCATATTTGAATCTCTGCAGAGATCTCACCAAAGCACAGCATTCTAGTTAAGGTTGCCCTGGGAGGAAGAACACTGCAGAAATTATACTTGCTCTTCTCTTCTCCTTGTGGTTCAAGAAATCTTTATTTCCTGTACTGGGGCACAACACCAATAAAAGGAATAGAAGGTTATTGCTGTAACTGCATTTCTAGGGAGATATCTGAATTTTAATTCCCCCTAGGCAAGGAGAGGAACTGAGCTGTAGTTTCTTACATTCTGCGTTTATGCTCTGTTCATCATGCAATTATCCTACATGGGTAACAGCACCATCAGGCACACTTTGAAAGAGAAAAAGTGAACAAAACCACTCACTGACTTGGGAGAAAGAAAAAAGAGAAGAGTCCCCAGGATTTCGAGAGAGTTTGATACACAAGCTTCAAGCTTCATCTTAAGACTGTAATCTTAAGAGACATGTAGTGTGGGATTTTAGAGCCATCCAGTTTGCTTGTGTGTCTGTGGTAGATGAGCAGCTGGATTTTTGTTGTCTGTTTGCTGAGGGTACTATTTAGGGTTTTGTGATGAAGTACTTTGCTCTTCCCCATGTGCTTCAAAGATTGTCCAGGAATCTCGATGTTTTTAAGTACTTTAAGAGATCAGCCACCTAGGTGCCTAAATCACTTGTTGGTAATGGGTGTAGAGAAGTGTCATGGACCTAGCACAAGTACCTCTAGGACACTTCAGTGTTTGAAGGACTATTATAGTGATCACATTTCTTAAACCCTTGTCACATGGGAATTAGATATTTCTAGGAGTCTGAGAAGAACTGCCTTATCCTATTGAAAAAAAAAAAAAAAAAAAAAAAGGTGCTATGCTCATTTCTCCAGACTAAGTGGACTCCTCAGTGCTTATAAAACTTGCTGAATATATAGATATTCCAGACATGTCTTTGGTATTTTACTTTCTAAGGAGACATTACTTTACTTATTTTAATTTCAGAGAAACCATATCCTGAAAATAAAAAGAACAGAAGGAAGCTTGTTTCACAAGAGAAGCAGAACAGATCAAAAATTACTTTTCAGTGTGATTGAATAAATAAAATTGTTATATAATTGTCCAACTTAAAGCCTAGCTGGTTTTGTTATGTTTTCTAGTATTTGCACTGATGTCCAATAAAATGAAAGTGTTACGAGCAGAGGCATAGAAATTATTCACAAATCAAAAACTATGCAAAAGGAGAAAAGAAATTACACAGTTGGTGAACTATTTTGCTAAGACTATTTCTTTTATTTTTAAAAATACAGAGCTAACATCATTCCTTAACAAGTGCCTTGAAACCAATACATTTCCAAGACAACTGAAAAAAAGTCCTTTTAAGAAACTGCTATTTCAGTTCTCTCTCTCTGATTGTGCTATATATTATTGCATGGTTCAGTGAAAGGTCTTTAGAAAACATAAAACCTCTGATCCAATATCCTTTTTTAAAATCTCCCTGTTGTATAAAATCAATATCTAAACCACAAAAGGTTCCAGAAATAAGCAAATAAACTAATTATAGTACTTCAGCTTTAATTAGCACTAAGTATTTTCCAAGCACTACTACTATTTATCATTTTTGACCTACGAGTACCCCCTTAAGTTCAGGAGTTTGCCTTGAGTAGATTATGCAGAATCAGAGCCAAGAACAAAGGGTTTCATTCATTCTGCTGGACATCTCCAACTATAACATACTGGGTTTTTTAGGTCACACTAGTAAATTTTAATGTTTAGTCCACTGGGCCTTTGTCTTAAGTTGCAGATGATACTTAAATTAGACACCTTGTAATTGTAACTACTGTCAAGGGACAAAGTTGGTAAGCATTTTCAGGAACCTGGGAGGACAAACATATCAGTGCAAGGTAAAACGGTTTATAAGGAAAATAGTCAGCCTGAAAAGCTAGGAGAGATGTGTTTCTCCCATATTCTGACTTGGTCTATTATGTATATGAGAACAAGCAGCAGTAGGTGAAAGAGAGGCAGAGTAGTTTGGTTTTCCACCCTCTTGCACCTTGATGTGTGCAGATGGAGCTGTTGGGTGCACAGGCAGTGTGGTTGGTTCCACAATGCTCTCAGGGCAGGGAGGCAAAAGCACAAGTCTGTGAAGCTGAAGGTATATGTGGAACAGGCTTTAGGGAACAGCTGTATATGGGTACCTTATTTAATTCCTCAGATCATAACAGTGTGACAGTATTATCAAATTGGTTATTACCATGCAGCTTAGATGCAAAAAAAAATCCAAGTAAAAATTCTCCACATATGTAATATTTTAGGCTCATTTTTGCACTGCAAATAGAGTACTGAAGTGGACGTTCATATAACTCACTTTACTGCATCTATGTTTAAAAAATGAATGAATCCAAACTCAGCAGTTAGCTCTGTAAGCAGAGCCCTACGTCAATGATACTGAGCCCAGAGGAGCTGCCTTTATTCACCTGAGCTCTTGCACTGAGCCAGTGAATGCTTACAGCAAGGATGGGCCTGTCTGGAGATGCCATGTGTGTACTGATGTACTGCTGTTTGTAGACCAGGTCTCAGGAACACTCACATGACTAATGGTTGCTATTTTAGGCCTTGACAAAAGATTTTCTTAAGATATTTAGACCTGCCATGAGAGGTACTGAACAAATAATTAAAAAAAAAAAAAAAAGTCAGTGCTGGTTTGGAAATGATTAGTTTCCACAAACTTTTATTGAAAATATGGCAGGATTTTGACGGGTCTTTGCCATCTCTCCTGCTAGACTACTCATGAATCCAAGCTTCTCAGATCACCAGCTAAGGATACCAGACCACAGGCATCCCAGCCCAGGACTTTCCAGTATCTACAGCTCTGCTCTACCATAAAGCTAATGTCCTACCAGCACTGGGGACTCCAGTCTGAGCCAGGATCTCAGATTTCTGGCTCCTTCCCCTACAGCTGGAAGCCAGGCAATTTTTAAAGCCATAGGAAGATTTCTTACTTCTGCTGAGAAAGCTTCCACAAGTCAGAAACCTAACCTTTCATCCTAGAAAAATCCAAAGATGCAGATTTTCAATGCTAAAATTTTCTTCAGCTCTTTTCTTGCAGAGCAAATTCCAAACACCATGGTGTCCTGAAGCACAACGTAAGCATTTGCAGCATATCACAATTTTCCCAGCACAAAAATGCTGAATTATTACTTGCTCTACTGGAAACTCACTTTCAGATCAGATCCATTTTTCAGTTGAAATGAGCACACATTTTCATAAATATACAGCTTTCTTGTTCAGTTGGGGTAGTGGGAGACTGCTTACAGGTGGATATTCTGTGTCAAAAACAATAACATACTTTTTCTGAATACTTTTTCAAAAGAATTAATCCAAAGCTTTTCTATTAACATTAATGAACACTATCCATTTAAACACCCTGTAAAGAGAAGAGAGAATGGACACTATCAGTGCAAGAATAGTCAGCAAGCCTTGCAAATTGCAGAAACCCTGAGGGAAATTCATGTTCTAAATGAGCCAGTGTGCGATTGAAAGTGACACATCAGGGAAACATATTCCATTCCATTTAAATTATTGTCTTTCTTTAGGCTCTTATGTTGTTTATGATGGATTATATTTTGTTTGCCAGAGATTCCGTGTTTTCATTGTTAGCAAGTGTACATCTGCTGCTTCAGCACTCCAAGGTACTAGCTTCAATTAGCGTAATATTCTCATTAAATTAAGATGTTTATAATGTCTACCATGCAAATGCAACAGGGGAAGAACATAACATAGGTCAGTTTGAGTATCTCAGTTAAATCAAAGGTACGGCCTTATAAAACACAAACGTGCTTTTATTAACGCTAATATTAGACATATCAAAGTCCTTTGTGTCTTTGGTTATAGCAGGGGCTAAGTACCAGGGGTACTATTAAATATATCTATTCTCCCAAATGTGATACCAGTCTGCCATCAAGAAGGAGCTAATACTTTGAAATGAAGGCAGATCTTATCTTCCCAGTTTTGGAGATACCAGCATTTTTTGCAATTTTAATCTTGAACAGTGCTCATGAGAAATCAAGCACAGTTATGCCTTGCCCCATGTTTGGGTTTGTATTTATGGAAGGTCTTTTACTCCTATTTTATTTCAGGCCTTTGTGAGTTGTTGAAATAATAGACAGTCCCCGGATTGCCCACTAAAATCAGGTTTTAGTCTCCCAGCTGGGCTTAATACCATTCATATTTGGCTTCTCCCTCATTCCACTGCTCCCTTTTCTTTCTCCCTCATACCACCCACACAGCCTCAGACCCAAAGTATACCATCACTAAATAAGCAGGGCAATAAGGAACAACCGCCTACTTGTAGCCCTGAACCTTTCCTCCAGATTCACTGACATTCAGCAAATAAGAAGCACTGCTTATAAGTGAGCTACAGGTGAGCTCATTCTGTGCAGATTGTTCTTGCAAGTCTGTATGCTAAAACTTCAAACACTGAATGGCTGCATTATAGAGGTATCAAAACTCTTCATCCAATTTGGTCCCCTGATGGAGAAGTTCCAAATATCTCACTTACCTCCCCAAAGTGACGTTGAATGCACACACATGCACACATTTCAGAATGATATCTTAAGCTGGGGTATAATCACTTATCACAGTCTTTCCCTGTGGAAAACTTATTACAATATTTGGTGAAAAAAATCCTGAACTGATATATATACCAGTATCAATATCAGTAGTAGTACTAGTACAGTCACTACAACTGTCAGTACACAGGGTGCATGTATCTTTACAGTTCACTAGGCTGTATAAGCAAAGGAACCTTGCAGAGAAACTGCAAGCAAAGTTAAATTTAGGAAGAGAGCATTGCCTGAAGTTTACATTTTATGCATTTTAAGCTGATATGGGTAAGTTCAGAAAACACATATCCAGTTTTCTGACTGACAGGACCACAGTAGTGGGGTCATATGCTTACTGCCTTCATAATGTTTATTTGCTTGTTGTTTGTTTGTTTAATCTTTTTAAGCCAAAAGCATAAACAAATACATTTATTAATCATGTTTCATAACTGCTTTATATCTTATAACCATCCCATGACCAGCTAAAAAATATCTGACTTCAAGGTTGTTATTGTACTCGTTCAAGTATTCATGAGTGTTTTATCAATATGAGATTTTGATCCTATTTTCATTTTTAGAACTCTAATATCATAACCTGAAAGACTCAGAGCAAAATTAATCTCCAGCATAATGTTACTGAACTGATTGGAGTCACAGTAGGAAATAATTTTGCCCCTAATAATTTCTAAAGGCCGTTCATTATCTGATCTAATTTGTTAAACATCACTTAAAATGGTTTAAAAGGAGAATTACTTTACGTAGAAAATATCAATCATTTTAATTTACTACCTTATTCAAACTGACAATTTCCAATATTTATTAAAAGAAAAATTAACAAATCAGTTCAATTAAAGTCAAAATGAAAATAAACTTCTATTTATGGATTGCAAGCAATTCAGCAAATAATGCTGGACCTCAGCTTGAATATGGTTCGTATAAAACTGGTTTCCCATGTAGTTAAACAAATTTGATGAGGACTCTCTAAACACTCAACAAAATCATGAGAATTACCATTTACTGCATGTAATGATCAGTCCTTTCCTAGACTTCAGAGAACATAGTGGGTTATTCCAAAAATACCTTTTACCTCAAAGGTACCAGAAACCTTAATGTCCTTTTAAAACCATGGACTAAACCAAGAAAAATACTTATGTTGCATGAGATTTCAATCTGAGCAACTAGTTCTCCACAGCCAAGCGTCTAAAAATGTTTTCATCTTTAGCCGGATTTTGTTAGAAAGAATTTGACTTCCTTGCAATCACCATGAAGTTGGTTTTATTGTCTCTCCTCGTCTCTAAATAATATTAACTACCTCTAAGTACCCTTTTTGAAAGAAATGTCTTTATCACATAATGATCCTGTGATCAAAGATCTCTAAAAATCAGGGATCAGATCAAGAAGGAGGAATCTCTAGAAATTTCTTTCTTGAGATTTAATCATGATGGGTATTGAGCATCTTACATGCTCATCAGTGCCTAATGTACTCAAGAGAATGTCTAGCCTGAACCTATTATATCACAGAAAATCAGTCCATTTACAGAGAAGACCCAAACCCTGCTGAGAATATACTGATTTTCTCTTCTTCTCCACCACTGCTTCAGGAAAATAGTGATGAACTTGCTGATCTGAACAATTTTCCTAAGACTGATAAGGACAGGAAGGATGAAGAATGCCAGCATCACTACTGAAGAGATGTTAGATGTGCTCATCCAAGAGTCACCTAAATTAAATGTTAAGACCTTCTTCCAAAACACATTATCTGCAGAATTACAGAGAAGCAGCCTACACAATGGCTTCTAACACACTCTGGAGCTCCAGAGCTGAAATGATTAAAGCTCATAAGCTAGTCCTGTAATGCATGTGAGAAGATATGAATCTTCTGTGGAACATGCGCAACAGTACATTTTTATCAGAGGGTTACATGAAGCTCTTTAAGGACTGTGCAAGGCCTGCAAGTTTTGTACAATATGGTTTCCTAGGCTAAGCCTACTGCTCTGACTAGTCTCACCTTAGCTGAGCTGGAGAAGATTTCTTCAAGAATAAGGGAAAAGAAAACAGTACAAAATCTTGAGAGTACTTACTAGATGAAAGTAAATTATGTTCAGTCTGTAGCAATCAGCAATCAGACTCCTAAATCTGCAGCTTTGGTGAAACATGTCTAAAAGAGGATATACTTATCTCAGTAATTGTGTAATGGTAGCCAGACAATGGCAAAAGAGGTGATTTTTCAGGGAACGTGATAAATTTTCTTCAAGAAATGGAAAATTTAGAGGAAATTGCTACAGTTGCTTGCGATACTTGTCTGTACAGCTCAAAGCCTCATAAATGCATTCAGAATTTAAGTTTTGTGTTTAAAGAGACTTTAATGATGTTTGATATTTTTTAACTTAGATTAGTAGTAGATACACTTGAGCCCAAATCCATTGCAATGTAAAGGGACAGCAGGTTGTTCTGCTTCATTTTTTTCACACTATATGGTCATAAATTCTCTTTATGGTCATAAGGTCTTATTTTAGATAATTTCTTCAGAGATTATCATAACAAACCATTTTGCTGACAAGTCATAACACATGTTACTTTCTTTTGAAATACATATGCAACGTAGATTCACACTGCATCCTTGTTTTGAAGGAATGTATATTACCATAAAAAAAAGGGGCTAGTTTTCTCCTTTACAATCTACAGTCTTTGATATCATTAATCTACAAATTTTACATTCCAACTGAATTCAGAAAATATTTCCATCTAGAACGAGAGAACATCTAGTTACAAACACCACTACCAACCATGCATGCTGCGTGATTCACAGAAGTGGTCATATCATGTGCTATGTATGTGTTGCTTACTTTGGAGATTAACATCTTAGTGGTCCCTCTATCTTGAAGATTTTTTTACCATTAACAGAATCAAAAAAAGCAGCTTGGAAAATTCCACTGCTTTTTCAGAACTGTCAGCCAGAATCCCCTGATCTTAAAGGCCATTAGATGAGAATAGATTACTGAGCAAGAGACAGTGCGGATAATGTTCCCTGGCCTTTAAAGAATCCAACATAAAAATCAGTGACAGATGCACTTTACAACTTTTTAGAGAATGAATCAGCCTACCTATTGCCTCCGGCCCATACAGTAACAATGACTTACTGGTTTTCTTCATCACTCATATGCCTTGTTATGGAGTCATGTAATTTACCACAACTTTCCATTCCTGAGTCTTGTTTTACAACCCACATAAACTCATTCCAAAGAGTCAGTCCAAGGCATAGATAAAATGGTTGAGTTTGCCTGTGACCTTGGAAGATCTAGGCAGATTTTCATGTTTGTTCTTTCCTTTTTACAGTTGCTGACTACAAATAACTTTGAAAATGAATACTTTTAATGTTATACATTAGAGTATGTTATGTTTTGCACGTCTTCAGTTTTTATTTCTCATTATTGGAGCCTAGGTACTTTTAAGGTGACAAACACAGCAGTTCTGTAAAAAAAAAGAAAAAAAAAGGGTTCTTTAGGAAGAACACCTCGGTTTCAGGCAAGAAGTAGACAACTGATATTTCTAAGCAACTAATTCAGTCAAACTCCACAGGAGTCTGAAAATGAGCATCTAAAATAACAGTAGCATATGAGGTTCTTGAGGTAACATTTTCTTTATAATGTTATTGCCTTGTTCCCCTGTGAGCAGAAATAAAAAGAAAACAGTGTCACATTTTGAAAGATTTTATTATATTGCATTAGCGACTCTCCTTTTAATTTACCATTTTTCATTTAAATTGTTAATATTGATTTTTATATATATACAATCCAGTACAAAAGTCACTTGTGGAAGGCTTTGTTCATAATTGCAATGACTTATCTTGGTGTGGCATTCATAACTGCAATGACGTATTGTACTAGAGAAGATGAATATTGATGTCACTGCATCGCGAATTTATAAAGTAACAAAACACTGTGCTGTACAGCACAGAACTCTCATTGTTCACCAGTCTAACTCAGTTGGAACAATGCCCGTTAGAACAGTTAGGTGATTTTCTTACTAGTAAATGGTATTTTTGCTGGGGCAACATCAGTCTACAAGCTCATGTTTTTCTCATATGTCACATCTGGACTGTGACATGAACAATTTTCTGCATAATTAATGTTAGCTTTACTGTATGTTATAGACAGCACAGCATAGTACGCACAGAGTTATATGGAAACAGCCATTAAGCAACATTCTGGGATGCTCTTCACACCTTCTGAGGTGGTAATCGTTGTCTACTTTAATTATAATATTTAAGTTTGATAGAGACGAATATCTGTATAGAAGTAAATGTTAAGGGAAGAGCATTACTGTCTTTATATAACCGTAAGTTAGTAAAAGATAAATAGAACATCGAAATTATTAGGTCTTTCTAGTATTACGTACAATAGTAGTAAAATAGGTCATTATTAGCAATTCCTACTGAACTTCAGGTATGTTTTTACCATCTCCAAATTTATTATTGTTGAACTCAAGGGCTGCATCAGCTTTATTGTGCTACGGACACCGTGAGAGTGTCATAGTCTCATGTCTGACTGCCCTTCCCATCTGCTTTCTGCTGTGCTGCATGAATTTCCATGGGACACTCCAGCCACACCGAGACGGAAGAGGCCTTATAGCTAGCTCCCTCTAGTGTCCATGCAGATACTGTCTGAATGACTACTCTGAAGTAATGCTTAAAATGTAAAAAACATTCACATCAGAACATTACATTTCAAATGAATCACAGCGTCATTAATGATACTAAGAAGGGTTTTAGGTTATGGAAGCTTTCAGCTTTTCAGACTACGAATTTTCATTTTAATTCGATGTACAGCGTTTTGTGGGACTGACAGAGGTAATGACAAAATCTTCACTGGTCAAGAAATACATACATTGGTCCAGCTGTACCCTCGACTAATAAATACAGTTAAACCATTTTGCTGCTAAAAATGACTTTATACAGTACCATACATTTCCATACCATACTGAAAAAAAAATAAGTATTTTATTCATTTAAATACACTTTATGGATCTTGTAAACCATACACCTTAGACTTTCCCAATAAGGAAAAGGCAGGCTTCTTAATATTAGTAGTAAGATTTTGTTCCTCAGTAATCTGCTCTACCTGAAGAAGTATGTTAATACATGTAATGATTCATATCAAAAGTCTTTTTATTAGATAATTAATTTTCATCATTATCATGATTGAGTTCAACTAATCACTCAAACCTAATTTCTATTTTTTCAATGAAAGTTAAAAGGGCAAACTGGTTTGTTATCAGTTGCCCTGATATATATTGATAACAAGACAGACTGGAAAATTAGGCATATAAAGAGGTGTTTTGATGAATACGTAGCAAAAGCATTTTTACTGAAAAGTCATAGATTTGCTAAATGGAAAAGTGAAACATAAAGCAGCTTCTTGCAACCTTATTCTTCTCAT
This sequence comes from Anser brachyrhynchus, assembly GCF_964034855.1. Classification (NCBI taxonomy): domain Eukaryota; kingdom Metazoa; phylum Chordata; class Aves; order Anseriformes; family Anatidae; genus Anser; species Anser brachyrhynchus. The sequence goes on from NC_137694.1 coordinate 110,736,213, forward strand.
GAACAGTTTGCATTTGTTTCATGAAAAATATTTTCCAAGTTAGGAAGCAAGGTAAAATAAATGAGTTGGAATCTAATATTTAGTTCTAACTGCAAAGATCCTTTAAACAGATCATATTTCATTTACCTAACAAACAGGGGCTGGTTTTCTTAATGGCTTGTCATGGAATCTTTTTTTTGTCTGGTTTTTATTATTTTTTTAAAGGTCTGGCACAAACAAAAATGTAGATTCTATTACTCATCAGTACTTTTTTATAATGTGAACAGATTCTTAACTGTAACTAACCAAATATATTTTTTCTTTGGAAAAATAAAATAGAGATTATTTTTTAAAAAATAACAATGCCAACTATTAGCTGAATTAGCTTGTCTTTTCAGCATAAACATTGCTTATTCAATTATAACGGTGATGGCATTTTGGCTGTGTTATAGCTAAGCAGTTGTAAATCTGGATCTGCCAGCCTATTTTTCCAGGGTAATACACTGGGGATCCTCAGTCGAGAGGATGTGCATAGGCTAGACTGGCAGAGTGCTGTTCTTCTAGATTTCATTTGGAAAGAATTTTAAGGAGAAAGGGGGTGCCATGGGAACACAGTCAGTAGGTGTGATAGGTTAAAGGTGGATCTACTTTTTCCTTGAATTTTTCTTCATTAGTGAGACAACACCGTTGGCATTGCCTTAAGTTCCATAAAGTGATTGAATTTTGTTTCACTGGATATCTTAGTATTTTCACAAATATTTTCATCTGATTTATTAAGCAAAAGTGATAGGAAAAAAATCTTGTATTTAGCACAGAGGTCCCGTGAGTCTAGACACAATTCTGAAAAGAAAAGTAAGAATTGAGGATGTGCTGAATGAAGGTGTTATTCTGTATTTACTTCTCTACTTTCTGTCAAACGTCAGGGAGAGACTGTAATCTTCCAAAAAACTAAACTCAAATAAATTTTAAATTCTTCACACACACAAAGGTATATTGCAATTCTGAACTCTTATCAAAACATGACATGATAAAGCATGCATAGGGGAGGACCTTACAGAATAATGCCTGGTACATTATCCCATCCAATGATAGAAATAATTCCATTCTACAGTTAATGCTGTATAGTTTTTGCATGTATTTTGGGATTATGAATACACTGCAGGCAATAAAACTATATGCTATCTCTTTCTTCCTCCAAATGCTTAGTAAAATAACAAATGTTCACAGATATTTTTGTTTCTAATTGGATTCCATCTAGGCCACCTACACAGAAAAACACAATTGCTGATGCCTGCAGCAACCACACTGTATAAATAGCTCTGGGAGTTCAATCAAGAGCCAAATGGTACAACAGGTTTCACAAATGCATAAAGGTGAAATGGTCAATCCCCCAATTTCCAAATTGTTTATGCCTTTGAAACACTAGGATAGGATCAGGAATTGAGAGGGGGACAGAAGGGAGAAGGTCAATTTTTGCAGTTTCTTTTGCAGTTATCTTTGTAATGGCTATAAAATATGTTAAATAAATGTAGCAATACAAATTATAGATGATTACATGTGATACTTACAGTAAGTAATATGTAATTATAATAGAAAGTGAGTATAAAATAGATTTGAATGACACACAAAAGATATTGCTGCAGTAAGAAAGTCCAGTACCTTATAGTGAAATCAAAAGTCCTTTGATAGCATGATGTTGTTTGAACAGCTAAAATGGATTGTGATTCCACTGGGTAGGTGTGCACTTTAGCATCCCACATTGTATTAAAGAAAATAAAAAATCAGGAAGCAACTGCCATCAAGAAAAAATCTTCAAATAGATTTTCTCTGCTGGTAAAATTACTACTTACATTTTCCACTTTACAGAGAAATATAAAGCTGTGCATTTGTATTAGAATAGATTTTATTCATGCCAAGAGATAACTAGATTGCTAGATAAATAGATATTAGTAGAAAAATGCACAAATATTCTGTGTGTACATACACATACGTCTGAGATACAAGAAAGCTTCAAAAAGACTACAGCATGAGGCATCCAAAGGTTTATAAACGTCAAAATGAAGATTTTCTGTTAAATTGGCATCCCTCACTGTTTGCCATGGCAAGTGGTGCTATCTGGAGGTGTCTGCTGATTATCCTAGCACTTTAAAATCTCTCAGATCCCTTCTTGTTATAGCTTCCTCAGATGCTTCAAGTTAAAGCAATCACCTACTTTGCAATCTGGAAGGACTAGACTGAGCTAGTTCATACCATCTTAGAAATATAAACAAACTGGATTTTGCTAACCCTCCCAAAATAGAAACAAAGAGGAGAGCAATAAAGGGTCAGGCAAATTGGCTAGGGAAAAGACAAAGGCAGGAGATATTTTACATTCGTGACTTACAGATCCTTCCTTATCTTTCCTTGAGGAATGCTTATAGAAAGGAGCTACCTCCTACTCAGCCAGCAGCAGAAACTACCAACCTATGTAATCACTAAGTGGAAGTAGCTGTAGTCAGCCTTGCTTACTGGGTCTTCCCATATGTATGTGGACCAGCATATACACTTTGAGACTTTTCTCAGTTATACAAAATTTCATCAACTGTGGGGTTATTAAAAATAAAATAAAATGAAATAATAAAATAAAATAAAATAATAAAATAAAATAAAATAAAATAAAATAAAATAAAATAAAATAAAATAAATAAAATAAATAAAATAAAATATTAGTTGATGGCCAGATTTAAAAACAAATCATATAAGAGTTTTGCTACCAAGCATGGAAGTGTTGATTTTTCTCAGTGAAACATTTAAGATCCTTTTAAAATGGCAAATGTAATTTCCCCCTATTTACATTCTGGGAAATGACATAACCACGTAGCTGTATCTCTTACAGAAATAAAATTGACGCCCAGCACGGGCATTTTTACCCAGAACATTTTAAGCCATGAAATCTTCTCAGAAACTGAAAACAGGATCTTAAAACAAAAAGAAACAGGTCTTAAGCGCTGACCCTGCCTACACACACCACTTGCCAAAAGCAAAAAAAAAAAAAAAAACAATTGTTCTTCCTCTCACATTCATAGCTTGTGCTTAAGGTACTTGTACTGTATTTGTGCATATAAAATGAGTTTTACCCAATGAAAATAAAAACCTCCTATGAAAAAAACCCCCTGGCAACTGCAGTTGAGACTGGTGTCCTTAGCATCCAAAGAAGATGAGTTCCATTAGGCATAAGCAGTGAGGCCCCACCAACTCCTAGGATACTACTTGCAATAACACTTCCTTCCTTGCCTCTGTCACTCACCCTTGCAAAAGTCTCATATATTTTTTCCTCTGCTTCTTTAAGCAATGTAGTACATTCTCTTCCACACGCCCCCCCTACAGTTTATCTTCTTGCTAATCCTCCTAACAGAAAAAACATTGTCATATTCCCTCCTCTTCCATATGAGCATGGTTTCCCTCCACTTCGGTTTTCATTCTTCTCTTCACCCTCAGCAATCTGTTTGTGCAGTCTCTAGCATACTGGACATACGCTGTCCCTCCTGAAGGAACTCAGTCTCACAGTGAATAGGGGAGAAAAAAAGGAAGCATCTGCAGAAAATAGTCTGTTCAGCACATGGAGCCCAGGAGGGCTTGAGCTCAAATTACTCTGTGGGATATTGTATGTATACATGTATATAGGAAAAACCTCTAACGTAATTAGAGCAGGCTCAGGCAAGATGACTCACAAAACAAACTGCCAAATTCTTAAGCATTCTTCTAAGTGCTTGGAAATTGATAATCCTCTAGGCTTATCATATGGTCAAATTAGAGCCCATTTCCTAGTGGCAGTAAAAACTGGTGATCCCAAGAGATCCTCTTCCAAATTTCAACCCTTCTTCAAAGTGCAGAAGTACGGTATCTGCACTACATCTAGGTGAGACCCTGGTAGTGCTGCACCTGGCATACATTCCTTCAGTAGCACAGAAATTATACTATTCTCTCATTAACTTGGTTAAGGAGCTGTTTGCATTTTAATTTTTTTTTCAGAATTTTAATGTGAAGAATAGATGGGGAGAATTTTGCCAGTCCATTAGTAAATTTTAACATTATGAACTTGATCAAAGAAGAAAAAAATCATTTCCTAAACAGCTGAAAATATGATGGAGATACAATTTATTTTCTAAATAAGGAAACGATTATGGAGTTGAATGTTAAAAGTGGTTCATTCTTCCACTAATACAACACTTTAAATTTAATGTTGCTACTGCATTTACTCTGGATTCTAGCATGCATAATGAGACCTAAAACCTTTAAAGTGACTCGTTGTTGAACTGAATTGGCTTTTAAAACCATCAAAACTATGTAAATTGCAAAGCAGTACAAGAAAAGCAGAAAAATAGAACCAAAATGCTGTGAAAAGAAACCTGTGCGTGGTGCTCCTGCCATCTTGTGGCTCTTGTGCATACAGTCCTATGAATATTAACATATTCATTTATATATTTAAACTCTTTCACTATTAATTCTCCTACTGCCTACTTGTGGCACAAGTCCTGCCAATAACAATCATACAAACATGAACTGTTCAGACAAGGCCTAACCACATGTTGAAATAAAACTGATATGTACCACAACAAAACATCTAGGAAGAGAAAGAATTTTTTTGTTTGTAGACATCTTTTACCCTCGTGTGAGCTCTGGCCATGTTTACCCAGAGAAAAAAATACATTTTATCACATATATATAGATACATGTATAATAAATATATGAACTTATTAGTATATAAGAGTATATTTAATATGTATTTCTCCCAGAAATGCATGCATCTATACATATACATATATGCACACAAAGACACCATTTTAAATGTATGCATTTAAATATCCATCATTCTAAATTGAACCTGAAGATGTGAATAGACAAAGTACATAACCAGCCTTACTTATTTCACTTTCACCTCTTCCTAAGAGAATCAAGACATATGATTTCTTCCCCCACAATTGCATCTTCGAGGAGCTACTGCATCAACTCAATCTGACCTGAACTTATACCATTCAGCTCAATTCAACAAACTGTCATGTTTCTGTTCAGATAGATTCAATCTGAAATGAAATATTAAGCTTCAGTTTTCCCAACTGTAAAGCAAAACATTGCAGCAGAATTGAAATTTAAGCACTGAAGGAACTTAAGATTTCAATTTTGAAGACTCCATTTCGTTCCATGCATTGTGGCCAAATATGATTTGCCATAGAAAGTCTTAACAAATCTAATCAAAAGCCACTAGCCAATCAATGAGTATGAACAGAAACTGTTGACTTTCTTCACTTCACCTTCAGATCCCAACCACAGAAACTGTCAATGCTTCTCTGTCCTGAGAACTTCAAGCCTGACAATCAACGCTTACAAAGTTCACTGACACCAGTGCCATAGTGCTTACACGCTCTCCCCAAAATTAGAGAAAGAAATTAGAAAGAAATTAGAAAGAGAGCAATGGGTGGTCAGGTTCTTGGGCCCCGAGATGACTTCTTGAACAGAGGCTATGACATGGGATTTTAACACATTGTACTCTGCAAGGAAGGTACATGCATTTTCTGCTGCAGAGGAGGAGTAAAGGACTTACCATTCCATCCTGGCCATATCTTAATATATTAAATATGCTTAATTTTTATGTGGAGGGGCAAACACACAGAACACTGTCTACACCACTCAGCTGTACCCCTGTCTCTTTCTGGTGTGTTAGGAAAACTAAAAGTTGCAAACTATATTTGGAGAGAAAAGATTGAATCAGCATCTTCAGGATAGTATAGCCATTAATACCATCTAAGAAATGATAACATAGTAAAGAAATTTCAGATGTTTACTGAGGGAAAGTTGCTGCTAATTCACTGAGAATTGCTGGATGTCAAGCGTCCCAAGTAGTTAACAGCTGTGGTAACTTCTTGTTCATACCTAGGCTGAATGCTTAAGATGGAAATTGAGGAATCAGTTTAACTTGACTCTGCTTTGGAGTGCTCTACCATCAGTCAAACCAGTCCCAGCACTAGGACTGTACTGGCTTACCTGACTGAAAAAACACAGATCAGCAAATCCCACTGCACTGGCAGTGAAACAGAATGGCTGTCTGGGACTGCAATTTTTTATAATTTTATAAAAAGCACTGTAAAGCAAATGGTGAATTGAAGGTGTGCTAACAGAAAAAAGTGACTTTGACACGTTATCAGTAGACTGCTTTGCATGAGGAGTGTTCACTGTGTGAATACTTCTCGCTTTGATCACCTAATAAAGCTTTGCCGTGGACAGACGAGTATGTTCTGCAGATTTGTAATTCTCAGTACCCATAGATCACTGAATGTCAGTAAAAACAATACTGGTGAGTCTTACTTTAAAGGTTTGTATTTCTCAGGAAAAGATTTTTTTTCATTTTTATTTTCTTTCGGAATTATAGAGTTACATAGCTCGTAAGCGACCTCTGGAAGTCATCTGGTCCATCCCCCAGCTTAAAGCAGGGTGAACTTAGAGAAGGTTTCTTTCCTAATTTATGAACACCTCTAAGGATGAATATTTCACAGCCTCTTTAAGCCACTTGTTCGAGTATTTTAACACCCTTATTGCATAATAATAATAATCGCCATCACCATCATCTAATTGGGATTTCCTATGTTGCTGTTTGTGTCCTTTAGCTCTCATCCCATCACAGCTTGTGTTTACAGCCCACTCATTATCTCAACTGCCTTCCACTTTCCAGCTTTCTCCAGTATGTCCATGTCTTTCTTGTACTGGGGAAGCCCAGGACAGGACATGGTAGTCCAGCACAAATGCTGAACAGAGGGGAATAAACATTATTTCCCTCAACCTGATGACTACACTTTTGCTAACACAGCCCAGGATATGGCTGGCCATTTTCCTGAAGGTGCACACTGCTCATTCTTGTTCAACATGTGTTCACCTGCACTCCTTTCATACCAGTTAGGCTGCTGTACTAGTTACATACATACTAGTTAGCCTGTTCCTCCGCATGGTGTTAGGATGACCCAGTCTCGTCATTTGCCTTTGCTGAAATTCATCAGGACTTTCCAGTCCATTCGCCCATCCTGACAAGGTCCCTTCTGGATAGCAGCCAGTTTTCCATCTACCTTATAGTCTATCTATCCTTCACCAGTTTGGCTACAAGGGTACCATTGCTTATCATTGTAGACACCATGTTTGGCATCTAATGATCCTGAAGTTGGGAAATCAGAGTGTAAACAACTGTTGTGCAGCCTTTCTGCCTCTGGAAGAGATAGGAATTGTATCTTGAATCTTGATTACAATACTTAAAACAATTCTTTGGATATGCAGAAGAAAAAGCAACTGATGAATTTCAGATGAAGGGTGCAGTTTTAATGGTAGTCACTGTTCAAAAATATGCATATGGGTAATATCAGATATGTTCAGGTATTTAAAGAATAACTCACTTAAAACATTTGATATATAATTGCAAGGTCAAGTGAAGGTGAGAGTTTTCAGGTGCTCTGAGAAAGACTGATAATGATTTTCCCACTATCAAGTCTGTTTCCAGTCACTCATTCACTCATCTTTCTGAAGATCTTTTCTAACTGTCTCCTCTTGGCCTGTTCAGAAATTTTTGCAGAAAATCTGAACAATTTCAAGTGTGAACTTGTTAAAAATAAATTAACTTCTTCCATTATACGAAAATAATAACCTTTTACCTTTATTTGAATCTGTTTAGCATACAAATTCCTGGGGGGGGGGGGGGGGGGGGGTGCAGGGGAGAAAAAGAAAAAAAAAGGTTAAACATGGAATAAATGCATCCTACAGATAAGCTGGAATTGGATGAACTATGATAATTGAAAATTAAATAATTGAATAATACATTAGATCCAAGGCTCCAACACATTTTATTAGTAGAAGACCAAACCTAATTATCAGAATGAAGTGTGGGTATATGTGCTTTCCATATTGCAACAGCGAGTACCAGAATTACACCCATGCACCAGGATGTACCAAAACCAGAATCCCATGGAGCTGAGAATTATCTACACAAGACAGACTGTCTCTGCCTCAGAGAACTAGCACCTAAGAACAAGGCAAAAGAAAACAGAAAGAAATAGTAAACACTTTCTAACACTGGTAATTGGAAAAAAAAATCCAAAATAAATAACATATTAAAACAGAATAGGTTCCCTATCAGGGAATCAAATTTCCATGACCAGGTTTCTCTGACATTAGAGAATACATGTGAAACCCTACAGTAAAATAGAAGTTTTAATTCCACTTCAGTGCCAGTCCACACAGAGAATGAGTTCCTAAGAGTTCATTATCAGTTCCTTTTATCTCAAATGCCAGAACTATGAGTTATTGATTTAAAGATAGCAACCCTGCTGATAATTATGTATTGCGATAGGGCCTAATTTCCTTTTTTTCCTCTCTCTTTGTCTGGTGTTTTAAGACCTTGAAGATTATGCATAAATGTATATTTTTAAATGACTACTGTAAAATTAATCACACTAAAATTAAGTAATGTGAGGATTAAAGTGGTATCGGCCACCTTAATTCCACAGTCCTGCTTGAGCATTGTAATAGTCTTAATTATATCACCACATGCTATAAGAACTTCTACCATTCTCAGTGTATAGTATGAATTGTCCCTGGGATAAATTCAGTGATTTGTACTGAAAGAAACACTTGTTCATAACACCTTTGTTTCATTTATCACTGACACTGGGAGGTGTAAACTGAAACAGGAGACAAGATATTCTTTTGAGTAAGACAGGTGAAATCTATCCCACCAAATTACACTTTGTCCCTGCCCCTCTTACAGAGACTCTCATCAGCTAAGCAGAAAAGCTTTTAAAATATTTTCTCAGGTGACTACTGATTATGAGTTTCTCATTAAATGGTTGGTTTGAAATTCTGCTTTAGGGGTCAAAGTTGAGGATTTGCAGAGGAAACTGAAGTTGGTAAATGCTATAACTTCAGTCTGAAAATTGCTAATAGTAAGTGTTCTGATAAAAATTAAGCTCCAGATAACCTGAAGTGGGTATCTAAGACTGATAGGTATTTTACATCTAAGTTATTTTGTGCCTTAGTTTTTCCTCTGTAAAAAGAAACCAATATTTGTTGTACCTCTAAATTTGCAGTATTAAATAAATAAATTGATTACTGTGGAATAATCAATGTTATATGAGTTAGTATTCTGTCTTCAAGGACAGACAATTAGAGTAAACATTGTATTGATCCATGTGATGATATTAATATAATAAATAGCTTCTCATTGAGTAAGTATCAATTGGGAACAATTGAAAACAAGCCAAATACCTCAATGAAAACATACACAAGGACCTTGTTCAAAGGTAAGTTTGAAATTCACAAAAAAAGTAATAATAATAATTTTGGTATTTCTTAAGCTTGAAAGACAATTTTGCAGGAGAAACGTTCAGTATTTTTAGTATTTAAATTTTAGGTGATCCTATTTGATCTAGTCATTGAGTGAATCAAAAAATACAGAAAAAAAAACTACTGCTTTTCAATAGTGAATACATTTATACTGCTATGTTGCAATCAAACTGGAATTTGTTTTTTAGTTCAGCTCTTGAATGGGACAAAGTGATAATTATAGCTTATCAGTGACATTTGTTAACCATGAGAGTTCCAAATACATCACTTCATTTGATTTAGTATTTCTTGTTGTGCAAGGTTGTTTATTGCCTGATTGATGTCTGTAGTCTAACCCACTGATAAGAGCTATGAAAAGTATCAAAGTGTATGGCTTTATTTTTGTGCTGTTAATGTGCATTTAAACAGATAAAAACAATCACTGCGAGATCCACAGATAATTGCACTAGATAAGCTACAAGTACAAATTTTTATTTATATGTCTGCGCCTATGTTGAGTAACAAGAAAGCCTATAACTTTGTGGTAAAGGGAACTTCTGTGCATTAATAACATTAGAAGTTGATTTTTTAGAAACTGAATTTCCATCAGCTTATGAAAAACGCAAAAGACTGCCAAGTTCAAAAATAGTCTTTCATATATCAGAACTATTTGTGGTATGCTTGTCTATGGCAGATTGACTTCAATCCAGCTAACCAAGCTGCCTTTTAGTGATACTTTACTTATGATTAAGCCCTTACTCACTTGTTGTACAGACTGTTTAACATTTATAATGAAATTTTATTAAAAAGGTTGCTTCTGTGGTTCAGCCACCTTTTTTCTTTTTTCAAATTACTAATTACTACAGGGGAAATCCTTCCTACACTGATAACCGAACGTTAAAAAGAACAGTTGCAGACTAACCAGAAATATTCATCTCACTCCAAAGTTAATCTAGACCTATAATCCAAATAAAAACTTTCAGACCAAAGTATCAGAGGTTAAGCTGCTAAATCTTGTGCTTGAATAAAATTGGTGCATCTTCATGGCCACTTATTAGCAAAAAATAATTTTTAAAACACTTTTGTAGGGAACTTGCCTGAAATTTTGGTTCTACTGATCATAGACTGGCAAAATTATATGAAACTAAATCAAGGTTTTATGATTAAAAATGTGAGGCTTTTTTTTTTCATAATAGGTAATCACTTATGTTGAACAAAACTGTCAACATGAAAGGTACTTTTGCTAAGATGGAGGTCCATTATTAAATTGTGGATAAGTATTATTTTTCTGCTTGAGGGATTGCTTAGTTAGAAAATTCATCAATTTAAATTGATAAAATCCATTTAAATCCATTTAAAAATCCATTTAAAATAAAATCCTTTTAAAACTTATGAGGAAAGAACGTAACAGCGACTTTCAAAGGAGAATTGCCTTAATGAGGGAATTCTATTTTGATAGCCAGTTGGTAAAGAGGAAGGCTAGGCCTGGAAAGAAAAAAGTACTGTGAAAGTCCCAGACATGAGGAGGAAGAAGATAAATCACAACATATGAAAAGAAGCATCCTAAGAGGGACTGGAAATTGACCCTGCACAACCAAGAAAGAAGGAGCTTCTGGTTTTTGGAAATTGTTCTGTGCACAATCCTTTTACTGACCTGTGGTTGATACTTCAGAACAAGACTTCCTTCTCTTTCAAAAACTTTAATTAGAGCCCCACAGAATCATTTTTCTCTGGTGTATGTAGCACAGTGGTGAATGCATGCAGTTATGCAAAGGACCTTTATGCTCAGAAAGTTTTAAAAGAAATTTAGCTAAATGTATTTCACAATTGCTAGTAATATATATAAAGGGAAAACACTAGGGGTTTCAGGACGGGAAAACAAAGGAAATCAGCAAAGGCTGGTGAGTTTTCTCGAAAATCAAGGAAGGAAGACACTGAAGATGCACTATACTGAATGAAAGGGAAATAACTTGAGATAGACTTTGCAGAGATGGCTGGAAGAGCTTTGATTTCAGTGAGACAGGCATAAAAAGCGTTGACAGAAGCCAGAATCTTTCACTGTCAATTGTAAACTTTTCTGACATTCAGTAGTGATAGCCTTATATTTTAGTCCAAAGCTAACAACTAGTTGAATGTGTAGCTACCAGATCTGGATGCTATTGCCCCCACCGTGTCCTATGTGATGCAAGGTAAACCCCCAGTGGAAGCTTAGAGAGTTCATTTTGCAGATGCAAGAGACCTTGCTGTACCTCGTTCAGCAAACTATATTGAAGAAGCATGGCTACAATTTGTGTGATATCCCTATCCACTGTTGCAAGAGAGAATACTCCAGCATTGCCTGCCGTCTTATTCAAGTTGTCATGTGGAATGACCAACAGAACCAAATTTCTTCTCCATTCTCTTAGAAAAAGAGGGGAGCAATGCAAATTAAAAATTTGCTCAGGGATAGCTGCCCAAATCCCACTGAGCATTTGTAGACAGCAAATCTGCAGTAGTTGGGGAACAACTTGGACCGCAAACCTAAACTTGTCTCCCGCAGAAAGGAATTCAGAATATGTTTGTCCATTAGCCCTATTGGGAAAAAAAAATAAAAAATAAAAAATCTAGGGCCAAGAAAGCCTATATTCCTACACTAAGTCATCTAGATGACTTCTACAGCCAGTATAGAAAGCCATAGCCAGAAAGTACCAATTAATTCCATCTTTAAAAAGGTCAATAAGAAAGTAAAGTTGAATCAACAACTAACAGGACCTATCTTTCTCTATTAGTTATAGAAAAAGTCCACGTTAACAAATTCTGTAAAATAATTCTTATGCAGAGCAACCAGCCATCTCTGTTAGGCACCCACACTTGGTAAAAAAAAAAAAAAAAATTACATGTTTCCTCATTGCAAGAACCTTTTCATTCATCTGTTGCTGTTCCTCAGTGATCACTATGATCTCCTCGAACATCACTTCTACTACTGTATTGCATGGTTACATGGCATTTTATAATTTTATTCTTTCTCCAGTATCAAAAAATGTCTGCCACTTATTATTGTAAGTGGATTGTAAATGAACAGTTTGACACCAAATGTCAGATTTTTCTGGAGGCAGGGCTCTGGCAAGTGGCAGATGTTTTAATTCTGCACTTTTAGGTATTCCAAGATGATCAAAAACTCAATATACAAAGAGTAACGAGCAGTTTGGCACTAAAATGTTCCTAAAAATTGAAATATTCCCAGTTTCTTCCTTGATAAAGATTGATATAACTCTGTTTGGAAATCCCTTAAAGACATGATTTTTCCCTACCTTTTCTGTTATTTCCTCATTCTCTGAAGTAGAAATATTAACCCTCCTTTTTAATTTTCTTTCTTCAGTTCATGTGAGTATTCAGTTTCTTTTCCAGTCAGGAGACTGAAAGTGCAAACAAAAACTATAAAGAAGAAGAAAACAACTCGAGTAATAGTTTCCAGGACTGGAGGGGGAAGGGAACAATTGGGTATAACTATGGTGTTGGTTTTTTTTTTTTAGAATTTCTGTTCTCACTTTCTCCAAGACTTTTTCAAAAAAGAAATACCGTATAAACATTACATTTTTAATAGATGTTAGTGTTCATTACTTTACTTTCAGCACAAAGAAGATTTAAGGATTAAAAACACTATGCATATACTTCCAAGTTAAAGAAAGAAATGACTACACTGAAATTACAATATAACTCCATTGCTGAATGTGTGGTTTGCAGCTTTTGTTTTCCCTCAGGAATTTAATGCATGCTACTTTAAATTATAATTTAATACACTTCATCATATATAACCTATTTTTTTTATCATAGCTCAAATAGTTTTTCACTTTGTATGTACTACCAGAGGTATGCATAACAGAAGTGAAAAGTCTGATTAATACTACTATCGGGAGTGTGTGCTGATCTCTTATATCCAGAGAAGTTGTAGGTTATTTCCAAGCTGATGTCATTTGTAGAAAAAAAAGCATTTTTAAAATGCCTAACATGATAGGGAAATTTATAATCAAAATACATCTTCCCTGATAATGTTTTTATGCAGATTATCCTACCTGACCCTTTTTGCCCCTTTCATTCTGCAAAATACTTCAGGACCCTGAAAATAGGTATGACATACATAAGAGGTCAAGACTGCATTATGAAAGACATATAAAAATAGTACTTAAAGAGGTCTGTACTTTAATAGGTAAATCCGAATTATATCTGTGCACTGCTTATCTGAACAGAAATTATTATTTTTCTGACAGCCATCCACAATACTTATTTGAGCTATGAAATAATCACAGCCTTCACAGCTTGTTAAAGATCACAGAACAACCTTTCCATCATTCGTGTTTGTTTCTAGATAGGTGTTAGCAAACAGGCAGCATGGAGATGCTGACCTAAGGCCAAGGGCTCTCTGTAACAGCCAGGTCTCAGATCTCCACTGCAGCCAGGGACACTCAGGCATCTTCTGCCCTGGACACCAGGCATTTCCCCGGGGAAGTGGAGAACTGGATCCTGGCCCTGCTGCGACCTTGCTGGGGCTCATGACCCCAGGGCTGGTGTGAGCTTCTGGGCCCTGGAGCAACTGGAGGAGCCCAAGTTGTAGGCAGGGCTAAGCAGGAGCCTCCCCTCCCAGCAAAGTCTTTACATCTTGCAGAGGTCTGGGTTCAGCAGGGATCTGCTGTAGAGCGATTTAAGTGCTGTGGGAAGATGGAGGAATTTCAGGAGACATATACCAAGCCCAGGGATAGTAACTGAGAAAGGCACATGACATGAGAGATGTGGGATGGGCAGGTGCAGCCACAAATGGGCAGTGAGCATAGGGTGGGTATGATGGGGAAAGTGGACCTGTGTCACTGCGGTTGAGTAGAGGGGACTGTGGGGAGATCAGTGCCCACACTTGGGCAGTGCCTCAGGAGGGTCTGTGGAGGTGAGGCCCTGCACAGCCAGACACCATGCTCCCTGGGAGCAGCAGAAGCAGGGTGCCCACCTAAGGGACAGGAGTCAGGAGTTGCAGGGAGATCCCCAGTCAATATCCAGGCACCTGAGCAAGGGAGCAGGACAGACTCACAAGCAGTGCCCATGTCCTCCCAAGAAGCCAGACCATATGGCAGCACTGTGGCAACAAGGCAGGTCTGGATTCAACCCAGTGAGTCAATCGCAGTTGTGGCCAGGATCAGGTCCTGCAATTGCTGGGCAAGTCCCTGGTGGTGAGGCTGTGCCTGAGCCAAGCCGGGGAGCCAGTCCACAGACTGAAGGCTCGATCAAAGGGCTGTATAGACAGGCAGGGCCAAGGCAGTTCTCCACCATGGCTCAGGAAGGCGTGAAGGGCTCGGGCTGACCTTAGAGGTCCTTGATGGAGGCTGCAGGTGAGACTGGCAAGGGCCTTTATGGTTTATTAGTGCAGTTAGCACCCTCCCTGAAAATGCGAATTGTGAATCAGAATGGATAGAGCTGTGCCAGACTGTGGTTTTACAGGTACATGTAAACTATGGTTTTGTATAGGTACAAAACTAAGTACTGGCATAACTGTCCCTACCTAGAGCAAAATAGAAACATGATTGTTCCTACCTGAAGAGGCATTCTCAGGAAGCACAAAAGACAGTTCTTAAATTCAAACCTTATACTTCTCTAAGCAGTACCTTCTGATTTCTCTGTAAAAAGCTGTATTACAGAAACTAGGAGAGAAATGGACTTAAAGAGAGTCCATTCACCTGCCTTAAAGGCTGTAGCATTATACTTATACCATTTCTAACAGCTGTTTTTAAAAATCTTTGGTGACGTCTTTCCATAAGGCTTTTGCCTCAAAGCTATAAGGTTCATGCCTTCCTGGAAGACATCTGTTTTGTGTGTTTGTGGTTGTTTTGTTGTTGTTCTTTTTAACTTTTAATAGTTTACCCCAGTCTCTTTGACTTCAAAGTCTGTTACTTCTCGTCTTGTGTGTCAACGATATAGAGAAGAGATTATTTCTTTCTTCTTTCTGTTAGTTTCTTACATTTTTCAAGACTGTTACCAACTGATACCTCTGTCTTCTCTTCTGTTGATTAAATAACCCCAGGTCATTCAAGTATTCATCATACGTGACATGCTTTAAGATGTGGACCACTTGCTGCTCATTTCTGGATTTTCTCCAATTGTTCTGTGTTCTTCATGGCACGTGATGCCCAACATTGAAAGTATTACTCTGGTTGATAAATACATACACACTAAATGCTAAGTATATAATGAAAACACCAGAAAGTTTAGTTTCAGGACGTAACCTTGCATTTGTCTTTTCTGCATTTCACCCTTCTTTTCCAGGTTGTTTCTCAAGTTTGTCAGGAGCACTTTGAATGAAGTATGCTTCTAGTGTACTTGGTGTCATCTGCAAGTTTAAGAGTCATATTCTCTATTCTTTCCTCATAGACACTAATAAAAATAGCAAATAGGCTACTAAAACCCTGCTCAATATAGCCTTCTCTTCTGGTGATGAATGACTAATTAATAATCTGTGAGAACAGTTTTCCATCCACCTTTGTACCCACTCTATAACAGTTTAATCTAGACCATTTTTCTCCAATTTGCTTGTGACAATATCATGTGAGAAAGTGTCAAAAGCATTACTTATGCCAGGATGTAATATCAAACACCTTTCTGAGCACAAAGCCATGTTCGTCTTTGTGAGTGAAGCTACTTGACACAATTTGTTCTTAATGAATCTATACAGGCCATAGATTATCTCCTGTTTTCTTCCAGGTGTTTATAAATTATTTCAGTACTTGTTTCAGTATTTTGTGTTAAGAAGAGTCCCAGAGTCTTTTTTCCTCTCTTCATGAAGTACTCACTGTCCTGCAGATTTTCAAGTACCAACTGCTTTCTAAAAGTTTACAAAGGTAACTGTGAGTGGGTTTGAGGTCATGTCAAGCTTGTTCTGTAAGTGTTTAGTGAGGAACTCCACTGAGCCAAGATGATTTGAAAGACAGGTTAATGTTTTTTAGTAACTCTCATCCCCCGTTCCCTCAAATGTATCTTATTTGTTTCTGGTATTAATTCTGCTGGCCTATTGTAAAACATCCCTCATTAGTCACTAAGGTCACCCATCGCAAAGATAAGTTCTTGATCTAATCTCCATCTTTGCCCAGCCTCAAAGGACAGTTTAGTTGTGCATCTGAAACTCCCTGACCATAGCCTCCACCAAACCTTGCTGGCACTGACCCAGGTGGAGGCACAAACCCTGCAACCACTGGTCCCATAAGCTTGGTCCCATAATCTACTTCTTTTTCCTTTAGCTAAATAGGTTAAACCTGTCTGTCGTGCTTTTAGATACCCAAGTGTTTGTTTGGGGGAGGGGAGAAAGGAAAGAAAGAAAGAAAGAAAGAAAAGAATAGTGTCTTTAACATCAGTAACTTAGGCAAAATATTTTATCCTAAATAAAAATCCCTTGAAAGTCAAGGACACAACAAATATAATTGTTCTTCCATTCCCAGCAGAGGCAAACCATACCTACCCATACTCTAGAGGAATGAAAGTTAAAGACTTCTCAAAATGAACTGAGGAACCTGATGCTTTTCTTCAGAACTGCTGTAAACTGAAACATCATTAATAAATTTTCATCTCCAATCTGAATAGTTGACTTGAAACAAAGGCTGAGTTGCAACGAGTGCCTGGTGTACCTTCACAGGACAAACATCCTGTTCACCAGTTTATTAGCTATGTCTATCCTGAGAGCTTCCACATACAGAGTTGCTCTACAGGTGTTTCAGCTTCACATCAGGATGAGACAGAGGGGTTTTTGAAGGAAAAGGAGACACCCAGAAAAAGCAGGAAACACAGTGTATTCTGGCATGCTTCAGTGCACTCCTGATCATCAAATTCTTCAGTATGGTTTATCAATAGACTAGGATTGTAGCACACAACTGGGTGTTCACCTGCTTCTCAGATTCAGTCTTGCAATGCAATTTACTTTAGTTTGCTTCTAAGACATTTTCTTTATCTATCCTAGCTTTTAGAACTGATGTCCTAGCTCACTTAGCCTTCTTGAACCAAAACCAAGCTCCATCTCCTTAGAAGTGCCAGAATGGTATTTACAGAGGCTGTTTTAAACAACGCTATTTTGATTTCTTTCTGTTTCTCTTCTCCATGTATCTCCTGTAGCATCCACACATGACTGTTGAATCTCAAAAATTCTTTAGAAGCCAATTCTTCAGATGCCCAATCTCCAGAGCCAGCTTGACAGTCTTTCACAGTCACTGAAATGTTGATGGGAAAGAGTAGGAAATAATTCAAGGACTCTAAAGGGGTAAGATCATACAGGATTTCATCAATTTTGTTTCTGATAAAAAGAGAGAGGTTGGCAATAAAAGGAAGAAAAAAAAAATCAAGGGTGGAGATAAGGAGAACAATAGTAAAGTAAGAAATAAAAGATTGCATTGAAGTGGTATCTCTGGACATGAAACCCAGTAGGGAAGAATTATTCCTTGGCCTGAAAGATGAAAAAGCTGATGGAGGATGGAACAAATTGTACTGAAGGAAGAACTGGATTTCTTTCAAAACTGCACAGCAGCAAAAGAACAAAGACAAAGGAGTGGGCACTAAGAACTGAGCCAAGGCTCAGGATTAATGGGATGGTATCCTACACTGAGAGGAAAGCATGGAAATAAGAGAGAAAGGAGAAGGTGAAAGGATTGAAAAATTGCTCTACAAAAAGAGAGGATGTAAAAGTTAACATGAGGATACCAAGGACGACAGAGTAGTTCTCCACATCCCAAGGTGAAGATTCTGAAAAGTTTGAAAGAAAAACAATATATAACATAAAAGAACACAAAGCTTTGACATGTTGGACAGATGTGCAGACGTAGGGATTATCTAGAATAAGAGTAGGAGCTGGAGGAGAGATTAAAGTTTTCAAAATGTTTCTCAACATTAAATAAAACATGTATATTTTGAAATAAGGATGTTAGTGACATGATAAGATCAACTCCCCCCATCACCAAAAATAAGGCATGGTCTGTGAAATAAGAGTCCATATTAAGAGAACTGCAGAACACTTGAAAGTGGATTTTTTTTTTCTTACTTTATGTGTGAGTGTATGTGACAGTTGAAAGATAAATGCCATAGAAGATGGGCATTGTCACTCAAGAAAGAGAAGGAAACAAGTTGTGGATAGATGTAAAGCAATGATTACAAAAAAGGTTGGAGAAATATATAGAAGCTGGGGAGCTAGATGAATGTCTATGAAAGTGAATGCTGATGATGGAGATAACTAAAAGGGGGGAATGAGCTGAGAGTGATATGCTCCGATCTGTGAGGTAGAAGTAAAAGTGAGAGCGAGCATAATATGAAGGAGTAATTCCTGCAGTAAAGGAATGGAGAAAAGGAAGTTCAGAAGAAACAAAATGATGTTAGGATATGAGGATGCTAGGAAAAGAGCAGCGATTTGTGTAATGAGAGAGTCAGAAGTAATTGCTTCTAGAATTTAGTCTTTGTCTTCCTACTGCACTAATAGGAAGACATCACTCCCTCACACTGTGCACAGTGCAGAATCCCCACAGATTGGGGGCAGAGGGAACATGAATGGGGAGCAGAGTGAGTACATCGGCAGACACACATTTAGGATGATAAAGTCCTTATGGACTTTACAAATGGGCTGAGGTCAGAAATATTCTGAAATGCAGAAATTCACTTACAAGCACTCTTTTAGAATTACCCTTGTTCACTGGGAATCCCCATTCAATGTACAAAATCATCTGAGAATTGCCAGGATGAATCACAGCAATGGTCCAACCTGCCCTAGCCAATACCAGACATGTTAGGTTCCAGACATCTGTGTTGTAAGATCACTAAAAATTATGTTGCTCTTTAAGTCACAGCCCTCATTTGCAGTTATTTCTGTATGTGTTCGAGCTGAAAGTCCCCTCTGTGTAAGCCATTTTCCTTCATTCTAACTCTAAGATCGCAGTAAAAGCAAATATATATCAAATAAATAATGTGTTTGTAATTGTTTCCTCCAGTCTCGTGGCAAACTTGATTTTTTTTTTCTCTTTAGTGACAAAAGCACAAAGGTCACAAAAATTAACGTAAGCAAATGTCAAGAGATGAAAAGGCAAAAAAATTACAAGAAACTAGTATGACCACTGAACTGCATTCTCATGCATCAAACAGTAAGACACCTCCACCCTGGGACACAAGAAACAGCTGGAATTATCAGGAAACTTAATGGCATGTAGGTATCCAGAGAAAATAACAATTCTCTTATAAGTATTATCTTTTCTATCCACCTGTGATTTAGTGGCCTTGAAATACCAAAAAGCAGTTCATTATAAATGTAGATCCAAAGAAGGAAACATTACCAAACCGAGTCGCAAATGTCCTTTAGGCAATGGCGTTTGTTGTGTATGCGTTTCAAAGGATCTAAAAAATTGTTTCACTGCCTTCATAAGTGCACCACAGTGATCTTCTGAATCCTACAGAAATTCAGGCTCTGATTCTGTAAGTGGGGATAGCTCACTATACACCAGATTAATTTCCTGAGTAATTCTGTTAATTTTGTTGGAATTACTCTTTCATTTGAAGTCAAGCACTGTTATCAGCATTTCTATGATTAGCAAAAACAGTCTCCAAAATTCATAGAAGTATTTGTCAAAGAAAGAGGTCATTTAACAGGATTCTGCCAGGGAATGAAAGTGAGATGTAGGGCTTAGACAACCTAATGTCACGTTGAGGAGTGCTCCGCAAACACAGAATGTTGGTGACATACCTGATATTCTACCTGGACATGCTCCTGGAATAAGATAATTTGAAGTATATTTAAGGAGTTAAAAATGAACTAATCAAAAATAAAT
The DNA here is from genome assembly GCF_964034855.1 of Anser brachyrhynchus. NCBI lineage: Eukaryota > Metazoa > Chordata > Aves > Anseriformes > Anatidae > Anser > Anser brachyrhynchus. The sequence continues at coordinate 110,756,333 of NC_137694.1, forward strand.
AAATAAAATTGTGAGAACACACACAAGCAAATATCATTATTCTCACCATGCACAATGCTCCATTAAAAGTGATTAGATATACTCTCCTCTGACACATTGAACAGACTGGTTCCCACTTCCTCTGTGCACCGAACCATTCACACGTGTTCTGCCAAGAAATACTGAAGGTTTAGGTCTCTCATCATGTCTTACAATCTGACTGCATACAAAACTGCCCAGTGGGTAGTAAGACGTATACTTTAAAAAATGCTTTAGTTAATGTTTTAGTCACTGTTAACGCCCATGTGAATGCAACAGGGGCAGATAGGGAGTTATGCAAGAAACCTGAACACTGCTTTAAGTAAAATATGAGTGTGACCTGACCATTTCATTATCCAAAAGACAATTTCTTAAATTAGATATTGCTCACGCCACAACACTGCAGTAAGTATTTAGATCAGTATTGATTTGGAGGCCGTAAGTCAACATAATGAAATATGGTGGGCCTATGGCCCCAGCTAAAACAAAGGGAAGGCATCACTTTGGGAGACTGGAAGACATGTTTAGGAGCTTGCTTCTCCCCTGTGGTTGGTAAGAACCCTGAGTAATTTCATTTGATTAAATGAAGTTTCAGGATGAAAGGTGTAAAAATAAGAGAAGTTTTAGATTTTCCTTGTAACGTTCCCAAGAGATATATCAGACTCCACACCAATTACTTTAATAAGACTTTTGGCTTAAAATGACTGCAGGCCACTGCAAAAATCAGATTCATTTCTTGAGAAGAAACATGGAGAAGGGACATTTGTGTAAAACTCCATATGCTTGCAATTAAAAATCGCTCGTCATTCTGAGACCTGTTTTTAAATTTTGAATAAAAAATATTACCTGAGTGTCATTTTTTTTTTTTAAAGACAGATGAAATTGTCTACCTCAAACAGAGAAATCTGTTTCCAAATCACTCATTTACTTGTTGAGTCATTGGATAATAGTGAATAAGTTGCCAGCAAGAAAAAAATAGGTTACGCAAGACTTTCAATTAAATTTAACAGTATATTTTCACAATGCATCTAAGTGAATACAGATTGCAAAGGTGCATATATGATATATATATATAGCTTTTTTATTAGAAGTAGTTGGGATTTTCTGTCTTCATACATTGGATCCAGCTTCCAGTGAAGTAAACTCACACTAAAACAAGTGGGTGTCTCCCATAGATACAACATTATCTACAACATATGTTAGACCAGCATTAACAAATTCAATTATTCTCTCCAGTGAAACCTTATTAATATGACATAATATTCAAATAAAATAAATAGTTCTTATTTCTATGGTATATGCTGTATGGACTTCAGTATTTAAAAAAAAAAAAAGACATTAGTTAAAATCATAGAATCATAGAATCATTAAGGTTGGAAAAGACCTCTCAGATCACCTGGTCCAATCATCCCCCTACCACCGATAATAAATACTAAACCACGTCCCTAAGTACCACAAGATACCACAAGATGTGTTTGAATAAACTGCATTTAAGAATCCATTTAACTAACAAGTTAACAATTATTTGTTGTTAATACCATATTACATCCTGCAAGAACCTGTCTTCATACTCCAGCAGTGTAACATGTAGTTACATATGACAGATGATATTACAGAATTTGCTTTTGTTTATTTATATATATATATATATATTGTTTTTTTCTCAGCAACTCTGTTCCACCTGAAAATTCTGGAACACATATCCTGTTTTTAAAAATAATCAGTGGAAGCATGCTCACCACTCAGAAAGCTTTATCTCTGTATTTTTTAATTAAATATTACACTTGTGTTTGACATTCAGCTGAGAAATTAATTTACCTAGTACTCCCAGGAAGAACTGAGCTTCACAAATTTCCAGTAAAGTCATGATATAATTGACTGGAATGAAACATCTTTCATTTTCAATGAGCTCAGATACCAAATCCTCTCACTGCACCTAGCCCTGATTGGTCACCCCACTCCCCAGGGGTGAAATCCAAGTAAGGCAATTTTCTTTTTCTTTTTAATTAGTATTCTTCTTTTCCCTGTGCATGTCTCAGAAGATAGTCAGGATATAGTAGTCTTGCTTCATATTGCAAATGTCATGGTAACAACACAGTCCTGTTTCGAAAAATCTGACAAAGCTAAGTGGCATTTCCTGTTTGAAAGAGGGGAGCAACAGAATTTTTCAGGAGCATGCAATGCTTGTGACATTCAAGTGAGGCGAATCCTTTCATGGCACAGCACATAGTGCCTGCATATTGGGTAACTCTAGTCTACACTTCAGAATGTTAAAAAAAAATTCCCCTTACTTAAAGTAATACAAATGTGTTCATGTGGACATTCAAATCAAATATCATTTGATTCATGAATTAATTCAGTTCTCCTACAAGATGCTCATTGTTGCCATAACAGAAACATCTGGACAACCAAATTTTTCTTTTTTTGGTCAAGAAACTTGGAGTGTTGCTGAAGCTGATGGCTCTGGAGCATTCTTCAGGTGCCACTTTCCTTTGTTCGAATCCTAAACTGAAAAGTTTTGTCTTACCTCTTTACCAGGAGGTAGGAATGCAACATTAGAGTAGGTTCTTAGATGCACATCTTAAAAATAAATAAATAAATAAATAAAAAGATATATAAATTACATTTCTGCAAGGGTGTGACTTGATTCCTGCCCTATCATCCCCTTTATTCTGTGGCTTTGCTAGACTGGGGAGAGTGGACTAGCAGGGAGTAAATCCAGTCTAACTTTAAACAGCGCTGATCATATGAATATGACATGCCTTTAAGAAGTCAAATACAGTCATCAAAGTTTGGACTTCTCCATATAAATATCCACAGAAAGTTTTGATGTTTAGATCAAGATAAATTTCCTTACATTGCACTCCATAAATAAGAAACTCACCACTTAGCTATAGTCACTGCCTGCCAAGAGTTCTCTCTCGGCATCAGAAGATGTCCAGCCACGCCCCATATTTACAGTCTTTGGCAAATACAGATCATTACAGGTACATTTAGTTTGAACCTGTCTTAAATAAAAGTGCAAATTGATAAATCCTGTTTAATAGCTTTAATGAATGGATTTCAGATATTTTCTCCTGAGACTTTTTTTTAATTGTGAAATCTTACAGCTATATTCAGATCATGTCACAGTAAATTTGAGTACCTGTCTGCAACATCATATGTTAAAAATAAAGCCAAATACACAATAAATACACAACCTAAATCTTTTTAGGATAACTCCACAAAACTTTGTAAATGTGTTTATGTTATTAATATTGCTAATCAGTACTGGGTCTCAATCACTATAGCTGTAGCACCTCCTGCTTGAGGCAGATACCAGGTTTAGTGCACTTGGTTGTGCTTTTCCGTTTAATCTTTGCCTTGTCCTGTGCCCTATGAGTAGGATTCACCAAAAATAAATAAATAAATAAATAAAAATTGTCTAGACTAAGCAGGCTTCAGATAAAAATATAGATAAGTAAGTAGACTTCAGCATCTGAGATAAAAGTATAGATTTTCTGTACAGTCATGGAGATAGATAGGTCTTCTAGGGTACACATCATCTCCATCTAAAGTAGAAATCTAAAATGGGCCAGATGAGTTGTCTCCAAAAATGTCTGTTACTTCCCACTGACCTTACAGAGAATCCAAGGTAACGAACACAGACACAGATGTGAAAGTCCATCTTACACAAGACGAATCCTCTGCCAAAGGTCCAAATCTGCTTGCATTCAAGCCCAAAGGGACTTCACTTCATTATCCTCTTCCCCATAGAACGACCCAAGCCCATTAAAGCAAATGCCCTGGCAACAAATGGGCACTAGCAAATGTATTCACTTGGATGTGCAGCAAGTCTCAAGCAAGGACTGACCTTTCGCATTTATCCAATCTTCCTCAGTTTTAGTTTTCATATGTCACGTCCATACCTAGCACCTATTACCAGGATTTTCAAAAAAACAGTAGCTTATGTTGGCATATTTATTATTAGAAGTAGTTTTCTGGAAATCTGGTAGATAACTATCCACAGCTGCCAGGCAAAAAGTTACTATAAAAATGACTATCAATCACATAAAGCAGTAAAATTAATTCAGCAGTACACATAAGATAAAACCATCTACCTGTAGTATGAAATACAGAAGATAAAGGTACGTGAATCTTGACACTGTGTTTTAGAACTCTTTTTTGAATGTCTGTTTTTATCTAAGGTAAAGCATCGAAGTGCCCAGCTGACAAATGTTATGCATAAAATGTGATGCAATGTGATAAATGGTCTTCCTCTGAGAAAACGAGCACGCATCCTGATCCAGGAATTCAAATCTAAAACAAGAATGAGTGTGTAAGTTTATGAATAAGTGAAAGTACACAAAGCAAGGCATATGTAAACTTATCTTGTGTTATATGAATCATTCTTGACATACAACTATAACGGCAGCCTTCATTAGAAAGGGGAACAGCAAAAACTTCTAAGAAATGAAGTAGGAATGCTTCCTAACGTTCAGTGGTTTGGCATTCTTTGCTAACAAGGTGAAGAAAGCATAAACAGAGCCCCCATTCATTTCGTGAGTCACTTTAGAAATTCAAAGTTTTGCATATGAAGCCATGTCACTTGGAAAAGAGACAAACATGTCTGGTGGGCATGAAAATACTCAGTACGTTTCTTCTTTTTAGTTGTAGGCTCTGCTATATAAATGCTCATCTTTCACAGGATGAAATTTCAGAGAAGCAGGTAATATTTACACATGAAGGTTTTCATTTTCTGTCACAGTGTAGATATTTCCTATAGAAAGGAAGTCCTCATTGGAGTTGTAGGGACTCTGGAAGTAAGTGTATATGTTTGTGTGTGTGTACGTAACCATGCATATCTTCTTGAATCAGAAAGTAATTTACAAATCTACTGGTCCTCCATCTGACATTGTCTTGTCTTTCCTGAAAATCATTAGTATATATGTTTAGTATTGTGAGAATTGCCTATATGGCACACAGTTGTCTGATGGCCTACCACAAACACTGCACTGGGCAGGGGGGGAAAGGAGGGATGTATCTCTACACATGTACACGCTTGTAACGATCTCCTTCAAAACCTCCAACGGCAAAGTAAGCTACATCTTGATAGCGAAAAGTCCTAGAGGAAATGGGCTCCTATTTTCAATCAGCTTCCTCCTCCCAAGCTTCCTTCAGGTTGATGTGTTTTACCAGTACTGGTTTGTCTCATCTCCTGCAACTGTATCCCTTTTCATCTCATCAGCGCTGCTTTGGAAGCAAATTTTTTAGACAGATGGGTGTTCTGGTGCATGCTGACAAAAACTGGAAAAATATGAATTGGTCTTTCAGCCTCCCAGATAAATTTACTAGCTTAAGAATGCCTAAGACATTAAAATGTCATTCCAAAATGGCTGCTTCCATTGAGGAACTTTTTTATTATTATTTTCAGTTGTGGACCATTGACTGGTTATTCATAACCATTTGTCTCTTTGTGAGCATCTAATACATAGCAACATAGTCATTTGGTGTTTTAAAGAAGTAGAATGGACTATTTCCCTCTTAAGTCTCACTTTGTGCTGAGCAGTCAACTACTACATGGCACTAAAGTGACAGGGAAATATTTTGGCTCATACTAAATCTTTCTTGCTCTACATTGTCATCTCTTCTCTCCACAGGACTGGAGAATACAGGGAAAGGAAGGACAAAAACAAGCTCAATTAAGTTGTGCAGTAGCCACATTTCGCTGGGCAGATCGTAGCACTGGTGTGTTGGGAAGTTAGGTGTTTTTCTTAACAAACTCAGACTCAGCAATCCTGCAATAGCATCAGACTTTCAGCTTTCACTTAGGGTAGCTTGCAAGCCCTCAGCACTGCACACAAGCACACCAAAAACACGATCCTAAAATGCAGAACACATGAAGGAACAGGAAAACCTGCTTTGCCACTTCTAAATCAGTATTCTGATATTTTGCTTCTGACTCCAGCTCTTTGCACATGGAGACATTACCTCAAGCTGGTAAAGAATTCTGCACCATAGTGAAATTTTATGATGACCATAAACCTCATGGAAACATTTCTGTTTCAGAAGACTTTCAGCAAATAGCAAGCATCATTCTCCCTGGTTTCCTGCCACCTCATTTCTCTGCTGGGATCTGCATGCACTGAGGCTTGTGGCCCCAGAGCACCACATCTCTCCCACTAGGACCATCTGAGAACCAAACTGCCCCAAATTAAAGTAAGACTTTTAAGATGCCTGAGCATAAACTCTGGCAGCTCTGGAAAGCAGAAGAACCTTGGTCACTGAGTTTTCACGTTCCCTGCTGCTCAGAGACATACAGAGCTTTTGCTGAAGCCAGAGCTTTTCTGGCTCCTGGGCTTTGAACTTGATCACAGGGAAGTGCCCTGAGGGACTTTCCAGCCACCCCTGTTTACCAGAGACACCCTGGGAACCCAAATCTCTGCCCAGAGCCTGCCGGCTGCTGGGAGAAGGGACCATCCCCAGCTACCAACTGGAGGGTTAGCCCAGACTGCCAACTGCATTGCACAGGCTGCTCTGTGAATCTCACCTTCAGCTTTGCACTGCAGAGGGATGATTATGTGTTAGGCACACACAGGCTCATGAGTTAGCTTGAAAGCCTAACGGATCATTCACAGAATGGAGATCTGCATGGATAAAGATGTACTCTGCCACACTGTCACACTGCTAGCCAGTTTATTAGATGTAATGCTACTTCCCTGTTCATGTGTTTGCTGTTGAGACAGGTTCTGGTTTGGGGTATTTTTCTTTGTCTTCCTCCAGTTCCAGAAATGTGCTGGGAAGAAGCGGTCCAGATCCTACAGCTGATGGACACAAGCATGATCTTATTTATCCTAACAGGACTGGTTATGTGATGGTGTACTCCTTACCTGAGCAAAACCACAGGGTATCCAGTCTTCAGTGCTACTGTGTCCTTCTTTAAAAACAGAGCAATTTGTTTCAAATGCAGCTATAACTTTTTTTCTTGGTGCAGGATCATGTTGCTTTCTTTTGAAAAAGACAGATATTCCTTCCTCATTCCTCCTCCAATTGAGAAGAAATCAGTTGGGGCTGTGACTCAGAGTAAAACTGTTGGCCCCATTTAAGACCACAGCCTCTCCTTTGAAGGCTATGTTGGATGTGACTTGCTAATGTGATTTTTAGGCACATAATTACTAGTTAGTTTCTCAAGGCAACCTGATGCTGGTAACACATGCTATCACACCCTCCAGGCTTGCTTACTCTAACTCTTCTGTTGCCCTCTCCTGTTGCCACTTACAGATAGTTGAGGGTAGGAGCCCTACATCTCCTCGTGGCACTGAAACATCCTTCCTATGTAGCCTTCCTTGCAGCCACGAGATTGGAAACCTGAAAAATGGTAGATTTTTTTTTTCTCTAACAGGTGAAATGGGAGTATAGTTGTAGTTACAATGGTATTGGTTAGCGAGATCTCAACCTGATGAGTTTCTGCTCCCAGTAACACCTGTAAGGGTGACACTCTTCTGCCTCAAGTCCTTTCTCAGAGATCTGTAACCTCACTGAAACCAGCCCTCCCCACTTCAGTTGTCTTATTTATCTGTTGCTTTTGCTTTACTTAACTATTCATACATTTATTGAGTGGAGAGTACTTTTAATTAATAAGAATTTTTAATTACTGTTGTTCAGTATATGCATTATGCATTAAATTATTAGTTACTGGTACTATTGTTATTCCTGCTGTTGTTATTAATAAACCTTATTGACATTTCAAGAGAAAAATTGTGTAGCCATGTTTACAACATGTTTAGCAGGCTTCTATTTATAAAATTATTCATTTTTCCTAGGAACTGACCCACATAAAAGAGTATAGAAGACATCCAAACATATACTTTTTCATGCAATCTCTCTCTCTCTGTGACATAAAGATACTTGTTATCATACTGCCCAGCAATCTTTTTCTTTTTTTTTCTTTTTTTTTTTTTAATCCCATGCCGCTGTAGTAACAACCAATGCTGTCATTAAGTGGATTCTGGGAAGGAAATATTCATCACTGAAAAAAGCACAAAATCCCATGTACTTTACAGAAACAAAGATCATTGATTGGACACTAACTTCTTCAGAAATTTCTGAACTTGTGTGCAGCTTGTAAAAATTCCCCACCCACATTACTCTCTTTGAAGCACAGTCTCACAGATCTGCTCCTTCCATTTCTTGCCATAAAACTGTCAGCTGAGTGTTTCATGTTGTGATACAGCTCTCTATGTTACAGGAAATTGACCTAACTAGTTTTCCTGTGAGTACAAGTGAAGCAGATAAAATCCATTAACCCTTTCAATACATGACATATCATAGCCTTAGAACAAAGAACAACAGTCTCAATGGGAAACAGCAATGGCTGGGGGAAGGGTTTTTAATTTAAGAATCTTATTTATACTCATTGGGTGGTTTTATTTTTGTTTTTGTTTCTTATTTATCCACAGAAGATACTTGTGGATGTTTTCATGACTCGTCCTTCTTTACCATATTGCTGTTTCTAACATCTGCAAAATAATAATTGTCATACTAAACATTAACATACTTTCTTAGCCTAGGGAATAAACATCTGTTTTTCTTCTTGATTTGACAGCCCAGTGTGTTCCTGAAACAGAGCTGTGCCATGAGCTCAGATTCAGCTCTAAATTTTCAACAGTTGGGAGATATTTCTGATTTAGTTCTTGCTGAAACCTCTTGCTAGATTGTTAGAGTGATATACAGACTGCAGCAAGTTAGGAGCTTTGAATAAGGCTAGATAAATTCATAATTCTTATCTAAATTTCCCTAGACATCCAGACAAAGAGAAAGCCTGGAACTGTAATAAAGATGTCTTGCACTGTGGAATTCTTAATAATTCTTTCTGTCCTGCAGATGATGGTTTATCAAAACACCTACTCACTTCAAAAAGATCCTGATATTTTACATGAATATAATGTACTCTGCAGTCCAAAACTGAGAAAACAGCATGGAGGTAAGCAGGAATCTGAGACTCAAGATCCCATTGCATACAATTAACTCCATTTATCAGAAACTTTTGTCTACTATCTATGACTTTCATGTTCTTCACCAATAAATCTTGTAACTGTGCAATATTGTACAATGAGCAGAAGTCCACTGTCAGAACCACTGAATGATAACACGTAGGAAGGAACTCCATGCTCCGTGCCTTATCTCACTGTGTCTGGCTACACTGCAAAATGACTGAACAAAATCATTTAACAGGTACACAAAAGCAAATCAGAAACAGCATGAGAACCACCTTCAAAAGTAAAATAGGTCATATGTTGGAGAAAGGATTTTTACTTCCAAGTGGCACTCACAAATAGCTGCAGATAGCATCTAATTTAGATAAAACATTGCCAACTCTTCTGCTGTGAGGAAACATCAGGTTAGGTTAGCCTTTCTTTTGCTTGGTACTCAGTCTTCTATTTTCCTAAATTCTGAATTGCAGCTACTCTGCTAATTCCCCCGTTCTTGCTGAGGATGTGCCCCCATCCATCTCTGGTATATTGTAATTTTTCAAGAAGTTCGCATAGATAACGGTTGTTGTCAAAGTCAACTGTCCCTTAGCCCAGTTTCACAGCTAAAACCACTTATCCTGGTAAAAGCAAGAATAAATAGTAATAATAATAGTAATAATAATAACACTTTCAAAAATACAATAATACTTCTGAAAAAAATAAATTCCACAAACTGTCAGTTTTCTTATTGATCAATAAGCAATGCAAATATTCTTCTGATTCCTAAAAACACAATTCTGATTTTTTAGGGGGGAATAAGGATTGAAGGATTTGATATCTGATCTTTGCTTGTGAGCACTTATGTGTGCATTTTTCTGTGTAACTCATAAAAATCATACTTGCCCCAGTAATTCAGGGTGCTTATTATAAGGAATATAAAGTTCTCAAATGCCATGTAAGGCAAGCCTACCTTTCTACGTATACAGACAGAGCATATAACCTGCAGATAGAAGGAGGTTCCACAGCACTGAAAGTAGTCACAGTTTTCTTCACTGCTCTGATTTCTTTTCCCTTTCTCTGCGAAAGTGCAAGTACAACAGTCAGGTTAGGATGGGAGAAAATTTTCTCTTCTAGTTTTAGGTCTAGACTCTTTGACCAGCTTATCTCTGGCTCCCAACTAAGACATATGCAGAAGGTTTTGCTTCTAGGGGACCTAGGCAATTTGTGAAGATCGCTTCTCCAAGCTGGAGTCACATGAGTCCCTTCAGCCCATGCCTACCAAGACTGAGGGGAAAAGAATTAAAATAATAATAATAATAATAATAATAAAGTATAAATATAAAACTTTCCCTGCTTTAGGTTACACACATCTTTAGTCCTAGCTTCAACACAGGCTGAGCAGACTTCTGTCGTGATTAACCTCCTCAGTCATATTTTTAATGGCTATCCTTTGCTAACGTAATTAGGGACATAGCTGAAGAGGAAAGATCTTAGAAAGCAAAGAACTTCTGTAGTTAAACAGCACTCATATGATAAGGAATAAACAAAATATGGATTTACCAAACTTCTGTCATAAACAAAAAGGATAGAGAAAGGGGTAAAGGGCCAGCTTTTATTTAAATGAAATCATTTGGGAGCTTTACTATCTTCTACAAGTGGTAAAAAACGAGGGTGCAAGAAGATAAAGGAAATTACACACAGTCAGTAGCTGACCACATACAACATCAGGAGAGTTCGAGGTGGTATGATTCAGTAACAGGATCCAATGGCTTACTAAAAATAACACTTTAGCTACTAAATATTTACAAATATTCATTTAACCTATTTCAATTTCATTTTAGTTACTTTAATTTAAAACAACTCTTTTAATTAAAATCTAAAACAATTAACTTTAAAGATTTTATTAATGTTTCACCCATTTTATCTAAACAAAATATTTTTGTAAATATTTATTTACAAACATCTTATTTTGGTGCTGCAAACTAAAAATAAGAATTTGCAGTATATGAATCCATATCAAAAATCAGCCAAAATCATTTGATAAGGCCAAATTCAATTTTTGTGAGCCTAAAAAACATTTTTTTTTTCCTAAAACGTATTTTTAAGTTCTTTAGAAGCCATAAGGAAATACATGCCAATTCAATTTCTCTGAACTCTGATATGAAAGCATCCTTTAGTAGTTCATTATTCAGCACATGCTCCACTCCCTCAATTACACTTCTCCCCTACCAAACCCATCAGAGATTCCTCTTCTCCCTGTCATGTGTTTCCCCTCAACTGGTGCCTCCTGAGAAAGAGAGGGTGAAGTGCTTTATTGGTACCATGCTGGAAGGCAGCACTACCAACCACCAGCCCGTGCCACCACATTTCTCAGCAGCTGTCCCCCAGTGCAGAGACCCAGGGGGCTGCCCCTGGCCCATGCCCACGCCCCTGGCACAGCGCTGAGGGGACCATGGGGGCCACCCGACAAGGCAGCTGGATGACGCAGCAGGATGCCCTCTGTCTTGTCACCTCTGCCACGCCGCTCAGGTGGGAAGGGTGGCAAAATTGGACTTTGGTGACTGAAATACCCTCTAAGAGCCTTCTCTTCTCCAGGCTGAACAGCCCCAAGCCTCTCAGCATTTCCTCTGATAGTCAGCTGAGGAGCTATGAACCCGGCTGCTCTCCTCTTTTGCAGCATTTTTTTCCTGGCAACATTACATCCTTACTCCTTCTTTTCCTTGTAAGTTTCAGGCCGTGGATCCCTGTGCCACGTTCAGGGCTGTTCTCCATCAAGTCATGGCTCTGAGTGCCTGTTATATGGCCTGGCACTGCCTGTGGTGTAAGGAGCTAGTCTGCTGGAGGAAAGAAATGATTCCCATAGAAGAGTGGACAGAACCCACTTGAACAAATGGATGACAGAAATCCAGCCAGCTCCAGAAATCCAGCACACACAGAAATCACAATGTAAATTTTATTGGTGTAAAATGTTGCATTCCCCCACAATGTTAGTGAGATTTGAGGATTACAGAAGTGTGCTGGATAGAGGAATATGAGTATCCAACTACCTTGTCCTCTGACTCTATGGTTTTTAGCAATATCCATATTCCCTCTCTTCTTGCATATTTGAAAGGAAAACATTTTTTTTTATGACCAACGAAATAATGGAAAAGGACTTCCAGTATATAAAAATGACTTCCAGTTTATACATATTTTATCAACTTTCTTTGTAGCATCAAAATGGACAAAGCATGGATGCTAAGGATAGTAAAAAATAAAGAACTGCTAGAAATTAAAGTTACTTAAAGTCTGGGAATATAAAGGTGTCAATTCTCCCCTAAGAACAAAAGGCTCTAATAAGGAAAATATCCAAAAACTATGGGAGCTGTAACTGTAAGCTGAGAACAATGTTAGGAGAAATGCCATTAGGATACAAATCCAAACTATTCTTTGATGTCTGGATATAACTCAGAGCCCTTAGAAATTACAGTCAGTAATTTGGCATTTTTTATATATTTTTAATTACACATGAGTTTAAAAATTCAGTCACACCTGGACTTATCCAGGATGCATTAAAATGTGTATTTTAAAAACATAGTCCATTCCAACACTTAACCTTAAAGGCAGTTCACAATAACATTCATTCTCTTTTTGATCTGGAGTCCTCCTTGCTGTTTCCAGTTCTCATTGCTTTCCAGGAACGAGTCTTTTAATTTCCTGAAAGACAGAAGGAACCTGTTTTACCTAGGATGTAGCTTTTTAAGCAGCCTTCTCCATCACTGTTGTCTTCTTCTGGAGCCTCGAACAAAGGAGCTCTGGAGTTCATGTTTGAAGCCAGACCTCCAGCTTTTTCACTGGTGCTTCCTCCGAGCTGCACTCCAAGGTCTATGCAGCCTACTGCTCTGCCATGTCCTCCTGAATTTCTCACTGTCAATTTTGACACAAGTGGGAGAGGACCATGAGCAGCTCAGCTGTTTTTCCTGAGCCCCTCCAGCTCTGGAGGTACTGGCTCTATCTCTAGCTCCTCAGATATGGCCACAAGTCCCTCTGGAAAGTAGGTCACCCAGAACACCTTGCTTGTGTGGCAGCTTTAGAAACAGCATCACCATAGCACGGACAGGAGACATTGTAAAGAAAGGGAGGGCACTGTTTATCGGTGTTTGAAGCTCTTTCTAGGGCTTTATGACCTTTGAGTGAGAAAAGGCAGAGACCTGAGCAATCGCGTTCTGGCTCCTCTGTGGCTCACCAATACGATTTCAGTATCACAAGTGACAGGCACAATGATAGACACTTAAAGAGCAATTTGAGCAAGATTATGGTGCCCACAACAAAAAACTGTTCTCATGTAAATGCAAATCAATTGCTATTAAGACCCAGGACTGCACATGTTGCCGTTGTGAAGGGTTGGAGGAGAACAGGAACAGAGAGTTTGAAAAAGCTTCAAACATCCATCTCAGATGATGTTTTAGACATTTCTATGTTAGTGCGACACGAACTGATAAGCCATAGAAAAAATTTTGGTAATAGAAATGTTACATTTTAAAGAACTTTTGTTCAAAACTGTCTTGACTAATCAATGTCACAATTTCCATAAAAGTATTAAAAGTGTATTCAGAATAAAAGTTTACAGTTGGCTTTTATTGCAAATCCTAATTTAAGCAATTTTGGAATTTTCAGCTCAGAAAAGTCATTAGATAAAATAAATAAAAAGTTTATTTCAAAGAGTAAAAGAAGATGAGCCTGGAAAATCTGAAGAAAACTGCAATTAATTAAAATTTTGCTGCCTCTAGACTGTTATTCCCTTTTCCAGTAACCCAAATGTTAAATATCTGTAGTTATTCATGAACAGGCTCTCTTTGAAGATAACGTTTCTGTCATTAAACAGTCATAACTAAATTTGGTGTATCTACCTTTCTCGTTGTCTGTTTATTTTCTAATAGAGACCAAATTGTCATCCGCCGCTGTCTCTGACAGATGTCATTAAGAGTTTTAGCGACTTTCTCAGGTGAAATTAGGAGAGTTACGGCTCTGACTGGTGTTATACTAAGTTTAAACTCTCCTTGATTTCCAGAGGTTTTGGACCAGTCTATTGCTTGTATGGACATAATGCCCTCTGTTGGTCAGGCATATCTCATAGAGCACCACAGTAGTCAGGAAACCTGACCATCTTTAGCAACGTCACTTATGTTTCTGAGTACTCTGGACAACAAGAAGTACTCCAGGTACTTAAAAATATGTGGTATACTTTAAAGACTGAATGTTTCTAATGACTTTGAAGGTCCTTTTTGATGTTCTTGCAAGGTGTCTCTTGCTGTGCCCACCAAGAGGCGATTGACTCTCCCAGGAAACCATGCTATGGTTCTGCGCTGTACTTGAGTGCAGAACCACGGCAACAATTGCTGTAAGAAGCAAAAAAGAGTTTAGGGAGTGAAACTTAGAGGAGCAGGAAGAGAGTGGGGGAGAGCCTTGGTGGGTCCTGGACCATGGCAATGGCACCAGACTGCCTCACATCACTTGTCCGTCTGGGCAACTGAAGCTGATTATTTGCCTGCCTTCAAACACAGATGTGCACACACAGCCCTAATTACACTACCCATGATTAGGAATCAATGCCTAATTGACAGCTTTCCTGCTAAATTACCCATGCATATTGTTCTTAGTGACTGTAGAATTGTATTTGTTCTTCAACCCACAATCATCTAATGACTGGTATTTTCAGGCACTTAAAGCAATTGTTTACAAATCAGGTCATCTTGTTATTGGTAAAATGAACAAAATCTGGTTGCCTATGGATTTGTAATTGAGTTGCCATTTGGCTTCTGTAATATTTAATAACAGTTGAAATCCAATTACCATCCTTTCCACAAATGGGAATTTGAATAAGGCCTTTCCTAATCTGCTCAATTGTTTTCACAAAAGTTGTAGGAACTCCATATCCTTGAGATATCCCTCCGTCAGTGTGGATTCAAATTGCTCCATGATTTCAAGTCATCAGAGAGGAGAACGACACACACAGACATTCACACGCCCAGTGTGATTGCATATGCCTCTTCTCCTTGGGAATGTAAGTTTCCAGTTTATACGGAAATCAAGTAAAAATGCATGTTAAAGAGAATGAGGTAAAAATTAAGGTTTTTGTGTTGTAGTATATTCAAACTGGAAATAACCCCAGGGTCTAATCTCACTAACACGGAGTCACTCTCCTCTTCCTCATGGAAGCTGGCCCCAAAATCTGGCCTTACAGCAACAAGTACCAAGAGGAGACACAGAGGGGAGAGGACCATGAGCAGCTCAGTATTTTTTCTCTTTCCTGGGTAAGGGCCCAAGAGAATTTCCGTCTCCTTCTAACCAACAGGCATAGAAACGAAACAGCAAAGGTGACTGCCGTACTCTCCCCACCCACAGCCCTCTTCTCCAGCAGCATGCATGGCTTATCTGGGGTGATGGCAATGTCCCCAGGGCAGGGGACCTTGGAGACAAAAATAACTGAGGGTCCCAGAGAGGTTTGTGTTTCTCAGAGCTGCTTCCATCGGAGTATGTCAGAGAAACATCCCTGTTGCAACTACATACAGCATCTATCTTCTCTCTACAACCACAGGAGCCAAAATCCATCACGTTGTTAATGAGGCATGAGGGCCTGATGTAACCATGTGAGTATAGGATTTGCAGACAAGCACCCAAAACTTCTATGGGCTCAATGGGGAAAATGAAGACATTTCAAATTACACACCTAAAACAAAGAGAAGACCAGTGTGTGTAAGATGGAATTTGTCTTTTTTTTTTTTTTTTCCTTATGTTTCAATGGTTGGCACACAGAATTATTGTCTTTCAGCTGTGTTAATGAGTTCTGAAAAGAAAATATTTCTGGAAAAAATCACTGAACTTTCAAAAGGAAAGGCAAAAGGAATTCTGTTATTTATAGCAAAAATGTAGCATTTTGAGAGCACACAACCCTCCATTACTGAGGAAAATCAGGAGGTAACAGCCACACCTTTTCTTGCAGGAAATTTATATAAGCTGGATTTTTCTGGGTACATTCAGAACCTAAAAACTGTATATATTTGTATCTTCTGTACATTTAGACCAACAAATCTTTCAAATCATCTGCAGGAGACTGTAAAGAATGTTAAAAATCACATATAATTTTAATAGCACTGTTTCACAATCCACTGTTTTACAGTCTTCCATATGAACCCTAATTTGGTCAGAACTTGTCCCTATTTTTATAGGTTTGCAACTGTTCAGCTACAGCTGTCAGGTGTCTTGGCACATTTGTTGAGGACAAGGAGAATTTAAACCACCTATGATTTTTTTATTCCTGTCCGGATCTGCCAGGGTTAATTATGATATGAAGAGTCCATGCAGAATAGCTGTGGATGAAAAAGAAGCACAAAGAAGAGTAAGAAACAGCTCTCCACGGTGAGCTCCCTCTCCGGCTTAGGTCTGTGATGATACTGGCAGGAACTCTCTCTCGCACAACATACCCTTAACTTGTTTAAGTGTACCGTCCGTCACTACTAAACAATCGTTTGCATTTATTATTATTACTCAATTCAAAGCTTGATGCCAAGCTGTCTGAGGGAAGGAAAGTACATGGTATTTTTTTAAAAAATCCTCAGCTTGATTGGAGTTTTCTGTTTTCCTTGGGTTTTCTCTCTGTCTCTGTCTCTCTCTCTCTCTTTTTTTTTTTTAAACTCTGTTCTAAGAAAAGGAAGGCAGGGGATTTACTAAAGGCAAGGCAAGTCGGTTAGTTATGAGTCACCTTCATGACTTATAAAGGGTCTCAAGTTGTTTGGAGCGGGCTTTCTTCACCTAACATGCTGCAGGGATATCAGGCGACAAGCCAGACCAGCAGACCTCTGGGGCAACTGTTGCTGCCTCAATTGCTTTTTTTTTTTTTTCATTTCTGTTTGCCTTATTTCTCTCTCTCGCTCTCTCTCTCTCCACCCCCCCCCCCCCCCCCCCTTCTTTCCCTCTCGCTCTCTCTAGAAGAAAAAAAAGAAAAAAAAAAAAAAAAGAAAAAAAATACAGCCCAAGCTCAGTGATCATGGTTAACATGTGAGATGGAACAAAGGAAGTCTGTGGCCTTCTTGCTGCATTGGTTTTGCTTGCATCTCTGTGTAAAGAAATTGCCTCATAGCAGGTAGGTTTTTCAGTTTGGTTCTTTGGCTTGTTTGTTTTTGTGTGTGCTCTTTTTTTAAGTGAGAAGATCATATGTTAGAGGAGATGGGAGCAGGCCAAGGGAAGGGGCCCAAGGACAGGGCTGAGAAGCCTGAAGAGTCAGACAGGCTAAACTTCAAACATTTAAACACAGAAATACAGAAATACTCAGACAGGCATCCTGACAGAAATATGCCTTCTGCCATCCTGAATCACACACGGACCACCAGTCTAAAGCGAATACAAACCCAGTCCCCTTGGTGTCCTTGCGTGCACTTCTGCGAGCGGTTACACCTCATGCAGCTCAGAGCACAGTGAGCATGAGAAAGGTGTCTGCAGACAGCTAGGAGGACACGGGGGGTGGATGCGTGCTGCTTTTTAACTCCTGCACTCCTCCTTTATTTGCTGTGAGATGGGTAGTTTAGAAGATCACGCTATATGGAATATAATTTCTACAATGTTTTGGTTATCTGTTTGAAAGAGGTTTATGACTAAACTGCAGTTTTCCTCTTGCCTACAGCTTGCCATAGAGATTCTGGGGTGGGGAAAAGTAACTGTACAGACTACTTTGACTTGCTTAAACTTGGCCATACAACTAATTTTGGACATGGGACCAGTTCTTGTCCTTATTTCATAAATAAGCAACAGAGAAATGCCTTCTTTAAAATATACCCATTAGACTTGCATCATTAAGATATGGTTTGTTTTCATTCTTTTTAAAATGAAAATGTTTTTAAAAGCCCATATAGGAACTTACTACAACTTTCTTGAAATGCACATCCATACTGACAAAACAGTGGCTCCCTGCTCAGCATTAATACCTGTCTAGTAAAAACTGTGAGGTTTAATTTTGTCATAAAAATGTGCTCTGAACTCAAAATTGGCAGCAAGTATCTAACATTAATCATTTATTTTATTACTTTTCAATATGGCAGTCTTTAATTTATAGAACTGACAAAATAGCTGAAACATATTCCAGAATTTTCCAGCTACTTGGTCCACAATGTGAAATAGAGCTAATGAGGACATTTTAATTTAGAAGTAAATTTTCAGCAGAGAAAAGCCTCTTCTACCTCCATAGACATCCTTGTAGCTTTTCCAGTATCTTAAGTAAGAGACTTGAATTCTGTATTTTTCTGTTTTGTTTTTTTTTAATGTTTTACTTTCTGATAAATTGGATGCAAATAGATGACTTAAAGTACTTCTGAAAATGCATACAGAATACCTGTGGTGTATTTTTTATGTGTAATGGATGTTTGTAGGTAATCAAAAGAATTACAGAATGTGCTAATTGTATTAATTGTCAACCCTGATTCTTTTTTAGTCAAATTAGATTTCTGCTATTCAAGGGTAAAAACATCTCTGAAACTGGCAATTTTTTTTTGGTTTCATTCTATACAAAACTTTTTTTTTTTTCATGACTGCAAAGGAAGACATTCAAGAGCCACTCTTCTATATTACACCAAATTTTAGTTTTGAAAAATTAAAGGAAATGCACATCTCCAGAGGGCAATTTGTCACACTCTAAGAAACAGATAAAACAGGTGAAGCACGCTAACCTCTGGCCAGTGCTCACTTCTCTCTCCATCTCTCTCTCTCTTTGCTGAATGTTAAGGGCAATACATAGGTAGATAGCACAAGCCAAAGACCTTATTTTTATATAGTTCCAGTTGGGTGGTGTGAGTCTCACCCCGTGTGTCCTACAAAGGTATTCACATAGTCTGCTTACTGGCACATCTCTTTCAAGACCTCGAAGCTCATTCAAGTTTCTTCTCCCAGTACCAGGCCTTTAGTTAATTTTGAGCAGGTAATCTGGCATTGTGCTTGTGTGCTATGTCTGGTTTTGACACAAGTGAATGCAGCTAACAGACCAGGGCACACCAGGTCTGTTTCAAAGCCTATTGTGGTCAGTGTGGGTCTCTATTCTTTAACTTCAAAGCATTAAGATCTAGAGTCTATCACTGTCTGGTTCCGCCAACATGACTGTGAACAGATATCATTGCAGATCACTGGCTTTGGTGAATTGTCTTTTCTCCCTAACAATGAAAAGGGGCTTCATAATGGAGGTGATTGCACAACTGCAATGATGAGGCTCCCCAAAAGGAAGACCTAAATTCCTTTTGCTGTTCAGAGATAGCTTTTATCCTTTCTAAACTGGCTACCAAATACTGAAGAGTTTGAATTAGTTTCCTAACCTGCATGTGTTTTTTATAGATAGTTCATATTGGAAGGTACTATCAGAGCTGGCATGTCCTCTTCCTACCAATCCAGAGACAAAAGGTTGAGTTTTACTACATCTTCATGCCAAAGGATCCCCTCTAGCTGACCGATGGATAATCACATAACTAGACTAACAAGCTGGATGCTTGTAGTCCACCAGTGTCCCAGTGTAAGAGTCCACTCAGACCCTTGAGGGCAAGAGTGATGTTCAAATGGACAGGTGTGGAAATGAGCACATGCAGAACTTAAATTAAGTAGTTTGAACTGTACTGGCGGTACTCCTTCTGAAAGGAATCTGAATATAGGCTGAATATGTGGACAAACTGGTTAATCATGTCTACTTTACTGACCAAAGAAATGCCTACATTACAGAACAATGAGCTACCTACACTTGAGTGGACTAAGTGCCTCAAAGATTTTTTTGAAAAATACATGAAATAAAAAGAGAGCTATACATGTGATGTCCATTCTCACATATTCTGGAAGATGTTGAGAAAGGCTATTTTATGCATTATTGTCTGTAAAAATTGTTTGTTTTCCCAGTAATGCCACAAATCTCTGTAAAGTCTTAATCAGACGCATTAATATTGCAACAGAAATAGAGATAAACATTGTCACATACTAAGGATACTGCAAAGACAGACAGGAAATTAAATACATGTATGTGTATACAAGAGTAGAGAAATATTGTAAATTTTTACTATTTTAATGCTTGTTTTTCACTGTTTATAGTTCAAAATAAGTCATCTAACCATTCAGTTTATCCCAACTGCCCCACAGGCTTTTCAGAAAGCACTAGCAGATTTCTTGAAGCTGTCCTAGGAGAAGCTGACCTTTAGGAGGTGTTTGAAACAGGAAAAAGGAACTGTGGAGAAATAGTGTTGTCTGAAGGAGGGTGGCCTGGAAAAAAAAGTGTGAGGAGAAGTAGATGAAATATAGTAAGGAACATCTCTGGTGGAATAGATCAATTCTGTATGTTATCAGCAGAAGAGGTGGTGGTAAGAATTGAATGCCAGTGGAGAACAACTGAAGCAGAGATGACTCTGGAGGAAAAATTAAGTGTTGCAGTTTATATGTCTTTAGTCAAATGTTGCTACTAAGAAATCCAGAGGGAGATCTCAGAGAAACAGGCAAAGTCAATGCTTAAGTGAAGGCTCTGAAATACAGAGACAACTCTGTGGCCACCCACAGAGGCGGAAGGAGAACCAAGAAAGGACAAGCACAAAAAGGCAAGGTGGAACATTTTCACATGTAGGTCAGACAAGGGGTAGAATGTCTAGCCTAAGAGATCAGTTTTAACATGGGCAGCTTCTGTGGAGTCAATAGCAATGAAAGCAGATGTGAAGTTTGAAAACGAAATTAAAACACACTTATCTTTCTGAGGTCACTAGAGCAGATGAAGGAACAGAAGAGTAAATGAGTAGATAGGAGCTGATGACCAAAGAGATCAGCTGATATGATAGGGAGAATAAACATGTTATGTCGATGCCAGTAACTGAAGGAAGAGTGAGTGCTGGAAAGAGGAAGAGAGAAATCACACCAGATTTTATGAGCTTTATCTTTATTAATGTTGTGAGGATAGCAATGGGGGATTTTATTTCGTTGTGTTGAAGCATGAGTAGATGATCATCGTTTCCATTGATAGCAAGGCGACATTTTTAGAGCTGAGTGAGAAGACAGGCAGCAATGCATGTATTTGTTCATGTAATGGAAATCTGACAGCTGTACAAAAGGCTGTTACAAAGGTTCAGCAAGAGGAAACACATGCCGTTTCTCACCACTTCCGGATAAAGCACGATTCTTTTTTTTCCTTTAGCACATAGAAGCAGAACAGTTTGCAACTTTAGAGACGCAATGCAGCTCTTAAACCCAAGATTAAAATGCTAGGGTGCCAGTCTAGGCAAAACTATCCCATTATTTAAATCCAAGACCATGGGATTAGAAAAGCACCAAAGACAAAGGCTTGTCAGTGGCTGTAACAAACTGCTTACCCACTTCTGCCTAGAAGAGCTGACGCTCAGAAGTAAAGCTGCAGAAAGCTATTGCTCCCCGAAGCCTTTCACTTCCCTTACTGCTCAACAGTAATGTTGGAAGTAGACAAGTGCAAATAAATCAATCCTTCAGCTTCTTTAGAGAAACAATTATCAGATCCATTGAAGCCATCCATTTCAAAAATATTCTTTCTCCAACACCGAATGCAGTAAAAAGCAGAACGAAGAGGAAAGTGCTATCAACCACAAATAGCTGCTGCAAACCACAGATAAAATATCCTTTTTTTTAGCAAAACTTACAGAGTTTCTAGCAAACCTTAAAAGATACGTAAGAATTAGTTTTTAGGAAGCATGGTGTAAAAATTAGTAATGTGTAATACATTTAAGATCTGCAAATTTACAAATGTGTTAGTCTTGGGGCAACAGACTCTGAAGTCATGGAAACTTCTTGTACTGAAGCTCTTGTCCAACTCAGTGAAGCCAGTGTAGGGCTCCCACTAGAGGAACAGGCATTTTGTGTCAAGCCTTTCCTAAAGATGTATACCCACTGAGTGACAGTAAGTGAATAAGGAGTCAGGGACTTAGAGACATTAAAAGTGCAATAATTGAATCACAGAATAATTTAGGTTGGAAAGGATCTCCGAAGGTCATCACATCCCAATCCCTGCTTATAGCAGGTTCAATCCATAATATCCACTCAATAGCTTTTATTGACAGAATTAATTTGGTTGCTTTCTTTGAAAGGGGAGAGAGAGAGAGAGAGAGAGAGAGAGAGAAAGTGAGAAAGAGAAAATGAGAAAGACCCACAATGGATACCCTATCTTGCATCTCCCATCCTCCTCCCTGAACTGCACCCCTGACCCCCCACACACACCATTTAGGAGTATTGATGTGCAGGTTTAGAAACTGTTCACTTCGTTGCCCACAAATGCAAATGTAATCCCACAGGTCTCAGTGTCTGACTTCAGTAGGAGTTTAGCCTGAACACTCAACAGAGCTCTGAATCATCATTTTAAATTTGAGGTTTGGAAATTTCTAAACCACTTTTTTATGCCTACCAAAATTTTATATTCATCTTGGAATTTCTGCTTGCCTCTTACTTATCACAACCATATACTTGGTTGGTTTCATTTAGAGTGGCACAAAGTGAAAGGTAATTTCCCTAAAATCTCTAAATTAGATCACAGTCTTACTATGACATTTTAACTTCCTCTTAAAACATGTGTTAGTTAGAGTAGGGAAGTTATAAATGTACATAAGTCTCTTTAAATTTACATACAAAAAAAAAGATCTCCAAAATTGTGTCATATATAATGTCTCATTTCCCATACAGTTTTTCATGTTAGTTGTTTCTTAAATAACTGTAAATGTTTATTTTGAAAAAGTTGTTACTGGGAGAACAAGCAGAAAGCAAACAAGATTCAACTAAGCCTGAACTCTGCCCAGGAGCTGATACTTTATTTTAGAAGGATGGAAAAAAGGAAAATATATTTCAATCAAGACATATTTAGCAGAGAAGTAACTGGTCATTACTTAGGCCTTTTTACACGTGTTTGGATTGACTGTCTCAACTATTCCATCCTTAACACTGATGTAAGTAACTGAAAATTGTAAAGGAAAAAAAAAAGATAATCAGGATTCTCTAATCTTTCTTCTGTTGAGTGCATTTCTACTTCATTATTTGATTTCTTTGCAGATTTTTGAAATAATTTATAGTATTATTGATTCACAAAACTATGTTTTCCTTTGTTGTTTTTAGGAGAGAACTCACAGTAGGCTGAAAGAAGTAAAAAAAAAAAAAAAGTTAAATTCTGGTCAAATAAATCATTGCGCATTAATTTTATGGTTAAAGCATCATAGATTGTTTAATATTAAGAAGAGATTAGCAAACAATATACTTACTCAACAGAAACAATTATTAATCTCATTCTAGTCTACTGTAACAAGGATGTAGGAGGCTTGTCCATGGATCCTAGATCAGTAACTAAATCTATCCAGCAGGTTTTCTCTCCACAGACTACTCACTTTTTCCAGAATCCAAAGGAACTTTGGTTGCTTAATCACAGACACGGCATACTGATGAAACTATGATTAATTCTTAGCTCTCTTTCTTTTATCAAGTTAAGCAGTCAGCTCTCCTGATGGTCACTTTGTCTATTTACGTAAAAATAAAACCAGGCAATTTCTGTTTGATCACATATTTATTTTGGGTTCTTAATATTTTGAGAAGCTTGGCTTAGAAGTCTTTATTAACTGGTGCCTAAAGGGGCACAAAATTGGGAAAGACTATAGTCTATATTCCTTCTGTTCAGTGCAAATAAAGCAGCACAAAAATGTAATTAACAGAAGGATGGAAATAAAAGTCCCTCAGAGAAGAATAGTGAATGTATTCTACTTCTCTCTTAAAAATAACTTCAAAACAATTGCATAGTTGACTTTTTCTAAATATATAGCAGATGATTCTTTTGTATTTAAAAGTTTTTGAATTTATTTTGTCTTTTTATCTTTTTACTCCGATGTCTGTCCTCTTTCTGACGTAATTTCTAGATGCATTTCTCTCTCTCTTTTTTTTTTATAGGTATATCAAAAGGAAAAAACGGTGGTTTCAGTTCTTTATGTCTCATACTCCAGTCTCTGGAGTTCTTCTGTAGGCTGTATGTTGTTAATGCTAATTGTGATAGGGGTTTTTACCTCTGACTGACTCCTACATGTTAGCATTAACACTGTATCATGCCTCTTACCAGAATTCACATGGAACAAACTGCTGCTGTGGGAGGAGAACAGAAATCATGAATCAGTCACTAACACGCCGAGAAAACCTCCACTCTACTTGTAAAAAGACAAGTTGTTCTGCATACAGACATGCTTGCTAGACTGTTTGCTAGGTTTAAAGGCACTGGAAAAAGTAGGGAAAAAAAGCATCTTTGTGTATCAATAAATCCTTAGTAGGATGTAGAATGTGTAGTATTCTGAGCTCAGCAACCAGATTTTATTTTGTTTTACTGCTTTTCAGGTTTTCTGTTTTTATTTCCAACACAAATATTTCATTATTTCATTTTATTTAGGAAAGAAATTCGATGAATTAAACTTTTGGCATGCATAAGTGTGTATTTTATTAATTTCTATAGAATTTTATTCTATGCTAGAGAAAGACTAGCCAAAAATGCTTTTCTGAGATTTGATTGTCAGTTATTAATGAGTCATTAGGAGAAAATGAAAATATGTTTATTTACTTTGCAATTGCCAGCGCATTCTAAGGTTTTAGAAAAATCTCCAGAAATTCCTAAGTGATACGAAACTATCATTGTATCTGTTTTGTGGAAGGTCAAAATAGATAGATACTGACTACTCACAGGCACGCAAAAACTGCCAGAGCCAGTCTTTAAAATTTTCTATCTTATGCTCTAATTAAATCTGCTTAATGAGTAGTCGTGGGGGAGCATAAGAGGGGAAAAAAAAAGTCCCAAAGCACTCACTGTTAAGTAAGAAAAGAAGTAAGGTTAATGTTTGTGCTGTATCAATATGCATACACTTTTTTGTTCCCACTGTTTTAACTGTGAACCCCCGGCATGCAGTGTAATTACAGAGCAACTTGAGACCGCAAACGCTTATGAATCAATGGCCTCACATATAAAACGGTCTCACATATGAACAGTCTCACTGAACACAGTTTTTCCACTCAAGACAGGGCTGCTGCAGGGTGTAACTCTTTTCCAAATCAGGCTGTAAGGTCATTGGCTCCCCTGGGGATGTATGTAACTAGGGGCTGTGCCCACCCAATGCAGAAGCCAGCTCATCCCTTCCAAAGTCAGAGCCATAGCTCTGAGGGGAGGATTCTCAACGCTGTGAAGCACAGTTCGGTTTTGGTTTTTCGTTTTTAGTTCCTTGATTTGTTAAAAAAAAAAAAAAAAGGCACATTCCAATTCCTTTTGCTGGAATATTAGTTCTGAAAGCGGGGAGGAAATTGTGGAGGAAGAGACGAGTCGATAGAAATTTTCATTTTTTGAGTCTAGGGTGAAACAGTGCAGCACATCTTGATTTCACCATCCATTTGAGGCAAGTATTGGTTCTTCTCATAAAGCCAAGGTGGTCCCCGAGCTCCTAGGTGCAGGAAGTTCATGGGTCGCAGGTCACCACTGCTTTCCTTCTCGGTGGCACAGTTACCAGTGAACTGGTGGCAAAGCCGAAGCTGCCCTGGCATGGCTACAGAGCCTGTGGAGAACTGTGCTCTGGCAAAGAGGAAAACCTAATGCAAAGACTTCTGTGAAATGCAGAAATCTGAAGATGGTATTGAGTTTATCTCCAGAAGTTAAATTCCCATCGAATGTACAGATTAAAATGGACTATTAATTAAAGCAATTACATTTTTTATGTGCTTGCAAAAGGAAAATACTACTACTTGGATCTTTGTTGTATTAAAAGAAGACTCATTTACTGCAACCCAAAGACCCAAACCTGCAGCCAGTAAGGGATTTTTTTCTTTTCTTCAGAGCCTTTAGTCAACATCAGAGCTGTGTACCTGGAGTACAGTGCCAACCTCAGTGCTCGTGAGTGCATGGTACTCACACAATGACCAGATCTGACTTACTCATTTCACCCTACCTCTCCACTACCCAGCCTGGAACCCCCATTTCTGTCCTATATAGACCCAAGCCCATAGAAAGGATATTTTTAAGGAGGAAAACTCATACTAGAAAAATCATATGCACGTTCTCCTATGTTTTCTCTCTTTAAAAAGTAAATGAAGAGTGATCTGTGAACTTAAGAAATAAATAGCAATTATAAACATGGTCATTATATCATTTATATATTTTTTTCCTGCATAGCTGATTCCCCAGATAAACAGACACATTAAGTTGTAGATATTATATTAGCAGGTATAAAAAAAAAAAAAAGGCTTTATTTTTACTCTGAAAAAAATGTTAATGCTGTACATTACTGAAGTTAAATCTTATGAAAGACCACAGCATGACAGCGTTACCATTTTCAGATGGTTGGTGTTCTTCAAGAAATATACACTACCAATTCTTCCCATCAAATGCCTCTGTGATATTGAGTTCCTGTGTTTGGACTCCTTTAGGAAAAAAATAATAAAATAATATTGCTGCACTAGCAAGTTTACTAACTTCAAGTATAAAAAAATATTGTGATAAACTGAGTAAATTAGCTAAATTACCAAACAGCAGTTAAGAGATTACTGCTTCCCAGAAGTTATAATAGAAAAGAAAGCTCATTCTACTTGTTCATAAAGGACTCAATGGCTACTGATTATCAAGCATTTTCATCACTCAAAAGTGTACAATTTCCCAGGGAAGAATTCTGCTTCCTTAGTATGAAAAAAAAAAATCTCTCTTGACATTTAATTCCTTCTGTTATGAAAGAAGCCAAAGTAGATCATAATTGTCTTTTCTGTTTCCAAAATCCATGAAAACATGGATTAGAGTATTTATTTGAAAAAAAAAATCATTTCATTTGTTTGGACAATGTGTACACAAGACTGAAACTTACTCAGCTCAACCTTCCAACCATCACCTCATACAATCAATACACTATTTAGCTTTAACCATGGTCCAAAGCTTCGGTTTTGGTTAAAACCATTAAATGAAAGGGAAGGCTCACGAGTCCTAGGCTCAGAGCAAATTTTCTGCAATTTGTAAAAGTTTAGGGTCATCTTCTTTCTTTCAAACACGATGTAGAGGTGGCACAAGTTGAATGTGGAAAGCAATGGAGCTACTATGGAGATGTACAACAATGAAGAAGGCTAGAGATCCTCCCACCGCCCCCCTTCCCCTGTAATCAGAATGTGGCTAGTATCGTCTTTTGCTCATGTATGTTGGCCTAAAATCTCCCTGTCTTCCCCTTTCTCCATCATTTGTATTTTGTAGTATGGTGTCTTCCTAGAATTTTCCTTACCTCTAGCTGGATCTGCATTTCTTTTGCTGAAGAACACAGTAAAAACTTCCTCTTTAAACCTGAAAACTAATCTAATAAGAGGGAGAAATAGCTAAGGAGATGATTTTGTTCACTCTTGTAGTCTCTTTTGTCTATCTACTCTCCCCTAATCCCTGTAGTCTCTAGATTATAGCACTCAACATAGAAAAACAACAGTATCTACTTTCTTGTCTCTTTTTGAACAGACCTACTATGGCTTCTTTGGGTTATTTCCAATGTAAAAGGTGGGCCCAGGCTCCATGGCACACAAATCTCTAAACCCAGACAGAGCTCTGCCATACCCAAGCTCATTGTGGTACCTTTATACTACTCCACAGCTTTAAGTTTGGTACATAGATCACTTAATACTTCCAGATGTGTGTCTGAGCAAAGATCCCAAAGAGCCAACCAGGTGGGTGACACCCTGCAGTACAACAAAAGATCAGAAATCTTTAGAGCAAAAAGGCAAATGAGGTATTATCATAGCCTAGCCATTTAACATTCCTCTTGGGTAGAAAATTTTGGCATTTTATATGCCTAAAAGTAACGATAAAATACAGGAGGCTCTGAGCTCAAGGACCATATATATGTCCCTGTTGCTCTATGGATGCCATCATTGCTGAGCAGCGTTTACATTTGTTCTCATGCTTAGTCCAATTCAGGACTTTTTCATAATAATGGCATGGCTTCATACAGACAGAGTCTGTATGAAGACTTCATACAGAGACTTCAGAGTAACTTATGACCTATCCCAAAACAACCCCACAGATGTTTTCTCTTGTAACCATGGCTCTGATTCCCTCTCTGGCTGGATATGGAACTGAATCTATATCTACTTCTTTGAAAAGTGCTGTCACCACTATGCTGGTGGTAGGAGAGAAGCAGACACTACCTTCTGTTACCTGATTCTCTTTTAACTGCTATTGTCTTCTACTGCTTTCCAAACACACCTTCCAGCTCAACCTCTCCCGGACGAGCACCTGCCTTCTGGCTTCCACCACCTAAGCCAAGATGCGAGTTAGCACCAAGTTCTGGAGAAGCTCACCTTCCCACCTTCTTACAAACAGAACTCCTAAGAAGGGGGGAAAAATAAAGGTTTAACCTCAAGTAAACTTCAGCTGGCAGCCCTCAACAGCCTCAACAGTTCTCAGTAGCATAGCTCCACGCTTGCAAAGTCCCCGTCCCAAAGCTTCACCCACGGGGAGGCAGCACCTCGCCTCCCAGAGCTCTGAGGCCTGCCCAGGGCCGGCAGCCCGCAGCGGTGCTGCCGACTGAGCAGCAGTCAAACAGAAAAGGCTGGGACAGAGAAATTTACTCCCTACACCTTTTAGCCTAGCGATTTGCCTTCTGTTTTTTGGTTTTTTTTACACTATGAAAGTTGGGTTGTCATCCCCCCCCCCCCCCCCCCCATTTTAAGCTGGGTATATAACCGGCTTAAAATTCAGAATAGGAGGCCTAGATCAGTTCCCACTTCACTGTGGGTTAATCGGAGACAGCACGTACCTCAAAAAAAAAAAAAACACACATTTTCTCACCAGTGTCTGCTTTTTCAGTAGTACCAGAGCAACAGATCCAAAGCCAAAGTATACTCCAGGTTAGGTTCAAAAGAAACGCAAGTATTCAGTAGAGAGATCATCTCTAGTCTTAATAAATAGAATGTGAGGGTGTATTCGTAAAGTAAACCTTATATCCGGAATCTGTGTTTTTTTTTTTTTTATTTAAGTCAACACTATTAAAAAATCATCTGCAATACTAATTGAGAGGAAAAAAAGTTCTTCAAATGATCTGGGAGGGTGTTGGTTATATTTCAAGGATGTGTTGCACTTAACATGAAACTATACTAGAGGGCATAGTCTGTTACTATACTGACAGACTTCATCGTAAGACAGTAAATTTGAATAGGTAGATTGTGCCAAGCACAGAAATGCCTAAGAGCAAACATATTTTAACACATAACTTAAGTAGACTTTGTGCAATTTCATCAGCTTTTATCATTTGTATTTCTTCTTCTGTGCTCTGACACATTTAGCATTTATTTCCTTATTAGTTACTGTAGATTCATTAAGCTAGGTAAGACTTCCTTACTTAAATGTTTTACTGCTCTTGCAAAACTGTAGTATCAATCAATTAGAAAGCAAGTGATGCAGTTAATGGTAAAAGTAGTAAGCGGGATAAAATTCAGAGAAAATATTTGCACTTCACATAGTAATAGTTTCTGGTATGAGAGAAGCTCTAATGAGCTAGTAACGAAAACACAGTGTCAGAAAACATTATCCAGCAAAAAACCCCTTGTAAACTTTAACTGAAGCTGCAGTATTTAAATATCAAAGAATGAAAATGCATAATAAATCTTACTATGGTGGGGATGTGCATAAGACTACATTCCTGGTACTGTTCTGGAAAATGATCGTTAAAAGTGATATTAACTGCTCTTGTACAGCAGACAATTAATAACCTCAAAGAACTTTTCAGTTTCTATATTCAGCTATTTTTGTACTCATAAAGCAATGGTAATTCTGCACTAAGCTACTGAATGGTGTCTTTTGAACAGCAAATACAAAAGAATCTAATTTCAGTTCTGACAAAATCAAAATTGGGAAGTAACCCTTTTGTAACCCTTTATGGCCTTCTGGAAGTTTTTGTTTAAGACATTATTTGTCTCTAATGCAGTAGGCAAAGAAATCAGTGGAATTTCATCGGGAAACTCCAGCAAGAAACACGGCATGTAAAGAATTAGCCTAAAAACGTGGTCTTGAAATTGTATCAACTTAAAAAAGGATGCCTAAAGCACACTAATCAGAAAGGACAATATCTGGACACGTATCATTGTTCTTGAGATAATGATTTGCAAAATGAGTTAACACAAATGAGACTTTTAAAAAAAATCCATGCCTTTCTAACAGGGACAGAAAATTGAAATTAAAGTAGGCTGAAATATATGATGCTGGCTTTTGTACCTATCCATGATTCAGGTCCATGGAATTCAACTGAATTAATGAAGAGTTTAACATGTAGCACAGATAAGCCATGTAAAAAAACAAACATTTTATTATGTACATTTAGAGGTTAATTTAGATTGATAAAGATTTTTCTTCTTCAGTTCCACCTTTTTCCTCAAGACTTTCTGCTGCTGCTTCCACAATTTTCTCTTCAGTGACCTGCAGAAAAATAACGAAATAGTTATTTTTATTAAACATGACTTAATTCTAGATCCTGGAAATCCTCCCCTCACACTGTCAGTGTAGCAAGAAAGACAACTGTTGTCTCCAGAAGTAAACAATCTGGACAAGAAGCATCTTCAAACTAATTTAATTAAAAAAAAAAAAATTATGGGTTAGACTCTGAGAACATCCTTGGCTAACAAATTTCAGTAGGCATACCGTATTTTTTCTCTCTTTTGCCACAAAAGTAAATAAAATATTTGTTCTGAAGACTTCAAACCATCTGCTATTTACTTCTCGTAACAATTCCCTACGTTTAATCATGCTTTGAAAGTCAGTCTCTGGTTATACGCAGCTTTTGATATTTTATTGTTCCATTTATTGAAAAAAATGGCCTTTTTGCTTTTATTCAGTCAGCATAAAGATTCTCTTGGATAAGCCCATTTCAACTTTGTAACACTGTTTGACAGAAGAATGTTTGCAAGAAACTTTTATTTTCCATGCAGATTTTAAATGGAGAAAAATAAACTAGTGCATTCATGCAGTTTACTGAGATAGTATTTCCTTTCATCTCCAGTAGCTTCCACCTAGGTTTACCCAATGGTAGATTTTATCTCTGCATTTAGTTATTAAAAGTATTGTTTGCTTGTGTTCTCTCAAGCCTGTGGCAGAAAACTTACTATTACCTCAAATCTAGGTAAGTATAAATACATTACTCCAATTTTTAGTTTTCTTATTTCGTGTTCGTGATTAAAACAGGAAAAAAATATTTTAAGTTCTACACGTGTGGTATCAACATAAATTCTAGAGATGAATTTGAAAAATACTGATGTAGTTTAAAGTGATAATTAAAAAGATCTTAGGGACTATTAAAAAGCAGATAGCTTCAGTCATAGATGATAAGCCTGACATAATTTGCTCCCGTTATTTGAAATAGTACAAAATATCAGTTGAACGCTGCATGTTTTTTCTGAATGGTACAATGCACTTCAGCAGTCAGACATCAAAAACAATACCAGAAAATCTTCTACTACAAAGCAGTTAAATTTCATGTGCATCCAATTTTTCTTCATCTGTTAACATTTCCATTCTTAAAGATATGTTACTGAGGATATTATCCATCTCTAATCATTCAAATGCTACTCTATCAGAGGTTGTTGTATCGTGTTTTTTTTTTTTATATATATTTAAGTCGTATTTCACCGCTAAGACTTACCAGCCACTTCGACCTTTCCAGCAGTTTGTGCCACACAGTGTGGTGAGCCTGTAATAAATGTCATTAAATGATATTACTGGAGGAAAAAAATTAAATAAAATACCTTACTATAGATTAGATTCTGAAAGGTTTATAGAAATGATGTAACAAATACGTAACAATAAGCCATAACGTCTGAATAGAGATTACCTCAGTGTCCAGTTTGCCCATATTTGGGAGGATTAAAGAGGGCTTGAATAGACATTTATTGATCACATCCATCCACTGTGTGAAATCATTGAGGGGGTAACGGGTAAAAATAGGCACTAAAATCTTATGACCCGGAATGATAAGGAAAGGTACATAGAAAGGAGGCAAGGAAGGCGGTGCCCACCTATCTCTTGTAAACTTCCCCAGTGGAGACAGTAACACGTTCTAGACCATAGGCCAAGACAATGCAAGTCAACAGGAATGGGAAGACTCTTGCCTCCAGCTGTATTTTTGCAGAGCCTTTCCTTAAGATAGATTAGTGATAAGATTTGCTGTTGTTACTAAGTTTTATTTTGGTATCATAAAAGATTCCATCATGATTGTCAATTCAAAGTTCTGTTCTTTCCTGAATGAATGAACATTGTCAGCAGCCTCAATTTCAGATGATCAGCATGCACTACGATAAACAATTCACTAAGGCAAGGGCAATGAAATAGCCATGCGACAATTGTGCAACCAAAATCATGCTTTAAGTATTGAAAAAAATGTTGGGGTGCTCTGATGCAAGCTTTCAAACTCTGATTCCATAGCTGCTATAGTTCCAAGTCAATTGAACCCCAAATACGCAATGAGGTCATCATCATGGGCCATCACTTTCTGAGGTCATCTGCTACTCATCCTCCTCTCATCTCTGTATTATTACAGTCACAGCATAGAATAAAGACCAGAAAATATGCCAAATGCCCTAACTTCAAAAGAAAAGAAAATTTCCAGAAAATGAAATAGTTACCCTCAAATGGACTGGCAGAGACACACCCTGGAACCTCCTTATCAATTCAGGTTGGTTAGTCTGAAGATTGTGGGCTGCCGTTATCTCATACTGGAAACAGAAACTTGTCCTTGGAATGTGAGGGCCTTCACTAACATCCACAAAGTCACCAAACCTGACCGGAGTCAAGAAAAGAAAAAAGAAAAAAAATGTTATGAAAAATATAATCAAAGAGAATTACGATCCTATTTTTTTTTGGTTAGCAAAATCCTATCTACAGAACACTTCAAACAAGATGAAAGAAAATCCACACAAATCCCAAAACACCTTTCAACAATGTCCCCAGTACAGCATTTCTAGATTTCCTGAAGTAAACATACAGGTCACGTAATGTTCTAAAATGAATTTACCAAATTTAAATCCCAAATCCAGAAAGATAATCCTTAGTTTCTCAAATTTCTGAAGTCATGTTGACTTTAATAGTGGGTTAACTCTGTCGTTCACCAGAAAAAGATTTGTCCCCAAGATCACACATTCTGAAGAACAGTTTGTTTACTACCTGCACAGGTATTTCCCTTTCATGTCCTGGAAAGTTGCCAATCAATTAAGAAAACTGAGAGCCAAGAGGAAGATGTACAGCAAAAGGATACTCAGAACAAACCTCTCCCAGCAATCAACAGGCAAGCCCATCTACCCTCTTCCTGAACAAACTAGAGCAAATATGGTTTAGGCATCTGGAAAACTGAGTATCACCAGCTTAAGTGAGTCACAAATTGTAAGACTGAGCTATAATAAAAGCTTCCTTCCTCCAGCCTAAGAACTTTACATCTTACGCTGCATTCCAAAAGTCAGCTCCATTCCCATCTCCAACACTTGAACGTGATTTTATTTTTAAATTAAAAGCCATCATAAATAACTTATTCTTTTTACTTGCAAATACTACTTGCAATACGACTAAGCTTTTCAGTGAAATATTACAGAATGAGTTCAGTTTTGCTCACCTATGTAATGTTACAATTCCTTCCATGTTCCGAGAAGCTTTCTGTTCTATCGTCTCGATTTTGTATCTGATCAAGACAAAAAAAAAAAGATTAAAATTTCTAACCTTTAACACCAAGTTCTTGTAAGAATACTTAACAGATTGATTTAGGGAGCATTTCTTAAAGTTATGTTCTTATTAATGAGAGCTTTGAAAGAAATTTAAACTCTTAATTTTATACACCAGTGTGTATTGACATGTTTCATAAAGCATATAAGTTTTCAGAGGTTCATGCTCTCTCAACAGAGTTTTTTTCAGAAAGATAAAATGAACCTACTACTACATAGAAAAATAATTTTTTTTCTAAATCATATATAAGTCCAGAAGAAACTATCTCATCACCTAAACTGGTCTTATGCAACGTGTGGTCCTCAACAACTGGTCATCTGCAAGATGGCAAAAAGCAGTCTCTGCTCTTTCTACAAACATAAATACACATACATACAATGTCTAAAGTTGTTATCTGAAGTCTGCTCAGCTCCTACCTGCTGTAAATGCTTGTCAACCAACATTGTTAAGAGATGTTAGTTGGTATGTCACATAAATATTATTAAGCTAAAAGTAGTATTTATTTTGGTAATAACTTTAGCTTCAAGCAAAATTTTATTTTGGTTCACAAAGTGTCAAATTATTTGTCATTTTCCCCTACTTCTCTCCAACCACTGAACAGCTGTGGACCAGTTAATTTTTCCAAAACACTGCTTAAGTGGTCAGCTAAAAAAAGTGTTTTGAACATGCCTTTCTATAACACAGGGCAGTGTATTTTACCCATTTTCCTTCTGTAGAGCTCAGAAACTGCATTTGATTAAATCTGCATTTCAAGATACCAAAATATGAAAAAACTTGAATATGAAAGCCTTTCAGCAAAAGCTTAAGGTAGCTAGCATGCAAAAAGTCTAATCACCAGAGCTCCAGTTTAAAAGTAATGAAATCTTGAAGCTCAATATTAAACTTAGAAGTCTACAACCTTTCCATTTCTCACAAAACTACCTCCAGTAAAGGTGTTGGCCTCTGGAGAGAACATTAAAAATGTAATCAGCCAGTGGAACAAAGACAATGGAGACGTGTTTGAGTGCAATCAGAGCAGTGGGACATGTACCTTCTTACTTCACCTACCACATCTTATGCAGAGATTTAAATGAATTTATAATTGCCTTTCTAAAAGAAAGGCAAATTTATACACTTACTTGTTATGCTGAAACATTTCACGTGCTACTTTTGCTTCAACTTGCAGTGTTTCGAATGGCAGGTCTTTATAAATTAGCTTACTAGCATCCTTTGTAAGAGAATTGAAGTTGTCCTAAAAAGTAATTGAAACATAAAATTGTCACCACTGTTTCACAGCTGTACTGAATAGACAAAGCATAGGAAACACTAAATATTAGTCAAAATGATAAGGACCATCTAGTATTAATCCTAAATGTAAGAATACAGCTGTAGGATTGTAATGCTTATTATTTATCAGCAACATATTGCTAAGGAACAAATCAATAGGCATTCTTCCATCAGAAACAATATACATTAAGTGGAGTTAAATATCCTGTGTTTTCCTAATGTGATATATGCAAGTGCGGTCTTGCCAATCGTCAATATTCAGTTGTGTATCCTGTTTCCCATAGTCATGACCCCAGTTATAAACAACCTCCACTCTGGTGGAATCAAAAGAAAAAACTGCGGAGTAACTATGAAATTCACTGCTTTGGTCCAAAAACCAAAGCTTTGTACACTCAGATTTGTTGATAAATAAGAAACTGTTATTAGAAGAAATTGCATTTACTACGTCACTTATAAAGTAACTTAGTCTGAAATATTTTAACTACAAGATTATATTGAAGAAAATCTGTATTGGACTAACGTTGCTTCGTTAGCCACATACACCTCTGCTGATACTTCATCATGAGAACAATAGGCACCAGACAAGTAAAACATTTGTGATCACACCAGCTACAAAACTGTTATAAGTTTGTACATGATTAGATTTTATAGAAGTTTGTAGATGATTAGATTTAGCAGAGAGCATGAAATATAAGCAAACTATTAAGAAGAGTTTCAGCTGAATGTGCTCACGGTTCTTTTACAACAATGAATTGATTATGCTGTAAACTAATAGGTGAAAATACATCCTTACTGTCAGAGGGTTCTACTCATATAAAGTCTGTAAGCCTATGTCACATCTCCATTACCAGGCAAGAGTGGTTAAGCAGGAGTGGATCTGTACAGTAAGTGAGCTGACAGCACTCTTCAGCAAGAGCCAGTATATGATAAATGAAGAGATTTAGTTTCTGAAGTGTATTCCTCATGTAAAATAAAATACTGGTGTAGACATACCCTATGAAAAGAATGGAGAAAAAAAAAGAAAAAAAAAGAACAAACCCCCCACTAACCTCTCCCCCGCCAAGAAAACACTGGACAAAAATGTAAGCTACAGAACTTTTTGAGCATGAAGTTATTGTGCTTACTTTTGTTGGTTGCCAGTCATTCAGTCTGTTGTCCAAAATTACATCATAGCAGAAAGCTCCAGAGATCACTGCAATTCCAATTCCAAATAGAAAAATACTCGTATTTGTAATGAAGTACATATTTCATTGCCATATTATAGTCTTACAGATGTACGAAAATTAGTAAGAAAGACACAATCTTAAGAAATCGATAAAGTTTAAATTTTCAGCTGTGATAATACAGTCAACCAGCAGACTAAATCTGTATCATTTCAGTTTCACTGAATGAGAAATATTCATTTTAAATGTGCTTTAATTTAATGTTGATATAATATACACCCATTAAAGGAAACAAACAAAAAAAAAGCTATACTGCTTCCCAAAACTGCTTCTCACAAACACTGAAAAAGACAATAGACTTTGAAAATATTTCACAGTATTTTCACATCATATACTAAATTTGCACCATTCAACTGTAAAGAGGAATTTATTGCATAGATAAATCAGACAATATTAGAGCTAAACTAAGATGTTTATCCATGACACGTACTTAACACAAATTTCTGTGGTAGTCGTTAGAGTGCTTTTTGTGTATATTTATCAAGCTATTGACATATTAAAAATCAAGCTTACGAACCTAGTAAGTCAATGCTATTTCTACACATACACTGT
Organism: Anser brachyrhynchus; assembly: GCF_964034855.1. Taxonomy (NCBI): domain Eukaryota; kingdom Metazoa; phylum Chordata; class Aves; order Anseriformes; family Anatidae; genus Anser; species Anser brachyrhynchus. The sequence goes on from NC_137694.1 coordinate 110,793,067, forward strand.
AATGACACAAATTAGTATATGCAAGATTATTCCAAATCCTGGCAGAATTGAAATATCCACTCTAAACCTAACAATCAAGACAAGTGATGAAAAGGCTGAAAAGGGAATGAATCGTAGGAAGACTCCAAACAACAAACCACATTCTTATATATCAAATATATAATTGTGTGGTAGGCTCTCTTATTTAAAACAAAAAATATCTCAAGTTAGAAGGGTCCCACAAGAATCATCAAGTCCACGTAACCTCCTTTCTAGTGCATTTTCTAATTTTAGTGAATTTTAGGTCACAGGTGAACAAAAGTTGTTAGCAACCAACTTCAATAATCTTACAACTTGATGTATAAACGGTGACTTTTAATAACTCAAGTGATCATAAGGTTACATAGTTATTAAGGCAAATTTCACAGAAACATATCAAATCTTCTAAATATATTACTCATGTAACTTCATAATCAAAAGACTATGCCATTAAGTTACTAACTTAATCTATGTGGTCCAAAGTGGTTTGAAATCCAGTTACCATACAGACCAATCTTCCGTACGTTAATGAATAAATTGTTTTCAGCCTGATGAATGTAAGTTAAAGAAATCCTGGTACATCAGATTCTTGTTCTAATAATGGAGCACCCAGGAGCATAGACTCCCTTGCAACTTCTTCCCTCTCCCCACTGATAATTTCAGGTCAAGTAAGACTCTGGACATTTTAAAAGTGCAAAGCTAAAACCTTAGAAAAGAAATCTGGAAAGAGTGCAAAGATCTAAGATTTAATCCTCAGTATATCAAATGGTATAGAAAAACAGTTTCGGAAGATAGGCTCCTGCCTTTTCTCCAATCCATTCAATGGCCTTCAAAGCAGACACACGGCTTAGCAGTTATGTAGAGACCACTCAGTTGTCACAGTTTAAAGCCCAGCTACTTAACATAATCAAATACAAGTTCTGTATTACTTCAATGCACCCATCACATCAAATACAAATAAAGGCTGCAACAACAGCATCTAATATACATAAAAATGCCAAGTACCTTCAAACACTGGAAAAAGAGCCTCTGATTTTCTTTTGTAACATAATTACACACACTTAAGAAGCAGTGAAAGACAAGATGATCAACAGTAAAACATTTATATCACCTGGCACTTCTGGAGCTTTAACCAGATTCACAGAGTACTCATCCTTGAATGCCCGCTTTAACACACATGCCATGATCATGGCACAGGAACGCCAGTAGGCCTATAAAGAGAATTACAAAACACAGAGTTATTACTTAGAACCTAGCAACCTATACCAGATGAACATCAGCTATCCAAAGAAACCCACCAACATTTCATTGAATTAGGCACAAACCTAGATGTCTACCCTACCATTACTTTCTTTAGAATGTAGACTTCTATTTGGAGATGATTAAAGATGATCAAGATAATCAAAATTGCACTTGAAAGGCAAGCCAGATGTTTCCCTTGGGATATTTAAACCTCAAATCATAGAATCATGCAAGAATATAGGTTGAAAAGAATGTCCACACATCAGCTAGCCCGCACTGTGGTCCAACTAACAGTAACTGTGAGGTGCCAACCAACCATTAAAAATATTGAAACTTTCACAACAACCAACAACAAAGTTCAAGGAGGCAGATGGACATGGAACTAAAAGGGGTATACAAAATCAAGGAGCTGCATTTGGGGTCACCTGCAACGAGGTTAAGATGAAAGTTTACCTTATTTACTTCCTCTGGATCTTCATCTTTGAACGTAAGGAACTGAATTTCACATGATTTGGTCAAGGGTCTATACATATCCCAGACTTCACCATCCACAAGAGCTAGCACAGATTTCTTGCAATGCCATTCACTTAAGTCTGAAGAAAGTGAAAAACATATCGCACTGTTATTAATATTACTCTTCAGAGTCAGCAAATTATTCCCCTGCATTTGTAACAACAATCTGCAAGTGTTTTACTACTGTAAATGACTTAGAAGGATAAGCTGCAAATAGAGTCTAGAAAAATTAATCATTTTATGCTGATGTATTTTACACCAATAGAATGTATTTTAGGTCACAAAGTTCACAGTACAAATGTACTGTAAACTTAAATACAAATAGTCTGAATGCATGTCCCCTACCTTGGCCATTACAATGCCTATAATATTAACATTTCAAATCTGGAAGGGAAATACTTCAACAGGCAGCATAATTTTCACCCTCAGTGGCACAATAGCTTAAGAACCCGTTCACTTACGCATGGCACAGTTGTATGGAGTAGATAAGGCTTTGTTCATTATAAGCAAACTGCCAGGGTGAGGTTTTCCAGTGTACTTTACTTCTATTTTCTCAATTCGTGGATAAAGAGATAGCTGTCTCTCCTTCTCTTTGGTAAAGAGCTCATTGCGCATCTGAATAATTTCCTCCGATGTCAGTCGAGAAGCTGCTGGTGTGGAGATCAACCCTGGTAGAAGAAATGATCTAAAGTGAGCAATAAACAGTTTTTGAAACCTCTTTATAAGTCAGTTTCTGCAGGAAGGCGAACATTCAGCAGCTCTTGCTAACGAGCATGCCTAAAGTCACAAAACAAACAAGCAAAGGGAAGCAACCCTCTTAGGCAGCAAAGGCTTAATTTGGCGTTATAAGTGTAAAGGGGTCACCCGGCCTTGCACGGCCGCCCCGGGCACGGCCCCTGAAAGCGACGGGCGCGGGACAAGCCCGCAGCCGACACGACACGACACGACACGGCCCGGCCCGGCCCGGCCCGGCCCGGCCCGACACGACACGGCCCGACACGACACGGCCCGACACGACACGGCCCGGCCCGGCCCGGCCCGACACGACACGGCCCGACACGACACGGCCCGGCCCGGCCCGACACGACACGGCCCCCCCAACTCCACTCACGGCGTCCCTCCCGCCCGACCCGCAGGCAGCGCACAGCCCAGCGCGCCGCCATTTCGCGGCCGAGCCCCGCCGCCCCGGTGCCGCTTCCACCCGGCTCCGCTGGAAACAGCGGCGGCGGCGGCTCGGTTCCGGGCGCCGCTCCGCCCTCGACCGCCAGGCGGCACCGCGGGGCCGGGAGCGAGGCCCAGGCAAAGTTACAATTTGTGAAATAACTCAGGATTTGTTCCCATGTCTTAAAATTCTGATGGTTGTCAGCCAGATCCCCCAGTGGCAAAGACAAAACAGCCACCAAGAATGCAAGTGTCAAAACAGCTACACTGACATAGTGCCATTAAAAAATAAATAAATAAAAAGCTGTAATTAAACTCAGCATCCAAAAAATTAAATGTGCTAATACTGGCCACGGACAGTAATGGGCAGGGAATTTTCCACTGCGGCCGCAATCGGCTGCAGCCAGGTGAGCCCCAGGGCTGCCGGCTCCTGCTGCTGCGGCACCTGGTGCTGGCAGCCCTACTCGCCAGGGCTGTCATCCAGAAAACCAGGTGTGAGTGTACAGTGGTTGTGCTGCCCTTCATCATGTTATTTGATAGAGACAGATTTTTGGCAAGTCAAACATCGTGCTTCCTCACTTTTTCAAACAAGTTAAACACAAGTTATTTTTTAGCGCAGTGGGCATATTGTAGGCTACACAGTTGTGTGTATATAACAGTTTACAGTCTTGAGGTGAAAGGTCCTCAGAAAACACAAAGATGCTATTAGTACTTACACCACTATAGCTCAACTCTGCCAGTTCTATTAACTTTTTATTCTATGGCTTGAGGATTCATATGCAGTCACTGATTACATCACATAATCTTTTTTTAATTGAAAAAAATAAAAAGTTTTCAATGTACAGTATAATAAGAATATAGAAAGAAGAATATTTTAGTTTCTGAGGATGTCAATTCGAAATGTCTGGAGAATGAAAAAGAAATAAGCTCTATTCTGTCACTCTTGAATGTGCTGTTCACTTAACTTGAATGACTAGAGTAAAATTCCATTTGATACTGCACATTTCTTTACTTTGACAGTCTCTCTAATTTAAATTCTAATCTCTAAAACTTTTGTATGAATATATGCAACTCTTTATTAAGGTTCAGGAAAATGGTGGTAGCATATCTGTTCCCTGCTTCCACTTGCTTGGTGCCGCTATGGAAGTACAATGAGGATGAAAAGCCTCCTGGGCCTTGTAGCACGCTGCAGGCTTTGGGAGGAGCATGGCCATAGCCCTCTGTGTTCTGGTAATCCCTGGCCGCAGAGTGACAGTGCAAAGCTTTACCCCCCAGTGGAAATCAAAAGACATCTGAAGCTGCTGGGAATTTCACTCAGGGATCACCTGCCAAATCTACAGCCCCTGGACAAAAGCAGAAAAGAGGAACAACATTGGCATCAATCTGGGGTTAATTACAAAGTTCAGTCTTCAAGCTCATTTTTGATACATGATGCCACAGCTGGCTCACAACTGTAACATCATTTACTTCTGTGTATTTACTTGAGGCTTCTGTGATAGAAAAAAAAAAATATCACAAACCCACCACAATGCTGGGGCCTGAGCTGAGGCCTGGCTGGGGATTATGCTCAGCCGCCCAGCATGGCCCTGCCGGCAGCCGGCGGGGGGCTTACAGGCCTGCTTTAATCCCCGAGCTATTGATCTGTCAGTGCCCCAAAACCAAGGCCTTCCGACTGAAAAGTACGCTGGGAAGGGTTTGGCCGAAGGCCAGAGGCTTTTGGCATGTCACAACACTAAGCATGTCTGTGGTATGGAGGAGGGACAGGTAATAGAAGCAGAGAAAAACTGGCCAAAATAATTGTAAGGCATAAGTCCATAAAACTGTTTGACTTTCAGGAAAACCATGAATAGCATTTTATAGCATGCAGAAAATGGGAGATTGCCCTGTGAAGCAATGGGAATCCTGTTGGTGCTCTTACACCACCATGTGTGACCCAGAGGCAATTTGTACGTGACAAACCATGGCTGCTGCTGGCCCCGTGGCTCCCAGCCCAGTCCTGGGCTTGCTGACAGATCACTGCAGGAGCAGCATGGCCCTAACAAAGCCTGCCCCTTCGTGTGCCCATCTCCCTCATTTCTTACCACTCACCCGCTGGGCAGACCACTGCAGCAGAGCCCTACAATTTGCTGAACACAAGATCACTCAACAGATACACGTTACAGAATGAGTATTTCTGAGGGATTTGGGTTTTATTTGTGTTACTTCAGTGACCTGTCTTAAAGTACAGCTTCATATACATATGCCTGTGCACAACTGAGGTGGTAGCAGTAATTCATGGCTGGAGGCAGCAATTTCTTTGTAAGACAGTGTCGTGTATAACTACATGTTTTTGCAAAATATTTTAAATACAATTCTGAATCTACCATCATCAGCATCCTTGCTATCATATTCTCCACTGTTGCTTAATCTGAATCACGAAACATCCAACAATGCCACCTACTTTGGTGGATTTTTTTTAGAAATGTACCTTTGATTGCTACTGAGCTGCTTGCTCAGTGACAGTAATCTTTCAAGTTCAGTTGAAAAAACAGCATTAATACTGTACTCTGCAAGTCAAAGATAAAATTATACAACAGGTTGGGGGGATATTCAGGAAAAAAATATATTGAAAACAAGTAAAATGTATTACTGTTTTCTTCTTTTAGTAATTCTTCTAGTAATTCTAGAATTCTAGTAATTCTTTCTTTCTTCTTTTTCTCTCTTTCCTGATTCTAGCTTGGCTGCCACATTAGATATGCAACATTTTGACAATCTCATAGAGATATTATGTTGTATCACAACGCTCGCTTTAATCTCTTTCATTATAGCAAGGCAAGTAATTTACAGCATACTCTGTCTCTAAACAGCCATAAGCGACAGCTTCATTGAAAAAAAAAGTATTTGTTTTTTGTTTGTTTTGCTTTGTTTTTCTTATTTTCTCAAAACTCTACTTGCAGTTTTCAGTTTCAAAGTGCAAAACAAGAAGATAATCTGCCAGCTAAATCAGTTTGTTTTTTTTTCCAGACAGCAGTTAAAGCAATTAACATGAAGCAACAAAACAAATTAACAAAATGCCACAGAAGTAGAAAGGAGACAAGGCCTACTGTATCTGGAGGATGGACAGCTGTTAGAGCAATACTCAGAACATTATAAAAAACTAGGTGTGGTAACATTTAAAATTGCACAAGAAAAAGCTTACTCCTTAAAGTGTAGCTATCACATACTTACACGTTTGCTAATAATTCTTCATACTTAGAGCAAAGCTTTCAAACTGATTGATTCAATGTAGTCCAGGCTGTTAGTCTGGGCACAAACTAAAATACATAGCATATTGATCAACGTTTTTCAGAACTAAAATTTGTTACATGGAGTGTGAAATATGTGTTTTGGTGATTAAGCTCATTAATTAAGTGGAATCTGCTTTAGCAGTTTTACAAAATAGATTTCCATCAACTTGTCTCATTGCTGTGCCCCAATCACACCAGAACAATCACTCTACAGCTCTCTGTTCCAGTCTTCAGCACTTACGAGAACATACACGACAACAATTTGGTGTACACATAGATTCAACCCATACATATGCTATGGCATCTCTGACCACCTCAAACATAACATTTCTATCTCTAAGTATGGAATTATATTCAAACAGGTCTTCTTGATCAAAACTTAAGTAATGTAAATTGCAATAACAATCATCCCTGCTACTGTCCATATAAAGATATGGATATGCTTTTGCATAGGAGCACTTTTTTTTGCATGTCTTTCCCTCTTGTCCTCAGTGGCTCCATATCCTACATCTTTCCCCTTAGTCCTTCCAGTTAACAGCAGTCTCAGTGGCCTACCATAGCTCATCTTAGAGACACAAAGAAATTTAAAGAAAATGGGCTTAGGGAAGCACAGGAAGAAAAGGGAAAGGCAGTGCAGACCTATAATCCTCTGTGCTTTCCCTGATGTTTCACTCCGCAAACAAGAGATGATCTACTCACAGATACAGCAATACTACCATCACCAGATTAAAAATAAGTAGTTGCTTGCATGAAACTATGGTTACAGCAGCTGGTCTACTTAAAATCAAGAAGTAAACTTGAAATATGTCAGGTTTATGCCTGAATAGGATATAGTGGGGAAGAATGGCATTCCATTAAACTTTTATTTTTGATGGCAGTACAAGGATGAATATTCATTAGTTCTTCCATGACTGTCTTCTAGTTTGGTATTTGTAAGCCATGATAAATGAGTGATTACACAGGAATTAAATCTTACTCATCTGTTAATTAAACAGCCAGTTCTCTTCTTGTAGCACAGTACTTTTCCCCCATTACAAGTTTGTGTTTTTTTTTAAGATGAGGAATCATAATCATCTTCCTCTCTTACTATTTGTAATGTGATTATTTGCATTGCAATGCCTTTAAGCCAAATGCAGCATTTCTAAGTTGTTGTATTCATTTTTTCATTATAACTCAAAGTTATTCTAGAAATCAGCACAGCAAAATAAATATAGGGTGGTTTTGTTCCTACTGGAAAAAAAAAAAAAAAGAAACAACAACAACAAAAACAACAAGACATTCTGAATGGAGAAATCACCAAAAGGAGTCATTTTTAATATAGATTAATTTCTCTGTATTTGATTTTATCATCATGCAACTATAAAATGTTAAACACTCTTAAGATGAAGATAATGAGTTTTGGCTTATGCTATTTCAGAGAGTTTTTGCAAATTAACTTTTGAAACCCTATTTTTTTTTTCCACAGAGCTCTTTAACACAGTGGTGGTATCCTAACAGAAGAGGTAAACTTGTAATGTTAGAGCAGGTTATTGTCAGCAGTCAGTTGTACTATAGTTTCATTAAATGAAGAAGGAATTCCATTGTAATGTAAGAATGTGGATTACTCTAACACGTCATCTAATGATATAGGTGTAAACTTTTGGTTTATGAATTACTAAAATCATTAAGAAGCAGCTAAGTTTGAAATCATATTACACTTCCACACAATTCTTAAAGGCTTTTGTATGCAAAGAACTTGACTAGAATAGTTATTACAAAATAAGATAGCTATCTTTGACCTGCATTCTCTGTGCAGATGCTAATTATAGACTATTTTTATTATTCTAAAAAGGAGTCTGCATGGAAAGCTCTCCCAGAATAACTGTTAAATGGAATATTTTGAACAAACTGTTTCATGTTGGGCTCTCTGTGTTGTTTTAATGAAACTATTTTTACTGTTTTACTGCTTTTAACTTTAAAAGATTAAGCATATTGATAGCAGTCTTGTACTCTTCTAACAAAGTATTTACAGATTTTTTAAGAATACCATTTTCAGCAAATACAGAAAAAGTATATACATTAAGTGAACTATATGCATTGCAAGTGTGGTTTTTTTTCCAAAACATTCTGTAAATGCATTCAAAATACTCATATTTAATTGTTTGTATTTCCAGCAATTGTATAAAGCAAGCAGAGAAGCCATGATCCAGTTATTGCTGAAATAAAAGAGGGGAATGCAAAGAAACTGTGAAAACACTGTGAAACTGTACTAGAAAGACAGAGAAATGTTGAGGAGACAATCTTGTACACTAGATATTTCTTTTTCTTCCAAGAGAAACAAAATAGTGAAGAAAAAAAAAAAAGGAATTTTACTCTGACCTCATGCTTATATAAACCCAAAGCATTTAAGTGGATTTACTGTGGTATGAGTCATGCTAATGAAATCCAAATTAAATGCTATATGTAACTCCATGTATTTGGGCAATTATAACTGAATATTTACTGGGGTGGAAACACTACTGTAGCTAAACTTCATCCTGATGTCTAACAGGATACCTTCCCTCTTCATTCTCGTTATCAATTTGTTGCCATTATATTCACTTCAGTAGCTATCCTATAAGCTACCCCTTAATTCCACACTGCTCTTTCTTAATATTCCCCACCTCTATAACTTTTCCCCCATGCTCCTCCCATACAGTGGTGATACATACTTGATATATACATATATATGGTCTTTTATTTTTCAGAAATATTACTTGTATTCTATATACATTTTTGCAGGTGATAAATAAGCTAAGAAGATTTAAAGAGTATCATGGCATCCTACTTGTTTGGTCTCCATTAAAATAGCTGCTAGATGCTTTATAAATAATCTTTCCTCATTTTGCTCTAGTCTAAAAATATAGCCAGTGTTGCTACTCTGATTATCAAATACTTATAATACTTTTCCTGTTAGAGAACCATATTACATCCACAGTAATATATTTGGAGATGTCATTAGAAACGACTCGGATACACCACTAACTGTCACGATGAGGAATTTTCCCTGATTCATAAATTTAAAGGGCCATTGCAGCTCGTGTATGTTTAATGAATAATTTCCTAAACTAATACAAACTCCCAATAAAGAAGGCTTTGAAGGTGACCGCGTGGTTCATCTTCTGTTGGTTTAGGGATGCACCCTACAGTACACGGTATTTCGGCCAGCCCAGCTGCACATGTAGCAGGGCTCACTGTGACTCTGACAAGCACTACCTCACCACCACATTGTCAGCAGCATCCCCGTTGCAGTTTTGTTTCACAATTTCACCCTGTTAGGGCTGCTTCCATCCAGCTCCTCTCCATGCAAGGTGGGTTTCACTGGGGGAAGCGAATGCAGGCAGGGACCGGGAACCTCTCCTGCGACAAGTGTAAGCTTTTAGGAAGTTTGGCTTCGATTACGAAAAGCTTATCGTTTGTTCTGTGGCAAGAAACGTCCTTGAGCTCGTGAAGAGCTCACACCTTTGTGTGTGTTTGTATGCCTGTGTGCTGGAACCGGGGGTGGGAGCCAGGCGTCCTGGCACCGTCCCTGTCCCTGTGGGTCTCACAGCTCGGTGCCCTGTGGGTTCAAGGCTCGGTGCCCTGCCACCGAGCACCTCCCCACCCGCTCCCACCTGCTGCCCCCTCCGTCCCAGCGGACCCCCAAGCCGCCTCCGTTTTGTGGCCGAGGGGGACCGGCTCGGAGCCGCCCCTCCCGCGGGCTGCGCCCAGAGCCTAGCACCGCCTCGCCGGGGCGAGGGCAGAGCCCCCTCTCCGCTCTCCCCCGCCGGGCGCCGGCTGAGGGGAGGCGAGGCGAGGCGAGGCCGGTCCGTGCCGTGCCGTGCCGTGCCGTGCCGTGCCGCCCCCTCCGCCCCACGCCCCGCCGCAGCCGGCGTCGCCCCGCGGCGATCGTCCGCTGCCGCCCGGGGGTGTGGGGGGGAGCGGCCGCTGCCGGGAAGATGGCGAGCCGCAGCCTCCGCCTGCTGCTCCTCGGCTACTTGGGGGTCCTCTGCTGTAAGTCGCCGCGCCCCTTCCCCTGGGAGCACGTACGCGCTCTGTCCGTCCGTCCGTCGGTCCGCCCGCCTGCCCGCGCTGTTGTCCCTTGGGGCTCGTCGCCCCGGCGGCACGGTCACCCCCGGGCGTGCGAGGTGGCAGCGGGAGGGAGGGGGGTAGCGGCCCCGGCCCCGGTCCCGGCCCGGTGCTGGCGGGCAGCAGGGGGCGTCCAGGGCAGGGCGAGGGGGACGCCAAAGCCGCCGCCAGGAGCCCCCGCATCTCTGCTGGGCTGCTAGGACTGGGGCTGTGCTCCCCTTCCGGCCCCTGAGGGACGGGGGGCGCGGTGTCTGTTGCCGGCACGGGCTGGTGCAGCTCCAGAGCAGGCTTGGGTTTGCAGTGTTTCTGTGGTGCTGTTGTCTAACTCGTTAAAAACAGCGAGAGGAAGCGTTAAAATAACTTGGCAAAAGCTGCCCCGCTCAGAAAGCACGTGGAAGTGAGTGAAAAATAGCTGCACTGAGGTGGTGAATCGATACACGGCGTTACCAGTGGCAGTCCTGCCTGTGATGAGACTGTCGCTTTCAAGTCACATTTCACTGTACTCCTCTTGTATTCTTGTGTCCCGCTGTTGCAATAGCGAAAGAGGCTGTACGTGGAAATAATGTTTTGAAAAGAACTGTGTGGCACGGTCTTGGTAAGACCTGAGCCCCGAATGGTGCTCGGTCTGTTGTGGATGTGGGACCGTGCTGATGCTGGGCATTTTTGTATTTAACTCCGCACCTAGCAGAAATCTGTGTGTGTGGAAAATCCTTTGCAGAGGAGGAACGAGTCCTAAGAGGACAGACTTCTAAATGGCATATACACTGCTAGAGTTTCGGTTTGGTGGCAATTTTTCTTTTCCTTTCTCTTCACTTATACAAGACCTTATGGAAAACTTGGTTTATTTAGATGGGCAGCTGGTGTAGACTTTCTCTTTCATATAATGAATTTGTGTTTTTTTTTTGATCTTTTCCTCATTTCATGGATATATGTGACTGAATAAGGCTGCTATGGTTTTTTTTTTGGTGACTGGTTTCAGCGTGTTCAGGCTGCTCAGCTGTTGGATTGATTGTGTCCATTGATGGTGTTGGCTTTGACCAGCGTGGAAATGTTACAGGGTGATTTGGAAGCAGTACAGTGGATCTGGCGCCTAAATTGTTGGCAGGCTCACGTTTTTTTTTTACTCTTCTCGCTATTCCCAAGAAAATGCCAGATGGGGAGAACTGAGTTTACCAGCAAGGTGCTGATAAGAAGTTGCTACGTGAAGAAAGCAACTGTAGGTGGGTGTGCAAATGCTGATCGTTTGTGTGAGTTGGAGGAAATCCAGGCAGAAAAGGCAGTCGGGAGTCTGCTGCTCCTCCTGCGGCTGCAGTATGTTCACATGAACAATAAGACTGAGTAATACCAGCATCCCAGTCAGACATATGCATTGAGTAGTTTCTCATGCAGGACTGGGGTTCTGCCCATTCCCCACTAAGGAGGAAAAGAAAGAAGTGGGTTGATACCTGAAGCGTGTGAGCATTATATTGTGGAGCAAGTGTAGAGAGCTTGCTTGGTAGTTTAGCTGTAGAAATTAAGAGCCGTGTAAGTTGATCATAGGAAATCAGCGTAGCCAAGAACAGTGCTGAGGTAGATCAGGTCCTTATAGAGAGAACCTACTAAGAAATACCATTGACCTGTAGAAGTAGTGGTTTGTCTTGAGTTAAAGCTTATCTTTGACCTTTAATTTAGGGGAAAGTTAGTGAGTTTGAGATCATCAGTCATAGTCTCAGTCTGCGTGAGATCAATAAACTCGTGTTATCTGTGAAAGTTTTAAAAGGTGCAACAGGGTAAGACTTGTGAGTTCTGTTGATGAGAGAGTTAGAAAATCTACAGAAATGATTGCTATTAATAGTCATGGCTACTGTTGAGGAGGTGGTATGTACTGATAAACTAGCCCTTTTGTGAAGCTTCTAGGCCTGACTTTTTCCTGCATTACTTTAAGTGAGAAATTAAATTTAAGCTGGTGATGCTGAAAACAAATTCAGTACAATGTGTCTGTGCGAGGACAATGCAGAGGCGATAAATAGTCTTACATAAACATCTGATGGAGCTCACGGGATAGTTTGATTCAGCAATAAATAAAAAAAAATAAAAAATAAAACCTCACCTTATTTTGGCTTTAAAACAAACATTCCTTAGCACTCAGGAATCTTTCAGCCAAATACAGAGGTTCTAGGTCAAAAAAGTCACGTCTCCACCCTCAGTCTCCTCCAAGAACTTACAAAGCATGACTGTATCAGTTGTAGGAAATGACAGTGGGGCTAGAAGTCTTTAAAGTATGCTTTCCATATTACACATGATAATATTCTCTCAATGTTGAGAATATTATCAGCCCCCAGTCTTCTACTGAACCCTCTGTGTTTGCTGGATTAACTTCTGTAGGGAGTTATGATTTCTAAATTAGAGTCCATATTTGGGTGAGATGGGATTTCTTAAATTTGCAAAGCTGCATACTTCTCTAAGATCTCTACAAAATAAGGCTATGAACCATGTTGCCTTTTTTTTTTTTTTTATTATTTGGAGAGGGAGCAGGGGTAACCCCAGAAGAGATATTCAAGGATAGTTCCTTCTCTTTCTCTTTTAGTTAAGAAGTGACATTTCTTTGCTATAGATGGCTAGTGCTCTACAAACCTGCACAGACTCTTAGGCACCATAACATAGGGGGTCAGATGGCTTTAAATACCAAGAAGCAAAAGAAAATTAACTGTAGAAGGTGGCATTTGTTTCAAATGTTCAGCCTTTTTTTTTTTCTCCACTTACAACTGTGGTGACACTGCACAAGATACTAGAATGCTTCCAAAAAAGATAAAAATTGAGGACTTGGTTGGAAGACCTTCACTGCCTTTGGAAAGGAGACAGGTTCCTCCCTCTGTTACTGTCTTCACAATTCCAGCTTCTTGGTTAGATCTTCAGGGCTCAGAGGAAAGTTTGTCTGTGACCTTATTAGAAAGTCTTTCAGAAATCATGGCTTTCATTGCATTTGAACAAGCCAGACTATCTCCCTTAAAATCTAGGCACTCTGCTTGGGAAGGGATCTCTGTTTCAGACAGGACTCACCCAGAAGCAGTGATGTTCTGCGGTAAGGGTTTTTGTCTCCCTCTTCTCGGCCAGCAGAGAGAGCTGGGTCCTGGCTCACCCTGCAGTATCCTTAGTTCAGGTTACTGGCCCCACAGGCTGCTACTGGATGTGCAAAAGAAAAAATGAGGACGAATGCCTTCCTTCATTGCATATGGGAAGCAGGAAATGCACCTGTCAAGTCAAGACAGTCACAATTCCCCTTATTTTCTTCTGTTTAAGGTGACTGTATGCAGGTGGTGGACTTGCTTTTGCTGTTGCTTGGCCTTCGTGGTCCTGTTCTCTCGGCTTTAATGCTGCAACAATTCTTTGTTCGTGTCATAGGACATGTATTTCTGGTAATTGTGATTACCACAGGGCATCTGGCATCCATGATGAGAGTTAAAATTACCACTGTTATTAGCAAATCTAATTGAGCCTGGATGAGGTCTTCTTGTTGACTATTTAACTGAATTACACCAAGTATTATTACTATTTTTTTTAATATATTTCCTCTATGATATCTGAATTCCCTACTATAGAGTATTTTGGCAGCAGCGTGCTGGCTGCCAGGTTCTGCTGCAGGAATTGGCAGATGACATAGCAAATGAATAAGAACTCACAAGTACTTGAACTTTGACTTCATCTTTTCTCTTTAGTTAACTGACTTAAAACTTGTGGGCTCATCTTTCATGACTTAGAGCTACCAAGCTTGTCTGAGGCCACTGCCTAACCCTAAATGTTATTGGGGAGACACGTGTACAGACCTGTTTTTAAAGAAATACACTGAAATTGTTAGAGCTTTTTTACATATGGCTTCCTCAAAGGGTACCCCAAGTTCTCTTGTTTCTTTCCAAGTGCTGGTGGTCGCAAAAGAGACAACTCTTTTTACATACGGGAGAATCTTCTTGTACAACTAATGCTAAAGAAAACTCAGCTCTCATACCATTTCACATGAGTGTATAATAGTGATGCTTATTCACCGAAGACAGACATTGACATAGTGACATCCATGTAAATCATCTGCAGTAGCAGTAAGCAAGCTTCCCTTGTTAGATGGGGAAGTGTAGGTTTAGGCTGTCAGTGCATTTGGAGGGGCAGAAACAACTATTAGTTTAGTTCTGAAATCAGGATCTAAAAGTTTGTTACAGTCTACTTAGATTCCACCATAACTCTAAAATGTCATCTTTCCCTCAGAGCATTTCTGAAGACAGTCTATTCGTAATCAGTTCCTCACAAGAGGCAATCCCATTTACTTCTCTCAGAGTAAGTAAAATGTGGTGTCATGCTTTCTCGTAACAATGCTAGAGGTCAGTCCAGTGTGAAAACTTAGGTAAAGGAAGATTAGTAACATGTATCCACATAGCAATATAAATATTTTATTCATCAAAACAATTAAAGCGTGAGATAGACATTCATATTTGTCATTGCAGGCTATTTGCGAGGGCTATATGGAATGGCTAAATTAAGGTTCCCTTGAGGTTATGGAACAATATAAAACAAGGACACTTGCTTAAAATAGATAGTCTATCACATATATCCACAGGGACCCTAAATTATTGCTGCTTTTTTGTTTGGTTGGTTGAGATTTCTTCCTCCACCATGATAACATCACACCACCATTGGATATTTGGGAAGATAGATGGGTTAAGTTCTTACTTTTCCCATTTAGTGGCTAATATCCAGTGGTGTGAATGCTTTAATGGAAACTGAGGGAAATGTTATGTGGAAACTGAAAGGCAGTTATTTTACTGGTAATTCTCTTACTGTTAGCTCACCTCTTCCTCTCAAGGAAAACTAATTTTGTAAGACTATTTTTCTTACAGTTTTACTTTATGACATGTCCTTTTCCATCCTGATTAATTCTCTAAGAACTATCAGTTTTAACAAAACGCTTCATCAGAAAAGCCCGCCACATCTTTCTTGAAGTGTCGGACATTACTGTGTTGTAATACTACCACAGGAAGCTTAAAGCAAATATTATGGTGTCTTGTAATCAAGACAAATGATACGTTTCCTTCATCTAAATAGTAGTCTTTGGGAAATGAGTATCCCAAAGAATGGGATAGAAAATGAAAGTGGAGCAGCATTTGGATGATCGGCAGCACTTGTGCTCTCCTGTATTTCCAAAGTCACTTCTTCTGGAAAGCTCTAATGACTTATGTCACCTTTACGCTCACAGCATACTGTGGAGCACTTGAGTGCTTAGATATGATTTTTTAAAACAGGCAGAAGGTAAGCTTGGCAGCTGAACATCTGGTCCCATTCACTTGTCACTTCCTAACATACACTGGAAGGTGAAGGAGCTTTTGGAGAGGCAAGAAGGGAAAAATAGCCACTTCTGAACAACAGCAAGCAACACAACAGCAGTAGTTGTTGAACCACTGATGAGTGTAGCCCCCCTTGGTTAACAGGAATTTAAGGAGGCATCCAGTTTCTCTCAAAGGTTATTCGCAGGGGAAAACACGCTGGGAAAATATGGTAATAAGCTGTTTTTGAATGATTACTTTCTGTGAGTTCTCAACTCAGCAGTTTTCAGTAAGAATCTCCAACTTGCATTGTAATAGCAATAACTTGATCCTGACTGTTTAAAAAAGTAAGAAATGGTCAGACTTGAGTTAGAAAGAACAGTTCCTACAGGTATGAAGTTTCAAAAGATAGATATTTACTTAGCATTTGTTAGGATTAACTTTGTAAGGGTTTAACATACACTCAAGTCAGTCCAAACCACTGGATCAGGCTTAAGGTGAAACAAAATGTGGTCCGGATGGCAAGCGATGGATTATAGGGTTGTTTTGGCACCAGATAATGTTAACAATAGCAGCTATATTTGCTGTTTGCAAACTGCTAACGTAGTACTGGAGGTAGTGATGGAACATGCATTCTTGAGATGCGAGTCTTGCTCAAATTAATATATAATTTAAAAACCAAAATGTTTATATAAGGCATACCTGAGTGCCCAGTATGAATTGGGAGAAATTCTTGGGGGCAGTATGGTAAGGGCTAGTGTATGCTGACTGGAGTTGGGTTGGAGTTGGAGAGATGTTCATGCTTGGAATACTTGTAAACATATGAGGGAATGATGCACAGAAGACCAGAGCTTGAATAATACTATGTGAGTTAGACAGCAACTTACCACTTGAGTGTATGGACAGTACCTGTCACTGGTTCATAACTGAAGCTTTCTAGTAGCTGTAGTGGCAAAAATAAGCCAAAACGCATCATCTGGAATGATATCTTTAGTGTGTGTAGGTGTGTTCAGGCTCATGTTATGGCTATCTTTTGTGGTCAAGTACCCTGTTTCTATAAAATGTCGTAAAGAAGCAAACAGTTGGGTTTTGGCATTTGAGTATTGGGGCATCTAGACTGATTTTTCTGACCCTTCTCCCAGTCTTGAAGCTGGTAAACCACAAAGATGAGATTTTTTTTCTTAAATTTGTGGCTTCTTGTTTGTGGCTCTTGTTTCATGTTCCCTTACTCCAGACTGACTGGGGTTTTGGGTAGCGTGACAAGGCACTAACACAACTTTGGTATTGTTGAAACTGTTGGTGGTAAACACTTCTGAAAATGTGATTCAAGCGGGCTGTCCTGTGTATTTAATAACCATGGGCTGTATGTCTGTATTTGGGAAGGCTGCTTGCCCAGGTAGTGATGGAGGAGCCTTTCTGACAGCACTCAGTGCCTGAGGACGAGGCGCACAGGCCCCGCCATGCCAAGGCCTGCGTGTGTCCGGGGCACCGGGGGCCTTGAGCATGGCGCTACAGGGCTTTGCCAAGCCCCGCTCGCTGGTCTCACCAGGTTGAGCCTGCCTGCAAACCTGAGATACTGACTTTGAAAGGTAGATCGGGGAGTAAGTCAGGCCCTGTCGAGAGTAAAGCACCCAGCTGACCCATGGTATGTGAAAGGTGTGCAAGTTAATTAAATTAAAGTCCTGAAAGTTAATTACAGACAGTAATGCGTGCTTTCTCTGATACGTGTAACAATGACTAAAGACTTCAAATACTGCTCAATTAAACAAATTTTATGAGGATGTCTTGCCAATTAAGATGTTATACCCTCTTCTAAATCTTGAGTTACAAATTTTTGCAACCTCAAGCAGATAAACATGTGTATTTCATTGCTTGAGATGTAGAAGATTATAACTGGTCAGGGACTTATAGTACACATAAACAACTCTGGCTCATTCGGATGTTTGAAACACCTAACTCTGTAGGAGTTGTTAGATAGAGGAGGATTATCTCAAAAACACAAGTTGTAGAATACTAAAGCAAGACAAGGGGGGAGAGGGGGGAATCTCCCTCCCCCAGTGTCCACATAAAGTCCAATTAAAAGTTTATTAATAGCAATGCTTAGACATTGGAAGAGTTTCTGCAGAAAAGGTCTGTATTCTATGAGTATACTTAACAACTTTCCATTTAAATGCCAGTAAATATTTGTATGTGAATGAATGAAATGTATTTTATTTTCAGTCAGTATTTGAGTTTTCTTTGTGTCTTGCAGTGAATGCCCCTGCTGCTTTCTGCTGACCAACATAATGGTCCTCCCAGGTGTAATGTGATTTACTGATGCACAAAAATGTTGTAATCATTTGAGATGGTCCTGAAAGGAAATCGATATTGAAGGAAACCAATATTTCAATATTGAATACAGCAGTTGAAAATGTTAAAAGGGCAGGAGGAGGGGGAGATTGGGACAGCCAGGTAATAGTAAGAGCCCATAAGGTTTTTAAGATACTGCATTTGTAGTATTGGAGTGACTAGTAAAGCAAACAAATTCAGGGACTCCAGATTTATTGGTAACATCAAAGTTGGTGCCCAGGAGAGGAGGTAGAGAGCAGTATGCAGATGCAGATGCATAGCGGAAGTATGCTTAGACATCACAAAGCAATGTGTGTAAGGTTTTGCTTCTTGCAGTACAGTCTGAGACCTTCACATAATTCCATTTTAAGTCAATTTCTTTTTCTTTCCCTTTTCTATATAAGACCTACATCCTGGACATCACTTGATTCCTCGATTCAAACAGTACTAATTAAAACATTTCAGGAAACTTCTGTATCAAGTATGGAAAGTAAATGTAGTTCTCTCTGTGTTGGGTTCAAGCGTTGTTGAAATGACGGGTACTTCCAGAAGATAACGTACTTACAGCACTTGTCTTTGGAGCCTTTCAGTAAATACTTTTCCAGGACATAAGAGGCATCAGGGGAAGCTGATTGTCGACAGGGAATCAGCAGCATATATTGAGACACAACTAAAAATTGTTTTCAGCTCTGCATTTCCCCTGTTGCCGAATACTTTATATGTTTCAGTTGTGTTCCAGTTGCATCTTTAGCCAAGTCCTCAACTCTCAACAGCACACACAGTTGCTGTTTGCTTTCCAGCTGTGTTCAAATTTTTAGTCTCCTTTTTGGAGGAGGAGGAGGAAGGGAAGGAAATACACTGCTACAAAGGTTTTGTCCAGGTTTTGCAATATGCATTAGTTTTCTAACATAAATAGCTGTTGGGAGAACACACTGACTTTTGTGAGAGAATAATGAAGTGATGTCTGTTTATAAGCTTTTAAACAAAGTTTCTGCAGTTTTTAAAGCTATGTAAATAGAGAAAGAGGAGTTAGTATGGCCAGTTCTTACATATACAGCTGAGAGACTTGCAGGTGCAGAATATTCTTGTCGGGTTAAAGCAAACTTAATGTCTTCTAGGGAACAACAAAGCAGTGCAGAAGGATTTTTCTTATCTTTTTAAGCTAGTCTTCAGTCCCACAAAAAAAGTCCCAGAAAGCTTGTATTCTCTTAGGAAAATATAAAAGTTTAAGGCAGATAATTTTTTTTTAGTGGAAAAACAGTTGAATCTAGTAACTATGTAACAATATACTAAAACCAAAAGATTGTTTTACACTACTTTGTAAAACTGGGAATGAGGTAGTATTTATGATTAGCCTAGTATTTGACAAACTCAGAACAAAACAGTTTTTAATTTCATCTAGTTATTGGGGGGGGGGGGCGGGCAAAGTTGAATTTTGGATCCTATTGGCACCTTTAACAATTGATTCTATGTTAATGTATGATTTATTTTATTTTATTTTGCTCACAAAACAAAAGATCAACTTGGAGGCAGAGTGGGATTCTGAAGCAATGCTCTATCTTTGGCTTCCAGCAGAGATCAGTTGTTGTGAGCGTTTATGGAAATACTGGGAGAGGGTAGGGAGGAATCTGCCCTTCTTTTGAAGCTGAATTATCTTCATGTTTCATGGAATACAAAGATAGTGAGATAATACCAATATAATATCAATAATATCAGTAGAACTAACAGTTTAGCTTGTGACCAATATGTATGTATATAGAAGTTGTACATATATAAAACCCTTTCAGTTTTGGGATGGGGTAAAGAGTCTGAAAATCAGAAGAAAATACAGCATGATTTTGCTGTTAAGGTTCCAATCCTGTGGCTAGATGCTGCATTTGAATCCCTATAAATGTATGGAGTGCTGTCCATATGGCTAAAGACTTATAAGCAGAAATGTAATATGAAATCTGATTATTTTAAATTGCTAATTGCAGTGACTGAAAAGTAGATAGTCCATGACCTTTAGCTGCCTCTGCTTTGGGATGGGAAGCATGCAGGGTGGACAGAGAGTTTCCAAAAATCTCATACAGCCGAATATGTGAAGGGGCTTGGGTATGTAATCAGACTGTTTAAGTGGAAGGTATATGTAGACTTGGCTATAAGGATTCACATAGCTGTAAGCTCTGAAATGGATGCTCTTTTTTCTGTGAAAGAGTAATCCATTTTGTCTTGTAAGGAACCTGGTCCTTAGCTGCCTTAAAACATAACTTGGCACTCACAGCATAGCAACACAAAGCATAAAAGCTTATAGGCTTATTTTAACAGAGGTGCTTTGAGCGGAACTTAGGTGGTGATGAGTTCCCTTTCTAGGAGAGAAGTGCAGGTAGCTATCTATTATTCAACAAACCATCTTGTTCCCTTTCTTGGCTTCCTGACCATTCAGGGCTCTCTCTGCTGATGCTAGTTCTGTACCGTGCGGGCTTGATGCAAGATGTGCAGCCTTGCAACAACAGTGGAAATAAATAGGTAAATGTGCTAGATCCTCATCTTACTAAAATATTGTTCTGTGACTTTAGATCTGAAATCTGAAGACTTCATTTTGTGTTTGGATTCCATGTGATTGCAGTGCTCGTGCTGATGTGCGCCTGCCTGTATAATCTTTATGCCAGCATAGTCCTTGGACTGTTACTCAGATACCTTTCTCAAAAAGAGAGGTCCTTGAACTGAAATCAGTTAGCCGGACTTGAGTACTCCAGAGTGGTATTATTTAGTCTTATTTCTACTGGAAAGTTAAGTTTAGGAAAAAATAGTGTCACGTGAGTTTATAAAGTATCAATATCTCAGGAGGAGTTGGTTATAAAGATAATACAGGGCAGAAGTAGGCAAAGCAAATGGCAAAACAATTTAGGGCAGCTTATGTGCCTATCTGGAAGTAATGATTTCATGAAACGTGTCGATCTATTGACTCTAGCAGGCATTTTAGAAATGTAATACAGGGTTTTGATAGTATATACCTTATGTGAACTATAGAGCATTCCAGATACAGCTGTTGTAACCACCAGATTTTTAAGCACTTGTTGCACTTGAGAAGATGGGCCAGGGGGCTGAATCATTAATCAGATACTTTCTATTCTAAAAATATCTAATGGCATAAATAATACGGAATTCGTATTTCTATGGATTCCTGGTATTATCTTTGTCTTTGAATTACGACAAGATTGTCTATTTGATTCTGACAAGATTATTTGTCTTCTATACAATTATTCTGTGCCCTGGATTTATTTATTTATTTTATGTTACAGAATTCCTGACATCTTTTTTCATTCCACTTTTGTGAAAGTGAAACAGCTGGTACTTTCTTAGTTTAAGTATTGGCTGAAAAGATAATCAAAACATATTACGTGAAGCTTCGAACTACTGAATTGTGAATGATAGCTTGTTTCCTAAGCTTGCCCTTCTTCTGACGAAAGCAGCAGAATTGTTTGTTAACTAACCTTACCCAAATATTCTCAAGGATGTGCCTCCTGACACATCTCTTCTGTTGAAAAGCTGGGATGATTACTGAGTTAACATTTATGCTTGGTTTAAAAATAAATAAAGCACAGAGTGACTGTGTTTATTCCTGTTTCCTGTGTAACTTTTCAGTGTTCTTCTAGTGTTTTCTAATCTGAATATCCATGTGTTGTTTTGCTTGTATAGCTTTTAATGTGATGAAGACTTTAAGGTGGTTTTTTGTTTGTTTTTTACCCTCTTCATCCCCTTTAAGGAAAATTTGGCACCTATTATACTGTGACCTATTGTTCCTAGCTCTGGCTTCCGGAGGATTTCTTCTAATCACCCTTCTCCTTTCAGTGTGCAAAACATCTTCTGTTTGTTCTAGCTCCTCTTGATACATAACAGCCTTAATTGAGTCAAAGGAGTGGCTTCAGCCCTGTTCAGATAAATATGCCAGAAGGTGCTCCTATAAAATCAGATATTGAAGAACTGATCTGTCTATTAAAGGCCTGCAGAATTAAGGCTAAAGATGTGTATTTGTACTGTAAACTACAATGTTGGTTGAAAGTAATAGCCATCAAACATGACCGTTAGCTGCTTCTGGCAGGAAGAGACAATTGAGCAAACTTGGCAGCGTAAGGGATCATGTGTGAATGAAAATGGGATGAGCTAATTTGGCAAACTGTGCAGATAATTAGGAAGGGTTCACCAGATTCTTCTGGCCAAGAGAGAAGAGGCCGTTGTGCTTGCAGCTCATATTAGCAGAGTCTGGTTTGTAGTTTGGAGGGGAAAAAAAAAAAAAGAATACATAGCTCTGTGCTGCTGATCAAGGCACAATGCAGTCCTAAAACTCATGGTTCAAATGAAATTCAGTCAAGTGGCATCCCACATCCACCTATTGGAAATGTCTGAATCCCAAATTCACAAAGCATTACACAGCTTCTCACAGAGTATATCCATTTAAAGAGTATCCTACTGTTTTTGGTGAGACTTTGAATTGTTTTTTTGTTGGTTTTTTTTTAATGGGCACACTAGCTAGAATGAAGTCATGGTACATCCCAGTCAGCAAAAATTGAATGGAAGGAAGCCTGTGCAAAGCCCTCTTTAAAAACTCACCCCAAGGAGCTGTTCTTGCATCTATTCCGTATTAGCATAGAAGTATATCCTGGGTGAATGCTTCCTTCAGAGACAAACTTTTTTTTAAGCTACCAGATTTCAGATGGATCATCTCTTTCAGTGTGGGACACGTGACAATGCTGACTTGGTTTTGATTATTACACTTTTCTGAAAATGAGACATTTGGGTGTAGTTGGTCTAATGAGCTATCCCACCTGCTACTTGGGACCTCCGCAGTGCACAGTTCTGGCTCATTATGTGCTCCTTTACCATTAAAAGCCAGAACTTAATATGTACGCATCCCCTGCAGTGCAGTTTGTAGAAATGCTTAGGTTAATCAAAAAGGGGTTGAGAAGACCTACTGGGAAAAACTGTTATAAACTTGAGAAAGGACTGAAGTTGCACAGGAAATTTGGTTCCAGCGTATATGGATGAGACCACCTATGGAAAGAGACATTCCTGCACTGGAACAATGTGGAGTCTACTTCCATGCTTGGAAATCCCAGAGGCCTGATGGTTTTCCTTGAATCTGGAAATAGGATCCTACCCTCAGGGAGTTAAATGACTCCTCTGGCTCTGAGCAAGCAGGAACTCCAGTTTTACATGGTGTATACTGGAACCATAACTAATGCTGGCTGTCACAGTTGGAAAGCAAATTAAATTTGTTTTCAGGCTTTTTTAGGTTTGTGTGTATTTGCAGGTATATAAATGCTCAACTTCTTGAAAGTGTTTATCCTTTTGAAATTGCCCAGCAGTTCCAGCAAAAGTCACTTGAGCCTGGTGCAGACCCTTGAAATCTATCATGAAATTTGACTCGAAATGTTGCCTGAAGGGTTGTGGGTTGTTTGTGTTGGTTTTCTGTTGTGTTTTTTTTTGTTGTAACTGTTGTGGTTTGTTTTTGGCGGGGGTTGTTTGTTTTCTCCACTTACTCGTCTCTCGTGTGTTTCAGGGCTGATTTTACGGTTGATGTAAATCAGCCTGGTACTATTGACTTCAGAGGATCAGTTTGCACCGGGGACCCAGCTTTGTTTCGTATACTCGGTCATCATGCTGTGACAACTTCTTGAGGTGTTTGCACAGGCCGGTGTTCAGCTGAAGCGTTGCACCCAGCAGTGCAGCTGGAGACCTGTTTCTTCAACTCCGCTGCTCTGTGTTACCTGAGGTGTGTGCGACAGGAGTGGCAAAGAGACATCTCCTCGCGTAGCCCCTTCTAATGGTCTTTTTTAACCCAATGGCACCAGACACAAGTCTTCAGCATCCGGATCCACCTCAAAGCAAGCATTGGGAGCCAGCCGGGGCCCTGCCTGCGGCCTGCCTGTGCGCCCTGCCCGGTTGCTGTGGAAACCGCTGTGGAGCAGCACCAGCAAGCAAGAAACCAGCCCTGTTGTGGGGCCTGGCTGGGACAAAACCCCATACCCCGGTGTCACAGGCTCCATGGAGACAGGGGGAGCAGCGGGTTTGAGTCTTGTGAAAGTGAGAGCTATGAATGCTTGGTTAATAACACAGGCTTTCTGGATGGTCTGTCTGCTGGGATACAGTCTGCGCTGCGTTGAACCTGCGCAAGCTGCGAATTCGAACACAAGGAGAAGAGGAGGCAAAAAAAAAAAGAAAAAAGAAAAAACTTTGAGTAGAATGGAATTTTTACATTCTGATTATAAATAAAAACACGCTCTTTTTTTTTTTTTTAATTTCCCACACCATGTCACACAGTAATTTGTGTTGGGTCTGCTGAAAGCACTTACGAGGCTGTTTAGTTTCTCTGGAATTCATTTACTTTGGTGTTCAGTTTCTTTGGAAAGGCTGGCCTAAATAATCTCCTTTTTTGTCCCATGCCACTTGTTTGTTATTCCTTGCTTTTTCCTCTACAAGCACTTCCAGTTCAGTCTTGCCAGGGCCGACTGTCCTTGGGGCTGTGCTCCAAAATGATCATTAACGTGATCTTAAAATCTTGGGACTACTGCCGGTAAATTCAGATAAGTCACTCTGAAAACTACAGTCTCTTTTTATTCTTGACCTTCTAGATAAGTAAAAGTAAAGGCATCATCAGCTGGTGTGCTAGCCTTTCATATTGTACTGAGCAGTTCACACGAAGCTGAGCATTAAATCATCCCTCGGCTGGCATCATGAATGAAAACTTCTTTGCTAGTCTGCTCTATAATTGAGGCATTATAACAAAAGAGCTCTTCCCCCTCCTGTGGGACTGAGAGCTCCTGAGATCATCCAATACCAGCTTTCAATGCAGGTAGAAATCCCACTCCAAGGCACTTTCTGACAACGCTGTTACTGCCCTGTGTGATAACTCGCAGCCGGATGAACGCAAGGTTCTCTGTTCTGCTTCTCATGTGATTTCCATCACAAAGGCAGAGTTTTACTGACACTGATGAAACAAATGACTTTCTCTAACAGATGAGTGCGAAGAATTGTTTTCGTTTTTATTTTTATGCTATATTAAATAAAACAGCAAATTTCTGTATTAAGTTCTATACCTCTGGATGTACAATAAGTAGTAAATCCAAGAAAAACTAGAAGTTGAGCAGCTTGGCCATTTAAACGCTTTGTCACTTTAACCTAAGTTGTCTTCTGAAACAACCTACTACTCTGAAATGTTTTGAGAAACCAGCCTAAAGTACGCTTTGCTTTGTTATGACACAGGTTTTGCAGGCAAGGCACCTTAAAACTTGACTGCTTTGTCTCACTTGGGTATCTGTAGACATTTTTTTCTTCTGAATCTGACTGCTGTTAATTTGAGAGCTTTTAATGAAAAAGAGTGAAGAGAGTGTCTGATGATTTACCCAGTAAGACACGTAATGTGTCTGCGTGTTAGATTGCTAACTACCCTACCATCTGGATGCTGGCCTTGTTATCAGCTTCAAATGTATGGCTTTGCTCATGGGAGCAGACAGAGGGGAGGATTACTCCGTTACTCAGTGCATGGCTCTGAGCCTGGTCTGGAAGGGGGAAAAAATGCCTTAGGGTTTGGGGAAATTTTTTGTTGTTGTTTTGCAGGGATTGGGGGAAAGGTCAGTTTTTGTGTGTCATATACTACTCAGCTATAGAGTTGGAATTTTAGTTTTCTAATAGTTGCTCTTCCAAAAGAGAAGCCAAACCAAATAACTGGATTTAGCAGTTTTTTTGGTTTTAGTTCCCAACTCTCTTCCCATGCTCTGAGAAACTAGTCCATTTCTCCATGAATAAGAAATTCATCAGGAATTAGAAGAGGGCTTGTAGAAAAGGGGGAGGTGTGGGAAGAAGGGAAGGCTATCAGGTATTTATGTGCACAAATCAAAGTATCTTACAAGGCTTTTCATAAGATTATTGATCTAGTTATGGAAAAGGCACTTTCTATGGCATAAAAGTTAGGCTGTTACTCTGCCTATGAATTTCTTTCCCTATCCCCTTATTCTCTGTCCCTTCTGAATAACTAAAAGCTTGCTGCTTCTGTACCTCTGTCATCCCAAGAGTCAAGGCCAAAATACTGCATTTCTAGTACTGTTTAAGGAGTGAAAATAACTAGTCATATGTTTTTCCTTCAGCTCAAAACACTAGCAGAGCACAGATGCAACTAGAACAACTTCTTTGTAGTGCCAGGAAACCAGCACTGCATCATACTGAGGAGCAGTTTTCCTTATAATTGTAGAGTCTTAGAAACTTTACTAAATTAAAAGCAGTTTCTTCAAGCTAGTAGAAAAACTTCTCATTTGCCACTGACGCGTGGATAACACATGTACATGAAGTAGGATCTCTAGTTTGTATTTTTTCATGGTTAAAAACATCATCAAGGGCTATGTCCTAATTAGCCAATAAGAGTGTTTAAAATCTTGCCACGTATTTCATAGTGTGTTAAGATACTCTCAGGAACTGCGTGTATTACCACCAGCTCCAGTGCCTGAATGACTAAAACTTGCCATGGTTAAGTCCAGCAGTTTCCAAAACACTACAACAGTGCTGCTGACAGCTACCGCATAAGCACAGGGGTGGCTGAGAAACCCCTTAAGTTCCTTTTATGTTTTAGACCCAGTTTGTCAACCCAAAAATGTGCCTTCTTCCCTGGATTACTATGCTTTATGCAGTCACAACACACCTAGTAAAATACAAACTTGGAATCCACATCTGGATTTTAGTGGACTCTTTATTACCACTTTACAGCCTCTGCCTGAATTGAGACTGCTACCTTATTTGTTTTCTGTGGCTACAGGTGTGCAGGGTGGTTTTTTTTTGTGAAACATATAAACTCTGCCCAAAGTAAATCCTGTTCTATCATTATTAAGATTCAAGAATATTTGTAACTCAAGATAAATGAAGGACAGAAGTGGAGCTTTTTTATTTTTCTTTTTCTTTTTTCCCATCATGTTTGGTAATTTCTTCTAGCCCTTGTCTGAAGTTTGAGCACTTAATGCCCTATTTATATTTCCTAATGAGGCTACTTCACTCAGTTCCGGCTACATTTTGGTGCATAAATCACTGATTTCAGAGATTAGTTAAGGACTCTGGCACGCATTCTGGAGACTCTTACTACTCCAGAGCTCCCTCCAGCATTTTTGATGGAGGCTAGCATTCACCAAGCAAAATGGATGGAAGATAAAAGCAGCTTAAACGCTCAAATGGTGACAGCAACATGTCTGGGTCAGACTTGTGGTGTGAGCCCTGGATGCCTGTTTTTCGCCCACCTCCGGGTAACACTGTTCTAGCCTGCCAATATCCTGAGCTGGATGGCAGCCTTTTGCTTGTAGTGACCATATTTTGGACTCCTAAGGAGAATGGGAGTTAGTCTCTTCTGAGTTGATAAACAAATTCTGTCCACAGTTAGGTAGCTTCCCTTCTCCTGTTCCCCATTTATGGACTATGCCATCTGTGGGTACTTCTCCTAGGGAAAAATTCGGCAACAGAAGAGCCAAGCCCCATGGGAGTGTTTAAATGACAAGATCATGGCAAGACTCAAGGTGTCATTTGATTAAATAACGGTTGGCTTCCTGTTCTGTGGTTGAGTACGGTAAGAGAACTGTCTGCATTATCGCTTTATTCTCGGGACATCGGACTTCCTAAACCTTCAGTATCCTCTGAAATCCTTTGTTCAGCTTTGGCCTAGGCCACCTGCTACTTCGAACTTGGCAAAACAAATACCAAGAGGCTGTGTTTTCTCTTGTACTTATAACTTTGTTTTGATTCTGTTCTCATGTAATTTCCTCCAGGCACCACTGTTTCCTTTGATTTGGTTTGACTAATGTGCTTTTCTTTGATTCCTCAAGCGTCAGTTTGCAGCTCTGTGAGGGATTATCAAATGGAAAGCATGCATTTTGTGGGCCTACTTATAAACAAATGAAGCTGCTCCCATGTAAGAGTGGGGGGGGGGGGGGCGGGGTCAATCTGTGTATAAAAGCATCTGATGAACAAAAAGTTTGGTGGTACAGTAATCTGTTATCTTTTCTCTATTGCTCTTTGTATGGTGAATTAAAATGCAATGCTTAAGTCTTGGATTCTGAATAATTGGCAGACACTTCTGAAAGGACATTTTAAGGAAGAGGTACTCTAGCTTTGAAGACCTCTTCTGTTTTTCTGATTGATCAAGCTTTAATTGTCACCCGTCTCTGCACCAGCTTAATTTACAGTTCAGACTCGAGCACTGCTTGAAGAGGGGCATGTATATGTGTGGTTTGTGTGTGATGAGGAGGGCTGTGTGCATGCTGAGTATGAATTTTGTTTGTTTGTTTGTTTTTCTGGCATATTTTGTATGTATTACATTGCATGCTAGAGTCCTTGTACATTTGTAATTCCCTTGATGCAAGAGGAATTATACAGACTTGGTACAACTGCAAGCTCATGATACAAACTACGCAAAGTAATTTAATGATAACTTCCATACAAATAAGTGCCATGATCCTGCCCCAGAAGTCATAAAACATTATTTCTTATTGTGTATTCTAACTCATGAACACTTAAAGCACATTGATGAGCTTCATGACCTCTGTATTATGGAGGAAGAGAGAGAATTTTCAGGTTTATGAAACAGTGGATGTAATAAAGTGTTGGACTGCATGTGTTCAAGCTGTTTTGTGTACAGAAAGAGATGGCTGATGTGCCAGTAATTTATAAATGGCTTTAATCCTCCCCCCAGCAAGTCCTAGAAATGCATCCTAAGCATTACCTGCTGTCAGGGCTTCAGAACAAAATCGTCCCCCCCCCATCATGAGAACATGAAGGAAGATGTTCTGTCAGTAGATAACATGATTTGTTATCTGTTGGTGTATAGGACATGTGGTTTTTTCAATTGTTCTGGAAACAGTATAGTTTGGGTAAAAATAAAAAGAGAATTTTCTTCCCATAAACCTAAATAAGGCTTAGTAGGCAAAAAGGAAAATTATTTCAGCCCTTATTCTAGACCAAGCTTCGACAAAATCAAAGAGATGTGCTCTGTGTGTATGTGCAGGAGCAGCTGTTACTCCGGGAGGTGCTGGAGGAGAGGAGGGCTTCCCTCCTCTGGTGTCAGCAGGGTTCCTTCTGTGGTTTGTGTTCTTTTTTTAAAAGTCTAACAAGAAAGTTTCCTTTCTGGATCGAGTGGAAAAAATTTGCATGCACTATTTGTAATGGAAATATTTTTTTTCTATTTTAGTATTATAAGTGAACATAAATGGCATTGCTTAAATTGTCATCTACGCTTTATATTTACTTTCATAGTACAGACTCTGTTGTAACTATTTTGGGGTGACACAAAGATGACAATACAATTAAAGAGTATTGAGGACAGCATAGTTAACACACAGATTTGGATCCGTTGGTAATCTGCACATGTGAAAATTCACTTTTTGTTGCCAAATATGAAGCTATATTCTTGTAGAAATGAGAAATGTTGGGGGTTCATTTGGAGGGAGGTGGTGATATGTGTAGGAAGCAGTATCTCTGAGTAGAAATACAGGTGTGCTGGGTATGGGTGCCGTGGTGCCGGCAGTGGGGTGCTGTGGGGCCGCTGCATGAGGTGATGCCAGAGCTGCCCCGTGCTGGCCCCTGCAGCCTCACAGCAGGGCACGGCCGGGCCCTGCAGCCAAGATGGCGGCGCCTCGCCTCGGGGGCAGCCTGGGGAAGGGACGGCAAACACCGCATGGCAGGGGGCCGTGAGGGGAGCGGTGTAATTGGCAAGTGCTGTCTCCGTCTTTATCGCAACCCGTGAGCTTTTTCGTATTTTTTTCATCCCTCTGTCCAG
Source organism: Anser brachyrhynchus (assembly GCF_964034855.1). Taxonomy (NCBI): domain Eukaryota; kingdom Metazoa; phylum Chordata; class Aves; order Anseriformes; family Anatidae; genus Anser; species Anser brachyrhynchus. The sequence goes on from NC_137694.1 coordinate 110,822,754, forward strand.
TTAAGGAGGTGGAGCGAGAGCGGCTGGGTGGGTGTCTGGCAGCAAGCAAAGGTCAACCCACCGCTACAAGATGCCATGAATGAGCAACTGCTGTAGTGGTGGGGACTCAGATAGCTATTCTAATCGCTGCTCCATGACTCAGACGGCCACAGGAACAGCTTGGATGGAGAATTCCATCTGCAGTGACACACTTGAAACAGGGGATGATCTCTAATTGAGAGGAAAACCATGAAATGACTCGTTGACAGTATCTTTGTATGTAGAGAAAATGACATACTCAGAGGTTTGAGAACCCCTAGCTGAAACCCAAATAAACTCACACAAGTGAGAAATGAGGAACATACTTTAACAGAAGTAATGAACAATCAAAATAAAATAGTAAGAAGCAGAGGATTCTTCATCTGTTCATGTCTTCAGATCAACATTGGATGTCCTGGGTATGCATAATGGGGGGGGCGAGAAACTGATTCTTAAATAAAGGAGGTCTGTACACACAAGAGAGGCAAATAGTGAGATGAGATTAGATTAAATGGAGTAAGGCTAAACTAGTTTCTGTCAGTCAGAGAACATTACACTCTTATTTTGAACAAGCCATATTTCTAAATGTTGTTGATGGCGAGAGGGACTCAGTTGTTGTTCATACCCTCTGTAGCAATTGTTCAGTTGGCTGATGCAGACATAGGAAATGGGATGTGAAATGAGTGTCCATGCTGTCTTCAAAACCAGTTTAAACCAGTGGAACTTGAGATGCTTTTGAAAAGAATGTTAATGTAAACTTGTGTAAGGAACTGTATTTATCTATTAATAAGCAGTTTTAACCATTTGGTAGACTTGTTGTCTGCCATGGAGTAACCAGAAAAACTGATGGACTGTTCTGCCCTGTAGGAATACTTCTGAATCATGAGGGAATGCACACTGGTGTCCTTTCTTGAGGAGAGCAGCTCTCAAGAGAAGATGTATAATGAGATGCAGTGAGGGAGAGGGTAGCTTGGTGGGGATCAATGCAGGGCTAATGGTGATTTCACGCATTTTGTCTGGGTCTCTCTTGTATTGAGTATACTGAAATTCCAATAATGTATGCTTTTCTTTTCTTTTTTCTTTTTTTTAATATATATATCTGTTTCATATAAAACTATAGAAATGTTGACTCATGTTTTCTTCTAAATTTAATGCGAATTTGAGGTAACCTCCAGTTACTGCTTGCATTTGTTATCCTGGAGAAGTAGTACATGGTATTCTTCAGTAAACAAGCCTGCCTTGTAATAGAAATACCATGGAAAATACGCTCATAGGTTAATAAAGTCTCCAGAATTAAAAACAGACTGAAATGTTGCCACAGTATAAAACAACATCTATTGTTTATGTAGTATTTCTCACATGTAAATATTATCATGGCATTGTAAAAGAGAAATATTACTATTTTTTTTACAGGTGCCAGGACAGAGAGAGAAAGATATGAATTGTTCAAGGCCACCCATGTGGCCAGTCCTGTTCTAACTCTTAGTCCCCATGCTCTCCCTAGCAGAGAATATCTAATCCGTCCTGTGTAAGGAAGTCTCAAAAACATTGCTTGTAACTAGTGAAGCACCTATGAAAGTACAAGTTTACTACTGAATTGTCTTTTTTTTCTGTCCCCTTGCAGATCGTAAGGCGACTGGAATTTCTATTGAAACGGATAACAAAAATGTAAAAGCAGAGGAATTTAAGGGTACAGTATGCGTATTGCTCTGATTAAAAATATATGGGATAAATACGTGCAAGCTATGTAGACAGCTGGGCAGTTAAGATTGTCTTCCTTTTTCCTGGGGGGTATTGCTCCTACTCTCTCTGTTGGCTCTTATTGTAACCTTAGTTTTGTCCCCACTTTAGGTTACTTGTGGAGTTGGACTAGATGCTCTCCAGAGGTCCTTCTCCACCTATTCTATGATTCTGTGATTTGTTTCTCAGTCCTGATATTCCACTCTATAACATCTGTCTGGTTTCCTTCCATGTAAAGTGCTGAGAAATGATAGAAAAGAGAGGCATTAATTATCTTTTTAAAGACTGATGTCTTTAAAAAAAAAAAAAGGAGATAGAGGGAGAACAATTGTAAATCAGCTATTCTTGGTATATGTGATTTAATGACTATTTTTAATTGCCAATGACTAGAATGTCTGTTTTAAAATATACGCATATATTTTATTATCTATAAAGACAATCACTTTCAATAATCAGATACAGAAGTTAAGGAGGCAGGGAAGAAAACCTGATGTTTGGATAGGTGAGAAAGAGATACTAGTAGTGTGTAGGTATGTGAGGTTTGTAGGCTATGGGTTTCTTTGTTTTTATTGCATTTGTTTGGAATGCAGAGAGAAGGGAATTTGGGAATCAACAGAACTGTTTGCTGAGGTTTAGGCTTTATTCATCCGAGATAATAATGAAATAGTGATCTCCGAAACTGTCAGCTGTGTTAAGTATTTTTGTCACTTTTGAGGAAGAAGAATACATTTAGAGCTTAGTACAGGACAGAGGAGAGAGGAGCTTGATTGGCTTCACGATCTCTCTTCTTTGTCTTCTCCTTTTTTAAAAAATGTGTGGCTTGTACTTTGTTCTTTTCTTATTTCTATAATAGAGTGAGATCAGTTTAACATAACTAAAAGCTATGCTCTCTTCTTTATATGTAGCAGCACCAAGGGAACGGTAGCAGCTGATAGACTTAGCTATTCATCTAAATGCAGCTGATCTGAAATGCGTTTTTCTTTCCAACTCCTGGTACAGTTGAGGAGGGCTAATCAAATGATCGGCCTGGACCAGACATATATCCAAAGTAAACATTGTCCAGACCTCTCCAAGATCCCAGATGGTTCTTCCCAGAGTGGTAGATCGTGTGCTGATGCACAGCTTCCTGTGGGTCCACCATAATCAAAATCAAGTAGACCTGTTCTGGAAAATACTTCTCACTGATAACATTAGTATGAAAAAAAAAAAAAAAAAAAGGCAGGAGAAGGGAACTATAACCAAAGAGGGATTTTATTATGATGTCTCTGTTCCATGTTTATTCTTCATCTTCCATTCTATACCTTTTATCTGGATAAGATCAGTGGAAGGGCATTAATACTAGCATCTTCTGAAAGGAAGATAATGTGGCATGCAAGGCAGGGGCAGCTCCTTCAGGACAGAGGTGACTTGCTAAGCTGAGAACACTTCAGCTGAGTTGTCTCTGTGTCAGCTAATACAGACTAGCTCATGGGACCAGCCAGCTGTCACAAGGTCAGTAGCAAAAGCAAGCTGAGCTTGAGTGATGGCTTTTCTTTGTTAGAAGGATACAAAAACAAAATGGAAAGGAAACTTTAGCAAATCTTAAGATTCAGGAAGCCTCCACCCATCCACACAACCTGAAGTCAGGAACCTCAGGCTTCCTGAGTGCACAGCATGTTTTTCGTAGCAGCCAGCGCGTGTGTAACATGTTTCTGGCAAAGAATGCACTCCTGCCCCAATTTTTCTTTCAAGTCTGGACAATTTTTCCCCATGAGAGATTCTCAAGGCCACCAGCCTGGCCCCTTTGAAACATTTTGTTTCTCCACAGAACAGACCTAGGAAATGAGACAAAGGGGTGAAGGGCTAGATCTGCTGGTACCTCTTAATCACACTGCAGCCCTTTTTGCTGAGGTTGGAAACGAGGGTGACAGTTAATGCAGATGGACTGTGTGTTTGATCAGTGGATGTTTGCTTCCTGAAAACTAGAGAGGCACTGCCAAAACTTTGAAGGCCTTTGATCCGTGATGCTCTGACCTGTATTGGACGATGAGCAGTTGAGATCAATGGTGTATTTGTTTCTTTTTCAAGAACTCCTGGGAGATGCTAAATTTCACTTTATTAATAGATTCAGAGCCAGTCAGATGTGTGGCTGGAAGCAGTATCAGAGGAAAGATTCCAGACAATTCTTAATAATACTTTAACTTAAAGTATTTGCTGGAGGAAAGAATATATATATATATATATTTTCCAGCATGCTGTTCCACTGACAGTGGAACTACTGAAATGCTGAGTTTGTCCTGATAATTCGCCTACACAGCTCACGTCTTCTCTCTCTCTCTTCAGTTCCCCCGTAACTCTAGCATTGACCGTAGGCCACAGTTATTATGATGTAAGCTCCATATTAGAGATGGCATGTGCTTATGTCCTGCTGCGAGGGAGAAAGAACAATTGACCTGTTTGGCCTGGTTTCTACCCAGCTATGGCAACTATAGTAAATCAGTAACTCTTGAAATCTCAGCCTCTGTGTACAATGGTGTCTTACTGCCTGGCTGCTGGAGCCCAGCCCAGCGTGCCTGGAGTCCTGGGGGTCTTTGTCCCAAACTGACAAATGCATTTGCTGCTTTTCCTTTCGCAGGTTCAGTCAGTAGCAAGGCTCAGTGTGTATACCAGAGATGCATGTGCAGACTGCCACATACAAAGCACTGCTTTCAGCAGCACCCACATGTAGTACTACCCGGGCTCATGTAAAACATTAAGTGTAGAAGACCAAGCATCATTCCTCCACTTTGGAGTTTGGAGTTCACTGGTGGAAGTGCTCATACAACACTCTCTGGGTTCAGAAGCACATGCACGTTCTTGGATCTCCTGAGTCCTGGCGTGGATAGCCCTGCTACCCCTGCCTGGACCCTGTGCCAGTTCACCCAGCCTGAGGTTTGCTAGTGAGCTACGTACCCCCAGGCACACCAGGTTTGGGGAAAGATACAGACATGGCACATACACCACACACCTCCACTTCCAGCAGCCAGTGCTATAGGCTTGGGGGTGCCTACACCCCCAGTGTGACCCCAGTTGCTGGCCCCAAGTTCACTCAGTCCCCTCCCCTCCATCCCTTCCAGCCTAGCACTCCAAGCATATGTGCTTCAGGACTCGCCAACACACACCCCTCAGATCCATGGGTTTCCTACTGCTGACACAGAGACTGCACTCGCTGGCACCACAGGCCCATCAGTTTACTTGGAGACAGATGGTCTTTGTCATTGTGTTCTGTCTGTCATATCTGTGTCTGTGTTTTTGTTTGTTGCTGCCCCCTTATTATTATCACCTTTGCATTGAAAAAGTCCTTGACTGGATAACCTTAATGAAACAGACTCTCACCTTCCACGTACCCTTAAAATAACCAACATGAAATTGTAACTAAATACACAAGTTACTTAGAACATTTAACCATCTTACTGGTATGTTTTTCATATGTGTTGTTACATATTTACTAGTATATTTACATATACATTTATTAGTATATTTACATATACTGATAATGAACTCGGAATGGTAATTCGCAATATAGATGATAACTGGGTCAGTGTCCTTTTTTTAATGGTTTGCTCACTGACAAAAATATTGAAACATAAAATGAGGGTAGTAGTACAGAATCTCTGCTCATCCAACATATGAATTTTGATCCAAAGGCCACCTAATTAATGGGGAAATTAGTAGTTTCTGTTTCCCTGGAGAAGGTCTGATGACATCGCTGTGAGGAGTAGATCTGGGCCTTGCTGACTGCTCAAGATATATGAAGAGGGAATGTTAATTTCATGGAACCTGATTGTGTACCAATATGATGCTGAAAGCTCTAACTTTCTCTTTTGCTTTTTGTTCCTTTGTTGTTGTTTGTTCGTTTGTTTGTTTCCTCCTTAGAGGCTATTCTGAGTTGCAAGCACAAATTTTCAAAAGGGATGAGTCTAAGAATAGAATGGAAGAAAATCCAGTCTCAAGGAGTTTCATTTGTGTACTACAATGGTGAATTTACAGGTAGGACAATACAAGCTTAGACTGATCATTTAACATGCCCTTCTCTAGCATATATATCAACTGTTTCTTGGGAAATAATAATAGGAAAATGACTGAAAGAGGATGCTCATGACTCTTGTACTGAACTGAACATCAGTCCTTCTGAGGAAAAGAATATTTCCTCAGGGGAAAACAAAGCTTTTCTTAATAAAATCTTCAGTGGTTAGTTACATTTTGAATGAAGTTAAATAAAACTGGAGACTAAGAAAAATGATTCTGCATGTTTATTGAATTTTTTTCAAAAATGAAATTACATTCAAACATAAACTCCTTTAAAACTGTTGAAAGCTCTGCACTCCTATCTTACAAAGAGGTTTCTGAAACCTCCTGTAGATCTGGGGGCTTAGATATGAATAATGCAACATTTTTTATATACATTAAAATATAAACTCAGCAATACCTTTTAAATTATTTGTATCTACTTTTTGGAAGTAGAATTTCTGCTTATATGTTCTTTAAAAGACATACCACAGCTTTATGTGTTGAAGAAAATACGGGTCTCTGGTACACGACAAATAAAGAGAAGTAAATAAAGACATATTTATATTACTTGAGAAGTAAAACAAAGCCACAGCAATTTTGTTAGTTTGTAGAGCTCGCAAGATGTGTTGATCTTGTTGATGAACTTGTTTTTTTCTGCATATATGTCATTTTAAAAGATGCTGGAACTCGTGATTCTGTTTGTGCAAGTAAGTTTAATTTCATAACAAGATGTAAAATGAAAATCTCATTGTAGGAAGTCTGATGGCAATATCTTTTGCTAATTCCTTCAATTTTTTTTTCTTGACAAGTTAAAATGTCACATACTTTGCTGTGGTAAGAATCATTTCTGTAAGAAATAAGTTAGTGATTGCCATCCCTCCAAGTGGAAAATTATCTTTTTTTTTTGTCACATGACTACATCCATACATGATTTCTTGAAATGTTCACAGTTTACCAAAAAAAGTATTCCATCTTCCAACAAAAAAATTACATAGGTTTTTGAACTGAGGTTGTTGGTTTTTTTTTTGGACTAAGTGGACAAGTTTATGGAAGGTTCTTAATGTCATGGGAGGGGGATTACGTGCTGCTCCTTGGTGATAGATGACCAACACTGAATAAATGAGCAATAGTGCATAAACTGTATGTGATTTCAGAGCAAGCCAGTGAGACATAGATGATTTCTATAAGCGATGACCAGAAACCACTGTTTGTTCTCTCTTAAAGGTGATCTTAAAGACCGAGCAGAGATGCTGAATACAGGAATCCGTATTAGAAATGTGACTAGAAAGGATTCTGGGACCTACCGCTGTGAAATCAGCGCAAAGAGTGAAGAGGGGCAACACCTAGGAGAGGCTACCATTACTCTCACAGTATTGGGTAGAAAGAAACTTTTTTTATTTGGGCTTCCGTAAAGAAATTGAATGATGGCAAGAGGTGCTGCGTGCAGGGTTGTCCATAGAGTGTGTGCCTGTAGGATTTTTGAGTCTTCCTTGGGTTGGGTTATAAACATACATTCATGCATGGATTCATATTCTGTAACGTAGTTCAAAGAATGTAACTAGTTTCTTTATTGATATAAATGTGTATTTTTGTTGTCAGAAGTTAGCAAGTATGCTGATTCATGTGATGGTGAAATGTCTGTTTCTACAAAAACTGAAGTCGCTCAGTGGCTGAGAATCTAGATAAGCTGATCATGATGTTTGGCACCGGAAAGTCAGCATCTGTCAACACTTATCAAATATTCCAAAGCAGCAGTTCGTTCCAATGCTACAATCTCCTCCTGGTTTTGGAAGGAGAAACTACTGCAGTGTCTGCATGATGCCAGCTAGCAATCTGTGGACTTTATTTACAGGACAGAAGTTATTATTTTTTATTATTATTGTGGTTTTTTTTTCTTGTTTTTTCCCCATTTGAGGAAAGGAGGGAAAACTGAATACTGAGCACATTGTTCTTCCATTGTCCCTCCGATTTTTTCCCAGTCAATTAATGATTGGTGGGTAGTTTTCTTTTTTTTTCCTCATAGGGAGGAAAGAAAGTATTTGTTTTGGAAGTTTCTGTATTTCTTATTAGAAAAATAATTGATCTTTAAAAACTGTCTCAAATTTCTTCATAAAATATAATAAATTCATGAAGTTTTGCTTAACTCCGATAATGAGGTAACCACACTTTTTCCTTCCTTCTTCCACTTTCTCAACAGATTGCCTTTTTAAAACGTAGCTTCTTAACTTAAAGTTGAGATCTTGGAGCCTGAAGAGAGTGGTGGGTGTTAGTGTGTCTTGTGCACAAAACCTTTTGAAAGTTTATGGGAGTTAGGTGTGTCTTGTTTTGTTTTTAGAATTTTTGCTTTTAACATGCATTTAACATGCATGTAACATGCATTCCTCGTCACCATTAGTTTTCTTCTGGGTAGTCAAGGTACCAAAATAAAATCAAGTTCCTTTTCTGTTGACGTAATAAAAATTGGAAAAAAAGACCTTCATATTAATGACAGAGCTGTCCTGCATCTGTGATGCAGAACCTGACAGAAATTTCTCTGAATACTCCAGCAAAACCTAAGGAAAGCATTTGAACACTTTCCACACTGATTTTCACTGCTCAGAGAACTATGAAAGAAAAATGCTAAACAGGTACTTGATCGGGAGCAGGGGGAGGAGTATGCTTTTTTTTATTTAATTTAAAATGAAATTGGTAGACAATTGCTTTTCATCTTCTATTTAAGATTCACACTGTGGCTGTGATGATGGCCAGTCTTGTTAATTCTTTCTGACAAGTGCTTTTCAAAACACGGTAGACTTTTTTTAATACAAAAATCATTTTACTCCTCTCCACTTCTGTTTTTAAATATTAGTGAGGAAAAAAAAAATTGCTGGACTCCAGATTCGCTGAGACATCCCTCCTCTGTCTGGGAGCAAGAGGTCCCACAGAGGCCTCCGCAGAGGAGTGGAACAAGCTACCGAGGGTTTGGATGAATATGCATAGATTGGAGACAGGATGACACAGCACGTGGTGGGGGAGGCTGGGAGCAAACCTCTGCCTTCCACTGCTTTTAGCAACTCACGAATTTTACAGTGCTCTTCAGTAGCAGGACTCTGCCTTCCACCCTGTCTCCAGAGCCTCTCTATTCATTGCTGTGGTAGTTGTTAAGCACGTGCACAAGTTCACCTCCTCTGTGACTCTCAAACTGTTGTGAGATAGGCAGTAGTGATAAGACTGCGTAACAAGTACAATTTAATTTTCCAGTTGCTCCAACTACTCCAGTATGTGAGGTACCCAGCTCTGCAATGACGGGAACAGTGGTGGAACTGAGCTGTAAGGAAACTGAGGGGTCCCCTCCGTCTGAGTACCAGTGGTACAAGAACGGGGTTGCCTTACTGGGTAAGACAGGAACAGGCAGTGCTAGAGCAGCAAACATAACTTACACCATGAATAAAAAGTCCGGCACTCTGGTAAGTGTCATAACAACTCTGTAATAACCAGCTATGAAGACCAAATTTACTGTTTTGTACAGTGATGCTCCTTGGCTTAATCCAAGGCACGAGGTCTCTGTCAGAGATCAATCTCATGCTGAAATGTGCTAATGTGTATAAGGTACAGTTTCTGCCTTAGACCAATGACAAGCCATAGAGATTGAGTGTAATAGGCAAGCTAGGTGAATTATAAGGTTGTAGTAATGATAAATGAGCAGAATCTAGCAAATAAATGACAAATTTCACCTTGTCAGTTAGTCAGCCAGGGTGAGGTGAGAATCATCTCTTAGTATGTCAACAGAGTGGTATCTGATAGCACCTTAAAATCTAAAATAGCAACTTCATGCACTTCAGTGGGAAGTGCAGCAGCACCAAGGGCAGTCTAGAATCTCAGCAATCCAGTGGCATTTAAAGGTTCCAGTCTTGTACTTCTGTTGTCAAGGGGAATGAGTAGTGGCTTTAAGTAAGCTGTGTTTTCTGTTATGTTCCCCCCGAGAACTAGCCATCTTTTTCTCATTCCATTCTGCCCCTGCGCTGCATTATAGCTGATCCTTCTAAAAATAAAAATTATATACCACTTACTGTGCAATGTAAGCTGATGGTTTTTTTTGGAAGGGTCATTTTATGGACATCCTGCTCTTGTGCATGATCAAATTCAGAAACTACAGTGTGCCTAATCATTCAGAGGTGCTGTGGATCTTTCAGTACACTGTGGAAATTCAGTGGGCTACTCAAAATTACTAATAGCTTCTGAAAAATCTTAGTTTTAATGTATGGGATATATTAAAGGGAGAAGATGTAACAGGCCTAATTATAAAAATAAATACAGAGAAGCACAGGAACTGACATGAGGTCAGCATCCATTTTTTACTTTCTCACTTGAATTTTTACATCAATAGTATTTCATAAGTAAAGCAGTTCAGCATTTCTCCATTGGAATCACATAGAAACTGGCATTTCTGGGGGAAAAAACTTGGAAAATATATTTTGTACTATGTTAAGTATTTATTAATATTTATTAATACTTACCATGTTAAGTATTTATTAGGTATTTATTTATTTTGTAAAACGAACACAGTGTTTTGATTTCAGGGATTCTGAAATGGGAGCATGTCTAAGAAAATACACTTTACTGGAAAGTGCTGATCACTGAAAAAGAAACTCCTTTTAGATATGCTCTATCTAGTTAAAATATCCATTTAAAATGCACACTTGGACCAGTATCTGAAGTTAAGTATTAGGGGATGTGACTAGAGAGCAGAATCAAAAGGAACGTGAGACTGAAATTCTCACTTTCTTTCGTATTTTTGGAAAAATATTAACTGTTGATATGTCAAATTTTCTGTGCTGTAGGAAATTCAGTTTTTTGTGTTTTTCCCTATTCTCATAATGGTTTTGGACTCTGTCTTAACAGCTATTTAACACCGTTACAAAGAATGACACTGGAGAGTATTTCTGCGAAGCCTCCAATGGGATTGGATTACCTCAGAAATGCTCAGTGAGGAGAATGCAAGTCGGTATGTGTCAGAGCAAAGAGGGGCAGAAAGCAGTCTTGCAATTGGATTGATTTCATTGCATGATGCAGCTGAGAAGCTAAGACAAGACTGAATTACAGACTACTGTTTGATAATGGCATTTTAGGGGAGGAATAATATTCATATATTAAGAGCACCTTATACATAGTTATGGTGGCTACCTAAAGCATTCCTTTTTAGCAGCAATATGTCTCACTGAGTTTCACAAAAAAAAGCACCTAGCTGAGTACTTTACAATTACTGCAGTATCCAGCATTAAGGTTGCGAAACACTGAATGTCACAGAGCAGCAGTATTCATACGAGGTCCTTAATGCTTCAGAATGGTTTTGTGGATGTTGTACAGCATAATTAATGTACCAGTCCACTCACTGTCTTTTTGTTTGTTTGTTTCTGGGATGTTTTTTTGTGTGTGTTTTGTGGGGCTTTTGTTGTTACATGGTGTTTGTTTTAAATGAATAGCCTCCCTTTTGAGATGCATTTATGTGAGATTGTCGTGTAACAGATCAGAGCTTTAGCTGAAAAAAAACTCATTCATACCTGCCAGAGGAACATGGAATGTACACTGACTTAAAAAAAAAAACAGTCCTGCTGCCTTTTTCTTTTCTACTTGAGCAGTGTAGGTGAATTGTAATACTGGTTAATTAATACAGTTACTTAGCAAAGGTTGGAAGGCTAGAATCTATAATAATCCAAAATGTGTGAATGTTTTTGCAAAATATAAAATTAGCTGTTACAAATTTGCTATGAAAAAAAAAAGATAAAGAGATGTTTAAAGTTTCTAAAAGGTCCTAACAAATACCGCACAAAAGCTTTACTATTTCCTGTTAGTACTCCATAAAGAAGTTGTCTGGTGCTTTCTTATAACTTAGTTGAAAATCACTGTATTAAAGTTTTTAATGAATTCCTGGTTGATTATAAGCAAGTATTCTACAAGCTACCAAGAGAGAATTGCTCTATTGTGGAAATATTCGCCCAAGTCCTGAACTGCTGTCAACCAGCGCACAAAAATTGATAGGTTTGGTGGAAAAATTCCCAACTATGTATTAACGTATGCTTAAAGTCAGGAACCAAATAAGTAATTCATCATATAACAAAAACAGATCAAATAACAACAAACAATTTTTTTCTGCTTGTTGGTGTTTTTCTTTTTGCTAAAATGGATGATTGTCTGAAGCATTTAGGGATTATATTGGGAAATGAGCATAGACTGTCATCTTCAAAATAGAAATGGCTGCACTTTTCAGTAGCCCAGTGTAAAATTTAACTTAAGGTATATGTGCTAATATTTTTTTTTTGGCCTTCAGTGTGTTTAATTTAAAAGCCTTGCTGTTTAAAAACAGTTTTAAAAAACATTAAATTTTAAATAATTCACCTGAAGAGTTCTTCAGGACTGATGCAACACTCACCAGCTGTTTCAGTTATTTTAGGCAAACTGTGTATGAAAATACTTGTTTAAATAGACTAAGACAAAATATCTTGAAGTCTTTGAGACATACAACTTGAATACTTACTGTGGGTAGATATAAAAAGAAATTGGTATCCCTTAACCTCTGTTATTGTTCCCTTACTTCTGTGTCAGAGTAATGATTTGAAGTGTATGAAGCACTCCTCTTACTGTGGCTGTGATACAGCAATACTTTTAGACAGTTTATCCACATCTGCATGTTGGTAATTAATTTATAAACCTTGGGCCAAATCCACCCATAAATATAAAAGGAACCTGCATTAATTAGGAAAACAAACAAACAAACAAAAAACAACAGCTAATGGAACTTTTTAAAATTTATAGCATTGGATTTCTCTTTTATAATTACAGATGACCTTAATGTAAGTGGTATCATCGCTGCTGTAGTATTCGTGGCACTGGTAATGGCATTATGTGGCCTTGGAGTATTTTATGCCCAAAAAAAGGGTTATTTTACAAGTAAGTACAGTAAAATCACTCTTTGTTTCAAAATATAGGGCTGTAATTCTGCTGATTGTAACATCCTCCTTTTCATGAAGACTGTAGCTCCATGGTCCTAAGCTAAAGTACTCTTTAGCACAACAGCAACTTTACTGTGCAGTTTTGTTCTGCCTACTTCTACCATAAAAGATACTGTAAGAATGAAGATGTTTGTACAGTTGCACAAGGCCACCAGACAGCAGTCTAGGAAAAGCAACGAACAGAACCCTGGTTTCCAGAGCCTCTTTGCTCTAGTTTCGAGAGGGCATGGAAAAGAAAGGCACCATGAAAACAAGCTGTACAAGCTTACTTGGAGTTCAAAAGCAGTTTTTTGAGCAGTTGAGTTCTGATGAAGTAATTTACTGGCTCCCTCTTCTGGTTTGCGGTGAAAGTGCACATGGAGAAAACTTGCTTTTGAGGATTATTCACAGAAGCTTGACATCAAGCAACTTCTCCATAGCATTTGTGTTAGTGCCTGTAGAGTTCAGCACAGCAAAAAGGGATCCCAAATGCCAGAGTGGGAAAGGCCACTGCCTGAAAGTAACAGGGTAACAGAGCTGATGTTAGAATCCACGCTCACTTAGAACGTTTACCTTTGAAAGCAACCTAATCTTTTTCTGTTCAAACTCAGTACATCAAAATGAGAAATTTCATTTAGCAACTGAAGCTATGAGTTAATATTTCGAACAAGTTTAAGGAAACTACTGTTGTGCTAATTTTTCTTGTTTTCCCCCCCCCTGCAGAGGAAAGTTCTTCCCAGTAAGTATCTTATTTTTTTATACAAATTATATGCAAGTCACCATAAATTTAATCTACATTTCTGATGACTTAGTAACTGTGATGCTTAGGGTCTTTCTGTTCTGATTCTCATACAGTGGCTTTTTTGAACACTGAAATAAACCTGATTTGGCACACCAACTCGTTTCCTCATTAGAACCAATGTGCTGGTCAGAAAATGAATTATTATTATTGTGATAAATGTGCAGAGACAAGTATTTTTTTGTAGTTATGGTGTACACCCTTAACTCAGCTAGAGGCATAGGTTTTTTCTCATCAAAATCTGATAAAAGGTGCTCAGGGCCAAATTGAACCACAACTACAGGTTACTTCAGTTTTGTAAAAATATGACTGGTAGACATTGTAAGGTCTACTCCTTTGATATGAATTTATTTAATGCACTTAAATTGCCACTAGGTAATTCTTATTAGCAGGTCAGAATTCCTCAATCTATTTTAGTGCTCCCACATGAGACTAAAATCATGTTTTCTTGGAGGTTGGGTGGCCTCCACATTTTTTATTTATTGATTTTAAAGTTTATCTTACTGCTTTTAGGTAACGGCAGGTAAAAAGCAATACAGTAAGGAAAAATACTATTTTAAAATACTGTGATATTTATACTGGTCATGAATTAGACAAAGCATAACTGGAAGCCTTGAAGGGTCAGTCTAGGGAAGGTAGCTTGGCAGTGGTTCATGAAATAATGACAGCTGTCTAAAAGCATTCAGTGGATTTGTTAGAGATTTTGTAATTTATTTTTTTTCCTAAAAGAAAAAAAATTAAGCATTACTGGAAATCAGGACAAATGCATTCATAAATAAAGTTGTCGAAGGGCTAAAACAAACACCAAAAAAGTCACTGTTTAACCTAATTTCCTTTTCTGTTCTATTAACAGAAAGAAGTCCAACTCTCAAGCTATGAGTGAAAAGGCAAGTATTTTGCATTTAGTAGTGTGTTTACATTTTCAGGTTCCATCAAAATTCCTTAGATCTGTGATGTTTTTGCATGCACTCAAAACCCTACATGCCACTAACACCTGGGGAAAGGGAAATAACAATAGTTATTGTCCATTAACCATGCCATTTGGTGTGAGGAAGAGTTCCACTCTGATGTGCTTGTGCATATTAGTTAACCAAAGAAACTGAAAGTCAAACAAGCACCAAGGCAGCAGTGACAGAAATTTGGGGCCTTAGTTCCGCTTAAGACTAATATTGGTTAAAAAGGCTTGATTAAATATGGAAGCTAAAATTGTGGGTTGGTTTTTTTTTTTTTCCTGTTTGCTCAATGAGAGAGCTCAAAGGATTTAATTGCATATACATTGTTCCAGCTTTCCAAACTGGTGCAAAAAGAATGAAGCTCCAACTAAAGCTTCAACTAGAAAATTTCACTATCTACAGTTTAAGGCTACACTAGTAGGCTTAAAAGGTCTCTGAAAGCTACCCCAATCCTTTAATCAAAACAGAGCATGCTGAAGAATGATGATACTTTTACCTTTTAATAGGGTATTACTTCTGTTCTGTGTAACAGTACATTCTGTAGGCTTTCCTTTATAGAAAGAGCATATACTGATAACTGACAGTGTTTCAGGTGTGCTTCTTGTCAGCCTGCATGCCTGAGTTTCTTCTGAAATGCACATTAAATGTTAATGTGGTTAAAATATTTGAACTATTACTTATCTATTACCTTCCTTCATTTAGGATTTCAAGCATACCAAGTCCTTTGTTATCTAGAAGATTTCAGCCTCTGTGAGGGACATCAAATGACTACTTGTTATACAAAAATATCAAAGGGATTTTTGACCTCTATTCTGTAAATATTGCTTCCATGTACTACACACGGAAAGTAGGAATTGCTATTGTTTAGATCTAGTCAACCTAATTGTTTTTTTTAATAAAAAATAAAAACAAAAAACAAACCCTTAACTTAAAGATATAGCTAAGTTGAATATACAAGTCAATTTGTGTGATGACTTCTCATTTTGTTGAGGCACACATGCAGCAATAAAGGACTCACGCTTGGAGCTTGGCATAGTCTATCCAAATAATTTTGACAGATGACCTTGTTACCAGTACTTTTACTACTCAAATCTCTAGCCCTGTCAAGGTCTCAAACTGTCCCCCAGTTCTGATTCTGTTCTTACAAGTACTCTGACAACGTACCGGGTTTGCCAGAGCCATCTAGAAGCGTGTAAGTAGTTGCTCAAACTTTAACTCATTATTCTAGGAGAAGAAAGCTGCTTTGTAATGGAAGCCCAAACATTGTTTTATTGTCTAATATAAAATGCCTACAGCATCTCTTCTTCGAGGAAGCGTCTGTTTCTGTGGACTGCATATGTAACTTCCATTATGAAAAGAATCATACCAGCACAACTGAAGCTGTAGTATCTGGACCCTAATTACTGAAGCGTTACAAATAAATAGTTCTTCAGAACCTGAAATGTGCGTGTCAGTAGTTCAGTGACTGAAGCTTAAACACCACAACCTCATTTACAGGTTTCAGTCACTTCTATAAGGGTAATCCTTCATCACTCATGTTCATTGATGCAGTGTAAAATGAGCACATTTGTACCTATCGTTTTGGCTCTGCAGGTCCTTCACCTCCCTTGGACTTCGCTACAGATTTCGGGTTCTCTTGTGATTATTTTTTTTCCTTGCAGAAGCTTGACATACTACAAACTCCTGAGAAAAAAAGTAGTTTATTCCAGGTGCATCACCATTGGGATTATAATCTTAACAGCACTAAACCAGTATTTGCCAAAGGAGTTCAGTTGTTAACAGTGAGAAGCGCTACTTGCTGCCTCCGTAACTGTAGGAGTTGATAAGCAAAGCTAACTAGGATCCCCATACACATAAGAACTTCACACTTCTGAAATCAAACTTAAACATCACATTTATTAAATTACAACTGAGGCCATGTTCAGCAACTCCTTGGATGTACACTGCTGTCTGGAGTACAACCGGCAGAGATCACTTCGGAGTCTCCTCAAAGTTGGGCTCTAAAGGAGGAAGAAGCAGGGCAGAGAAAGGGAAAAGCCACGTTAGTTTCTTTTTATTCCAGCCTAAAATACCACCATTCATCTGCTACTTAAAGACAACTAAACTTTCAGCTGGCAGGCCAAGACTTGTACATTGGAGTCTACACCTCCACTTACTTGGAGAGGGATCTCCCTGTCCTCATCTCAACCCACAAGCTCTTTCTCTCCTGTCCTTCTGAGGAGAGGGCAGTTAGAGAGCCGTGCAGTGGTGCTTAGCTGCCCATCAGCTGTTAAACCACCACAGTAGCATTAAAGAACAAACTACACTTGAGGCAGGGCTTACCACCTTACAGTTGCATATAGTGTGTTTTAAGACAGACGTGCCCCCTCGTAACACTCTACTGCAACACCTTTTAGCAACAGGTGAGGTGGGGGAAAAAGGCAGACGGGGAACTGAAGAAATCAACCAGAATGTTACTAGACAACATGACTACTACTTCCAGCTTAGCTCTGATACAAGAAGAAGCAACCAAGCTCTTCTGTCCTCTTGGTTCTTGTCTCATAGCTAATTAAGTGAATGGAGCGCATAATGTCAACTCCACTCAGCAAAAGATAATTTCCACGTTATACAAAAAATACGAGGAACAAATTCTTGATGCCAAAGGCACAAACTCAAAGTAGTAAGAGTTTTGACACAGTGGCTATTAATGCCTGTTCTCTTTGCTACGAGGCGTCAGAAAGGTAAGACTCAGTTTATAGGAATCTTCACTAAAGGAAAAAACAAAGCATCTAGCCACAGTCTTGAGAACTTGTTGGAAGTTGATTAAAGGACAGAGAACAGTGATAAAAGAATGGGTAACGTGGTGTCGCCCCCATTTATTTGATCTGTTCCTACTGCCACGTAAATTGTTTCATTACAAAAGAAAAAAATCCTGAACTTTAATATGTATTGTTTCACATATTACATAGAAATAAAGCCGAATATAAATAAACCACATCCCTAAAACTGGGAATGGAAAAAAAGAAACCTTTTTTTCTGTGGGGGAAAAAAAGAAACACCATAGATCTACTTGACAGATGCTCTGTTTTATTTGCACCGGTAAGAATTCGACACCAAATTCTTCCTCAATCCAACTGAAATACCACCAAAAAAAATTAAGGTGAGTTCCTGGTCTAAACCACAATTTCTGGTTAGTCTGATCAGAATTACAGGTCACTGACTGTGGTGGCTGCCAGGTGCCCCCCAAGCTGCTCACTCTCTTCCTCCTTAACAGGAGAAGAAAATAAGATGAAAGAGTTCATCAGAAAGTGAACTCAAGATAAAGAGAAGATCGTTTATCAGTTGCCCTCTTATGCAAAACAGACTCAACTTGTGCAAGATTAATTTATTGCCAATGAAAAATGGAATAGGACAGGGAGTAACAAAAAGTAAAAACACCTTTCCTACAGATCCACTGTCTTCCAGGCTCAACTTCACTCCTTTGTTTCTGACTTGTCTGCATCCCCCTCCTTCACTGACCTTGGTGTCTGCAGGAATTTTTTATCTCACATATTTTCCTCACTCCTTTCACAGCTGCTGTGCAGCTTTTTTTTAACCCTTCCTTAAACCACAGAGGTGCCACCAGTGCCGCCGATGGGCTGAGCCTTGCCCTGCAGTGAGCCTGCTGCAACTTGCTGTGCCTGATGTGGGGACAGCCCCTGGTCTCCTCTCACAGAGGCCACACCAGCAGCTCCCCACTACCCAAACCTCGCCATGTAAACCCAACGCACTGCCCCCTACAAAATATTGTGGAATCCCAGCTGCCGGCTGTTTACTGATTATGGGAAAGATGTCTTACCCCCCTTCCCAACCTGACTGTAGGTAAGGCTGCTTGAGAGCAATGGAGATTTTGAGGTGTTCTTAAGAGAAACAACACAAATGAGTCTGTCATAAAACAAAAACAAAAAAAAAGTTTGCCTTTACACCCTAAGATTACGAAGTTTATGAACCACAGTTCGGATGATACAGACTGGTTTTCAAATTACAGTCTGCTGACCTCTTTGGGGAGAAATAAAGATGCCAACAACGGGCCATTTGGGGCTATTTCTTTAGGGCCTGTGAAAGGTAATTAAGATACTTCACTCTGCCTGCAAGTCTGGTCAAGCCTCAGTATAAGTTCACATACGAACTGGAAAAATAAGGATATTCACTGAGGGTATCTCAGTGAGATTAATGGTCCAGATAAAAACCAAAAGGGAATTAACTATGTGAAGACCAGTTAGTGAGCGTTACTTTATTTGCAATCAGAAGTTCAGTAAGATTGTTAACTCACCCTCAAATTTAAATTCTGGGAACTTGGTTAGATCTCCCTCACCGTACATCCGTTGAAGTCTAGCAAGCGATTCGTTCATGTCTTTCTGGAACTCAGGGCCTACATCAACAGGCCCTCCAGCTTGCCTAAAAAAGAAAAAAAAAAAAAAGTTCTGATACACAGTTCAGTTCTGAAATTTTATGTGGAAGTTCTACATTTTCATGGCAATTTATGAATTACCATTTTGACAATCAAGCAAATAATTTAGAGCATTTCCAAAAATCGATATAAGACACACCTTAGGGCCTACTTATCTTACAGATAAAGAACATTCTCAGGGGTAAGTGCAGGCTTTCTGCTACAAATAGTGAAAATCCAAGCTACAGAGGCAGCCTTTCGAGACACAAAACTACAATGAATATCCAGACTTGCAGGGCTCTGGCATTTCACTTGTGCCAGGTGTGACTTCTTGACAAAAATGTGATTTGTACCTCTACTATTTCTGAATTAGTGATCTTAGAAAAGCTGAACTTCAGTTTTGCAAAGAGAACATCATTTAAATATTAAACAAGCAAAAAGAACAAGAGACGGCACCATGAATTCATACAGATTCAGAAAGGAATTTCTTGGGATGCATGTATAAAGTAGTTAAAATAGTACATCCACAGATTACTCATGCTCCACAGCGTGCAAAAAACTATTGAGTGCCTTAACTCCCTAAGAAGGAAGACATTAGCTGTTCTTTAAGGGGGAGAAAAAGGTGTACCTTTTCTGTTAGCTTTCCAACTGCAAGCCTTCTCTTGCTCATAACAGTATCAATACGTGTTGCAGGAAAGCAAGAATGGTCATTCAGAACAGTCTCAGAGCAGAGTTAAAGCCACTCAATTTTATTTGTTTTTTGTAAGCAAGCCAAAAACTTTTCAGTATGGTCAGTGTGCTAATACGGCAACTTTCTCCTGAACTAGACGAAAGGACTTGAATCTTGTTTTCAACACGGTCAACACCACCTTCCAAATATATTCTTATAGCAAGATATACCACGAACAGAGAAGAAATATCACCAAGTATCAGCCAATATGTCAGTGGTTTCAGGTGTTCTTTTGAAATGCAAAAGCTAAACTTAAACCCTTGCTCTAAACTTAGCTTTAGACCTGGGAATACATCCTGCTAAAAACTACCATTCTGTACCAAAGAAATCTGTCGGCAAAAACTGCACTGGCGTATTATATTTTACAAAGAAAACAAATCATTATGCCAGCCTTCCAATTTTAAAGCTAAGTATATTACGTGAAATGCTTTTATTCAGCTTTATGTGGGGTCTCATGGGTTGTTTAAAGAGAAACTCGACAAGAGACTGCTATTCACAGTTTCCCTGCATTATGCTTATTATAGTCTTTCATGCCGTCAAAGGGTTGTTAATCAGTGGTTGGTTGCATAAGGAAGTGTGCAAGAGGTAAGAGTAGGTAAGACAAGATAAGCATAGCTGGAGTTGGGCTGGCTGATCCTTGTGGATCCCTTCCAGCTTGGGGTATTCTGATTCCATTACCAGAGGGAGACAAGTTTTGAGTATGAATTAAAGTGGATGCCATTTGAATGAACTCAGTCTGCTCCCAGTGATCTCAGCACCTACCAAGGCATTGCTTGCTGACACAGGAGCACACCTGCAACATGCAAGGCCCAACTACAACGTTAACCTATGTCACAATTTGTTAAAATCACCTTTCCCCCACTTTTGCCCCCTGCCTTAAGGCTCCCCCCACTCACTTGCTCTTCGTGTTGTACTCCCGGATCTTGTCCAGGAACAGCTTCTGCACCGGGTCGAGCTCCTTCGCCCTGTTGAAGGCCACGGCCGAGAGCCCCACGTTCCTCCGCAGCTGCACCCGGACGGCCGCGCGCAGGAGGGCCGGGACGCGCAGCAGCTGGCGCAGAACCATGGCGGCGCTGCCGTTTGGGCTGAAAAACGGGGAAAAACGCGCAGTTACCTACACCCGTCGCTGATATAAACACGTAAATACGGTATTTGGTGCGTACGCGGGGTAATAAGCGCGGTAATTAGCCGTTAATTAACGCCCCCCCCCCCCCGCGCCCCCACGATGCCGGCACCCGCCGCGGTCACCTTGCCTCGGCCGCTGCACCGCCGCCGCGCGGGGGCTGCTGGGAGCGAGGCCCGGCCGGGCTGCGCGCGGGGGCCGCCGGGAGTTGTAGTTCCCGCCGGGCCTAGGGGGTGGCGGCGGCAGCAGCGGTGGTGCTGGTGGCGGCGGTGCCTCGGCGCGCGCGCGCGCCCTCCCCGCGCTGCCCAATCGCGAGCGCGCGCCGCGGCCTCCGCAGGGCGGCGGGACCCGGCGGGGGGGAGCCGAGGCGAGGAGGCGGCGGCAGCAACGTGCGGCCGGGCCGGGCCGGGCACGGCACGGGGGAGCGGCGGTGGGTAAGGGCGGCCTGCCCCGAGCCGTGCCGCGCCGCGGGGCCGCCCCGTGTTTTGTTTCCGTTTCTCCGCGGTGCCGCCGGCCTCATTTCCGTTTCGGGTTCAAACGGCGCCGGGGTGGGGGGGGGGGGGGGGACACGGAGAAGAAGCGGGGCGTTGGGGGCGCGATGGGGGTTTGGGGGCGCCCGGTGCCCTCGGAGCCGAGCGCAGATGCCCTCCGCCGGGGGGCTCCGGCCGTGCATGGGGGCTCCGGCGGCTGTGGGGTGCGCGCCCCGCCGTGGCGGTGTGCTCACCGGGCGTACCGGGCGTTGCAGGGCCGGGAGAGGAGAGGCCGCCCCGGGCGGGACAATGGAGCTTCGCCCCTGACCGCGGAAGCCGAGCCGGGGAAGGCGCCGGGCCGTGTCGGAGCGGGAGAGCCGCTGCTAACAGGTGCCCGCCCTTGTCTCGGCGCAGGTCGGCGGCTGGCGCTGCGGACGCGTTCCGGCCTGGTAACGGGTAGGTCTCACGGCCTTACAGGCTGGGGAGCGCAAACGGAGCTGCAGCAGTCAGAAGGCTGCCAGTACCACCTTGTGTATTCCTCCAAATAAGTGCTACTACTGCAGTATTGCTTCCACTTTGACCTTCCTAGCCAGCCAGGCTGTTTGAGTTCCCTTGTATTGAACTTGAGAACTCAGTATTATTCCTCAGAGAA
Organism: Anser brachyrhynchus; assembly: GCF_964034855.1. Taxonomy (NCBI): domain Eukaryota; kingdom Metazoa; phylum Chordata; class Aves; order Anseriformes; family Anatidae; genus Anser; species Anser brachyrhynchus. The sequence goes on from NC_137694.1 coordinate 110,844,644, forward strand.
GGCTCAGGAGGCTTACCAAGGACAATGTATGCCATCAGTGCTTTCAAATAAAGTAACGCAAGCAGTGGTTCTTGCGTGTGTTGCTTCTATTTTTTTAGTGATTTAGGCAGTTGCCGTACTAGATGTCTAGCTGGGCATCTTTCTTGTGGAGAGTCTCTGAGCTGACTCTTGGCATGATAGCCGCCTCTTCTTTGTAGCTACTTCTGGCAAGCTGGTCTGCGTGTATTTGTGTAGTCCCATCTGAACATGTGCGTGCTTTCAGCCTCTGCACAGTCCTGTAGCAACACGTTTCACTGGACTTCTTGTGAGACGTTTGTTCTAAACGTGCTGCTTGGTAATGTTATCAGGAGTCTATTATTCACTCTTTAAGAGAGTGAATAATTCTCCCCGCTAGTCTTCTCCAAATTGTTCTATGACTTCACGTATTTTGTTAATGTTATTCTGCCTCTTTCCACCCTGCCATCTCCCTTTCTTGCATTTGTGCTCAGTGCAGCCATCTTTTTTCCTCTTCCTCTACCTGCTGTCTGTGCCTGCGCTCACCTTTTCTACCTCCTCAGGGTAGAAGTTAGGCTGTTGCATAGCCTGCAAGATGCAACTGCGTAACATAAAAAGGCAAACTGCCTTTGGAGAGTGAGTGAACTGCTGCTAGTCCAGCTGCCAATTCAGAGTCCAGTCCACAGGGACTCCAATATGTATTACCTAATTCTGTACAGTTCCAGTTACAGGGTTCCTGTAACATTTACTCAATGCATATGACTTTGCATTTACCAATCTTGAATATTTTCTTTCATCAGTCATTCAAGATCTTGAGTTCTTTCAAGAGTTCTTCAGATTCCTAATAAATAACTCATGAACATGTCAAAGAGCAGAAATTATAGCCCAGCCCTTTTTGCGGCCTTGCTGGTTAACTGCCTTCCTCACAAAAAAAAAACTTACTCCTGTTGTTTTGGATTTCTACTTCTTTTTTTTCGAATTTGATTGTTAACACATGAGAGGTTTGTTTGTTTTGTTTTGTATGTAGTACCAGTTAGCTTCCCTGGGAGATTTCAGTAAGGTACTTTGCTCAAACGTTAATTTCCAAAAATCTTAACAGTTGACCAGCTCACCTGTAGCATCGGTTCCTTCAGAGATTTGGTTAAGCTTGTCTACATTCTTCAGAAACGGTGTTTCATTCTTTCCCATTTAGCATGAGGATGATATACAAAGTTAGGTGATATGGAAAGTTCAGTGAACCCATCCCTTACAGCTCAGGGGGTTTTCACAGAGCTAGATGTGAGAGTGGAACAGATTCTGGTTTTGGTGGTGAGATGTTAATGAGGTGCTGTTTACTTCCTGTCTAGCCCTCATAGCTTCTTACAGATTGACACCAGATACAACACTTGATTTCTTCTGGTAACAAAATTAATTTTATGTAATAGTTTTCAAAGGGCACGATAAGATGTGCAGTTTGAATTTTTTTTTAAACCTCTGTAAAACTGCATGACTTGTTCCCTATTCATTTTGAGAAGAATTTAAAAGTCTCGAATTAACAGTTGGATTTGGGATAAATGAGCCCATCAGAAAGAATGATTCCAGGATTGAAACCTTGCTAGCCTCTTCTAGCTGTTGTGAAGACAAAGATAGTACATAGCATAAAAATATGCATTAACTTTCAAAGAACTTTAAAAAGTTCTTTGGCTTATTCCAAAAGCATTCAGTAAGTAGGGATGCTTCCAAGGAAACAAAGCTTTGCACTTAGTGTTTATGTCCGTTTAGAGTCCTGAATTTGTCCCATGGAACATTCGTATGAGAAACGGGTATTGTCATATACTTTGTGAAATCTGTATTAGGTTTTGTTTTTCTTTTTTTTTTTTTTAGGTCAATTCTTATATTTAAAAAGCTGCCTAGGTATTTGGTTTAAAAATTTTGGATAGTACACAAAACATTGTCTAGTTTTGTTTGTCTATGACTTACGAAAAAAATCTTTTCTGTTCATAGCTCTGTTTTCAAGACGTTTTAGCCATGACTAAGAGAGATGCAGAAGAGCTGATAGAAATAGAAATTGATGGAACTGAGAAACAGGAATGCACTGAAGAAAGGTAGGTACTGTCTTCACTTTTGGGGGATCATTAGGCTATGATTTATTTATTTGGTTTATTTTATTGATTTCAGATTTGTGGTTGCACACACTAAGTTCAGTTATTCAGATTTATTATTAGGTATTGTGTAATGCTTCAGAGATGGCCATGATTATGAAATAAGTGCAAGTGTTTCTAGCTAGGAAAAAGAAGTAACTTGAAACTGGCCGAAGTAACAGGATTGCTGTCATCTCCACATTTCTGCACTTGATGACTTCCATAGTTTTTCAGCTTTCTTGCTGGATACAAAGCTTGTCATTTTGCTTGTGCTCTCTTCAATTTTTCTAATGCAATTAAGTGGTGGTTTCTTGAAGTGGAAGTGTAGCCACTATTGGAAACCGGTATAGTGCTTTCATAGAATCGTAGAATGTTCTGAGTTGGAAAAGACCCACAAAGGATCATTGAGTCCAACTCCTGGCTCCATACAGGACCACCCAAAAATCAGACCATGTGTCTGAGAGCGTTATCCAAACACTCCTTGAGCTCCAGCAGGCTCAAGTGGTGCTGTGACCACTGCCCTGAGCAGCCTGTTCAAGTGCCCGACCACCCTCTGAGTGCAGAACCTTTCCCTAACACCCAGCCTGACCCTCCCCTGTCCCAGCCCCATGCCGTTCCCTCGGGTCCTGTCGCTGTCCCCAGAGAGCAGAGCTCAGCGCCTGCCCCTCCGCTCCCCTCGGGAGGGAGCTGCAGGCCGCCATGAGGCCTCCCCTCGGCCTGCTCTGCTCTGGGCTGAGCAAACCAAGGGACCTCAGCCACTCCTCACACATCTTGTCCTCCAGGCCCTTCACCATCTTTGTAGCCCTCCTTTGGACACTCTCTGATAGTTTTATGTCCTTTTTGTACTGTGGGTCGCAAAACTGCACAGAGCAGAGCAGGACAATCTCTTCCCTCAACCGGCTAGCCATGCCATGCCTGATGCACCCCAGAGTACGGTTGGCCTTCCTGGCTGCCAGGACAAGCTGATGACTGCTATTTAACGTGCCATCAACCAGAACCTCTAAATCCCTTTCTGCAGGGCTGCACTCCAGCCTCTCATCCCCCATTCTATTATAATCTTAATTGCCTAAATCCCAAACCATTTTATTTATCTCTTCCTATGTTCTTAATAGTTCTCTTTCTTTCTGCGACTTTAGTGTCTGTAGGAGTGTGTTTACATGTACTGAAAAATTTTCAGTTTCTCCAGTCCATTTCTTTACTGTTATTCAGCATCCCTTTTTTAAAGGAGCAGAAATGATATGCTGTATATTGTGACTGTATTGTTAACAGGGCCCTGTAAACTGTAGATATGAAAGTCGACTTTGCTGTAGTTACCTCAGCCTAGTTTTTTCTTCTGAGAGCTTCCCTCCTAATTTCCACAACTGTTCTTGAAAATACAGAGATGCAGTTAATGCATTTGGAAGAAATAACTGAGGCTGGTAGATGACCTGCTCTGTAAGAACCTTTTTTGGAGAACTGTTTCAAAACCATTCATTATTTTTTCCTTATTCTGAGCTCCTTGTGTATTTTTATTACATATGACCTGACTGTGTCCATATACTTTCAGATTTCCTCTCTGTAAATTGTTATTTTGGAATGCATCTGCCAATAGTGTCATCAATTTAATGCAAGACAACCATGATATCTAAATAATGTTTCCTTCAAGGTTACATGTTGCTGTAGTTCTTTCTGGCATCTCTTGTAGGTCTTAAGCTTATCCTTATGCTGATTGGTTAAAAGATGTGGATGGTTATTCTGTATGAGAGGGGATATTTTCTTTGTTCCCTACATGTTAAGTTTTTGTATTTGTTTTTTAACGTGGATCTTTTAAATACAGACTATGCAAGGTACTAGAATTATTTTACTCTACATGCAGGTTAACAATGTACAATGTACAATTAATCATAGCTTTGTTCTTGAAAACTCTGTTTTGAAAAGAATTTAGCCTAGCTTTGGAACCATGACATGATTTTTTTTTAAAAAAAAAAAAACAAAGGAAGATTTACACAGTTGTAAAATCAATGGGGCCAAATTTGGCAATTTACACTCTACCCAAACTAGGAGTTTCCTTGTGTGGTATTAAGATTTCAAAATATTACATTGTTTTATGTAGCTTATTTCTACCTTTATTTTTTTTAAGCTATCCTATACTGTCTGTATTGTGCAAGCTTTGTTAACATATAGGTAACGATTTATTGTTTTCTTTTGGTACTTAAGCATCGTTGAGCAAACCTATACGACAGCAGAATTCGTGAGTCAAGCTATTGATATCAATGAACCAATTGGAAATCTTAAGAAGTTGTTGGAACCCAGGTTGCAATGTTCCTTGGATGCACATGAAATTTGCCTGCAAGATATCCAGGTAAATTGAAAGGTCATGGCAGATTTCAACTCTTACCAGAGAAACATTTTACTTTGTCCTCTTCTTCCGTCGTTCACAGAATTCACACTTAATTTTGTACATTGCAATATAGCGTTTAATTTTATGTCAGCTTCCTTATCACCAAATCATTTAATATGTACATGCTAATTCAGTACGAATAACATCAAAAAAACTTTGGGGGCTTATATTTTATAATATAACCTAAAAAGAAAAAAAGGCACTAAGTGAAAGTTGAGTGAGGGCAATGACAATACCTGTATAAGCAAAGACTTGATGTATCCCACATCATTTGTTGCTGTCTGAACATCTGAGAGTCTAATCTTGTTTTGAATCTGAATAAAGCAGGAAGATTTTTATGGTAGTCAGGTGCATAGATAGCACAATAGTTGAAAAAATTCCCTGCCCACCTATTTCTACAAGCATCACCATATATTAGACAGTATAACTGCCCAAGGTTTAACTGAATAAGAGTTTGTTATAACATTAAGACTAATACTTTTGTTTGTTTGTTTGCTTTTATTAAGCTGGACCCAGATCGAAGCCTTTTTGATCAAGGAGTAAAAACAGATGGAACAGTACAGCTCAGTGTGCAAGTAATATCTAGGCAAGGTAAGCAGTTACATTTGTCTGTGTTACAGACTGGTTAATACTGTAGGAGTGCTTGTGAGCAAACCCAATCCTCTACTCTTTCTAGTTGCAAATTGATGGTAATATATTTTCAGAATGTCTTTTTCATTGTGTACTGTGGCCATATGTAGAAATAATTAAAATAAATGTCATGAACTGATTCCATGCAAAATGTCTTAGGAAACTTTGTATCAATTTCAAAGCAAAATATATGGATCAAATAGCTATCATTACCTAAGGTATAAGACTTTCATTAAAGGTTAGTAGTTAGTCATATCAGACAAAGTATCTAAGCAAGCAAAGGATATTCATCTAGGTAGGCAATGGTGTCATCTCTGTGAAGAGTACGAGCTCGTGTGTCTTGTGAATTATTAGATTGAGAGTATATGTAGTTAACTGAAAATGAGTATGAAAGGCTAGGATCACTATCAGCTGTTTTCTTTGGATGGGAGCTTGGGGTAAACCACTAAGACGGAGGGGCATTTACCAGGTTGGTAGGTATCTGTTGATGCATGTCTCTAGCTGTTTGTAGCACCAATTGCACCAGGATTTCCCGTTGTTGAATCCCCAGCAATTAGTAGCTTTACTGTTCTTTGTGTCCTGTGTTCTTTGTGTCCTGTTCTTCTCCTTTGCCCCCTCAATGTGCCTGGGTCGAAGGACTGCCACCACTTGCTGAGAACAGTGTCCATATTGGGCTCTGGGAAACAGCTGTGGATGTTCCTGTATTTTCAAGTCATCAGTGGAAACAAGTTCCTATTGCAGTAGGGTATCTTTGATTATCTGTTCTCGAATTAATGACATCAGAGTACATTAGCAAAATTTGGGGATCACATTTTGTTTTGTTGTTACTTCAGCACAGATGAGACAGAAGAAAGTCTGTCTGTTTAAACTGTACTTAAACAGTGTTCGGTAGGACTGAGGATTTGCATTTAATGCTAAGTGTCAGGTGTCAAGTGCTAGATTGAATCTTCAGTTCCCCATATGTAAAAGGGATTGCAGTATCTTTCTTGTTTCTTTGCTTTAAAAATAAATAGAAATGTTCTTCAGTTATTGTATTAGAATAACTGCTCTTAATTCAAGTCCAGTAGCTTGTAGTATGCAGTGCTCAGCCTTCCAATTTCAGAAGGATGCAGGTGATACGTATCTTCACTACTAGCTTCTATTTTCTTCTTGTGCTTTCTTTTTTTATTTTAACATAAACTTGAGGTGCATGACCATATAGCTAAAGGAGCTTTTTTTTTCCCTTGTTAAAAGCAACATCTTAGTATTAAGTGCTTTTGTATAACATCAGAACAGTCCTCAATGTTGTTTTTCAGGTCATGATACTTGATATGTGAGCAACTTTTAAAAAATCTGCCTGTTGAACATGGTTAAGTATAGCAGAAAATGACAAAATAAACGGCATGGATATAAGTAATGTAGAGGAGATGAACTTGTTACTCTGACTGCAGTGTCCCTTTGAGCTAGAGGGGAAAAAAACAATTCTTGTGCCATTCCTGTATTTGTCTTCTGCTCTACAAATGAGGTCTCACTGAAAGATTTTTTTGGCTATTTATTTATTTTCCCCCAGCTTGTGTCATTTATAGAATTAAGCTAGTGATATTCACTGATGTTAATCCTTGCTCTGGAGTGGACTCATATTTCTTAAGAGACAAGCTGTTACGTCAGTTCACATGTTTTATCAGATTTCGGTTACACATCTGTAAATTCAAAGAAATAAACACCAACTGGAATCTAGTCTGTTGTAGCTCTTCTGTAGTATTTCATACAAAGATATCTTATAATAAGTTATGGCAGATGAAATATTAGCATAAATGCAAAAAGTTTGCAGTGCACTTAATAGATTGGCATTGCCGCTACTGCATAATGTTTAAGGTTGTGCTTTTTTTTACTTCACCTGTTTAATCTTTTTACTAAAAAGGCCATTCTTTCATTCCACCTTGTTTTAACTACTTTCTCCTAGTTTGAAGAATGGAGATGTATGTGGTTTTCCTACAATTGTGGGAACAGCTATTTTTGAGTGTAGCCCTGTTCTGTTCTTCTGTCAAGTAAACCTCTTGCAAGTCTATGGAGAGATAAGTAACCGCGTTGCATCATATATCAAAGAATATGAAAGAATCTTTAATTTTGAAGGCCTCTGTATAGAATATTTTTGCCTTTTTTTTATGTAGACACAAGTAATACCAGATCAAGGATTTCTCCTGCTTGTCTGACTGGATAATATCAGATTAACATTTTGCCAACCTTAAACTGTAAAGGTTGATTGGTGTTTTTTCTTGAGATATGCTAAAATCGATTCTGACCTTTTATTTTGCTTATTACTCCCCTTCTTCCCCCCCCCCCCCCCCCCCTTTTTTTTTTGGAAAGGAAAGGAGGAGAAAAGGGGGGGAAAAAGGTGGTGAATTCCAGTGCTTGGTATGGTGTAGGGTGAAATCTTTCTTGCGTTTACTACCTCCTTAATCACCAGAGTAGAGGCAAGGTAGAATAGGAGTACTCATCACACTTGTTGCTCAGAGATTATCTGTGGGGGACACGTCCTAAGATTGAAGGAGTTACTGTGGCAGCAGGGAATGGCAATCTGTCAGATTGGTTTAAGCAACAGGAGAAGAGAGACCTGTATTATGTATCTGGGCAATATTGTTTTGCTTTGTTTCTTGTTTGCGAAGTATACAAACAGGTAGTTCAGTTAACCTGGCATTCGAATTGTTCACATACCAAGTACAAACTTGAACAGGTCAAGGGAGTATTTGTGAATGAAAGTATCTCTAGCTGCTCTTTGTGTTGAGCCCAATTCTTCTATATATGCCCAAAGCACACCTGCAAGATTAACATCTTTCTGAACAGATGCTGCTCCACAGACTTTCTGAATGCTTGACGTAAGAAGTTAGTGTCCAGCTGCTCTCGGAATTTCTGAGCAAGTGTATGCACGTAGCTGTGCTGTATTTACAGAGATTTGGGACTAAGCAGTGATGAGGATGGGAGGTCCTGTGCATTTAGGTACCTGAAGACTGAGTCCTGTTTTAAGTGTGTAACTCCTCATGTGACCATGTTTTCTAAACTGTTTTAGCAATAACTGGACTTCTATTATTTTTAGTATGAAAAAGAAGGATTCATAAGTGTGGTGTGAACCGTGCTGATTTAGTTTAAAGGTGCAGTTTGGCTAATGCCCTCTCCCTGGCTGTGGTTAATACCAGGCATTTAGAGAACTAAGCCAGGTTGCCTGCAGATCAGTTCTACCCTAGTTTGCAGTGAAGGGGCTTGTACTGGAGGCAACATTTAGACGTCTTGATAGCTGAACTCCTTGAATTCTTGTGTTTTTCAACCAATTTATACTTCTGAGATGTGACATTCTATACCATTGTGTCCCACAATTTACATGCTGTCCACAGAAGACAAGACATAAAGACTGGACGTATTTTCTTATAACGCTGATAAAGGGAGAGATCTGAAAACATGCAGACAAAACCAGTGAATTCATTCTGATCTCATGTTGCATTAGATTACATGGCATACTGTTACTTCACAACACTTCTAAGCCGATTCCTCTACAGAGATTTATCACTGATCTCCATGTTTGTATTGTGGATAAAGCAGTAGATTCACAGTTCTTTCGACATGTAGTTACTTGACAGACAGGGACACTTTGTGGAGCAATAGTGAACTGTTCCTCTCTTGAAGCTTTTTCTTCTCTTTTGAAGATCAAAAATAGAACCGTAACCCTTAGTGTTTCCCGTACCCGCTTCTATCTGACTTTCAAACAAGCCTGTGCTGAACCTTAAGCTTAGATGGCCTACTTTAAACACTTACTGTCCTAAGTGAGGTCCTTGTTTGCTTTATGTTCATGTTTGTTTCTTCATCTAATCCATCGCTTACCGGTTGTGTACGTCTATTTTCACTTCCTTAATTTCATATTGCTGTATGTTGTACCTGTTAATTTATTTTCTTTGCTTCGCTGGGCCTTAGAACTTTTTGGTATTAATCTGTTGCATAAACATTAAAACAGAGTAGCTCTGATATTTGCAGTCTGGTAATCAAAAGCAGAAGTAGGCCTGCAAAAAATGATTTGAAATAATAAGTTATTTCTATATAGCTAAAAGTACATTCATAAGTAGTAAATATAATAAGGAGCTTTAAGTTTGAGTGTCACTTCAGGGTAGACTGCTCAGCGTGTGGGTCCATGTTTTAAATACACTTAAAATGAATTTCTTTAAAGGAGAAACAGTATTTTTCAGCAGAGATTATTGTACTGTTTTAATTAGGTTTATAGAGGAATAGTACCAGAAGTTTATCATACTTACAGAGACTTTTCTTAAGCTATTTTAGTGCTTGGAAAAGATGCTGAATTGGCAGCACTATGAACAAAATCTATCTTGGCAAATAACAGGTAAAAGACAGCAAGGTTGTCAGCAGCACAGTTGTCAGTTTTTTCAGAATGTGACGATCAAATCACCAAGAGGAGGAGTACCTCATTCCTTTACTACAGAGGATAGTATTTGTCTTGCATCCACAGTAACTTTCTGATAAAGGAGAAAAATAAACCTTTTCTTGAATCAGAGTACCAAAAAGTACCATGTTTTCTAATTGTCATTTTCTCAGTTGATTTTGAATCTAAAATCACGCAGTGGGAGAAGAAAGTACATTTAATGTTCATGAGCACAATGAAACGCTCCAGACAGTCATTTTAACAGCAAAACTATGGTTTTACCCCAAGTGGCGTAGGGTTAAAGCGGGGGGGGGGGGGGGCAATATAACTGACTTTGTATGTCTTCACAAGTTTTCATTAAACCTTGCAGCTGAATAAGATGTACTTACGGTCTTTGTAGTTTTCCCCTTCTAACATTTGTCTCAAGTTAAATTGCTGTTAAAGTCTATACTTATCAAAAAGATTTAGTTTGTTCTCACCTACACTATGGGTAAGTGTTCCATTTATTCTTCTTTACAAACAGTAAATTGTGGTTTTAGATTTTAAGGCAGTGTCACATACAGAATCAACATGTCACATTAAGCTTTAGTATCAATTGGGAGGGACACAAAGTAGTACCTCATGGCACAAAATGCTGAGGTTATCCTAACAGTGTGGTGTTCTGTGAATCCTCCTCGTCAACTGCCTAACTCTAGTCAATGTCTTTAAAGTCAAAATAAAACAATAAAATAGAGTTTTACAGATCCACATACACCTGGAAGTGGTGAAGGAATGTGCAGACATGTTTGATGTAAATCTGCTAAAGAAGTGCATTTGTTTTTGTTGTTATCATGGAAATGATACATCAGAAAAATGAAAAGAAACTAGTTTAGCATATTATGATGGGTAAAATCTTGTACCTCACCAAATTTCTGATGTTGTGTAGAGGTTGGACAAAATGCATTCTTGGGAGACCACAGAGGGGATGGTGATACAAAGCATTAGTGGCATTACTGAGTGAGATCTTTGTTGCAGAGTGCAGGCATATCTTCCAACTCTGCAGTCAAACTTCTTAAGTGACAGAACTAAAACAAAAATGAATAAAATGATAAAACTAAAAATTGGAAGATTTTTTTACATTTTCTTTTAACTTGCTGTCGAATGCGCTGCTTCCTGCAGGACACTTTGAGAGAAAATGTTAACACTTATGTAGATGGTGGGGAAGTACTGTGAAGGTTGAAAGTAATACCTGTTGGTGGGGGGAAGGAAGCAGATGCTCGTGGTTTTTTGTTCGTTTAGGGGGTTGGGTTGGTTGGTTTTGGCCCCATATGTTTCTTAAAAAACACAAATTTTTATGTATATGCCCACATGCTCATCCATACAGAATTATGAAAAAAGATGAAACTGTAATACCAGAGGAGAAAAGAGGGACAGCTTTATATTTGCTTTATATTCTGTATAATGGACTACATAATTCTCATTTAGGAGACTTGCAGAAATACGGTGATCATTATTTTCAATCACGCTTCTTTCATAAGGGTTCTAACACTTACTAATTGCAAAGCTTTAAAACAATTTTTGTTATATTTGCATTATTATCGTATTGTTTGTTCTATCTACACCTAGGGATAGAACCCAAGTTAAATATCCTTGAAATTGTGAAGCCTGTGGAAACTGTGGAGGTAGTGATTGATCCAGATGCTCATCATGCGGAGGCTGAAGCTCACCTTGTTGAGGAAGCTCAAGTGATAACCTTAGATGGAACAAAACACATCACAACAATTTCAGATGAGACGTCCGAACAGGTGACACGATGGGCCGCAGCACTGGAAGGCTACAGAAAGGAGCAGGAGCGCCTTGGGATACCCTATGGTAATAATGTTTGATTGTGAGGTGGGCATATGTTTGGGTAGGGGGTGGTTCTACTGGGGTTTGTTGGTTTTATATCTGGGGGGGAGGTTATATTTGGGGAGGGGGGGGGGTTGCATGTATTTTTCATAAATGATAATTAGCTTTACTTATGTAATTAAAGTGTTCTGGTACCTCCGAGGAGGCTTGTTATGGTGTGGGTAAGTGCAATACAAATACCTCTGCACAGGAGAAAGCTAAAGAGAATCATCATCAAAGCTTCAAATACTTTGACTAAAATGATGCTTTTTGCTCCAGAACCTTCTTGTTGTTGCAGTTTTCAGAAAGCAGTCTTTCTTCCTTCTCCTTAAAAATGTGTATGTTAGTGATAAAGCTCTTCACACATGTCTGAAGCTGAATTGTACTCTGTAAGCAGCCTTGCAGAACTAGAGTGTGTTTGAAAAGGAGGGTGCTTGAAAGTGTTTAAAAATTCCAGTGAAGTCACGGGACTTTGCAGGACATGTAGACCTCCAGTGTCTTGAACAAAAGTACTGTGATTTTACATAGTAAAGGAACTGGAATAATGTTGAATGAGTTTAGAACTTAATATTTAATTGTAATCCCAAGCAGATCAATGTATTGGAGGAGGACCATCCTGATATGAGAGACACCTAATCTTCTTTTGAAACTGAAGACCTGTGGAAAAAAGAAAACATGTCATTTTGTGTTTTGAGGAATGTCATGTGTAGTTCTGATGTAGAAGCTTTTGCTAAAGAAAATCCCTTTTTTCATCCCTTCCATCTGTCCACCAAGCCACACCACTCCATCAGCACTTTAAGGGTAGTCAACTTTCTACCCAGTCAGATTGAGTCATGATAACCATGTCTCTCCTTGATGTTACATATTTACTTTTATGGAAGTTATTTTGTAATTGAAAACATACCATCACAGGACTTTGAATATAAGCACTGACTGGTGTAGAAGCAGGCCCTTTAATTTAAAAAAAAAAAAAAAAAAAAAGGAAGATAACAAGAAACACCTACATAAAGGTTGAAAAAGGTCTTCAGAGATGGTCCCATGGAAAAAACAAGCGCTAGGTTACTCTTGTTTGAACCCAGTGGGTCGATAGCCATGTGTATTTCATTCTTGTGAATTACAGTAAGGACTGCCTCAGTGCTGAGGAACTGTGTGCTATGCAATGGGATGTATTTCAGTTTCATTTCCCTCTTTTTTTCCAGACCCTGTGCAGTGGTCAACAGACCAGGTGCTCCACTGGGTGGTGTGGGTGATGAAGGAGTTCAGCATGTCAGACATTGACCTTAATGCACTCAGCATTCCTGGGCGTGAACTCTGCAGCCTCACTCAAGAAGACTTCTTCCAGCGAGTCCCACGTGGAGAAATTCTCTGGAGTCATTTGGAACTTCTTCGAAAGTGTATGGGATATTTTTCTGTAACTGACTTTACTTAATTCATTTTCCCCCTTCTCTTTTATTTTTGCTTAAAATGAAATGAGCTGTGAGCAGCTCTTTTTTCTCCACTTCATATTAGCAGTATAAATGAGGGCATCAACAAAAGATAACAGGAGGTATTACTGAGAATGTCTGCTGTTACAAAGCATGTCTGCATACTAAACAGTTTCCCCATTTTTCATTAAACTTCATAACTAGGAGGGAGGAAATAGTGACTGATGAGTCTTTTTTTTTTTTTTTTGTAAGATTCTTAATTCATGCTTCTCCTGAATTGGACAGTTTTATAATTAAATATTGATTGTGAGTTATTTAATGTACATCTCTGTCTCACATGGAATTGAAGAGTATTAAGCATAGGCAATGAAATCCTTAGAGTGTGCACAGCCTGACTGATAAGCAGTGCATTTGTACGTGCATTAATATGCTTTTAGATTTACCATGCTTGAATATAACTTGGCAGAATAAACTATTTCAATCTCAATTTACATTAAATAGCTAATGGCTTTAGGGGATGAAGAATGAAAAAGATATTTTGAAATTCGTCATGGACGTACTTATTTCTGAAAGTTGAATAACAAACATTAAATGTTTGCACATACATATAAGACCATGAGCTGTGCATGTCTCCTGCAAACTAATACAAAGTGTTGGCTTTTTTTCCCTCTGTGAAATATGAAAGTTTTTGATATTCAAGTGAAGATGAAGGTAGACTTGAAGTTTGCGGGTTGAATAAGAATTTAACTATTCTTTCTGATCTGCAGATGTGTTGGCTAGCCAAGAACACTCTGGAGAAATAGCAACTGTTACTATTGATCAGCGTAAGTATTTCTGCCAGCAGTTAGTTTATACAATTAACCATTTGCAAGTTTGGCACTATGCTTTGGTTCCACACCATAATGGTACAACAGTCAGAAAATCACTAAAGAGAGTAGTTTTCTTTAAAATACACCCCCCTTCTCCTCTCATCAAACTAAAAAGCAAAATTTTTGGTTTCTCAATGTTTTGTTACTGGCTGAAAGATGTTGTATGACGTGAACTATGGAAGTTTCTAACCTATTTTGGACAGTAGGATTTCTGGTCTAGGGATACATATTTGAGGACTTGAGAAGTTTTGGTATTTTAGGTTATATATTGCATTACTGAATTGATAAATTAAAATTTATCAATTTTGATTTCAAAATAAAGCGTTTCCAAAAAGAATTGAAAGTGTATGAAAGAGAGGACTTGTTTGGAGAGCAATACAAGGAAAAAAATATTTGAAATTTTCTTCTAGTTGTAATACAGTGTCATCAATTATTAAAATTGATCAGTTTTCAGAAGACTTGTAAGCAGCTTACATATTAAATAGATGGACTATGTATTCTCTCCTGGGTTTGTGTCCTGGGTTTGTCCACCTAAGGTGGGGCATTTGAGTCTTCTTACACCATTGCCATAGCAGGTTATTTCATTGCTGTTTGAATAGCAAATGTGAAGGATTGCACAGTGACTGTAGAGAAGATTGCATTAAGGTAATTCATATGGGAACAGCATAAAATTTAAATTAAAGACATGAGTTTTTTTAATGGACACATCTATAATGTTATATTTACAATGTAGCATCTTTACTACAACTCTAAACCCAGAGTTTCCACTGTAAGTGGATTTTTTTTTAATTCTTCGCATTGTGATTTATACAGCATGTATCTTTTTAACAATGGAAAAAAAAAACCTAGCTCCTAATATTATAATGTAGATAATAAATAATACATGTCTATGTATCTGACGTTTCTTTGTCAGCAATTTATAATTGATGTTCTGCAATGTTTTCTGCTTTGCAGCTGTGCAGATTATTCCAGCATCTGTACAGCCTGCAACCCCGACCACCATTAAAGTAATAAACAGCAGTGCAAAGGCAGCTAAAGTACAGAGAGCTCCAAGGATCTCTGGGGAAGATAGAAGTTCCCCTGGGAACAGAACAGGTATTGTCTACGTTATTTTTAAATGCAAATGAGCTAAACACTCATTAATTTGAATTATAGTTTTGTAGGATGCATCCTTGTCACTTTGGTTATAATGTTTGTAGAAAAATCCATATAGATACAAAAAAGAGACTGTTACCTACAAAACATCTCAAGCACATGCAAACCTGGCAGGTTCGTTAGCTCTAACAGGCGCTGTTAATGTGGTCCCACAGCTTTTGAATCTTCCTGACATGGAGCAGATAGAGCTAGCCATAGTAAATAAAATGCCCACAATTGTTTCTCTTCCTGTAGCTTAACGGTCTGTCCTCTCAAACCATTGCATGGCACTTACTCCAGCATTTAACTTTTCCACCTTCCATTTGCAGAAAGGGGAGAAAATAAACTGTATGTTGCAGAAACCTAGCCTAGCTACTGCTTGATCTGTTTGCCTCCCCCTGTCCAGCTCTGACCTTCCTCCTTTTTGATGGCCTCAGAATCTAGCAAGCTTCAGATGTCTGTTCTGTTAAGTGAATGCACCTTTTAGAAAATGGCAAGCTAAATCTATAGTTTATTTTCAGAATTACTGGTATTCGTATATACCCTTTGATCATTAATAAATCATGTAATTCTTGTTTCTTGCTATCATTTTTGCTTTGATTCTCTCCACTGCTGCAGATCTGTTAAATCCTTTGTTCTGTTAAATCCTTTTCTTTTTTTAGCCTTTTTTAAATTTTTTTTTGAGAAAGTCTATTTGGAAGTCTATTTTGTTGTTCACAATTTTTAGGCCCAGAATTTATCATCTTACATCAGTGGGAAACACTCTGGGTTTCTTCTTTTAGGCATTAGGTCCGCTATCTATATCTCATTGAGAATTCAGAAATTTAATTGCATATACTTGAGTTAAAAAGAAAAGTAGTGATTGTACGCGAAGGATGTTATATTGACTTAAGCTGTGGTTCGTGGGTATTTTTTGTTTTCCTATCGCTAATATGTCACGTAGAAAGTTAGAGAATAAACGATCATTGGAAAAAAATATATGTATTTGTATGCCTGAAGAGGAATAAACAGACTGTGCTAAATCTGTTCTATTTCAGGGACGGATGTGTGCCTAAATGACTATTTGTCACTTTTGTTTTCATAATATTTTTTTCCCTAAGTTATAGAAACAAGTATATGAGAAGTCTTGTTTTGCATAATACTCAGTTTCTTTTTGCATAGACTAATATTGGTGACTTTGCAAGGAAGTATTGTGTTGTTTTTATTGTAGAGGAGAAGAAATTTTCCTTCCATCATACGTTTTGTGCTTATTTGCTTTAATATGTTGGTTGAAAACTTTTAGCCTTGATGGGAACATAAAAAGTACTACTTGAAATGGATCTTGTTATTCCTCTTTCAACAGGAAACAATGGCCAGATCCAGTTGTGGCAGTTTTTATTAGAACTTCTCACTGACAAGGATGCTCGGGACTGTATTTCTTGGGTTGGTGATGAAGGAGAGTTTAAATTGAACCAACCTGAACTGGTTGCACAAAAATGGGGTCAGCGCAAAAACAAACCCACAATGAACTATGAGAAGCTTAGTCGGGCTTTGAGGTAAGAAACTTTAGAAACTGATCAGGTCTAAAATGTTTTGTTTCCTCTTGACTACTGTTTCTCCAAGTATCATAATGCAAGTCTTGGATACATTTTTTTTTTTAAGTAAGGGGATAAACAGATCCTTTGAAGATACTCCTTCCTATTAGATCATACTTTTCTTTGTAGCAGCTAGTGCAATAATTTCTTGAACATTTGAAAACTTTTTTTCAAGATTATTGAACTCTGACATGACAGTCAATTTGTGCAGCTTACAAATATATTTATTTTTTTGATGCATCTTCAGCATTTATGCTTTCACTAGCATGCCAAACTGTGCTCATTAATGCGGAAAGATGCATAATATGTGAATACTCTGAATTATTGATTTATATTTTGCAGTTTACTTGTTCATGTTCCTCTTGCTTGTGTTATGGTATAAAGCAGATATTCTTCTGTAATGATTTGTTTCGGGCTGTCTTCATTCCATTGTGATTTCTGTAGTTTGACATTGGCAAAAATAATTTGTATTTCTGAATCACTGTAGACAATGTAGCTGGGGAGTGGGGAAGAATGCAAATAGATGAATTTTATACCTTTTTCCCAGTTAATTTGGTCTCTGGAAGCATTGGAAAATTCATCCAAATTCTCTTAAATTGTTAAGATTGAGTTTTGTATTCAGATATGGCTAAATCTATTTCTCTTGATCAGTTTTCAAGAAAGGTATTTGCGGCATTAAGCAATAAATATTGAAGCAGTTTTAAGAAGTCTCTTTAAATGAGTAAAGGTGTATATCGGTTGAAGTCAGATCCAAGATTTACTTTTAATTATTTACACTTTTGGCTATGTTATTCTTCTAGAAGGAAGTAAACTCATCTATCGTTGTTTAAAAAATATCAAATTCTCTTTAAATATACCTCTGTAAGAAATGATGTTAATACTGGGGGAGGTTGGAAGCTACTGACTATGCCATTCATGGTTTTATAAAGAATGACTGCTCCCTATCTCATTTACGTGAACAGGAGGCATGAAAAGAAATAGACAAGCAGCAAATATATAGCCTATACCTTTTATTGTCTTTTAACTCCTTTAGGCGCGTTATTGTGGATGTCTAAATGATTGTATGAGTTTGAGGCAGGAGGACAAATTAATAAAAAAAAAAAAAAAACAAAAAAAACCCTTGAGGTGTATTAAATACAGAAAAGTGGAACTCCTAGAAGTTCTTGAGCCCCAGGTCTTTGAAAGCAAGGAAGAGCATTATTATATATCTTCTCTACTTTCATGCTTTTCCTTAGGCATTTGCTTTTGGTTCATTGGAGTAATTATTCTGTTCTAGGTAGATCTTAAGTCTGCACTTGTATGGCCGTCCTTGCAATCTTAATATTTATATTTTAAATTAGAGCATTACTTTTTTCATAGGATCACAGAATCCTGTGACTGGGAAGGGCCTCAGGAGGCTTGCGGTCCAACCTGGCACAAGGCTGCTCAGGGCCTATTTCTGGGCAGATCTGGAATCCTCCACAAGCCTCCACAACCTCACTCGGCAACCTCTCCCACTACTTGCCTGTCCTCTGGGGGAAAAAGTCCTCATATCCAGTCTCAACCTCTCCTGTTTCAGTTTATGCTGTTCTTTTTCTGTTTTTTCTTGTCCTTCTGCTGTGTGCCATTATGAGGAGTGTGGCTTTTTCTTCTCAGTGACCTCTCTGTAGGTATTGGGACCTGTCTAACTGGTAGGTCCCTTTGAAGCCATCTCTGAGCTAAATAGCCCCGTTCCTCCAACCTTTTTGCAGTGGAAGTGCTCCAGCCCCAACTATCACAAGAGCCCTTGACAGAACTTGCTTCAGTTTGTCTGTTTTTCTTGTACTGGGTAACTGAGAACTGAACGTGGTATTCTAGATATGCTCTCATGAGTGCCAGCTGAAGGGTAGTGACTTCCCTTCACCTCTTAGCCGCACTTTTATTTGTGCAGCCCAGGCCACTTTGGGCAGTTTCCACCGCCAGGACATGCTGCTGGTCCGTGCTCAGCTTGCAGTCAGTGCAGGTGCCCAGGGCCTTTCCCCTGGTAGGTAGAGCTGCTCCCCAGACAGACAGTCCCCAGCCTCTATCATTCCAATACCATTCCCATATTTCCTGCTTGCTTTTCTGAATCTATTCATTTATGCACTGAAGGTATACATGAAAACTTTCTGGAACATCAGATCGTATAAACGATGCTAATGGTTTTGGGGTTTTGTCAACAAACTATGCAGAAGATCTCAAAGGCAGCTGAAGAACTCTGGGATAATGCTCTTATCGCTGGGATATTAAACAGATGTCTGCATAGTAATTTGCATAAATCACTATTAGAGAAGTTTTGCATTTATATTTCAGTCAGAATTACAAAAATCACATTCCACAAAGTTTTGCCATTTTGGCAGCTGCATCAATATTGACATGTTTTCTAACACTTGAATGTCTGAAGGGATATTTAATGCCTCTTACTACTACTGAGATAAACACTGTTGTCAAGCCAAACTTTTATTAAAACAAAAATGGTAATATGTTTTGTTTACTAATGTACTGAAATCATTATGTCAATTTTGATTAGTACCAGAAATGATGTTGATATTATTAAATGTGCTAAATTTTCTGCCCAGCTGCAGGAAAATCAGGCAGTATCTTCCTGAAAAAAAGGAATAGCAGCTTTTTTTGTTACATACAAGTTGGTGAATGTTCTAAAATCAGCATCTGCTTAATTACCCAGTAGGGAAGTGAGACTTGAAGAGAAAGAATTCATGTCCTCTATTATTCTGAAACAAAGTGCTCGTGCAACTCCAAAAGATCCAACAACTAAGAATTTCTAAACTTGCATGGGTATTTTAGCTCTTTGTTTGTGGTTTTGAATAGGCAAATGCTGTAACCAGAAGTGTATTCAACATAATACTAATATATTATGTAATACTAATTCAACATAATACTAATATATATAGGAGATATATATATCGTATAGCTTCAATTCTAATCGGATTGTTTCTATCACGAGATGTGGGAATCTTGAGTGGTTTTGGCCCTTTGCATAAATACTGAACTTGAAGTGTCCAAAAAAATATAGTTGCTTTCTTAGTAACTTACCTACTTTCCCCTAGACCTCGGAAACTAAAGTTAGTCTTTTACTTGACTCGATTTTGATGGTAAATGAGAAATATCTTTACTGTTCCAGCATGTCACTCAGAGGGTTGAGTTTTAGACAGTCAAGAAATCTGAGCTATCTTATACAACATCTGGGTGATGGTTTTGAGGAAACTAAATTGTGGTTTTTTTTGTGTTTGTTTGGTTGGTTTTTTTCAAATTTATCACAGGTTTGTTAAGCTCATCAAGTCCAAGTTATGTCCTAACCACTTAGGTTTTCCTAATGAGAAATAAAATGTGCATTCAATTAATCCCTGCAGTCAGACAAGAACAGCAACAAAAATGTAAATGCTGGCTTCTTTATTTTATTGGTATTAATCAAATACTTATACTGTAATGTCTCTTGAGTACAATGAGTCATATAGGGTTTATGTTATCTTTTCCGCATCTCTGTTCAGTGCGATAATTCTTCTGTGACATAAGGTAAAAAGTGTTCATAGTTAGAGAAATGATTTTTAGTTGTAAGTAAAAGCAGAGGATGTTGTTTAGCAAGTATTAACTATAAAAAAAAGTGTGCTTTTATAGTTCTGTCTTTAAAAGTCACTCTCTCACTTGTTTTTAGTAGTGTAAAAACCACAGTGCTAATTTTCAAGCTGTTTCCAACATAAACAGTTTGTCTCGGAAAAGCAGAGGTGAATAAAGAAGGCAAAGGACAATAACGAGGGAGGAGATAACATTTTCTTATTAAGGCAAAGCGCTATATAAACTTTACCCCCTTATCCCTGTAATCTGTTCTGAATTTCTCCAGTTTAAAAATGGTCTTGGTGCTTTCTACAGTTTATAATATAATTATTGTGGTTTGTTTCCACCTAACATATCAAGGTGCAGGGAAAACTTTCAACCTTCTTCCCTTTTCTTATGGGAGAAAAAAAAAAGCCTAAATGTTATCTCAGTATATGAAATCACATGAGAATATTGATGTGCAAAGGATTCATGTTTTAGTGTCCAAGTGTCGCTAAGTAAGTGACTGTGTATGGAAGTTAGAGATGCTGAAAACTTGTTTTTTTTTTCTTTTTACAGATATTACTATGATGGAGACATGATCTGCAAAGTGCAAGGCAAGAGGTTTGTCTACAAATTTGTCTGCGACTTGAAAACTCTCATTGGATACAGCGCAGCAGAGTTGAATCGGTTGGTAACAGAATGTGAGCAAAAGAAACTGGCCAAGATGCAGCTTCACGGCATTGCTCAGCCAGTTACAGCAGTAGCACTAGCTACAGCATCCCTGCAAACAGAGAAAGATAATTAAGCACTAGGACCTAAAAGTGGGAGCCTGAGGCCTTTCCTATATAACCAGAGCAGTTGCTCTTAGTTTTATCAGAATTTGAAGCTTCTTCTGTTTCTTCACAGTACAATACAGTGCATGATTTTCTACAAAGAACTGGGACTGCCATAAATTTGGATCTTTTAACAGCATATGTTTCAGTGTAAGTTAAGGGATCACTGCAGCTTCCGCAACTGAGTCAGGGCCTCCGTGGTATACAGTCTGAAATTGGGGAGAGAAGTTGAACTGGTTAGTGTTCTGTGCCCACAGCTCTACGAAATATTTTTTGCAGTGCTTTTAACAGAAATGAAGTACATACAGTAAGCAGGCTGATCAGTTCGTCTGGATTCAGTTCTTTCCAGTCTTTTGTTCTCTGCTGAACTACCAAATGGAATTTGAGGCTTTCAAAGTTAAACGTGTTCATTATTCTCATTTAATCAAGCAGAGTTGAAAGACATATTAAACATTACAAAGCATTAGGTTCTTAAAATGACTTCCGTGTTTATAAGCAAAGCAAACTAAGACTAGACCGAACTGAAGATCTGTGCTGAAGAAGGAGATCCAGGTTTAGATCTGGCTTAGGTGAAAAGCCAATTATGAGTATTCATTGTAATATGTAGATAATATGCGTATATGAGGGCAAGTACTTACCTGTTTTGAAAGACATTGTTGATGCTAGACATTTAACAAAAAAAACAACTCCCCCCCCTCCCCCATCAGGTGATTTGAAAACTTGAAAAAATATCCCTTGCCCAAAGAGTAGTTTGCTTTGGTGGGTTTTTTTTAATGCTCTGTTCTGCAAGGTGCTTATACCTGCATGGTAGTCAACCTTAGTAACTGAAGACCTAAGTTAATCACAGTCAGTAGTCCCTTCCTGTTTAGAAAGAAAATGCAAATTGGAAATAGTTTTAAAGAGAACTCAAGTTTGATTTCCAAATTATTGTACAGTCTGACATATATAGAAGTACAAAGATGTGTAACTTTTATTTAAAATTAATTTTCTTTCTGAACTTCAAATGATGTTTTTGAAGCTTCATAAGCCAAATGCATGCTCCAGAGCTGGGTGCAATTCGAAGTCTGGATGATGAATAGAAATAGTTGGAATGTATTCTGAATTCTGAGACACTAGTATAGAGAGTAGTTCATGCAAATGTGCAGTAAAAAGTAGGCTGCAATGTTTGAGCTTCTATACTGATGCCTATTGGACTTTCTTTTGATGTCTGAAAATAGCATGGTTTTGTTTTGGTTTTGCCCCTTCATGTTATTAAACAGTATAAATATTTACGTCACAAGGCATATTTTGCAACTTTTTATAATTGACACCCCCCCGCCCTTCCCAACACTTCACAGTTAATTAAAATGAAAATGGTTAAGGGAAAACCTTTAATTCTGTGAGAGTGAGCTACCCTTAAACCTTAAATCAAAAGTGCTTGTACAGAGAGTTTCTAAACATAAAATTTCTTTATACTGAGTAGTGAGAGCACTGGGCTGTTGCTCTTGATCTGAAAGTGAATGGTCATACTTGCAGTCAGAGGGCAGGAAATACAGAATACTCTTCTTTATGTTTATTTTAAAAATGTATTGAGGTCAAATCTGTTTTGTTTTATAGGTGGATGTTCATCTGCAGATAGCTTTTGATACATAAGAAATCTTGCATGCATTTCTAGTCTACTTTTTTCATTACCTCCACAGTTATAACATTTTCTTGACAGATTCTTTCAATTACTCTTAATATTGTTTTCTTTCTTGGGTGCTTAAAGCACTCCATCTGCTAAGCATGTTGGCTTTTTTTTTAAATAGTTTTTTTTTAAACCCTGAGCAAAGTATGTGTCTGTCACAAGAGGTCAATCGTCAATCCACTTCTTACTGTTAAAATAGTCTAATTTCACCCGTTGGCAAGTGTTTGAGGTGACTTGCGCAAATAGATGTAGATTTGCTTACTAATAATAAGATGAAGCTGATAGTTCAGTGGCAGCAACGATGTATGTAACACTGCTCCATTACTAAACAAAAGTCCAAAACAAGTCACAGTTGTATTTAGCAGAGTTCGTGAAAGGCCTTTTAAAGTTAAAATACAGTACAAAAAGAAGAGCTTAAAATATTTTTACTAAATAGAACTGGACTGCAGTAGGATAAACTAATAGCAAAGTTGAAATGTAATATTAATACTTTATTCCCCTGAATGTTCTTATTACATGATAAGCCCTCTAGGGAGTTCTTATATCACACTTTGTAAATACATCTGATTATTATTTTGAAGCTTTTCAGTGGGTATGATACAGTCCTTTGGGTTCTTTATTGTGGGATCATCTGCTTTTCCACCTTGTTCAAATTGGTAAAGAAGAAATCTTTTAAACAATTATAAAATCAGTCACATTTTCTGCAGTTGAGGGAGAAACCTGTGACTAACTTGATGTCTTCAATGAAATAACAGATGTAGGATATATTGTCAAGAGTTGTTCTGTTGCTGCCAGAAGGAAAACGCAGAAAGAATATTCCCATTTTTTTGTAAAACAGAAGGTTTTTTGCATACTTTTTACTCTTTAAATAAAGACACTTATACTCTGCTAAAATTATGTATTTCTTTTGTTTTGCATTTTTTTGGTAATTTTACACAAAACAATTATTTTCTATTTTTACTCTAAAATATTTGTGCAGAAAATGTCAATATAGTAAAATAAAAATGTTATATGGCTAATGCTTGTTTACTTCTTAATTTTTCAGAAAGCCATCTGTAATGTTTGTGCGCAAACAGTTTAAGGATTAATACATGCATGTCATTCTCATTACTCTTAAGATCACAAGCTAGTTACAGGAAGAAGGAAAATTACCATATTGTCTGAAGATGCATCGTCTTTGACTTGATATGTGCTTCTGTTTCCACTTTAAAACTGGCACTCAGTATGCATCATTACTGTAACAGCTTTCTTTAACATCTTAATTGTAAACCTCAAAATGGTGCTTTTATAAAAATAATGATGGAAACTTAACAGTAGGACAAAATGGAGCCAGGTAAAACAACAATGTTATGTTTTTAAGGGTATTTAAATTGGAAAGATTAATGTTGAACTGTAAATTGAATACCTCCCAGCAAGGAATTTGTTTCATTCTTGCAGATAGTCTCACTTAACTTCATGTGGCCTGCTAATTCAGTAGTGAGTAGTGTTCTTAAAAAAGACCAAATTCTGTTTACACTCTTACTACATTGTTTTTAAATTGTGTCTTGATAGAAATCTTCTCATACCTTTTAAGTCCTCTGTCTGGACTGCCAAGTTCAGTATGGAAATATTCAGTCATCTTTAAACCTAACAGATTGCTTGATTTCATGTTTCTGTTTCTCTCAGCAGCAATAGCATGCAAACAAGTAATGGCAGAAGGTAATTCTAAGAACGCTTCAGTAATTTGTTGGCCTTTTAAAGTGCACTCACAAGTGTTCAGCATCCTATTAAATGAGGACCTTTTATTGGCGTTCACAGTAATTAGTATCTTTATGTCAGTCTGAGTTTGTTTTGGGATTTGCTTTCTCTGAAAAAAATCTTGATTGGAACAGTATAGAGAATTGCAAACTGATATCTTGCAATTATCAATCCTAAGCAAAATAAGCCAACACAAGACACCATTGCCTGATAATGAAAGAAACATGATACAGTGTCCATTGACATGAGTTTATGGGAACATTTTTTGAAGGAAGCATTGCAGAAGATCCATTTGCACCAGCGTATGGGAAATATACCAACTAGACTTTTCCTCCAGAATTGTATTAATGATTGTGTTGTGACAGTGTGCAACTTTTCTTTTGGGGACGTAATTCTTCATATAGATGATGCTAAAGAAACTTTAGTAATTAAGCAGAAGAATGATTGACTAGTTTCTAGAGTTGTAATGTGGGACTTAATACGTTAGATGTGTTATGACTCAGTTACATTTTGCATCTTTATTTTGCGATTAGAGCCCAAAGCACCTAACTAGGCACCAAACTGAAACCTTACCAGCTTGTAATTTTAGCATGTTGATGTCTTGGCCATTAGTAATTTGAAACTAAGATTTTAAAATGCTGAGAAGGGGGAAAAACAAATGTTTAATGTCTGATTTTAATTAAAATAACTTGTGGAACTGATTTTCTGGAAACCTAAATTAAATGTTGCTAACAGGAGTGGTATTAGAAGAAAACCACTTAATGGGTTACAAATATATCATTTGCCTCAACGGACAGAGGGTTTGATTGTTGTGTTTGTGGTTCATGGCACACAACATCCAAGCATTTTCTTTTTGGAGGTGGTATCACCATAACTAGTTATGACAGGAAAGAAAGAATCCAAAGGTAATTAATTATTGATAATAATTGCAAGCAACTTATTTATGCTGTTACTGAATAAAAAGAAAAGCAGTCAAAGGAGCAGATAACGGAAACAGCTGAACTCCTTACATAAATAGTTGTCTAATGTAACCAGAAACAGCTGAAGTTATCTGAAATGCATTTTTTTAAATGCCCAACAGTTCCTGAATTGTAAAACAACTGTTGGGCAGTAGACGTTAATAAAAAATCAGTTTATTCTTCGTAGTTGCTTTCAGGTTGCCAGTGTTGAAACTGCTGATTAGAAACACTGCAGGAAAACTGCTTGGTTAGCTCAGCATAGCTCTGATGAGGGTGAAAACTTGTGGAAAATTTGTTTGCTTGTTTACTTAATTGCTTAATTGTAGTTGCTACTAATGATCTGAATATGCTGGCAGTCTTTAGAATATATATTAAAAAAAGAAAAGTTCCCAAGTTCTGTGAGGCTGAATAGCTGAGTAAGTGAGATTGTACTCTCAAATCAGTGTGCCCAGGTAGGAAAATAAAGCATAAGTGAGCCTTTATGCAACCGGCAGCATGCAGCTGTGCACCAGCCATTGCTGAGTGGTGCTCAACTAGAGCAGCAGGAAGAACTCAAAGAGAGCTGGTTCATGGGTGTGCGTCTGTTGGGATGGAAAGGATTCACATGCTTTGGAAAAGAGGCTTCAACAGGTTTTTTCATTGGTTTCCTTCTTGCTCATGAAATGTTTTGTCAAAAGGAGGATAGTTCTTCCAGGAGAGGTGGTAGCCAAATGGAGTATGGTGCGAGACTGGCAGCTGATTTATGATACTAAACTGGCACTGAGCTGAAAACAGCAGCACTGAATTTCTGAAAACAATTGTAAAAAGGTAACACCAGGCAGGCAGCAACAGATGCGAGTTTCTCCCTGGACCAGAAGGTGTGCTAGACCAGGCCGAGAGGTACAAGGAAGGCCATCAGCCACTGCGTTTATTTTTGAATGGAACATGGCTGAAGAGATAAAAGGAAAAGAGAAAAAAAAATGAAGAAGTTTAAGCGTTTTCCTTACAGGTGCAAAGTTACTCAGAAATTTTAACTCTGAGGATGGACACATTATTTAATAGGCTGAATATACATACAGGCAGAGCACTGATGTTGACTGAAGATGCATGCAAGCAAGAGGGGAGAGAAACAGAAGCATCACCAAAAAACTATGCAAGGAAGCCCAGAAACTTTGTTCAGCAAAAAAAAAGTTCTGAGAAAAAGCAGTGAGAGCTGCTGATGCTGATTGCTGGCTGATAGCAGCCTGGTACTGTCAGCCTGGTACTGTAAGCCAAAAGACCGCCTGTTGGCGCTGTATCTCAGAAAGTTCCTGTAAAATAAACCAGACAGCATTAGTGTAGCTCTTGCCTATATATCATTACTATCTGCGAACTGAAGCAACTGAAATTGATTATACCCTTGGGCAAGAAAGAGTAAACATATAAATGTAGTTACTCTCTTTCATTTTTAAGAGCTTACACCTAGAAACATTTCTTCTCTAATTATCTGAGCTTCAGTGAAGGGTTTTGAAAAAAAAAAAGTCTGATTAAACTTCAGGTGTTCTGAGGGGAATTCTTTTCAACACCAGCTAACAGATATGACCACTGAGTTGTAAACCTGGGGAGCTGACAGGTTCCTAACAAAGTGTTGCATTAGAGCAATGAAGCATTTGAAATGATGCATTTAAAGTCTTTGCTTCTGCAGCCTCTAAATCCCAGTGACTCCTGTGTTTCATTTTTTAAACTGTAGTTGGCCTTGCGCGTGTAGAACAACTCTTGCTAAAGAGAAGCGTGCTGTAATGCTCTGCACTTTTCCTGCAGTTTTCCATTGCTTCAGCTACTGCTCATAATTTTCTTTTAACCAGCAGCAAAATTAAAGTTTAGCCAGATGCTGTTTGCTGCTGCGAAACTACAAAACTTCAACTCAATCTAACTTTCATAAATACTATGAAAATTACTGGAGCTGTTTACTCCCATAAGCACTTTGCTCCTTCCCTTTCCTGATATGACCTTGAAAACCCTTTCATGAAATGGAAGAACTAAAGGTAAAATGACTCCTTTTTCATGACAGTAATCCCATGGAACGTGCTAGCTCAGCACCTGTCTTTTTACCAAAGGGTATTGATGCCAAGAAAAATTCAAGAGTGATATTCTTCTGGGAATCTCAGCTTTTTCCCTTCTCCCAGAAGACTTGCTGTGTGCAGACTGAATTTCCGTGGGATATTTCCATAGTATCATAAATTAGCTTGTGTCTAGAAAGTTTTGGTTCCTCTGACCTTTATAGTATTCAGCTTTCTGCATGAAAAAAGTGACTTCCCTTTGCAAGGCTTGCCTTAGACACTGAAAATGCCTGTCTCTTGCTGGGAATGCACAACTTTGGTCACTGAACAAAATCCTAGCCCAAAGTCCTTCTGTCAATGTTGAAATCTGTAACAGATTTTAGAGTAGCAAATATCACATATATTATTATATAAGAGTTCATACAGTTTCTTTTCCCAAAAGATCAGCTCAGCTGTACCTATGGAGATCTTTGGCTGAAAAAAATTCCATAAAGATTACAGTCTCCTGCTGTAAGAAAACAAAAAAAATCTTTCAGTGTTGATCTGAGTCTCCTAGGCTTGCTTTACCTATCTTCCTCTTTGAGGAGGATTTCTCCAGCGTTACCTATCACATATTCAAAAAAGTATGCATTCTTCGTTTCCAAAGAAAATCTTGATATATTTCCCGCTCATCTATGTATGCCAGAATTGTCCGAGATAATTTATTTTACAGCAATTGTTGATATCTTTCAGAAAGAAATATAATCCTGATCTATGCCAAAATCATATGAAATCCATTATATTCTTGCGTGTTACATGAGTTGCCAGCCAGAAGCAGAAATTATTATAAGCATATGTTGAATCACTTAGTATTGTGTTGCAACTGCTTTGCCTTTTAATGAGAAGCCTGTAGCCTTAATATAACATTAAAATACAATTACTACAGCTAGCATGGAAAGAAAAAAATGTATCAAGCAGCTAGCCCTTCAGTATGATAATTGCCACATCCAAGCCCCATGAGAGCTGGTGCTGAAGCTTCATTCCTGTATGATTGAAACAGAAAACCCCACTGTGCCCAGCTCTGTCCTTCAAAGAGGTTGAGCTTCGCTGTTTCCCTC
The DNA here is from genome assembly GCF_964034855.1 of Anser brachyrhynchus. Taxonomy (NCBI): domain Eukaryota; kingdom Metazoa; phylum Chordata; class Aves; order Anseriformes; family Anatidae; genus Anser; species Anser brachyrhynchus. The sequence continues at coordinate 110,872,899 of NC_137694.1, forward strand.
TAGTTTTCTCTTGCTAATGTCAAGTATAAAGAATTTATAGTTTAAATTCATAAAATACAACTTCATTGGATATTAAGCTGGGTAACTCTTCTGAAGCAGGAGGTCAGTTGTTGCTTTCAGCTTATGAGAAGTTATAGTTTTCCCAGGATTTTTGGACATCAGAAGAACTGAGGTGTCCTTCTGTGGAGCCATGGAGCAACTTGCTTTTGTTTAAGAAGAAATTTCTTTGAGATGAAGTTCTGCTCCAGTACCAGCTTTTCCCAGCTGATGTCACTCTGATGACAATGAATTCAAACACGCCAGACAGAAAAGCAGCACTCTTTATAAAATCTGATGATGCTCCTGAATGGAGAGGACACTCATCCTGAGGTTGTACGGAGGAAATGTATTAACCTGTATGGCAGAGCTGAAGGGTCTGCATGGGCACCAGCCATCAGCCCAGCCCCGCAGAGATGGCGCAGGGCATCCCCAAGCCGATGGGGCCACAAACCACCTCTGGGGCTCACGCTGGCAGGTGGCACTGCCCCCACAGCAGCCAGGCACTGCCGCGCTGGGGCTGGGTGGGGGACGTCGCCCACCAGCCTGGTGGCCTGTGTCTTCCCTGTGAGAAAGGGGAGCCCTGCATGAGGGAGAAGCCGAGGCTGCCTCAGCCCTGTGGTGCAGCAAGGCTCTCTCGCCATAGCTAAGGTGTGTGCAGACATGGGCCTCCACCACAGCTGGGCTGCTGGGGGCTTTGCTCTGCCCCGCTCTGGCTCCGTGCCCCAAGGGCCTGGGCTGCTCTGTGCTTGGGCTGCTGTAGGTCCAGGCCTCAAAGCCACTGGGCACGGCACCAGGCTGGCCTCAGCCGAAAACGACACCGAGGACCAAGGGCTGTTTGTTTGCAGGCCGAGGCAGGCAGCAGGGCAGTGTGTGACTGCTGTGGGGGGTTGGCAGCCCACAGGGCAAGTTTCTTGTGGTCCAAGTCTCGGTAGAGCCAGTGGGCATTCATAGCCTAAATGTGCTAGTAAGGGTGCTGCCAGCCAAGAAATACATGAATAATGCTGTCAAGGGCGTGGGGAAAATTAAATCCAGAAAAGAAGTAATGATGGATGTGCTCCAAGGCTTTGCACGTAACTCGGTCATATTTCACATGAGAACAAAGCACAGAAAAAAAAAAACCTAATAAGATGACGTGCAAATGCATAAAAAGACAGGAAAGCAAGAAAAAAAAAAAAGATTTATCAAATTGAAAGTAAGGAAGTCATTAAAAATGGTTAAGCTTAGCACATGAGGTAAGCATAACGTAACAGCAGGTTGCCAAGTATTGGCAAGCAGGAGGCTGTCAAAAAAGGTGAAAAAAAAATCATCTTCTCAAACCATTATCAAAACTCTCTTTTATATTACCAAAATAGAACAATGTTAAATGGCAAAGCTCTCCATTAAAGAGAGCCTCCAGCCTCTTTTTATTTTATTTATTTATTTATTTTTTCCTGTGTGAAAGATGTTTGCGTTTGTTAATTCCTTACCTGACTGCCTACATAGCTCCACAGAGGTGGGGACCACAGTGACAAACACACTTTTATGGCCTCTAGTCTGAATTCTCAGGGAGCCTGACAAAATTGCTCTGAAAAGTGTGAACCACTCATTTTTATTAGATTTTTTTTTTAATGCTGTTCCACTGCTTTGTCACGAAGTCCAGCGGAGAGCTGCCCATTCGCTGTGCTGCACCTTAGCTCTTCTGAAGCTGTCTGTCCGCAGATGCCCGCCCCTCCTCCTCCTCACCATGACCTGTGGGTACTGAGCTCCGGCCCTCCTCGCTTCAGGCAAGACCCGTCTTCTGGGGCACCAGGCACCAGACGCAGTGAATCAGCTGATAATGATTATTTTCAACCCAGGCCTCCTCCAACTATGTGAAAATTACTCCCTTCCTTTCTAAACAAGCATTTTGGTTTTCTGCTGTGACACACCCTGGAGATGGTTTCTAATGGTTTCTGAGCTTTGAGCTGAATTAGAGCGAGGGTGGTTATTTGAAGCAAGATTAAAATCCCAACACTTTTCTCTCCCTTAGGGGCTAAGTGTCAGACAGTAGCATTCATACCAGCAAAAACACTACAGAAGGGAGTGCTGTCCCTCTCCTCACATGTGATGCAGCGGTACATCAACAACACTCTCCTCTTGATGATATTGATTTGTCCTCTGACATTTTCAGTAGTGTGCTTGAAGCACTCCAACTGAAGTAATGCAGAAAAAAGAAACTGTGAAGCTATAGGGTTTACGCACCCTGTGTGTTGCAAAACTGCATTCCCTTCTATTTACTGGAGAGCCACTCAGACTTCCCAGCGACGGAGGGGTACTTCTGCAGCTTTCTCTCCGCTAACCTTGGATTTGTTCTCTCCGTCTCTTGCTGTTAAAATCCTGGGTGTATGTGCCTGACAAGATGGATGGGCAGTATATTTTCTCTTAAGTGCATACGCAAATTAGAGGAAAATTAATAGAAGATTGCAATATCAATAATTTGAATTAAAAAAATTAGCATGTCATCTTTAAAATTCCTACTCACTTGTGCTTAATTCCAGCTTCCTAATGAGCTGTTTCTGGAGATTTATGTTCTTTTTAACTCTGGCTTTAAGGTGGTTTTTTTTGTTTGTTTGTTTAAAAAAATCTTTTCCATTACACTATCATACAACTTGGTGTTTTAGTGCCATGTAATGGGAAGCCCTAAGCAGAGGAGGGAAACTGCTCTGGGGCTGCAGCTTGCTAAGCAGAAGAGATGCCCTGGCCGGCCGGCCAGCAGGTCGGCTGGTTTCACCACTGGTTTCACCTCTGCAGCCCCTCAGCCTCCAGCAGCTTTCACGTGGGAGGCCAGGAAGGAGCCGTTGCTGACTCCCTGCTCCAGCTGTGTGCAAGCAGCTGCCCTTCCTGCACCCCTGCGCTGTTTCTCCCCATCACCAGCTCATGGACCAGCCAGATGACGGAGGTTCAAAAGGGTAATCCTTTGGGTCACCATCACTGTTGTTACCTAGATGTTATGCTTGCTGCATTAAATAAATATTGCTGTCCTGACTACAGCTTGTAGATTGTAGTCATAAGGTGAAAAATCAGATCTGGAGTCCCAGACGGAACCACAGCAATAAACTCATCTGGGTTAAAAATGACAAGTTTTGATGTTTAGCAGCAGATATAGTAAAAAAGTGTAAGTTTACATGCACAAAAATACATTACAATTATATATGACAACGTGCAATTATGTATGACTGATATTTACATAGAATGGATAGCTTATCTAAAATAACCCTCAAAGTATATTTTGTTAGGGATATTTTTCAGCTGGATTAGTTCTGTGATCCTTTTAATTATGTGACCCTGTAACATGCAGTATGGACTCAGTCGAGAAGATTGCATGGGGATAGAAACTGGACAAGTGGCAGGCCCTGCTCAGCTTGGTTTGCCACCAGGCCCTGGGACCAGAGCCTGAGACATGGCTCAGGACTGAAGCTGTGAGGCTCTTAGCTCTGGTACCTAAAGCTCTCCTTTATTAGCTTACTGGAACTGCAATTTGTAAAGAGAAACAAAGGATCAGCCAACACCATTATGTGTCATTAGCATGCACAATATATGACTGCCCACATCTCCCGATTGCCAGCAGCTGCTAAAATTAAACGTAGGCTCAAATACCTAGCCTGGCAATGTTGCTAGACAATTTGAGAGGAATCCTGCTTGCATCTAGTTTCATGAGAAGTGGTAGGCGGCTCGTCTCTGTGTGTTGGCACTGGCTCCTGCTCATGTTGTCTTAGAGGATGCCACATATACAGCAATTGGAAGGAAAATACATCCTTCTCCCCTCAGACGCTTTCTCTCTTCTATTCTGTTTATTTATTTATTTTATATATTTTAAACCATAGCTAATTTTTGTTTGTATGAAATGTCATTCCAGTGATGCCAGAGCCTATAATTCAGTAGCCAGTGGCAGCCACTTCTGCTTTCAGAGTCAAAGCAGGAGGCTGGGTTAGTGGACGCCTAGAGAGAAGTTAAAATGGGATAGCTATTTGCAGAGATTGATTCACTGAAGTGCCTTAGTAAGCAGTAATTTAGAGACACAGGAGTCTCACATTTTGTAACCATTACTGTTTAAGTAGAAAGAAGGTCTCCCCCTTCCTTCAACCACCGTATTAGTCTTTTATTCTGTTAAAACTACGACATTTTTCTATTTCAGAAGCTTCCTACCGGTGCCTGCAATCACACTGAACCCCAAGACAGCATATTCTGTATTTGCAAGAATCCTCTCTCTCGAGAAAAGCATGGCCACCGAAAACGAACAGATGACTGTGTGCATTACTTACACTATTGCTTTCTGTATGGCTCGTGTCAGCAGTCTGCTCCAGGCTCTGATGTCAAGCAACACTGATAGACTGAGGCCATGCATGAAGGCAGCATGATGCAGAAAAATTGATACTCAGACAAGTTCTCACAGCATCTGTAGATCTGAGCTGCCTTTCTGAAGGTGAAACTCATTCCACTTCAACTCTCTGACTGTGTAGAGGCAGCCACTATGGCAGCAAAGCAGCGTGAAAAACTGGTCTCTTAGTCACGGGGAGTTAATAGAGCCTTGTGATAACTTTTGGTTTCAGGTGATTTTTGCATGTGATGCCATGCAGGTAGAAATCACTGCCCTACACAACCCGAAAATAGGAGTCAATATCCAATCAAGGTTATCTTGTTTTCCTAAAAGACTATTATTTCTGACAAGTTTGATGCATAGAAAAAGAAGCCACAAAGCCCCCTGAAGCCTTTTTGAGCCTTCCCAGATTGTTGCCTGCAAGGCTAAAGAGGCAAAGCTAAACGTTTTCTCTTAGCAACCTGCTGGCATATGCCCGAGTAGGGGCTTCTCAGAATCTTTGCTTCTGACATCTCTTAAAGGACATCGGGCTAACCTGACCACTTCATCTTTTGTCCTGAGAGTACAAAGAAGCTAAAGAGGTAATGAAATATTGCCCTACACACAAGCTGTCCATGTAATAATACTTCTTATGCTTCAATACCAGGTTTGAATTTTGTTTGTATTGTTGAAAAGAAAGACGTAAATGATTTAGATATAAAGATTTGCAACAGAGATTAATTGAGCATTGACTGAATAACGTTGAAAAGACTGTAGATCATGCGACAGAAAGATGATAAATACGGGTTGCCAGAGAGATTTCTCCTAAAAGCATTTCCTCTGACTGAAATAAGAGAGCACTGCAATGCTCTCAGGCAGCGGCCTGGAAATGTGTGGCTAGGCATCATTTCTTCAAGACACAAACAGAGTGAGTTTTCAGCCAGTAATGAGACAAAAGGATGATCACAAAAGTGACCCTCAGCCCAAGGAGGTACCATGCCTCTGGGCTACGTGGATGCCTCCGGGCTGCTTCCGTGACTGGGAGCTCTGTGAGAGCTGTGTCCTGCCACGAGGAATTGTTCGCACGCATCTCCCGCTGCACGGGAAGGTACGTGGACATATGGAAGATGTCAGCAGTGCTTCTTCATATCTGTCTTTCATAACCAGCATCGGGGAAAGAAAATCAGTGGTTTTGTAAATAAAGCGATGCCATCAGGAATCTCTCATCCAAAGCAATTCATGGATGAATTAGTTCGTGCTGGCTATTTCTTTTCCCTCTTTCACAGTCTCTCTCTGCTGTGAAATTTGACAGCTACATAGGTGACCCTGATAGGGCACAAATGAGCCTTGGCTTGAACTTTGAATTATCATTTAAACCTCTGCTGGCATTATGCATAGGATTTGCCCAAACGTGTTGGCAAGCTGTTTCTGAAAATAGTGGTCTCCGGTGGGTGTTTGACTAATAAAGCTGCAATACAGTGTGCTACGATTGCTGGTTTCTGGTCAGAAGAGGCCTTCTCAAGATCAGAAACACCACAGCTGCACAGTGACAGGTCAGGGACTGCCACGCATTGCTAGAACTTAAAATGGGAATTAACGTTTGATGCTAATACAGCCGCTTGTCTCCCTGTGTTCATGACCTCCAAAGTCACCCACAGTTATTAAAATACAATGCAATTTTTTCTTAAGTGTGTATTTTAAATTCAAGTGGGTGTTAAGGGCTTCCTGTGAAACTGATGGATTCCACATTCATGCTTGTCTGTGGAAACATCTGAAGTGTAAAAGGGTCTGTTAAATAAACCTCATTATATATCTGTCTGGTTGAATTTATTCAGGTCTTTGGAGAGCAAGATACAAATTATACCACATTTTTCTGGGTTAGAGGATAAAAGGACATGACCAGAAAGAAAGAAGAAACTTTTCCATGTCAGCATCAACGCTGGCTGAGCACTCTCTCAGATTTAGATTTTCACTAAGAGAAATTTTTTTCTCTGAAGAAAATACATGGTTTAGGGTTTCTCTGTGTATCCCTCTGGTATCTCTGTGGCCAAACATTTATTTCATTATTTTATTATTTTATTTATTTTATTTTATTTTATTTTATTTTATTTTATTTTATTTTATTTTATTTTATTTTATTTTATTTTATTTTATTTTATTTTATTTTTTTATTTTATTTTATGCAGAAAATTAAAATGTTTTGCCTGAAAAACCCTCAGTCAGACTTCTCAATGGAGAAAAAGGAGGTCTCCCACTTGGGTGAGTCATTGCCAGAGCAGGGAAGCTATCTTTACCCACCTCTCTCCTCTCAGCCCACTCGGCAGCAGCCAGGGTGTAAAGAACATTGCTGATGCAAAATATAGAGCCAGTTCAGCGCTCTCACAGCACAGGGAAAAATGAATTTTGCTGCCTGGAGGAAAACTGTGGTCCTTGCAGGAGCACCATTCAGCTAGTTTTGGGCTACAGCCACTCAGCATTGCCTCCTGGCTACTTAGAAAATCCCTTGAGAGGGTGCATCTGTGGGGCTTGGGGCTCCTCAGCTTTGCCTAGGAGCCCTCTGGGGAAGCCAGTGCCCATCCTATGGCCCTGCTGCCCACACAGCCTTGCCTGCTGGGCTTGCTTTGGGGATTTTTCTAAGCATATATGGTATAAGGAGAAAGAGCAGATTGTACAGCGATGGGAAATGTGATCCTGGGATGAGAGCCCAGCAGGACATAGGGGGAGTCTGAGTGGGTTTGGGTTTATTAGAAACATCTGGGTAACACAGCCAGAAGGAAACCCAGGGGACCAGGACATCCTTCTTCAGCGAAGCTCAGAAAGTTCACTTTCTGCACTGATGTTACACTTGGTTGGAAGAGAGTCTTTTTTTTTTTTTTTTTGAGGATGACAATAGTAGATATTGCATCATTAGAACAGACGGACAGGTTACCAGTGAGGTATTTTCTGAAATTTATTCTTTGAAGGGCTTTATTTTATTTTCAGTCTCTATAAATGCATTCATTTTTGACTGCAAAGCCACAACCAGCATCCCTGAATTTTAAGTCACCACAGTCTGCCACGGCAAGAAAAGAAATTATTTTTTTTCCCTTGTTGTTTTAAAAGTCATAAGATCATGGAAAAAAGATCAGAAACAGTAATCAGATAGGCCTAGAAACCAGCTTCCCTGCCTCCCTCAGGCCTTTGCTTGGTCTACTGAGCCTTATTTCCATCCCTGTTATTGCTTTTGTCACCTCTCTGGGGTGCTCTAAGATGCAGCTAAATAGTATGCATCAGTCAGTATCAGGAGTGGTTGTCAGGAGCTACTGAATGCTCAGTCCTGAATGCTGCAGTCCCTCCTGGGACAGGGGCCACAGGGGGCAACCATTTCATGACAGTGGTTCTTGGGGGAGTGACACAGCTCTGCAGGGCATAAATATACAGGCTGTTTTTCCTCCTGAGGTACAGACAGCGATGCGCCGGGCTCTGCCCGCTCTCCCATCCACCAGTCTGTCCCGCTTGCCACATCAAGTGTGGCAGGGTGCCGGGGGAGCAGGAGCGGTCTGTGGGGGCAAAAATCTAAGAGGTCAGCAGCGATGAAGCACATGTTCAAGTCTGATGCCTGACTACTACACATCTTAGTCATATAACGTAGTTTTTAGAAATTGGGAAGTACAACATCCTGCAGGGAAAGCTACTGCCTGTGCCGTTGCCTGTGATCGCGGCCTGTGGGGACCCAGCGAGACCAACAAAAATTTGTGTGTGTGCGTCTGCTGTGTCTGAGGAGCTGGGACCAGTGAGGAAATGGTTCCCTCACTGGCATTAAGCCCTTTCTCTTTGATCCTGCATGGCGTTAATCACCCTGGATGCTTTGGATCCTGACCAGATGGCCTGGCTGTTGATGAACGAAGCAACGCACTCTAAGATGTTTCTTCCTAGGAAGGAACAGTCACCGGTTTTGCTGTGGCCAAGAGTCTCTACAAAAACACCTTTTTATTTTCTTTTCCTTCTATGTACTGGGTGCAGGTGCCCAGGTGGTGGCAGGGCGCTGGGGGCTGCTGCCTGTTGGACACAGCTGGTTCCAGCCAGCACCCATGGCCCCACCGCAGGGCACAGCCAGGCCCAGCAGAGAAAAAAGTGAGAGAAACAACTCTGTGAAAATCCAGGTGAGGAAAGAAGGAGGCAGAGGAGGTACACCATGTGCTGGAGCAGATTCCCCTGCGGCCCGTGCATGTGGAACAGAACACACCAGAGTAAGTGGACATGCTCTGAAGGATCACAGAATCATTAGGGTTGGAAAAGACCTCCAAGATCATCTATTCCAGCCATCACCCTACTACAAATGTCACCCACTAAACCATGTCCCTAAGCACCAATGCTGCAGCCTGTGGAGAACCCATGCTGGAACAGGGAAATAACGGGAGGGGGAAGGAGCAGCAGAGAGGAGTTGTTATGGACTGACCACAGCCCCCATTCCCCATCTCCTGCACTGCTCGGAGAGGAGGTGGAACAGTCGGGAACGTGCATTGGGTTTATGTGGCAAGTGGTGGGGCTGAAGGGGTGGCCTCTGTGAGAAGGGTCCAGAAGCTGCCCCATGTTAAGAGCCAGCTCCAGTTGAATCCAAAAGGAACCAGCTTCAGGCTGGAGCTGAGGCAGTGAGTGACACTAGTTGTATCTTCGTGAGAGCATATTTAAGATAAAAGGGGAAAAAAAAAAACTGCTGCACAACAGCATTTTGGAGAGAGGAGTGAGAAAATGTGAGAGAACCAGCCCTGCAGAACCCAAGGTGAGTGCAGCAGGAGGGCAGGAGGTGCTCCAGGCACACAGCAGCAGTTCCCTTGCGGCCTGTGGCGAGGCCCCTGGTGGAGCAGGCTGTCCCCCTGCAGCCCATGGGTCCCACACGGAGCAGATCTCCACGCTGCAGCCCACAGTAGAACAGGTGGTCTGGCAGTGCTGCCGCCCATGGGACACCCATGCTGGAGCAGTCCACACCTGACATGGACCCTGTGGTAAGGACCCCACGGTGCTGGCAACCCCTTGCCAAGATGGAGCACACAGAGGCCTTTGAGAGACAGGAAGCTCACTGCTCCTTTACACCCAGCCTGTACGTTCCTACTCCCTGCCTGGGCTCCCCGTGCTGTGGCTGCTCTTGCTTTAAGAGCTGTCAGCAGCAGTTCCTCCTCTGTGTCTCTATTTTTTTGCAAGCCAGCCCTGGAAGTATGTTGTCTCTTCAAAGTATTTTAATGAAGACTCCACTTTCAGGCGCTCCTGCTTACCTAACAGATTTATTAGCCCTCCGCAGGCCCATCCTCACACCATCTCGTGGTGATTCATCCTGATGCTGGGGTCAGTGAAAGTTACCGTGCATTTCAGCCCACACATTTTCCTTGACTTGCTGCCTTTCTTTAGCGAGAGAATTACTTACTGCTCCTGGGGCAACAACCTGAGCTTACTGTTATTCAATTCATTTTATATATACATATAAACAAACCATGTTAAGGGGGTCTGTTTGCTCGAGGGTCCTGTGCCTACATATGAGAGCATGAGGATGACAGCACACTGCCAGCTAACCTGCCTACCACAGGTTGTCCTTCAGAGAAGGCACAAGAGGGGGGGAACACCCTTGCCTTGTGGGCAGGAATTTTCCTGTGACATTTACCACATGATGTGTGAAGACATATCAACTGTGCCTGAGCCTTGTGTTAAGGACATCCCTCCAAACCAAGCAGCCTTTCCTATTCTAAGACTGCAGTTACTGTCTTAAGTGCAGCAAGGCTGTGACCGCCAGAGCCCACAAGGACCTGCAGATCTCTGCTGCCTGAGGGCCTGAGTTTGTGTAAGCCATGCCCACGGAGGCTAGTGTGAAGGCAGTTGTGAGCCAGCCTGCTCTGGAGGATCTTCTTTCAAAGCATAGGAGCTACCATGATGTTTTTAATTTGCCATAGCAAACCATGGCCCTTGCCCAGGCGGTAGTGGAAGAGCTGCACCTCTCCACACAGGACTTGATTCTCTCTTCAGTCCAGCAAATGGCTCTCCCTAGCCCAGCGGGGCACAGTGGCCTCTGGCCCCTTATAGCAGAGGGGTCAGAAACTCCCACGCCAGTGGCATCCTTCAGTTCTGCTCCTGTACTTCTGCCTCATTTCCCTGTCATCTGCCTCCTCCCTCCTTGCTCCAGACGTGGAGGGGTTTTTAACATTGACTACCCGTGGCAGTTCATAGTGAGTGTTAACAAAAGGTGCTGAGAGACAAGGCATGCAGAAATTTTGCCTGCCTGCTCTACACAATCACACCAGCAGCATGCAGCAGGGGCTCTGCCCTCGGGAGAGGCTCATAGCTCCAACGAATTGGCAAAAAAAATGGCTGTAGAGAGGCTGTACAGCACTGGCACCTTGGTAAATTCCCTGCCGTGCATGCTCACAGCACAAGCTACTGCAGGCAAGGCAAGCAGGCACATGGATGCTCTCTATGGAGACAGACTGTAAGGCTAGGCTGGCTTTTTTATTTCTTTGCCCCCCTTTTTTTGCACACAGTTGCTTCATTCCAGCATTACACTAATGAAAGTTTTTTTTTTTTTTTTTCAGGGTTTTATAATATCAGCATCATAAAAGCCACAAAAGGCTTTTAAGGCTATTAAAACCCAGGAAAGGTCAGGCTCTCCCTGTAAGGGGGGGAGAAGCAGGAGCTGGCTGCATGGCTGCAGTGCCCAGCACAGAGGGAGGTGAGGAGAAACTACAGAGCAAAGGAGAGGGGAGAACAGCCCAGCTTAGCCTCTGCCTTGCTTCTCCCAGGAAAGCTCAGAGGAAAATTACTGTGTTAAGTCATAGGATTTGGTTATAAGATTTCAAATTGAGTTTCTCCGTGATGATAACATATTAATTTATTTTTCTTTTTTTCTTTCTTTTTTTTTTTTTTTTTTTTTTCAGAGAGAGAAAAGTGCCCAGATAGTCCAACAAGCATGTTTCCATGCCCACTTCTGATCTGCATGGTGGTATCTGAGCCTGCAGCTCCAAATCCTTAATGATGGACCAACTAATACCTTGTGATGACAGAAAAGGGAGAGAAATCTGAAAGACTAGCAAGGATTTCTTCTTCTGCAGGCTTCTTGAGCAACTACCTGCAATTCCTTCCCTGAGGCTTGCAGCCTCCACATCTTTCAGGACCAGAGAGCCTCGGCTGGTAAGTCCACTGGGTGAAGCCCAAAAGAGAAGATAACTCCTGGCTGTTGCTTGGTAACTGCAGGTGTATCATCCCACTGCCTTTAGGTAGCACCAGCAAAATGACCTGTAGCTTACCAGAAGAGCAAGTTATTTTCTTCTTGCTCTTTTTGTAAAGCTGACTTATTCCGGATGGCTACAAATCCTGTTAGAACATAGGTGTCCTAGCTGGGATTTGAATGCCACAGTACCTTAGCAATGGTGTAAAAAAGGTATTCCCAGGCCCAGAAGACCCTTCAGAATGAAAAGTCACATGTAGGTAAAGAGGGAGCAGACCAGCCCTCCTTGCTGCTGTGTAAGATCCAGGTGATCCATGTCACGGCAGCTCACCTGCCCTTCTCCCCAGCCTGTCCATCAAAACAAACCTTGGCTGTGGCACCAATGGACTGAGACAGTGCCACATGGACCAGCTCTGCACAGAGAAGAACAGCAAACCATCAGTTCGGCAATGTCCGAAGCACTGCACCTCTCTGGTGGCGTTAGGTGTGCTCCTGTGCTTCCCTCGCTCTGCACACTGCTTGAGTTAGATTGGATCACTGACCGGAGCACTGACAATGCACACATCTGACCTCTCCTCCGTCAGTTTCTTCCTTGTCAGCACTGCAGCATTACTCTTCTGTTTCAGTACCCATTCCTGCTCCAGAATTGCCATCACTGGAATTTTCGTATTAATTTTCTAATGCACCTAGAGCAGGATGAAAGAGCAGCAAAATGACCCTGCCAGTGACCTCTGCTGTCAGTCCATCTGAAATATTTACCCCCCAGTGCTTCTCCAGTGCTAGCTGGCTGCAGAGAGCCCCCGGAGGTGAATGAGGTTAGCGGTATAATTAAGCAGCTCCTGAGGTAGCCGGCACTGCTGAAACTCCCAGGAGTGCAAATGCTCTCTTTGCCTCTCATACTTTCTGCAGTCACATGGAAGGTTTTTTATTATTATTTTTATTTATTTATTTATTTTTACTTTTTCTGAAGGTTATTTGTAACGTAATAAATGCCCTACTGAATCAGATTAATGGGCCTTCTTGGCCACCCAGCATCTTAACTCTGATAGTGCCAGCAGGAGATGCCATTTAATGTGAGCACGTGAGCACAGCTATCAGTGGCAGTAGCCACTGCACTCTCTCTGCATTCCCAGGCACTGTATTTGGGCTGTTAGATGCTACATCCTCCCCTAGTCCCTTTGGCATTTATTTATGGACCTGTTATTGATGGATTTTTGTAGTCCCTTTTTGGGCCGGGTGTGGAGGTGTCTGCTCCAAGCTCCCGAGGCAGTGAGTGCAAGCTGACTGCCCGCGGTGTAAAGATGCACTTGCTTTTGTCTGTCTGGGACTAATGGCCCATGAGGTTCAGCAGGTGCCCTCAAGCTTTAGCTGTGCACAAGGTGGTGGATAACAGTTTGTAATGAGTTTCAAAACCCTGGGTCACACCCCAAGGCCTCTCCTAAACCTGCTTCCTTTGCTTTTTCCAAGCAGTAGATGAACTCTCTGCATTCTGTATGATGGGGAAGGTTGTAGGCTTGTTAGCATTAGGAAGAGATTATACAGCTAATGTCTGGGATGTGTAAATGCATTTTTAAGAGGTTAAAATAGGATCTTGAAAAGCTGATATCTCAGTTGTGCATATTACCACGTTTATTTTTTGTCTGTCTCTTTACTGAGGTTTCCATAAGCTGTCTTACGTGACTATTTCTGGTTTAGTTTCCCTATTAATGTTGAGTGGTGGTGCATTAGTCTGAGGCTTTTCCTCTAATGAACAAGGCAGCGGAACGTGGGTGTTTGAGATAGACTTTCTTTTCCAGCTGTGCTTTGGTCTGCTTCTCCCCACTGGCCTCTCTCTACCCACCTATGCGGCACACTGGTGGCTGTGGGGTGGTACTGAAGGGTAAAATCACTTGCAGTAAGTACTAGGCAAAATTGTTGTGGATAATCAGCCAGCTGGAATGTGTTGGGATCTGCAAGTCAGTCTCAGTGGTTTCTTCTCCACTTCTGTTTGTCTCCACATAGCTATAATCAGGGTTCCCTGGGAAGGAGGAAGACCTTCACTGGCACTTCCAGCAGCAGACTGAGAGTTAGCTTGAAACCTCTATTTTTGTTTCTCTGCCCCCTTCCTCCTGCCCTAGCATCTTACAGCTTTACACCCCCTTGCACCTATTGTGTACTTCCCCTTCTGTACTTGCTCTGCTCTGTGCCTGCAGACAGCTAGCGCTGAGACTGTGCCTGCCTGGCAAAGTTTGGGATCTCATCTCCATTGCGGAGGGGGTTTGCCAAGTCTGGCTTTGCTGACTCACCCCTGCAAGATCTGTCTCATTGCCCAGGGAGCGTGCGTAGGACGACTGACCTCGTAACTCACACCCTGAGCCTCGTGTGCTACGGTTTCTCCTCCAGTGTGATAAGCAGCATCCACACACCAGCTGTCTAATTAGCAGTCTGTAGGCACAGAGGTGAAGGTGGTGTTTTACAGGCAGAATGAAAACGAGGAAAATGTTGCAGTTTTGCACCAATAAATGTTTATTGTCAAGTGAAGCTTTCCGAGACAGTTATCAGAAGCTTTAAAAAATGTCCTCACTCTCCAGATATTTTGAGAAAAAGGCTTAAATTTAAGTTGCCTGTAGGAATTCCTGCTTTTTTCTGCCCTAGAAATAGACTCCTCTGTCAGTAAATTTACCAGTTGGGGTTCTTTCTGGATAACTGATGAATGCATAATACATTTATCATTGTTTTACGAAGTCTCTGTTTGTGCTAGCTAATTTGCTCTGATTTTTCACTCTTGCTCCCAATTCTGAACTGGAGTCCTTGTTGTAGAGCTAGTGACCCCTACAGTTAACAGCCTTGATTACTGCATTTCATCTCACCTCATTTCAGATGTAGCTAGGGGTTACTCTTAGACAGGCAGGGTCCCTAAGACCCAGATGGTCAGTGGAGAGGCAGCTCAGAAGCAGATGCCTAGACTGAAGACAAGTAAAAGGAAGGGGAACCCAGAGTCTGAACAGTGAAGATTTTCTCAAATTCAGGCCAAAGTTATAATTCTCCAGCTAGGATTTTTATCATTTGTACTGCCACGAAAAATGCTTATAACAGCTACAGCCCCCCATCCTACCATGCTAATTGCCTCCTTTCTCATTTAGTCAACAGCGATCCAGTTTAGCATGCAATTCCTGTGGCCAAATATATAAATTTTGGGTTGAGATGACTCTTGTTTGACTCCACTGACTGTCTCTTCATTGACTATAATACACACAGTAACGCATTAAAGCACTGGCAGACTGCATGGCCTGTACTGATATGGTTGGGACAGAAGTAAGAAGACCTACCCCCACTTACTCTCTTTAGTGGTGATCTGGGGAATTCAAAGGTTGGCTCTGTATGCTTATTAGATGGGGAATGTAGTTATCATGAGCAAACTAATAGCAGTCCAAAGGGTTAAAAAAAAAAAATTTTGTCAGGCAAAAGCAAATCTATCTTTCTACTAAGCTGACTTTAGTTTCAGCTACTTTTAACTTGTTCCAGATTCAAGACAGGTATAGCTGAAATATCACTTGGCATTACAAGGGTAGTGCTGACATATCTTATGGAGTGGGAAGAAGGAGTGGAAAGGGAGAGGAGGAGAAGACAGGAAAGACTATGTCTTACAATGTAAAAATAGAAACTGTTCACTCTGGTGATTTGGTTAAGATCCATAGTGCGGGGGCTTGAAACAACCCCCAAGAGCCTCCATTTCACCTGTTGGTGTGTTTGTTTCTCAGAGGGGTTTTGGTGTATGCAGGTTAGATCCCTTTCAGAGAACATGAACCTGGAAGAGCTGTTTCAAATGTGCACCAGTGTCTGATGGGGATGTAAAGGTCCCAGTCATAGAGGGCCAGGGAAGGTGTAATCTGGGTAAGCACGCTTGCCTCATGCCTGTAGACTGGGTGTTGCTAATGGTGAGACAGTGGAGTAGGCAAACCTCAGAGAAGTTTGTAGGAAGGCAATAGAAACCTTCTCTGAGGAGAGGGAGTGGAGAAAAGCAATAGAGAGATGCATCAGAAGTCTTCTCTAGTCCTGGTGTTACAGACCCTGAGGACCTCCTTACCCCAGCAGTCTTGCCAACCCCAAACTGGGTAATGGCTGACTGACAAGACTTGCATGGTGAGATGCCCCAGGGCAGTACCTCCTCTTCCGATCCCAGGGAAGAGATCCCGAAAGGTGACCTGGAGTGTGGTGCTTGCTCGCAATCAATGGCCTTGACTGTAGCCTCTTGCACCTAGAAGATGGATGTTGGCTGGGTAACAGGTCCCCACATGTCCACAAGCCCCTGGTCAGACTTGGTAGCGAAGTCCTAGCACAGTGCTGACCCAGGAGGAAATCCTGCCTGTCCTCATCCTTAGTAAAAACACAGCCCAGGATGACAGCCATCGCTGTCCTCCCAGCACCACCACAGCACCAGCTCCCACCCTCAGCCCACAGACACTTGCAGGTCACAAATATGACAGAGGCAGACAGTAAACCTGTCTTCATGATGCCACTCAGGAGCAGCACCGGGAAGGACAGAAATAGAGTTTTTCTGGCATTAAGCCTTAAAAGAGAGATGGTGTGTATACAGACTGATGTGGTCAGTGACACACTAACAGTAGACAGAACAAAGGACAGTGTCATACTGAAGAAGGGGCTTCGAGATGGGGAGCCAGGGTTTGGTAGGGTCACTCAGCTTCTGAAAGTGTCAGACCGTAGTCAGACCGTGAGTGCAATCGAGTTGTTTAGCCCTGGAGGCTGGATTACAGACACTCTGAAATAAACACCTTGAACTTGGTTTGTAATAAGGACATGAGACGCCTCAGGACCAAAGGCTTTGATCAGCAGATCCACACTTATTACACTGCATTAATTGCTAAGGTAGGTTGAGCCAGATGTCACACCAGCTTTCTCTTCATCAAAAACAGCAGCAGCGTGAAGTTTCCAACGCATCTCAGCACTCATTTCCTGCACAACAGCTTTTATATTTCATGGTTCCCCTCCTTCCTTTTCCAGTTGCTTGAACAGCTCTATCTAATGCAGTCCTGGGAGAGCTTGCATTTTGCTAGCTATAGTGAGACCTATGCACTCCCAACGCTAAAAAATGTGGCTTCTTGTAAGTCACTCAAGCTTTCTTTACTGCTTGTCCTGGGCTGAGCATTCCCAATCTAAAGCAGATGCAAAATGCAAAATGTGATGTATTTACAAAGGCAATACCTTGCCTCCTTTTAAAGTAAGTGAGATCACTGCTTGTAGATACAAAAAGGCTAGCAACACTCATTGAGGTCCGATTATTTATTATTGAAGAAGCACCAAATTTGGACCACAGTTTCCTTGAGCCAAGTGCTGTCAGAGTTGGGGGGAAAAAAAAAGACACTTTGGAAGAGTTTATAGCTTATGCAGTCTGCAGCCAAGCTGGAAAAAAATTATCCAAGTAGAAGTCTAAATAAACCCATGGTTTTGTGTTTTGTAAATGGAACTGGAGTTTGTTCTTGAGCTGTGTAATAGTCTGCAGCACTATAAAACCATAGAAAACATTATGCAGTAGCAAGACATTGAGGACTTTATTGTGTACATTTACAAAGTAGTTCAGTCAAAAGCATATGGAGCCATTTAAAATGCCATTCAGCTAACATTGGCTTGCCTACACAGTGCGTATATTTAGAGTTTATTGTAATTATAGGTTCAGAGAGATGCATCTACAAGTGTGTACTCTTAATATAGTTGAATGTGTGACAAAGGCTTATTTTTATTACGGCCTTTAACTTACAAATTTCCTGAGCTGTGTATTCAAATTTGAACTCTCCGATATAAAATTCAATGGTAATGAGAATCTTGTGTGTTTTATAAAGTCGCAGAGCTGTGCACCTCAAACAGCTCCCAGTTATTGCAAAATAGAAAAAGTGGTAGCATTTTCTGTCTTCCTTCCCAACCAGTAGGAGAAATTGTTTGAATAGGTATTAGATGTGTTTGCGGTTTTGCATACTAGTGGGCTAGGAAGGAGACTTTACTGATGACAAAGTGGATTTTCATGCTTGCTTGTGAGTCTAATTCCAACTCTTGATGTCTTGCCTGCATATAAGCATTACATTTTAAAGAAGTAGGTGTTTTAGCTATGCTAACTTGATAAGATTTCAGACATGAAATTGCTTTCTTTCACAAGCACATTATGGAAGGTTTCTGGGTTTGTTTGTTTGTTTGCTTGCTTTGTTTTATATTTTAATGCCAAGTTTATAATCCCAAAAGGGCAATACCATCTTTTGCTCTCTGTCAGTCTCAGCAACATTAGGGATTTCTCCTGGGCTGGTGACGGACTGGGTCTCACAATACCTTACCTTCTGCTTCGACCACAGCATCACAAGCAGGTTGTAGCCCATGTGACTGCTGCTGAGGGCTTGGAAGTGAGATGTGAGCATATCTTCAAGGTCCTGAAACTGGGAGGCAGGTAAGAATGCATAATATATTGAAGTCTTGAGATCCTGCATTGCTCAAGCACATGTTTTGCATGCACAGGACTGCTAATGCTGCAGAATGCTCCTTCTTTCAACTAAACTTGCTACAGCTTTCACACATGGCTATCAAAGCCACATGCCAGGGCTCATGATTTTAGGCAGATCAATAGAAGACTGATGCACATAAAAGCTGTGAGAGTTTTTTAATGTGTGTGGCTCCCAAGCCTCAGATGAAGTCTTAAAGTCAGGATAATGAGTGGAAAGCCCTCCAGAACAAGCCAGCAAGAAATACTGAGAATGTAGATGTTTATTCCTTATCCTCAGGGGTTCAGAGATCTGCCTCTGCCTATCTTAAAGCAGGGCAATAAATCCTCCCCAGAAAGTAGGTTTGTATGTCTCCTCCTTCCAGAAACCATGCAAGGTTTACTCTTTTGCTCCTAAAATACAGCTGAGGTGATGTTTTTGCTCCTTGTTTATTTTGTGCAAGAGATTTTAAACACAGAACACAACTACTCCCATCTGGATGAAAAAAAACAACTCCAAACTCATGACTACCTTACAGTAACCTTCTTAGGCTCTTTTTTTTTTCTTTTTTTTTTTTTTTTTTCTCCCAGGCTCAGTTAACTGGGTGCTGTGAGATGGCACATGCTCAATCTTCTCCCAGTGCTGAACAGCCATCTCACTGTGTAGGCTGGGATAAATGGGAAAAGTACGTCTGAAACCACTTCAGATGACGGAGGACTGTTGTGCCCCAAATGCTGAGGAAGGCTTTTGTCGCTGGCCTTATCACTAGGAAACAGAAAGCATGTTGAGACAAAATCTTCATTCTCTGAAGTCAGGAAAAGCAGTGTCTCTTCTTTACAGCACATCGAATGGACCCAAGCTGGTACGTGGGCATGGGGCTGAGACCATACTTCAGTGAATACAGAACGTAAAATCCTGGCTTCCTCAGCACATCTACCTGCAGCATGGCTGGGAGGGGTGGCCGGTGGCTGGTCTCATTGCATCCTTGTCACTCTGCCATCCAAGGAGCAGTGGTGTGGGACCACAGACATCTTCCTAGAGCGGAATTGATGTGGCTTTGCTGCAAGGGCAGAAAGTATGTATGAGCCAGTGGGGTTTAGCTGGAGGCAGCTGGAGGTGAGCCAGGTCTGGAAGCTTGCTGAACTCGAGCCTATTCACCTAGCTGGTATCTGAGGCTCAGTGTACGTAGGCTCATCTATTGTTATTGTTGTACCAACAAATGAACCAGCCATCCAGTAGATTTCTAATTGCACATACCTTTCTTATTATGACGTTACAGAGAAAAGTCCAAAATGACATCTACTCACCTGCCCCAGTACTGAGACTATCTTTCTGTCTGGAATTGAGATAGGGAAGCTGAAGCTGCCTTCAATCTGCATTGATATTGTTTAGATTTAGCCGTAAGGTCAGCAGCAACTTTAACAAAAACAATACTGAATCCCGATTCCTTAATATTGCCCAAAGGCTAGAGACGATGGAAGTTCTGAGGAATCTGCAAAATTATCATTCTGATTTGCATTATGTTGCTTAACCATTACATTTAAGCATCACATTTTGTGATCAAAGTCATGCTCGGAATGACAATTCAGTCCTCTGGTGGGACTGGTACACGTTCAGCCAAATTAAAAACGGCTTATTCTCAGACATGCCAATTGCCTAAAAGTGCTGGGTTTTATTCTAACGACTCCATATCACAAATGTGACTCTGCATTAAGATATCATTAGATGCCAAAGGCAGCAGCAGTTATTTTGGCTGGACACACTCAGCTGAGGTATTTATTATAGAGGGCCAACATGCCTGCATCCCATCTAAGCCCCACTAGGTTCTGGATATGCTTGTTTCAGTCAGGCGTTGAGGACATTAAATGCTCCCGGAGGTTTGCACCAGCCACCATACACTTGGTTACTCGCACCCATCAAGGAGTCCTGACAGAGATTAAGAAGGGAGAATACAGTGGATATCTAAGAAATCTCTAACTGAAGTACAAATAGAGATATAGTACTGATATGCTGAAAATAGTATTGAAGGACAAATAGAGATCAATTCCTCAGTGCTTCTTCTGGTAGATGAATTAGGGAACATCAAATCAAATTATTAGATGGAAAGTCCAAAACAAGCAAAAAAAGAGGTTTCTTTCTTTATTTATCTATCTATTTATTCACACTACACGTACTTAGGCTGTCTCAGGATGCTAAATTGTGTGTTGGCTTAAGAGTGGCTAGACAGGTTGCAGAAAAGACCTTCACTGAAGGTAATTAAATACAAAAGCAGTGTCTTCCTCTGAGCCACAGTTTTTTTATAAGGCTTGAAACTTATCAAAGGAAAGCAGCACTGCAATCTTCATGTGCTGTTATGCCCTTACCCATTTTTGGTCACCATGGGAGGCAGGATGCTGGGCTAGGTGGACCTTTGCTCTGATATGATATATCCATTTATTTACTTCTGCTATTCCTTATTCTTTCTGTTCCCCTCTAGGTAGGCTTAGGAGAGCCTTAGTCACACCAGTGGTATGCAGTGCAAAACCGACTTTTGCCTCCTTTGTTGGAGACTCCACTCCACAGCAGGGGTCTTACACCCTTTGAAAGGTTGCCTTTGGTCCCTGCTTAACGGGCTTGCTGAAGAGTGGAGCTGCTTAAGGGTGAGGGGAGGAGTTGGTTGTTTTCTGGATGAACTACAGATCATGAGTAGTATGGGGATCGTGGAGGAAATCTTTTTGTGGCTCCAGGTGTGTCCTTCTCTCAGCAGTGAATGAAAGTTGCTTCGCTCTCTGTGGACACATGCACCTTTAGTGTGCCCTGGTGACAACAGATTTGGTAGAGATGCCCTGACACCCTCTCTGGGCCAGACTGGAACTGGGGTTTTAGGGCTCTCCTTGGCAAGGTATACATAGGCCTGGCCAGCTTTCCTCGAGGGAAAGCAGCTCATTTGCTCCCTGTCATCGCCTAGCTCCTTGTGACTTCCTCTTTGTTAATGGGGGCTTATAAGGGTGACACCTATCTTGGGGCATTGAAGAGAGTTTCATTCTTTATGGCTAGCTTTAACATACCTTTTTTATAACAACCATATAAAGTCTAGGTTTTGCAAAATACAGGCTGGTGACTCCTAAACTCTTTCGGCTGATTAATTTTGGCAGCCTGCAGCCTGTAGATTTTCTATCAGCCCAATTGCCAAAAACAGCCAAATGCTTTGGCAATGCAAGTTCTCCATGCCAGAAAAGCAAAAGGTAAACTATATTGCAACACTTTGTATAGGTAATGGGTACAAATAATATTTTTAAAAAGACTGGTTGCAGCTCATGGTAGAACAACTGCTTCATTGTTTGTGTTTGCATTAGATCTGGGGCAGCTTTATCCTGTTGCAAATAAGCAGTTTCTAAAGATAATTTCTGCAAGGCAGGTATGACCTTTTCCAGTGCACTGGCAGCTGACCAGGGTCTCTGTAATAACTCCCCAGATGCTAAAGCCAGTTTTGCTGCAGTTAAGCTCCCCCCAGAAGCATCTCTTTCTGTGCTGCCTTCTCACAACGCCAGTAAACAGAGTCCTTCCAGGTGTTCCTGGGGCAGGACACATGTAAGGCAGAGAACAAGATACCAGTCTTCACAACCGCTGATATGTTATCATAACAATAAACTTGTCATCAGGCTTTATCACAGTGTCCTGGCTGTGGCTGGGATAGAGTTAATTTTCTTCATAGGTGCTGTGTTTCGGATTTGTGATGAAAAGAGTGTTGATACCATGCTGACGTTTTAGTTGTTGCAGAGCAGTACTTGCACAGAGCCAAGGCCTTTTCAGCTTCTCATGCTGTCCTACTAGCGAGGAGGATGGGGGTGTAGCAGGAGCTGGGGGAGGACACAGCCAGGACATCTAGCCTCAACTGACCATAGGGATGTCCTACCTGACCAAGAGGCTATCCCACTCCACATAATGTTGTGTGCAGCAATAAAATGTGGGGAAATAAACATTAGGGAGGGACAGTCTGTGTGACGGCGTTTGTCTTCCCAAGAAACCAAGATGCGTGATGAGCCCTGCTTTCCTGGAGATGGCCAAACACCTGCCTGCTGATGGGAAGTAGCCAAAGAATGCTTTACTTTGCTTTGTTTGTGAGCACAGCTTTTGCTCTACCTATTAAATTGCCTTTATCCCAGACCACAATTTTTCTTACTTTCACCTTTCTGGTTCTCTCCCCAGTCCCACTGAGGGTGAGTGATCGAGAGGCCGTGTGGGGCTCAGCCACCCACCAGGGTTATACCACGACACCCAGCTAGTGTAACATGGTGCAGCCTCCCCACAATGTCTGAGCATCGCCCGTACCCGACATCTGTGGCCCTGAGCCCTTCACACACAGCTCACAAGTGGCCAATTTGACATGACTGCCATGGGTGGGCACTACTGTGTTGCAGGCCAAATACATCGTTCAGCGGTCTCCCTCAAGGCAGCCCCCAGAGCAGGGCCCTTGCCTTGCCATTGCAGCTGCTTGGTCACAGCGGGGTGCCCCACGGAGAGCGGCGGCTGTCCCCACTGAGCAGCGGTCGCTGTGCTGCAGCGTGGTGAGACGCGGCTGCTCCTGCCCTGTGGCAAAATGGCGCCCGGCTCCAGGCCAACTGCACCGGGGCGCACCACACGGCCCACAGGGCCGGCGAGCCTCTTGGCACAAACAGTATCATGAAGGCAGACCTCTCCCTTCCCTCCTCATCACCTCTTCTTTTTTTTTTTTTTTTCCCAATAAGCTCATTAAAAGGAAAACAAAACCGTCTTCTTCACTCTTTATTCTTTCTAGGATGTTTTTTATCAAAGGGCTCTAGAGGCCACACTACGTTACAGGCGTTCTACTCCCTCCTGTTTGCCTGGCAGGGATCTCTGCTGGATGTAGCTCATGTTTGCTCCCGTCTCTGTGCAGAGCTGGCAGTGGTGCAGAACTCTTTCCTCAAACCCTTTTTAGAGAAGAGTTATATGGGGTAAATGGGATTTCGTCTGTTTCTCCCAATCCCTCATCCTAATTAAATGAAAACAGGATCCTGCACTTGAAATGCTCCCCAGAGCGATAGCCTGAAGCAGCATTTAGGCGTAGTTAGAGGGACTTGGTGTAGCAATCAGGGACTCAAAATAGCCATAATTACCGTGTCCCATTTTGGACCAGCAGCAGTGTCACAGTTATTTCAAGGATCTTCTTCCTGCAGTAGCTGCTCAGCCCCCAACGAGGGGAGTCTGCTCTGTGCTATCTATTCTTTTCTCTCTGTATTTTTTTCATAAGCAGCATTTCAAAAGAGGAATGTCTACCTTTTGATCTAGGTAAAATCAAATCTGAAATTGGTCTGGAAGCTTTTCTACAGTGAGCTGTCCCAGAGAAACTGGGTAGCCAACAGAGGAAACACTGGCTATGGAGACGTTCTTAAATGCAATGTCCAAATTCAGCTTTAACTAAGAATCCTATTAAAGCCAGAATACCTTATTATCTCTAAATAAATCCCAGTACTTATATTTGGAAGCTTAAAGGATTTTTCTGTATAGTCTGCCAAATAAATTTCCCAGGACCATGGAAAGTTGCAGGAAAGATTTAGCACTGACTTTTTCGAGGAAGAAGGTGGGGCAGAAGGTGGAGAACTGCATGGCAGCAGCAAGACAAACCGGCAAAGACATCCTTTGCTGGCAGAGCTGAGATGCTCACATTCTGAGTGGCAGAAAAATTGCACGGGAACACAACCAGGATGCTGATCATGGTGTTGTTTGTAATCCATTCTCATCTGCCATGAGGATATTTTCAATCTTGCTGCTTAGAGGCATTTTAACACCCTGTTTACCCACTGCCCACAAAATCCATTAGTTTAAACAATAAACGTGAGCTGTTAGGCCACACAGCGAAGGCACTAAAATTGCTTTGGTAAATGCAATAATGAGGACGGAGATGATGGAGCTGTGTGAGGGTCATGACACATCTAATGGAAAACACAGCCACTTGCAGGAGGTTCTCTATAAGAGCAACACCGGCTCTAGGTTTGTTTTTCCTAGACCACCTCATAGCTGGGACCCTCTGCCCCAGCTCTGCTGATCAAACCACACCTGTGAGTGCTCCATAGCCTGGTTCTGTCAAATGTATCAGCTCAACAGCCAGGGATATTCTTATTTTGTTTATTTTTTCCCCAAGAATAATTTCCTTAGGTCTGGGGAGTGGAATTTTGTTTCCAGCCCATAGCTGCAAGCAAATGACCTGCTTAGTTATTGCTGGAGCAGCTGATACCCAATCCATCCTGCACAGGAAAGTGAGGTGATCAGCTACCTCTCTCTGTCAGCTTTTCTGCTTTATGAGCCTGTCAAACTGTTTTTATTCACTTCTAATATAATCTTTCCACAATAAGGAGCTTGCATGGCTAGAGACAGGCAGAAAGAAGGCTGCTGCTATTACCTGGGAACTGTGATAAATTGCTTTTGGGCTTGCAGCAACTGCAGGAGTGTTAGTCTTCAAGTTTCAGGAACTTTCTTTGCTTCCTATGCTTTACGTGTGTCAAGGTGTGCCTTTATTGCCTTTCTTTCAAGAGTGTGCATATATGGAGAGAATTGTAAAAACTGATTGATTGATCAGTGCAGTAAAAGCGTGATTAATTAAAAGTTGATCCACGAGTGGAAAGAGCAGCACTGAAGTCTCACTGGACAAATAACCCCACACCATCAAATTCACTGTCTGGCAATTACTGTTCAAAGAAATTGCATTTTTCTATAACTAGGATTGCATGGTATTATGCTATTATAAATGGGATTTGCTCTAAAGGCTGGTGGCCCTCTATATCTTAGGGATTACTCTAGCTTCTCCTAAAAGGAATTTTGATAATGCTTCTTTAATGAGACTGCACTAAATTGAATTATATCCTGCCTTGCCCCTGAAGTGGAATCTTTTCCTACGATACTGGACCAGCGCACAGAAGACAGTCTTAAGTATTTCTTTCCAGGGGTACGTGTGACCTATATAACAAGATCTACAATAGCAGATAGGAGATTAACCCTAAATATTTGTGAAACAAAGGACATCTGCAAATTCTTTATCAAATCCTGGTACCAAAGGGTCTCGAAATAACACCAACCATTCCCATAGCCCTGATCCCTTGCAATGAATTCCCTCAGTACAGTGGGATGGGAGAGCAAAGGGAATAACACCCCTGTTTGGTGATGCACAACAGGTAGCTCTGCTGCCAGCGCAGAGCAGCAAGTGCCCGTTCTTCCTGCATCCTGGCAGGTGGCTTATGAAACACCTGCCTGGGCTGTCTCTCGCTGAACGAACACCCCTCCTGGCCAGGCGGCCAGCACAGCCGTGTCCCGGGCCAGCAGGTGGATCAGCTGAACCAGCAAGGCTCTGTGGAAGGTCACGGACGCGGATGAGGGACAAGTTAGCTCCACAGGGTTGGAAATTGTGTCAGTCTTAATGAGGTCTGCAGTGACTCATCCACTCACCTGAGCTGTGCAGCCCCACTGCTGCCACGCTTCTCACTGTGGGGGCAAACGTCACAGGTGATGCTGGAGAAGAGGCTGCTGTGGCCTGCAGACAAAATGAGTTACCTAGTGGCTTTCATTAGATGTATCTTGCTGTCATTAGTCTACTTTTATCTGTTTCTTCAGTCCTCATTTAACCCAGTTGCTGGAGAGAAACAAAAGTCACCTTTTTCTTGTTCATGTAATAGGTACCTCCGGTTTTACACCACAGCTCAACTTCCAGCACCACCCCCAAGCTCAGCCTGAGGGGTTCTCACCATGAGCTGGGTACAGAGGCCACCTTGGAGCTCACCAGGTCTATTCAACCACCTCTCCTGGCGAGTGGGCTCTGCAGCATGGGTTCCTGCACACTGTCAGTGCCCCTCTATCCCACCACGTCTCACTGCCATTTTCCTCCTGCTCTGGTTGGAGTGACTGTCACCATCCTCACAGGAAAATCCCTTTCCATCCCTCTCCTGGGGTGAATACACGATGTTCCCAGTTTAAGTAGCTTTCAAAATCTTTGTATTCTGCCTTCCAAAGAAAACTCTTGCCCAAAAGTTTTTTTTTTTTTCTTAATTTATTTATGTAACACAGTGTAGAAAGCTATCAATTCATAAGCAATGGTTCTGTACAATCATCCTGCAGAGGATCCCTGTTAATTTTCGACCAGCAGGCACTTTTCCCCCCCCCAGAAGTGCTCACAATTAACAGGGATTCTTTTTAATATTTTTTAAGATCCAAAAAAGATACATGGAAAAGAAAATAAGGTTTACCTTTCAATGCCTAAAGTGTGCACATAAAACAGGCACAAAGAAACAAATGTGTATTCCCATGATTTCTACGTCACTAATACAGCAGGAGCAACAATCTGTACAATAAAATGCAACTGCAGAGGAAAAGAATTTCAATAACTCATCTGGAATACTTTTTAAAAAATGTTGTTTTACTTTAAAATGCATAGTGAGAAAAAAACGCTCAGCAAAGAGAAGCAGCTAAACCCCACAGACACCGAAAGCATCCCCCATCAATTCTTAAAGCATATTTCAATTAGGACTTAATTTTTGTCACAAATCACAAGAATAATATACAACTGGCTAAGGAGCTACATGATAAATAATTGGGAAAGAGAATCTATCCATGCACTAGTTAAATACAGCTAAACTCTTTACAGTACACAAAAAACATTCATTAATAATGTAGTGTAAAGACTGAAATGTAAAGAGAAAGAGAGAGAAAATACATTACTGATTTTATTAATTCAAGTTCAGGCATCTACTTGTGTTACAGCACAGCTGTCAAAAGGCGATAATGAGTAAATAATAAAACAGAGTGTTTTTGTTTCTTTCCACGTTATTCTATAACTGAACACCAATGGGCAGTGAAGCAATCATTCTGCTGTCCAACTCATGAGGCTGCTGTGGTGTCCTAATTCTGCATCTGTTCAAAGAACTTGTAGGTGGGGTTTTCGTAGCCATTTTGCTGCATCTTGGAAAGGTGGCGCTCCTCTGGTGTCACTGCAGCATCCACCTGTCATGAGAAGGAGAAACCACGCTCAGATTTTTGCTTAATTCACAGCACATCTCATGCTTCCTCACTAGGCCATCAGGCATACTTTGTACCCCCGTATGCATTCAGGCAGAAAGCATCCTCTAAAATGCAATAGCTTTAAAGAGCAACTTGCAAGAGACGTCCCTTCTAGCTTAGACAGTCGTGCTTCACTTTTTGGATACAGTAATACCCAGCAAAAGATAAGGCAACAGGAACTAGTCTGCAACCTGAATTTTTGCTAGGACTTCAGAAGTAGCTGACCAAACTCAGCAACACCACCTTTGGATTTTGTTGTCTGGTTCAGGAAACATGTTATGCTGCAAATTAAAAAAGGAGATATGGTTTGCATCTCCCTGCTAGTCCCCCATTATTACATTTTTTCTCCTAGGATACATAAAGCATCCATACTAGGAATGAACTGGATCTCTTCTAAAGAAAAGAAAAAGCTGATGAAATAATAGAAGAAGCTGAACTAAGTGGTTTGAGGATGCGTTCTGTCTATACTGTACTCTCAGATCAGTTGCAAGTGCTGTGGTCTCAAGACCATTAAAAAATAACTGGCAAAAATAAAATGAGGGTGCAAAAGAAAAGAGTAGCCAGAGCAGCCAGGCAGAAAGCGAGACAATCACCCCATGCACTCACTGAAACTGAACTTCTCTGGCTTCAAGGTTGTATTTAGTTAAGTTTAGTGACAAAAACCTCGCCATGTCTACACTGTTTAAATATTTCTACATACCAAAAATTGACCTTTCTTGATTACTTGGAAGATGGGCATAAAGAAAGCTCAGTCAAGACTTCTCCATTTAGTACTTGCAGCTCCACAAATTATTTCCTTTCTTCACTGAATATTTCAGTAATATAAAACTCCATCAAATTAGAGCGGGAGACAACTGACTCTAAATACTAATTAGGTATTCTGCCTCTTCTGTATGAACTCAGTAGCTGTTGTGTATTCAAAACCTACCATATCCTGGCTATCTTGCTAACTATCTATTAAAACACAGCTAAGAAAGTCTGCTTGTAAGCTGTTTTACTTGCTCTCTTATCTCCAATGTTTGACAGCTCTTAAAACAGAAGATAAAAACTGAATTTTGCACTGTCAAGAATTTAACATTGAGAAGGTGCCTAAGACTCTAGACTAAAGTACTGAGTATGAACCTTTTCCTGTGGATTTCTGTAAGTACTGACCTTTAGGAAAAACAGCCATTAAATTTTAGCATAAAAATAACCTTTTGGATAATGGAAAATGTATTCTCTCAAGAAGTCTTACATAGCAGGTAAGCTTACTCTAGCCATTTAATAAAAAAAGTAAAGGAAAAGTATTTTTATTTGATACTCATTTAAAATCTACTCTACAATACTGGAGATAACTCAACTTAGTGAGGGCAGAGTATGGCCATCTATAAGTTGTTACCTGATACTCTGGAGAAAGATGAAAGGTGTGTTCTTCCACGCTTGGGACAAATGCAAGCTGCTCAACTTATTTTTCTGGACGTTCCTTTATTGTGGTATGTTATACTACCGCACCACCTTCCCTGCAGTAACACCAGAAAATGGCTCCTCTCAGAGCCATTTTCTGTCTTGATGGTCTTTTACTTATTACTTAAAAGAAGAAATGCTTCTGTGTGTGGCAAGTATATCTGACTGCTCAGATCAACTGCTAACCCTGAATCTGATCCCTTTTCCTATCTTCTAAATCTCACTCATGTTCCAATGCCCAAATTGCACCCCCAATCAGCATTGTATTTTCAATCAAATCTCTTTCTGATGCAAAAATTACACATTTTTGTGAAATACTCAACTTTAAGGGTCACATACTGTTTTCACTTGCAAGCTAGTGCAAAACTCTCCATAGCTGGAAGTCCCAAGCTTTCCAGCAAGCCCTTATTTTGGGCCAGTAGGAAACAGGATGACAGGTAGGAAAGGTCACTGGGCTGAACTGACACAGGGCTTCCTGTGTTTCCAATTCTGCAATATGACCCGGCCTTTTTGCTCTTAAAACACTGTTATTCGAAGGTGTTTATTTTTTGTTGTTGTTTGTTTGTTTGTTTTTGGATTTGCATGAAGTAATTCCCTTATGCAACAAACTCAAAATACATCAATTTCTTCGCCTCCTGCAGCATGGTCTCAGGCAGTGAGATACTGGTTAGAGAGATGGCGCTCTTGTTTTAAACTGTTCTTTCCAGATTTCTCTTATGCTAGAAATTTGGGGTAAAAAAAATTGTGTTCTTTTTTCCCTGCCTCTCTCCCTCTCCAGAAGTGACAGAAGACACTTTTTGTTTTCTATGGACAGAATAATGCAAGTTTCCCTTGGCCTGCCCATGCGAGCGCCAAGCGCTCAGCCTGGCTGTCAGCAATCATTTCAATCCATCGAGGACGGGAGAACCCCTGGGGATTTCACAGCCCGTCTCCTCTCCAACCTCCACAAGCAAGTCCCCAGGACACTTGTGTACAAGCACTGGCTGAGCAGCGCTCGCATTTTGGAGCCGTGTCTGTGCCTGCTGCTCACGTTGTCCCTTGTAGCCTCCCTTCCCCGGGGAGCCCAGAGAGGGCAGACGGGAGCGCGGGTGCGAGGCGGTGACAGACCTGCTACAGCTCACAGCACTCGTCTCTGCGAGCTTCTCCAGGTGCTTGGGCACGTCCTGCTGTGTTACACGTCCTTTCTCCGCGGGTTACCAACTTTTTACACTGCCCACACCCATGTGCAGCGAGTCAGTCTCTGGCAATTTGCTGATGCTATCACCTTGCTGCAGACCACTTGTTTTCAAGTGAATGTTTCATCACTGTAACAGCAGCAGGGTCTAATATTCTTGTACAAACACATAAAAGGCCTAATCTGTGCCCTGAGGACCATGCAAATTTAACAGTGTTAACTATTTCCATTGTGACAATGTCACCGCGTGCCATCTGCTGCCACTGCTGTTGTCACTAATGCGGCTGTGAAGGAAACAGAAGAACAAAGCAGGGGAAATTGCAAGTGTTCCAGTAGCCTTTTTTAGTGCTTACAGAAACTAAGAATACAATGCAGACGCACGGGAAAAGCCACCCTTCCTTGTACTCTCGATTGGGCTGCTGTGACATCAGGCCAGCTGTGGTTCTTGCACGCAGTAACTCTGTGCTACATGATTATCTGATGCTTGTCCACATCGAGAAGTGACAGCCTCTGAGTTCACAGCTAACCCCGCAAGGTTCTCTTCTAGCATAAAAGTAGCGTACTGTGAAGCACCAGGGCTGAGAAAATGGGGATACATCACCGTGTATCAATACATGCCTGAGAGGATTTTTCTCTTGGGAGGCTCATCCCACTAGGACGGGATGCAAAGGAGGGGTATGCCAGAACCTGTGCTGCACTTCTTCCTATTTAAGCTCCAAACAACACTGTGCTGAACTCTGTAACCTGGTTTAGCTTAAGCCTCCCACTCATCACTTCTTATTCAGGACTAGAAGATATGATAAGCACACAGCATAACCTGCTTGTGGGAACGGAACAGAAGAAGGATGGTAGAAATCAGACTGAATTTTTAACGTCCTTGCACAATATTATGTATCAAAAAGCTGCGCTTTGATAAACTGGTTCACAGTGGAAGTCCAATAACCTCTGAAATATGGCATTTATAGATGAAAGGGATTTATTGAGGCTTCCAGTTGCAGTCTTAGCCTTTTTTTAATTTCCCATTTAGCCTTTAAAATGACTGGATTGTAGCACTTCCTCTCTTTCCTGCAGCTGACTGCCACAGGCTAATCCATCTCGCTGCCAACGTACGTGCACTACTGCTCATCCTGCATGTCTTCTCTTCCACTCGCTTATACCCATTCCGACTGTGCCAAACTGTTCCTCTTTTCCTACAACCTTTGTCCTAAGTATTGCTCTGTCAAACTACATGCCTTTAACTCGGCTATCTCCTTGTCAGTAAATCACTGAAGCCCTTTACCATTTCAAGAAGCTTTTTGCACCCATTATGGAGGTGGCAGGAGTTGAACACAGCATTTAAGAGGTGTGGGTACTTCCACGCTGCAGAGAAGCAGCCTAGACACTTCTCTTTTCTGCAGTGTGATCTCTTTTGAGAAAACAGCTTGGTCAGGTAGATAACCTCTTTTAAGACTGTCCATCTATCTCCTTCTGCTCAGCCTATAAATCTTTCACACAGAAAATCCTAGTGTGGAGTCAGGAAGATGGCAATACTGCAGCTAAATTCAGATGCTGCCTCTCTCTACACACACAGGACAGATCAAAATCCCGGACAGGATGTGCTGGCAGCTCTCAGAGATGCAACAAACACAACATCGTTGTTTAAATGCTGGTAAATGGACGCTGCCTAACGCACACCTGCAGATTGGACTTTGAGAGATGGACTTTGGAGAACACTATGACAATTTTAGTGGCTTCTGTGCTGCTGCTGTGAGCCCTCCATTGCTGCCTCTCCCCACAAGCTGCTGCTGCTGGAGGTGCTGCCTCCGTGACAGACAACAAATGAGCTTCAAAAACGAGAGGGTGAGCTGAGACAGTTGGCTGCAGTCTGGAGCACAGGAGGTGAGACCTTCTCCTTTTTCCACCTGCTATTATGGAGGAAGCAATCTCCTGCAGACAGCTGGGGTGGGGGCACCAGCAAAAGCCATCTTGAAAATGTCTGCTGGAGCTCATACGTGCACATATAGTAAGTAATTTTCAACCACTCAGTCATTTATTTACTTAACTGTGGCAGTCCATTTCCTGGGGAGGCTGAACCACTTTGAAACATTTATATTGTCAGACTTGGAGAAGATTATTATGACGCCTTTTCAAAATAGGACAAGTGTGTTCCACCTTAGGACTTCAAAAAAGGCTAACAGGATTTTCAGTAATGACTCTTGTTAAAGAAATCATAGGGAAATGAGAACAAGTATTAGTCAGACTTGACTTTTTGGAAGATAAGAATATAAGTGGAACAGGACCTGTTTTGTAATTTTGCATTCATTATCACAGACTTAAAATTCTCACAGTAACTTCTGACATGCAACAAACAGGTTGCTAGATTTGTTAAAACATACTCAGCCAACCTAGAACTCATGTACAGTTATTTTTACATCAAGTGTTTTTGCTCCTTTGTGCTTTTTGTGCATGGCACATTAAAGACAAATTAATCCCCTCTAAAATGGAACAGCTTAATTTTGAGGACATTTTAATATTAAACATCTATTTAAAATGGGTCTTTGGGTGCTTGTTATGTTTTCTGTTTTTCTCTAAGTGCATGCTAGAAAATTTTCTACAACAACCTACGACAAAAACAGATGTTATGCCTTTCTTGCAGGCGAGACAGTGAAGCTATGCAGTCTGCCAAGACCTGCACAGAGCAGGTCTGGCAGAATGAAGAATCAGTCCTACCTACTGATGTGAATCACAGTGCAGCAAATCTACAAGGAAACACCATCTATGGTGTGGTACTATGTATCAACTAATATTCTTGGTAGATTCCCTAAGTGATGCTGTCATTTTGACATGAATTACTTGTTCACCTTGGGCATGTTATTTCTAGTCCAGCATTTCCAAGTTCACTGTCAGTGAAAAAAGCTCATAAGAATCTATGATTATTTTCACCACGTCACTCCATCAGATGAAACCTACCTGAAATTTTAAGGTCATACTGCAATAATGGTATGTCCACATTCAATGTCTGATTTGGGGCTTTGGCCTAAGGATCCTCCTGACCTATTCCTGCTGTCACTAAACTCAAAGGAGGGTGAGGTGACCCCAGTGCACAGCAAGGAGCTCCCTTCCACCACCTCTGGGTGGCAGCTTGGTGTGAGCAAGCTCTGTTCAGCTCCGTGTAGACCCCCCAGGTAAGCCATTTTGGCAGGAAAGCACACTGACTTTGACCTGACACCTCAGCTGACATACAACCACTGACAGCAGCAATCAACTTGGTAGTTTAGAATTAAAACCCGTTTGAATTTTCTACAAAATGGGCTGGAAGTTCTCAGATGGAAAGTTAAAGCTGAGATTCTTGCTTGCTATTTTCTGCAATGAGGTCTAAAATTCTGCATGGCTTGCTGTGTGCTCAAATCTCACCCCAAGCCATCGCTGCTCTTCTGACCATGTCTCTTTAGAAGGTTTCAAACCATGTAGGCAACCACAGCAAGGTCACAGGAACGTGCAAACAGAGGCTTACCACAAAGGCTTACTCAAACATTTTTAAGACCCTTAATTGCCCCAGACAATGGAATACATGCATTATGAAGCATGTATGTATCCAGGAAGACCAATGCAAAGTTCACTTGACTCAGGGTGAAACCAACGTAACTATGGACTTGAATAAGACTTGGTTTCAATCAAAAATTTAAAATACCAGCTTTGGAAGATAAAAGCATAAATGTCTCAGGTGCTGGCTAATGTAAGTACTACCTGCAAACCAGAAACTCACACGGGAAAATAGGTATCAATACATAAGGGATAAAATGTTACATGAACTCCTCTTCCAGTTCTCATCATTTAAGTTTTTCTGTGTATAGAGATCCTGTCCTAAAACCAAGCAACAGGTGAGGTATTTTAAATTACTGTAAATTGACCACAAATTTACTTGGTAGATTGGGAGGAGACAGGGGTTTTCATCTTGCAAATCCCATATAAGAGTCTTATATTTTATTTGTGTTTCTCAAATTTATGAGTTTTACATTAACCATAAATCAAAAGCTGTTGGTGGCAACGTTAAATCTTGTTTAGAGAACAAAAAGTAATAAAGTATCTGTATAGGGAAAATCCTTGAAGTATACAACACAATCCACAGAAGACCTGCCTCAAACATTTATTTGCAAAGTAAATTAAAAAAACTGTGTGTGTGAGAACTCCCACCAACAGTAAAAACAGATTTTTCCTCTTGTGCAGTATCTGCTCATTTGCTGCTTTAAAATTTCCTATAAAATGAACTTTTACATTATGAAGTGATTGGTCTGAGATGGTTCCAGAACAGATTTTTGTGGTTTTGCCTCCAACTTAGCATGGTTTATATTGTGTCTGAATTTACAAAATGAGGCAATTTAATTCCACTCAGCTAGATGCAACCTCTCAGACTCTGAACATAAGGCTAGCCAAAACAGTGGTTTCTTTGTTTGTAAATATGTTTATGGAGCGGTGTGTTGACTGCTGCACATGACACCATTTGTGCTTGGTAGTCTTTTCTTACCTCCACAACCCCGTGATGAATAGATGTGTACTGCTTCTTCTTCAGCATCACCAAAGTAATGACAATCACTGTTGCTATGACAACACCTCCCACCATTAGTCCAATGATGGCACCTTTATTTGAACCCACATCTTCAGCAAAGAACACCTACAAAGAAAAATAAAGGATGGTGGCTAATAAAAAACTGAGTATTTTGTTAACTCATCCAGCTGCCACAGCAATACAAAGCCTAGCGAAGTATCAGTAATTAAACAGTACTGTATATGTCATTCTAATTAATCAAACCTGGATTGTTGTACCACAAAGTTCTCACAGATGGGGATGAGGAATTTCAGAAATTTGTTTTGCCTTTGGTGTAGCAGTGCTGTGGCTAAGGGGAAAACTCATCCCCATGTCTCTGGTTTACATGGGACTTAGAGACAAAAGAAAAGTGAGAGTAGTGGCTTTTTTTTTTTTTTGGTGAGTGAATCAAGGTAACTGCAAAATGACTGATATTCTTGTATAGAAGTAACCAGGGAGCATACAGTTGTCTTTATATTTCAAATGTGAATCATCAAAATTCTCCTAAATCTGCATCTGTTCAGCTTGTTTGGACTACATCTGATGTATTTCAATACAGGAGTAGTGAAGACCTTCAGGGTAACAGTGAAACTTGCACACAACCAGCAAGGAGTAAATTCTCACACCAAAGAAATGAGAGTCCAAATGAGAGCATGCTGATCTAAGTGACCAAAAAGGGATGCACTGCGATTTTGCAGGGCAAAGGGAGAATGAGCTATACCTGCATGGTGACAGTACTCATGTGAGACTCGTGTGAAAAACAGAAAAGATCCACTTAAATCATAAGTACTGATAAGGCAAATCAGCAAACAGCAAGAAGCTTTACTATGCATTCAGTAAGACTGGCTTTTAGCAACGGGACCAGATATGAAATGTGAACAATTGTTTTCACTGTCCCCTTTTGTATATACCGCTTTATTTTACATTCATGAATGTTTTACAAGCCTTTTGTCTGCTTGTCAATATTAGGCTTTTATTATTATTATTTTTAACCAAAATAGGCAAAAAGGATTAGAGAATAAATTACATTCACAGAATTGTAAGACTATCTCACTCTGAAAGACTAAATACTTTGACAAGCATTTAACAAAAATGCAGAGGGAAGCAGGAAACCAGCTGAGAATTATAATGAGCTGTATAACATTTGCAGTCTTTAAGAAACACAATCTTCCTTGGAGAGGTATTAAAACATGCAGTATAAATATTTATATTGTTCCTAGTTGTAAGCAAGAAATACATTTAAGCAAAGTTAAGAATTCACTGCAAAGTACACACAATGGACAGTGTTGGCATAAGCTCATGTGAAGTAATAATTTCTTCTCTCAAATTTTACCTGCAGAGGAATGAAAGTCTTACCACACTATTTCAGAGCCCTGTGAAATGCCCCAGCTAATATATATGTGCAACAGAGGAAGGCCTTAAGCATTTTGAGTCATGAAAATCAACTTAATATACAGCTAAAATGTGAGCACCCACAAAGAAGAGAACTACAATTTCAGACCAATTCAATAGTTTCCATGTAAAATGCAATGCACAGCTGAATTCAAAGCAATATCCTAAGGAGACTGCTTCAGTAAATCTTTCCAGGGCACAGAAGAAAACACAGATGAAAGTATTTTCTGCTTACTGCTTTTGAATTAAAGTTAACGGAGAAGGGCATCAGCTAGGATATGGCACGCAGTAAACAAGCAACGCCCTGTAAGGCATCATTACAGGACTTTCTCAACAAGACTGGACTCCTTGCTCAGTCTCAATTGAACAGATAACCGAGAGGACAGCTTGCTGATTTTTAAATAATGGTTGTGGCTATCGGTAAGAAGCACGGCATTAAATGCTTCAAAAAGCTTGAAAGGTCCCACTTTAAGCATGATGTGGATTGCCCGGGTGCATGGATTACAATGCACTCCCCATCAGCTACCACAGGAAGGGCAGTTGGCAGCTCCAAAGTGCCTGCATCAAACCACTTAAATGCTGAAGGTCGCCGCGGGGAAGTGCGTGTGACACGGGATCGATAACTAACGAGCAAGTGGCTAAAAATGCATTTCTGCAAGTTCCTTCCCTTCAGTAAACTTGCATGGGTTTACTCCACCAGGGTGTTTAACTCATCTGAGCTAAGCATGTCAGAATTTCCCAAATTAGTGCTAATGCATTTTGGATTAGCTCATCAAACTGGGAATTCTCAGTTCTCAGCATCAAAGAGATGGCAGAATATCTTTTCACACAGTGATTGCCTAGTTCAAATGCAAATTTAAGTCCCATGTTAATTTTAATTTTCAGCACTAGTTAGCTTTAAGAATATATTAAGAAAAAAAGCTTTCAAGTTTAATATCAGGATATAGAAAGTCACGGAACTGAAATCTCATCATGTAATATACCTTTACAAAAGAGAAGGCAGAAAAGGTTTACAGCTAATGCTGCTGTATGGGTTCTTCATTACTTATTAAGAAACTGATGCTTATTCCTACTTCCATTGCTTTTGGTTGTTATTTTTGTGTTCATAAGAAACACAGTTCAAAGGAGGAACAGTATTTTGCTCCTATTTGCCCTTAATCTGTTAATAATTTAATATACCTTACAGAACAAAACACACAGATAGACAAAACTAAGGCCAGTATCCTCTTATGCCAAAGCACAGGATCTTGCCAGAGGTTATGCTCCATGGAGTTCAGCTCCTTCATGCACCACCTCCATCTGTTTTGACAGAAAAAGAATCTATTCCTGAAATGGTGTTACACTAGTTCTTGCTGCACCATGCTGCGTTTCCATGAGTTTTTCTTTGTTTGTTTTAACTTATTTAGCATTTTCCTTTCTCTTCTCTTTAGTTATGTGACGGTGACAGAAAGACAGTGGGACAGGTGTTGCCCAAATGACCACATCTGACCACATGGCAGTGCAAGGGTAGAAACGGCCAGAATTTCCTCTCACGTGAGACTTAATGGCTTTCTATCTTCTCTGCTGAAATTATTCCAGCTTTACTTCCATTTAAGAGAGAACCAGAAGAATCATCATCTGTTCACATGGAACCTTTCTGTTGGCAATTTCAGCATCCACATCACTCAGGGGAAACATGGCCATATTTGACCCACACATTCAGGATATAATCAAAACACACATGCAGAAACAACCATTTGTTCACTCACCAGCTTTTGATGATGCACTTCATATCCTGAGTCATGTCGGAACTCTGCATCCATCTTGACTTCAGATATCTCTTCTGTTTTAACATTGGTCAACCCAGAACCTGCATTGCACCGCAAAGACAATTGGTTAAAGTCATCGATTCAGTTACCCTCTGCTTACCTCCACCACTACGAGGGCACACAGCGATAGTGTCATTCACACAGAGGAGGTGTGATGCAGCGTGAAAGGGAACTGGGAGGAACGTGAGGTACGTCTGATGCTTCAGTCACTGAGGTGACACAGAACGAGCTGGTAAAATTTCTCCCCTGTTACATGTTCCTTAATTCACTGCAGCTATGTTGGTACAAGCATCAAAGGCTTTCAGTACAAAACACAGCAAGAATTAAGCTGCTGGGGACCAACAGCGATCTCCTGAACTGGCTCATAGGATGCAGGCGGATCTGCTCTGATAGCCTCTTTAGCAATGTCATGAAAATTTAGTGTCCAGGCCAAAACTGTTCTCTTCCCTAAGCTCAGGCTGCTGTGAGGAAAAAAACATATACCCATGGTGCGAGGTGGGAAATCCCAGATATTCTATTTTCTTGTTTCTTGCAAGCCTGTATCGTATGTGCAGACAAGCCTAAATAATCTCCTATAATGTTGGTGCAGTTTACAGAGTTCTTATTTGTTTTTATATTTCAGACTGCTCAGAACTGACTTCTGCCTGAGACATGGTAACTCCATCTCTTGATTAGAAGGATACAGTAAACCAAGTAACCACAGCTTGCAGTGATTTTAATTATAGTTTGCAGTCCTGTTCCATCCTTAAGGGTACAAAGGGGAGATGCTGCACTTGCCTAACTGGAAAAGAAGGGCAGGATTTCCTCCTGGAAAACAGCCTTAGGAGAATGAGCCAGACATACAACAGCTGAGCAGTGCATCCTCTATGTGTATCTATGAATGTTTTGTCCTGAAAAGCTGGCTCTGGCTTGTAGAGAACATATGGATATTCACATAGCTGGTTATTTTCCTTCTCAGTGCAACTGATTGACATTTATATTTCCTGGAGGTACAAACACTGCAGAAGCATGGTGTTTATAAGAAGTTGTTTCCTCACCCTGTCTAATGTGATAAGGACAAACTGTTTCATATTCCTTGTCTATATTTATTTTAGCATTTTATTGCCCCAAATGATTCTTAATATTTGGGTTGACCTTAAGCTCTGATGCAGAGGGAAAATCTCTTCTAAAATTCTTAGCACTACTGACAGCTCTTGTGCTCCACCATCGCTCTGGACTCTCAAGAAATTCCTGAAGACTTCCATGTGCCACAATCTGAAGCAGCACTGAATGAAATAATTATTCCCCGTTTATTGCTTTTGAATGAGCATTTTTTTCCATTAAATGCTGATCTAGTTTTATATTATGAGACAGTGAGAACAGACCTTCCCAAGAACTTCTCCAGACTGTACTGACAATCCCATTCTAAAGCAATGATCTTGCTTTTCTTTTTTTTTCTTCTCCTTTTTTTTTCCTTGCATATAAAGGTGAAAACAATAATAATCTTCATGTGGTAAAGTATTTATGGTTATTTTCTTGAAGAGTCCAACTGCCCCATAAATTCTACTTTACTAAGTGTCTTCTTTTTAAGGAATGTTTTATTCCTTAAAGACCTTTCTTCTTTTATTAAGCATCTGATTTTTGATGCCACATTACACTACTGACAAGTATATTATGACATGTATATATGAGGCCACTTCTAAATGCAAGAACAGTTGAGTACTTAAGGAACCGCAGTTTGAAAACAAACCATGATGTTCTGTCAATGAAACGCAGGAGGAAATGAAGATGAAGGAAATAAAACCCACATGGTGCCTGAAAAGAGGTTTAATTTTGTATACTTGAAGCAGCTATGGTTAGTTTTCCAAACTAAGAATACAATTCACTCTCCTTTGAGCATCATCTCAAAATAGCCCCTACACCTGCGTCAACAGGAAGCGAAGAAAATGAGAATGCGTATCTGGCCACACCAAGGCTCACCTCTTCAAACCTTCTGTCTTTTTGTTATTAGAATTAAAAGGGGGAAAACAAGAGTGGAATAGCAGTGTTTCACATAGTTTAAATATCTGGGGGGAAAGGGCTTTCCTGGGACTTGGTTCTCTGCCCGTGGCTGAAGCAGCTGGAGAGGAGGCCGCCTCCCCGGTGCTTGCTGCTCTCCATGGCCCCACTGGCTGCCCCTCAGACATGCTGGCCAAACCACCTTGAGGAAACTCCCCCAGGGCAAGGACCTCGGGAACTGCACAATGTGTTTGCTACAGCTGACAGATCCATTTAAGATACAAATATTGATTAGAGCATATACATACATATATGAAATATATTGGTGAAGAATCAACTTGTGTTTTGTAGAGAGAAGTCCTGCTCCCCAATCTCTTGGAGGTCACTAACAAGCTA
This sequence comes from Anser brachyrhynchus, assembly GCF_964034855.1. Classification (NCBI taxonomy): domain Eukaryota; kingdom Metazoa; phylum Chordata; class Aves; order Anseriformes; family Anatidae; genus Anser; species Anser brachyrhynchus. Next base: position 110,912,702 of record NC_137694.1, read on the forward strand.
GCAAGGACATGGGAAAGATGAGCTGGCTTTCAGGAAATCTTGCTTTCCAAAAGGAGGTTTATAAGATCCCTCATCAAAGCTGTGGCAGAAGCTGAGATGGCAAGGATTAAGAGCGAAAGTCCTATATGACTTCCCACAGCTGATTAAAAGAGATGAAACAAAGTGTAAACACACGGGCATTTTTCACAATGGAGGAAGGTTACCAGCAGGGTCCCACAAGGATCTGTGCTGTGCTGTTTGTAAAAGTGATCCAGATAAGGGAGTGAATGGTGCAGGGACAAAGTTTATTGATAAAAAATTAAAATAAAATAGTCAAAGTAAAACCAGCTGCAAAGAACTGCAGAAGGGTATTACAAATTCTGAGTGCACAATAAAAGGGAAGGGATATTTAATGTTGGTACAATGTAAAGTGGTGCACACAGGGATAAACAACCCTAACTATACATACACAACGGGCTCTACACTGGCTCTGGTCCAGCCAGGACAGAGACCTTGGAGTCACTGCGGATAATTCTCTGCGGGCACTTGGCTTATTGGCAGTCAGAAAGGTGAAGAGAAAGACAGGAATAATTGTGAAGGAACAGAGAAAACAGAAAACGTCATTACACCACCATATAAATGATGCAACTTCATTTTAAATACAGCTACCACTTCTGGTCAGCCCACCACAAACAAAGACAGAAGAACTAGAAAAGGTACAAAGCAGGGGGGACAATCACTGACATGGTTTCTGTACAATGAAGGACCAGACAAATCATGAGTCCCCAGACTGGAAAAAGATAAATGAGGGGGAACAATACAGATATCTATGCAACTGTGAGCAACATGGTGAAAATATATAAGAAATGACTAATCATTATTTCTCCAACGAAAGTAAAGAATACCGACATGGTTATAACACAGCAGATTAAAAACTAACAAAAGAAAAGTATGTATATATAATCTGGTGCAATGCAAAATTGGACTGTGGAACTCACTGGCACAAATAATAAGAACATTCAAAATACAAATGAACAAATGCAAAGAAGAAAGGTTCATCTAGGGATACTAAATGCAATGGTAAAATACAATTTCCAGTCCTGGAAGTCTATCAAACGCTGGCTGCCAAAAGCTCAGTGGATGTGCTAGGAGTAATATGGCAGAGGTGAAATCTCTAAGCATCCTGTATGCACCATCGCCAGAGGGAGGACGATGGGCTTGGGTACCTCTGCTCTTGGGGTCTAACCACTTTTATTGGAAGTGAGCTATGATAGCTTAGACAGTAGGTTTTTGTTAGCTTCAGTTAAATGGAGTCAAACACCACAGACAGGAATTAGAGCAGCATTTGGGGGCAGAACAGGTCAGTAGCCTTCACAGCAATAAGCTACAGCATGACAGAGGATGCTAAGTTCACCAGTAGGCTCATCTGCTGGAAAAACATGAGATCAAACCCTCAGGCTTCCCTGAAGCCACATTTCTTGGACGCTTCCCTTCCCTTCTTCCATTCCCAATAGAGAGGGAGCTGTACTTCCAGGCTACTACTGTGCTTCCAGGATGCAGCAGGCTAAACAATCTGTGGAGATCAGGCAGAAAATTTTTGCTTTGGGCTAATACGATCAAGGTCTGGTGGTCTACTTGACCTTATACACCAAACCAAAAAAATGCCATGGGATCTGAACACAAAATAGGACTTCCTATTACACAGTTAAATATTGTTTCACTTTCTAAAACTTGCCTTTGGCAGCTAGCACTTTTTTGGTCAGAAAGAGAATAAACTTCTATTGCACTAACAAACCTAATAGAAATTTTTTTCTTCCTCCTATCTCCCTTAGAAGGGAAGAAGAAAGACTTGAAGAAGTGCAATGAGGGTAATCTGGTGCTCTTCCGAAAACAACTGATTATATAGTAAGAAAACAATGACTCTGCACTAGAATAAATTAAATATTTGGTACAAGACAATTAAACATGGAGTTAAAAACTGCCTTTCTACCATGCTACATTGCAGAATTGAGACCTTCTACTGAACAAAACTTCTCTTTGTTTCCAGTTCATACACTTTCCCGTCCTGGTAAATACATAGTTAGACACACATGCTAAAATCAAAGATTTAGTTTTCAAAGGTAGTAACTGAAGAAGGAAAAAACTTCTGGGTCTTTCTAAAAATTTTATCAATATGAATAAGGTAGGATGCAAACAGCAAACAGTTAAGACCGCTATACGCTTGCAAGGAAGACAAGAACACAAACAGAAGTTAACTATAAAACAAGATCCTTAATCCTTACTCAAAATGATGGGTTTTTTTTCCACTATCAAGTCTAAAATACACAATTCGAACACAAAAGCCAAAATAAAAGAAGAAAAATGACAGTAACAGCCTCACTGCAAACTCACAAATAATGATAATTATTAGTGCTTTTTCTTCTAAATTACATACTATCTTTAGGGAGTTGCATTCCCAATTACTTTAATTTTAAAATGCTACAATTCAGCTGGTAAATATTTTAACTTGCATCTTCTTAGCAAAACTGACAAAACTATTTAGCCATCAAAACCACAGTATTAAAAACATCCAGAAAAATCCAACATAATGAGCTAGTTAAGATTATACTTTCATAAAATAAAACAATTTTCTAACAATAAATGTGTGCTGACTTACTGTATATGTAACAGAAAATGATTCCATGTTTTTTCTTGCTTTGCTCTTGAATAATTAGGTTTCTTGAATGATGGCCTTTTAATGGTATTTTTGTTAATTAGGAATGTTAACTGTTTTTATATATACACACATTTATACATACGCATACATACACACACACACCCCTATATTCCAAGCATCACAGAGCAGCGTTTACAACCTTAATTGTTCCTTGCACTTAAAGGGAAAAAAAAGCAAACAAAAAAACCCAACTCCAAACACGGAGTTTATAACTACTCAGATGAAATACAAACAAAGCAGCTGCTTTGAGGAACATTTTACTCTCACACAGATAAGGTTTTGTGTTTGTTTAAATATATATTTAGGCTTTACAAAGGACAAGAATAAATATGATACAATGAATTCTACCAAGGAAGTACTTAGGTGTGTATTATCTACTACGCTGTCTGTGACTGTTTGACCTACTGGTTAAATAACAGCCTAGCAAGACTTTGTGACTTTGTTTTGCAAGGATGTGAAACAATCTTAGTTTTGTGTGTGGTCTTCCAAGTACTTTTAGAGCTAAAAATCAAACTTCCAAGTGAAGCACAGCTGAAATTGCCAGAATTTGATGGTCTCTACATAGAGGGGAAAAAAAAGTAGCACATTTGAAAATGGTTTGAGCAATAGAAAGGAGGACAGAATTCAAGAAAACATTTAACTCCATGTCCATGAACTGTATTTTGAGTGGTGTTAAGAAAAAGAGAAGATTTGTGGAACGAGGGTCTGCTATAAATGTAGTAAACAGCTTTCCCTGGGTAAAACTGCATAAAAAAAAAAAAAAAAAAAAAAGGCTGGATGGAAAAGAATGAAGTGTTTGAACAATTATCTGGGAAGACGACTTCAAGTTCTTACCAGAAGTACAACTATTACTTCCATAAGACTCTATCACTCTGTGAAGGTCATTTCAGCTGTTTCATGCATAAAATGAAGATTATATACTCACTTTCGTAAAGACAACTCAAATATCAGTGAGGAGAAGGAATTTTAAGATACAAAACTTTCTTGTCTCTTCTTGGAAGTTAGTAAAATGGTGGTTTGCTTTTACTTCATGGATGACTACGGCACTCTCAAACTGGAGAAAGCAGTAAAGAAGTGCAAACTTTGTTGTTGTTGTTGTTTGTTTAGAAGCTTTTCAATCTTATTTTAAAGAGAATACTTTAAATTCTTAAATTCCTTTGAATTTTTAAAATAAATATTTTTTAAGAAAAAAATCTTGCTAGAACTTACTTTGAAAAAAAATATTTTCTAGAAGACCAGAGATAATTTACAGGTGTGTAAAAATCAATAATCAAAACAAGTAAAATTTGGTGATCTTTTTCTGGCATATCAACACATATGCTGAGCAGATGCATATAGAATTGCATTCACAGTTAACTATATAATGGAAAAAAATCTACTACAGATTTTTAGTTGGTAGCTGCAGACAGTTAGTTTAAGACATCAGTATTGAACTAACATCACCAAGACCAGAAAACGACCTGGCAATTTCTGTCAGGAAAATCATAAATAATTCCCTAAGCTGCTCTATGCCCTCACCTCGTACAGAGTGCAGCATATGTGCTAATGATTCTGCAGAACAGTCATTAGGCTTCAGAGCCTCTGCAACCATATATAAAAAAATCCCTCAGCCTCCTCCAATATGTAATAGAATTAAGAGATATCATGATTTACTGGCAGAAGGGCCAGAGACACAGAAGCAGCTCTATGTGCAAGCTCTCCTCAGAATTACTGAATGTTTAGAAAACAATCTACTGACAAAGGGTTGGGAGAACATCGAAAAAAACAAACCACCAAACCACACTACGTGGAAGAAAATAACACAATTAACTTCATAATCTCCTTGCAATGTGAACTGTGGGCATCCTGTTAGTGATATAATCTTAGCTGTTAGCAGTGTAATTACAGTTGCAACTGTGCAACAGATGTGAATATGATTTACCCTGTACAGAGCATCGTTTTTTCTTCTCTGTCCTTGAACTTCAGAAAATCTGCTGATATTAGGCAACATCCATTCCGATGGCAAATTTTCTAATCTTTACTCAATTTCCATAAATCAGACTGCTGGGTTAACACAAGTAATAGGGAACTTGTTCATGAGTATCTGGACTGTTTTATATATACCTTTATGTCTCTTTCTACAAATAAACAGAACAAAGTTACTAATAATCACCCAATATTCAGCTGCAAGATACTAAATAGTTATCATGAAAAAGTGACCTCTGAGGAATGAGCAAGGAGACATTATTGAAAAAGTTCGTCCAGCTAGGCTATCAACTAAAGCGGTATTCCTCGTATTTGCAGCTCTTCCTATTTTCAGGCTGGACTGAATCCTTTTAGTTGTCTCCCCGTATGGAGCAATTTAGAAATGGCAGGAACATGCCAAAAACGCCTTAACATCTCAGGCTGTATGAAAAAATACAGCTCACTGATGACTGCTCTCTAGATGTTTTCCTTCCCTTTTACCTTTTTATTACCTCTGTTTACTTCCTTTCGAGGAAGGAGATGAGAGGAGAGAGATTTAGGCATAATTCTTATTTTTGTTCCCCCATTTGTGGATTAAAAAGGGAAGCAAAACGTGGAGCATTGGACTCCTTTTCATATACCAGTGTGAATCATGCAGATGTTATATTTATACTAGGAAATAGGGATTCCCCACAAATTATTCTCCCCTTGGGACTGATATAAGTCAGGCTCAAATTCAAGCTTCAGCTGCTGCTAGTCAAGGTGGAGCGCAGCAGAGCTACAGATTTGGACAACTCTGGCCTTGAATTTTAGTAAACACTTTAAACTTGGTCCTACTCATAAGCTTTACTGCTTTATAGATTGGCCAACTCTTCACATTTCCTGCCTCTTTTCAAAGTTTTTGTTTGTTTCTTTTGAAAGAGGGAGAATGATGTGCTGAAGTACCAAAACTGTAGTTATCCCAGATATCACAAACTAAGTACCTACTTTTCCCTTCTGTACCGTGACCAAACGACCTCTCTTTTAGGAAGGAGACGAGTATCATCCACATGATCTAGATTTGTTGTTAAGAAAAATGTAGTGATCATTGTAAGAATGTCATGTGGATGAAAACCAGTAACAAGATAATGGAAAAAGGAAGAAAGGACATGTGCCTGTGTACTTGTGTTGGTCCTTCAAGAGACAATTTTCTTCAGTGACTCTGAACACCTAAAAACATTCAATTGATCATAAGCCCAGGCTTGGACTATTGCAGGTTGACATGACAAGGTATTTTAACCTTGAAGAAGCTGGTAACCACCCAGTTCACTTCAGCAAGACAAGCAGAAGCACAAACTGAAAAGTCAAGACTGTGACAGTGGCAAAGCTTTTGGGAAATCAACAGGAATGCAGGCAATTAAAACAAAACAGAAAGTTACAGGCAGCTGTGTGTGTTAATCTGCCTCCAGCCCCCCTTCTAATACTTTTCATTCTGTAATAATATCCTCATTGTCCAGATTATTTTTTCCTAAAGAATACCAACTGACTACTCTAAAAGGACAGTAACTGCAGAAAAAAAGTATCATTTTTCCTCTTTTAAACTCTAACATAGATGTTTTATTTATAATTAGCAAGTAAAACAATTTTGAAGTACAGTAATTTTAAAACTGTCAGAAGTCCTTAGTATTTCACACTGTTTAATTAACCGTCCGTGTGCTTTCCACAATTCCTAGTTTGTGACAGCTACTCAGACCGGTACCAGCTTTTTGTTAAATTGAAATACTTGGGCAGATAAATTACTTTCAAAAGATGATGGAAAATCAGGTGGGCATGTACTGACAGAATTTCTCTCACTAAGAACTAATTTGCAGAAATCTGGGCATGGTGATTAAAGATGTAAGGATGAAGGTCTACAAGAAATGGTGAAGGAAATATGTTTTGTTTCCTGTTACAATATATTTACCAGTACTGTAATGGGGTAAAATCTTTGTTTTATATACAAATCTAAGAAATTTGATGCTGTGAAGTTTGGAAGGCAGGCACAACAGCGATATTTCAGCCTCTCTAGTGAGGTGACTGTCTTCATGCAGGAATGCAGCGTGCATCCCTGCCTGTCCCGAGGGATTCAATCTCTACACCAAAAGCAGAACACAAGAGCCCTGGCACCACTTAAACGGTGCTAAAACGCAGTGAGTGGCACAAAGGCCCCTTGATGGCATTACTTTTATTCCATGTGCTCTTCATAGTGTAATATTTCCTGTATCTGCTGGGAATTTCAAGTCATAACGATCATGTTGAAATATTTCTACCTCTCCTTAATAGTCTATCACACACATTGACAAAGACCGCTCATGACCTATGCCGGGCATACTTCTTGCACTATTTGTATCACCCCAACCAACAACGTGCTCTGACACAATGGCCTTAAAAACACATTTCCTTCTGAAACTAGGGTGCTGCAGTATGAGAAAATCCTTTCCCTAGAAAGTGACACCAGTGATTTCTGTCACGTGTGTGTGTGTGTGTATGGCAATAGAAGGGAGGAAGGAATAACCTTTAGTAATAAATATGGGCCTCCTAACAGGAGATTTTTCACAAAGACTGAAAGTAAAAAGGTTAGCAATTACAAACTTTAATACTACAGGAACTCCACCAGCTTCCAGGCTCTCTTTGTGGAATGAAGTAAGGCTCTAAACACCAGTATCAGAGTCCTAAAACAATGCTAGGAACACACCACCTGGCCAGCCTCGACGTACCTCCCAACTGCTGTAAGATATGGTCTTAATTCACTCCCCACTGTAGCGTTTGCTGGAGTCAGTAAATACCAGTGGTATGGGGAGAGATTTAAACACGCTAAGGTGTTGCCCGTAATGCTTTCCAATAGAAGTTTGGAGGAAAAGATGAAGGGAGAAATAAGATAGATTGATCAGCTTGATCTGAAGAAAAAGAATAAAAAAAGAGATGTGACACTGAGATAACTCTGACCCTAAAATAAACTCATCTAATCTCACTGTTTGTTGAAAAGTAATCTGAAATCAAAGTTTGTTTGCAATCACTGGAATCATCCATTTCTAGATATTCCTAAACAGAGACGAGGGAAAAACAACCTAGGAAGCAAAAAAAAAATAGTATGAAAAGCAATCTTTTCCTTTTGAAATCTGAATTATCTCACAACTCTAAGCATTTGCAACCTGAGTTGAGTTAGCCACATCTGAATTCAACAGGAAGACGTTGGTACCCCTAGAAGGCAAATACTCACCTCTTTCTAACCTACAATGGCATGGATAACTGTCTAGAGGTGTCTTCATTGAATCCAGGGTGAGAATATAAGTGTCAATTTTTAGACGTTTGGAATTAGCTAAGATAAGTATCACTGCAAAAAGATCTTGATGTACCCTGCACTTCTAAAACTGGTATAGATGAACTCTTTATTAGCCATGATTTACACAGAACAGTATACTTGCATCGAGAATATGGTACTTCTATCATATGTTCCTAAATTAAAAGTGCTCTCTGCACTCTGGGGTACTGTGGCTACTGCATCTTACATCTGCCGAAACTTTCTTGCTGCCAGGGATGACAACTTGACGTGAGTGCCAGCTCTGAGTTCCACTCCCTTTGCACGCACACGTACTGAACACCCGTGATAAAGACACCACTGACGTGGCCCATGTGTGTCAACTCATGCCCCGAATACCAGGTCCTGGTTCAGGACATAGCATTGCATTTTAGGAGAGGGTTACACCAAAGAAAAGGTGATCATCTGAGCTCGAGCAGACCACGCACATGCTGGGAAAACACAGGTTAGGTAAAAGGTTACACAGGTTAGGTAAAAGCCATGCAAGTTCTATACCTGGTCGTGTGGTGAGTCCTCTGTCTGCAGCGGGGCGGGCATCAACTGGCTCAACTGGGCAGGTGCAGAAAAGAAACAAAAAAAGCAAACAAGATAAACAAGAACCCCCAAAGTGATAAAACCAACTGCTTTTCTGTTGGGATAGTGCAGGAGAGACATATGGTATAAACTGAGTTACAAACGCAACAGCTAGAAAAGATCTGCCTTCAGTTAATCCTGGAAATAAAAGGAAGGGATGGACACAACTTCAAAAGGAAAGTTCCACAGCTATGTGTCAATTTTACATCATATTCTGATTTCTGCTTAAATTGAGAAACTACTGAGATCAAAGACTTTCTGTCTGAAGAGTGAAACTATATTCATTACGTGCAAACACTTTCCAATCATCTGATTAGAAGTGGCAGCAACATGATGAGCTCTTGCAGGTACGTCTTGATCAATGCTGACTTACAAACCTACTGAATCCTGACCCCTTTTTCTTTTCAATAGGGATTTTTTACAGCACTATCTGTAAGGTATGAAAAAAAAAGGTACATTTTAAAATTACAATCAATACTTCATTCCAGTATGCTCTCATTTGTAGACAGCAAATATGTCTTCCAATTTTTGAAAGGGATACAAAGGAGAAACAACCATTTCTAGCCCAATTGTGTGTCACACACAGTGCTAAAACTCTTGTATTACCATACACAGACTTCACCAGCTGAAAGCTCAGGCTGATGGAGCTCACTGGCATTAGTAGAAAAAAAGGATGTGCAAAACTTAAAGTCACCTATTGCCTCGGCTAATCCCCCTTCCTTCTTCTATACTTTCTCTCCTCCTTTGCTCCAATACTTCTGCCTTTCTTATTTACCCTGTGCTGGAAGTGCCAGTGTCAAAAATAAATTAATTTTAGAAATAAATTATTATGTTGTAGCTTGGAATTCAGAAATTTTTAAATAAGGTATTCGTTTGATTTTCTGGATTCAGGCATGAACCTTCTAATCAGCAATAAGTGAGCCACAATAACACAGGAAACTTGGCAAGACCACAGTTTTCCATCAGGAAGAACTGATCATGGTGTTCTGCATTAGAAAACCATGCTAGCCCGATGACACTGCTGACTGAAGCAAGGGGACTGCCCATCTTCCTAGGAAGTCTGTGTCACTTTCTTTGTGTTACTATGGGCTTGACGAACAGAACCTACAGGCTTGTAAGTGGCACCCGTATCTGTTGTACCCAGGAGATGACTGCAACAACTCCTGCCTCTGGAAAAAGGCAGTAAACATTACGGTAGCTGCAGTCTAAAAGTGCATCTGCACATTCAACTTGTTTGCTGTTACAGAAGCGAAAAGTTTCCCCAGAGCTTGCTGGTCTGGTGCTGCACAGACAAGCCATCAAACCACTTTTCTTCACAGCAGTTCAGAGTGGCAGTAGCAGACCACACAACTGCTTTTCTCCCATAGTGCTGTACAAAAAACAATTTCCATCATTAACTAAAGACTACAATTTTGAGTATTTTCCTCTTTAAGTCTTCTGCTAGGTTTTCCAATACTGCTGGCACCAACCCTTAGGTATGTCAGCAGCAATTTTCAATGGAAAAGCCTGAAGTGAAGAAACAACCAAGGACCAACATCACCTTTTGCCCTTTGCAAAGCCCTCCTCTGTTGTCCTCCCACCACTCCCCACTTCCTAGAAGGTTTTTATTTCCTTCTCACTTGGCACTTTGTAACCCTGTCACAGTCAGGAATTTGGCAGAGGATCATGCCAGTAGCTATGGAGAACTGAGAGAGCAGGTTGTAGGTAGCAGTAAAAACAAGGGTAGCTGAAAGGAGAAAAGGACGAAGGAAGTTTCTGTTGAATGGTAGCATGGACCTGACCTCAGGGTAATGCACGATTTCTGGTGTGAGGTGAAAGTATTACTAATAACAATGAGTAATTCTTGTCATCTGTGGCTATGTTGGCAGCTTGCAGGGGAGAGGCAAACACCACCAGCACATTTCATAACTGACACAAAGTGAAATGACTTGCTCAGGGTCACAAGCCAGTTTTGGGGCAAAAACCAGGAACAAAAGCTCAGAGCCATGGGTATTCCAAAGCAGATGGTGACCCCGGGTGCCGAAGTGCAGCGTGCACCACGGATCATGATACAAAGACAGGTGATTTCTGGAAAGCACTGAGCTGCCACCTTTTGAATATCTGTTTCATTTTAAGACCTGCTTGCCCTTGTCCCTGTATTGATGTATGTACCAGCAGCAGTTAACTCTGAAAATCTTGTCAGTGGATTTCCTCACGCCTTCCTTTCTGGAGCACGCTGCCTCACAACAGTTCATACAGAAGGGAGAAGTTTAAACCTATTACAGCATTTATGAACAGTCAAAACTCCAAGATGTACTGTGTGTAAGTATAGAAACTGCATTCATTTTGATACTCCAGAATCATCACATTTCTCTTGAATGCATTCTTGAATGCATTCTTGAATGCACTTCCCTATGCATTTAAGTACAAGAATTAAGAATGAAAATGTTTTCCACACAGGCTCATGAAACTTCATTAGTAAATATCTGCTTTTTTAAAGATACGCTAACAATGCAGGCTTCTCACAATGTACACTTCTTATCTAATACATCTCAGGAGAGCAAGAGGGAATGTGACTGCTTTTTTTTTTCTTTCCAAAAATAAAAGAAAGGTGAATCAAAAATCTCAAAAGCTGGTTAAACCAACAGGCAAGGAGAGCCATGTGACACTCACCCAATCAAGAACAGTGTTGAATGGAATAACTGGCCAGATCATACGGGTAACAGCACATTCTTGAAAATCTTACTTTAGAAAAAAAATACTTTGTCATTAAGGCTAACTCTATCTTCACGGTGAAGTAAAAAGAGTAAAACATTAAACCCAGCAGCTTGTTGACAAAATTAAGGGTCTTTTCCAACTTCAATGATTCTATGAAAATTCCCATGACCTTGCCAATGTCGCAGGCTTCACAGTTGTTGGCGTTTCCCCCCAGTATTGAAGGTGCATTTTTGTTGCCAAAATGCAACTTCCTCAATAGTCAAAAGTGAAACTTCCTGAAAGTTTGGTGATGCCTTCTATGGTGTCCTGTGAGTGTTTTTCATTAACCTAGACTGTATTACAACATGCTAGATGTGTTCAGCCATTGGAGCTGTGTAGTGCATTGCCTGCTGCCTTGGATACATTTCTGTGGACATTTACTGGGAAACTTATCCCAGCGAAACAAGAGAGAAAAAAATGTTTTCTGAAACTACTGAACTATGCTAGACTTTTAACTATTTTTTAACTTATTTATCTGAAAAGGCCATTTTAGTATAAACCGTTTGCATAAAACTTATCCTTTTATCTAAATATGCAGTTTAGATAAGGAAAATTTCAAATGGAGTTATGAAACTTTAAGATTATATGGCAATTTATCAATCCAACATGTTACTAATATTTCTGGGTGAAACCTGGGATTAGGCCATGGAATAAAACAGTCATGGGAATCAATGACAAATTTAAGGCATTATTTGCAGTATTTTATCTTCATCACTTGTATGCAGGACACTGGACACCTTGAAAGTAAGACTTAATGGATGAATTTCCTTCCACTTTTTTCCACAGTCTCATTTTGATTTAGGCATGAACAGTTCATTAAAAACAGACCATGCTGTTCTGACTGTGCTGGATGGGGGGGATCCCAGTTCCTAACCCAGCTTGTTCTTGGATCTGTTTTTTGCCTCTCAGACAGCAATGGCTCCATTAGAAAGTTTTGACAGTAATGCAAACTTGAAATGATTTACCTGGTGTGTCTGCCCTGGATTAAATAAACCTATTGCTATACAGCGTAAAAACTCTTCATCGTGAGGACTCTCATTCTATCTAGAAACCTATCTGCAAGTGCTGAGCTGTTAGGATGCTGGATTTGTGTTCATCAGTTTTAAAAAACTTGACTTCAGCTTTCAAACTAGACCAAAGCAGTATCAACAACTGAGCTAGCAACTTGTTTGCTATCTCAAAGTCCTCTAGTAGTCTACTATTTTGCAGATTTCACAGACACCAGGCCCTTCCCTTGGAATATGCTGTGGTTTGCTTGATTGTGCTGAGCCCCCTCAGCCCTCACCCAAGCAAACAGGCGCTGAGGCCCTCGTTTCTCTGACCTTTGCTGGAATGCTCAACATCTACCAGCAGCAAGAGATGCTGACCATCATTAAAACTGCACCATATAGTTGCTCTACAGTATCTGAGCTTTCTCTAGGACATGCTTTTTGAACTTACTTGACTTGTTCAATGCTGCATATAGTACAAAAACTTCCCGGCACAAGGGGAACTTACTGTATAAAAAACAGACTATGCAAAGAGACCCTAGGTGGAGAAGAAGAGGAGAAAATTATTTCAATTATTTACTTCTTGCTACTTTCAAATTATAACAAAACAAATACCAATTTTAGGAAGCCATTTAAACAAAGCCTGGGACTGGACCATGGCCGTGGAGGAAAACACATAGGAAAAATAGGAGGCTGTGAAATTCCCATTTGATACTATAGGCAAAGGTACAGAGAGGGCATCTAAAGAGAAAAAGAAGGTATTGTAGAAATTATGACATTAACAACACGTATTATTTGACAGTGTGGTTTGGATAGATGACAGAGAAATCAAATGGGAAACAAGAAACACAGAGGTTTAAAGTCATCAAATGATTTCTATTTATTACTGTGCAGACTTAAACGTTAATAACGGCTGGACTAATGAAATAGTTTGCCTGCAGTAACTTCATGACAAAAACAATCCTGATATAAAAAAACAAACAAACAAAACCAATTTAAAGTCATGAGAGCTAAAAGATATTCCCACAGTAAATGTTAAGAAGTGCTGCAACAAATGATGTAATGCATTAAAATACACAGGGATTTGTAATTAAACAGTATGTTATTCAAGGCAGAAGAGTTTTTGTTTCTTATTTGCTGTCATACATTTTAAAAGGATAACCATGCTCAGAATACTTGCCTAGGGATTCAGTGTCACACTGAAGTATGTACCTTTCTTTATTAAATTCTGGGCTTAGTTTGGTTTCTGAAGGGAAAAAAGGCTTGTGTGATTAAACTGTGATATGTCTGAGTGCACCTGAACACCTAGTAACTTCTGAACTTGATGACTGAAATCGGTACATTTTGAAAGCTGGGTGGACAGATCTCGAAGCTCATTTTTTGCCCCTTAAGTTTCACGAAAGCAGGCAGTAGGCAAAGAAATAGATGCACTGTATACTGAAACTATGGGAAAAGCTGCAGTGAGAGCTGCACTGGAAAATTTCTGTAGGGGAGATGCCACCAGCTGGACCATGGTCTGCTCCTGGCAGCCAGCCTCAGCAACTGCGCTATAGCGAGTCACAGCTGACTCACCGGGAGACTGGCGTTCAGCCTGCCAGCCTGGTCAGCAGGTTGTGCTACTTGCCAGCACCTGACGCAATCCAGCCAGCTGCTCTCAACTGCTCAGCGCATCACTTGCCTGCAGCTGCCCTCCAGATAAGTCCAGAGTCCTTGTCACAAGCTACTTTCTTCTGGTTCTTGCTGCTGGCCAGTCCGTTTGAGTTTGGTCCTTCTCTCTCAGCTCTTTTCTTTGGCCCTACCTGCTGTGCTGACTTCCTGGTGGTCTGACTTTAGCTCCACTCCTGACCAGTCTCTTCTCTTCCCCTCATATTTGGTATGCTTCCATTTCACTTATTAGTCGACCTTTGCTCACATCCTAGCCATGTCTTTAGCCTGGGGATTACCTGTTTTGATCATAAAACTGGTTCTGACTCCACTGATATAAGCTGGCACCAACACTGGACCTGACAAATCCACATCCACATCCCTTGTTTTGTCACCAAGCATGTAGCTGCCCACAGTCTCTCATGCATCATGTTGGAGTGAGACTAGGAGAAAAGCACTAACTGAGGGAGAACTGTGCAAGGTAGGTGCTCAAAACTTACCCTGAGAGCAGGTATAGCCTAAGCCAGTGGTTTCAAAAGATTGCATGGAAGACTTAAATGTCTGTGCATCACAGATACTTTTGATCCACAAAACGCAGATCTGCATTAAAAAATGTTTCTGTAGCTCCAGCCTTTATGCAACTAGTGCTTTTGCAGCAACAAACCTTCACTATTGCTATTAGCTTAGCACTAATGAGTGTGGAGTTGAACTGGTAAGGGAAAACAAACACAAGAGGAGGAACTTGAATGACATGATCAGAGTTCCTTGAGTTCCTTATGTTTCTGATTAATTGGTTCTGGCACCTAAGTGAACTATCAATTCCAGATTACACATAAATTATTAAAATATTATGCAGCCACTTCAGTAGATTAGCCCATGAGCAACATAAAGTACTCCTCAGGAAAAAAGTCATCATTTGCATTGCTGAGTACACAGAAACATTTCTGCAGCACATTCCAGACAACCAAAACAACCAAAAACAACCCCCCAGCCTTTACTCATTCTATCATGTCTGACAACTTATCTCCCTTAGCTCATCCTCATGTATTTTATAAGACACTCACAATTTGCTGGACTGTATTTTGATCTGTTTTTAAAGAGAAGTAAGTTAAACTCTGAAATTTATTGCGTGTCTACATTGTCAGTTTAGCCAGGATTCTCTGTTCAATCAAAGAGACATGGCTGGCAGACCAGTTCTAAACTTAGAGTCAAGACCTCTCTCCTCCTTACATCAGAAAGATGCCAATTTTCAGTGAACAAAGTGAAAGAGGAATCACAAAACTCAATTCAGCATATTCTGTATTTTTTCCCAGTATTGCACATACCTTCATTTTCAGTATTGGCTGGAACAGAATCAACACCAAAGGGATGCCATGGCTGAAGGTCATCTAGACTGAACTCTCCATCCACTGGAAGAAGTTCAACTGTGGTCTTAGTTTCCGTCAATGAAGGCATGAGAGCATCGTTTCCATAGCTGATTCTAGGTTCGCTGATCATATTGGCCAGAACGTCATCAGAGTAGTTTTGCTCTTTCTGAAGCAATTCATCTGCAAGGAAATGAACACAGAAATTATTTGAAAGAGTCTGCATTTCTGAGTACCTATTTCCAGTGTAATGAGACTAGAAATTTACTGTCATGAGATTCTGCCTTCTTATGATATAGAAAAACATAAATGCTTGGGATCATCAAAACTCTGTGCTGAGCACTGAAACTAAGCACCTCTTTTAAACATCAACCAGAACTGTTCAATACTGTCTTCTACTCATATAACACCACAGATCACAGGGCTGTGCTTCCATTTCCTTCAGCTCAGCGTGTTCCTATAAGTTAACATGCCCACAGGAAGGAACATCTTTGTTAGTTCCACTTCCTCTTAAATGCTCACTTATCCAAAGCTCATCATTGCTCTTAAATCCTAAATCACCACAACACTTACTGTATTATATTGGGCTTACTCTAACACTGAATCTGTAAAAACATTTGCTCTCTTAACATATGTAACTTTACTAATACTGAACTGGTTCTTTTCTAATAATCTTAAATTGTAAAAAGCATCTATAGGCAAATTGTTTTACAAGCTACCAGGATCTAAAGCTGTGCAATATTATCTAGTGTTTTTTTTTGTTTTTGTTTTTTTTTTTGACTACAGCAAGGTGAGAACAATGAAAGCACTTTCCAGTTCCATCAGCTGTACAGGACAGACTATCCAACTCAGTGTTAAAAATAAGCTTGGAGGTTGTGTGTGCTTGATTATTCCAACTCCATTCTCACATCAAAGTTAGTCCATTCTTGATCTTCCCCTTTGTTGTCTTTTTCTTTTTTTTTTCCCCTGTAGGGGCAATGCATTACTTGGATGCACTTCGAAGGAACTTGGTGCACAAGACCACATTCAAGTAAGCACGCAATTGCTATGAAGAAGATAACAAGTAATTGCTAATGCGTTACTGTAATTAGTACGCAGGTGTTAAAGTGCTAAATAGTTCTGAATCAAAGACCGTAAAGGTTACACTACTAGAGTGCAAGTGCTCGCACACATGTACACACATGACAGCTGACAATATAAAAGCTTTTCTTAAGACTGTCTTCTCTTTTCCCTTCATTAATGACCAACTCACTGTCACTGCTTCATATCCATATCTGAAATCTGTAGCAATTCAGGGACAGGAATCACCACTTCACTTCTAGACCCTTTTTGTCACTCTGTAGGGGCCCTCTCATTTCCCAGTATCGTCAGTGAGAAATTGCATCTACATTTCTAAGCACGCCGGAGCTTTATATGAGCCCTCAGTGAAATCTTCTGAATTTTACTTCCCTCTCAAGCTTATACCACAGCGTACCACCATACTGCACCTATGCAGTAGCCCTCAGTAAGAATCCCCACCAACTCAAGAGCATGAGAGCTGGCACTGCTTCACTGCCTTTATCAATGATGATGTATGAGGGCTCTGCTCTGCAAAGATGCTCTCTTAAAGACCATCTCTTAGTCAGACAGTTGATGCAGTTCTCTGCCACACTTTTTTAGTACACCAAAGTCAGAACATCAAAACTAAACAAAAGTTGTAACGCGAGCCCTGGGGCCAGGATAGGTCTTAAATCTTGTAAACCGATGCCTTAAAACCTATTTTCATGTTTAAGCAGTAATTGCGTTAGTAGACAGTAAGCCAACGTTACTGCTAATGTGTACAGAAAATTCAATTCTGTCATTGAATTTGTTCATTAGAATGACTTAGTAGGACAGTACAGAAAGCCTGCAGAACACTGAATTGTTTTTCCCTTCATGTTCACTTTATTGAAAACAATATTATTTTATAAGATACATAATAAATCTTCAGCTCAGAAGGCAAGTTGAATTTTTTTTCTCCCCACTGCATTTACACTAATCCTTTATCAAATTAAAGCGTCTCCTTGTATCAGAGGAGACACAGCCAAAGCAACTCAATACTGTGAGCAGACACTGCACCACATGATGGATGTTAATTTTTATTAGTTATGGAAGAGGAGACTTTACAAAAAAAAGGAGCTGGGTGTTAGCAGCCTGAGTGAGAAGCTTGATTTCCCAGTGCTGTGCAGGGAGTCACGGGCAATACCCGCTGAGCACATTATGATACCAGGTTATGATGGACCGTAGAAAAGTGAGTAGCATCGAGTGTCTTAGCACCTGAAAGCCTTTCAGACATCAGGCTGCAATTCATCCCATTCCCACTGTCCTCCCTGTCCCTAGGGGATTGTGCAGGGCAGCTGCAGAGGCTGCAGCCCATGCAGCAGTGGCACAGAGCAGCGCTGGGGGTGCTGTGCCCAAGGCACCCCTTTTTTCCAGGCGGTGCTGATCCTCCATGACTCCCTGTGCCACAGCAACTGTCTGCCTGTCCTGCCTGCTCCTTTCTGCTGACGCATGCTGTGTTACCTGTAGACAGCTCCTGCCCTTAGGAAAGGACAGACGGTATGGGGAGGGGAAGGAGCAGAGGGAGCAGGACCTACCTGCCCTCTGCGAGGGAGGCACCGTGCTCAAGGGGGAGGCATAGCTGGGCATAGCTGGGCCCACCAGGCTAATGGAGAGGGGCACCTGACTCGCATCATGATCCCGTGGCTACAGGCTGGGAGGGATGAGTACATAAAATCTCTCAGTGTTGCCCAAATGGGAGAAAGTCGGCACCGGTGCCTGCAGGCTCCATTGTTCCCCACTCAGCTGCAGCACACAACGCAGACACGAAGTGACCCTCACAATAGCTCAAGTGAGGCGGGCAGATATTACAATAAGCAGATTATGATTGCATTCATTTTTACAAGCAGGGAAACAATGGCCAAAATGAATCAGCCCATCTGACACAATGAATCAGGCACTGAACTATAGTGAGAAATGAGAAGTTCCTGGCTTAGGAACTGTGCTCAAGTCCATCAGACCAAGGCATCTGTGTCTGCATTGAGTAAATGATTTGCAAACAATTGTTTCAATTTCTGAGCTGCTAAAAAAAGTTTGCCCTAGGATTTCCAGTTATCGACACTAGCTGGCAAATTCCAAGATCAATTTTTTCAGTGTTGATTTTGTTCAGAGTATTGATGTCTAGTTGAATCATCAGCTACGCTAATGGAAAGCCATACAGCCTCACTGTTACCCATCAATAAAGCATTCCCTCCCTTTCTCACAGTTGCCAATTCAATTTCCCCACCCTGCAAAAGACAATTCCCTAAATAAGCAGGGAGTACAGATGCAGCTGGAGGCTAGGATGTGCATTCAAGACTGTTCCAGGGTTTTTCTTTGTGTGGTGAATGTCTTCATTATTAGGTGCTGAAAATACACAGATTCTAGGCTGCTTTTCAAAATTTCATCTCTCCTCAAACCAACAGGACAAAAACCCCCATGACAACCTTCCTGTAATAGACTTGTTGTTGCTCAGCCCATTATCTCCTTGTAACACTGTGTTAAGTCCTGCCAGAGAAGAATAAGGAGGATGTTGAAACTTTTTTTGTTTTGTTTTGAGAGCCTGTGCTCAAAAGTGATCATGACTTCAGGAAAAAACCACCCTCAGCTCGAACCTCAAATCTCCCAGTAGCTCTGGATTTGGTGTGAGGGTGCACCACTGCTCTACCAACATGAATCCTGGGACGTGCAGAAAGTCCCCTTCAGACACTCAAACCACTCTTTCTCAGGATGAAAGAGAGCCTCAGTTCTGCTACTTTAGTGAAACACTTCTCAGACCTACCATCATCTCTGAGGAAGTTTCGCTCATTCTTTGGTTCACTGCAGGCATTTCCCCATGGGTTATTATCACTAAACAGCAGCATTGAGAAAAATTAAAGTGAAATATCTTTGGGGAACTAGATACAAGGGTAATACCACTACAACCTCCTTTCAAGACCACTCTTATCCTGTTCTCTGGCAAAGAGAAACAGAGTGGAAACCAAAGAAGGAGCAGAAGAAAATAAAATTTGTTACAAAAGCTTCTGGTGGATGTTGACTTGTTTGAAAGCAGCTCATTTGCAATGACCCTAGACCATACTTCTACTAAATAGGCTTTGCTAAGTGCACCGCAATAGC
Organism: Anser brachyrhynchus; assembly: GCF_964034855.1. Classification (NCBI taxonomy): domain Eukaryota; kingdom Metazoa; phylum Chordata; class Aves; order Anseriformes; family Anatidae; genus Anser; species Anser brachyrhynchus. Next base: position 110,932,157 of record NC_137694.1, read on the forward strand.
AAAGACCATGTCAAATCCTAAAAGAGGTGACCAAGTCTTACAGCAGTAAAAAAAAACATGTTATTTTGTCACTGTAAGTTTGTCTACTTTTTATTGGTGTATAACACTGTTTATAATGTTGGACTCTTTCATACTTAACCCAGCCCTATGGCATAGCTACAATGAGAGGAAGTTTAATGCAAATCATCTTTATTTGCTACTCTGGAACATAAACAACTCATTAATTATCTTTCAAATCATGATTTAGTTCATAGTTAATTATTTAAAATTTCCAAAAGTAGTTATAGCATTTCTTTGCTATGTTTTCTTTTGATGGAGGGTATCTACCAGACAAAAAGCTCTGCTTTCACTATCATGTGCAAGACTCTTGAATTTGCTTTAAAAGCAACTTGAAAATTGGCAGTTACAATTTTGTTAGTTCTATAAATCAATTTAAGGTCTTAAACCAGTTTAAAAAAGAAATGCACTCAAAACACCTCTTCTAAATACAAATTAAGACACCATCAAATTACATGCCATAGTTTCACCCCAAGGCCAAAATTCCCTTTTAAAACCACATCTACGTGACAGAATGCATATTGATTCAGCAAACAGGTTTGGGAACCAATTCAAATAAACTGGTACAAGAGCAGAGTCTTATTGCCTTGTAATCATCATCTTATCAGTCACCATTGAGTCTGAATTGAACATGTGGTTTTCCCAAAATTACAGTTGCTTTTGAGCATGTGCTTTCAAAATGACAAATTAAAAAGTGTCAGAAACTTCCTTATTTTTCTCGATGGCAGAAATTATGTGCCTGAGTCATAGTGATTGCTTCATTTGCATATGCATGCATATTATCTTACACTACCTTTAAGAAAGTTTATATCATGCAAATGTTTTATGTCACAATTAGGATTACTAAGAACAATTACACAATCATTTATAATAAGGCACGTGATAAGATGTAACATGGTTAGATGCAGCTTTCAGTTCTGTACCTACTTCATGGGCTGATTCAATATGTCACAGTTCATAATCTTCAACACAGGCATGTGCCCAAAGGAGTTGCACAGATGTAATGTAGTCAGGTTTTAACTAAATTTGAATGTCTGCATCTTGTCAGCTGTATGAATCAAAACCCCCCAAACTGGTAAGTATGAAAACAAGACCTCCTTAAGGGCTTTGCCTTGGTGAATACTTAAAACAAAATAAAATATTATTTACCTGAATACCTGCATTTATATTAGAGCTCCTATATAAACTGACAATACATAGTTCTAACCAATAGTTATGCAGGTAGCATTGCCACAAACTTAATGCAAATGAACAGATGTATTTCACATTCAGAAAGCAAATCTAATTCTCCATAAGTCACCTCTACTGAGACACACTCTAAATAAGGGTTTATGTAAGCAGCTCCAAAATGTAAAGTGAGAATGTGAGCACAAATAGGGATTTGAGAGGTAACTTTTTTGGTCCAATGTGCAGTCTGTACCTGCAGTGAATGCAAATTCTACAAAGTTAGAAAGGTATGCGAGTCACTTGTATATCCTGTGGGGTACTAACTTATTGCATCAAGTAGGATTTTCTCCTCTGAGGTGAAAGGAAAGAATATGCCAGGAAATATAGTGGACATTTCCTCCAGCCCGTGCTCAAGTTAGAGGAAATTTCAAGCGCATGCTTAAATTTAATCACACTGAAGTCTGCACATAACCAGAAAGAGCTAAGCTCCACTGAATTCCTAGCATTTAATTACTCTAAGGTGCCTTGCTGAATCAAGTATCATAAGATTATAATGCAACATACTACTAGATGTCATAATTATGACATTATCAAGTTGCAAAACACAATTATGTGGTGTTCAGTGTTGAACTAATGCATTTAAATAGTACAAGTCAAATATAATTTAGAGAGCAACGCTGCCGAGAACTTTATGGAAAGTGACCTGCCTATACCTTGAAGGTGTGAGCGGCTTTTTTACCTGTATGCTTTGAAGACGATGATAGAAGAAAAATGTGCTAGATCAGTCCTGCGAAGTACTGTAAATGAACCCAACCTACAATGTTCAGATCTATATTGACAAAGAAATGCGATCACCCCATCATATTTAATCTTTTTCTGTTCTGCTGGGTAGGCTAGCCTGAGAAATTACACCACAGGTCTTCTTATCTGGAAACTTTTATAGTGCAACACATCTCTATTAGGGTGAAACTGAGACTGAAAGAGCAAGAAACATGGAAAACAGTATTTCATAGTTCTTACCTTCTGTCCTTTAGAGACACTAAGGCAAAAGTAACAGGCAGCAGTATTTTTCAGACTTCAAAAATGTCTTAAGTGTATGAAAATCTTTCAGTAAGTTAAAAAGCCTTTTCAAGTTCTCAGAAAAGAAACATTTTAAAGTATCATGAAACAGCAGGCTTAAGAAATTTTTCCTAGAAACAAGTTAAAAAAAGAACCATTCCATAGCCTTTAAAAACACCCCATTGTCTAAGAACTGAACTTTAAAGGAAATACACCTCTGAACTTGAGAATGACTAGTATTTAGAACCATATTGAAAAGAATGTCTGTAACATAAAAATAATGCTTCTAAGATATATATATATAAATCACAACTTAATCACTTTCATTTTTTCAATTTTTTGCTGCTTGTGCTCTTTCAGCATATATGGACTTCAATGCTTCCCAAATCACATAAGGAAAGCAACCTAAATAAGTCTCCTCCTGTAAACAGGTACATGTAATAATGTTCCAGTTAGATTTGATTTGCAGACTGTATTTGACTTAAATCATTAAAAAAAAAAATGTTTAACTTAGATACAGATTAATTGTCCTGTGGGCAGATCACATTATAACAAATTTTCTGGTAGTAAGCAGCGTTCAAAGCATGAGAAAGCTTGGAAAATCCAATTCAGCAAAACACTTACAAGCTTGCTTTATTACCTTGTAATGATTAATTTCTATAAGAACTAGTTTTTTCATTAGAGAAGGACCTCAATGCAAATTTAGTTTTGTACGTGGCTGTGTGATTTCAGGGAGGTTTGAGGAGAGTTTCATAAGGTACATGAGAATTTTCACGCCACTACCGCAAGGAAGTACCAGAATCATCCATCTTCCATTTTTTTCCAGAGCCTGCCATAAACCTCTTGAAATTTTGCCTTCTTCTGTAAGAAGGCCGGTATGGCATTCTTTACCTTCAGTGAAAGAATACTGTAATTACTATAAACCATTCGCTACATAACAGCGAAATAAATTAACTATTAGCTGAAATTAAATATTGATATACGGCTAGAGGTAGCTACATATTTCTAATTTTTTTAAATATTTAATAGCCATTCATCTAACTCATGACTGCATTTCCCCTTTAGTTAAAAGCAGAGTATTAAAGTTTGTGGGATAGAATAACAACAGAAGCTTGCATTATCTCTGAAAAAAAAAGTACTTAAATAGAAATGAAAGACAATGTTCCTCCCTTTCATGACTTCAAGCCTTTTTGTCCAGTTCTTTTGTCTCCTTCCCTCCTGCTCACATCCTCCTCATTAAACTTGGTTAAATTAATAATCTTGTCTAAGAAATATAATTCACCATTCACAGCCTCAAAAGCTCAGGATTAAAAATGCAGAAAACCCCTACTTCAATATCACAGCACTCCTTTCCATAATAAATTTGAATAGAACATATTTTTTTGTAAACAGAGCCCAATGTTTTAAACACAGAGTTCTAGTATGTGAAACGTTTCTCTCTGGGTAAGATGATGGAAACCTAACATCAATTTAGACAAAACAGTACTAAAAAATACCTGGGGAAAAAAGTGAATTGACACTCTGTCCCATGATCACGAACATATATTGCATATCGTCATTCTGATCCACATACGGCACTCTGTTAAAAACTCCCAGTTAAATTTGACTCCATAATTGGGTCAAATTCGAAATGAATTGCTTCAAAATAGGCAGATGAGTCAGCATTCAATACTCCACCCAAGTACACGTAATTACTTAAGTTAAAAGGCTTATAAGTGAAACTGCCCTAAAAAAGCAATTATATGAAAAACAGTTAAAGAATTTTATTGTCATATTTTCATATAAAAATAATTTACTTGATTTATTTGTAAGGTATTTAATTATATCAGCCTTATTTGCTGATAAAGATGATGAGATTATTTGCCACCCTTATAACACATAGTAAAACTCAAAACTAGGGTACAACCTAAAACTCTTTCTAACACCTGGAAGAAGTCAGTTACCCATTATTTTCTGTAAATACTTCTACACGTCAGAGTACAAATCCCACATAATTTTTTGATCTGTACCGAGCTCTTCAGGCATCTTGGAAACCATTAAATAATACATAAAAAATATAAATCCTGATATTTTCAAGCTTTTAACAAGCTTTTAATTTGTTGTACCTGATTCCCTTGGTCATAAGAGAGCATCGTAGATTTGACTCACTTGTAGTAATCTAAATCAGAATTCACCTAAGCTGAACTGTACAGCATCTGCTTCAGGCAAAATATATTTTGCCTATTTATTAACTCCAGTTTTAGCCCTTGATGGGCTAAATGTAACTTGGGTTGTCTGAGTATTCTAAAGAAACCTGTTCATTAAACAGAGCAAATATATACATTAAGTGGGGTACGGCCTATTCTGACAGCTTTTTACAGCATTTTTCATATCCACAATCCAATAGCAGGAAGCAGAGAAGCGAGAGGACTGTAGCCCCACCTAGCAAGAACTATTGAGGAAAACACATTTTTCAATTAAATTAGGCATATGAGAATCGCACAGCAGGAGAAAGCTGTGCTGATGAAAAATTGCTTCATTTGTAATCCCATGTGCATGGGAACTGAACTGTTAGGAGATTACTGCCACGTTTCCATCAATCCAGACGTTCTGCAAAGTCACATATCCTCAGCAATTCTTTTCTCTCTCTATCCCAGTAATGAGAACTTGCCTGGCAAGAATACATCACATACTCTTGACCATAAGAAGTACCTGTGAATTGTCACTGAGCACAACTAAAGAGGAAGTCATGCTCAAACAGAGCAAAACTGAGCACATCATTGCCATTAGAGGCATATTTAAGCCCTGCCCCTCAAGATGCCTGCCTATGGTTATGCATTTCAGACTTCAGTGTTGAAATTCCTCTGGATAACAATTCCCAAGACTTACTTTGCAACAGCAACTGACCCCTTAGCAGTATAAACAGAATGTCAAATACATACAGTTTTTGCAGACAGTGTAACTGGTTCTCGGTGGATACCTGCAATCTGCTAGCACTTAAGAATTAAGATGATTAATTCACTTCTTCTACAACCTAACACTGCTTATTAGGATTCTGATCTTAGGCGGAATTAACATAGAATGACACAACTGTTTTTCTAAACCAAGTAATTAGGAAAAGAAAATCTGTTATGCAACAGCATGAAGCTCTTGTTGGAGTGACTGTGCTCCTTCAATTTTGGGCTGCTTCAGCACTCATGGACACGAACATCAGTAACTATTTAAGATGACAGGAAGAGGAGTTTGGCTGAGCTGATTTGGTCTCCATTAATTGACAAAGGTTGGGACAGATGAGTGAAGCAGACCTTTCATCACTCCAAAACCTTTTTGGATCAATCGTGGACCCTCTACATTATGCATTTCGAATATAACTTTTGCCTTTTATAGTCACACATATCCATGAATTAAATTGCCCATATATTTTAGCCAATAAATCAAGAATCTGTTTCAATAACTAAGCATACTGACGTTTCCATGAGTGGGCAGAGTTTCAGCAAGCTAGTGCCTCTCCAGCCGAATGGAAGCTATACATTCGCAAAGTCAGGTTCTTCCGAGCTAACCTTCTCTCAGATCATATTTGCAAGCTGGACAACTTCAAGATTTTTTCAGACTTGTTACCCATCTAATGAATGAATGACATTGTAAATTTTGCACATGATGACCTAATTTATTAATTCCTTGAAGTATAATGGCAGAAGCAATTATAAAAATATTAAATTAAAAAAAATATTTCAGGCTAGGGTAACAGAAAGGATGCAGAATAGAGACTTCAAGAAAGATCTACCAATACAGGAGAAAGTGCTGTAGCCTTTGGATCCTGAAGAAAATCAAAACAACTTCCCCTGCTAAAGGATGAATTATTTAGAATGGAAAGATTTAATTATCCAGTGGAATAGCAGGCACCCTGTGGTGCCACTCCCACAACATTTAAAAATTACTTTGGTCATAAGCTGCAAGTCAGTAATTATTATCAGAAGTTCCTCTTTTCCAATTCTAACACCTGGATCACTAGGCCAACTTTCTGAAATGTGCATCTGAAATGGAACAGTGTTTTTCAAACACGGAAAAATATTCTCTTAATAAACTTTTGTGAGACCTTCCTATTCCCATCAATTTTCTGAAAAGCAGATTAAAAATAAGATATCCTATATCTTTCCCTGATGACAAAACCACCCCAATCCAAAGCCTTGTGAAGCCATTAATCTCTTTCACTGTATCTGCAGACCTGGAGAAAGCTGGTTCCTTTACTGCCTGTAGTCATTTTCACAATATTTGTGAGATTAAAAGAAGGCTTGTGCACACAAAATCAGGATTCATATCTTTCCCAAAGAACATTAGTGCTCATGACCAGATACAATAGACCATTTAGCTACAAAAGATGGGGAGGATATAGTATGCTACTAATGAAAGCATTTGAGAACATCAATGTCAGTGAAGTGCATTTATATCTATTTTAATCATCTTATATTCTCTGCCTAATTTTCTATGACAGTTAAATAAGCTGGACAGAAAATAAGAGATGCTTAGAAGAGGAAAATGTTGGATCTGTTTCCTGGATTTTTTTCCTTTTCTCCGAAGCTGCAGCAAAAGACATATTTTACTAGCTGATAGAGCTGAGTCTCCAACCTGGAGTAGTAACCGAGGCTCATCAGATCTTCCAAGCTGCTGAACAGTGTGCAGAACTTACAAAGTCTCAGCATGATACAACTGTTGGTGCTGCTGGCAACTACCTTGCCTATTAAAATGCAACATAGTAAAGGAAGACATTGGTTGATTCCCCTCATAAACAGAATGCATCACCTTGCTCCAACAAACAGCTCAATGGTATCTTATCGTCATATTTAAATCATTAGAAAAATACTTTAGACAGCGAACAAGGTGGCAAAACCGGCTTAGTAAATACCATGAGCTTATGATGTTCCAGAAAACAAGCTAGCCAAATTCATCGCTAAAACCAATGTCCTTGGGTGGAAGAGGTCTTAACTGCTTATCAAGTAGTCCAGCTGGTCCATATCATGTCAGTATTTAAGCATACAAAAACACCCTAAATGATGTGTAAAGCTTAACCTAGAATTCATTTGCTTTTGTGGAAGAGCTCCATGCTGTCTTTAGTCCATGACCCAGCAATATATTTTTTTTGCTAGAGTTCTAACAAATCATCTATTCAATGGAATGCTACAGGGCTTCAAGGAAGATTAAAAGTAAATAATCACTGCACAGAAAATTCAAATTTTTCATTGGAAAGCTACAGCTACCAGATATGCACAGACATGTCAAATCAACTACAGGGAGAGTACAATTACAGCACAGGCATAGTAAGTGCTGGAAGTCACTCCAGGGTACCTGTGCAAAACCACATTCTTTGAAGGCTGCATTCAACTGCTTGTTCCAGTCACATTATCCCCTTGGTCAAAGGCAGCAGAGCAGAACTGGAGGAACAGAAAGCCAATATGATACAGCCCAGATGCACTAAAAGAGTAATCTGAAAACTAGGTGGGATTTACAGTACCATTAGGTTAAGACCTGCACATAATTGTGCTACTTCCAGAAGATCTGTTTTGATTTTACTGAGAAATTTCTCTATGGTGTAGGAATGCCCATCCAATCTGAATAGAAGAATTGCTTCCAGGGAAAAACATGCCAGTTTTAAGGAGATGAGTGTGGAACCATAACACAATTTGGCAAAGATGACATTTCCTTGCATCCAAAATCAGAGACACTCCTTCTTAAGAACTAGCCAAGTGCCTAGGGCAATTTAGAAACTACAATTCCAGATGACAAATGTGACCTCCAGAATGGCAGAAAGTATAAAACTTAACAGGAATTGTCCAACATTCCTCAATTACAGATTTTATAACTACTGCAGCTGCATATTGGATTTGTGGATGTTTATTTTTTCCTGGGTAAAAAGTTCAACTCCATTTGACTCCTTTGAGAAGACAAGAAGAAATACTAACTGGAAAGTATGGATAATTAAAACCAGAAAGGAATTGCTTCAGAAAAACAATTCTACCTCTCTAGATTCCCAGTCCTCAGAATGCTGCTCTGCCTCTTCATCTAATTGTAGACAGTGACTCTATTTAACAACCAAGTTGACCTCTTCAGTGCCTATCCCAAGAAAACTCAGAAACCATGCTTACTGTAGCAAGTATTGAAGTGGAACAAGCCAGTAAATAAAGATGACTGAGACAATCCTTACCAAATGTCAGCTAAAATACTACTGCAGACAGACCTGGAAGGTTTAAATTGACTGAATTAAGGTTTGTCAACTGGTACAAAACCCCAACTGTCCTTAGGATGAGCACCAGTGATGACAATTCATCCTTTATGCTGATTCACTAAACTTGGCCTGTTCCAGTACGGAAAAATCCTAGAGTGCTTATTCATTTACCACCCATGTTTCAGCATCGCTGTTTTCCTTCAACAACAAAAAAGTAAGACTTTGTAACCATCCCGATACGTGACATGAATTGCACTAAACAACTATTCCCAGTACTTCCATTTTTAGATTTATAGGAAGACTAAAACTACTTCCCAACTTTTAACTGTCTCCATGACAAACGGGCAATTTCAAGAACCCCCTTAATATGTATGTTCTAGTGTTAATGCAACAAAATTGCATCATAAGGTAATTAGTCTTTTGCCTTGATTTATGAACTATACCATTCCAATACCACAGGTAACCTTACAACATCATTTTAAAACCTACTGGCAGATTTAACACATGTAAACTTCCCTTTATTATTCTGTTACCTCAACATGGCAACCCTACTTCAAATAAAGGTGCAGAAATCCTAAGCATCACTTCAATAATTCTGAATATCATTTTTGAAGATGGACTTCTCGCCCTTCAGTTATATCTTAAGGCGGGAATTGTACAGAAGAGTTACAGAAAAATGAGAGACACCAAGAAGTCCCAATGCAGACTGAAAGACATTAGTGATTACATATTCAAATCACAACATTTAAGGAGTGGGCGGGGGATGAGGGCAAAAATCACAAAAGAAATGGCACTAATCAGAACAGATACAGAATTTGCTTTTGTGAAGCTCTCAAGAGCGTGTTTTGATTCTGCAATATAAATCACCAAATCACAGTGGCTATCATTTTGGACTGTAAACCCACAGCAAATAGCTAATACTATCAAAACTTCTAAAGAAGTGTACCACAGAATGAACAGAGAACAGTATCCTAATTCAACTCATGGCAAGAAACGCAGTGAGACTCTGGACTGACTGCAGGTCAAAATCAGCAGCTAGAAACAGGTAATCAACAATTAGTTTGAGAAATGCAGAAAGACCGTATGTAGCTCAGGTATCGATAACTCTGCCCACCACAGGTATTCCAGACTACGTGCAAAGATGAAGACTGACAGGTATAGGGACCTAATGGTTCAAGAGAAAGGGTTAAAAGAAAGCTAGTCTTCAGACATCTTCAGTCTGTAGCTCATCCTATATTTACAGCTGTCAAGCTTTTTCCAAAAATACTTTAAAAAATCTTCACAGAAAGCTGTGAACGAAATGTCAAGAGGCAATATTCTCTTGGTCAAATTTTGTTACGCTAAGGTGGTGCATACAAATACTTCAAACGGCACATGAGCCACAGCACTCTATGCATTTGAATTCAGTCAATGATCTGGAGTCTGCTTGTGTTTGTCCGCTCCTCCTGCTATATAACACGAGCATACTGCAGAAGAACACGATAGGTGCAGTGGAACAGAATAATGAAATAACAATAGCTCGATTTTATTTGTCAAGGGACAAATGAAATCATATTCTCTTACTTATTACTTGCTTACAACTGAATCGTTCAGGGTTAGTTATGATACTGCTGAGTAGGCGGTGCTGAGTATTTCATTGGTGGTAGGCTAGAAAACATGGATTTGAGGACATCAGCTTGGAAACAGCGCAGCAAAGACAGAATTAAAAATTCAGCTCATTGCCTATCCATTTGACTAATACACAAAGCTCTGATGTAGCTTCTCGTTCAGAAGCTGTTCCTGCTGTGCCACTCCCAGCAATAAATTGCCTTTTACATACATGGATAAGCAGCCTAATCAAATAAGGATTTAAAGCAGGATGTGCTAAAAGGAACTGCTGATTTCTCCTAAAGTCTGCCATTGTTCTTTCTGAGGTTTTATGCATATTAAGAGTACAGGAGATTTATCAGAGGGAAAAGGTGAGTACAAATACCAAGGTAGCCAAATAATCTGCTCACCTGCAGTGTGCAAATATCTCTTCTCAGATTTTTTAGGCCACTGTCTTATTGATGGGGCATACTCCTCTTCTCTGTGAGGAATACCACTTAACACCAAGGACTACATCATTTGCAGAGGGTGACCTGGTGTGTAGCATATTTGCATTACTGTCCTTTGAGAAATCATTTGCAGCCAGAATGCCAAATGGTCTCCTACACAAGCCACCTGCATATGTTTCCTAGTCTCCATCATAAAAGTCATGGTCAGACAGACCCCTCCAGGCAACTATTACACAGATCCTTTACTCCCCTCACCCAACATGTAAGCAAGAGAGGCAGCAGCATTCTTCCTTACACGTCTTGAATTTTCTGAGACAAAACGTGCCAGTCATCCTAATGTGGCATTTGCACATTACACATTTGTCAAATGCTTAGCAGCAAAAAAAAGCCTTACTTCATGTAAGAGCTGCTTTCTACTCTTCAGAGTACTGTGGGTCTTCCTACATATATCTATACACTCAAGCCATTTTCTGTTTAAGCCAACAGACACCAACAGGTGACAATTTGCAAATAAGGGCTACGAATGTCTGAAGTTTTACTTTAACTTCCTGCCACGGTCTCTGCTGGAGTTCTACAAACAATTCCAAAAACTTTTAAAAAGGGCTGCTTTTAGTTTAGAAACTGGATTTGGTATTTCAGATTCTTCACCTTAAAACTATGACCGTAAATCTGCTTTTTAGTTCAGAAGCTTCAAAAATATTCCATATCTAAAAGGAATTCCAAACGTCCAACCACTGGACTGCAATTCATCTAGTCATGAAGCATTAATTAACAAAACCCTGCAGCTTGCTGAAGCAGAAAATATTCTCCATGCAGTTGGCATACCCCAGGAACAACTCTACTTTCTGCTTCATACAATTCAACTTCATTGCACAGGATAAAAATCTCAAAAACAATAGACACATTAGAAGTGGGCATCTCATCTTCACAAACATTTCCAATGAAAGAACATTACTACTTCCCAGGGATGAACCTTCGATAGTTGACTGTCAGGCAGATATGAGGAAAATTCTAATTTAATATTTAGTTTAGTTTCTATTAGTATATATATATAACATACACATATATATACATATAAGGACCTGAGATTCAAACTTGTCAACAGCTGGTCATGGAGAAACTGTGAAAACGGGGCATAGTATTTCTAGCAATGAGAAAATCTAGTCAAAAGCAGTGCCTTACTTGATATTAGAGGAATTAAACACAAACCATAAATTCACAGGAAACTATATCTTGTTGTCCTGCTGCTCATAGAATCACTTGTTCCACTTGTTTAATCTAGCGAAAAACTACCTTTGTCAGAGCAGTGTCTTCTAAAGGAATGATTATTCAATTCCTCAAGGTGAAAACTGTTCGTGAAGAACTCTGTAGTAAAGTGTGGAACTAGAAACCAGAAGCATAATGAACAAAGAAACTCAACTAGAAAATAAGCCATTTTAGCTAGAAGATAAGCTCTCACAGCAGCCTGAGAAAACTACTTTCATCTACTTTATATGTGATTTATCAGTCAGACATTGTGTGTCTGAGTTAGTTTTACCCAAGTATTTTCCAACTTTTTTGTTGACTTGGACTTTCTAAGTTAATAGTTCCAAAGAAGGTATTTAATGAAACATTTGTCTTTTTAATGATAGCTGTGGTATCTCTTCGGAATGTTACAAAGTGAAATTTAGTATTTTACTTCTTCACAGATTCTACAGCTGTCATAGATCTCCTTTTCCATGGATTTAGGAAGAGTACCGAGGCTAAGAAATTCAGTAATTTCAGAACGGATTTGAAACATGCTCAAAGCTGAAACAGTGCTCAAAGCTAGAAGGACACTGTCTTCTTTATCAGAAGGGAATGACCCCTCTGAATTTTCATTGGAAGTAAGATGTAAAATCAAGCATACAGTCACCATTACCAGCAAGGAGAATGTTGATACTGGAAGAGTATCAACAGAGAAGAGGCAGCTGTCTTCTCATTACTGTAAATTTTTACCTAATATAGCCCAGATCTGATAGTGTTTTCTTTAATTTTTGCTGCCTGGTATCTCCCAATGTAAGAATATATTTTTCATTGCTTCGAATTTTGCAGTGCTTTGAAGAAATTTTACTATACCCAAAACCACAAAAAAAATCAAGGTAGGGAAAAAGTATTTAAGAAACTGATAGACTCTTTCTTTGAGATATCTTAGCTTCTCTCATCTTATTAGGACATAACATCCTACTAATTTTAGCCTGCTTCTTTCTCCTAAAAATTAGTATTACATTTGAGATTAGGAGTCAGATTTTTGTAAACCACTCAGCAGTTAATAGACTTCTGTTCCCATGTCACTTCAAAGCCTCTGAAATTCCCATTCCCTTTCAGTATTTTGGAGAGAAAAGAAAATTTAGATGCATGTCCTCAACAACAACCATTAACTTTACCGATAATAGAAGAAATTGAAACTTCAAGCAAAAAAACCCAAGGGAACAATAGTGATGGCTAAAAAAAAAAACTGACAACTGAGTATCTCCAAAGCCTTACAGTATCAGAATCTCCTTTCCTACAGAAATGATACACTTTCAAATGACCAATAAGGATTTTATTTGAACAGTTCTCTGACTGCAGATAGAGACTGTCGCTTGTGCCTTATAATTGTGAAGCACAAAAACACACGGTGAAGGAGAATTATTAATTCATCTATTTCTTTGTGTCCTCCTAGCCCCCCTCCCCAGCTCTGTTTTCTGATCTCATCCCCAGCTTTCTAAAGCTACCTCACAAGTACAGGCACATCTGCTTCTTAACCTGTGCTTTGGACACTGGAGAATTCATCGCTACTCTCTGTCCAGTCCCTCACATGTCCTAAACGTATCCTCATCCTTACTACAATGGTACAGCCTTGTTTTATACAGAAATCAATAATTTACCAAATGAATGCATGACTGGTAAAATACTGCCAAGTTGCATTTATTAACCCCTAGTCATTACCTACATTTTTCTTGGATGCTTGTGCCGGAAACTAATTTTTCAGCTGGGGGATTTCCCAAATGACTGCATCAGATAATGTAAATGCTTACCACATCAAATTAAATATCCAAACCCAGGAAGGATTTGCTAAAGCTACTGATTGTAAACAGCTGTTTCTATATAGCATGGAGGCTCCAAATGTAAATTAACATATTTCAGGGAAAATATTAACAACAAAGGTCATATGATGATGTCACTGCATAGATTATACAGGAATTAATGAAGTCCACATATAATGATAACAAAACTGCATTTTAAAGAAATAGGAAGTCTCCTCTGAAAGCAAATTATGAGCAAGATATTCCATTTTGTCCCTCTGATAGTCCAGTCTCTGCTAGCCCACTGTCTTAATTTAACTTTAATTTGCCTTCCAAATGTTCATTATAACTTGATTTATAATTTAAGAACACTGGCAAATTTGTTCTATTAGTCAGCTGGGACACTATATCAATAGAAATAAGATGCTATATTTTAGCTTTTGGTGGTGATTTTTCACCACAGAAATATTTCCCTTTTTCTGTATTAACAGATTGCATACCGACTTCATCCTGGATTTCCTCAGCCACAGCAGGCACATTGTAGAGGAAGGAGAGAGACTGGTTCATGCGTTCATATATCACACGTAGATGTGTCATAACCTAAAGAAATAAAAATATTTTAAGGAAGGGAATACTACTACTAGTAGTCATTATCACAAATTTTATAGGTTATATAGGTTATATCAGGAAGTCAGTTTTCACTTGTACTAGGTATAATACTCAGTATGTTCTATGTAGTGAAATTGTCAAATCAATTGCAAAATTCACCTCTCTTACATAGTGTGCTAGATGCTCCTCCACAGAAACTACCTGAAATGCCATGAGAGTAAAATAATTTAAAGCAAGGATTTACATTTGCAGTGGGGTAGAGCGTGTATACAAACAGCTAATGTGGCAGAAATCCGCAGCCTCATTTACCCTTCAATAACGTGTAAATTTGCCCATACCCATAAGCTTCTGCATGACATGCAAGCCAAGTGAGGCGCAATGATTGCCGGATCATAATGTTGTTGTTTTTTTCTTTATCCTAATATTGCAAAAAAAAACCAGCCACTCCCCGAAGAAAGCTTCAATTTTCTTGTTAAAAGCATTTGAAACATTTTCATCTGAAAACAAAAATATTTCCAACCAGAAGCGTTACTGTGCTGTCTCATGTGATTACAACTCTACTGCCTCAGGTTCCCACACACTGCTATGTGTTGAGTCATGACATCCCATGATACACTTCCCCAGGCTACTTTCCACAAGTATCACCTCTCTTCAGTAGAACGGGAAACTGAGGTGCATCTTGGAAGACTTAGACCACTGACAAGGGCAGTTAGGCCTAAAGAGGAAAATGGGTTGCAGACAGCAATTTCAATGAAACAATGCTATAATTCCTTCAAACTGAAATAAAGTATTCATGCCTTTCAACAAAATATCTTGTTTTCCATTTTCTACTGAAATAAAAACTCCCCAAGAGTTCCTCCAGCCTACATTCACCCAACCTTCTAACCAATTCAAGAAGCAAAGATATTATAGAATACTCACTCCTATGGCAATACACTAATACACTGTACTTCTTGTATCTAAATGTCAGTTTCCATTCTTCACCTGTGCTGCCAACCAGTATGTCGTCTGCAAAATTCCACTTGTTTCTGTTATTAAATAATCCAATGTTTTAGAAGCTAAAAAGTTATGTTAGGTGCAAAAGGAAACGCTTTAACATTTACAATGTGGGAAAGCTGTCTAAGATCACTGCAGAAGATGGTTATAGTGTGCATTTCTAACGCTAGCAATTTCAAGCCAGCACGATCTCAATGTACAAGTCTGGCTGAAATAGATGTTTCAGAAATTTAATATGCAAATCATGTCATTCAAAGAGGTATATGGTTTTGATTTGGCTTTTAGCGATGCCAATCAGTTCAAAAACTGTGGCTGGAACAGAGCTTCCTGTTGCATCCTGCAGAGGGAACAGAGGCAGATTCTGCAGATTACAGCACACACTTTTAACAGCTTATCCGTTGTGCCTACAATTTTAATTGCTGTTTTGAAAGCCAGCTACATCTTCAGTCTTTTTTGCTTTCTCACCTTCCATGATTTACAAAGGCAACATAAAAGCTGTTCCAAAACACAAACGTTGAGGACTGCAGTAACATTCAGCAGTTAAAATGTCATGAACTTCTGTGCACATTTTAAAAAACATGTTAAACTCAAGTGCATTGCAGTAATCATATTTATAGATACTATAAGTACCTCTGCAATGAGTACAGGAAGGTTGGTTGCAGTCAGATGGCTCTACCACTTATGGTTCTGCTGCTTCAGCTGGATGAAGCATAACCATACGTGGTAGCTAAATCTATTACAGACATTTTCCCAGAGGTATTATTTACCAAAGCAATAATAAAAGCTCTGGGTATAGCTGCTTTGGAGGGCTCCTTGGGAAGTGCCCACAACCGACTCACTGTCTCACTGTCTGGGTAGACAGAAAACTTGCTTTTCAGTTCTTCTCAGAAGACAAATTTGACAGAAACTTCACAATGGTTATGAACAACATGACATTGCTAACCCTCAGTGGGGATTACCTGAGATCTGATTTGGGCAGCTTTCTTTGGGTCTACCATGCGGACGTGTTCAAAGTGTTTGAGAGTATGCTGTCTGTCTTTCTGCTCAGCACGCACGTACTTCTTCAGCATGTTGAATACGTGACGAGGCTATGGGGAAGAAACAGGAAAAAAATTGGTTCAGTTTAGGAAAACACATATTTTAGTTCCTTACCTTGGAGGTGTACCCCAGAACACTTGGCCAGCTCATACCTGCAAGAGCCATCTTCTGAAAGCACACCTGACTTCCCCAGGGAACACCCTGTCATTCAACCCACTCAGCACAATGCTCTGCTGAACAGCAGTTGTAGGTGGTGCTCATGGTGATGGGGAGGGCATTCAGATTTCCTCCCTGACCATAAACAAAGTCTGGCTGTTGCTTTTCTTTGTCTGCTGTACTGTTGTCCCAACAAGACAGCAACTGACGTCTCAACATGCTAGTTAACAGACACCCAGCATCTGTTTCCTTTGGGCTCTGCTTCCACTGTCCCCATCAGACTCTGCTTTTCCCCTCGCTCCACTCTAGAAAGCGCCATCACCCAGGCTTCAATTTTTGCAACTGAAAACCACTAGTAGGCAAATCCCTTCTACAAAATGCTGTGGAACGTGAACTCTGTCAGAAGCATTTCAAAGATTGCTCACATTCGCTCTACTATGCTGAATATTCAACTGGGAACAACATCCATCAACTACAGTTAAACCTGAGACAACAAAAAACACTAGAACTTGTTTTGTCAACAGAAAACTGAATGCACACGTCCGGATTCAAACCAGCAGGTAAGTAACCTGCCCAACACCTGCACAGAAGACGATCTGAAAGCACTACCCTATCCAAGCCAAGGAATAATCAACAGACATGACTACAGAACTTACTAAATAAATTCAAGACTGTTCTGTCCTGTCACGACTGCTATACCAGCAGAAGAAAGAGGAAAGGAACAGCTGAGGTATGGAAGGCACACATTCAGAATATGCCACTGACTGAAAAGGTTTAAGAGAAAGAAGAAAGGGCCACCTAGTTGGTTCTGAAAGTACCCAACTTGGGTGCCAGATTTTTTTTAAATCTTAGCCTATGTATATATTGCAGGTGGTTTTAATTAGTAAAAACCATTAAATATATGACTAAAGATATACAATCAAATAGGAACAGAGGAGAGAACCATACCTGAAGGGAACATGAAAAATATACACAGACTGATGGTACAGCAGTGATGGCTATGAAACGTGTATTTCTACATATTCTCCTACTCTGTACAATAATACTGTGCCAAAACAGGAACGTGTTCTCTAGTGTTCAGCTAAGTCATCAGTGTTTATGATGACTCTGGCAAACCAAACCCCCTTGCCAACTCTGCTTGCAATGTTGTGCTTGTGCATCTTCCCTGAAGCTGTTAAACAGTGAAAGGAATGAAGCTGATACAGATGAGAAGGAAGGGTATGGCTATCTTACTGTGCAGGAAATTAAAGACAGAGCAGAAGAGGTGAGTGGCCATGCTGGGCACTGGCAGGGATACTGGGGAACAGGCAGGGAAGTGACAAAATAAGCGTCAGAAGCTCCGTGCACAGTCTTCTGAAGCAGGAAGAACCGTGGGCGAAGTTGGAGCTTTAAGACTTAGATTCACGGCCAAATATAGATCCTGAACTAATTTAACATTTACACAAGGGATGAATACTAAGCTACAGACCTTTAAGATTTAAGAATCTCTTCAGCTTAAGATAGGCAATAGATTTAAAAATGTCCAAAGAAAGTAAAACAAAGGTTATTTGAAGAGGATTTTTTGTGTAGAAATAGAGAGATGTGAAGCCGTTCCCTGCCAAAGGATTAAACTTAGTGGCTCCATGACTGAAAACTCATTCATGAAGAAATAACCCCAAACCACCAAAAGCCAAGCACCCTGCGATAAGGTTGCAAGAAACTGTGGACAGATTCTGGGAAGTAAGCAGCCCTTACAACATTATGGCAACAGCAAAACAAAACGAAATGCCAACTGTAAAGGTTTATAGGAACAAAGGTTGCAAGACCAGTGAGGTTTACAACGACAGCATTTTGAAGATAGAAAACACTGTTCCCTTTCCTGACATTTCAGCTTTCTTTTCCCCAAGACACATCAAGATAGCAGGTTACGGCAGATTAGAGAGAAAAGGATTAAGTTCTATTTCTTCAAGAGATACTCCAATTGAAGTGTCATGTCTAATGCCAGAAGGGTATATTTTTCATTTTCCCTCAGTGTGTCTGCATTCACTGCACTACGCCAATGGAACTTTCACATCAAGAGTCACAAGTAGACTTATTACTAGGATAACAATTTGAAAATACCTGTCAAATACCACTAGCAGTAGTAGTCACTTGGGTAAATTGGTAGCCCACTTTCAGTGCATTTTCTAACATTGAGAAATGCCCCAGACTTCTCTCTATGAAGGAGAAACAGACATGGATGCCTTTAGCGTGTCTGTCCGAGCAATTTTCCTGTGATGGCACCAGAAAACGGTGATTTAAGTATAGGACAATGTAGAAAGAATATTAAATGTATTAAATGCAAGGTATTTCCTTATAGGTGTTTTGGTGTTAAGATTTTAAAACTAGCCAGATGCACATTTTAACCCTGAGGGTCTATCTAGTGATCTCACTCTGCCTAAAAGCTAGTGATGTTACTCTAACAAAATGTGATTTAAAGCTAACAAATCCCTGGAAAGCATTTAGTTACCTCACACAGACTTACAGGGCTATCACGATCAGCTAGGCACCACACCATGCAGAAGTTCCTAGGATGGATGTGGGCAACTATAAAAACAATAGGATTCCCTGAACATCATGAGCTGAGGTACACACATACTCAGGCTGCCCTGAAGTGGTACCCAAACTTGCTTAGGAACCCTGCCTGGCATATATACTTGTCATTTCCAACAACTTCTGTATTGCAATCTTTAGGAAACATGCCCTGCCTTGACCATTAAGGTCATACAGTGGGTATTTTATCAGACAAAAAAACAAAGGTGGTGGCATCCCTTGGACATTTGTCATAAATTAAAATGGCTCTGCTTCCTTGCCCTAAAATAGCTGCCAAATGGCCCAGATGCATTCGATCAAGTCAGACTTCCAACCTTCCCCATAACTTTGAAATGCAACTGCCTCACGATTTGAGGGCCTTTGCTGAAGGCTAACCAACCTGTCAGGGCTGGTGCCAGGCTACCACAGCCCTCTACAGGGCTTTGCATACTTGAGTGTGGTCACCATAAATGCAGGCCAAGTTTTATTGCTGACCATAAATTTAACTGACAAAAGTTCTTTTTCTCCTTCACACCTAGAATTGTAGGCCTACTGCTTGCAAACTTTTAACAAATTTGTGGCCCAGCAAAAACATCTCTCATCCCAAAGTCCCGCCTCCATATTGTATTGCACACACACTGTCTTTTAAATGTCATTATGAAGTGAACTGGTTCTGCTTTAAAATCCCACCCTATTGTGCACTTTTTGCACAGAGACTTGCACTAGAAGTTGCCCCCAAATCTATTGCTCCGGGATTTGCCTCCAATCCTCTTGCACCAAATAGTGATATGAACTCTTCTGACAGTAGAGCAGAGGGGCCACAATAAACAGTCCAGCACAGAGGTGAGGAAAGGCTCCACAGGCTAAGGAGATGCCATCAGACCCTGTGGCTGAAGCTGTTATGTCCATGGCCATCTATTACTTCAACCCTAGGCAGAAGCCCCGAGATTACATTATAAATGAAAGTGTTGCTATTACCAGCTAATTTAAGTTCTTGAGGCCTGAGCTTTGACACTGCCTATGACAAAAGAACAAATGGCTGATGGATGCCAGAGCCAGCTTTGCACCTCTCGCTTTACATAAATAACATACCAAGCACCAAAATTCATTAAAATATTCTGCTTTTAGCATCTGTAATTCTTCTGCATGTGTTGCCACGGAAAACTCAATGTATTCATGTCTGTAGTGATCTTTAAAAAAATATCTTACAGAATAACTAAACCCGAATCAGCCACCAGGGGCTGCCTAAGTGCCTCATGAAATAATTCCATTATTTTCAGTTGTATTTGTTTTGTTGGCTTGTTTTTGTCGGCTTTCCTCTGAAAGAGACCAGGATATTCCCAACATGACTTCCACTATCCCCATATTTTTAGTTACCCTGGCCAACACTACTGGCATCTGCAACTGAGCCAGTAACCAGAATGACCAGTGACTTCCTGAGCAACAGGATCCAGTACTACATTCAGAATGCTATCAGTTAGCAAGGAATGTTGTTCAGTCAGGAATAATATTGGTTACTGAGTACTGGAAAACTCTGGTCTGGCTGGCAAGAAGCTTAAATCCACAGTATCTTGGAACACACTCATAATATTTAACTGAATGTAGAAAAATAATATGAAAACATCTAATAAGCACTCAGAGCAATGCGGAGTGAAGCAGTCTGAAGTCTCCTGTTACATGCAGCTTCTGACTATTTCAAGCACATTTGGACACGCCATTTACTCCTATGAAACTTATTCTAAAGATCCCCTTCTCAAACACCTACTTTTTATCTAACACTAAGCACAGACAGATCATAGTCCTTTTACAAGATATCATGACAGGCTAACAGATGTCTGTGAGTATTTTAGTTGTTAGTCTCAAATCCTGTTTATCCTGGAGAATGTTATCGAAGTATTGCTTTATATTGAGTTTTTGTATGTTGGGACTTGCATGTATTCAACCCACAGTAGACAGATTCAGACTACTTGCATGGAATATGCAGACCATCTAGGCTGACGAAGCACCATTAAAAAGATAACTTCCCTGTAGTGAATATGCCTATTGTTTTATTAAGATGACAATTCATTCTGTGGATATATAGATGCAATCCCGACAACCTATTAAAAGGTTTCCAGCTGTATGAGACAAGTCTAAACAAAGCAGAAACCACTGATGACAACTTGGCTACCTGGTGGTGAGATCCAACCCCAAACCCCACTGACTCTTCAATCCAGCATGGATAAAGGTGCCTTTATTTCAAGTAGCATCTGCTTAGAGATAAGATCACTGACATCCTTTTTCTAACACGGAAACATTAATGTTGCAGTTTATCTCCAAACACACACCAGTGGGATCTGCTGGCCTAGGATTGTTCTGTCCTTACATATGCAAAGTGTTTCCAGCATCAGTCACTGGAGAACATACACTCTGTTTCCACTCCAGCTTTTTAGGCATTACAAAAGGCAAGAACTGTATTCCATAAAATGCTCAAAAGCACTTTTGAGTTCTTCTGGAGGAAATAAATTTACACTTGCAAGCCGTTTGAAGACAATGTTCATACCATAACATGGCTTAGGATGATAGTATTGGTTTATCAAACACAACAGAAGAGCCCTGCAAAAAGGAGCCTGCCAGATGTTCACACAAAATTCTAAATGGAGAATATTTAGTGATTATATTCCATACATATCTGTGCCATCTTAGCAAGGATTTGGCTTGATTTTGTTCTAGCTAGCAGAAAATGTTTCTTACCATTTGTCCATAACACAATTAAAATAACTCACAACCTTTACAATTCTTTATACACTCTCTCTCAGTTCTAAGTTTCAGCTTCATTAGTAATGAATTCCCTTGGAATGGAGACAAGGTAGGTTCACTCATATCTGCAAGTTTAGAGAATGAAAACTTCATACCTTTTCTGTAGATCATTTACAAGAAAATGTAATTCACTGATCTCTTCCTAACCCCCCAAAAGGAACCATATATGAGATCTAAAATTCCATGGGAAATTCTGAGCTGGCTTGTAATTTTGATCAAAATTCCCTCTAAACCAGAAAGGAAAGTTTCACAATGCTGTATTTTACTATTTCATCTCGCCTTTAGAGAAACGTCCATCGCCAGTCCTTTCTGATCACTGCTCTTAAAATGTGTAACAGTTGCTTCTTTTCATTCACTTATTAGGAATACCTCATATACCATATTAGGTATTTCATCTGCTGTGTTATTAACTTATCACAGTATCACAGTATCACAGATTTCTAGGTTGGAAGAGACCTCAAGATCATCGAGTCCAACCTCCGACCTAACACTAAGTACTCCACTAAACCATATCGCTAAGCTCTACATCTAAACGTCTTTTAAAGACCTCCAGGGATGGTGACTCCACCACCTCCCTGGGCAGCCCATTCCAATGCTTAATAACCCTTTCGGTAAAGAAGTACTTCCTAACATCCAACCTAAACCTCCCCGGCACAACTTTAGCCCATTCCCCCTCGTCCTGTCACCAGGCACGTAGGAGAACAGACCAACCCCCACCTCTTTACAGCCTCCTTTAAGGTAACTGTAGAGAGCGATAAGGTCGCCCCTGAGCCTCCTCTTCTCCAGGCTGAACAATCCCAGCTCCCTCAGCCGCTCCTCGTAAGACTTGTTCTCCAGACCCCTCACCAGCTTGGTCGCCCTTCTCTGGACTCGCTCGAGCATGTCCATGTCCTTCCTGTAGCGAGGGGCCCAAAACTGAACACAGTACTCGAGGTGCGGCCTCACCAGAGCCGAGTACAGGGGCACAATCACTTCCCTAGACCTGCTGGCCACCCTGCTTCTTATGCAGGCCAGGATGCTGTTGGCCTTCTTGGCCACCTGGGCACACTGCTGGCTCATATTCAGCCGACTATCAACCAATACTCCCAGGTCCCTCTCGGCCAGGCAGCTTTCCAGCCACTCATCTCCCAGCCTGTACTGCTGCTTGGGGTTGTTGCGCCCCAGGTGCAGGACCCGGCACTTGGCCTTGTTGAACTTCATGCAGTTGACCTCAGCCCATCGCTCCAGCCTATCCAGATCCTCCTGCAGAGCCTTCCTGCCCTCGAGCAGATCGACACACGCACTTAGCTTGGTGTCATCTGCAAACTTACTGAGGGTGCACTGGACGCCCTCATCCAGATCATCGATAAAGATATTAAAGAGGACCGGCCCCAGTACCGAGCCCTGGGGGACACCACTAGTGACCGGCCTCCAACCAGATTTGACTCCATTCACCACAACTCTCTGGGCCCGGCTATCCAGCCAGTTTCTAACCCAGCGAAGCGTACGCCAGTCCAAGCCCCAAGCAGCCAGTTTCTTGAGGAGAATGTTGTGGGGAACTGTGTCAAAAGCCTTACTGAGGTCAAGGTAAACCACCACATCCACAGCCTTTCCCTCATCCACCAAGCGTGTCACTTGGTCATAGAAGGAGATCAGGTTCGTCAAGCAGGACCTGCCTTTCATAAACCCATGCTGACTGGGCCTGATCGCCTGATTGCCCTGCAAGTGCCGCGTGATGACCCTCAAGATAATCTGCTCCATGAGCTTTCCTGGCACTGAGGTCAAACTGACAGGCCTATAGTTCCCCGGGTCTGCCCTGCGGCCCTTCTTATAGATGGGCGTCACATTGGCTAGCCGCCAGTCAACTGGGACCTCTCCCGATAGCCAGGACTGCCGATAAATGATGGTAAGCGGCTCGGCCAGCTCCTCCGCCAGTTCTTTCAGTACCCTCGGGTGCATCCCATCCGGCCCCATCGACTTGCCCACATCCAAGCTCCGTAGCAGGTCGCCAACCATTTCCTCATGGATAGCGAAGGCCACGTCCTGCTCCCCGTCCCCTTCCACCAGCTCAAGGCACTGGGTATCCAGAGAACAACCGGTATTGCCGCTAAAGACTGAGGCAAAGGCGGCATTAAGTACCTCAGCCTTTTCCTCATGGGAAATGACCCCTTTCCTCATGACCCCTTATGGGTCATGTTTGATGCAGTTCATTTTAGGAACATTCAAAAAAGGCTGACTAGGGTGATGCAAGACTTTTCTCCCATGTGAAACTCCCATCCAGCTACCTTTCGTGTTGAGTTAAAGATGTCTTCTCATAATTTCTGGTAGTTTGCAAGAAAATGTGTAGCCACACACATCGCTATAATGGTACTCAAAACTTCCCTTTGCCTACTCTCCCAAGGACTTTTCCTGAGGCAGAATAAAATGAAAAGTATTTGATTCAATCTCGTTACTTGCTTTTTAGGATTTGAACTTACTCGACTTTGACAAATTAAAATAAATTTGGTCTCTGTTCACTCTTTTAAAACTTTGGATTTTAGCTATGACGACTCTGTCAAAGTTTTGCAGAACTTAATACCCATCTGGAATTGCCTCTTCTGTCTTCAGTTAGCTCATATAAAAAAGCCTACTGGCAAGACTAGGTGTATGACTATACCACATGCTCCAGCCCACAGACTAGGGAAAAAACAAGAGAGTCTGGTTTTATTCACTGAAAAGCCTCAGAAGCTACTGGAAAACTGACTTAGGTGACCATGTTTCTCAGTCTGACCTGGTTTAAAAGAAAAGATGAAATCCATGCTGTCTATTTCACAAATCCCACAAAACTGAGCGTATGTGAGAAATTCCACATCTGTAACTTTACAGGTTTAGGGGAGCAGGATACAGGGTGGAGTATTAGAGCTGGAGTGATCTCTCCGAAGGCACAGAAGGATTTTTATCACAAGATCAGCAGTGACGCTTTGGCCTGCCTCCAACTGCATATTTCCACAGCAACCTCGCTGGACTCGGAAAAGGCTCCCAGCTTCCAGAATGCAGAGGCACTGAGTAAGGGCCCCTCTGCAGATCCCTCTTCCACGTCCAAATAGCTGAACTCAACCAGTTTCAGCCCACACTAAGCTCTCCCCGCATGAACAGACACTGCTCTCAAGGCACAAACAGTACCCTGAAGGATTGTAAGGGCAACGAGAAAAAAAAAAACAGCAAATAAATTCAAATGGATTAATGTACATGCTAGGGTTGATCTCAATTACCCTGTTCTGTTCAACAGTAATTTACATCTTGGTAAAATAGTTCTGAAGTAGAAGAAACTGGCTTTAATTATTATATGCTCACTTTACTCGATGCACAATGTAAGGAGGTTAATTAATTACCTTTCAAAGATTTCCTGTATGTTTCCTTGCTCTGAAACCCTTTATTTCACCACTATGAACTGCGTTTCTTTTCTGCATCTCTCCACCACATCTCCCCCCCCCCCCCCGACTTCCCACAGAGAATAGGCCTCTGTTACCAACGAAGATTTAACAGGGCGACATAAATCCAAGTAAATTTGACATGCATGTGAAAAAGGAAATATAAGCAAATTACAGGACCAAGTTGCTTGCAGAGACTGATTCGTTTGAATTCCTCTATTTAACTTGCAAAATGAAGGGGAAAATCTCCAACTGTTTTAAAAACTAGAAGCATATTAGTTCCAACTGCCACTAATCCGCCTTTTCTATAGTAAAACCATCAAGCAGAATGAAACAATACGGTATTTTGATACTGGATACTGAACAGCTGCACCCCATTTTCGAAGGCAACGAAGTATAGCAGCACAGCTAAGCTGCCTCAGGAATCAGGAATGAGGATCAAATTTAAGTTTTTGGGCAGCTTGCATGGTAGTGCTTTTGAGAACACAACAGTAAAAATACTTGGTTTCCCTCATAATTATGTTCTAATAGACCTTGAAGCTACGTAATTTCACTTCTGTATGCTCCCTGGCTACCTTGCTGCTCAGACTGGTATCCTGATGAACTCCTGTGACACTGGCATTGGGCAATGATCTGTATAACATATGAAAAAATCTTGCAGTTAGATTTTTTGGCCCAGTACTGAAGCTGTTCATAAAGGATTCCCAGACATTTTGTAGTTTTAGGCAGAATGGCACTGAAAACACCCATGCCGACTGCAGTACAGATAGAGGACAGCGTGAAGCACACGTAGTTGAGCATATTCCCTGGCACAACAGAAATACCTTACTTTCCTACTTGACAGGAAAATCCCCAAAGCTGCTCTGTGGAGCCACCCTGCGCAGAAGGCCCTGGGGGTGTTGGTTGATGAGAAGCTCAACATGAGCCAGCAATGTGTGCTTAAGGCACAGAAAGCCAGCTGTATCCTGGGCTGCATCAAAAGCCGGGTGGCCAGCAGGGCGAGGGAGGTGATTCTCCCCCTCTGCTCTGCTCTCGTGAGACCCCACCTGGAGCACTGCCTTCAGCTCTGGGGCTCCCAGCACAAGAAGGACACAGAAGTATTACAGTGAGTCCAGAGGAGGGCCCCAAGGACGGATCAAGGGGCTGGAGCACCTCTCCTGTGAAGACAGGCTGAGGGAGTTGGGGTGGTTCAGCCTGGAGGAGAGAAGGCTCCAGGGAGACCTTACAGCGGCCTGCCAGTACCTGAAGGGGCCTGCAGGAAGGCTGGGGAGGGACTCTTTGTTAGGGAGTGTAGTGACAGAACAAGGAATAATGGTTTTAAATAAAAGAGGGTAGAATTGGATTAGATATAAGGAGGAAATTCCTTACCGTGAGGGTGGTGAGGCACTGGCACAGGCTGCCCAGAGAAGCTGTGGATGCCCCATCCCTGGAGGTGTTCAAGGCCAAGCTGGAAGGGGCTTTGAGCAACCTGGTCTGGTGGGAGGTGTCTCTGCACATGGCAGGGGGTTTGTTCATCGTTATAAAAGAACTGATATTGTTGTGGCTCGTTTGGAAGTAATAACAGTTATTTGTAGTAGGAATGGGAAAATAATTGGATTTTATCTACTGAAACTTGGTAATGCTTCAACTTAAATGAGTAGAGAATAAAATACAACCTAAGTACAAGCTTTTGAAGATTAACTCGTAGAGCTTAGTCATTTATGGACATCTAAGGTTGGCAGTCTTAAAGGACTTGATTTTCCACAGTTCTGTGCTTACAGTTTTCTGAGCATCCTTTTTAAGGGTTTCCAAATCGGTCACCATTTTCTAGTCACCCTTTTAAAGTTTTGACTATTTTCGTAGGAGTTAAACAATTGATTTTGTCACTAAACTTTAAAATGTAAGTGCTATGCAGTTGTTTTTTCTTCTCTCCAATCTGAAACGTACCTAAAGTTCATATACATTGCATTAGGTAAGATCGGAATAGAACTTGATGATTCCTGAAGTTTTAAGAGATGCACATTTAGATAAATCTGATTCATTAACACTTTGTTAGCCTAGAAAATGTTGTTATTTTTATTAGCTTTCGCAGGTTTGCACTCTAGTAATAGATCCACACAGAGAAGGCTTTCACAACTAGGAAATTGTTTCATGGCAAACTAGGATCTTGACAATTTGAAGACGTGTAAAGACTTCCAGAAATTGCTTTGGAATGGGTATCAGCGATCCAGGGAAGCAAGCCACTGAAGGTAGGGCATTGTATTTGAAGTCCATAACATAACGCTAGGATGATTTTATCTCCAACCCTCTCCAGAATAGGGGCAGGGGATGAGAGGGGAAGGATGCTCTCCGTGTTCTCGTTAGCAGAACTGAAATTGGATTTCACGAGCTTGAACAAAACGCTGTTCAGGGAGAACAACGGACAAACAGAATTAGATCTGCACAGGCTTGAAAAGAGTTAGTTGTTAAGAGGGGGTGACAGGAATGTCAGTTAAGAAAGGAAATAGAAGAATCTGGAGAATTCTTATATACTTGAACTTGTATTTAGTCCAGTAATGATAATTATGTTGATTAAATCTCAGTTGTATTTATGGAGAAAGTCTTTACTGAACAGTTTATCTTCGATTGCTAATGTTGCGGGGGAGGGAGGTAGAAGGAGAAGATCATTGAGTTTAGGGACTTTTATTTATCTCAGCCTACTTTTAATTTTTTTCCGTAAAATTGTACCTTGTCTGATTGTTAGGATGATGCTAAACTTAATGAGGAGTTTAAAACAAAACAAACAAACAAATAAAAAAAACTCTTTTAAATGAAATCAAATAGAAAAGACTGGAAGGAAAATGAGATCACTTTTCCCCTTTCATCTCCTTAGTTTCGTCTTATTTTCTATTTTCAGAGTACCATATTGAACTCATGTCTAGGTTCGTATAAGAACAAACTTACTGCATGCAGTTTGAGATCTTGACTGGAGTGCAGGCGGTTTGAACGAAATAACCGGTAACATCTGATTCACTCTTGATTACACATGGATTCAAATGTTGCAGCCTAACTAATTGTGCTGTTTTTACCCTGCTGGGCAGCTGAACTCCAGTACAACTGCTCTCTCACTCTCCCTCCTCATAGAAAGGGGGAGAAGAGAGTACGATGGAAAGGATGGAAAAAAGGGAGGGGGAGAGGGGAGATAAGGATAATTTAATTAAAGTGAAAAGGAAGAGGGAGAAAACAAGCAAAAGCCGCATGGAAACAACAGGGGAAGAAGGAAAAACAATTATTCTCTAATTCCCACCAATGAGCGATGCTTGGGCCCATCCTCGGAAACAGGGCCTCAGTACATATAGTGGTGGTTTGGGAGGACAGATGTCTTCATGCAGAGACACCCTCCGCCCTACCCATTCTCCTTCCCCACCTATTACTGCAGACTGTGACACTACATGCTGTGCAATATCCCTTGGGTCGGTTTAGGTCAGCTGCCCTGGTGCTGTCCCCTCCCCACCTCTTGCCCACCCCCTGCCTGCTGGCTCTGGGGAGTTTGGAGGGAGTCTGGATGCTGTGCCAGCCCTGCTCAGAAATTTAAAATAAAAATAAATAAATAAATAAATAAATAAAATAAAATAAAATAAAATAAAATAAAATAAAATAAATAAAATAAAATAAAATAAAATAAATAAAATAAAATAAAATAAAATATTGGTGTGATAGCTACAAGTTGGCTGTTCTAGCTACAAGTGCAGAGCACAACCCTTATATAGGCCCCTGCAGGGAAAGTTAACTCAATCCCAGACAGACCCAGTACACTAATGTGTAGGAAGCATAGAAAAGGTATAAAGGTATAAAGGCAGAAGAGAAAAATGCAAAACAACACAGGAAAACAAGCTGAACCCTAGTTCAATCCGCTCATAGTCCAAACCTGGGAGAAAAAGAAAGAAAAAAAGAAAAATAAAAAGAACACTGGTTTAAAGCAGCAAAGGCAGGAACAAGATACAGCAGCCACACTTCTGTGAGAAATTCCATAGGCATGCAAAGAATATCAGCTCATCCTCTGACAGCCCAGTTTTGCATACTGCAATCCCAAATATGTTAGGGAAAATAAGTAAATAAATAAATAGATCATCAAACCAGCCACACACACAAAATGTACGCATGGAGGAGAAGTGGGTAAATGTGTGTCTGATGCTTTGTGAAAAACCTTTCCCTAATATCCAACCTGAATCTCCCCTGACGTGGCCTTATGCCATTCCCTAAGGTCCTATCGCTGGTCAGCAGAGAGAAGTCTCCCGACAGTGAATTTGTAAGATAACGCAATTGACTCGTAGTCAAACTCAGATTCCTTAACACGTTCTTTAACTCCAGCGTGTGAAGAACAGTCCTGTCAAGGCCTACTGTGGCTTGTAAGCCTGAGCAAGACTTAGGTCAGGCGCAGGAGTAGAGCACACACCCCAAGACGAGCAGAGCAGGACATGCACTTCCCTCGACCGTCTAGCAGCGCTGTGCCTGCTGCACCCCAGCATACAGTTGGCATGCTGGTGACTTATATTCAACTTGCTGCTGACCAGAACCCCCAGATCCCTTTCTGCGGGGCTGCTCTCCAGCCTCTTGTCCTACAGCCTGTACAAAGAGCCAAGGTTGCCCTGTCCCAGGTGCAGGGTCCGACACTTCCTCTTGTTGAACTTCATGTGCTTGGTGATGGCCCGGCCCTCTAACTTGTCCAGACCCCTCAGCAAGGCCTCTCTACCCTCAGCGGAGTCAGCAGCTTCTCCTGATTTAGTGTTGTCTGGAGATTTACTTAGTATGCATTTGAGTCCTGCGTGCAGATCGTTTTTAAAAACATGCAGAGAGGTGGCCCTAGAACAGAGCCCTGCGGAACCCCGCTAGTGACAGGTCACCAGACTGACATAACCCCCTTTGCTACAACCCTTTTGGCACAATCCACCAGCCAGTTGTTCACCCATCATATTATATGATGGGTGACAGACAGCAGAGAGCAGAGCTCAGCAGACAGCAGAGCTCAGCGCCTGCCCCTCCGCTCCCCTCGGGAGGGAGCTGCAGGCCGCCAGGAGGTCTCCCCTCAGCCTGCTCTGCTCTGGGCTGAGCAAACCAAGGGACCTCAGCCGCTCCTCATATGTCTTGCCCTCCAGACCTTTTACCATTTTCATAGTTTCCTTTGGACACTCTCTAATAGCTCTGTGTACTTCTTATTTTGTGGCACCCAAAACTGCACACAGTGCTTCAGGTGAAGCCAGTTCAGTGCAGAGCAGAGCAGGACAATGCTTTCCCTCAACCGGCTAGTGATGCTTTGCCTGATGCACCCCAGGGTACGGGTGGCCCTCCTGGCTGCAGGGTACACTGTTGATACATATTCAACTTGCCACTGACCACAATGCCCAGATCCCTTTCTGCAGGGCTGCTCATCCCCCACTCTGTATGTATAGGCAATGTTGCCCCCACCTAGGGGAAGAATCCATCACTTATTGCTGTTAAATTCCATACAGCACTGATTGCCCGGCACTCTAACTTGTCAAGATCTCCCCACAAGGCCTGTCTATACTCAAGGGAGTTAACATCGCCTCATATTTGGTACAATCTGCAAACTTAGTGTGCATTCCAGTCCCGCATCCAGACACTACGTCCACATCGAACCGTTCCTTTACAAAAAGAAACCCACTTGACCCTGTAGAGAGGGGTGTGATTGAAAAGGCTTGGAGAACATCACTGCTTTTGTTGAGTTGCTTTCTAAATTTCTCAACTGTCGAATCAAAGCATAAGAACCAAATCAAAGAAACAAGGGCTTGTACATCTACCATTTTATGTCATTAGCAAAATCTATATAGGTTTTATTCTGGTTGGACCTGCAGAGCAGCCTCTGGGAGACTGCTGACCTCAAGGAGCATCACCTGGGTACATAGCTACTCCCTTGCAAAAGCAGTGCTGTGCAAATCACAGAGCATTTACAGGAAGTGGCAGCAAACTAGGAAGAGATTGCTACATTCTTTAGTTAACATTGCTTGGGAAACTGATTTCCCTCCCCAGATGGAAAACGCACAGGGACATCAAGGAGGCCAGAAGAGAGCTATCACACAGGGAAGAGGAAGCAAGGTCTAGGGAAGAAGCGATCCCCTTTAAACACGGCTTTATGTGCTTCTTTTGAGTCGAAACACCCGTGGTACAGCACCAGCAGCAAGTGCTGGACAGCAACATCTGGCTGTTCCACTGTGATGTCACTCTGATGACGGGTGGGTGTCATGGTGATGCTCGAGCATCTCCCACCAGAACGCCCAGACAGACCAGCTGGGTCTCGCTCGCTGAGTGGCAGGACGAAGACTAAGCTGGCCACTGAAATGGCTTCAGGCGGAAACTTCAGTGAAAATGAGATAAAAGAAATTAAGAGGGAGCCGCTTCCAGCAGAAACTTCACCTGTTTCTGCTCCAGACAAGCTGGTTGAATCCTCAGAGTCCCCTTCTGCTGAGCCTCTGGGTCAGCACAGAGGAGCAGCTTGTGATGGTGCTGCAGCATCAGTAAAGGAAGAAAAGGATTGGCCAGCTTCCACTGATAACTGTGAGAGCAAACCCTGCAGTTCTTCTGAGGAGAGCGCTGTCAAAGCCAACGTCTTCTCCTTCCTCAGTTTCCCAGAGAAACTGTGGCAACTAGTTGAAAGCAACGACTTTAAGACCATTTGGTGGGGTCACTGTGGAAACTGCATTGTGATTGATGAAGAAATATTTAAAGTGGAAGTGCTGGGAAGGAGCGGGCCTCAGAAAATTTTTGAGACTGGGCGTATGAAAAGTTTCATCCGTCAGCTTAACCTGTACGGATTTACCAAAATGCAACAGGACTTCCAAAGATCTGCCTCACTTCCTGAATTCCTTGCAGAAGAAGATGCGTTTTCTGCTCACAGGAAGGTACATCACTTGCTCCACACACGAACCAACACTCACAATAGTCTAGTGGGAGATATGGGCGTAGGCCTTGGCAATACAGCAGATGAGGATGACAGTAAATGTTCTAAATTTAATGTCTTTCTCAGGCTGGTGTGGAGGTATTTTTCAGGTGGCGTTGATGAGTGGTAGAAATGTGGAGACAATATATTTGGGTTATACTCAAGGAGTTTAAATTCACGGAATGGAAAGATAAATAAATCAGGCTATGATGAGTCTACTCAGTTGAATATATTCGCAAGAAATCTTGCTGTGCCATAGGTGAATTCTTTTTTCAACCGTGGGATGCATATTAGCAGTGTAGCGTTACCTACCTGTTAGTTCTACCCAGAAGCATCTGAAAAGTTATGGTATCTGGGTTTCTTGATCAATTATTTTTTATTATTTTTGGAAAATGTTAGCAACTAACTTTCCTCCTTTGCATTTTTTAGTTACTCCTCTACCACAACCCCAACTTCAAGAGAGATTCTCCCCACCTGCTCGTCAACTGCAAGCGCCGTGTTGCTCTGAAGAGGAAAGCCACGGCTGCCCATGCAACGCAGGCGGCTCTGTATGGAAACTGCCCCAGCAGCAGCCCAGGCATCCAGCATGGGTGGGGAGCAGATGCCGGGGAGGAGAAGGACGGGATGGCAGCAGCTCCAGCAGAGCACACGCAGACAGCAGCCCCCGCAGGGCCCCCACTCCCAAAGCGCCAGGCAAAAGCCACCCTCCAGGCTAGCGGTGCCCATCCAGCCTCAGGCGTGGATGCTCCCTCCCTGCCAGGCCCCGCTGCAGAGGCAGCAGGCAGGGACGAGCAACAGCCTCCAGCCTCCTCCCAGCTGCCACCACGCAGCAGCCCGAGCCCATCTGCCTCTCCTACTCCCACACGGCACTACTTTCTGCCTCTCATGGGAGCCGGCTCGGCACCTACGCACCAAAACGCGCCAGCTCCACGGATTCCCTGGGCCACCATACCTCCCTTCCGTCCATTTGCAATTCTTGGGCCGGCAGCAGCCTCTGCCACGGCCATGCCGAATCCACCCGACTGGCAGCCCTCAGCAGCCCCACACTGCCCAACTTGCACCTGCAGCCCAAACAAGGCAGCTGCAGGCGAGGGGCTGGAACCCTAGTGCAGGACCCTTTGGAGACAGTGGGGAGAGCGGCACCCAGTTACAGGTTCCTAGTTGTCCCTAGTTGTTCCTAGTTGTTCCTAGCTGTTCATAGTTCATAGGCCGATTGTTTTGAAAATAATTGTTTGTATAATAAACCTTTTACAGTTCTCCTGTGTCTTTTTATTATTATTCCTATATACATTTTTATGGTGGAATCTCAGATCGAGTTTGTATTTCATTTCTCAGAAGGAAGGAGAAGCAACTGTTCTCACATCCATGTAATGGTTTTCTCTAACGGTCAAGCTCCAGGTACTTAGCCATAGAGAGTAAAAGACTGGGTAATGTCGGCATGCTGCATGCACCGAGGATGCTCTTCCTAATGATGACTTCTGAGGGCAAGTTGAGAAAGTCTAAATAACAGCATTTTAATTACAGAAGACTCAGAAAGGGAATGTCACCTTCATAGTAGGATGAATGCTCACAAGGGGAACACTCTACATCGCCAGGCAGTAACAACCTGTGCTGTGATTTCTGAGCTAACATTCATGAGGGCGCTGAGAAATCAAGTGCTTTGGAGAGGCATCCCTGAAAAGCAAGAGAACAGAGTTCAGAAATGATGAAACTATATATATTTAAAATATTTATATTTATAGAAATGTTGGACCACTTGCCGGGTAAGGAATTGGCTGGATGGTTGCGCTCAAAGAATTGCAGTCAATGTCCAAGTGGAGAACAGTACTGAGTGGTGTTCCCCAGGGGCCAATATTGGGACCACTGCTTTTTAACATCTTTGTCAGTGCCCTGGACAGTGGGATCAAGTGCACCCGCAGTAAGTCTTCTGATGACACCAAGTTGTGTGGCGTGGCCGACACACTGGAGGGAAGGGATGCCAGCCAGGGGAACCTGGCTCAAGAGGTGGCCGGTGAGAACCTCATGGAGTTCAACAAGGCCAAGTGCAAGGTCCTGCACCTGGGCCAGGGCACTCCCAAGCACAGATATGGGCTGGGTGGAGAATGGGTTGAGGGCAGCCCTGAGGAGAAGGCCCTGGGGGTGTTGGTTGATGAGAAGCTCAACATGAGCCAGCAATGTGTGCTTAAGGCACAGAAAGCCAGCTGTATCCTGGGCTGCATCAAAAGCCGGGTGGCCAGCAGGGCGAGGGAGGTGATTCTCCCCCTCTGCTCTGCTCTCGTGAGACCCCACCTGGAGCACTGCCTTCAGCTCTGGGGCTCCCAGCACAAGAAGGACACAGAAGTATTACAGTGAGTCCAGAGGAGGGCCCCAAGGACGGATCAAGGGGCTGGAGCACCTCTCCTGTGAAGACAGGCTGAGGGAGTTGGGGTGGTTCAGCCTGGAGAAGAGAAGGCTCCAGGGAGACCTTACAGCGGCCTGCCAGTACCTGAAGGGGGCCTGCAGGAAAGCTGGGGAGGGACTCTTTGTCAGGGAGTGTAGTGACAGAACAAGGAATAATGGTTTTAAAATAAAAGAGGGTAGAATTGGATTAGCTATAAGGAGGAAATTCCTTACCGTGAGGGTGGTGAGGCACTGGCACAGGCTGCCCAGAGAAGCTGTGGATGCCCCATCCCTGGAGGTGTTCAAGGCCAGGCTGGAAGGGGCTTTGAGCAACCTGGTCTGGTGGGAGGTGTCCCTGCCCATGGCAGGGGGTTTGTTCATCGTTATAAAAGAACTGATATTGTTGTGGCTCGTTTGGAAGTAATAACAGTTATTTGTAGTAGGAATGGGAAAATTAATTGGATTTTATCTACCGAAACTTGGTAATGCTTCAACTTAAATGAGTAGAGAATAAAATACAACCTAAGTACAAGCTTTTGAAGATTAACTCGTAGAGCTTAGTCATTTATGGACATCTAAGGTTGGCAGTCTTAAAGGACTTGATTTTCCACAGTTCTGTGCTTACAGTTTTCTGAGCATCCTTTTTAAGGGTTTCCAAATCGGTCACCATTTTCTAGTCACCCTTTTAAAGTTTTGACTATTTTCGTAGGAGTTAAACAATTGATTTTGTCACTAAACTTTAAAATGTAAGTGCTATGCAGTTGTTTTTTCTTCTCTCCAATCTGAAACGTACCTAAAGTTCATATACATTGCATTAGGTAAGATCGGAATAGAACTTGATGATTCCTGAAGTTTTAAGAGATGCACATTTAGATAAATCTGATTCATTAACACTTTGTTAGCCTAGAAAATGTTGTTATTTTTATTAGCTTTCGCAGGTTTGCACTCTAGTAATAGATCCACACAGAGAAGGCTTTCACAACTAGGAAATTGTTTCATGGCAAACTAGGATCTTGACAATTTGAAGACGTGTAAAGACTTCCAGAAATTGCTTTGGAATGGGTATCAGCGATCCAGGGAAGCAAGCCACTGAAGGTAGGGCATTGTATTTGAAGTCCATAACATAACGCTAGGATGATTTTATCTCCAACCCTCTCCAGAATAGGGGCAGGGGATGAGAGGGGAAGGATGCTCTCCGTGTTCTCGTTAGCAGAACTGAAATTGGATTTCACGAGCTTGAACAAAACGCTGTTCAGGGAGAACAACGGACAAACAGAATTAGATCTGCACAGGCTTGAAAAGAGTTAGTTGTTAAGAGGGGGTGACAGGAATGTCAGTTAAGAAAGGAAATAGAAGAATCTGGAGAATTCTTATATACTTGAACTTGTATTTAGTCCAGTAATGATAATTATGTTGATTAAATCTCAGTTGTATTTATGGAGAAAGTCTTTACTGAACAGTTTATCTTCGATTGCTAATGTTGCGGGGGAGGGAGGTAGAAGGAGAAGATCACTGAGTTTAGGGACTTTTATTTATCTCAGCCTACTTTTAATTTTTTTCCGTAAAATTGTACCTTGTCTGATTGTTAGGATGATGCTAAACTTAATGAGGAGTTTAAAACAAAACAAACAAACAAATAAAAAAAACTCTTTTAAATGAAATCAAATAGAAAAGACTGGAAGGAAAATGAGATCACTTTTCCCCTTTCATCTCCTTAGTTTCGTCTTATTTTCTATTTTCAGAGTACCATATTGAACTCATGTCTAGGTTCGTATAAGAACAAACTTACTGCATGCAGTTTGAGATCTTGACTGGAGTGCAGGCGGTTTGAACGAAATAACCGGTAACATCTGATTCACTCTTGATTACACATGGATTCAAATGTTGCAGCCTAACTAATTGTGCTGTTTTTACCCTGCTGGGCAGCTGAACTCCAGTACAACTGCTCTCTCACTCTCCCTCCTCATAGAAAGGGGGAGAAGAGAGTACGATGGAAAGGATGGAAAAAAGGGAGGGGGAGAGGGGAGATAAGGATAATTTAATTAAAGTGAAAAGGAAGAGGGAGAAAACAAGCAAAAGCCGCATGGAAACAACAGGGGAAGAAGGAAAAACAATTATTCTCTAATTCCCACCAATGAGCGATGCTTGGGCCCATCCTCGGAAACAGGGCCTCAGTACATATAGTGGTGGTTTGGGAGGACAGATGTCTTCATGCAGAGACACCCTCCGCCCAACCCATTCTCCTTCCCCACCTATTACTGCAGACTGTGACACTACATGCTGTGCAATATCCCTTGGGTCGGTTTAGGTCAGCTGCCCTGATGCTGTCCCCTCCCCACCTCTTGCCCACCCCCTGCCTGCTGGCTCTGGGGAGTTTGGAGGGAGTCTGGATGCTGTGCCAGCCCTGCTCAGAAATTTAAAATAAAAATAAATAAATAAATAAATAAATAAAATAAAATAAAATAAAATAAAATAAAATAAATAAAATAAAATAAAATAAAATAAATAAAATAAAATAAAATAAAATATTGGTGTGATAGCTACAAGTTGGCTGTTCTAGCTACAAGTGCAGAGCACAACCCTTATATAGGCCCCTGCAGGGAAAGTTAACTCAATCCCAGACAGACCCAGTACACTAATGTGTAGGAAGCATAGAAAAGGTATAAAGGTATAAAGGCAGAAGAGAAAAATGCAAAACAACACAGGAAAACAAGCTGAACCCTAGTTCAATCCGCTCATAGTCCAAACCTGGGAGAAAAAGAAAGAAAAAAAGAAAAATAAAAAGAACACTGGTTTAAAGCAGCAAAGGCAGGAACAAGATACAGCAGCCACACTTCTGTGAGAAATTCCATAGGCATGCAAAGAATATCAGCTCATCCTCTGACAGCCCAGTTTTGCATACTGCAATCCCAAATATGTTAGGGAAAATAAGTAAATAAATAAATAGATCATCAAACCAGCCACACACACAAAATGTACGCATGGAGGAGAAGTGGGTAAATGTGTGTCTGATGCTTTGTGAAAAACCTTTCCCTAATATCCAACCTGAATCTCCCCTGACGTGGCCTTATGCCATTCCCTAAGGTCCTATCGCTGGTCAGCAGAGAGAAGAGTCTCCCGACAGTGAATTTGTAAGATAACGCAATTGACTCGTAGTCAAACTCAGATTCCTTAACACGTTCTTTAACTCCAGCGTGTGAAGAACAGTCCTGTCGAGGCCTACTGTGGCTTGTAAGCCTGAGCAAGACTTAGGTCAGGCGCAGGAGTAGAGCACACACCCCAAGACGAGCAGAGCAGGACATGCACTTCCCTCGACCGTCTAGCAGCGCTGTGCCTGCTGCACCCCAGCATACAGTTGGCATGCTGGTGACTTATATTCAACTTGCTGCTGACCAGAACCCCCAGATCCCTTTCTGCGGGGCTGCTCTCCAGCCTCTTGTCCTACAGCCTGTACAAAGAGCCAAGGTTGCCCTGTCCCAGGTGCAGGGTCCGACACTTCCTCTTGTTGAACTTCATGTGCTTGGTGATGGCCCGGCCCTCTAACTTGTCCAGACCCCTCAGCAAGGCCTCTCTACCCTCAGCGGAGTCAGCAGCTTCTCCTGATTTAGTGTTGTCTGGAGATTTACTTAGTATGCATTTGAGTCCTGCGTGCAGATCGTTTTTAAAAACATGCAGAGAGGTGGCCCTAGAACAGAGCCCTGCGGAACCCCGCTAGTGACAGGTCACCAGACTGACATAACCCCCTTTGCTACAACCCTTTTGGCACAATCCACCAGCCAGTTGTTCACCCATCATATTATATGATGGGTGACAGACAGCAGAGAGCAGAGCTCAGCAGACAGCAGAGCTCAGCGCCTGCCCCTCCGCTCCCCTCGGGAGGGAGCTGCAGGCCGCCAGGAGGTCTCCCCTCAGCCTGCTCTGCTCTGGGCTGAGCAAACCAAGGGACCTCAGCCGCTCCTCATATGTCTTGCCCTCCAGACCTTTTACCATTTTCATAGTTTCCTTTGGACACTCTCTAATAGCTCTGTGTACTTCTTATTTTGTGGCACCCAAAACTGCACACAGTGCTTCAGGTGAAGCCAGTTCAGTGCAGAGCAGAGCAGGACAATGCTTTCCCTCAACCGGCTAGTGATGCTTTGCCTGATGCACCCCAGGGCACGGGTGGCCCTCCTGGCTGCAGGGTACACTGTTGATACATATTCAACTTGCCACTGACCACAATGCCCAGATCCCTTTCTGCAGGGCTGCTCATCCCCCACTCTGTATGTATAGGCAATGTTGCCCCCACCTAGGGGAAGAATCCATCACTTATTGCTGTTAAATTCCATACAGCACTGATTGCCCGGCACTCTAACTTGTCAAGATCTCCCCACAAGGCCTGTCTATACTCAAGGGAGTTAACATCGCCTCATATTTGGTACAATCTGCAAACTTAGTGTGCATTCCAGTCCCGCATCCAGACACTACGTCCACATCGAACCGTTCCTTTACAAAAAGAAACCCACTTGACCCTGTAGAGAGGGGTGTGATTGAAAAGGCTTGGAGAACATCACTGCTTTTGTTGAGTTGCTTTCTAAATTTCTCAACTGTCGAATCAAAGCATAAGAACCAAATCAAAGAAACAAGGGCTTGTACATCTACCATTTTATGTCATTAGCAAAATCTATATAGGTTTTATTCTGGTTGGACCTGCAGAGCAGCCTCTGGGAGACTGCTGACCTCAAGGAGCATCACCTGGGTACATAGCTACTCCCTTGCAAAAGCAGTGCTGTGCAAATCACAGAGCATTTACAGGAAGTGGCAGCAAACTAGGAAGAGATTGCTACATTCTTTAGTTAACATTGCTTGGGAAACTGATTTCCCTCCCCAGATGGAAAACGCACAGGGACATCAAGGAGGCCAGAAGAGAGCTATCACACAGGGAAGAGGAAGCAAGGTCTAGGGAAGAAGCGATCCCCTTTAAACACGGCTTTATGTGCTTCTTTTGAGTCGAAACACCCGTGGTACAGCACCAGCAGCAAGTGCTGGACAGCAACATCTGGCTGTTCCACTGTGATGTCACTCTGATGACGGGTGGGTGTCATGGTGATGCTCGAGCATCTCCCACCAGAACGCCCAGACAGACCAGCTGGGTCTCGCTCGCTGAGTGGCAGGACGAAGACTAAGCTGGCCACTGAAATGGCTTCAGGCGGAAACTTCAGTGAAAATGAGATAAAAGAAATTAAGAGGGAGCCGCTTCCAGCAGAAACTTCACCTGTTTCTGCTCCAGACAAGCTGGTTGAATCCTCAGAGTCCCCTTCTGCTGAGCCTCTGGGTCAGCACAGAGGAGCAGCTTGTGATGGTGCTGCAGCATCAGTAAAGGAAGAAAAGGATTGGCCAGCTTCCACTGATAACTGTGAGAGCAAACCCTGCAGTTCTTCTGAGGAGAGCGCTGTCAAAGCCAACGTCTTCTCCTTCCTCAGTTTCCCAGAGAAACTGTGGCAACTAGTTGAAAGCAACGACTTTAAGACCATTTGGTGGGGTCACTGTGGAAACTGCATTGTGATTGATGAAGAAATATTTAAAGTGGAAGTGCTGGGAAGGAGCGGGCCTCAGAAAATTTTTGAGACTGGGCGTATGAAAAGTTTCATCCGTCAGCTTAACCTGTACGGATTTACCAAAATGCAACAGGACTTCCAAAGATCTGCCTCACTTCCTGAATTCCTTGCAGAAGAAGATGCGTTTTCTGCTCACAGGAAGGTACATCACTTGCTCCACACACGAACCAACACTCACAATAGTCTAGTGGGAGATATGGGCGTAGGCCTTGGCAATACAGCAGATGAGGATGACAGTAAATGTTCTAAATTTAATGTCTTTCTCAGGCTGGTGTGGAGGTATTTTTCAGGTGGCGTTGATGAGTGGTAGAAATGTGGAGACAATATATTTGGGTTATACTCAAGGAGTTTAAATTCACGGAATGGAAAGATAAATAAATCAGGCTATGATGAGTCTACTCAGTTGAATATATTCGCAAGAAATCTTGCTGTGCCATAGGTGAATTCTTTTTTCAACCGTGGGATGCATATTAGCAGTGTAGCGTTACCTACCTGTTAGTTCTACCCAGAAGCATCTGAAAAGTTATGGTATCTGGGTTTCTTGATCAATTATTTTTTATTATTTTTGGAAAATGTTAGCAACTAACTTTCCTCCTTTGCATTTTTTAGTTACTCCTCTACCACAACCCCAACTTCAAGAGAGATTCTCCCCACCTGCTCGTCAACTGCAAGCGCCGTGTTGCTCTGAAGAGGAAAGCCACGGCTGCCCATGCAACGCAGGCGGCTCTGTATGGAAACTGCCCCAGCAGCAGCCCAGGCATCCAGCATGGGTGGGGAGCAGATGCCGGGGAGGAGAAGGACGGGATGGCAGCAGCTCCAGCAGAGCACACGCAGACAGCAGCCCCCGCAGGGCCCCCACTCCCAAAGCGCCAGGCAAAAGCCACCCTCCAGGCTAGCGGTGCCCATCCAGCCTCAGGCGTGGATGCTCCCTCCCTGCCAGGCCCCGCTGCAGAGGCAGCAGGCAGGGACGAGCAACAGCCTCCAGCCTCCTCCCAGCTGCCACCACGCAGCAGCCCGAGCCCATCTGCCTCTCCTACTCCCACACGGCACTACTTTCTGCCTCTCATGGGAGCCGGCTCGGCACCTACGCACCAAAACGCGCCAGCTCCACGGATTCCCTGGGCCACCATACCTCCCTTCCGTCCATTTGCAATTCTTGGGCCGGCAGCAGCCTCTGCCACGGCCATGCCGAATCCACCCGACTGGCAGCCCTCAGCAGCCCCACACTGCCCAACTTGCACCTGCAGCCCAAACAAGGCAGCTGCAGGCGAGGGGCTGGAACCCTAGTGCAGGACCCTTTGGAGACAGTGGGGAGAGCGGCACCCAGTTACAGGTTCCTAGTTGTCCCTAGTTGTTCCTAGTTGTTCCTAGCTGTTCATAGTTCATAGGCCGATTGTTTTGAAAATAATTGTTTGTATAATAAACCTTTTACAGTTCTCCTGTGTCTTTTTATTATTATTCCTATATACATTTTTATGGTGGAATCTCAGATCGAGTTTGTATTTCATTTCTCAGAAGGAAGGAGAAGCAACTGTTCTCACATCCATGTAATGGTTTTCTCTAACGGTCAAGCTCCAGGTACTTAGCCATAGAGAGTAAAAGACTGGGTAATGTCGGCATGCTGCATGCACCGAGGATGCTCTTCCTAATGATGACTTCTGAGGGCAAGTTGAGAAAGTCTAAATAACAGCATTTTAATTACAGAAGACTCAGAAAGGGAATGTCACCTTCATAGTAGGATGAATGCTCACAAGGGGAACACTCTACATCGCCAGGCAGTAACAACCTGTGCTGTGATTTCTGAGCTAACATTCATGAGGGCGCTGAGAAATCAAGTGCTTTGGAGAGGCATCCCTGAAAAGCAAGAGAACAGAGTTCAGAAATGATGAAACTATATATATTTAAAATATTTATATTTATAGAAATGTTGGACCACTTGCCGGGTAAGGAATTGGCTGGATGGTTGCGCTCAAAGAATTGCAGTCAATGTCCAAGTGGAGAACAGTACTGAGTGGTGTTCCCCAGGGGCCAATATTGGGACCACTGCTTTTTAACATCTTTGTCAGTGCCCTGGACAGTGGGATCAAGTGCACCCGCAGTAAGTCTTCTGATGACACCAAGTTGTGTGGCGTGGCCGACACACTGGAGGGAAGGGATGCCAGCCAGGGGAACCTGGCTCAAGAGGTGGCCGGTGAGAACCTCATGGAGTTCAACAAGGCCAAGTGCAAGGTCCTGCACCTGGGCCAGGGCACTCCCAAGCACAGATATGGGCTGGGTGGAGAATGGGTTGAGGGCAGCCCTGAGGAGAAGGCCCTGGGGGTGTTGGTTGATGAGAAGCTCAACATGAGCCAGCAATGTGTGCTTAAGGCACAGAAAGCCAGCTGTATCCTGGGCTGCATCAAAAGCCGGGTGGCCAGCAGGGCGAGGGAGGTGATTCTCCCCCTCTGCTCTGCTCTCGTGAGACCCCACCTGGAGCACTGCCTTCAGCTCTGGGGCTCCCAGCACAAGAAGGACACAGAAGTATTACAGTGAGTCCAGAGGAGGGCCCCAAGGACGGATCAAGGGGCTGGAGCACCTCTCCTGTGAAGACAGGCTGAGGGAGTTGGGGTGGTTCAGCCTGGAGAAGAGAAGGCTCCAGGGAGACCTTACAGCGGCCTGCCAGTACCTGAAGGGGGCCTGCAGGAAAGCTGGGGAGGGACTCTTTGTCAGGGAGTGTAGTGACAGAACAAGGAATAATGGTTTTAAAATAAAAGAGGGTAGAATTGGATTAGCTATAAGGAGGAAATTCCTTACCGTGAGGGTGGTGAGGCACTGGCACAGGCTGCCCAGAGAAGCTGTGGATGCCCCATCCCTGGAGGTGTTCAAGGCCAGGCTGGAAGGGGCTTTGAGCAACCTGGTCTGGTGGGAGGTGTCCCTGCCCATGGCAGGGGGTTTGTTCATCGTTATAAAAGAACTGATATTGTTGTGGCTCGTTTGGAAGTAATAACAGTTATTTGTAGTAGGAATGGGAAAATAATTGGATTTTATCTACCGAAACTTGGTAATGCTTCAACTTAAATGAGTAGAGAATAAAATACAACCTAAGTACAAGCTTTTGAAGATTAACTCGTAGAGCTTAGTCATTTATGGACATCTAAGGTTGGCAGTCTTAAAGGACTTGATTTTCCACAGTTCTGTGCTTACAGTTTTCTGAGCATCCTTTTTAAGGGTTTCCAAATCGGTCACCATTTTCTAGTCACCCTTTTAAAGTTTTGACTATTTTCGTAGGAGTTAAACAATTGATTTTGTCACTAAACTTTAAAATGTAAGTGCTATGCAGTTGTTTTTTCTTCTCTCCAATCTGAAACGTACCTAAAGTTCATATACATTGCATTAGGTAAGATCGGAATAGAACTTGATGATTCCTGAAGTTTTA
Organism: Anser brachyrhynchus; assembly: GCF_964034855.1. Classification (NCBI taxonomy): domain Eukaryota; kingdom Metazoa; phylum Chordata; class Aves; order Anseriformes; family Anatidae; genus Anser; species Anser brachyrhynchus. The sequence goes on from NC_137694.1 coordinate 110,975,542, forward strand.
AGAGATGCACATTTAGATAAATCTGATTCATTAACACTTTGTTAGCCTAGAAAATGTTGTTATTTTTATTAGCTTTCGCAGGTTTGCACTCTAGTAATAGATCCACACAGAGAAGGCTTTCACAACTAGGAAATTGTTTCATGGCAAACTAGGATCTTGACAATTTGAAGACGTGTAAAGACTTCCAGAAATTGCTTTGGAATGGGTATCAGCGATCCAGGGAAGCAAGCCACTGAAGGTAGGGCATTGTATTTGAAGTCCATAACATAACGCTAGGATGATTTTATCTCCAACCCTCTCCAGAATAGGGGCAGGGGATGAGAGGGGAAGGATGCTCTCCGTGTTCTCGTTAGCAGAACTGAAATTGGATTTCACGAGCTTGAACAAAACGCTGTTCAGGGAGAACAACGGACAAACAGAATTAGATCTGCACAGGCTTGAAAAGAGTTAGTTGTTAAGAGGGGGTGACAGGAATGTCAGTTAAGAAAGGAAATAGAAGAATCTGGAGAATTCTTATATACTTGAACTTGTATTTAGTCCAGTAATGATAATTATGTTGATTAAATCTCAGTTGTATTTATGGAGAAAGTCTTTACTGAACAGTTTATCTTCGATTGCTAATGTTGCGGGGGAGGGAGGTAGAAGGAGAAGATCACTGAGTTTAGGGACTTTTATTTATCTCAGCCTACTTTTAATTTTTTTCCGTAAAATTGTACCTTGTCTGATTGTTAGGATGATGCTAAACTTAATGAGGAGTTTAAAACAAAACAAACAAACAAATAAAAAAAACTCTTTTAAATGAAATCAAATAGAAAAGACTGGAAGGAAAATGAGATCACTTTTCCCCTTTCATCTCCTTAGTTTCGTCTTATTTTCTATTTTCAGAGTACCATATTGAACTCATGTCTAGGTTCGTATAAGAACAAACTTACTGCATGCAGTTTGAGATCTTGACTGGAGTGCAGGCGGTTTGAACGAAATAACCGGTAACATCTGATTCACTCTTGATTACACATGGATTCAAATGTTGCAGCCTAACTAATTGTGCTGTTTTTACCCTGCTGGGCAGCTGAACTCCAGTACAACTGCTCTCTCACTCTCCCTCCTCATAGAAAGGGGGAGAAGAGAGTACGATGGAAAGGATGGAAAAAAGGGAGGGGGAGAGGGGAGATAAGGATAATTTAATTAAAGTGAAAAGGAAGAGGGAGAAAACAAGCAAAAGCCGCATGGAAACAACAGGGGAAGAAGGAAAAACAATTATTCTCTAATTCCCACCAATGAGCGATGCTTGGGCCCATCCTCGGAAACAGGGCCTCAGTACATATAGTGGTGGTTTGGGAGGACAGATGTCTTCATGCAGAGACACCCTCCGCCCAACCCATTCTCCTTCCCCACCTATTACTGCAGACTGTGACACTACATGCTGTGCAATATCCCTTGGGTCGGTTTAGGTCAGCTGCCCTGATGCTGTCCCCTCCCCACCTCTTGCCCACCCCCTGCCTGCTGGCTCTGGGGAGTTTGGAGGGAGTCTGGATGCTGTGCCAGCCCTGCTCAGAAATTTAAAATAAAAATAAATAAATAAATAAATAAATAAAATAAAATAAAATAAAATAAAATAAAATAAAATAAATAAAATAAAATAAAATAAAATAAATAAAATAAAATAAAATAAAATATTGGTGTGATAGCTACAAGTTGGCTGTTCTAGCTACAAGTGCAGAGCACAACCCTTATATAGGCCCCTGCAGGGAAAGTTAACTCAATCCCAGACAGACCCAGTACACTAATGTGTAGGAAGCATAGAAAAGGTATAAAGGTATAAAGGCAGAAGAGAAAAATGCAAAACAACACAGGAAAACAAGCTGAACCCTAGTTCAATCCGCTCATAGTCCAAACCTGGGAGAAAAAGAAAGAAAAAAAGAAAAATAAAAAGAACACTGGTTTAAAGCAGCAAAGGCAGGAACAAGATACAGCAGCCACACTTCTGTGAGAAATTCCATAGGCATGCAAAGAATATCAGCTCATCCTCTGACAGCCCAGTTTTGCATACTGCAATCCCAAATATGTTAGGGAAAATAAGTAAATAAATAAATAGATCATCAAACCAGCCACACACACAAAATGTACGCATGGAGGAGAAGTGGGTAAATGTGTGTCTGATGCTTTGTGAAAAACCTTTCCCTAATATCCAACCTGAATCTCCCCTGACGTGGCCTTATGCCATTCCCTAAGGTCCTATCGCTGGTCAGCAGAGAGAAGAGTCTCCCGACAGTGAATTTGTAAGATAACGCAATTGACTCGTAGTCAAACTCAGATTCCTTAACACGTTCTTTAACTCCAGCGTGTGAAGAACAGTCCTGTCGAGGCCTACTGTGGCTTGTAAGCCTGAGCAAGACTTAGGTCAGGCGCAGGAGTAGAGCACACACCCCAAGACGAGCAGAGCGGGACATGCACTTCCCTCGACCGTCTAGCAGCGCTGTGCCTGCTGCACCCCAGCATACAGTTGGCATGCTGGTGACTTATATTCAACTTGCTGCTGACCAGAACCCCCAGATCCCTTTCTGCGGGGCTGCTCTCCAGCCTCTTGTCCTACAGCCTGTACAAAGAGCCAAGGTTGCCCTGTCCCAGGTGCAGGGTCCGACACTTCCTCTTGTTGAACTTCATGTGCTTGGTGATGGCCCGGCCCTCTAACTTGTCCAGACCCCTCAGCAAGGCCTCTCTACCCTCAGCGGAGTCAGCAGCTTCTCCTGATTTAGTGTTGTCTGGAGATTTACTTAGTATGCATTTGAGTCCTGCGTGCAGATCGTTTTTAAAAACATGCAGAGAGGTGGCCCTAGAACAGAGCCCTGCGGAACCCCGCTAGTGACAGGTCACCAGACTGACATAACCCCCTTTGCTACAACCCTTTTGGCACAATCCACCAGCCAGTTGTTCACCCATCATATTATATGATGGGTGACAGACAGCAGAGAGCAGAGCTCAGCAGACAGCAGAGCTCAGCGCCTGCCCCTCCGCTCCCCTCGGGAGGGAGCTGCAGGCTGCCAGGAGGTCTCCCCTCAGCCTGCTCTGCTCTGGGCTGAGCAAACCAAGGGACCTCAGCCGCTCCTCATATGTCTTGCCCTCCAGACCTTTTACCATTTTCATAGTTTCCTTTGGACACTCTCTAATAGCTCTGTGTACTTCTTATTTTGTGGCACCCAAAACTGCACACAGTGCTTCAGGTGAAGCCAGTTCAGTGCAGAGCAGAGCAGGACAATGCTTTCCCTCAACCGGCTAGTGATGCTTTGCCTGATGCACCCCAGGGCACGGGTGGCCCTCCTGGCTGCAGGGTACACTGTTGATACATATTCAACTTGCCACTGACCACAATGCCCAGATCCCTTTCTGCAGGGCTGCTCATCCCCCACTCTGTATGTATAGGCAATGTTGCCCCCACCTAGGGGAAGAATCCATCACTTATTGCTGTTAAATTCCATACAGCACTGATTGCCCGGCACTCTAACTTGTCAAGATCTCCCCACAAGGCCTGTCTATACTCAAGGGAGTTAACATCGCCTCATATTTGGTACAATCTGCAAACTTAGTGTGCATTCCAGTCCCGCATCCAGACACTACGTCCACATCGAACCATTCCTTTACAAAAAGAAACCCACTTGACCCTGTAGAGAGGGGTGTGATTGAAAAGGCTTGGAGAACATCACTGCTTTTGTTGAGTTGCTTTCTAAATTTCTCAACTGTCGAATCAAAGCATAAGAACCAAATCAAAGAAACAAGGGCTTGTACATCTACCATTTTATGTCATTAGCAAAATCTATATAGGTTTTATTCTGGTTGGACCTGCAGAGCAGCCTCTGGGAGACTGCTGACCTCAAGGAGCATCACCTGGGTACATAGCTACTCCCTTGCAAAAGCAGTGCTGTGCAAATCACAGAGCATTTACAGGAAGTGGCAGCAAACTAGGAAGAGATTGCTACATTCTTTAGTTAACATTGCTTGGGAAACTGATTTCCCTCCCCAGATGGAAAACGCACAGGGACATCAAGGAGGCCAGAAGAGAGCTATCACACAGGGAAGAGGAAGCAAGGTCTAGGGAAGAAGCGATCCCCTTTAAACACGGCTTTATGTGCTTCTTTTGAGTCGAAACACCCGTGGTACAGCACCAGCAGCAAGTGCTGGACAGCAACATCTGGCTGTTCCACTGTGATGTCACTCTGATGACGGGTGGGTGTCATGGTGATGCTCGAGCATCTCCCACCACAACGCCCAGACAGACCAGCTGGGTCTCGCTCGCTGAGTGGCAGGACGAAGACTAAGCTGGCCACTGAAATGGCTTCAGGCGGAAACTTCAGTGAAAATGAGATAAAAGAAATTAAGAGGGAGCCGCTTCCAGCAGAAACTTCACCTGTTTCTGCTCCAGACAAGCTGGTTGAATCCTCAGAGTCCCCTTCTGCTGAGCCTCTGGGTCAGCACAGAGGAGCAGCTTGTGATGGTGCTGCAGCATCAGTAAAGGAAGAAAAGGATTGGCCAGCTTCCACTGATAACTGTGAGAGCAAACCCTGCAGTTCTTCTGAGGAGAGCGCTGTCAAAGCCAACGTCTTCTCCTTCCTCAGTTTCCCAGAGAAACTGTGGCAACTAGTTGAAAGCAACGACTTTAAGACCATTTGGTGGGGTCACTGTGGAAACTGCATTGTGATTGATGAAGAAATATTTAAAGTGGAAGTGCTGGGAAGGAGCGGGCCTCAGAAAATTTTTGAGACTGGGCGTATGAAAAGTTTCATCCGTCAGCTTAACCTGTACGGATTCACCAAAATGCAACAGGACTTCCAAAGATCTGCCTCACTTCCTGAATTCCTTGCAGAAGAAGATGCGTTTTCTGCTCACAGGAAGGTACATCACTTGCTCCACACACGAACCAACACACAATATTCTAGTGGGAGATATGGGCGTAGGCCTTGGCAATACAGCAGATGAGGATGACAGTAAATGTTCTAAATTTAATGTCTTTCTCAGGCTGGTGTGGAGGTATTTTTCAGGTGGCGTTGATGAGTGGTAGAAATGTGGAGACAATATATTTGGGTTATACTCAAGGAGTTTAAATTCATGGAATGGAAAGATAAATAAATCAGGCTATGATGAGTCTACTCAGTTGAATATATTCGCAAGAAATCTTGCTGTGCCATAGGTGAATTCTTTTTTCAACCGTGGGATGCATATTAGCAGTGTAGCGTTACCTACCTGTTAGTTCTACCCAGAAGCATCTGAAAAGTTACGGTATCTGGGTTTCTTGATCAATTATTTTTTATTATTTTTGGAAAATGTTAGCAACTAACTTTCCTCCTTTGCATTTTTTAGTTACTCCTCTACCACAACCCCAACTTCAAGAGAGATTCTCCCCACCTGCTCGTCAACTGCAAGCGCCGTGTTGCTCTGAAGAGGAAAGCCACGGCTGCCCATGCAACGCAGGCGGCTCTGTATGGAAACTGCCCCAGCAGCAGCCCAGGCATCCAGCATGGGTGGGGAGCAGATGCCGGGGAGGAGAAGGACGGGATGGCAGCAGCTCCAGCAGAGCACACGCAGACAGCAGCCCCCGCAGGGCCCCCACTCCCAAAGCGCCAGGCAAAAGCCACCCTCCAGGCTAGCGGTGCCCATCCAGCCTCAGGCGTGGATGCTCCCTCCCTGCCAGGCCCCGCTGCAGAGGCAGCAGGCAGGGACGAGCAACAGCCTCCAGCCTCCTCCCAGCTGCCACCACGCAGCAGCCCGAGCCCATCTGCCACTCCTACTCCCACACGGCACTACTTTCTGCCTCTCATGGGAGCCGGCTCGGCACCTACGCACCAAAACGCGCCAGCTCCACGGATTCCCTGGGCCACCATACCTCCCTTCCGTCCTTTTGCAATTCTTGGGCCGGCAGCAGCCGCTGCCACGGCCATGCCGAATCCACCCGACTGGCAGCCCTCAGCAGCCCCACACTGCCCAACTTGCACCTGCAGCCCAAACAAGGCAGCTGCAGGCAATGGGCTGGAACCCTAGTGCAGGACCCTTTGGAGACAGTGGGGAGAGCGGCACCCAGTTACAGGTTCCTAGTTGTCCCTAGTTGTTCCTAGTTGTTCATAGCTGTTCATAGTTCATAGGCCGATTGTTTTGAAAATAATTGTTTGTATAATAAACCTTTTACAGTTCTCCTGTGTCTTTTTATTATTATTCCTATATACATTTTTATGGTGGAATCTCAGATCGAGTTTGTATTTCATTTCTCAGAAGGAAGGAGAAGCAACTGTTCTCACATCCATGTAATGGTTTTCTCTAACGGTCAAGCTCCAGGTACTTAGCCATAGAGAGTAAAAGACTGGGTAATGTCGGCATGCTGCATGCACCGAGGATGCTCTTCCTAATAATGACTTCTGAGGGCAAGTTGAGAAAGTCTAAGTAACAGCATTTTAATTACAGAAGACTCAGAAAGGGAATGTCACCTTCATAGTAGGATGAATGCTCACAAGGGGAACACTCTACATCGCCAGGCAGTAACAACCTGTGCTGTGATTTCTGAGCTAACATTCATGAGGGCGCTGAGAAATCAAGTGCTTTGGAGAGGCATCCCTGAAAAGCAAGAGAACAGAGTTCAGAAATGATGAAACTATGTATATTTAAAATATTTATATTTATAGAAATGTTGGACCACTTGCCGGGTAAGGAATTGGCTGGATGGTTGCGCTCAAAGAATTGCAGTCAATGTCCAAGTGGAGAACAGTACTGAGTGGTGTTCCTCAGGGGCCAATATTGGGACCACTGCTTTTTAACATCTTTGTCAGTGCCCTGGACAGTGGGATCAAGTGCACCCGCAGTAAGTCTTCTGATGACACCAAGTTGTGTGGCGTGGTCGACACACTGGAGGGAAGGGATGCCAGCCAGGGGAACCTGGCTCAAGAGGTGGGCCGGTGAGAACCTCATGGAGTTCAACAAGGCCAAGTGCAAGGTCCTGCACCTGGGCCAGGGCACTCCCAAGCACAGATATGGGCTGGGTGGAGAATGGGTTGAGGGCAGCCCTGAGGAGAAGGCCCTGGGGGTGTTGGTTGATGAGAAGCTCAACATGAGCCAGCAATGTGTGCTTAAGGCACAGAAAGCCAGCTGTATCCTGGGCTGCATCAAAAGCAGGGTGGCCAGCAGGGCGAGGGAGGTGATTCTCCCCCTCTGCTCTGCTCTCGTGAGACCCCACCTGGAGCACTGCCTTCAGCTCTGGGGCTCCCAGCACAAGAAGGACACAGAAGTGTTACAGTGAGTCCAGAGGAGGGCCCCAAGGACGGATCAAGGGGCTGGAGCACCTCTCCTGTGAAGACAGGCTGAGGGAGTTGGGGTTGTTCAGCCTGGAGAAGAGATGGCTCTGGGGAGACCTTACAGCGGCCTGCCAGTACCTAAAGGGGGCCTGCAGGAAAGCTGGGGAGGGACTCTTTGTCAGGGAGTGTAGTGATAGAACAAGGAATAATGGTTTTAAACTGAAAGAGGGTAGATTTAGATTAGACATTAGGAAGAAATTCTTTACTCAGAGGGTGGTGAGGCACTGGCACAGGCTGCCCAGAGAAGCTGTGGATGCCCCATCCCTGGAGGTGTCAAGGCCAGGCTGGAAGGGGCTTTGAGCAACCTGGTCTGGTGGGAGGTGTCTCTGCCCATGGCAGGGTGGTTGGAATTAGATGAGCTTTAAGGTCCCTTCCAACACAAACCATTCTGTGACTCTATGATTCAGAATCTAGTAGTAAACATATTCATAGCAAAGCACTTAATTTGAAACATGCAGTGGAAGTGGGTTCTTAAAAGTATTTTTACCTAACTTAGAAAATTTCCCCTTTTTTAAAATTACTTAACAAGTCATCAGTAAAGTTATGACTTACTCTCCCAAAGACCACACAATTGCATCAAATGTCCTTTTAGCTTACTAGGGAACCATTTCTCTGCCAGAGAAAAATATAGCTGGGGTATCAGAGTTAAATTTTCCATTAATTCCGTTTTCTCTTTGGCTAGGCAGCCAGAGTTTGGATTTAGCATATATTGAAATTTCTGGCACCTTAACTTATCCTGCAAAGCGGTTACCAGACTGGACTCATTCATTAGGACATTCAGCTATAATTAATCACTGCTCAGGTTTCACCCTCTGCTTCACAACAAAGCCAGATAAATCCTCCTGCTGAATTAAAGATCATTTTTTTCTTGTGTTTTGGCACACATCTGACTGGCAGTTCAGAAGCACGTCTGAACTGTCAGTAACTACAGAGTATGCAACAAAATAGAGCTGGGGCAAGAACAGTACCTTTAACAAGACTGGCAGAGGGACTCTTAGAAGACTAAGAGCTTCTGTTAACCCTCAATAGTTTCAACTTAATTTTGATTAGCCCCTTTATAGGTAGCACTTTGATATGATGTTACCTTCTTGTTTGCTGCCTGCACATTTCAGGGTGAGCAGTTTTTGAAGTGACAAGAATATAGGATGTATCCTGTCCTAGTCTTTAATAGTGTCTTCAAAACTTATTTCTGATGGAGTTACCTATTAAACAGTGTTCATTGACACTGTCTTTCAGGCCCAATGCTCTCCTATTTAAGAGTTAATATATTATTAATTTAAATGTTCTGGGAGCTGACTACATGCAACCCAAACATAAAATGAAGATTTTTCTGGTCCCAAAGACGGTGTTAACATTTTTGCCCCTTAAAGTTCTGCAACTACAGTTCACTTTATTTTTTTTGCACGAGATGTCATCTGCATTCCACAAACATGAAAAGTCAAGTTCTCTTGCGCTAGGAGTGAAGTTGCACATTTTGAGTGCTCAAAGACCATTCTGCTGTTATATGTGGTCCTCATCTTTACTTTCCACAACCCCAGATACCTGTAGAACCAAGCTGACAGCCTGATCAACGCACTACTTTAAATCAAATAATTTTTCTGGGATACTTTTCAGACAAAGTTACATTTGCACAAGGCTCAACTTTACTGCAAGAGCTGATTGGCAAAAGACAAATGTGAAATTGTATCCGTGGTGAACTAATCAAAGCCACACAGCAAAAGAGCAAACACAGCCTGCAGCCCTTCTGTGCACTCACCACATCTCACTTTCAGTGCCGAGACGCAGACTCCAGTTTCCTAAAGGAAGCTGCATACCAGTCCATAACTTGCAAATGTGTCTGCCAGTGAGACACTGGAGTCCAAGCCTTTCACAACCCTCACAACAGTAGAGGTTATAATACACAGCGTCTCGCAGTCAGACCAAGTAACATCCTCTACCACATTAATACTGACTTGTCTTATTTTCAACAAACTGCTATGTTGCAAAATAAAGATTAACTCTTCATACAGCTACTCAGAAGTTTCCATGTGACAGGCGGAAACACAAGATTATTCTTTTACTTGGCATGCAGTAAAAACAGGAGTTCTGCAGCACGAGGTGTAGAAGAAGTTTGTTGATAAAGAATTATGATGATGATCATTTTCCCATGCTCACTGAACAAGCTGGTTTCTCTACAGAAGGAAATTCGCTTAAAATATGCAAGTTTACTATTGTAGTCAGATTGATGTAATTCCCTGTGAGGCCAAATTCGGATTCAATTGGTACATCTTACACTGCTGACCCAAAAGTCTTTTAGTGACATAATGTTTTTTCCATCTACGAAGTGTCCAAGAAATGAGAGGTATATAAAACATTTGACTGTTTTCCCCACAGTGTTCACATAGATTCTCTTTTTCTGGAGGTCATAAACTAGCTGGTTTTGGATTGAATATAAACATCACAGATATGCAATCATTAAAAATTCCATCCAAATCCTCATTCTGGATTTAGTGTTTATACCACAAATAGCCACCACATGTAACATGGACAACTCAGAATTGCCAGTGTGGCGTCTTCACACCATCCAACAGTCCTCACAAGATCCTTCACCAAACAGTTCAACACACAAACCAGAAGAACACAAGCACCCTCATCCTTAAGCTCCTTCTTAACATAATGAAATATCCTACTGTATACCACTTGGAGGGACCATATCATCATCCTTTAGCAGGATCTGAGAATGGCTTCAATTTCAGGCAACTAAATCACTTCAGTGTTCTTTGCCTAAGTATCTTTATGCATGTATGTATGTATCTACCTACATGTATGGATGGGGTGTGTGCCTGTGCCTGTATTTATGTACACACTAAATCTAAACTTTTAACTTTGAAATTGACTGATAGGTAGCTGCAGTAGACCTTGTACGGTGCACACTTGTTGCTTCATAGCTGGACTGTACCTGGCATACATTCTTTTTCCCCAGGATGACTAAAGTGACTTTGACACAGCCAATGGGGCTTGTGATACTGCACTTACTCTGGGTGGGACAGTCTGCAGGGCTGTGATATAGTTCTCCAGAGCAATGCGGCGACGGTCATTCAGCATGGCTTCCACCCGTGCCATGTGAGTCTCCACCAGCTGTTGTCTTTCATTTGCTGCTTCTTGTTCCAGTGATTCCACTTTCTCCTGGAAATGCTGAAAAAACACCCATCACAACAGGAACAGTGAAGACATCAGCAGACAAGCGCAGATGTGAAAACCTTTGCCTGCAAATCACCAGTATGCTTCCCCATGACAGTCTGCCTTGGCTTCCAGAATCTCTGTACTGAATGCACTGTTTATTGATTTCAGCAGGAACCGCTGATGTCCTCTATTCCTGAACACCTGGTCACATTTTATTAATCAAATATTCCTTACATGTTCAGCACAACCACCAGTGAATCCTTCATTTGACCCCTCGGACTGTTCAACACTAAGTAATTCAGTCTAGAAAAAGGTGGGAGTTTGGCAAGCACTCTCCCCCTGCAATCATGAAGGCTTTCCACGTACCAAAGTGACTTTACAAACAAAACTACCTGGTGGGGAAAAAAAAAAAAAAATTCAAGCCATACAGAGTCACTATAATTGCTTACAAACTGGCCATCAGGAAGAAAAAATGAGCTCAAACTCATTCCAGTAAAGGAAAAGTTTCACTGGGCAAAATATACAGAGTGCAATGTTGTGGGATTTAATATGCAATGCAGTCTGGTTCTCAGTGTTACCTTTTCATAATTTTGCACTGAATTCCTCCTAGCAGTACTGAATAATACCTAACATTGCCACAGTGGGTTTCAAGGAGTGTCTGGCTTGTCAGAAATTTTGAATTATAATATTATTTTGATAAAAGAATTTCTGACTGAGGGTTTCTTTCAGATAAAGTTGATGGTGATTCCTTCCTTAAATCACATTTTTCATCTCTGCTTTGAGATTAGGTCCTGAAGCTTACTAGTTTATCACACCCTAAATTTTGAGAAGGACTCACAGGAACTGAGTTTTCAGTTCTCACTGATGGCAAATCGAAATTCAAGTCAAATTCTCTCTCTCTACATACACACTAGTCATCAACTCACTAGTTCTGCACTTCTGTTCCAGAGACTGGCTGCTAAATACAGAGACACCCAGCAGCCTCTAACAGCTGGAAACAAAGATAGCAACAGCAAGAGCAGAAAATAACATTAAATTCCCATATAATTATGTTTTAAAATTATACCACCACTCACATCCATTGTATTTCAACTGCAGCCCCAGCTGTAAGGTTGCAGTAGCATTCTCCTTTACCTGGATAACAGCTTTCTTGTCAGCCTTTGGCAAGTTCTTTGCTTGGCGTTCTGCTTCTTCCCATTCTCTCATGACCTAACAAAGAAAACACGGAGTGTGACTTTCAAATTTTCCTCTCTTGTCTCAGGGCCCAGAAACAGCCAAGCACTGTAGCTCAGACAATCATCTTTTTATATTCCTCCCCTCCTTTTATCTCTTTAAAAAAGCAGTTACAACATTTAACAAAGGCAGAATCCTGTTATTAAATTAAACAAGAACTGAACCACTGTGTCTGAACATTGTACCAAGCTCTTATGAAACTTCATGGTGAAGCAACACAGCAGTCAACCAACCCTCAAGCAAAGGAAGTGGAAGCCTCTACAGTGGACACACCAACCCCTCTTCATCTCAGACAAAAAGGAAAATGTTTCCATCTTAGTGTACGTCCTTGGTCAAAAGAAGCAAATTTCTGCTCATCTTAAATGACTTTTCTGGGGGGAGGGAGGTGGGAGGAATCACATTTTTTTTAGATTTATTTGGACTATATCACTGGCCTTTGAGTGGGACAGATCAGGAATTACATACAATTTGTGCTAGTCTGTTCAACAATAGGTGCCAAGCATTTCGAGAACTGAATATACTTTTGTCTCAAGTACAACACAGACAGAAAAGATAATCTAGAAGAACTTTCAGTGTTATTCCTTTCAGCAATACACGAGGCCACATCCTGCATAACAGAGGGCAGTATTTCAATAACCTGGAAATGAGTTACTCTCAATTAGGCATTCATGACATCTGAAACCTTCTCATGGTCTTATTTACGGACTTTCCTCTCTTCATAACTGGCACATACTCCTCACGCATACTCCTCAGATAATACTTTTATGGAGTAATTGCTGTTGCCAAATGCAGTGTACACAAATATGACTTGTTTATTTGCAAGATTAGCACAACGTCAGAAAACAAAAGAAACCTATAAGCAATTCCTCAAAACACACATTTCCCACATTTCCTCTTCTTTCTCACCCAAAACCATACTTTCATACCATTTATAACAGAAATTCTCAAACATACCCTTTCTAAAGGGGATTTAAGAAAAGCTCAGAGCTCATACGTACAACTGAAATTTCACCAGGATAAATACCAAAGGCAAAGTATATCTGCTGTGTCTCACGTCTGCTAGTTGAGCCTCAACCACTCAGCTCCTGCCTCAAGCTCCCTAGTTTTCCAACGTGCTGGACATCATTAATCAGATTCTTTCCTGGACACGTTGGAGAGTGCTGGTGGTGCCTGTGCCATTTTACAAAACCTAAAGGCTCAAAGGAGGCTTTTACAAGTCCCATTTCCTGAAATGTAATCCCCTCTCAGTCCTATTTGGTTGTAGACCCTAACAAATAATCAGCATACAGACAATGGCACTCAATACTGACTTTATATGTGAGATCTTATTGTCAAGTTTTCAGCTTTCTTTTGACTCAAACCTTGGGAATTTATTTCAAGACAGCAATAAAGCAGTCATAGTAAAAACAGGCCAGCATACTACCAGTGCAATTATTTTTCAGTACGAAACTCTGGCCTCAATAATGGCTCAAATGAGTGGAGAGAGATTTGGATAGGCAAATGTGATTCTCAAAACTTTTATGTAGGAAATGGTTTTGTCTACCTCTGGGCTTCAGCAGCAGCATGGTTAGACAGCAGTTGCTGTAAGTACAAAGGCCTGAAATCACTTAGGACTTAAGTTTCAGCTTACAGTTCCCAGAAAAAAGATGAGTGAAGTTAAGATTGTGATTTCTAAGAATTATAATACAGCCTAAAAATACCTCTTCAATCTATGTAATCTTTTAATCAGATAAATACATACCAATGTGTAAATTGTACCTAAGCTCTCATGAGGTGAGAAACCAAAATTTACAAGAAGACATGAAAATTCATCTGCAAAGAGTTGTAGTAAGCAGCTTACAAAAAGAGGATGTGCTGTGCTGTGCACTCAATTTATAGGTTGAACCATCTCTGTTACTTTCTTAGTGCACAAAAGATTGTACTGCTTCTCCAACAAAGCGGTACTAAAGAACACGAAATGACAATGCCATTTAGAACACTGTGATGTGTTCTTGAAAAAAAAACAACACCCAACTTACTAGTGTTCAGAGTGCTGCTCTATATTAAGTGCACATAGGTATTCATCTCTTAATAGTGCACTTAGGCCATATGATTAAGGTGGCCTAGAAAATGTAACTCATAGACACAGGCAGCATCTTTCTAGAGAACTGGAATGTCAATAGCGCCAGGGTGTGAGCATTACAGAAGACCCACAAACCATGGCATTAATTCAAGTGCTAAACTACAATGATACGTGTTAAAGCTTGAGCATTGACCTAGATTGGCAAGTTTATGATTCTCTTCTCCCGCCCCTCCTTTTATGCCTTCAAATCACATCTCTGACATCTGCTTAATACTCTTTTTCACTATGAATGAGCAGTCAATGGGTTTTCAGAACAACAGCTCCTTGCAATTTTATCCCCAAACTAATCTTGAAAAATTTAAAGGCAAAGACACTCTGCTAATCCATATGATGAAAACTAGTATTGTGGGTAACAGGATAAAGAGACCTTTGACTAGATCAGGTCTCTCTGCCTATTTTATTTCTTCAAGTCTTTTAAAGCATTGAAGGTGGGATGACAAACCGAAAGGCTACACAGGTAGCTGGGAGGAATGCAAACTAAGGGATTCAGAGTCCAGTTCAAGTATGAGAGCGAATGGCTTGTGAAGAAAAAAAGAAGAAAAAACAAACAAACCAGAGTGACATGGCTGTTTTCAGAAACAATATTAATTGTAAAGATTGCAGAAACTCTGCTTTGAGCGTTGTTTTTTTGCAGTTGGGAAGATTTCAATGGTTGAAAGGGGTGTGGGTGGGGTAAGAGCGTGTGGGTGTGCTCTAACTGGGGACGTAGCTGCCCTACAACTACATATGGGCAGTTCCTACCACCAAGAGAAAAGTTGGGCTCTCACTGAAGGCCAGACCTTCACAGAATTATGAGAGATTAACAAATGTATGACAGTACTCTGTGGGAAACCAACAAGCAGAAAGAAAACAAAGAAAATTAATTTGCCAGATATGTATGTGCAGAGAAAGGCTGAACTTGTCCACTGTGCAGTTATAAACCTATTCTCCTTTACAGAAAGCACAGACCTATCAAAGCCACACAGATTTATGGCTTTTCAAGGCTTGGCTGCTTTATGCCAGGAAAATGACAAGTTCTGGTTGAGATTTAAGAAGCAAGCTGTTTCAAAGTCAAACTTCTTCAGAACTCAGGACTTACTGCCTTGCAGACTCCTTTTGAAATCGGGCTGTAGGGGACAGCAAGAGGGAAAAAGGAAGCAAGGAAAGTGTCATTCATTATTAAGAGCAATGCTAAGTACAAAAATCTCATTACACTGAAACCAGCAAAATTTATTCCCATTTTTTTATGCTGGTGCACAGAAGCACATCTGCAAGGAAAGAACTTAGACATTTGGGTTACACCAATCACATCAGCAGAGGTGTTTGACTGAAGGCCTGCATAGATAGAATGTCAAAGTCATCACAATATGATGACTACTTTCGTCGAGGGCTTCTCTTTCACATTTAAGTCTTGACCTTTTTTCTGGTAATAACATCATTAAATCTCTTCAAAGAACCCTGAATGTAACTGAGGGGGGTAACTACTACTAAGCTGACAGCTCTACAGAAGTAAAGAGCCCTCACACGCACTAACAGAGACAGTGTAATCCAGGGAGTATGGTACTGTTGGTACTAACAAACCAGCAGACCTCTCAAGGATGCTGGAACAAGCAGCATACAATGATCCAAAGTGGTGGTGAACAGCCAGCCAACTCTTGTTACCCACGTCTGCTTACAGATGAACACTATCAGCTACTATGGGTTTGTTGATGTGACCCTACCTGATGACTATAAGAAAGAAAAGAGCTTTGATATCCCTCTGGCACCCCTCCAAATTATGCACTGATGGGTGTCACCCTTGGTATGAGAGAGGAGGGATGCTTTATACTATGTAAGAAACTTTCTTCTCCTCTCACAGTTACTAAGGGAGACTTCTTCCTATAACGTTGTGAAATGTATGTACATTGTATTGCATACAGGTTGTGAGGGGGGAAATTGAAAGTAAGCAAACCCTGATTAACTGAAACTGTATTCAATGTATGGAAAATATCTTCTGAGTTGCTTAGAGGACTAATCTTCCTCTCCCAGGAGTCTAGACACAGACCATGCATTTTAATGTACATTATTTGATGACTAACAGGATCAAACACTTTGTTTTAGATGCATTTTGTGTTTCATTTTTAAAACTATGCTCTCATCACAGAAATAAACTAAAAATCTTGAACACAACACTAGCTCTCACTCTCAAGTTCAAGCTGGTTGAGGACTGCAGTATTTTCAGATACTTGCCTTGGAAATGAACTTCCAAGAAGCACGACTATTCCGGGAGACAAGGTATCATTAAGTTCCTGTCATAAGTACTGTGCACAGTATGATACCCAAAACATTGTCAACAGCCATGGGAAAAATAAATATAAGACACCAGGACATCTCAAGATGTTTTAAGGAAAAAATGTGTAAATGTACTGCTTTTTTGAGTAAGGTTCAGTATCTGGTTTCTCCAGGCTATTTAGCAGCAAGTATTTAAGTGAGGGAACTGTACAAAAGTTAAGGACCTGGAAAGAGAGAAAGGGGAATTGTACCAAAACAGGAAACAACTAGGGCAGCCTGAGATAAATTAGCATATTTTCTCCCTGTTACATCGGAGAACAGCAAACATGTAAAGATTGCACATGAATGGCTAGCCTGTTTGCATGGGAACGCAGTTTTGCTGTTATTTAGAGTAGCATTACTTAGGAAAGGTTAAAAATTGTATGATAACGTAATGCTCTTTTTACAGCACTGCCTTGGAAAGATTGTAAGACTTGTTCCTCCAGATGCTGTGCAGATGTAAAGGCACAAAAAACCTTCACGTCTGAAGTCTGCAGGCATGGACACTTAAGAGCAGAAGGGCCTAAAACTGTGTGAGGTAGAGGTGCATCAGGTCATTGTACAAGAAGAGCATAGACATCCCTAGTAAGAAAGTCTGAGGAGCTGTGAACGATGAACCAACCTGACCATGCACAGAAGCAGGGTCTCTTCTCTGCCTGTGTATTTTTATGCAAGGGGAGAAGAAACAAGAGTTGTGACAATTTCATGCTGAACAACGGGAAAACTCAAGAAGGGAATACACAAAAAATTTGCATTTGCCATGATGACATGCTTCAGTTAAAATATTTAATCTCAATTTATTTTTTAAATACTATGCTTTCCTACTTCTTAGATGATTAGGCTTGATAAGTGAGCTAGAAAGCATGGTTTTTTTCATAATTAACTGTTACAAAATAAAGTGTGCATTAAATCAGTACTGTTTTAAAACCAGCTCATTTATTAAATAAATATCTGTATTTAGTTAATAACTGATTTACTTCTGATTATGTCATTTATCAAGATTAATGAAAGACTTGATCATTTCATAAAAACTGATCATCCGCTAAGACATGATCATTTGCTCTCTTTTAATAAAAGAAAAAAGGGCATTTCTGCTCCTTTATTACCCCCCATTTTTCAGCTTTGAAAGAACCAGACTTTGAGCTACTAAGCCAAAAATGAATAAATATGTTCAGTGCAGCTGGAGGGCTTAACTAGTCCACTCTACTCTCACTAGCGTGGACACAAAGGCTATGTTGTTTAATTTATTTGGCATTCTTTTTGATGTAACAAGTAACAGCTTCAAATTAATTTTTAGTTAAATACATATTAATAAAATTCCTGATTTTAAAGGCAATGTAAAAAGTAGTTTTTAAATAAATTGCCAAAAAACAGGCCAGTGGTATAGGACCCAGAGATACCACACTTCACATGAGAAACAAGACATGGAATGGTAAACTAACTGCTTTTTCTCCCTGCCGGTAAGATCTTTTATCTTTAAAACACTTGAAACATTAGGTGGGAGAAGTTAGCTCAGTGCTATACAAGACATTACTCATAGAAGGGAGACCTGATTTTTAAAAACTGAAGTTACCTCTCTTCTTAAAAGCTCTGCAGGTGTTCTGCATACTTCAAGACAAGTACTTTAATGTACTTTAAGCTGTGATTTAATCATCAGCATAGGCATATGAAAGATCAGTTTGATTCTCTTTCTTTCTTGAGGTACCTATTGTGATTTCTCAGATGTGATTTAGCTTGATGAACTGCCCAGAGTTGGTTTTTTTGTGTTTTTTTTTCTTTTTTTTTTGTTGTTTTTTTTTGGTAAGAGTGACAAGGCAGTGAGCTGAGAGAGCTGACCTGCCTCACCCCACAGCTGTACGCTCATTAGTGCTGACAGGAAGGATGGCTGGGAACATCCTAACGAGGGCAGAGCACGTGGCAGTGCCAGCGTGATCTTCAGTCAAGCCCTTGAACCGCAGCCTTCATTTATCGAGTTCCCCCAAATGAACACGGTAGAGCATGCAGAGCATTTACCCAGAAGCTTTCTGAGGCTACAGTTCAGTAGCTTTTCCAGTTAACTTTCTTAGCCTGAAGCACTGGTGCTGTATATCCTCCCTGTATGCTGTTTCTGGGTGCCTATGCATTTCATTAGTTCTTCTGCGCAAACCTTTCAGCTTTGCAGAAAATAAAAAAAATGCAGTTTTTACAGAAATATTGCCCTTAATTACTCAGCTCAACCTTTACACTGCATATTGAATTTTAGAGACAAGGGGAGGAGAATTTGAAGACTACTCCAGGAAAAGCTGCCATGTTTACTGTATGTGGTTTCAATCAGTGACTGCTTCATATAAGATGCCCTGGCCTATTTACTAGAAAAGTGCAAGATGTATCTACAGTACTAATAGAGGGGGACTTACTCTAAGAGTCTAATCTCAGGTTTACTCAAATGTTATAGAGAAAAGCTAAAGGTTAATGTGTCAGTAATACACAGAAACACTGAAAATGCTACAGGGGAAGAAAGTTACAAGGAAAAAATAATTATTAAAATATCTACATGGTATATGCAGTGCATCTGAATTATACTACATTAATTTCTCTGTTGTTCCATCCTAAAAAAAAATGCATCACAGGCTCTCCTTTAAACCTTTTATATTTTTTCACTGCTGTTCTTGGAGCGGAACTGTTGCAATTTTTATTGGTATTTCTGTTATAAAACCTGTTTCTGAAAGAACAGATATCTCTTCTCTTAGTGTTCAATAAGATTAAAACCAGCATATAGTTTCAGGCTACACAGCTCTTTGGTTAAAGAAAAAAAGAGTTGATTCAGTTGGACTGGTTGAGTTCAGAAGCACTAATTTCTCCTCTTTGCCTTGGCTTTAGATGCATTTTATGTTACCTTGAGGCTCAAGAGCATTAGATGAATATACGCAAGCTTATGTTACACCAGGGCATGGCCATGTATGCATACACCTGGAAAATGAAGCTGATTACAAGCAATCTACCTTAGCCTCTGCAAAGGAAGGATGAATAACACTGGTAAAGCTCTTTATGTAAATATAAGAATAGTATCACACACCAAACATTCTTCAACAAAGATGAGAGCAATTTTTAACAGACTTTTTTTTCTTTTTTTTTTTTTTCCTACCAGCATAAATAGCTGTAGCAACTTAGGGCCACAGCTGTGATCCAAGCACAAACAGACGACCTTGCCAGCTCCAGCTGAATTCTTAGATGGAGTCAGAAAGGCAGTAAATACAGCATTGCAGATGGGCAGGGCAACTGGCACAAGCCTTAGGAAACATGAAAATGAAGGTCGTCGAGCATCTTACAACTTGAGAGACAAAGATCCCTGCAATGTTTAGGGATAAATCTACAATTCTATGATAAAGAAATCTCCCCTTACCTGAGACATCCTTTCACGATGCTTGGCTTCAAGTCTCTCCTTGGCTTTCTGGAAATGGGCATGTTCATTTTCATCCCCGGGTGTCTCCAAGTATTTGTCAACAGCATCAGGAGTGCTAGCAGCTGTGGTAGGGACTGAGGTAAAGTTTTGAGAGAGAGAAGGGTGGAAGAAGAAAAGCAGAATTTCTACTTTAGTACAGATAAAATTTAGTTGAACCAGGCAAGAAACATCTGTTCTAATTTTCATCACAATAAAATCATTCATGTAGCCTCAGAGGAGTATATTACATGCAGCAAATTCATAGAAATATACAAATAAATGAATAAACACATATATATTTTCCCCCTCTCCCTCCTGTGTTATAATCCAGGAGAAACTCTTCAGCACAAGCAGAGCAGTATTATTCAAACAGGTTAGAAACCACTGCCCAAGGAAAGAATTAGAAGGAAAAAAAAAGCTTGGCAATGACTAAAGTACATAGACCAGCAGAAAGCCCTTTGCAAACGACATGCTTTGTATATTAGTTTATCTTTTAAAAGCTGAATTGTAACACACAAGTGCCAATGCAAATACATTTTAAAGCACCTCTGGACCCCGTGGCACTTTAATAAAATACCTCAAATCCTTCCCTTAATGATAGTTTGGCCTCACAAATATTTACTTTATTTGTAACAATGTTGACTAATAAAACCCCTCATGGATGCTGGAAACAATCAGAAAGCATGCACTAATGACCAACCATTCCTGTCAGATAACTAGGCTGTACCTATGCACTGGTAGCAGGAAGAGGTGCGCTTGGTGTAATTCAAGGAACAATTCTTTAGCAGTAACATCCAGCGACTCCTAGATTAAGTAGTGTAACATTTCTGTGCTGGAGATGTAACAGCAATTAAAAAAAAAACCTCTAATTTTGTTCCAGCTACATTATCACTAAAATCTTCATTATCTAATTAGTTTCTTTTCCCTGGTCACAGTTTGTTCAACAGTTGCAAAGTTAATTTTAAAATTTTAACAAACAAATACTGTACACAGAGCTGCACAGGATTTCTTTAAAATCTAACGACTACATGTACAATAGTTTACTTACAGATGTGGTATGTTTTACTAGGAAGACTGACACAGGTAGAAAAAAAAACCCACAGGATTCCCTGCCTTCAAACGTTTCTCAAGTCTTCAACAGAAGCAAACTTCAGTCTGAAGATTAGGCTGAGCAATAACAACCAATATATATTTAAGACGACTCTCCTCAAAAAATGTTGAAATATAAACACTTTTATGTTGGCTGAATTATTGTTTTAATCATCAGTTAGAAGTTCAAGCTCTCCACGTATTAGTCCCAACGAATGCATCCTCAAATTTTAAGAAAAGCTTAAACCAAAATCCAACTTGTTCCTCAGATTTTATATTAGATGTCTAACACCAAATGCAAAACAAAACAAACAAGAGGATGAACACAAAGCCTTGGCTGCATTTGAGATATGTTCTGTGTAAAAGACATAGATGGGTTTAGGCTGCTGCTGATGGAAATTGCACAATGGATTTTTTATGTTAGTCACTGGAACAAAGGATAGGCCTTGCTAGTCCCAAAATATCTACAAGCAACCCCAAAAATCTAATGGAGAAGTCATAGGCAGTGCAAATTGCCACTCCTTCCACCATTTTCAGATGTTTCATAAATATTTAGTTGCAAGATTTGCATTTTGTCAACCTTTGTATTACTGAAGTATTGCAACAAACAAACAGGAGCAAATGAAGTTCCTGACAAGCCACAGAAGTTGCGGAAATAGAACATGACTCTCAGGCTACTCCTACAGCTTCAGACAATTTAAATTCTCTAATATATTATAAAAGCATAAAGATTTTATTTTGCTTTCAATTCTCAGTGTTAACAACTCATTTCCAATGATATGTGACTGCAATATTACTATTACACAGTTTCAAGTGTCAAACGAAGGAAAAGTAACTACACAAAGGGGTGAGGTATGGGCTCCCTAACTCTCATCCTCTGCCACATTCCCTCATGTATCTATACACACTGTCCACGTGTGTACAAATCGTAACCTTTTGTAGCTATCGGATGTACTATTGAGAAAGGGCAGACCTAGGAGCCTACTGTTCATACTTGCACGGAACGTCCAAATGGATTTTATTACGAAAACATTCAGACAGTAAAAACTTACAGGGCCATTAATGTCCTGCACAAGTGTAAGAAGAGGTTCTGCTGGGGTGCAGTGCTGCCAGCTGAATGGCTCTAACTATGTAAGCAAATTCCAAAACCAAAACATTCAAAGCTTGGACTGAGTGAAAACATTTCTATAATGCTCAAAATTATTTTAAAACATCTTTCCTTTTCAATCTCTCAAGCACCAAATTAATCCTTATTTTTTCTGAAGCTGCAGTTAAGAGTTACACAATTTAATTCCATTTACAAAATGAATGTAAAATCCTGCTTCAAACAGGGAGAAATTTAAGAGCTCTAGACCAGATTCCAGGGTCCTGTTTCCCGAAGCAGGTTAACCAAACATTCCTAGGGACGAGCTAGGCAAGCTTAAGGCGGCACTCTCCGTATTTGCCCACTGGAAGCTCAGGAACACCAGAGACAAATGTAAATACCCTTTTGCAATGTTTAACTAACCTTGCTGGATTTGCCTTCCATGACTCTCTTTCTTTCTCCCCAAACCTGGGTGAAATTTAACATTCACAATGTGGTGTGGCAGCAAGCTCCAGAGTTTCTTAGGGCCGTGCAAAGAAAACCCCCTTCTGCCTAAGCTGTTTTCTGGCTGCCTCTGCAGCACACAGCAGGTTTTGGGGAGAGTTCCAGCACGTTCTCCATCTTTCCCTGTCTTTTACAATTCCCAGCCCCGAACTTACGTCTGTACAAATGTGAGTGGAAAGAAGTGATGATCAAAATACCCGTCCAACAAATTATGCAAATTTAACCTTTAATTTACTGAACAGGGGGGAAAAGGTCACCAGAATTTGTAATGAGATCTGCTAAGCCACCTGTACATTTAAGGTCTGATTACCAAAAGCTGCTGTCTCACACACGTGGCCTCTCCAGCCCAGATTTCCTGACGACACGCTGGCTTCCCACTGGGACACTTACTGCCTGCTTCTAAACAGGTGACAATGCTGGGCGCTGAGAACGGGAAAGGCTGGTACTTCAGTGCTGGGTGCCAAGGATGCCTGACAATGCAGCCCCCTCCAAAAGCTGGTTATAGGATCAGCAAGTGCGTGCCTGGAGCACCAGCGGCCTAGCAAACAACCGCAGCTCCCCAGGGAAGCTCCTCTGCTTCAGAGCAAGAGCAGGCACTTTGGGGAAGCAAGGCTCACGAACAGCTGCTTGGAATTGCATCAACACTGGAAAATAAGAATTACTAGTTTCCTAGTGGGAGCCCAGAGAGCACAACCAAATCAAACAAAGACTGACTGCACGTTAAATGCAGCAGAGCTGGATGCCTGAGAGAGCCAGACTGCATTCAGGAATGCTGGAAGGGATGCGGGAAATATGCTGACACCCACCTGCAACGAGCTCCCTCAAGCTAACGCTGAGGATGCTAATGCTAATGAAAAGCGATACTGGCTAGGAGGAGAAAGCAATCACTCCTGACCTTCTGCAAAACACAAGAGTGAGATCGCTGGCCGAAGGCTGTATGTGGTTCTCCATTACGCACCCTGGCACATCCAGAGCCGGGCACCAAGCACCGCGCAGCGCCTCGCGCCTGTATACCACTGCTGGAGCGTGTGTGTGGATCTGTCACACGCGCAGGCGATGACTGCAGGGACCAACCTGCTAATACTGACCACATTTCAAACTGCAAACAGGGATAATGTTTAAATGCTTAAAAACCAAAAAAGATGTAATTTTCATTAAAAGGAAGTTCAGCATGAATGCTTAGGAAAATACTAAAAGGTAAGATGAAACGATCACATACAGTTTCGTCTTCTGCTCATATTCTGGAGCAGTTACTTTATGAGCAGTTAGCCATCTACGTAATTTGAAATCACAAGTATTTCTCTGACATAAAATATCCAGTTCTTAAGAACACAAAGCCCTGCAAGATTTTGCTCCCTGTATTTATAAAGCCTGCAAATGATTATGTGAGAAGTTCCCCATCTCTTTTTTAAAAATTGTAATTATCTATAGTATGTTTAAAAGCCTTGCGATTCCAACGTAACAATAACTGGCAGCCCACCGCCCCAAAAGAGACTTACAAAAATACTGGGCCTCCCTTCTTCTGCAATAAAGGAGAAACATTTAAAAATATCTTTATAGCTGTTGGCATAAAACCTACCATTTCCATTCCAGTACATTTAGGAGTTTTATTTCTATGGATGTGTTGCATGTTTTCTCATAGTAAATTGGGAACATTTGGTCAGACATCAGTTACGTGTAAGGATTCCTTAAAAATCTGCAGCTTGATGTCAGTTTTTGACCACATGGGCTCTTTGAAGGAGGTTTCATTTTCCATGCATTGTCTGTTTTATAGTGTAACTTATTCTAGTACTGCATGAAGACTGATCGAAAAGCACGTGTTGACAGCTGTGGAAGAAATGGCTATCAGATAACATTTCCTTCATACTTGCACTCATTTTACCTGCCAATTCCCAAACTTTTTTTTTTTTTTTTATTACACTTACAAGTACTAACATTCCTGGAGACAAAGGTTCAATAACAAAGCCAAATTAGCCTCTACACTATATGTTCATTAACAATCACTAATATCAGAAGAAAGACCAGGAAAAAAAAAAAAAGGCAACTACATCTTCCCCCAGATTCTGTGTTTTGTATATATATACTGTTTATACTTTTACTGTATTTACTTTTGTATATATACTGTTCTGTATAAAAATAAATAATCCACATCAGCATCTCCGGTGAAAGAAAAAACAATCACTCACCATGCTCATATAAAGTGAAAGGGTTGGCAGATGCCCCCTTCCTGAATGACGGTGGCTGCTGCATGCAAGACAGGAAGCCATTTGTACCGAGAGCATTACCTGACTACACCGTGGGATTCAGTGCATGCATTCATTGCTTCTGCATTCCACGTATGTAGCTGCCTCACTAATGAAGGATTAAGATCAAAGCTTTCAGTTGTTGACTAAGATCACAACTAATTATAGTACTTCTGACAGTCACAAGTGCTTACGGAGTATCTTTAGCAGGAAGGGTTTCTATTGTGAAATGAACAGTTTTACAAGACAGTATACTAATTCTTTCGCGAATAAGCTACTCCTCTTACAGCAGGGTAGCAACACCCACAAACAGACTGAACAACATCGAAGGAAAACACTGATTACCTTTTTATTACACAACAGACAAATTACTGGCTGAACGATACCGGACAAATGAAGGCTGGCTGAAGGTTTATATACAATATAAGCAAATTATCATTATTGTATATGTAGGGAAAAGGATGTATCAGGATGAGTTTTGTGGAGTTATGCTTAGTTAATACAATTTAATTACTTGGAGAAAAGCACATGAGAAACTAGTATGCTTTTTGGTACCGAGATCAATACTGGGGCATGGAGCAGTAAGTGTATTTCTATACTATACATAAATTATAACCTACTGAATTATAAATATGGACAATTATTGTCCTCTTAGCACTTTAAGCTGGAGGACCAGCAGGTAAACTGTTACACTTTTCCACTTCTAATTACTTCATACATTATTTCACCAAGATCACTTCCTGAATCCTGTCTAAAATTAAAGCAAGAAAAAAGGCAAGGACAGAGTTCCTCCTACAAAGAAGGGAGGAATGAAGTGTGAGAATGAAAACCAGACATGCCCCCAACTTTAGTATTTTACCCAGGAGTGGCAGGTTGTTGTTGATGTTTGTTTCTTATCATGATTTTTGGGAGAGAAGTACACAGCAGTGCTGTGCTTCAAGTGTTTGTGTCACCCCTGGACTGGTGGGAGGCGGAACTTGCAGCACTGGCACTTGGTTATCACTGGCCTCTCAGATAATTCTTTCCTACAAAAACCCTTTCCTATATTTTTGTCTCCACCTTCTCCATTTCAGGCACTTTCTGGCAGTCCCAAGTCCCAAATCTAAAATTTAGCTTTTCACTTTTAAGCTATGAGACAGCCTCCTCTCTAAATCCAGAAATTCCTGCAATCACATCTATAATGCTACCAGGTGCCTCAACAACCTACTTACATGAATTGTAAGAGACACAACCATAACCCAAGGTCTGAGAGGGAGCATTCTGAAGCCTGGATAAGAGCTTCTGGATGCTTATACAAACCATTTCAATATCCTCCATCACCAATCTTCACAATTGCTCGATACTTTAAGGTTAAGTTCTGAGAGCCACATCTTTTGCCTTGCGACTCATCAGCACATCTCCCTGCTTGGAAGCTAATTGCAGAGTGAACTGTGCTGATTATGTTCAGAGCATGGAATTCCTGTCCTTCAGGAATTCCTGCCACTCAACTCCAGGTGCCCACTTTTTAATTTTCAGCAGAGATGTTCCATAATACAAACTCCCATTAAGATCTTCACTGACATTAAGGCCCATCCTTTTCAACTACATATTCATCACTCAGCCTGATCACAACTACTCCACTAGGTTTTATTTATCTCGTACATTTGCTTTCTCGTCATGTTTTGAGGATTATCTTTAAGACACTCCAGAAGCCTTTGGACGTAAGCATTCTTCATAAAAACTAAGGAATTCTGACTACAATAGTGGGGAATCAGAAGACACAAAACAGGCTAACAGACTGGAGAGAAAGAAATGTATTCTGCTGTCAGAAAAATATATATGCACCTTGGTACTGAATTAAAAAAAGCACTCTGTAATAGTAATAGTTGTATGCCCAGGGATCACATTTCAAACAGTATAAAGGACCAGCAGTTCTCAGACTTTACTTCTTCTGCTTCCTTTTCAGGATGTCTTTTCCAAAATTCTGTTAAATTAGATGAATGTTCCTGAAGTGGATTAGAAAGCATGTTGTTTAAAAACGTCTACTAGTTAAATTAAAAGAGATTCCAGGCAGACGTGACATGAAGAGAGTTAACACATGAAAGAGTAGCCGATCCCACCCAGTGTTCCAGAGGGATGCTCCTTCCTTTCTTAATAGTTGGGTCTTCTCATTGTTCTTATTACCCATCAAGGCTAAGCTACTTTGTCATCAAAGACTGAGTATCATTTCTGTAATACTTCATAATTTGCATTACTACTCAAAGAATAAATACAAGTCAATTTAACAAATTTGGCCTGAAAATGCAATTAACTGTCTCAGGGTGGAAAAATCACATCATGTTTAAAAGTTATACTCCCTTTTGAACTTTACTTTGCAAAGACTGCTCCTATCTTTCATTGACCTGTTACAATTTTATTTAAATAACGATGGTATCCAAACAACAGGCAGCTTGAAAGACAGTTTAATGAAGTCCTTCATGGAGACTTCTCAGAGAGAAAAAAATATCATAGTCATATTGTGTCTTATCTATTACCTTAACTACGGTTGATACTTGCCACTAGGGAATTTAAACTAGGTTTAAATTAAACTTTCTCATATTAGAGTCCTTCTGCATAAGAACTTCAAGATACATTTCCTATCCATGCACAGATACAACTTGGCATTCATCCTTTCATTGCATCTCCATGACTGCAACTTCCTTTTCACCAGCCCTGACAAATGCAATTTTGTGTTGCTCATATCTATTCAACACTCATCTCAGTCATTAATTGCTCAGATCGCTTCCCTGCTTTGTGTTCTTTGATTCATTTCTTTTCTTCCATCTTGTGCAAAATAATGAGCTTGTGTCAACTTTCAACGTATCTTCAGGTCTATTCTCTCTTTCTCCCCTTCATATCACCCGTGATTACCCTCACTCAATAGTGAGGTCTGATTCTCACTCCCTGAGAGCCAAGAACTCCAGCTTCCAACAGCTAGTTAAATCCCATTAGGCAGTGGCTGAAATTTTGAAATGAGGACCCGTCCCATTTTGCTACCTCTTCTGCCTGGAAGGAGGTCCCCAGAGCAAACAGTCTCTTGACGGCCTCTCAAACATCTTTGCAAAACACTGCTACAAGGTCATTCTCTTCTGATTTGTCACCATAAATTTGAGTACTTATCAGGAAAAAAAGCATGCAATTATTCATGTTACATCAAATCATAATGCTGCGAATAAACACAACACAGAAGTATTCTCCTGAACATGCCTTCTGCCGTGGTTGTAACCAAGAGATAGCAAGTTCCACGGAGTACAAAAGAAAACACAAACAAACAAACAAACAAACAGTTTAGACACATTTACAATATTTTTCTTTTGAACACTAAACTTTATCCAATTGCTCTTTTAAAAAGGCACAGCCCAACGCTGGCTCCACAGATGGTTCAAGGCTGAAATATAATTATAAATTTGTATAGATGAAGAAAGTGGTAACAGGAATTAATCACTTCCATTCCCTAAAGGTGGTAGTCAAAATTTACAATTTAAATAGATATTGGAATTCATCCATTTATAGCTCCTAGGCACTAAATGACAAATGTCAGGCACTCACAATAAACTGCAAAAAATATGTTTTTCTTAAGATTTCATCTACACTATTTGAAATTGGCCTCATCTTCATCAAGATGCACGATTCAGTGCAGTTTTCATGCCAGAGAAAATAAAACACAGCAGATACAGGCAATTCATGCTGGAGATGGTGGGAAAGGGACACATTTATGTGAAGTCTTGAGAAGTAATGCCCCCTTTACTGCTAATTTGGGAAGCAGTAAGACAATTGAATACAAAGAAGCTTTATGATAAAGCAACAGGTTGTCATAGCGTGACTGGCATAGTGTAATTGCAATCATTTCTTTTTGTTTTTTTAGTCATTCAAATAAAAAACTTCATACTCATTATGTGAAATGCTCTCTTGCAATAGCACTACTTACAAAGGTATGGATTTTTAGAATTTGAAATGTTAGCTCTACACTTCTGTATTTTAAGTTATATCTCCAGTAGTGCTGTGACAAATTAGTATTGCAGCTAGTTGCTGTGATGAATATTTTCCAGCACTAAGTGCGTTGTCGGAAGGACACATTCCTGGCACGAAGCAACTTACAAGCTCTACTGCTTTTATAGGCCTAGGCCTGCCAGCTACTCCATAAACCTCAAGAACAGCGAAAGGGCAGTATCATCTAGTTCAGAAGAATGTGCTTTACATGTGGCCTGCTTTCTGTCTTAAGCCCCATACCTGACCTCAAAGCTCGAGTGATCTCTGAAGTTGTACAGATAAAACAAGCAATCACCTGGTAAATAAGACAGAGGATTAGAACATCCTTCCTAACTAACAATTGGGTATATTTTACCACTCTGCTTACTCAAATGCCCTGCAGCTCTCTAATGCCTTATCACTTACAACATGCTCTGGAAGTCGGCATGCAAGTTTAGCTGCCAAAGCATTTTACTTCCTGTTAATTAGAGAGATGTCAAGATCCTGAACAAGTAGCAAATGGATAAAGGAAATTACCGACAACAGGAAATGATTGGGATATCATCTTATATGTCTCTGCTGTTGAAGGGTGCAAACTGTTATACACACTACCTAGGAAAAGAAATTAAACTGGAGATGAAAAGTGTTAGAGGTCATGTATTCTTCCCTCACTTAAGAGCATGAACTGCAAAAACATTAAGACTGGTCTCATTTATTATCACGGACAGACTGATACTAGTCAGAAGTCAAGGTGAAGTTAGCCTATATGAAGAGCAGTAAGAGTGGATCCTTCATATTGGTCTTAATCTTGCGCATAATTATTTTAATATTTAGTGTGACATTTTATGTATATTATTAAATTGTAGCTTTTAGTGTCTTTCATACTTTCCGCTTGAAATTGAAATAAAGTATTTGTCACTTACCAACCACTAAAAGATTTAGCAAGGTTGTAAGCTTCCAGCATTTAGTCTAGAAAAGAAATCCTATTTTACCTAAATTCACCCCCCAAAATCTGTGATCATGCTGTAAGATATCAAAAATAAAGGAGTACTTGTTGACATTTGAACTTACTACTACGTTTCACAGGGAAGGTGGAAGAGGTAACTGACAACACTGGATCCTATCGGCTCCCTCTGTTGTTAAACACAGGAATTAAGCGCAATATTAAAAAACACCCTGTTTTATAAAAGGTCATTTCAATGATATGTCGAACTTTTCAAAAACTGACTGTGCCACCAGAGTACAGTTTCCTTCGGCTTTAGATGCAAAAAAAATGCAAATACTGCAGCAAGAGTTCCATCACATTCTTAATTTACCACATTACTGCTACAGGATCTGGAAGAGAGCAGTGTTGTACGCAACGGCTGTTAAATTGAGCACATTTAAGAACTCTGAAGCTCCATGCACATCCAAGTTAAGGCTGGAACATTAACATCATATCAAAATAGCTTCTAGAAGATTTACATTTTCTGTAGCTTTAAGGTTGTTTAACTAACAACAATCAAGGGACAAGTGAAAAAAATCTTACAGTAGATTACTTTTTATTACGACAATAAGACAGAATTAATTCCTTCAGTAATGGCACTTTATCATCTTCTGCTTATTCTTGTCAATACATACCCGTTTTGAGGTCATTAAATCTCAATTAACCATCTGATAGATGTTAATGAATTCAAAGAAGTCATTATGGCCAGTCACACAGTAAAAGCTTGACTCCTTAAATTGAATAGAAACTGTAGACAGTATTGAACATCCTTATTAAAAATCAATAGAGAGAGAGCATGTGGTCTGGCAGGCTAAAGGAACTGGTAACAAGATGTTTAAAGCCTTCTACTTCTAGGGCAATTATACATCAATTCCAGTGTTGCTGCATGATAAATGGGAAAATTTGACAGCAGTAGCTCCTACCCAACAGACAAGTTATTTTTGTCAGACCTCAGAGCATTAGTCAAATTCATTGATAGCAAAGAGAGTCTAAGGCTTTGTACAACCTGACAGAACCACCTTTTCAGATCAAGGCTAACAGACTTCAGCAAGGAAGCAGAATAAAACATGATTTTTTTTCCTGTAGACTGTGTTCAGGATATTAGTATTCAGTATCCGTATTTTCAGTATTCATAGTGTATTGGTATTCTTGACAATGGAAACTCCTCAGGTTTTGGTTCACTCCAATTTCAGCACATTACAAGAAAAATAAACTCATATTGTACCCGTTCATCCTTTGGCCACTATCAAGAGAAACACAACCATTGTCTGCTATTTCCTATTACTCTCTGTACAATCTAACTCATTTATCCTGCAAAACTATACCTAGACCAAGGGAAGGCAAGTTTTTCGGTTCCATCTTGTGTCCTGCCTAAGAGAGGCTCACTGGATTTTTACAGAACACCACAGAGCAACAAAAATGGAGAGAAAAGAGGTAAAGGTCAGGACAAATAAATAATCATGAATGCAAATAGCTGGGGGAGGAAGGGGTAGAAAGATGAAATAGAAAGATTAAGTTAGGGGTGATAAAGAGAAGAAAAAAGGCCAGGAAAGAAGAGGGGTGGCCTAGACACTGAGACTGAAAGTCTTTCGTACTGTTTTTACCTTTTCTTCAACGGGATTGGAGGTTCCTGATCCAACACTTGCTATAACCAGTTAAGTCAATCCATCATTTTCAGCAACATTGGACCGGTTTCAAAGACAAAATCTCACTTAAGTGCTGAAACATATCATTTTCAGGACTTCTAATAATTTTAATTGCCATTTCTATTCAGCAAAATGATGAAGAATTATGAGAAATAGCATGGTGATACTGAGACAGCAGATGAAACCAAAGTATTTTAAGAACAGTAGTAAGAGGTACATAGATCATGTGAAAATACAGCAACAAGAAGATAGCTAAGATAGCTTGGGAAGTGTACCCTCTAGACTCAAAAGCTGCTTGAGGAACTACTGAAGAAAAACAAGAAAATAGACCAAAAATAGGATTCCCAAAGTAAACCAAGACACACATGAAAAGAACACAAACGCTAATGTGGTATTGTTTTATTGATTTGAACCTAAAAAAAAACGGACTTCCATGACAGAGAAAAGAGGAATATTCTGGGCTCATACGAATATCTTAATGGATATGCCATAAGACTAATTTAGAAGTAGTTTCTTTTTTCATTTCAGATGTCATTTATCCTCTCAAACAGCACAGGCACAGACTGTACAACTTTTGCTACCAAGAAACAAGTTTGAAAAAGGAAGACAATTTAATTTCCAAGTTTGATTCAATCCATAATATTCTTTTTAAGATCATGGACAAGGTCATCCCTTCTAGCAGAATGATTTTCTGTTAAAAGATTACAAGGTTCTTAGGACTTGCATCTGAGCAGTCATACTTTCATCCTAGAGCAGACTCTGCAGTTTACTGGTAAAAGCAGTCAGTGCTGTAATTTTACCTACAACATGTATATGACAAGCAATGTCACTGCATTATCAGTGCAACAAATTACAGTCATCATTTCAGGTTTAACTATGGGAGAATAACTTTCATGAAGTCTGTTTTGTGATGTGACTGTTCTTTAGTCAGCAACACCTTTCCCTGCATGTAATAACTTCACAGCGCTATGAATGCCAGAAGTGAAACTATGATTTGAAGGGCTGGGTGAGCAACTGCAGCTCCATATGCAAGATGCACTATATTAGGAGACCTCTGAGTCAGCACAGAGCCCCACTACAGGATTTGGAGAAAGAAATGCATCCATATGGCTCAGCTTGAAGGGCAGGAGCCAAAACAAATCTGTAAAAACTGAAAGTTTAACAAAATTGCAATCTTGAAGGAGTCAGGATCTACTTCAAGTCCTTATTTATGCTATTGCCCAGCCTCCACAAAAATATTCTCAAATTTTTAGTAATGCTGACAAAGGTGGTAATAATCGTCAATTCCTATCAGGTATATGGAAATACATACTTTTGCCAACCAGAACACCAATGTATACAGCTGTATACAGCTTTTAGAAACTCTTCTATTGACCATAAAAGTAAAGTGTACAGCACAAAAGGCTAATAGCTATTTTTTGTTCAATCCTACCTTGCTGGGCAAGGCAACATGTCCACTGAGCAAAGGAACAGGTACTGTCACAGGAGCAAGAAGGTATAATATCAGAGGTTGGTGCCTTTCACTTGCCTCTTAGGGACCAAGCCAAGACCCATGAATTTTCCAGAGCTCTGTGCAGGTAAATCTTGTTCACTCCTATTATTCTTCGCTTGCTAACTGGGAATACTTCCACATGTAGCGTAGCAGAAGTTTCAGTTTATCAATTATTTTCCATTATTAGTTTTGAAGGCTATCATATTGTCTTTGATCCAATCACCGTTTAAGCATGAAACTCACCTTTGATCCTATTAAGCAAGATACTCACCTACACATGACTAAAAAAGTACCTGTCCTTTACAAATTCTGCTGGTCATAGCAATAAGGAATAAATACAGCCCCATCTCAGCTACCTAAAACTAAATGTACCAGAGGTCAAGGCTTTTCTAGTGTTACTGTTCAACACCTCTCTCACTGCAGAATTTTTTTATGCCCCTAATCTGCTTGAGCCAGCTATCTTCAGTTGACTTTTCTTTCCTTGTTCCATGTCTACAGATCAACTGCCCATTAGAATCACGTACCTGCTTGTTTCATTGCAGAAACATTCCTTCATTACGATTTTCTTCTTTCCACTTCTGCCCTAAATTCACTTTTGTTACAAAGTCCTACTTTTTCTTGCCTGTTACAGAGCTCACAATCAGAGAGACAAACCATATTATTCAGCTCTAATGCCCTACTTAGGACAGGAACTTAGCAGTTCAAAATGTAGTTCTTTTAGCAAATATAGATCTAATTCTAACATGCAGCATATTTCTTCTAGTAGCTACATATGTAGCATATTTCTCCTCTCTGCTTGCTACATCTAGTGTTGCAGAAGCTGATCACTCCTGCCCATTCATCTAGTCTTTCTTCTCATCCCTCCATGGAGCTTTGAGCAGCTCTACAAGAAGCGAAGATGAAACAAGCCTGGAGGACTGGAGTAGAAATCCTGCCTCCATGAGTGCTCTCCAAAACGAAATGCAGCTGCTGAATCCAGTGCCTGATTGACCAGCTGCAGTATTCTGCTATGGGCAAAACCAACCTTCTCAAACCAAAACCGCAGTGCAAATATGCTTTCTTTATAGAAAGTAATCATTAAAATATATAGTGTGTTAAACAAAGCAAGTGGGAGGTTATTCGCATTTGTGCTCATCATGGCTGTCGGGAAACCTAAATATCAAACGGCAACTCACCCTTTTTCCTTGTAAACACACACAAAGCATTCAATCAAATTAAAAAAAAAATTGTCTTCCAAGCCTGGAAATAAATCTTCTGATATTCTGATGAGCTTATACTGCTTTGATGAAAAAGAAATACATGAAAATACAGTGTACAAACTAAGCGCTATTTTTAAACTTACCTGAGACTTCCCTAAAATTCATTTTTTTCCTGTAGAAACATTGCACATGCAGAAACAGGGACTCACAAAGTGTTAGTGAGCTTTGACAGAAGATGAAGACCAAGTGAGCGCGAAGGCCTGGTTTACAGAAATGTTAGGCTTCAGCCAGCTATCTGAAAGATTGTCTAGAGGGCAGAGAAGGTGCCCGCTACCATGCTGGGTTAGCGAGAGGCTAACGAGGACCGAGAGGTGAGCGAGGGTGCTGGACAGACCGCGGGCGGCAGGAGCAGAGTTAGTGTGAGCCCAGGCCCGCTCCCAAGCACCGGGGCCGGCCAGAGAGAGGCGGTGAGGGGCCGGCGGTGCACTTACGGACGCTGCCGCAGACCGCCATGCAGTACTCCTCCGAGTCAAAGTTGTTCCTGTTGCCGCCGCAGCCGCCGTAAAAGAAGGGCGCGCACTTTCCTTCGGCCACGTCAAAGTACCAGCGGGAGATCATCGCGCGGCAGGGACCCGTCTCGGCTTGTTCAGAGCACACCTCTAGTCAGAGGAGACCCGGAGGAACCACATTTAGCGTGAAAACGGCCTTGCCTGGATTTCCACCTACCCAGTGTGCCGAGGCACGCCTCAACACCCCCGCCTGAGGAACAGGGAGCACCTAGGGGGCGTTCGGGGGGAAGAGGAAACCCAAATTACTGGCTGCTTCAATGCTTCCTCCCGAAAACTACCCCAGAGATGGTGCAGGCACATTTTGAAGCGGTTCAGACTCCTGCCGCTAAGCCTCAGCCACAGGCCTGAAAGGAAACATCTGAAAGGATGAGGTGCCAACTTCTTTCGTGCTGGCTTGTAGCTATGCAACCCCCCCTAAAACTGAGTTTCCTAGCTTATGTAAAAGAAAACAAACAAACAAAACATTTATGAGCTATACAGGAGAACAAATTCTCTTCAGGCACCTAATTATATACAATCACTGACAAAGAAACTCCCTCTTGCACCCGGCTCAGTACAGGGGTTGTGATTCATAGTTCAAGGGCTCACATATATAAAATTAGTGCCACAGCTTTACTCCATCCACGGGAAGAAATCTCATCCCCAGTGAATGTATAGAGGGGAAAAAAAAAATAAAACAGTTTGCATTTGTTTTTATTGTGAGCTGCCACAGTCTTTGCCTATAACCTGCAACACATGAAAACCTGAGGGAGAAAACAAAAACAAACTATGCAAATTACAGGAAGACAAAGGAAATTCTGCCCACAATTTGGAATCCAGCCAATTACATGTGTAAACATACAGCCCTTTACCAATAATGTTCCAAACAGGAAAAAAAAAAAAAAAGCTTCATCTTCCAACATGCATATACATCATTTCAAAACCGCATAGTATCAAATATCAATATGCCCCTCTTTTGCTTTCATCCCCCACACTACATCAGCAGACAAACTGGCACGCTCACTAGAGGCGTCTAAATCCTCTGCATAAATGTGAATTTTGTGGAAGGCAGTTCCCCAAGGGTTGAAAGGTGGGGAGAAATATCAGTGCACTGGCACTGGAAATGCTGTGCACGCTCGTCACCTCTAAGACGCTGGCTACGCAGAATCCCTCTTGGGAGGCCCTGTCCTGACAAGTGATCGGCTCTGCACTGTCCCTGGGAGCACCGCTGCTTAGTGCATAGATTTGAGATTCGTCATCAGTAGTTGATGCCTGCCTGCACTTAAATATGTAAGTGTAGGTATAATTTTACACACGTGTTTATTTATAGGTATGGTACATGAATATGCTAATCTTAAGAATCAATTTTAGGGAGCATATATATTTGCTCCAAGAGAAACAGACCCATGTATTTTTTTTTTCAGTTAGCAAAGATATACTACAAATTTTATGGTTCTATATGAGGTGATTTTTGAGAAAAAAGCAAACCAAATTTAATTGTGCAGACCATTAATTACAACTAATTGCATGCTACCATAAGATTAATTATATACTACATTTAGTACACAAGTGGTTGCTCAGATTCAAATAACATCTAGACCTGCCATCCAATTATACAGCCAAACCCTCACACAAAGCTAACTTTGCAGAGACTTGGAAGAGCTGCCACCTGTCAATTAAAAATGAATAGTGACTCATGACATTAAAGAGACAGGTATAATCAAGAGAATTCTGGCTGGCAGGAAATGTCATTTCAGAAAACAAAGGTCTCAACATCTCTGTCTTCCTTTTAGAATGACTTAATTCATGTTGACTACGGACTGACCTCTAACCACACAATAAGCACCTTCTATGTTTCCCTCAAAATACTGGACTTGCTATAAAGTCTGCTATATTTCATTTTGTACTGTTAAGTGTTATCAGGATGGGAACGATTCACAGATTTAGTCTGAAATTTCCTATAGGTACAGCTCTCACAGAAATAGGAGCTGAGATTTTGTGTATATGCAAATAATGTGCAAAAACGAAGGTAACTGTCCATCAAATAACTGATGCCAGTGAAAACATGGAATTAGCTCTCTGGAAACTACAGTCATTTATACACGTGAAGATGCACTTGGACACGCATTCTGGAAACCACTGGGTAGTGCATTAAAAACAGCAAGACTGAAGCACTGGAGCCTGCACAGCCAACCAGATTGCTTTCAGTGAGTCCTAAATGGCAATTATTTCACCACAGAGAGAAATGGCCTACTGTGCAAACCGTTTATGACCTACATGAAGATGAACAGAAGAGGGAAACTGTTCCACGACTGCCCTCACTGAGGGAAGTGTGTTGCTCGTTCGGGGTAGGGAACTTCTTGCTGCTGTCATCCCTTTTCCAGCAGGGCCACCACTGTCCACCACCACCTTCTTTCTGCGGAGGGTTCAGAGTAGTGTTCCTTTAGCCCTGCTTCAGGGGCGAAGGCACATTTTTAAACCAGCTTCAATGCTTGAAAAACAGCCCTGGTTGCTCCCATTGCTGGACCAGTTGCTCCCCCCATGCCTCTCCATATCCCCATCACTTGTACTCATTTAAAAAAGCCACAAATTTAATCTTCAGCTCTACTGCTGTAACTGAGAGGATGGAGCAATGAAGCAGAGATGGGAACTTCCGCAGCTTTTCTCGGGCTAAGAAAAAATTACTGCCATCCATATCCTGCTTCCCTTCCACTAGTACTGAGTGTAGCAATTAAAGCCTATGATGGATGAGCTATGATGTTTTCACAGATATTAGCAGCAGGCAGCATACACTGCTACATGATTCATCAAAGAATTAAAAGCTGTCTTTGCTTCACATAGTAATCCTGTTGCTGAAAACTGATTAAAAGATGAGTTACTTTTTGCCACTGTGTAATTCAATTTTACTTGTTATCACAAATAATTTTTATCCAGTACAGCATTACTGTGAGCTTTGCTTTGTTTAAGGAACTGGCTCACTGTCCCCCTCCAAAAATGCATTTTTTGCCTTTGGCTCTGCAAAACTAAACAAATTAAAAAGGACATGCTTTTGTCACAATTCAGGTTCATAAAGTGGTCTAAACTGTAACTGTTTTCAGATGCTTACAATTTTCACACCATCCCTCTGCAAGAGTAAAACTCCTCATCTTCTCTGTGCCCTAAACCAAAGATTACAGTTGCCAGTTCCTTCCCTCTCCAAAACCTTCCATTTTCTACTTTTTTTTTTGAGATAATCAGGGGAGAATAATTCAGGTTTTCTCATCTGAAGCTTCTTATATACTTATTCTAGTTTCCTGATGCAAAAAGAGATATTTCTAACAAACCAGGTAGATCACTCCCTGGAGAACAGTTGTGTAGCAAAGCTTTTTGATTTGCTTTTAAATTAATACATAAAGTGATATACTGCAAACAATCAACATGGACGTTCACTGTTACTTTTCCTTAGAAATGAATAAGCATAGTTTTCAAGTATGGGGACATTGATTTATAGTGGCTCCACATGACGAACTTCCATAATGCTCACTTACCAAAACGCTGTTAGCAAAGCTAATTAAAATTTATGTGCAAACATTCTAGGTACTTTTGATGATCAATTTTTACAGAGGAAAATATAAAATATGGTTCTGAATGTCATCTCAAAATTTTTCATTACCATATAAATTGGTTCTGCTTGTTCCTTGAAGAAAACTGATTTTAAATCAAAATGAAATAATTGCTTTATTTCAAAATCTCAACTCCACGCTTGTTTTTTTTTTTTTTTTTCACACATGGGACTAACACTTGCTCTGTGAAAAACATCATTTTCAACAGAGGAATCAGAAACAGAATTTAAACTTCTAATGGGAAAAAAAATTAAAGCTACATTTACATACTTCTATTACTGTAAACATTACAGTTATTCATTATTTTCTTCAGGATTTGAGTTTGTACATGATATTTAAGTGATCATGAAAACTACGCTCATTTAAATGCTGGCACAGACTGCTCCAAGCCTCAAACCAGAAATTAAATTTGAAATGATTTAAAAAAAAAATAAAAAGGACGAACTGGAGGAGTTAAAGACTCATCTTGGACCTGTCTTGGAAGCTGGGTTCTATACTTACTTTACACCTCTGAAAAACCTATTCTGCCTTGATGCTGCATCAGAAAGATCCCATCACGTTGGCTTAGAAATATTACTTATTCTCTAATTTAGCTGTGGTATTGGAAAATACAATGTATTTATGACTTTTTCTGTACTATCAGCCCTCGACCTGGACATTGATATTTTCAAGTATATGCAAATAAAATGCTCTCGTGTATTTTAAATATGTAAACCAGCTCAGTAGCACTGGTATATATATTTGTGTTGTCCATGTTGGTATCAGTTCAAACTGTGTCTCATACTCACGCGAACAAGTAATGCACTTATCTGCTTGAGTAAATGGGACCAGAATTTTTTACTCTATCATTTGTATTTCACCAAAGAACAAAGTAATCAATTAATGAAAAGAAGATAAAGGAATAAACCTCTCAAATATATACCATGAGGTATATGCTCTGCTTTACTACGTGCTAGTACATAATGTTATACGTAGAGTAATTTTGGTTTCCATGTCTTCAGGAACAGAGAACTATAGTTTGAAGATATTAATACACACGTATCTATTCTAGGCTCCATTTTTTAACTAGCTGAGAAAAATTAGACAAGTTAAGGAGTAAATGCATACTGTTTTTCTTACACTGTTCTTGTTCCAAAATGGAACGGTACTGTTTCATTCAATGAATTAATCAAAGGGAATATTTAAAGATAATCTCACTGAAACAAAGCCTCCTCATTCTGAATATATAGTTAGAAGAGGCAGCCAAATTTTAGTTTGAGTATTCAAAGACAAAAGCTAATTTCATAGGAGGTTTTTGGAATTAGGAAGAGACAGCTGGGAAGCTGGCACAAGCTCTAGGAGTAAAGTTGGTGCTTTAGCTACACAACTGCTAAAATACTTTCTATAGATAAAGTTAAAAGAAAAAGCAAAATGATGAGTTCCAAACGCTAAACTGAAAAACAGCCTTTCTTAAAACTGTTATTTCCATCCTAAGCAATTAAGATTGGATTTTTCTCTCTAATGTTTATTCTTAATCTACTGGAGGGGGATATTTGGTATATGAGAGAAAAAAAAAAAGTAATTGTACACATAGCTAGAATACAAAGCCTTACAATTTTCATGTGGAACAACTACATGAAAATACATTTTCTATTTATTTGTGCAAAACACAACTACATTTTAAACCAAGGTGCCTAATAGTTACCACTGATGGCCAGAACCGAAATAAAAACCCAGCTTGATTTTTAAGTGTAAGTCAATAAAATTTCACGAATTTATGTATATTTTACAAAAGTTATAATTGCCACATAACATCATAATTATGCCAACATGGCAAGACCTGTGAATACGAGGATTAGCTCAAAAACCCATTCCAGACTTTTTACACAGTAAAACAAAATATTCAATTAATAACTGCTTCAATATAGTAAAGTGACATTTTATCTAGGGAAGCAGATTCCTGGAGTAAGGAAGCAATTCAAATGAAACCACTCTCCACCCTCCAACCTTAAATAAAGCAACACTATTACTGTGTTTAGTATTTAGTACATTTGCTCTTGACCCAAAATATTAATAATATATTGCTTTTTCATCAGCAAGATTACTAAACCCTAAAAAAGACATATTGCAATATATCATGAAGTATCATGTTACAGTGGAAAAGCTGTGCTTTAAATTATAATGTCTAATTAAAAGCTATCAGTTATTTTAATGCAAATCCATTAGGTTAATTTTATCAGCTCTTGCTCATGTGTTACAGTAGATTATCATTCTTAATGAAGATATCATAAAAAAAGCAGAAGAGTTAGCATAACGTGCACTACTTGTATAGCAACGTGCCAATGCTTTCTTAATATGGAATAATACAACCACACATTATCACTTTACAAATAAAGCATACTGCACAGCCTTGAAGGAAATGAAGAACAAGGAAATATTACTTTAACAGAAAGATAATAACCTTTCAAAGGAGAAAGTGGGACAAAGCCATTGAAGGTGAAAAGATCACAATTAATCTAGTATATGCTACTAGTACTCTAGAATTATCCCCAAAAATTACAGCTGATGAGTCCAGTAATCAGGGTTACCCTCCCTTACCTTAGAATAGGTGATAGCTGTCACTGAATGTATTTGAAGTCTTTCAGACATATAAATACACAGCAAAAAGAAAAAAAAAAGTATACTGGATCAATAAAGCTAGGAGCTACAATAAAAATATCAGGCTACTTTTCTCCTGCTAGGAAACCAGAATATGATCTCCTGCTTGCAACTCCAGATTGCAAACATAGTTAAAATTCCATGTCAACAGCACTGCTAAATTCTTTCCTAGCTGTTTGAAGAAATCCAGTTGAATTAGATAAAGCAAAACCGATCGCTGAAGGGCAGCATTATGTGCTAGACGGGGCAGGTCAAGCTTATGCTGAATCTCCCCCATCTGCCAGTAGGTATGCGAAGACGCTGCCAAGTGTTTTTGCCAGGCTGCTGTGTTTGACCCTGCTGCTGTCCTTTAAATGAGACCTGACTGACTGCCATGCTGACGGAAAGCGTTAAGTTCAAATTGTTTATTCTTCGTCATAAGCCAAGAGAGACTGATTTTTCTTATCGCCTGCTGTGCTGAAGGAGAGCAGAAATCATAAACAACTACATGCGACGTGCTGCTTGCTTCAGTCACACACTGCAAGGATGACCTGGAGCCTGGATGGCTCACAAACAGCTTTGCAAAAACCTGCCGTGCAGCTGGGATGGCAGCAAGCTGCTCTGCTGCTTGCACCTGGCCACCAGAAAGTTACCTCCCTTGCTCCATACAGAAGCAGAATCAAGAGCCACACGTTTCTTGCAGGGCTCTGTAAGTGAGCCACACTCTCCTCAGCACAAATTCCGTGCTAACATCTCCCAGTGACCAAGGGTGAAAAATGCTGATGTGACATTAACTCACGCTGTTGATCCCTGTAACCTCAGACCCACCATCTGCTAGATTTAACATCTGAACTCCAGCAAGAGCAGATCTGAAAGTTCAAACTGGGTCTGCCGCTGCACTCCGTATGAACTGAGACGAGAGACGGTCCCTCAGCAAAGACAGGAATGCAAGTATTGCCAAGTCCTGTGCTAGGGAAAGTTTATTTGCACTTCTGAATAAACATTATAGCTCATAAAAAATATGGTTGCTACAGAAAATGAATGAAAAGACTATCCTCCCATCAATGACCTCTCTCATTCTCTAGGCAAGACTGTAACTTCCTTCTCACTGGAATTAAGTCTGGAAGTAGATCCGCTATTGCTGTTTTGATCATGACTCATTAAAGTATGCATAGAAATAAAATCGCCTGACAAATTGATTCTACAATAGTTCAAGTGTCTTTAAAGTATAACATTACGTTTATGCTTTTCAATTATTTACGGCTGATGGCAATCATTCCATTGACTTGGGGAAGAAAAGGCTCTGTACCAGCCCACAATTGGACTTAATTTATGGTTTTAGAACAGTTGTTCTTTGCTGATTTCACATTGAAAACCAGCTCCTCTAAAACTGGACACACCCACTCTCTGTGCTCTTTAATGCTATGACATGGTATTAGCCACAGCTTCATAAAGTACACTTAAAACCGGCTGTAAAGCGTCTATGAAAAGCATCTTAGGATATGTTTTATGAACGGCATTGACTAACACTTAGGAAAAGTAGCCTGGAGGCCACAACAGAGCTCACATCCACAAGGACAAAGCTCCAATGCTTAATCCCACTTGAAGAGGCTTCCCAGATGTCTCCACAGCACAGCCCACTTCCTAACACGCACAGTGCCTACAAGGCACCTCTGGCTTCTTCATTTGCACCGGCAGCAACAAACTTTTCTGTTTGCAACAGCAAGTTCACAGCGGATGCTCACCACAGAAGATCCCGGACCTGCTGGCAGCATCAGGAGGACATGGAGCCCTGAGGGAAGCCTTCTCCCAAGCACGGCCAGGGAAGCAGGAGCAGTGGCCAAGGCTATGAATTATGTGGGCATTTCTACGTTTTCAAATAAACGACCATTCTGCATAATGCAGCTCAGTCAGATGTCACAGGTGCTCAGAGACAGCCTCAGCACCCTCCGTGCCCCAGGAAGGCTGGAGGTCAGAAAGCCTGAGGGGCTTGGGCAGAGCTGTGCTGTGAATTTGTATCAGTAGCAGACTGCCCTCACCCCATCTGCAGCAAGACATACTTCACTTGATCACCCAAGGTGGGAAATTTTATACTCAGGAGAAACAGGACAATAGCTTTTCATCGTTAGCAAGTATGTATATTTCTAAGGGATTTTTAAAAGGTTGCTTCAATAGTTTGCCTCCTATTTTTTCTATTTCACATTCATATTATTATATACTATTTTCCTGAAGGCTAAACATCTTAACCTCTTTGAAATGTCAACCTCAGTAAAGAAACGAGCTCTACCTAATTTGTCCTCATTTCCACTCATCCAAAATCCCATTAAAGTGAAGTGTTCTTTTTTTTTTCCCCTCAATATTCATTTTCCATTCAGAACAGGACGTTTTATCCCCAGGTGGTGAAAGCTCACATATGGAAATATATTTAATTGGTTTAAAGATTTAAACATAATCTCCCCCCAACCCCTCCTCACTGAACTGGCTCTCCAGTAATTGAGCAAAACACTCAACAGACAGAGTTATATAAGACAGAAATGCACAAGACTGCTTCTCCAACCTTAGAAAGAAACATTTGCAAACCATTTTACCAAAACATTAATACTTTTGATGAGGGAGCTTATCTACACACAGACTGAGTAGAAAAGCTAAATGAAGAGACTCGCCCTTTTCCAAGGTATCTCCTTGCCACCCTTCTGTCACGTGCACATGAGAATTCATAGCTAGGAAGCCTCTGCTCCTTTTCTGTACCTGCTCTGCCAAACAACAGCACCATGGTTCACTGCTTCATTTCACTACAAATCCAATCACTCACTGCAATTTTGCCTCTGCCTTCTGCAAGTCCCAACTCCTATCTTTTTTAATCTCATCTTCTGCCATCATCTCCAGCAGTTACTGGTAGAACTGTAAGCACTGCAGAAAAAATCAGTGTCTATCTGAGAGAGATTTACATCATGTGGAATTTTCTTATTAAAAGAGAAATATAAGAACAACTCATTCATATACAGACCATAGAAAACGTGGCATTTAAAAATACTATGCTGCTCTGTTGTGCATGGACTAGGGTGCTACCTCCTGCTTTGAACTGACACTCTCTTCTCCCGTAACAAATACACATGATATTCCACACCTGATTTTTCTGTGTTATTTACTATACATGGCAGTCAAATATTATTTAGTGTTACTTCA
This sequence comes from Anser brachyrhynchus, assembly GCF_964034855.1. Lineage (NCBI taxonomy): Eukaryota > Metazoa > Chordata > Aves > Anseriformes > Anatidae > Anser > Anser brachyrhynchus. The sequence continues at coordinate 111,019,281 of NC_137694.1, forward strand.
ATTAAAAACAAATTGAAAAAAAAAAAAACAGAACACCTCTTCAGTTTCTATTTGCACCATATGCAATGACCAGATACCTGCAAAGAATACTTGTATTGGGAAAGGGAAAGAGGAGTGAATTCAACTTGCAAATTACAAAAGACAAAACATAAAGATGCTGCAACTTAGGGTATTTTGCTGTTTGGAACATTTTTTGTCATAAAGGGCAAATACACAAAGCAGCAGGATTAGTTTTCCAGCCCCATGCTAAGTGCCCACGAATTTACCTCTGACAACCTCTTCCACAGACTCTGTAGTTGTGGTGGTAGTGGTCGCAATGCTGGTAGTTCTTTCAGTTGCTTCCTCATACTCTTCCTCTGTCTCTTCAATTTCATCACCATCACCATCGTCATCATCATCATCAGCATCTTCATCTTCCACAACAGTTAACTCTTCGTCTTCTTCTGGCTGTTCTTCTACTACCTTATCATCACTAAATGAAGAAAATGATAATGATATGTCAGCAACAAAATGACTTCAAGGTGGTGAGAACATTTTGTCTGGAAACACTTTAAGGACAGGAAGGTATCTGCTTCTCCCTCTCCCCAGCTTTAAGTAAGAAAAAAAAAAGAATCAGAATCAGTGATGCTGGAATGTCCCACTGAAATCAGAAATGCTTGAAAAAAAAAGAAAAGCTAACATTAGCAATGCTGTGAGAAACCTAGCAGGATGCCAGACTGGAACTCCTCTTTGTACACAGGGACGGAAAAAAGAAACCCTGTCAGCAATACTGTATTTTGACAGCTGAATAACACTCCAAATACACTTGCTTCACGTTGCCATCAACAAATCAATTTGTATTTTGAAAGAAGCTTAAATTAGCTCAAAATGCACTCAGCTCATACGCACATGAAAGCGAGAGTTCCTCAGGATTTTCTCACTCGGGAGACAACTTACCCAAAGGCTTGCTGTGGACTCTACCTTGCTTGACACTCACAGAGGACAACTCAGTGTCAAACCAAGCATCCAGCTGACCTGTAATTCTCTACAGTCACTGATTTTTTCGTCCTGTTGTCAAAATAGTGCTCTGTGAATAGAAAAGCCACTTCCAAAGGAACCGTGCACAGAGCTGTCTGCTTCCACAAGGTTCACTCAAAAGACAACGTCTGAAACATGTAGAACTCTTTTGGGGGAGGGAGGGGACAGTTCACACACACTCATGCTTCAGCTGACTGCTGCTAGCTCTTCTCTTCGCAGTTTTATCTTTTTCGGGCACCTCAAAGGAGACAACAGACAGGACAGCACTGCTAAGGAATTAACATCCAGGGAGGGAGAGGACCCTTCACACTTTGGGCCTTCTGTGCAACAGCTGCACTGATCAAGCGGTGAAGCCTGCCCGGTTTTGCTGCTGTTGCTGCCCCCTCAGCCAACACGTGCGGCTGCTCGGCACGGCAAGCTCGGCTCACTTGTGCTGCGGGGCCAGCGCTGCTGGGGCCTCTGCGGCCTGTAAGGATCTGCAAGGCCTCTGTGAACACCAACGGTACTACACTGAGCTGCTGTGTGAAGGAGGGAAATGTGTGGGCTCACGAAGAAAACTCAAACCACTCGGCTAAACCTCGCCGTATATCACAGCTGCTTTAAATGATAATTCATGTAGATACCTAAAGGCCCAAGGACCTCAATCAGTCTTGGGCAATATGAAGGAATACTGCAGTCGGCTGTCAAACGTGTTTGGTGGCTTAACGTGTCAATCATTTGCTGGGATCATTCTTAATGCTGAATGATATACAGGCAATAGGCCAAAACCCATACACTTACCGACTGCTACTGCGGCTTTTGAAAGGCTTCCTAACACAGTGCCAGCTGTAGTAAGGTCTCAGGTTTGTTAAGCTGATCTTCTACTTGAAATTCACTACTAATGAGTAAATTATCTTTAAATATTCAAACATGCAGTGACTTTTTGTCACCATCATACACATGAGGTTTTGCATCTTTTTTTCATGGCATCGCATATGCTTGAACAGCCTTTTATTTGAAGTTAACAACTTGCCTCCTTCACCTCGTTTTGAAGACTAAGCCTGTAAAATTTCACTTTACAATATGTTGTCTAGTACAACTTTGAAAGTAAACTCAGAGCAAAGAAGAGGACAGTATGATCTTAATAGGGTGTGAGGAAGAAGTTAGGAAATAGTGATAGAAATCTTGCATGCCACAAGACTCAATTCTAGGAAAAAGTTAAGACTCTAAACACAAGTGTGCATTCTGTGTTCCTCACCCCCAAAGATATCTGGCCACCCGAAACACAGCAGAGACTTAAAAGTAATAATGAAACTTTTCATTTGGTGAATCCTAGGCAGGTGATAAAAACATATGTAGTAATAGCTAACTTATAGAAGAGCCTGAAAAAGGGACAACCTGTTCCCATTTTACATGAGAAAGACTGAAAAGGGGGCAAGAACACTAGGTTCTTCTCTTAGTTTCTTGTTTTCAAAGAACTGGATAAGAAATTTCAGCATCTTCACAGTATGGTTTTCCTCCAGCATTCTAATTTCATCATCTCCAAAATCTTCTGCTTAGTTCTTAGTAACTCCTTTCTGAACAATGGATTTCTTCCGTTTTCATTATTAAGTATTTTGCCTTTTTAAGAGCATGAAATAATTGCTATACATACACTGTCACCTTTCAATGGCCAGAGGGAGCTGGATTTTTAAATTCTAGTATCTGTTTCTGATCTCCAGGTTAATGGACTCCTAGTCTTAGCTACGTACAGACATTCAAACCAGGAGTGCTCAGTATGAAACATCCAGGTTTTGATCCAGAGCATCAGATAGGATATGCTGTTCAACATTAAAGAAAACTGTTCTGTCTTTCTCTCCCTCACCTGAGCTAAAAATACAGAAACAAACACAGCATGCTTTAAAGTGCAATTATTTTTCCTCTTCCTTTCACATAAATGATCACACTCAGATATTGGCAAGCTCATAAAGCTAAAAAAAAGACCAAAAAAAAAAAAAAAAGGCAAATGAAACAAAGGAAAGTCAATTAGTCACATGGAAAGCCACTTCAAAAATAATTTGTATGCATGCACCCAATATCCATCTGTTTTTAGCTACACAAAAGCAATTAACTCAGTTATGCCAGTCCCCAGCATTCTGCTGGGAAATTCTCAGCATCAAGGCAAAGCTTTCTGCTTTAAAGGTTGTGTGATGCTGACAGGAGCAGGATGAAAGAAGAGAATTTCTGTACATGCTGCTTGGCCATACCCACCATTACAGTGGACCCTGGTTTCCTCTCCAGTAATTTATCAAAAGTAAATGCCTAAGTGTAGCTCCCACCTGCATCCCCTTTATGAATTGCTTCTTGCTGAAGAACTAGACGTCTGAGACAGTAAAAAAAAAAAAGGCAATAAGGGAAGACTACAACAATTGACAGGATCAGGCTCCTGAAAATATTTTTGAAATTGTGCTAGAATATTCTTTCTGATTTGATCATTCCTAAAAAAACCATATCTCTGCTAGCAACATATATTGCAAGATTCAAATCACAAGAGTACTATTTCTCAGGATTTAATTTATTGCAAGTTACGAGAAAAGGAAATAATGAAAACAGAATAAAAATGGTTTTACCCTAAATTTTGATACCTAAATGGAAGCGTGAGCCTTGCTAAATATTTAAAGAAATAAGATGCCTGAAAACAGGCTTAGCAAGTTCATTTCCCTATTAAACAGGTTTTTAAAACTCTCATTGTACAGAAATGTGTTGCTACGCTGAGGTTCTAAGGGAGCACTCCTGTCTCTCTTGAAAAGTAATTATTTTCTCAGCTATTTTATCTACAAAGACGAGTTAGTCTCCTTCGTTATTAGCACTATTGTTCAAAGAAAAGGGGAAGGAAAGAAGTGCTTTTACACATTCTTAATAAGATTCTCCTTCAACGAAGCTGAATACCAGAAAATAACTGGACTTGCAGTAGTCTGATGATTTTATCATGCCCAGCTATGCAGCACAGTATCACAAACCAAACTGCACGAATACACAACAGTGAGGGACATATCATAGCAAGCTCTAACAGTAAAAACAGCAATAGTTTTACATTAGAAATCAATGCTAGCCCACTATGTCACTTGCTCCTAAGATTCAATCACAGTAACCATGCACAGCAATGCAAGCAGATGTCCACGTCTTCTCAGAGCCCACAGTTACGACACACACAAGAAAAGCAATAAAAGCTTAAGACCACTACTCAAAGGCCAGGGGCCACTGGGAAAGAGGGGGAACTGCAGTAGTTGCCCCAAAATTTGCTAGTAACGGAACTTTGAGCCTTATTCTTGAAGACAGGTTTAGTATAAACAACATTAAATCTCAATGTGTTTCTGCCACAAAGATAGGAGGTGGACTTGAAATTTTTAATACTACAGAAGTACTAATTCTTGTAATAACATGAAAAATTGCCCTTGGTTTTGTTTCTTTAGACTTGATCACAGTTACTGTCCTGGGTCTTCTACAAAGAATATGCGCATGACAGGAACAACAGAAGAGTGAAGTTATACTTCAACTTTTGGACTAAAGAATCAATTTTCCAAACTGGGACAAAAACCTCCCTGCTGCGCAGTGCATAAAGCTGTTTCTCCATGTCATGATAAATGCTTCGGTACCATTTCACTTGTCTTCATCAGCAACACCACAGTGTTGTTTTCCCAGACACCGTGTCTAACTTTTGCATGCCGCTCACCTAAGCGTTCAGTATAAATCCACCATTTTCAGACAAAAATCAACTACAAGATGAATGTGGATGTTGATATTTTTCTCATAAATCTTGAGAGTTTTATTTAATATATGTAGCAGACATGCTTACTTCCTGTTATTATTATTACATTTTACCCTTTATGGTTAACAAGTATGAGTCCATCTTGTTTCTTCTGGAATCACAACATCTTGACAGCTTTTTCATATATTCCCTCGATACCATCCCAGCCTAGGTTTTATTAGCACCACAGACTGCAGTGTCTCGTTTACAAGATATTGTTGACATTTCGCCTTAGCTTAGTGGTGCCAGTGACAGGATTTTTCAAAGGCTGCTCAAAAAAATTACTTGATACAGTGACAAGTTCACAGATTTGCAAAGCCATATTATCATCATCTGAATTTAACAGTTCAGCAGTAAACAATGGAGAGGTAAATTCTTAGGCTTGAATGCAGCCAGGAAAATACTTGCAATCCCCACATACAACATTAGCGTATCTCATTTTCCTGTCAGCAGAGACTTCTGGCAAGCAGAGCCACCACTTTCCTTTAGTGGTGGACACAGGAGTCACCATGCTTTTGAATCTTCTGTTTCAATCTCACCACATATGGAATATTAAAATCCATTCCCTTATCATGAAAATAATGCTTCCCTCAAGCATCCCATCAGTACAGTGGGTCATTAGTAGAAATCATCTACTAGGTGTGATGAAACGCGGTATTTGAAGTTTGGAGGCTTCAGCACTTTTTCTGATGCTGCAGATACAGTGGAGTTCCAGGCATCCCTAAGAGGTAATCAGTTCCATTTCAAACACTGGTTTAGATAAAAACTTATCAGCGACTCCAATAGGCATACTTCTGTTTTTAAAACACATACCACTGTACAGCTCCCGCCAGTATGCACCCAGGCACATAGTTACAAACAATGTCTAAACCATAGTTTTATTAATGTATATTTAATATCTTTATTTTCTTAATCCATTACTTTAGTAGGAACTGACACCAATGTATTGTTTATTCACTTCACACAGAATTGTGCATGGTCCTGTTACTTCTTGAAGACAAAACTGAAGGACAAGTAAAGGAAAGCAAAGTGAACTGTTACTCCTTGCTGTCCAAGAAAAGAGAAAAGTTAGTAGATTAAAATTTCATTTTAGTATTCCAAAAACCTACAATAGGGACAAAGGAAGAATACAAATAAAAAGAGCAATTACTTTTCTTTCTAACTATGCGTCAGGACTCATGGGACTGCAGCATAAGCTAAATTTTACGAGGAGACTTCTGTCTGCAACTATTACCTTCAGACAAAAATTTGGCAAAGCTTTCAATTAAGGATAACATATAATGAGGACTAATAATTGGTTTGGGCGAAGTGCCTCACCTTTGTCTGCAGTAAACTCTCATCCATTTGGATGTACTTAAAGCACGATTTTGACAAATAACAACTTGAACAAAAACATGCTCCATCACTGGGTGAAAAAAGAATGAAAAGGTGTGAAAGACAGGTGTTTTGAAATCCATAAAGATTAGCATTCACTACACTTTTGCAACTATATTTTATTGCAAATAGACTCCCTCTGCACTGTGTTTTTTACCAGCCACCAAGACTGGGCAAATAGCTGGGGAAAAGCTAATTCCAGGAGAAGAACCAAATCAAGAGTAGTAACAAGCTGCAGTCTGCCTACAGAGAACAAGGCCATTGATGTTGGCTCTAGACAGCTGAGGGAATTAATACAGGAGAAGCGGCTGCTGCACGTAACCTGCAGCCTGTGCTCTTCCAGCCCAACGGGATGAGCTGAGGGATGCATCCGTAACCTTTACAGCTCTGCAGGTGCCATCGTCCCACTTTCCAGGATCTTGTGCTTCTCTATAGCCTCTGCAGCCTCTATGGTTCCCCTCTAATGAACTGTAGGAAACGTGTGGTGGGACTGGCTTGTCAACTATTCAGCTTGGGCCTAAGCACAAGAGTGATTTAGGCCCTAACTTTGGGCCTAAATCACTCTTGTGGTTTCCACCACAAGATTAGTGATAAGCACAGATACTCATCCCAGTATACAGGAAACCTCCGAAGTGCAAAGTTCTTTAAATGTGGGAGTGGAAATGGACAGATCCAGCTGTGAACCTCTACACACATTTGGATTACTGCCTTAGAAGAAAATGCAGAAGAGAAACACAAGGCCAACTACAAGAATGTGGCATATGCTTGGAATCCAAACAGGAAGATGAGTGCACCTGACCCGGCCTAATTACCAGTTTTTTGACTAAAAGCAAGTCAGAAAGCTAATGGGCAAGGAATCAAACTTGTTCTCAATCTGCACATCAGAGGCCTGGGCATTTTCTACCTAATGTTCATCCAAAACTCACATTGTTTTGACTGGAGGATGAGGTTTCTCATGAGGCAGGTTTGAACCCAGCACTGCACTCATCACGTTCCTCCAAATGGTGCCGCTTATGAAACACGAGTCAACGCAGGAACCACCTCAAGCTTAAACCAAAGCCAATGGCGCACTTGGGCATATGAGCACGCACATCACTGTACCTTCCAATATTTAATTTGACTTTGGTACACTAGCCGACTTCAAGAAAAAGGTGTGTGAAACCAAGCATCAAGGGAGTAAAGTTAAACAAGTACTATCAAAGTGATTTTGTGTGGGGTAGAAGAGGGAAAGTCAAAACCAAGTGTGAAATGAAGATTTCAGCATTCACCTTGGAAGTTCAAGAGTAGGGAGTTACACGACAAATGTCAATATCCCTGTCAGTATTGGGGCAGGGTTGGGGGAAACAGCAGGACAAGAATTAAACTGCGCTGCATTTGTGAGATCAGGCATGGTGCCAGGAAAGAAAAGCGTTATGCCAGACCCCCAGTCTATGTAACTGATCTTTTAAATGGCTTATTGGCACTGAATTCTGGAAAATTACAGTGATTTACAGAATTGAAAGTCTGACCCACAAGGTACCTCAGCAATAATGTTTCTGGTCGCCTGGTAAGTGACCACAAAAGGATAAACCACTTAAAAACCACCTTGGTTATTTTCATTAGGGCTGGATTAAACTATGCTAGTAAAGTAGGTATCTTACAACAAGAAGAAACAATGTGATATTTAACACATCCGAACCTGACTTAAGGTACAGTAAAAATGTTAAGAACAGGGCACCTTCCGTTGCACAGCAAGTCAGGATGAGCAAATCACATTGTCTAGCATTTTTCAGGCATTCGTTTTGTCACTTTCAATTATTTTCCCTTTTGCTTTCCCTTACTTCAGAGGTCACAATTATATATATTTTCACATTCCCTAATAGAAAAAAAAAAGAAATTAGCTATTTCATGAAGTGTCACATAGGCTGCTTTTGAGTTCTTAGACCTTATCAAACAACTGAATTATGTGCTTCTAACTGTCTCTCTCCTCTTTCTACTTTTACTGCTTTTTTTTTAAACCTTTATATATAATAACAATAGCAAAAATATGCTGGGTTTCATTAACTTTGGTAGAAACCATGAGAAGTTGCACTAAAGATCTTTTAATTTAATTTTTGAATAGAACACACAAAAAAAGGCAAATACAAATTCCTTGCCCTGTTCCCTTTGAGAGGCACATTTGTCTTTTTCCCCCACAAATAAAAATGAAGGTACAATTTTCACCATTATATATATATTTTTTTTTTCCACAGCTGACCTGCTTAAAAAGATCAGTAAGAGGTAGCATGTAACATTTGAACAAGTGCATTGGCAGAAGGTATCTGCTGACTGATACGCAAGAATACTTTTCCAAAACCAACCTAGCTTAATCTCTGAAACAATGCCTTTGCAGGTATTACTGTTTTCATATTTTCCTTTGGAAGATGGTAGATTCAGCAAGAAGTATTTTGTTTTTTTAAAGAAGGTCAGAGTAATGTATTTAACCCATATTCTTTCTCATTTTCTTTATTTATACTAAACAAACTCAGAACTATAAAAGTAAATGTATCTACAAATGCACAAAATCCACCAGGCTCACAAAGCCTTGTGACATTTAATAAATATTAAATTTAAAATCCTATTACTAGAAGAACATTAGGACTGAATGTGATGGGAGACAGCAGAGTGTAGGTCGTCTGTGCAGCCCTGTTTGAGCCAGCTTGAGAATCAGCAGAAAAGCTATCTATTATAACATGTTTGTTTCCCCCCCACCTCTGCCATACTCAGAAGGCACTATTCAATGTCTCTTTGTCCTACCTGTTACCCTATAGCTTATTTAAGGTAGACAGTGTGAACTCTGTACCAAATGAAGTACTTGACTCTCTGGAACTCACCACCTTGGTACCCTCACACAGTAACTACAGGGTCAAACTACAAGAACGTCTTTGTTTTACAATTGGGAAAGCAAACAAAAAGTACCAGAAGCATGTAATAACTCTGAATGTTTAACTTAAGACATTGCATAACGCTTTTCAGAGAATGTGCCATCTACGGTTCCTAAACATAGCTGCTACTAGCAGCTTCTGCAAGTGGCCAAAACGCCTGCAGAGCAGATCATCTCCACTCACGCAGCCAGAAAAAAGGAGAGGGCACCTTTTGTACCAAGCTTTTCATAGCGGCCAGAAGATGCCAAGCCTAATGGAAGACTTCCATGGCAGAAGTTACTGTTTTAACCTTTTCTTCACTCAAGTCACAATTTGAATGTTATTTTTCTTCAGCAGTGATCAAAATAGAGATCCCATGTGAAAAATGGCACATTATCATGCCACCAGAGCTAAAACTCCTGCATTCAAGATTAGAAACCTCTTCCATCAGAAAAAATAAATATATATTTGGTGTTTCATCCACGTATTCAGATGTAGCGTTTGCTAGAAGGCAAAGAAAAAATATTTAATACAGAAAATGCTTTACTACACTATGCTTGTAATAGCATAGCCTCACAAGAGGTGGAATTCCTAAATTTCCACAAAGCACCCTAATACTGCTTTCTTCTTTCTAGTACAGACCACAAAGCCAACCTACATCACTGAAATGTAAAACAGAGCAGGAACTGCTGGCTAACTTCATGGAGGGATGTGCAGCTATGAATTCACTGGCGCGCAGTCATGGTGGTGTGATAATACATGTTGAAAAACCCAGCTGCTAATTTCTCACTTTCAACTTTTTTTATAAAGTATAAAGGGCACAGTGCTTGAAATGGGATGGGATATATCATTGTTTCACTAGAACATCTCAAAATATCTAGTAGAGGTATCAGAAGGATTTCTTGAACTGATTACTACATGAACATATATAGGGAACCTCTCTCTCCAACATTTCAGTCATTACAAATGACAACATTTTTGCTTGTAAAGCTTTTGCTTATTACTTAAGCAAAACGCTGTTGCTGATTGCTCTGGTTTTTGAGGTCATAAAAGTGTAACCCTTCTTTGGAAATCTACTATGTATTAAACAGGCAAGTCTGATGCCATTAAGCTCCTGAAAAAGGCTCAACATTCCCATAAGTCATATAGGTGGTTTGCAGAGCTAGCAAACTGCTTTCTTAAGGGGTCACGAAAGCCTGCCTATATCTTACTCATCGCTTCCTCAATTAAATTAATTCTCTGCACCCATAGCCTCATCCATCACTTCAGTTAAGTCTTTATACTCAAATGGTGATTAGATTTGCCAACTCAGCATCGCTGTAATTACCTCTCAAAGCAATGTGCTGTTTCATCAATTCCATTTGAACATTACTTGTCCTAAGAAGAAATCCAACAATTACCAGTCTTTCTAGAGTCATTAACATTCTTGTGTGTCTATGCTTTCTGAATTTCATTTTAACAACCTTTACATGAAAAAGGGGGGGAAAAAAGTTGGTATTAATAAGACATCATGAATTACCCAAATACTAAGAAATTGCCTACATGAGTGTTAGAAACAATTAATGTAAGAACGTGAGACACCAAATACATTAACAGTGTATAGAATATGCTAATAGGACAAAATACTTCAAGAGATATTCATCATAAGCAGTAATATTATGCCAGTAATTTGATGATACCTGAAATTCATAAACAAAAGCAATTAAGTTGTATCATTAGAATGCTTATTCTTAATACTTACTCCCCCAAATGAATTTAGTTTCTCTAAATTTAGGGATTGACAATCGTAGTGCAAAGTTCACCTATTTCAACCACTGATGTTAATCTACACTGAAGGCAAACTTGGGGCCAAAGGCAATTAAAAATAAGCATGTTTTTAATTCCTTATATTCATGTTAGAGCACTGACTTACAATTAGGAACAATTTCTATTAGGACAGCTGAGGAGGCCACTGCCTCTGGCTGCATCCCTCCCTGCTCCTGTCTCACAGATGACTGAGCTCACCACGAAAAAGATCCTGCACCACTGCAATAGGCACGTCACTGCTGCCATGAGGTTCAGTTTCTTTAACTTTGCAGGGGTACAAACCGCCTGCAGCTCAGTCAGCACAGATGGAAAAAAGGAAATCTTTTTTTATCCATCCAAAAGCAAGTCATTTCCTGCTTTTAAGTCAGAACCTGCAGTCCAGACCCTTTGTTAGCTTCAGTCTGGTTTAGTTTTACTAGCACCTGGGGAGTGGAGGTGGTGGTGATTTTTTTATTTTTTTAAATAATCACGTAGGAGATTTCCACTGGAGGATTTCTCACTGACATTTTAGAAATTGACTTTCCAATTTAATGAAAAAGCTTACATCAAAGAGAATTCATTGTTGTTTGTTTTAATGTGATTAATAAGATGGCTTGAAAATAGATGAATACTCAACCGAGACAAAATGAATGTTAATTTTCTTTTTCCTCCAGTGACTGTGTTTCAAATGAAGAATTTAGCTTCGGTACCTTCCTTTTTCTTGATCAATACCATTTTTTTCAGCTTTAGAATAGCAAAAGCTTCAGGATGCCAGCTATCCTATTTCTACATTCTTAAGACAAATCTTCTGGGCTCAGAGCTGGCCCCAGTTAAGCTACTGATTTTTGACTAAATGTTGCAGGACAATGTTAACAGTAAAAATGACGGGAGAGGAGGAGGAAAGAATAGACAAGACCCAAAATGCCATGACACGCTAGCCATGTATATGAGTGAACTGGTAGAAATCAAGAAGGACATCGAGGTGCTCAAGCGAGTACAGAGAAGGGCAGCGAAGCTGGTGAGGAGTCTGGAGAACAAGTCCTGTGAGGAGCGGCTGAGGGAGCTGGGGTTGTTCAGCCTGGAGAAGAGGAGGCTCAGGGGCGACCTTATCGCTCTCTATAGGTACCTTAAAGGAGGCTGTAGCAAGGTGGGGGTTGGTCTATTCTCCCACGTGCCTGGTGACAGGACGAGGGGGAATGGGCTAAAGTTGTGCCAGGGGAGGTTTAGGTTGGATATTAGGAAGAACATCTTTACTAAAAGGGTTGTTAGGCATTGGAATGGGCTGCCCAGGGAAGTGGTTGAGTCACCATCCCTGGAGGTCTTTAAAAGACGTTTAGACGTAGAGCTTAGTGATATGGTTTAGTGGAGGACTTGTTAGTGTTAGGTCAGAGGTTGGACTAGATGATCTTGGAGGTCTCTTCCAACCTAGATGATTCTGTGATTCAGTAAGGATCTCAGGGAATGTCAGTCTCAAAGTACTCGTATTTCTCTGTCAGCGGTTCTCCACAGCCAGCTAGAAGGCCGGGCCTGCCTTCTCCTCAGGCCTGCAGCACTCCCTGATCTCATGAGGATGCTGATGCTCCAGCTCCTGTGCCACTGTTGCTACAGGGGTACCATCGTGCATAGAAGCTGGCATTGCTGTGGAAACATTTAGGGGAAGGACATCTGGCCGCTGGCTGCCAGCACAAAACACTGCCCAAGGCCCATCCACCAAGGCTCTCCAGGGAAGCAGCACAGAAACCTCTCTCTGAAATGGGAGGAAGCAATGTGTGTCAACACCACCACTTGCACCTTCCAGTTTTGTCAAACGAGCTTTTCTCCATGTTGGAGCTGTGTTTGTTTCTTCCAGCTTTAGTTCAAATGCCAAAGAGAGTGAAGTACTGGCAGGATTTGTAGATAAGGAATATTAAAACAAAGTAACCAAGATCTCCCTCATTAACTAATATGCAGAGAGCAGAAATACGTCCCTGTTAAACAATCCCTCGAAAGGTTCGTCTTTCCTGCTGTATTTCTGAAAGCATTTTCCGGATGGATGGATGGATAGATGGATGGATGGATGGATGGATCTGCGTGTATGTGAAGAGATGAGCAGGAGAAACAACAGTAAGGAGGACAAAGGGAGATGTAAAGGGGAGAAAAGGGACAAGAGGATTTCATGTTTTGGATAGTCCTTGTAGACGAACAGCCCAAGTGCAGAGAACAGTAAAGAGCAGCCAGACCATCTGCAGCTCCATATCACAACTAAAACATCGGCTGCTACATGGCTCTGGCTTGTATGAAATCTCCCACTGCTCTGTGATGCTACGAGACCCAGACAAAGGGAGTTAAGCAGGAGCTAGTCAGAGTTACACTTACAAAAGGGAAGACAATTTTCCCATTATAGCAACGGCAAAAGCCCATAAAATTGACTTTAAAAATTACTATACTGACTCTTGTATACTCATCACCTTTTACCTATTAAATTTGCTTGCTATGTGTCACTGTTTAGACTCGGGAATTTTTTATAAATATTTCCGCAGGCAGACATCCAAATTGCTTGTCTGGCCTGCCTAATTTATGTCAAGTCAGCAGCATAACATACCACGAGGACTTAGTGTGTTACTGCATCAGGTCAGGGCACTTTATGACTGTGGCCAATTTAAATGCACCTTGTGACAGTCTGATTTGATGACAACTCTCCAGAGAATTTCGATTGTAGCTCATTTGATGTTCAGGTTAACTTGCAGGCATTTAAGAAGGGAAGACAGTAGGTAAAACATGTATTGACATCTTTGTACAACTTGTGTCATAAACACATAAAAAGAGCAAGAAAGTGAAAGAAACGAAATGTACAGTTCCTCCGTGTCAAATGAGAATCCTTGTAAAATTATTCAGCAAAGCAATTTTGTCGGCCCCTGTGACTCCTCTTCCCCAAATGCTCTAACAAAACTGACAATTAAAAGTATGGGGTCTCACCTGGAAACAATTCAGTGTAACAGCCACACATACTATTCTGCTTTCACCATTAGGAAAAAAAAAGGCTGGTTTTAAAAGCCTTTCAGGATTTCTTGGATTATGGTTGAAGGAGGCAATTAAGAAAAGTCAGTTTTTCCAGATGCCTACCACTGACAGGGAGAAAAAAAGGTTCTTTAAGAAATTAAAAAAAATTATATAGTGTTTTAACAACTACTTTTGCACCATCCAGGAGATGACCACTCACCCTTAAGGTCAGTCTGTTACAGTCTTGCAAAACCAGAGTACGACGTGACCACCATGTTATATAGCACAAATTTTTATTTGGGTCACAAATAAAAAAAAATATTCACAGATGTCTGATTTTCAGCATGAAGTGGACTACAACCCCTTTGGATTATTTATTTTAGTTTTAAAAATCTACTCTATTAACTATCCTAAGGGCAGGTATGAACAAACCATAAAACTCTGCCTGGCAGAAGTTTATGAGATATTGTAAACCTAGCCCTTATAATACACACTAATCCCTACAACACGACATTTAGAACACTACCCAAACCATTAAATCAGGCTGAACATACATTAAATACACTGAACAGACGAAGTTAATTTGGCCCAACCTGCCAAGGAAAAAACAATGAGAAAATTAAATCCTGTATTTTGGACCTTGAAAATAAATTCAGATAGTCTAGAAAAACAAGGCCTAACTGAAGTTAAGGAACTATCTTGTGCTTCTGAGCCATGGGACTAATATCCTAAGGAAAAGCTTTCTACACACCCCTCAACAGTGAGCCACGCTGTGTCTCAGTTTCCCTGATTTAACAGAGAGATAAATGACACCGACCTCTTTTCCAGGTGGGAAGGAAAGCCTGGGAGGTCTCATATGTAGTGATGAGAAGGGGCATGTCTGAGACAGATGCAGACGGAAAACCTGGAAGTTTTTAGCTCGACACCCACTCCTGAAGATGTTCGGCCTTACATCAAGGATGCCAAAGCTCCTAACAAGTGTCCAGGTATGGGCAGGAGGCCATGAGGCTGCGCTGTGTCTCAAGGGCAGCCAGAGCTTTTAGGTCATTTGACTGAATTGTAGCTATAAATGGAGATCTCTGCAGCTTTACTGAAAGTCAGCACCTGCATCTGGCTGTCCCTCAGGCAGTCTTCAAGGTAAGTTTTAATTAAAGGTGTGGATAACAGCAAGGAACGCCACCACTGAAAATGCTTGCGACCTCTTAGTCAGAGTTGCATGCTATTTCAGGACAAGCACGATGTGACATCATTTCAAAAGCACGGGTGGATCCTGCCTTTTGGCCTCACAAACTGGAAGGGGGTACGCCACATCCTTCAGAGCAGCACACCCTCCCTCCTTTCCCAAGCACCTCCAACAAGCAACGTCACGAGGCAAGCCATGTCCTTTCCCACTGAGGTGCAGCGTGGTCAGAGGTGGGGTGGGAGGAACCTGTGACAACGCGGCAGCACAAAATGCCTCCACAAACTCTGATGGCACGGGTCACAAACTGAGGAGCGAGAACCGTGCAGTCCTGCAGCCAGGGTGACAGCAACAGGGTGGTTTCTGCCCCAGTGGGAGGCGTGGGCCATGCTGTGGCTGGACCACCTGCTGACTCTCAACACTGAAGACACCAAAACACTCATGGCAAAAGCATCCACAAAGCCCTTGTATGACAGAACCCAACCACACAGGCAGATCTTAAGGGAACAACAACAGAAAGGTAAACTGGAAGAAAGAGCTACTACTGAAGTACTCATGTAATACTGGCAACTGAGTTCTAGCCTGAAATCCTGACTTTTGGGTAGAAATGGAAAAATAAATCAGCCCAGTAAGAGCTGCTTCAGAAATGCTGTGGCACGCCAGCCACAAACCCAGGGCAAAGTGGAAGGCTTTGGGATGAAACAAACATTGTCAATGTAAGATCATCCATTTAAAATTAAAAATATAAACTTCAGTAAACACTTCAAACGGAGTTGCTTTAATAGCATAAAATACTGGGAATTTAGCACTGGAAAACTGGAAAATAGCCCCCTGCTTTTCACTTCATTCCTCCCTCACAATCATCTTAGGCCAAAGGCATATATATATAGACACACACACACACAAACGTATGTTTATATATGTATGGCTATATATATAAGTATACAAAAATACACACAGAAAATTTGAACTACCACCTACTGCTGCATGAGATTTATTTTTTTTTTAATGACTAAATTTCAAGAGGATTTCTGGCTCCAATACACACAGATTGAATGCAGCTAGGAAGCTGAAGAGGCAGCAAGAAATATGAGTGAGTCAGTGTAAGAGAACTACAAATTGCTTGGCTCTTCATCTGCAGTTGAAGTGCCCCGTAAAAGGATCCTGTCATTTTCTTTTTGCATGCATGTCTATGGGAGGGGAAGAAAAAAGAAAAAAAAAAGGGGGAAAAAAGCAGTAGTTACTTGGAATTTCAGAAATTGATTCAAATGCAATTCCAGTTCCTATTCATTCAGCATACCAAATTCTGAAGTTATTCTTGAACTACTTTCTTCACAGATTAAACTGCTTCAAGAGGAACAAAACAGACTAGAATAGTAAAGTAAATATTCAGTGACAAACATGAAAAAAACAGAAATAAACGCTCTTTTAACCAAAATTTTTATATACACCCTTGTGTGCTCTTCTATTTAAAATATTTTAAGGAATCTTTGAGCAGATACAAGAAAAATTATATATATATATAACTGTATATGTTATATAGATAAGTAAACCAGGTAGTAGATAAGAGATCTCATATAAGATAGATCTATTTTATATATTTCTGTATCTGTCGTATATTATATATATGAGGGAAAAAGCAAGTGGGTATGAAGTCTGCACTCACTTCTTACTCTAAGAGAACATTTTCCAATCAAAAATTAAACAAAACACAGGGAGCTGACAGGGCAACAGTACAAAGGTTGGTTTACAAATCCCAACAAATGTTATAAATTGCAACATTTTGACAACTGTTGGAAATCAGTCAGAAAAAACCCTGAACATGTCAAGACAGAAGACACAATGTTGCCTTATGTAGGTTTCTTAATCCAACAGCCCAGACGATTTACTCAATGAGACAAAACTAGAAACAATAATTTTAATAAATTTAACTCATTCTGTTTTTCATGAAGAACCCTTCCCTGCCATACAAACTAATGCCTTCTCAGGGAAGATTTAGATGCCCACATGAAGTGGTTCCTAACTTTTCGTTGTCTTCATGTCTTCTCTTTATACCTAATTACGGAAATTCAATTTCTGTCCTTCATCTCTACACTGTTCCTAAACTTGTTTTCATCTGGGTTATTAAAAAAGTCCAAACTCACACAATGCAGACCTATTAACTTTCTGCATTATTCACTTCATTTGGTCCCAGTTTATTTCCATGCTTCTCCTTGAAAATGCTTGTAATCTGTCTCAAATTTTCGATTTTGTATCACTATTTGCAAAAGACACAGTATCATCACCTAAGAAGTGGTTCCTTTTCTTTTTAGCACAGTATGAAGTGATCAAAGTCTACGGAGCACAAATAAAATTTGAACGTAGACCTTGATTTTATGAAGAAAACCATCTTGAAGTAGTCG
Source organism: Anser brachyrhynchus (assembly GCF_964034855.1). Taxonomy (NCBI): domain Eukaryota; kingdom Metazoa; phylum Chordata; class Aves; order Anseriformes; family Anatidae; genus Anser; species Anser brachyrhynchus. Next base: position 111,036,666 of record NC_137694.1, read on the forward strand.
TTTGAATTCAGTTGCAAGGACATAAAATTGCTCATTGCTCTCACAGCTGCTGCCTAAGGCACTCAATTGAGTGATATGAAAAGGTCTTGACAGGACTGGACCGCTCAATCACAACAGTCACAACCCACATTTGGCTCAAAATTAGCCTGTGTGCGCAGGAGATGCTAAGGGGTAAAGATGAGCATGCTATAGCCAAGTCCTTTTCCTGCCTACGGCTGTCTTGCAAAGGAAACCTCTCCACTCCATCTAGCTGTAGCATACTAATTAGTCTTATTGTCAAAGGCTAGACATTAAAACAGATTTTCTTTTGTGTCACACTTAGCAATAGCAGAAAAATATTCTTATGGTAGTAAAGACACACAGGTAACACCTAGAATAAATGAAAGCATTTCAAACTCTCCAACATTTGTCAAATGAGTATCTGCTGCAGTGCCTCCAGACTCCACATGAAGCACCTTAGAGAACAGTATTTGTCATTTAGAAGTCAAGAAATTATGTAATTAAGCACTTTTGTTATAAATGCAGCAATACTTCTCACTGAAAAAAAAAAAGATGAAGACGTAGAAAGTGCAAAAACTGTATTAGCAATAAGGTTTTATGTAAGGGGAGGGGGGAAGAAGGGAAGGAGGGAGGGAGGGAACACATGGCTTTTAACCATTCTAGCTGGAATTTCACTTACAAGCAGGACTCTCCCTTCAACACTGAGATCTTTCAGACAGATTTTTGGCATCTCTAGTAAGATGATAATAACAAGTTGAAGGGGAAAAAGCCACTCTTACCTTCCATCTGCATAGTCTGCATCTGCGCCTCCCCACCAGACATCTGAATCGTCATCTTCAGCATCAGCTGAGTCAAGATTGTCACTTTCCTCTGCTAATGGGCAGCAAACGAACTCCACGCCACGAAACTTGTCAATTCCACAGGGCAGCAGCATGCCATAGTCATGCAGATTCATACTCTTCTCACTACAGGACTACAGAAATTAAAATTAAAAAAAAAAAACAAACAAACAAACAAAAAAAACATCTTAGTGATGGAGGAAGCTGGAAAAAATGTGACAGACCTCAAGAAAATGTAAGGGACCACGTACAGCCTTAGGAGGTTGAACTTGGTGAACTGCATGATTTCTGAATTTTGAAACATGACTTAGTGTGGTCACCTGTGCATTCACTACCTGCACTCTACGTAGCTCCCTGTCTGTCTGCATGACCATGGGAAGAAAGCAGCTCTTCCTTCCCCTGCCATTTAGTCTTTGCCTTTATGAAAAGACTCGTTTCCTCCCACATACTTGGTGACTCCATATGCTCTTACTCAAAATCTTCACAGGATCTGCCTCAAAACCAGAAGACCCTAAGGCAGAACAATTATTTGTCTTCCTGAGGTGTTAATGCTATTAAACAGCTCATTGTGAGAAAGATCAACACTTAAAATTAGAATTTGCATACATGAAGGCTGGTGCCTTAAACACTATTTTTAAGAGGGCAACAGGATTGCATCCAGACAGATTATGAATATCTCCAGAGAAGGAGACTCCACATCCTCTCTGGGAAACCTGTTTCAGTACTCTGTCACCCTCTCAGTAAAGAAGATTTTCCTCGTATTCTGCTGGAACTTCCTGTGTTTCAGTTTGTGCCCGTTGCCTCTCTGGGCACCACCGACAAGAGTCTGGCCCCATTGTCTTGATGCCCTCCCTCAAGACATTTTATATACATTGATAAGATCCCCTCTCAGCCTTCAAATCTTCTCAGGGCTAAACAGGCCCAGCTCTTTCACCCTTTCCTCAAAACAAGAGCTGTTCCAGTCCCCTAAATGTCTTTGTAGCTCTCTGCTGGACTTGCTCCAGTAGTTCTAGGTCCCTCTTGTACTGGGGAGCCCAGAACTGGAAACAACACTCCAGGTGTGGCCTCACCAGGGCACAGTAGAGGGGAGGATCACCTCCCTCGACCTGCTGGCAACCCTCTTCTGAATGCACGCCAGAATACTGTTGGCCTTCTTGACCACAAGGGCACACTGCTGGCTCATGGAATAGTGGATACAGTTCTAAAAGGCGGCAGGAAATTTTAAGACAGATTAACGTACCTCTTTAGCAACAGTATGCCAGTGCAGGTGAGTTTCACACACATCCATCCTTTCCTGGTGAAGGAACTTGCACTTATCTGGTACCAGAAGGGCATCACTCACAAACTCGCCCACTGAAAGAAAAAGAAGAAAGAAAAAAAAGGTCATTATTTTGCTTCCAGAGCAGTGCAGTTTCTGAATGGTGCTTTCCATTTCCACAATGCTCAAGCTTTTGATTTGAAAGTAGCTCCTGTCTTTGATGCCAGAGATGTTTTAGATTATGAAAGCATTAGTCTAGCATAATACAGCAACTTCTACGTGTCCTGTGTGAAATGTGCTAGACCCACTGAAGACGCATGTGGTGCAGCGTGAAGGCAGGAGATGGTGGGATCCAGCTTCTGGGAGGGGAGTGCAGGGAGCTAGGAGGGATGACTACGTTCCACTTTCACCTCTGTGGAGTGGTAGGGAAGGGGTCTGAAGTGCTTTGAAATACTAACAGCTTTTCCAGTCCAAATAAATCTGACATTAACACATTGTTTCAAGTGATTCTAGAGCATTTCTACTGAACTACAGCACTAACTGTCCACTCTGTTATTTTTGTTGATGCAGCTTCTCTCTTTATTGCAACCTCATTTCATCAGCCAGATGAATTCAGGTTAGCCAAGAAGGCCAGTGGAGCTCAGAAGCCAGGGAACATGATGGCTCATGGATTGGCCTGCCTATCCGATCAGACTGAAGTGGGAAAAGAGGCCCTTTATCATGGACAGAACCGAGCAAAGAAACTGTGGTACCTTTAGCAGCAGGACACGCTGCTGAAGTACATAATGCTCACAGCTTCGGTACTTATGGTTAAAAAGAAACCCAGCTAATAAACAACACGATTTATTAGACTAACATAACTAATCCTATACAAGTCTGGCATTGCTATTAAATAACCCAACCCTCCTGAAAAATATTTTGAAAGGAAAAATTAGGGAATGCTTTCAAGAAGTTGATATACTGAGCAGCCCCCGCATTGTGAAAAGCGCATGACTCAGCTGGCAAAAATTATCAGCTCCCCGAAGCACGATTGTCTGCAAGCTCCAAAAAACTACAGTACGTTTTAAATGCCCAAACCAAGATGGCCCAGTGGCTGCCCAGCTACAATAATGAGTTAATGAATCGGAAGGAGATTGAGTGCAAGTTTTCTGTTCGGTAGAGGGTCATCTCGGGGAGCTGATGAAACAGCCCTTGAGGCTTACAATTACAAAGTCTGTTTTAAAAATAATCAACGCCCTGTGCACTGGGGGAAAGCACAGTTCAGCAAATATATGTATATAGCTTTGCTAATCACCCACATGTATATTTCACACAGAGTTCCCTGTTCTACTTCAGTGCTTTTGATCTCAGGTCTTTAAAAGCCAGTTGGTTAATTTACCAGGAAAAAAGAACTTTATTACCTTTACCGTTGTGGAACGTACTCAATGGCTTGCCAATTATTAACAGAAATGCTTTCTAGAGGAGTCTAGAATCAACTTGTTAAAACACTTTCTGATAATCCGAAATACAAAATCTGCAGCTTCAGTTAAAAAAATCTCTGCTGAAGGGGTATCCAACCTAAATCCTGCACTGGCATTTGAATAAATTTACACGTTGTTTTTAGCTGCAGTCATCGCTGTGGGGGACTATCCTGCCACACCCCCAAAATGACTCAATTCACAGGGAAGGGCTAGTGCTTCCATTTAGCCAAGTGCCCGAGCATTAAGCAAGCACATGGGTATTTTGCTCACAGAGTACGTCTGCTTTGCTCTCGTAGGATATAACCCTTCATGGAGAACTGCACTTACACAGTGCCGGCTGTTCACGCATGCGAAACATTCAGAGCAGTCTTAACGTTTCTACAAAATGATAAAAATCCTGTAAAATTGGCAAATATCATGAAGTTCATTTTACTACAGCAAAATGGATGAGACTTTAGAAGCTATGCTTCTCATAATCCCTTCACTTTAACATCCTATAGCATTGTCAGAACATTGTCAGTGCAAAGCTAGAAGCCAATTAATAGTATATAGCTCATTGCTCAAAAAGAAAATAATCACAGAATTACAGAATGGTTTGGGTTGGAAGGGACCTTAAAGACCACCCAGTTCCAAACCCCTGCCATGGGCAGGGACACCTCCCACCAGACCAGATTGCCCAAAGCCCCATCCAGCCTGGCCTTGAACACCTCCAGGGTTTCGGCATCCACGGCTTCTCTGGGAAGAAGCCTACATCATGGGCAGAATTAGCAGAAGCCTACGTTATCGGCAGAATTAGCCTACACCATTTCAGCAAAAGTAACAAACACTGATGTATCACTGAGTTGCACACCTCAAAAATAGGGTGGAAAGCTATACATCAGAAGTTCTGTGCGGCGTCACTAACAAACACTGTCTGACAACATGTAATTTTAAGAAGTGTGATTTATTTAACATATATTAATAAACTAAAGAAGTATTAGACATTTTGACATAACTCAAACTACATCTGCTTTCTAAAATCAGATCCCTTGAAAACAAGGTAACCACATCCTCATGGTAACCCAAATTCTCACTTCAAGTGAGGCTCCATTTTGCAACCAATCGCTGGGTATCACAGAGATAAACGATTCATTGGAACAAGCCCCTCTGGTTTTCAGAAGCAGCTGGGGAGAAGGGCAGTTGTTTAAACGTAAGACTCCATTATACAGAATTATAATAAATTATTTAGACTTAGTTTGAGTAGCTTGGGAATTAACAATCACTTGCAACTTCACATGTGATTCCTATTGCCCTCAGTTAATTATTTTTTTATTGCAAATAAAATTAATTTCTGCCCATTATTTTTACACACAAAGATTACGCCTGGCAACTTTTTTCATCCCTTTTCTTACAATCATTTTCAGTAATAAACCGAAGTATAAATGCAAGGCTTTGCATTTTTGTTCTAGGTGGGTGGGGGTTTTTTGTTTGCTTGTTTTAATAAATCCCTGCTCAAGTGACAGTTTGATGAACTGAATTAAGTTCAGTTGGCAACTGAAACAATTATTTGCCTGGGCTAGTCTAAGAGAAACACAGGTGCACTGGAAATAGCACTTTAAATGCATTTGGCTTGTGGACAAGCTTCTTTTCTACCTGTATTACTCCAGTACACATTTAACTTTCAGTGCTGCTGAATCATAAGCCTTTGGGGCCTGTTTGCTTTTTTGAACAAGTCACCCACAGACTACTCAGGGGAAATAAACACATGAAGAGCAAGCAATCCTGTGCCTCTTAAGAGAGAGGGCCAATGTCAATGAGTTCTAAAAATACAGGAAAAAATGTAATACCTCTGTGCCCTCCTGCTGCTTCAAAACCAAGTGAAATCGCCATTCATAACTACATCAAGCACAAAAGCACACAAAAAAATCCTAAGACAAATGCTTGCCTCTTCTTCTCACAAGAGAACACCAGTAGGAAGGGGTAACAGCAGCACAAGGCACGACCAAGCTGTTTCGGGACCTTCACATTTTGTTGACTGATGGAGCATCCCAGCCCCACACTGGTTTTCATTTCCATCGTCACGTTCTGGGATCATAACAGATAACTGCAAAATCAGGTTTCCTGCCGACATGGCCCTGCACCGACAGCAGGCTGTCCTCGGTACCCTGCAGCCTGCGAGGCTGCCGTGGGGCGAGCATTTCCCCAGGCAGCAGCAATGCCACGAGCCCTCCCGGCCCCGCTGTCCTCTCGGGTGTCCCCTCATCCCCACCCGCCCCTCATCCCACAGGCAGCTGCCGGGAGGGCAAGCCATGGCTGGGCCAGGGGCAGAAGGGCTGGCAAGATTTATGTTTGAATCCCTACCACGAAGGAGTGGTATTACCACCACTGCTGGCACACTACTAAGGTTGGGCTTGCATTTACCTGTGTTTATTTTTTTACTTATTTATTTTCCCCATTTGTCTTTTTCAAGGTCTCCTGTATTTTGATTCCAGCCCTACACCTGCGGCCTGCTGAGGTAGCTGTAATAATAAAACATGATGGCACAATTTGTCTTTTGATGAGTTCGTAAATCATGGAGCTCCATCAATGTAATCCAAGAGGCAAGTTTAAGAAGCACTTGTTCTGCAGTAGGTGTTTGCCCGTTCTCGCAGGGAAGGTCTGAACAGAACCAGGCGGCTTTGCCTTCCGAGTCCCTGACCCTCCTGGAGCAAACAGCCCTCACGGGGAGTTCTGGGACGAGATCAAGTTACCACATTGAAAACAAACGAGTAAAAAAAGCCCACAAAAAACCTTGCACCTACAATTCATTCAGCCAAGGGCTCTTTTGGGACTAAGCTGCTTGCTCCCAACTCAAACCTATGCCTCTTACCAGCTACGTGTAAGTCCCTGTGTTCACTGCCTACACTTAGGAGCTGAATGTCCCTGCAAGACAGACCACACCAATGTAGTAAGTCACAGCTTAATTTCATTTCACAACTCTCACTTCATTAATCCCTTTCCCAATGCCCAATTCTCCATTACTTTTGCAGCAGACTTCTTCATGCTGCCACATCCTGGTGTATCCCAGCAGGCTGACAGCTCACGTTTTTCAAAGACAGCTTTGCCACAGACTACAGATCGCAGTCACAGGTTACAATGCCACATTTTACTACCGAATAATTTCCGTTCAGCCAGGCATGCTCTATTCTCTGAAAACCACTCTTGGAACAACAACAGATTTTGTGCTGCAAGACCTAAAGTTATGGTTCAGAAATACAGTTTTCAATGCTGCAAAGACTGAGAACATTAAGATTCAAATTCTAATAAAAGAATTAGGATTATAGTGAAGGCCTCTGATCACAGCCTTTTAAATCTTCTTTACAAAGAAAAAGTCTCAGCAAGTGAGCACGCTCTTAAGACCATGATTGCCCTATCTGTTTAAATGGCAGATATGATATAATAAATATGTATCTCAAAATATACTCAGAATAACTCAAAATAAAAATACCACATTCTGTGTGAGACATGGCCCTGATCAGCAAATTTTCCATCCACTGCATGAAACAGATGGGATGTAAGGATCCATCCAACACTGCACAAAGGGAGCAACGATAAGATGAGCAAGGTAATGAAACCAAACCTTGTGATGAAACCAAACACCTGTTAGCAGATGGTTGGTATCTCAACCGAAAAATAAGTATGTTCAAATTATGTTCAGAGGAGTACTTTCAAACAAAGCTTGTGCTAAATTTTGCATGAGAATGCACTGCAAATGATGATGCTCCAGGACTCATGGCTTCATTTGTAGTGTCACCAATGAGAACAAAGCCTTGCTGAAGTGAATTAACTTATAAGTGTAAGTGCCTGAGCCTGCACAGTTGAGAACTTGGGGCGAAACGTGTCCTCTTGCTATGCTTTCACATGGATTATACCAAGCAGTCGCATGCCAGGACACCGGCAGCAAGCAGCAGAGCCACCCCTGCCCGGCCCACCCCCAAGGGCTCTTATAGGTGCAGCAGCTCAGCTTTCAGCACACCCTTTGCTGCCTCTTGTGCCCACCCTGGGTATGTTGGGTACATTTATTTAAGCATCCGTGTCACTTCAGGTGCCTCTATTACAGGAAATGACGGAAAGCACCAAATGTGAAGTGCTACTTACAGGATGGTTTACTTCAAAAATGCATCTTGTTTTTCAGCTAAATGATTTAGCAAGTACAATTTTTTAGAAATGTACTGAACAGGTCCCAGTGTTCAAGATTTCAGAGCCAGCACCCACAGATGAAGAGGGAGAGGCTGGTCTGATCTGGGGGGGGTGATGCTGTGCCCCATCCCTGGGGACGATGCCAGCCTTGGTCCATGGTGCAGCTTTCCTCTCACTCTGGCATGAACTGCATACAGCCAGACTGTTAAAGACCTTCAGCCTGGCTTAAATGATTTTAACAGCCCATAGTAAACCAGGGCTTCAGAGATTTCTTCAATTTCAAATTTAATTTAAAATGGAAGTGAAAAAGAAGCAGTGTTTAGGAAGTATGTAAAAACCCAGGCGTAAGTATCTGAAAGATAATTTCAACCTATGCTTTTACTACCAATATTAATACCCACACCCAGTGTGGCATCAAATACCACCCTACTCTATTTCCTTCCCCAGTAACTTGTAAACATTTAGAGCAGCATCAACCAGGGCTGAAAACACAGGACAGCCACCACCAAAGGACAGGCTGTGAAGGAGCTGGCACGCAACTGTGCATACACAGCAACAAATACACCCTGCACCAGTAACTCAAGCACACCACCTTTGCTACTGGCAACATTTGTCCACTTACTGGGGTACAAAAGGAAAGGATTTCTGATGAACAAAGCTCTTTTATGAGAGGAGAAACTTACCGGTTGTTGTAGCTGTACTACACCTTAGTGTTTCCATGCTCTCAAAACAATTTGTGAAAAGTACATTATTGTGATTTTCAAGGCACTGCGAAGGCACACAATTTATGACCATGCTGGAGACACAAGATCGAGGCAATGGAAGACCTGCTGTAATGAAGGCACTGACATCTTAATTCTCACACCAGCAACCAAACAAGGGGTCCTAGCCCTGATGTACCACATGCTCTTCCACGATTTTTGTGAAGTCCAAATACCTTACTTAAAATTCTGGAGTCAGAGGGCTAAAATCTTTTAGGTGCAATCCATTAAAGTGCATTTGTCCAGATGAAATAATGAACTACGTAACAAGAGCTGTACCTCAAAGTAATATGCAGTGTTTATTATGTCTCCATTTTTATATGGTTCTATACATAAAAAGGGTTATTCTCTAATCTTCTTCCTCTGCAACTCTTTGATCATAGGCATAAATGGAATTTCTGCTCACTTAGCTACTTTTTTTTTGCCTGAATGCATTTTTTGATGAAATTGGCTTACTTACTGGACAGAATGCAAGGAGCATACATATTTTATGCATTATGCCAATAATAGATACATTTGTTTACAGGGAAGAAGATTCAAATACAAGTCATGACATGCTCTGGCATCTTTACAGGCAAAGCATATAAACATTCTTTCAAAATCTGCAGCACCCCAATGGTTCATTGAAGCATTAACTCCATTTACTTCTCTATTCTTTCTTCTGCTCTCCCCCGCCTTCGTGCAAAAGTAATTCTGGAAGTCCAGTGAGATGCCTTTTCTGTCCCTCCCTTGCTCGTTAACGCAATGTGGCAGAACTGTGCCAATGCCCATTACCCCAGCATCACGGGTAATATCACATGCTGGGATTTCTCCTCCTAATCCCTGAAGGGCCCACAAAGTCAAAAACAAACTTGTTTGTCAAAATCGGAACTTGTTATCAGCATGACCAGCAGCAAAGGTCACCCCAAAAAGGCTATCTGAAGGGTTCTCCCTTCGGTTTCTGGGGACCAGCCACTCAGGTTAGCAAATTTTCTTGGTCTGCACCACAAATCAAGACACAGCCTCTCCCATACTGAGAAACAGGCCCAAAAGCTGGCTGCAAAGTCAAGCTCAGGAGGCTGAGAAATTTCAGGACTGAGCTGTTCCTCTTTCCAGTTCCTCAGTGCACTGATCACATCTCAAAGCTTCTGCCACAAGTGCGAGAATATTTGTTGCAGTCATAGCCCTCTCCCCCCATGATTCAGTAACGCTGATGAATTTCCTAAAAATACGTAGGGAACTGCAGGAATAACAAAAACTCTGGAGATGTCAATCTGGATAGCTTGTCTCCATCCTGCCTCAGTCACAAAGCACCTATGTGATGCCATGCAAGCAAAAATCTTTTCACCTCCTCCCACAACACCCTTAATTGCTTCGTGTTTCCCTCCCCTCTGTTTCTCTCCCCTCTGTTCTCTGCGGTCCTGATAGAATTTGCTTTCCCTGTTGCCTTCTTAACAGGCAATCAGACCCACTTTTTTACTTTTCTCTCCATTATCACAGTAGTCCTGCTTGACAAACCTATAATAAGACATGGCCGATTGCTCTGGAGGGCTGGTGAATGCCTGGTAGATTGAAGCCCAGCTGTTTACAGTGTAAAAAAGATGATGAAGTGAAAGATGACACCTGTGGGTGGTCGCTGCATTTATTTATTTTTTAAGGGATTCCAAGTCTCATCCTAAACTTACAATGGTATGTCTAGCCAAAACAGATCTTCCACGGAGATATAGAAACAGAAGGCAATGAAAAGCTGCAAGGTGCTGAGAACCAGGGCCAGCTAGAAGTCTTCTCGATTCTGCAGGCGGCAGAACAGAAGGAACTAATGGACTCCTCTGACAGGAAGACACAATCAGTGAAGAATTTACCAGAAATCTCTAGATCTACCCGAATAAGTCAGCGGAATTCACAAAAGGGAAAAATCCAGAGGGGGAAAAAAAAAGAAGAAAAAAAACAGCACTGGAAAATTCTAAGGAATATATCTGAAGCGTGAGAGGCTTAATGAGACCATTTTGTGAAGATTTAATAAGATTTTATAAAGATTCCATAAGCAGAACCTTGTGAAAGTGAGCATTTTTGAAGCACGCTGGACCGCAACCAACTTAGTAGAAAAATCGGGAGAGAAAATTGCATGGTGGTAGCTTCAAAGATAATAGCACTTTTAGTCCACAAGACAGTACGTGCACTCAGGCTATTTACACAGCGCTGTCTGGAAGATGCAGTTACATGCCTGCTATCACAGGCCTGCTGCCATTCCCTCTGAAAAGCATCCCGTCCCTGTCCCTGCACAGCTTTTTACAGCAAGCTTTGGTGAAAGAAAGACAGTAACGTTATTCCTCAGAGCACTGACCACCTCAGCCCTGAAAGAAAGTGCAAGGGACAAGAGAGAAGAGCATCTTCACCTTCCGTGCCCCCAAAAGTTGCTGTGGAAAACAAGACCATAGCAATCTGAAGCATTTTATTTGCAAATATTTCTTCTGCTTGAAAACAGCTGACATTTTTTTCCACACTAAAGCACACATATCCCTGGTCAAGCAGGTAGCTTTGAAATACAATGTGTGGTGGATTGGGTTGCAAGAAATGGAAAAGGAAAGGGAACGAACTGCACCTTGTATGCTGAAGGTACACACCACCTACTACCGGAACGGTACAGCAGGAAAGACTCCAAGAATTTGGTAATGCCTCACTTCTCTTACCAAAGTAAAATTCCCTGCTCCTATCCTGCTTTTTGTGACAGCACTACATACAGAGCAATTCTCCATCACCCGGTGTTTAAATGCATTTACATGAAGGCCTTTTGCTCTCCACATCTACTTCTTTTCCCAGTGCTTAGCTAATGGAAGCCCTCATCAAGCACCTCCCTGGTCCTCAGACAGTAGCCACTGAGTCAACCTGGTAAAATATGAAATATACCTCCACAGATAACCTCAAGTATTTGAGGAACTGGTTGAAACAAAGCTTTTCTTTTTCAAGGGGCAGATTTCCTACACTCTTTCACCTGGGGTTGAAGAAACAACATTTACCTGGACTCTCTAACCCAGAAAGGCTCAGGAGGGGAAAACAGGAAGGCTACGCTGGCCTCAGCAAGCACACGGGTGCTGCATGTGTTCGTGGTAAAGGACCACCCATCACTGCAAGGACCAATTTATTCAGGACAGAAAAGGGATGCTGCACAGCCTAAACAATCTCCACAGGAGAATCAACTGTCAAATCTTGAGACACTGGTAATAGAAAAAAAAAATCAAGGATACTAAGAAAAAGCCTGAGGTGGAGATTATTATTTTATCTTTTAAAAACTTTACCATTTTCAGGCTTTAAATTGCTTTTGTTTTTCTTTTTTTGGTACGTCTGAAAATGTTAATTGCCTCCTGCCTTGTAATCTTCTAGCTGTTCTGAGGTTCCCTTTATTCCCTGTAGTCACGTGAACAAATCCTCTCATAATTATGCACCTCCGTCAGCACTGATGAGCTCCCTCCCCTACAGTTCTGCTCACATCACCACTAGATGGGACATCCAGTAACAGAGCACGGTGTGGGTCAAGCTCTGACCAAACACCGAAAAACCCTGCAGAGCAAGAAGCTGCTCGTGGCAAGAGAGTACAGGTAGCTCCCAGGCCCTTGTCGAGGGCCATCAGTTCCCAGGGCAGGTGGCAGAAGCCAGCAAAGAGGCTCGGGACACCACCAGCCACGTCTCCCTTCATCTGGTTCTCCAGTGGCAAGGGGACCGCATGCCCCGTCCAGACCTTGTGCTTGCGGCAAGAGCTGGGGCAGCCATGACAGGGTGAGGAGCTTGGCCACGGCGATGGAGAGAAGACAGATGAGGGCAGCTGAGGAGAGTCAATCTCCTTGTGACACAGGTTGTTAACTCTGGAGAAGAGGAGGCTCAGGGGAAACCTCATTGCTCTCTACAGCTACCTGAAGGGAAGGTGTGGGGAGCTGGGGGTTGGCCTCTTCTCACAGGTAACTAGCGATAGGACTAGAGGGAATGGCCTCAAGTTCTGCCAGGAGAGGTTCAGGTTGGAAATGAGGAGACATTTCTTCTCAGAAAGAGCAGTCAGGCACTGGAACGGGTTGCCCAGGGAGGTGGTGGAGTCACCGTCCCTGGGGGTGTTCAAGGAAAGGTTGGACGTGGTGCTTAGGGACATGGTTCAGTGGGTGGCACAGGTGGTAGGGGGATGGTTGGACCTTGGATCTTGGAGGTCTTTTCCAACCTTAGTGATTCTGATTCTACAACACATGCTTTTCCTAAATACTTTTTAGTTTACAGTAGGATTTTAGCCTTGGGTGTGCGTGCTGGACCTCTCCAGAGCTCTCTCTTGCACCGCAGCAGTTTCCCATCTGCACGGACATTTGTCAACAGGCTGCCAGCACCAGTCAGGCAACACAAGGAGAAATCGCCCCTGTTCAGCTGCGACTGCTTTCAACCCCTATGTTAAACACCCACGCAATGTAGGAAAGCCCTGTGAACCACTCCCAGGCTTATTCAAGGCAACGTTTGCTCTTGGTTGTATTCAGCAGCATTACAGTGAAGTTGGTTTTCAAAAATATCCAAAAAAAGAACAAAAGCTAGCAGCTTTAAAAAAGAATAATAATAAAAAACTTCTGAGAAATTATTATAAAAATAGCATACACTGATTCAATAAATGAAAATGATTGATACTGCAGGACCTATTTTAATGATCTTTCTCACATGCGAGTATCAAATAAAACTTCGTGATATTTCTCAAGAGTGGATACATTCCAAATCTGAAGAAATCACATCTTCGTGAACCTTATTTTTCCCTCAGCTGCCTTCAGGTTTTTCCAAGCAGTAGTATGGCTGAATTTCAAAACAGATTATACTTTATAAATGCTGCTGAATACATGAATTTTAACAGCCTAGCCATTAACACCACATTCTGCTGCTGCCGAGACGCATGACAAGCTGAACGGCGCTTGTTACCATCCCTGCTCCCTCTCTCGCAGCAGGCAGCAGACATGTTTTGCAGCAAGATCTGTGAGTGCATATCTCCAAGCAGTTTAAAATTTTGTGCCTCCCTTCTGGTTGAAGTGACACTTACCACACTTCATTACATAAGAGCTACTTGAAAAATGGGCTCCAAATCGGAAACAGCATACTGTAAGAGGTAATTAGATTAATTAATTTACTAATGCATTACTTATTTGTACCAGTGATTGGCTGAAGACACCAATCAAATGGTAAAATGGCAAAGAGACAGGATGCTTGGAAACAATTCAGCACTACTGGGGACCAGTAATCCCACCATGCTTGCCTTTATTATATGTTTAAATGTTTCCTGTGGGCAATTCTTGGTAATTTGGGTAAAGCCAGTATTAGGAGCAAAACTAGAGAAGGCCCTACTACACTGACGTCTACAAGGGGTAATGACCATAAGCATATAGATAGGCGGAAAGAATTGAAGTGTTACATATAGCTTTATGGCTTGGTCACCAAAAGCTATTTCAAATGCTAGTATTCCAGTGAGAAACCAGATTCCAAATAAGGAAACATTTACTGAAGCAAGATTTCGGTTTTTTGTTTTCCTTCCCAAACACCTTCGTACTGCATGTTTCATTATAAAATTCAGACTCTTTTTGCTTCAGCAGTAATTTAATTCAGTTGTTGCTCTCGCTCTCTTCTGGCGAAGAACAGAAACCGCTATAAAATCAAGTCAGACTGTAATTGTTTCTGCAATAGCATCTTGTTCAAAGGTTCTGATGAGTGAATAAATAACTGCATTAAGCAGCAGTTGAAGACCAACTTAGCAGAAATACCTTGATGATTATTAACAGCCTAAGCAATCACTTCCCATAATACCACTGAGCCCTGAATATTTTATTTGCTGAGACCAAACTTCCATTCAAATTGTCATTGCCCGTGGGTGAAAGACTTCACTGTGTTACCAATGACCTGGGAAAACAAGAAACCACCTTCAGGCTTTGCAAAGTTTACAGGTAAGCAGAGTAGCAACTACCTGCCAAAATGTGTTTTCGCTCTGTATATAGCAAAGCCTGTACTCATCTTGCAGTAAGGGCGGCAGCGTGGTCTGGCAATCCATCTACAGGGTGACTGGGATGAGACAGCTTGGGACAAGGAACAGAACCAACCCAAGTACGGTAACTCAAGGAAGCTAAAGATAAGCACACAGGTTAGACTAAATGCAACATTACAGTTCTGTATTCAGTACAGAACTAAATTTTTTTATACTGTATTTATAAAACACTAATTATAAGCAATGGGCAACTGATAAACATTGTCGTTACTTCATGCAAGTAAGGACAGTTCTAAATGTTTTTGAGTATTATGGCAATACAATATAGAAAACCTCCCTGAAACAGCTCATATATTGGTTCTCCAAAGAAAGTCTTCATGGTCAGAAACTTCAAGCTGTTTGATTGATTCATAAACCAGATTCTGATACAGGATTCAAAGCAAAAATTGAATGATGAATGATTGACATAGCTTTCATGGATCACAGATCACGATCCAGAGAATTACAGGCCAGTCCATTTCACTTCAGTCTCGTAGAAACTCATGGAGCAAGTACTCCTGAATGTCATTTCTGAGCACAGGGAGATGATGATGATGATTTGCAATAGCCAAAACAGATTTAACAAAGGTAAATCATGCTTGATCAACCTGACTCGCCTTCTAGGATAAAATGGCATGATTGGTGAGTAAGAAAATAAAGGCAGTAGATGCTGTCTGCTTTATTTTTAGCACAGATTTCAATAGCATTTCCCTCTTCAATAGCAACACCTTTGAATCCAAGTTGAGATGTTATGGTTTGGAAGGATGGACTACTAACCGGGTGAAGAACTGAATGTAGTGTCAAGCTCAATGGACAGTGAGTGGTTCATGATTGTACTCCACGTGAAAGGAAATAACAAGAATACCACAGGGATCTATCTTGGCACCTCTTTTGTTTAATGTCTCTGTCAATGGTATGGGGGGCGGGGAGGGTAGTCAATATGCTTGCAGGCAGAGCTGCCATTCAGAGGGACCTAGACGGCTGGAGGAATGAGTTGACAAAGACCTCATAAAATTCAACAGAGACAAATGCCTGGCCCTGCCCCTGGGAAGAAAAAAGCCCTGGCAATGATACAGACTGGAAAGTGGCCAACTGGAGAACAGCTCTGCAGAAAAGGCTCAGATGGGCAACTGCAAGCTCGCAGTATGTCCTGACAGCAAAGACGGCCAGTGGTGTCCTGGGCTGTATGAAGAAAAACAAGTACAGTAGACTGAGGGAAGCAATTAACCCCTTCTACTTTGACACTGATTAGACTGCATCCAGAATACTGTGTCCAACTTTGGGCGTACAAGAAAGACAGTGATGAGCTGGAATGAGTTCAGCAGAGGGTCACTGGGATGGCTGAGGGGGGTTGGAGAACTGGCCTGTGAGAAGAGACTGAGGGAGCAGAGCTTGCTCAGCCCAGAGGAGGAATGGCTTCAGGGCAGCTACCGCCTGCCTGCTCACACCAGTGGGGACATCACCAAGACACCAGCAGGAGCTGCTTCGCAGGGGGGCACTGCAGGAAGAGTCAGCAGCTGTTGTTTGAGACAGGAGACGTTCTTAGTGGATATACGGAAACAGAAGTCACAGGGATAATTAAGCAGAGGGAAAAAGCTGTCACAAACATAGCACCATACAAGATACTACGAAGAAAATCAACTCCATCCCAGCCAAAACAGCACAAGCAGCCAAGAACTGTTGTTGTACAACACCGTCCTCAGAGGTTTTCAAGACCAGGCCAGACAAAGCCCTGCATAGCCTGGTGCAATTTGGTATCAGCCCTGCCTTGAGCAGCAGATTGGACTCAAAGGCCCTTTGCTATCTGAGTGCCGAACAGTTCTGTCCATTTGTTTTGTATGGGGAGGCTGAAAAGACTTCAGGGATATGGATAAGGTTTGCCCGTTTTTTCTGTTATCTATCCCAAAGAAGGGTAAACGATGGCTTAGTCAACTTTATGGACAGACAAAACACAACAGTCACAATGTCAACATCACATGCTTAAGTCACATGTTCCCGGGTGAGGTTTCTTGCGCCACTTTATTAGCTCATTACCTTGGCTAACAAGGAAGACAATACGTTACTTTAGAAAAATCCCCTATCTTACCAGGTATACAAACTTTTGGATCAGCTCCAGACGTTAGAAAAGTAGTTATAAGAAAATAACACAAATGCAGTTACTGGATTGTAACATAAAATATACTAACAGGATACAGGGTTCTGCTCACCGAGATCCAGTTCTGCACACACCACTTGAAGGGCAGGATGTGAAAGTAATGGCTGCTACTACCATGGGATGAGTTGTTTTTATTAACTAAAAGGCAAAAGCTCTGTATCATCACTAATCCTCCCATGAGAGCACACGATAACTGAGAAGTCAGTGTAGCATACTTTCAGCACTGGGGAAAAGTCAACAATTTCTGTGAATGTGCAACGCCATGTAAATATTTAATGTAAAGATTACTACTTCCAAAAAAAACTATTTAATGACAAAAATGTTTCTCTCCAGTTCTCATTTACAAAATTAACCCCAGTGATCACAACACTGGTAATCAAGAGCTGGTAGAAGATGGTCGTATTTTACCAAGTGGTCAGTTCCAACCTGTTTTATTTAATTTCTCTTCCTTGTACATATGAGTCATTGTGGACAGGAACCAACTCAGGATTAATACGCGAGATCATGTTCTATTGAGACCTGAATCCTGACCTCAAGGACTAATATAAACAGTAGGTTACAGGAAATACTGAGGGCAACATGCTAAAACAACATTTGCTATTTGCACAGACTTTATGTTCAGAAACACTGCCTAATGTCCAAGTCTAATCCACAGTATTAGAACATGGATTTTTTATTCAAATACCTTGTATTACATCAATAGATTAAAAAAAAAAAAAAAGAGTAAATGGATTTTAGAGTAAGATGAACAACCATAAAGAAGACAGTAAACTGAACAAGAGCAGTAAATATATCATATTGTAGACCTACAGCAAGGATGGCCAAATTAGATTGAATAAATCAAGACTAACTACTGGGATGGAACATTTCGTAATGTAACTGAAAAGGTCAATAAAAGCTTATTGTTTAGAATTAAATCCCTCACAGATTTCTGCTCCTAGTCAAAAGTGCCTAGCTTAACCATCATTGAAAAAAATTTAAGGGCAAAGCATCTGTCTCAAGTATGTAAGACAGAACAAGAATGACATTAAGGAAATCAAAATCGACATATTATGGATCTTTATATACATCTTTGACAGAATAAAAGCCACCAAAATAAGCTGAAACACATCTTACAAGTTCCCACACAGAGGGAAAGGTAAGGTGGTCAAATTGTCTCCTACGCAATGCTCAGGAGAACCCAGATTCCATTTGGATGGAATTATACGTGACACCAGGCGGACAGCTTAGAAGGCTATGTTAGTAACCAGAATTAGCAATGAAAATTTCAAAAGCCACAGATGAAAACATCTATTACTCTGCACAGTACTTCCAATGTTGGCAGTGAGGCAGCATTCAGATAGCTTTCTAGCTGTGTTGGCAAATAAGAACCGAGAATATACACAGAAGAGGGTGCCATCATAACATTCACTACTAATATGCTGGTGGTGCTGCTTCTTCCCACACAAGTGCCTCTGCTCCAGCTGCTCAGGAAGTTGACCTCTCAATGCTCCTGTTTAAGTCCAGTGGAGGAGATCCCTTGTTCATAAATCCATATGGTACACTCAGACCAGGAGGGACAAAACAGGACAGCAGGTGAGCTGGCTTTGCAATCCAAATTGTTAACAAGAAAAATTTCACATAAATAGAATTTATCATTCAGATAAGAATTATACAGACTCTGCGACAGTTAAACCCCCTCTTAAATATATCACTTGGACACCATTGCCTGACCAAGGTTTCAGACCATGGCTGCCTCACATGTAGAAGATGTTCAAGGCGACTCCCTCTCAGAGAGGTGTGCTGGAGCAGGGACTGCTCGAGCAGTTCTTGCAGCATGGCTATTCTTGTTCAGAAGTCTGAACCTGCCATGTCAGAGGAAAGGGTAAGGTGAACTGAAGTCCCAGTTCAGCAAAACAAGCACTTTGCCTCTCATTTGGTAGAATTCATTTTTTGAAGTACTGCTTAAGGCAATGTCAATGATCTCTTCAGCGGGTTTTTCCCCAAAGGTGCTATTTTATGCTATTTTATCTCCAGCTACTCCAATCGTGTGATAAACAAGTCTTTAGAGAATAATGGAAAATTCTACTTAAAAAAAAAAAAAGAGAGAGAGAGAGAGAGAAGCTACAAGCACCAGTGTCCCAAGAATATATTGTCTATTGACAACCAACTTCCAAGAGGACTGCCTGGGCACGAGAGGTAGTCCCTATCACCTAGTGAGGCACACAGACCAAGACAATACAGCAAAGACACCATTCAGACTCTTTCCTGTTGACACCAGCAGAATTCTTGGGCAACGAGCAACCTCGTAACACCCTGCAAGCTGTGAAAGAGGGGAAGGGGACAATGGGAAAGAGTTGGCACCTCAAAGCACTGAGAAGGCTCACAGCAAGGCATTCTACCTGTCTCCAATTCCCTTATCTGAATTAGCTGGCCTCAGCAGAGCGCATACTATTTTAGAATACGTTTTTCTTAAGAGCTTTACCTCTGATAATGTGCAAAAAAATGCTCTAAATTGATTCTGTTGTAACAGACCAGATAACAGTAATTGCACACAGCCAACTGTTCATACATAATAAAAGCGGCATTAGAGTTTAACTTAAAATTACATATTGCATTTTTATTAGAACTTAAAAGTTCCTCTTGAAACACCTTGACACAGAAGACATTCTGTAAATTACGAGGGCAGTTACATAACTGAAATTTGAAATAAAACTTTACAGCTGCCTACCATTTTACAGAGCTTAACAAAAAGGAGAGGTAGATAAGACATCAGTATTACTCCTTGATAATATGCGAAATTAACTTGGGGGATCACTGTTAGCTAATAAACGGGAGCAAAAGAAGTACCAAAAAGGCAGAGGTAGGCTACAGAAAAATCATTAGATTAAGATTCAATCAGACTTTAACCTAAGTATCTAATTTCCCAAACTAACAGCACAGAAAAAATGTATCAGTGTTTATGATTTATATAACAGGAGAAGCAGCATGAAAGATTTATTACTTCACTTTGATGCTCTATAACAACAATATGACAGTGATTTACATGTTACATTTTCTATTTTCAAAGTCAGCCCAATATTTAAGAATATAAAACCCAAGATAACCAGCAAAGAATACTCCAGGGTAGCCAAATGCTTCATGGGCCACTGATGAGCACAGGAACTTGCATCTTCAAAAAATTGTGATTAATGTAGATGTTGTTTCAGATTGGCTTAGGGCAACCCAGGTCAATGTTTCTCTCAGAAAAGAGTGGCTCCATGCTTTCTCCTTCCCCAGCTGCACCCCCAGCCTGCTCTCCTGCCAGCATTATCACATCTGTGACCTTGTTATCAGCAAGATCAGGGTCCTGTTTTTTTAAGACCCCCCCAGTGAAAGGCAATTTGGGGATTATTTATTTAATTAGCTTGGCTCACATTTCAAGCTGCTTGACAGCTGATCTTGGCTGAACTGAGACAAGCTTCAAGAGGAAGGCTGAAGGACAGGCAGTAGAAAGACTAAGTCAGATCCATCAAACCCTGAATGCTTCTTCCAACTCTGCTCTAGCAAAGCAATCAGGGATGGCTGTTGGCCTTCCTGTGGTACTGCAGATATCATAAAATGGAAACCCTGCCCAAAAGACTTCATTTCTTCCCTGACTGAAGAAAAACAAGCTTGGTCATGTTATGAAACAGATGTAATAAAAATTGCTTGACATACAGGGAGCAGAATTTGAAGTCAACTGCGGAACTTACAAAGGATTTTAGTGAAAGAAGAAAATCTTCCTGCAGATTGTTCTTCAAAAGAGAAAATTACACACAAAAAACAAACAAACAAAACAAACAAAAAACCACCCAGGACACACCACAAACATATTTAGTAAACATATTTAGTACAGGCTGAATAAACAAATCTCAGGAAGTAGGTAAAAGGGAACAGCTCCAAATGTAGCCTTATGTGCATGTAGTTTATCATTTCTCATTTGTACTGTATGAAAACATACAGGCTTTTCAATCATAGAGCAGGACACTACTGTGTTACACATAAGGAAAAACCGTAAGAAGGTAGTCCTTTTCCCAGTAGGTTGGAATCTTTGTTCAGTGGACTGGTTCCAAATAGCTGTAGCCAGGGGGCACTGATCTTAATTAATCAATAAGCTTTTTAACGGATTATGAACACTCATCAGGGGAAAAGGATAGATTGAAAAAAGAATAGATACTCAGAAAATGTGTCCTAGGTTAAGCTATAATAAAAACACATCACATAGATGACCAATTCAATGAAAAACAGCTATGGGAAAAACTAAAACAAAACCCATCTCCTTCAAAGCACACAGGATCAGACTTCCTAAGAAGCAGACACTGCTTATGTATTCACCAGAGTACCTTCTGCAAAAAGAACTAGAAGCTGGTATTACAACAGAGCCAAAATTAATTTGTGTTACCAAAAATTAACTCTGATATCAAGTTGTTATGATTCAATTTTCTGTTGACCTAGTTCTGATGATCTAATAAAAAAATAGGGTAATTTAAATATTTTACACATCAAGAACTTACTGACAAAGCCAATGGGAGTAAAACTTCAAAGGTATTAATGTAGAAAGTAAATAATTTCTAATAATCACGATCTTCTTTCGTTATCCCTAGCACAGGTTTTCACTGTCTTTCAGCATTTCAAACTGAACAATTAGGAAGCATTTTTAATGGCCACGTTAAGTACAACAGGTTGAGTACAGAACTAAGCTACAACTCTTAGCTATCAATTCTGCATTTGTATTTTTATTTTAGGTGTGCACACAAAAAAATCTTGGGTGGGGAAAAAAAATCAGCAGGTTAGAAAGAAAAGTTATGACTGTCATTGTTTTGGAAATTAATTCATATGTTCCACTAAAATTGAAGTACTTTGTATTAGCTTCAGGTGCACATATTTAACTGGAACAAAGTCCTCTTTAAGTTCCCTTAGCGATCATCGCAAAAAATTTTTACATGGTTCTGACCATATTAAAAAACCCTGCTACTATTTACCAACCTGGAGGTCAGTAGGAAAGTTCAACACTTCTAAACAAAGTTTAAATCCACAGTGAAAGCACAATACAGAGGTATTCATATGTTCATTAATACTGATGAAACCACTCACGAGGAAAGACTATACTGTAATCACTAAATCAGCAGCAATTCTTCAAGCTAATGGAGTATCAAAGACATTTGCTTTAATTTTGTTAACAAGCAGGCTGCTGGTACTATTAAGTATTATGCTGGTATGTTCGATGCGTAAATAGATGGAGTTTAGAAAGTTCGGGACCAGGCCAGCCATTTGTAACTGCTTTGCAGAGACAGATTTTGAGTTCCACCACTTTGCCTACACTGGCATGCTTCTTCATCATTAACCAAGGAAGGCACAAACATAGAAAAGCAGCGTCCAGCCCCTCTCAAGTAAAACCAATTAAAGTCTTCTCATGACGAATAAATACATAAATAAAACTGTCCCATCGGTGGCTCCCTGCCCCATCCAGCTCCTCCGCCCCCATCCTGGCCTCTTGCTCTCTTCCTGGCCTCTGCAGCTTCCCAGCCCTCACCACTCCTATGTTTTCCCTCCCCTTCCATTTAATCTCCCTATCAAGAAGGAGGGTGAGAAAGGAGGGCCTTGTAACCCAGCACAACATCCTGGGGTCTGCTGGAGGGGGAGCAGAGACCTACTGTGGGTTTCAATTGCACGGCCAGAGCCTGTTCACCCATCGCTGTAGCGAACTCGGTGTAAGAGAGGAAGAGGTATGTACATCCCGCGTTAGCTGACTGGCCCAGTAAGCAGAAAAGTCTCAAACAGACTCAAAATGTGTCCTTAAAAAAAGATATTGCCATTCGATTTCTTTTGAAAGAGGGGCAGGATGGAGGGCTGCTTGCTTTGCTCCACTCAGCTCTTGGTTTTCAGGGCTGTGGATAAAAGTTATGTTCAAATCTGAGGAGTTTCGAGAGAAACAAACTTTTCTATTTTCCATTGCAGAGGTCTTCCACGAGAAGATAAAAAGCTGCAGTTGAACACAAAATGTCTCCTGTCACACAGTATTTTTTGCTTTGAATCGCTGTCTGTAAGTACAAGTTTTCGTGTGAACGAGTAAGGAACCCCAGGGGAATTCCTGCTTGCATGACAAAGACGCCTGCAATTGTGGTTAAGAGACTAGAAGTGTTGAGGCATGTTTGACCTTCAAACGTCAGCATGTTCATCTTACGAACATTTTGGATGTTTGCACAACCGTGAAGCGCTGCGAGTCCTTCCCTAGGGACCCACCCCGAGCGCAGCCATCAGTCCAGCGGGAGGAAGGCTGGTGTCATCCCAGCACCGCTCCGCGGGTGCTGCCCTGCAGCCCTCGAGTCCCAGCCTCACATTTCGTGGGGACGCTGCCGGGTGCGAGCACAGCCAGCATGCCGATCCTCCTCTTCGTCCTGAGGCTGCAAGGGACGAGATCTATCAGATGAACATGAGCTAGGCCTGAGTGCACTGAGCACAGCCCCGTAAGGCTGCTGTGCCTCCCCCTTTGCCAGCTGTGGACTTATCCTTTGAGGGCAGGTAAGTAAGGACGTGCTGCGCTGTCACATCGTAAGTACTATCTTTATCAGTCCTTTTAGCCTGAAGGGCAATGTGCCCTAAATGACGAATTCTTCACTGAAAATTAACCAAATTCTTTCCTACACTTAAAGTAATTCTGCAAATTCTTTTCCAAGGTTACAGATGAGCTCCCGGAAACAAACTTTCCCCCAAAAGTCAGGCTATCCACTGAAGTTGAGAATGTAAAGGCAGATTTATCAACAAATGCCTGAAGCCTATTAACAAAGGACAAAATATATTTCACAGAAAAACATTTAAGTTACTAAAACCATTTTTTCTCCGTCTCAATTAAAAAGGCAAATATGGTGATTAATTCCTACCAGTCTTCTGACAACCCAAACCAAATACATATAACTGCTTGTTACAGTTCACAGATCGTTGTTCTTGCTACAGTTAGCACACTAAGAGAGTTGATAACTTGCTAGACCTTAAAGGAGGCTGTAGCGAGGTGGGGGTTGGTCTATTCTCCCACATGCCTGGTGACAGGACGAGGGGGAATGGGCTAAAGTTGTGCCAGTGGAGGTTTAGGTTGGATGTTAGGAAGAAATTCTTTACGGAAAGGGTTGTTAGGCATTGGAATGGGCTGCCCAGGGAAGTGGTTGAGTCACCATCCCTGGAGGTCTTTAAAAGATGTTTAGATGTTGAGCTTAGTGGTATGGTTTAGTGGAGGACTTGTGAGTGTTAGGTCAGAGGTTGGACTCGGTGATCTTGGAGGTCTCTTCCAACCTGGATGATTCTGTGATTCTGTGAAAAGTAGTTATGATGTCTTGCTGCAAGTACTGTGACCAAGAAATACCAAACCTAGAAATCACTTTAGAACTTAAATTCAAACAGGTATTTAAAAACTACAGCTCAAGTCTAAGCAGCTGTCCCACAAGACTTTGGCAATACAGTTTCAGTAGCATCACTCCTAACCAAGGGGCTCTTTCCCAAGTTCTGCGTACTGCCACAGCTTTTTCTCCTCCGGATTTCAAAACCTGAAGCATTATTACTATGTCTTTCACACTTGTATTGAGTTGCAAGGTAGGATTACATGCACAGGAAGAACAATGCCAGCACTTAAAAATGAGATGACAATGTTCTTTCATCCTGCCTGTAAGACAATGGTCTTCAAATATAGACTAAAGAAATTTTCAGCTCAGCTGACATTATAAGCCATGTACACAATAGAAACAGTGGAGGAAAAAGAATTCTGACCTTAGGGATTTAAGTTTCATGGATTTTTTAAAGGAGAATTAAATGCAGCAGTAAGGAAACTGCACCCAGAGAGCGGTGGTCAATGGCTCTATTTCCAGGTAGAGGCTGGTGACAAGTGGTTTCCCTCAGGGGTCTGTCTTAGGACCAATACCGTTTAGTATCTTTATCAGCAACATAGACAAGGGGATCGAGTGCACCCTCAGCAAGTTTGCAGATGACACCAAGCTGAGTGTGCAGTTGATACCAAAGAAGGAAGGGATGCCATCCAAAGAGACCTGGACAAGCTTGAGTATTGGGCCCATGTGAACCGAATGAGGTTCAACAAGTCCCAGCGCAAGGTGCTGCACCTGGGTTGGAGCAATCCCAGACATGTGCACAGTCTGGGAGAAGAACTCACTGAGAGCAGCCCTGCAGAGCAGGACTTGGGGGTTCTGGTGGATGAAAAGCTTGACATGAGCCAGCAGTGTGCACTTGCAGCCCAGAAGGCCAACTGTGTCCTGGGCTGGATCAACAGAGGACTGGCCACCAGGGCAAGGGAGGTGATTGTCCACCTCTGCTCTGCCCTTGTGAGGCCCCACTTGGAGTGCTGTGTCCATGTCTGGGACCCCCAGCACAAGAAGGATGTGGACTTGTTAGAACAGGTCCAGAGAAGGGCCACAAAGATGATCAGAGGGCTGGAGCACCTCTCCTACATAGAAAGGCTGAGAGAGATGGGGCTGTTCAGCCTGGAGAAGAGAAGGCTCTGGGGATAACTCATTGCAGCTTTCAGTACTTCACAGGGGCTTATAAAAAAGATGGAGAATAACTTTTGCTTGAGCAGACAAGGACAGGACAAGGAAGACTAGTTTTAAACTGAACAAGAGAAGATTTAGATTAGATGTTAGGAGGAAATTTTTCACTCAGAGGGTGGTGAGGCACTGGAACAGGTTGCCCAGAGAAGCTGTGAGGTCTGTGAGCCCTGGAGGTGCTCAAGCCCAGGTTAGATGGGGCCCTGAGCAACCTGATCCAGTGGGTAGTGTTCCCGCCTATGGCAGGGGGGTTGGAACTAGATGAGCTTTGTGGTCCCTTCCAACCCAAACCATTCCTATGATTCTATGAAGCATGGAACTGAAGATCTGCATTTTTCACCGAAAAAGGGAAGCAACAGATTTAAAATCACAACTAATATTAAAACATTAATTGGATACCATCATCGGGGAAACCGATGACCATTTTCAATATTCAAGATAAAGTCATCTATTTTAGAGAAGCATCAGGTCTTACAGCAGTTGTTTGGTTATATGACAAACAGAGAAACAGCATCGTTCTTCAGTGCAAATGAAGCAATATCAAACAACCCCTCAGACCCTGTCTGTAACTGTCATAATCAAGACTGCTTTAAATGAAGCCATTTTTATCACAATTTGTTGCTAGCAAAAATATAAAGGAAAAGCTAAGTTCAGGCAATTATACCTTTCTTCACATTGGATGAAGTACTGACAGATGGGGAAAAAAACCTTCCCACTGAGAACATAAAGCATACTTTTGCTATGACAAAAGATTTTTTTTTTTTTTCCTTAAGTGCTACCTTGCCTTTGTGCTAGAGCAGACTAATCACAGAGCTCTCAGGAAGCATCATAGGGTATCTCTCTATTTTCCTGGCTCAGGTAGCATCAAGTGAGATGTGAAATAAGATGATAGGGAACAAGTGGCAGAGCTGATGAAAAGCTGGGAAGAGGACAGAAGTAGGACTGGATGGATAGCGGATGCTGAGAGGAAGAGGAAGCATTTAGAGGAGATTGATGCTAAGCTAGGAAGAGGATTACTCAGAAAGAAAAGGAGAGAAGAAACAGCAGTGCCTCAGGTGAGGAGACATGAGTAGAATGGTGATGGACAAGACAGTAGGGCCTGGTGAGTCATAAAAGTGAGCAAGGCTGAAAAACAAATTGAGAGAGACTTAGTAAGAAGAGCAAGACAGGGATATGAACCCTTAGAGAGGTAGAAAAGCAGCAGGTTAGAGGGAACAACAGAGCTGTGAATTCTGATGATGCACTCTGACAGTGGAAAGGAACCCATGAAAGCACGAGAATGCCTATCGCAGATGAAAAGAACTTTCAGCTTAAGTGCACAACAGCAGGTACCTTCAACAACATCCAAAAAGGGTGTACTTGTAGCGTATAAAAGCTTACAGGGGTATTTCCTCAAGACAATGTTTTACCACCAGTTCCACAGATCTTGAGGTCCCTAACACCTGCTGGGTTATCCTGTGGTGAACTGTCCTATTCTTTGTTTTTAACCTCTGCAGGCTCTCAGCACCTGCAAGATTCCGTGGCAGAGAGGTGAGGAGCTCACATGTACACTGTTCAATAAACCACACAATTGTACAACACCCCCGTTTGCCTGGAGCCTGAGGCCTGCTAGTCTCATTTGATAATCTGAGGTCTCATCTTGGAAGATGGTGTGAATGACCATCCCTCATCCACCTTCTCCCCTCCAAGCTACTCGTGACTTAGCAGAGCACTGTCAGAGCCTCCAGGCGTCTCTTTTCTATGCTGTAAATGTCTCATCTACAGTGTCATTTCTTCTATAGGAGATGCAACCTATTCAAAGTGCTCATCAACACTCTTTAAATTGCTCAATTTCTATCACATACTTCTTAAGAGGAAGACTAGAACTGCACACTGTTCACAAATACATGAAAATTCACAGTGGAAACAGTGGCACAGTTATATTCTGAGTTGCCATCCAGAGGGACCTTAATAGGCTTGAGAGGTGGGCCTGTGCAAACCTCACGAGGTTCAACAAGGCCAAGTGCGAGGTCCTGCATCTGGGCCAGGGCAATCCCAAGCACAAATACAGGCTGGGCAGAGAATGGACTGAGAGAAGTCCTGAGGAGAAAGACCTGAAGACCTGGGGGTGTTGGTTGATGAGCAGGTCGACGTGCTGGCAATGTGCGCTCGCAGCCCAGGGTAGATTCTAAACTAAAAAGGGTAGATTCGGATTAGACATTAGGAAGAAGTTCTTTACTATGAGGGTGGTTGGGCACTGGAACAGGTTGCCCAGGGGAGTTGTGGATGCCCCACCCCTGGAAGTGTTCGAGGCCAGGTTGGAAGGGGCTTTGAGCAACCTGGTCTATTGGGGGGCATCCCTGCCCATGGCAGGGGGTTGGAATTATACAATCTTTAAGGTCCCTTCCAACCCAAACCGTTCTGTGATTCCATGACTCCCTGCTCCTCTCCTAACAATTCCTAGTGCTGCTGGTTTTGGCAGTAATGAACCAGTATTTTCACAGAGCTACTAATGCCTGAGGTCTCATTCCTAAGTAGTTAGGGGCTACTCATAGTAACACCATATCCACTAAGATAAATCTATGTTGTGATTCCCCCATGTACACTACCTTTATTGCATTGATTTTCTCTTGCCATTTTATCTCTAGTCAATCAATATCAGAGACCCACCTGAAACTCTTCACAGCTTGCTTTTATTAATTCTACCCTAAATAACTTAGTGACTCCAGCAAATGGGTCATCACACAATTTACCCTCTTTTCCAAATAATTCACGACTATTTTGTATGTCACAGGCAGAAGAACTGATCTCTTTGAGATTCTTCTACTAGTGACCTTTTTCCACCTTGAGGATGGACCATTAATTCCTACTTTTTTTTTTCCTTATTTAGCCACATAAGAGATTTCTATTCCATGGTAGATTAATTTCTTTAATAGCTTCTGGTAATGGACCTTGATACATTTCTTTTGAAAAATTGAAGTAGACACACTATCCATTTGCCTATCTACTCCTTTAAAAAAAATTAAAGTGCCTTTTCCTCAATACCATACTCAGTGGCAAACCCAATATTCCTAAGTGCTTAGTGCTTCAAACCTTCCCCCCCGCAAAACAGACTTTATGAAATGCATTTCCAGGATCTTCCCTAGAACCTTTACAAATATACAGTGATTCCCATGACTCTTCCTTTGCAGTTAATGAATCTGATCAATCAGACCAGAATGTATTTAGGATGAAATTTTATCACGGCTTTCACTTAGGTGGCACAAAACTGTAGAAAGATGCTCCACATGTAAATCAATTTATTGACACGTGATGAGATGTACACTTCCCTTCCTCCTCCTCTCCCTATCTTTCCTTCCTGAATGGCTAGGCAAACAACAACCTTTAATTAGCAGAATTCTCCCACGGCAAAATTAAGTACTGCTTGCTGGAGGAAACACCCAAACAAGGATGAATCAGCTCTGTGGCACCACAAAGATCCTCAGATGAAAACGTCCCATTTCATCTGTTCCAAAAGCCGGGTGTGTACAACGAACAAGGTATGAAACCTATGCAGTGGCTTCATACATTGTTCACAGGTTGCATGTATGTGAACGCACATGTCAATCAAGAACCATGTATGTGTATACTTCATGAAGACTTGTGTGCATGCATAAGTACACATGCATGCTGCTTCAAGTGTTTTTAATTTGGAGCCAACCACTAACATAACTTTGAAGTTTCCCCCAGCCCTTCTCCATCCTTCTAACTATAAAAAGGGATGGACAGTCCTTACCTCATGACCTTTATGAAACTAAAACTGTCTCCAAAGCACTCAGGCAAGATGAGAGAAACTTCTGAGGGGAAAATTGGTTTTGTCTTCAGGCAGGGTTTGAATGGTAAGCACTGCATAAGGCTGAGGGACCTGCTGAGCCAAAAGGCAGGAACAAAATATCACAAAGAGCATTAGGAGCACAGCACTGGCTGGGTACCTGTGCAACCTCAGCCTCTGAAGCACAGCTGGCACAGAGAGGGCCAAGATAAGGTCACAGGGGCTACCTTAGCTTTCTGATTTCCCAAGTTTTGAGCCCTTAACTTTTCAACCTTACCAATACTCCCTCAGCACTACCTTTTGTGGTGAACTGTTCTTATATAAAGCACTGAAGATAAAGTAGGAATGCTTGACATTCAGGCAACTCAGATAGAGTTACAAGAGACAAAAAACTTAGTCCAGCCAAACTATTACACATTTCAAAACAACCTGGGCTTTTTTTTTTTTTTTTTGAAAAAATATTTACTACGATTTGTAATGCTTTAATAGGTGGCTATTAACAAGACCTCCACGTATCCGTGACAGCTTCCTGTGAGCTGTTCTTCAGGTGTATACACCACCTGCTCTGGTTTATTTTCTGCATTTTAAAGAAGCAAATATAACGCTTATTTACAATATTTACTTCCAAGTACATTATTTTACTGCTTCAGGAGTAGACTTGCAGAAGTGTTTTGTTCAAGATCTCCAACAGGTTTTGTGTTTTGTCTTATCCCACAAATCCGTTTCTCATTAAAATCTTACTCCAGTCACCAAACAAATAAAACCTGTGTTCACCCTAAAAATGGTCAGAAATACACCAGCTCAGATTCATTGCTTCTGGGCTAACTGTACAAAAGTATGGTGTTTTACATTTACTCTTACACATGAAGGCGCATTCTGGTCACCACCAGCACATTAATTGTGCTTCACGTCTTCACTTCAAGGTTTCCGAGGCTCCAGCTCGAATTTGGCTAACAAACAGCTGAATCAATGTTTGGCAAAAGTGAGGAGGTGGCAGACCTGTGACTGACTGAGGAAGTTCTCACTTGCCTGGTGGGTGCATTCATTCAGGATTTCTCTGCCCACTCCCCACCTCTTCCTCTAGCAGATGGTATTTTGTCCCCTGAAGCACGCCAAAAGCCACATTAATGATTTATACAGTCCTTGGAAAGGCACAGCCATAAACCAAGAGTCATTGCAGCCACTAAGAACTACAATGAAAAGATAATCTCCTCATTGCTTGTGAAAACCATCAGTAAGCCTGCTGATACTTAGCAGCCACCTTCTTTACAACAGAGGTTGACCATAAAATTCAGGCCGAGTTCAGGTATACAAGGAAAAACACTTCAACTCGATAAAGCATGTCAGGCCATGCTCTTAATTACGCTGCTGCAAAGCAGGGCATTCAGGAGCACACTCGATGAAGAGGCCCAGATTTTGCTGCAATTAGCTCAGCAGCAGGGACATGGGAATAGGAGGAGATTCAGACTGCCAGCACAGCGCCGAGGAGCTGTCGGCCCGCCAGCCAAGCGTGGTTTTGGGTCTGTGCAGGGGCCTGGCGAGGTGGCCCCTGGAAGAGGTAGCCCGAGCCCAGGCCATGGTGCAGCGGGGGAAGGCAGCGGGGGAAGGCAGCGTGCTCCCACACCTTGCTGTCCCTCAGGAGATGCACCCGGCCTGTGCCGGCAGGGCTCTCCTCCACCTACCAGCACCATACCAGATATACCACTGGCAGGCAGGAATATTGTCCGCTAGGGAGAAAAGAGCAGATATGAAAGGATTTCTCTCAGCAGCACTGCAATGAAGAGTTGTGCCTTTCATTGCACCCTAGATTTCTCTGCCCGCGGTCTCCTTGCTGAGCAATTCAAGCTGGCAGTCTTCTCTGAGTTTTCTCTCCCTCTCGTCAGCTAGCACTGTCAGAAATCTAGACGTGATGCAGTCATGCAGGCTGAAAATAAGCGTGTTTTATATTTTAGGAAAAGAGTATGGCATGAGGCTTGCCTGCATCACTCCTGTGGCAGAGCAAAGATGGTGGCAAGCTGGAGGCGGGCAGCTAAACCAACAGTGACAGAGAAACTCTGTGACAATTAATGTCATTCCGCTGATTAGGTGCTGCATGGAAAAGCCAGTGGAGAGCTCTTCCAAGCTGTCTGTAAGAGCAGCTTTGCCACTGCAGCTGGAAATAGGCCCACTAGGTAGTGGCTGAGAGAAAACAACAGGCAGTACTGCCAGGTAGCAGCAGCAAACAGGCATTTCACATGCTCATGTGTACAAATCCCACAGTTAAAATCGCAAGTAGACTACCAGATGAACCAGAAACAGTTGTGCTGTCAACTATATATTTATTTAAATGATTTATTCCAGGCATAACCCTCATGTTTCCTTTGGTTTAACTGGCTATGCATGTGTATCAAAGCTTGAGTACTCCTTTTTGTCAGACACCAACAAGGGGTTAACTTTACAAGCTGTTAGAGTAATCAAGCATGACAAGTTAATAAGTATTTTCAAAGATGTTTTTGTTAAAACCCAATCCAGAAGTCAGCTTTCCACCACATAACTAAACAGCAAAATATACTTGTCATATAACCTAATCCATTTGTTTATGGAGAAATTATCAGAAGCAAAGTTTGATTGACAGAGGCTACATACATAATGATATTGCAATACGTCTGGATCCTCCAAGCACTGCCTGAATATGGGGCTTAGCAGCACACATTAAAGAGGCAACAGAGTCGCACGTGAGCATGCAAGCAAGCGTTTTACACGGCACAGTTAATCAAAGCTCTGATAATTCCCCTTTACCCCATCTCACAGCTGGATGTCCACAAACATCTATGTAATTTAGAGGCTATGGTGTATAACGAGCAACTAGGCCAGGGTATATTTCACCAACAGTTAATGAAATGCCATCTATTCAGGAAAGTGTAGCTATGCATTTATCTAAGGTTTAAAGGAATGGCACTGCTGGGATAAGGATGCCTGCTCCTGCAGCAATCTTGGAAAATTGAGTGGATTACCTCATTTCACAGCCCACGTTACACAAATTTGCCAGCTGCTTTTCCTCATGGAAGATGGGAAGAGAAGAGAAAGCAAACCAAAACTGCTTATTGCCCATGCTACCCCAGAGCGAAAAAGACCCAGGAAGAAGTCCTGCCTTACTGCTGCAGCTGGTGGTACATCTCCCTCTACCTTTAACAAGGCCAGACTTGCAGTCAGGATATTATTCTAGAACAGTTTACAAAGTGAAGAAGCGGTAATCATGGGCTTCTTGACACTGCTTGCTGAAACCCTGCAGCCCAGACCCCCCAGCAAGAGCCTGTTTTTTGCGTGCTGAAGGTGTGGGGATGCCAGCATGCTCCCTCACCCAGAGACCATGTCAAGAAGCACTGCAGATCTTTACCCCTCGGCTTACAAGTCTCACTGCTCGCCATCTTCACCTGAGCACCAAAACACATTTGTGATTATGCCAAGCAGCACACTTCTCCCTCAAATAGCAAGATTTAACCCTGTGATCTTTGTATTTAAAAAATCAATCTTTTGAACCATCACGTCAGACTGCTGTCTTCATGGCAGAGAGGGAGAGAGAGACCTAAGCAGATTCCTATTTCTGTTGTGAGGTGGGTAACAGAGCTTCAAGCCATAATAAGCACACACTGAAGGATGTCATTTTCTAAAAAAATGAAGATAAAAATAAGGATACTGTTAAGGCAAATGCCTTCACTGTGTTCACAGAGGTAACTAGAATTTATTCAACAATTTCCATTTCACAAGAAGTTTTTTCTCCTCAGTAAACAAACTGTACAGTAGCCCCTGTGTCCCTGGAAGCATGCAAGAGAGATTTATCTGATTATCTGATTTAGAAACAGATTTACTGCATGAGAACATTTTCTCAAAACCTGTAGTTTTAAGAATATCTCCAAGCCTTGCACACCAGCATAATATATCTTAAAAATAAATAAAATTGATAGTGCTTTTCTTCTTTGTTTTGATTAGTCATTGCAAAAGCACATGGCTCACTCAAGGCTTTCATTTTGTCGTATTTAAATTATCATCTACATACTTTAGCTGCATCTACTCACAGAAAGGAAATATGAAGCCGTGTAATCCAATAAATCTGATCAATATTACCAGAGTATATTGCTACAAATTGCTGCACTAACTACCATGCAAGAGTCTCAAAGAGAAAAGCAGTCAAGTGCTGAAGCGATATGCTCTCTACATGTCTCCCAAGGCCTTGGCTGAAGACTGGAATGCAAATGTGTCCTGGTTCCAGTTAGGACAGAGTTAAGTAGCTCATAGTAGCTGGTAGGGTGCTATGTTTTGGATTAGGATGAGAAGAGCGCTGATAACATGCTGATGTTTTAATTGTTGCAGAGCAGTGTTTACACCAGGCCAAGGACTTTTCGGCTTCTTGCTCTGTCCTGCCAGCGAGCAGGCTGGGGGTGCAGCAGGAGCTGGGAGGGGACAGACCCAGGACAGCTGACCCAAACTGGCCAAAGGGGTATTCCATACCATCTGACGTCATGCTAAACAATATATAGGGGTGGCTGGCCGGGGTGGGGGGCCGGCTGCTCGGGAATAGGCTGGGCATCGGTCAGCGGGTGGTGAGCAATTGCATTGTGCATCACTTGTTTTCTTACACATTATTATTGTTAATACTATTACCATTATCACTATTATTATTATTATTGTTATTATTATTTTCCTGTCTTAATAAACTGTCTTTATCTCAACTCACAGGCTTCACTTTCCCGTTTCTCTCCCCCATCCCAGAGAGGGAGGGGGGAGGGTGAGCGAACGGCTGTGTGGTGTTTAGCTGCCAGCCGGGTTAAACCACAACAAAATGGACCATGAAGATGCTCCAGCCTGAAAGCAGACATATTTCTGTCACTCGGTGTTTTTCACCTCTGCAGTAAACAAATGTCAAGATGGAAGAAATGTTCAATTCACTCAAGATTCTGAAAGTGATTTTCACTCCAAGATAACATTTGTAATGCTATGAAGAGCTTTAAAAAACCCTCCAGGGCTTCAATAAAGGGCAACATTAAACTGGGGGGAAGGGGAAGCATCACACAGACTCAACTCTGCAATCAGCTGCCCACTAGCAAACTTTTTTAAGGTATCTTAATTCTTACTACTTAATGGTGGTCTACATCAAGGGTCTACTTCTGTTAAGATTACTGCAGAATGGGTACTACCAGAGCCTTACTTCTGAAGTTGCCCACTACCAACCACATCAAGGGTAGTAAAGAAGCACATGAAGAGCTGATAAGCAAGATCAAACATTAAAAAAATATATTTTTTTCTAGTATTGAAATGGTATTAGCAGGGGAGAGAGAAAAAAATACTGAGCTGTTTGTGCAGGCTGCAAGATTAGTTATCGGAATTAAAACAAAAACACGATATTGTATAAAGTCAAAAGATAATCCGTCATCAAAGCCATGAGACACTAGCAGCCTGAATTCAATCAACTTGCTTCCTCCAGTCTTACTCTCTTGATTTACAAGGCAGCAAGTCTTTAAACTATTTGTAACTTGACCACAACTATTAAACTATAGAAAAATCAAAGTAGTAAAATAATAAGGTAACTAACTGTCTTACAGGAAGAGTAAGTAATCAGTCTTTGTTAAAAACAAAAAGAAAAAAAACAACTCCCCCCCCCCCCCCCTCTTTCAAGACTTCTGCTCTTTTCAGGGAACCTGTTTATCTTATGGCCAGCTTTTCCACCATGAGGGCAATGAGCCAACAAGATGTTGGGAACTAAGCAAACCTGACTTCCCATGGCAGGGGTATACCACCGCACTTGGGAAAATGACCCACTCCGTCAGACTCCCGCTCTAATGCACTTTCACTGCATGAAAGACAGCCTCATTTAACTGCTGCTGTAGGTCCCCAGAGAGCAACTAGAGGGCTGTTTGGTGAAGAAACAACAGATAATGGTAATTCTTCCTCCAGCGGAAGTACTACATGGTCACTCTCCCCGCACTACACTCTCAGGAACATTAGTATCTCCTCGGGATTTTGTTCCTATTAGCTTTATTCTAGTCATGGTCAAAAGCTAGGATGAAGGAGAAGGATGATAAACATCCATAAACACAGGCAGACAAATGTGTAAGCTCAGTTACAAGGAAATATGGCAAAAAAATACATTTTTAAATATAAAATTGGAGTTAAGGGCAAAGCATTAATGGGAATGAGCTGCTTAAATGCCTTTAAAATTTTTGCCTCCAGCAAGAAAAGTCTAACTTACTACCTAAGATAGCAGACATTTAACTCTTGATAATTTTTCATTCAAAACAGCAGCTCAGGAAAAATACCTTAAATGTCCAAGCCCGGTTCCTCACACCTGCAGGCAACTGCTCATAATGCCGTTCATAATTTTATGAACTTCCTTCTGAATTACTAGGCTTCTTGCTCCTATCCTTTTTACCAGGAAGCTGCTGGAGCTCCTTACTATTGCAGAAGCTTCCTTGAAATTTCCAGATTAAATTTATTCATGGCCAATTTATATTCATTTGCTCTTGTGATGACATTGTCTTTTATCTTAAATTAAGTTGTAAGTTCTCCAGGGCACTGACCAAATCCACATAAGAATGCAGAGTCCTGAGCATAATACTTCTCTGATTGTAACTCAGAGCTTTGATTACAATCACAATACAATAAATAATAAAAATTAGTTTTCGCACCTCTACTGGTATGCTCTTTTTCCACCACATCTGTACCTAGGCCAAGTGGACTCACATGGAATTTGATCAAATATATTATGATGAAGCCGGGTGAGACTGCAGTCCTGCCCCACTTCCATGAAGTTGCTTACCTTGCTCTACAAGTTTATTTGATCTACAAGCTGATGTTTTTATCTTGATCATGGACAACGAAGGAAAGCACAGCAACAAATGCAGAGATGACCTTATTTAACATTAAAAAAAAATTTGGTGTATGAGAGATCAACATAACGCACACAAAGGCTTGGAAAAAGGTCCTCCCCAGAAGTCTTGACTTGGGGTACTTCCTGAACACTCATGCTCAGAAAAGACTCGTCATTCTTATCTACAGTGGCATCACAACTACATACCACAGCTCTAGAAACATGCATTTCCTACCCATACAATCAAATGCAAGATCTAGAAACTTTACCGATTGATAGTTTCCCTCATATTTCTAGACAGACTTTTCACATCTGTTGGTTTATCACCTTACTGGTAGCACGTGTATTCATTACTCTGCAGTCCCGTTGTTGAGTTAGCCCACTCACTGCCTCTGTATCAGGCAGCGTGCCACGTGTTTTACCCAGTCTAAACAAATGAACAAAAATTCTAGAAAGATCGTGTATCTTCTGGAATTTCTTTCATTGTTTGTTTAATCGAATAACTGGCCTGAGATGCTTTCCACACAGTATTTTATCTGCCCTGGCATAACAGAACAGCAAGCTCCAACCTTGAACTCCGACATGTAAACATGAAGCCAGACTGCCAATTCATATGATTTAAAAATGACACTGGTAAAGCAATGTATTTAAATATACCATGGAATAATTTCAAGATAAAGATGTGATTAGAATATTAATGAAAACAACAAATTAATATGATTCTCAATTTTATGAATGCTGACTGAAAGCTAACAGAGAAGTAAAGGTTAACAAAAACACAGCCAAACAAAAAAAATCCACAAAAAAAATCCAAAGGAACGAATCTCCCTTTTAAATTGGTGAACCAATTCAAAGTACCAAGAACACAGCAGAGAATACCAAGCTACTGCTACAAAAAGGTATTTGCAGAAAGAAATGGTATATTATTGTCTAGTTTTTGCTTGCTTTCAATTAAAATAGATTCAATTTGGTTTTTACAGTAACAGTCCAAAGACTAAATATGTAAATAATAATGAAAAAACGGTTTATATTTAGGGAAAAGGTGGATAGCTTATAAGCAAAGAACTGTAAACTGGGCACAGATGAATGTCTATATGGAAGAAAAGTAGGTAACAGACAGTGGCAAAAATCTGGGGAGTAAGCAGAAGTCTGTTTTGCAGTCACTCGGGAAAATAGCATCAGGAAGATCAAGAGCATTTTCTATTTAAGGTAGTTCCAAAGGACTGGACAATTGGACAAAACCCACCTCAGAGAAGACAATAATATAGAGATACAAAAGATACTTATGTAGACTCTGTACTTTTTGTCATAAAAAGATAGAAACTTCAAAGAGCAGGAAAAAGACAACTACTCACCCAAACACCTGTAGGGAACCACAATATGTGGGTGACCATTGCACTGCTTCCATCCTCTCTTGCACCAGTTTTGGATTGTAACTGGCTGGTTGGCTTCGACAACATTGGTAATTTGCAATTCAGGGTAAACCTAACATTAAAAATATAAACAAGAAAAATGTTATCACAAACATGCACTCTGGGTCACGCGATACGTAAAATGGACATCATAACACAATAGTCCCTTTCCTATCTTCTCCCTCTTCTGCTGTACATTTGTATTTCAATTGACTTCATGGTATAAGCATGGACACTTGCCTAAAAAGCCAGTGTATTTGTTTGTCAGTAAAAACATGCAGGTGCTAGCTCACAATACAATGGTGGTAACAGATGGCTGTCAAAATACAACTTGGCTGCTTATACTTGCTTAAGCTGAATATCACCTGAACAGGTGTTTCATGGTTGACTAAAATACCCCCTCCTTCATGTCCAGGATATCACTGTTCTTGCAAAACTTCATATATTGGTCCTAATCTCCATACATCTAGAATTAATAGCATGCCTTTATGTTTCTCTTAATCATTTTAACCAACATCATATTCTGTCCCACTGCAGTCTGCATAGTATTTTGTTCAATCAGTTATTCATATTTAAGTTTGTATCACCAATACAAATGCCTTTCCAACTTTATGAAATGGCTGAGATCAAAATCCAGTCTGTTCTTTGTAATGTAATACTCTTTCAACACCCACAACCATGCTACCAGCAAACAGGATGACTAATTTATTGGGAAGCCACAGCTTTGATCAAACTACATACTTGGCTTTTTATCTCCCTCAGTCCTTTAAACATAGACGCCTTTTTAAATTATTATTTTATTGTCAGTAACATCTCCTCTGGTTTCTTTTGCCAATTTTCTGGACAAGTCTTAGCTGCTGACCTTTTGTGCATACCAACGTCCCAGTCACGTTGTACAGAGAACATCTATAGGAGCTTTTCAGTTCCTAAGAAGCACGTTACCTCTAGCAATGCTGAGGTTCACGCTGTGGAGTGCTTTCAGAGCAGGCAAACTAGATTCTTAACGGATAAAACCAAAGCAGAAGATGTGCTACAGGAGCACATCAAACACCTCCCCAGCCATTAATGGATGTTACTCCATACAACCAAAACAAAACCTGCAAAATGTGCTCAGTGTGATGCTCAGCCCCAGCTGCTTCACTCCACGCTCCCAACTCTCCCCCCACCACCCTATTTGCTACCATAGCCTATGGCTCTTACTTTTGATTTTTCACATCAGCCGTCTGCCAGCCCTAACATCAGACTCAGAAGGAACTAGCTTTCCTTCACCTCTCCTCAAGCAGTCCTGACCAATTTCCGAGTATGTCAAATCTGAGGATTTAGGCAGACTGAAAACTCAGTCCACTCATACCTACCAACGGAGAAGGAAAATACAAACAACCCTGAGGAAAAGCAACTAACTGGAGGATTTTTTTGGACCATCTGCAGAAAAAGAATATAATCCCAACTGAAGAGAGCTAGGTCAAGATGGGTGACTTCCACAAGTCTAAAACCAATGCTTGGAAAATCACCGTAAGAACCTCTGCAGCCCTCTCTGAGAAAAAGGGATTATCACACAAAACAAGGCCAGGCATAATAGCAATGCTGAAGAAATTACCAGTTAGAGAAAGAAATACTCTACCTAAAAACTGTGCTTTATGCTGAGGAGACTGAATGCCAGCCTTGCCTGTACTACAAAACAGCACTTTTTAATCAGATACTTATCAGACGTAGGCACTTCACAGGAGTTATCTGAAATGTTTTTTCCACTTTAGCACCCCCAGCTCATTACGGCGAAGGCATCAGGTGCAGTCTTCTATCCTAACCCAGCATGCTAGACTTCAGATGAAGCCCACAGAGCAGAGCTGAAAACTTACAGCAAAAGTTTTTCTAAGCTCAGAAGATTGTGGCTTTGCATGGTTCTTTTGTTTGCTCTGCAGCAGGTGACCAGGGCTGACGGTCACCACCCGCATTACAAATACAACATTCCCGATACACTGGCAGAAAGCAGCTCCAGAAGAACTTACTGCTCCCTCTGTGCTTCAAATACTGGATTCTGAACAGAAACAGCAAGGTTGCAAATTAAATGAAAGCTCCCCTGTCATCTTCAACCTCATTATCTTTTGATAATTTTGATGTTGTGGAACTCCAGGCTGGGAATGATAAGGTTGAATCCCTGTGGGTTAGGATCCGCGGGAAGGCCGGCAAGGCTAGCATCCTGGTCGGGGTCTGTTATAGACCGCCGAACCAGGATGAGGAGACGGATGAGGAGTTTTATAGGCAACTGACAGAAGTTGCAAAATCGTCGGCGCTTGTCCTCGTGGGGGACTTCAACTTCCCGGACATATCCTGGAAACACAACACGGCACAGAGAAAGCAGTCTAGGAGGTTTCTGGAGAGCGTGGGAGATAGCTTCCTGACGCAGCTGGTCAGTGAACCTACCAGGGGTGGTGCCCCGCTAGACCTTCTCTTCACAAACAGAGAAGGACTGGTGGGAGATGTGGTGGTCGGAAGCTGTCTGGGGCAGAGTGACCACGAAATGGTAGAGTTCTCTATTCTTGGCGAGGCCAGGAAGGGGACCAGTAAAACTGCTGTCTTGGACTTCCGGAGGGCTGACTTTGAGCTGCTCAGGACGCTGGTTGGCCGAGTCCCCTGGGAGGCGGTTCTGAAGGGCAGAGGAGTCCAGGAAGGCTGGGCGCTCCTCAAGAAGGAAATCGTGATGGCACAGGAGTGGTCCGTCCCCACGTGCCCAAAGATGAGCCGGCGTGGAAGAAGACCGGCCTGGCTCAACAGAGAGTTGCGGCTGGAGCTTAGCAGAAAAAAGAGTGTTTATAATCTTTGGAAAAAAGGGCGGGCCACTGAGGAGGACTACAAGGATGTAGCGAGGCTGTGCAGGGAGAAAATTAGAAAGGCCAAAGCTCATCTGGAGCTCAATCTGGCTACTGCCGTTAAAGACAACAAAAAATCCTTTTACAAATACATCAACGCGAAACGGAGGACTAGGGAGAATCTCCATCCTTTACTGGATGCGAGGGGAAACCTAGTTACTAAGGATGAGGAAAAGGCTGAGGTGCTTAATGCCGCCTTTGCCTCAGTCTTTAGCGGCAATACCGGTTGTACTCCGGACACCCAGTGCCCTGAGCTGGTGGAAGGGGATGGGGAGCTGGATGTGGCCTTGGCTATCCATGAGGAAATGGTTGGCGACCTGCTACGGAGCTTGGATGTGCGCAAGTCGATGGGGCCGGATGGGATCCACCCAAGGGTACTGAGAGAACTGGCGGAGGAGCTGGCTGAGCCGCTTTCCATCATTTATCGGCAGTCCTGGCTATCGGGGGAGGTCCCGGTTGACTGGCGGCTAGCCAATGTGACGCCTATCTATAAGAAGGGCCGCAGGGCAGACCCGGGGAACTATAGGCCTGTCAGTTTGACCTCAGTGCCGGGGAAGCTCATGGAGCAGATTATCTTGAGGGTCATCACGCGGCACTTGCAGGGCAAGCAGGCGATCAGGCCCAGTCAGCATGGGTTTATGAAAGGCAGGTCCTGCTTGACGAACCTGATCTCCTTCTATGACCAAGTGACGCGCTTGGTGGATGAGGGAAAGGCTGTGGACGTGGTCTACCTTGACCTCAGTAAGGCTTTTGACACCGTTCCCCACAACATCCTCCTCAAGAAACTGGCTGCTCGGGGCTTGGACTGGCGTACGCTTCGCTGGGTTAGAAACTGGCTGGATGGCCGGGCCCAGAGAGTTGTGGTGAATGGAGTCAAATCTGGTTGGAGGCCGGTCACTAGTGGAGTCCCCCAGGGCTCGGTACTGGGGCCGGTCCTCTTTAATATCTTTATTGATGATCTGGATGAGGGCGTCCAGTGCACCCTCAGTAAGTTTGCAGATGACACCAAGCTAAGTGCGTGTGTCGATCTGCTCGAGGGCAGGAAGGCTCTGCAGGAGGATCTGGATAGGCTGGAGCGATGGGCTGAGGCCAACTGTATGAAGTTCAACAAGGCCAAGTGCCGGGTCCTGCACCTGGGCTGCAACAACCCCAAGCAGAGCTACAGGCTGGGAGATGAGTGGCTGGAAAGCTGCCTGGCCGAGAAGGACCTGGGAGTATTGGTGGATAGTCGGCTGAATATGAGCCAGCAGTGTGCCCAGGTGGCCAAGAAGGCCAACGGCATCCTGGCCTGTATAAGAAGCAGTGTGGCCAGCAGGTCGAGGGAAGTGATTGTGCCCCTGTACTCGGCTCTGGTGAGGCCGCACCTCGAGTACTGTGTTCAGTTTTGGGCCCCTCGCTACAGGAAGGACATGGACGTGCTCGAGCGAGTCCAGAGAAGGGCGACCAAGCTTGTGAGGGGTCTGGAGAACAAGTCTTACGAGGAGCGGCTGAGGGAGCTGGGCTTGTTCAGCCTGGAGAAGAGGAGGCTCAGGGGCGACCTCATCGCTCTCTACAGTTACCTGAAAGGAGGCTGTAGAGAGGTGGGGGTTGGTCTATTCTCCCACGTGCCTGGTGACAGGACGAGGGGGAATGGGCTAAAGTTGCGACAGGGGAGTTTTAGGTTGGATGTTAGGAAGTACTTCTTTACCGAAAGGGTTATTAAGCATTGGAACGGGCTGCCCAGGGAGGTGGTGGAGTCACCATCCCTGGAGGTCTTTAAAAGACGTTTAGATGTAGAGCTTAGGGATATGGTTTAGTGGAGTACTTAGTGTTAGGTCGGAGGTTGGACTCGATGATCTTGAGGTCTCTTCCAACCTAGAGAAATCTGTGAATCTGTGAATCTGTGAATCTTTTGCCTTCGCCTCCCCACTTCCACCAAACAGGTCTGCACATGCTCGTGCTCGGCTCTTTTTACAGCACTGCAAGAACAGATTAGGATTTCACCACGGTGGGAAACTTCACACCTCAACTGCTGTGAAAATATTACACTGCAAGGCACCATAGCTACCTCAAGAGATAATGAGGAAGATAAAATCGAAAGATCTGCTTTTCTTCGGACACCGCCTTTATCATCATCATCACCCTACAATCTCCCAAGTTTGTACATCCCCAGACGCTGCACTAATTACAGCCCACAGGCACGTAACATCGGATGCTGGCACAAACCACACGCTTGATACAGCACACGGTGTCATTGACACATTCTCACGAGGGCCATTTGAACGTTTCTCACGGTTAAGTGTCACTCGTCACGTACCAGGAAGTAAATCTCTTAAATGAAAAAAAAAAAAAAAGGGCAAAAAAATTTCAAAACAGTTGGACTAGAAATGTGAAAAGAAACTAAATTAAGGAAAAACTCCAAATAGTTTGTGTATCCACAGAACGTGTATAACGCTTTAAAATGACTGGAAATAGAATCCTGACACTTGAGAACAAAGACACATTTAGCTGCTTTCCTGAGGTGAATTGCTAATGAGTAAGGCCAAACGATCACTGTAGAGTCTTACACCATCTTAAATAGTAAGACTGGCTGGGGAAGGAATTAATGCACTATTTTTATTTTCACTATCTCCCCAAACCATCATTTTAACTATTGGTTTGTACAGCAGACCGAATTCTAAGGAGTTAAAAGTTTGTCCAAAGGACTCAAGGAAGAAGAAATACAAAGAAGCCTCTTCTTCTGTTCCTACATCAGTTACCTAAGTCCTAATTTCCTTTGACGGTTCACACAAAGCTCTGTCCACCCTTCACATGAGAAAACAGGCTTTGAGTGTCATTATCAATAGGTTAACACCAGTAATTGGTATGCACTGACGAAAGTTCCCCTAACTAGACTTATGTAAGACACTTGCTCTGAATTGAAGTGGGACCTACTTAGTGGCATAGAAAAACGGGATTCATATTTATTTATAGTGTCCCTAATGAGCCATTGTTCCCCCTAGATAGTCAGAGTGTGTAGCTTTAGAAAATTACAGGACATTGAAAACTTCCAGCTTTATCGCAACTTGTTGCACGGCCATTCCTTCAATACATTTTAAAAGAAGTGGTGGAAGACGGAGGTCAACAATCAAAAATTTTTAACTGCCAATGGAAATTTATAGTTAGATCATTACTTACATCAAATTTCATCAGTAAATTTCCTTAAATTAACTTCAGAAGCAAAAAAAAAAAAAAAGCCTCTGCACTCAGCCTATTCAGAATTTAACATGACGCAGAGAGGTTACGTTCACCACTCTGAAGCCTGATGACATTTGGATTTAGAAGTAAAATGTGCATGTGCTTAATAAAGGGAGTTTTGATCTGTTATCACACAAAGGTATTGATGATGCAGTTGTGACAGTGTTACAACAATATAACTTAATCTAATATGTGAATATGTGTCATTGAACAAATTTGGTATTATCTTAAAACAAATTGGGAAGAGGAAAATAGTGAAGAAACTGGGAGGCAGAGGAGAAGATTTCAGTAACGAAGCAGTTTCACTCAGCCATATCTGCTTGGTAGAAGCGAACAAACTCTATTTAGCTTGGTGCAGCCTTGAAGTAATACTTGAGCATAATCATATGAGTCAGTCATCTCTGACACTAAAAGACATTTCTATTCAAAAGCAGAGGATTTCATCTCTTGGTATTATTCATTACCCCCCTCATCTCTAAAGTAATTC
The DNA here is from genome assembly GCF_964034855.1 of Anser brachyrhynchus. NCBI lineage: Eukaryota > Metazoa > Chordata > Aves > Anseriformes > Anatidae > Anser > Anser brachyrhynchus. The sequence continues at coordinate 111,080,463 of NC_137694.1, forward strand.
TGACCATTCAGGGTATTGTTTCTTTTATCAAATTATTCCATTAAATTATTGAAAGGTTTACAATGTTAGCCGATTAGGATTTTAGTGGAGCCATTTCAACTTACTTCTGATTTTTTTTTATTACACAACTAAGATAACAATAACAATAGAAATCACTACATATAAATCTTGAATTACTCTCGTAATACGTATAGTTGGAATTACCATTACAGATTTATTCTGAGTTCTGCTTGAGCTTAAGGATCTTTTCCTATATATTTCAAAAGCAAAATCATCACAGGGGAGAGAGCAAAATTCAGTTTTAGTCTCAAATGACTTGAGTCACTTCATGATCCTCCGTCATGAGTATGCTCCATCAATGGAAACATTTAAACTGAAAACATATGGGCCCACATTTGCACATAAACACGTGCACACACACTCTTTGTAAAATACAAGGTGGTATTACACATTAACGTGAACAGAAAAAAAACAACAGTGTCTTAGACTAACAAATTTAAAGTAAACTTTAATTAGTAACTGGTGTCCATCTTCACCAACAGTTTAAGACTGCAGAGAACCATGGCAAGAGGCAAAAATAATTGTTTAAGGTGCAAAACTATCATACTGTAATCACTTGCTATTAATTAAACATTTCAGTATTTTTCTCTGAAGTGTATCCCACATCAATTTGAATTTTGACTCTTTCAAATCAGAAGTGTGTATTAGTCTGCCACAACATGCCACCAATCATCAGTCAGAAGTAGATACATTTTCTTATTATCATTTCCTTTTATTTTTTTTCCCCCAAATCCTTCAGTTGTTTGCTGTACCTACACATGGTACCTTGGCTTAAATTACACCACACATTTGCTTTCTAGATCTGCCTTGTACTCTGTGTGGCAACATCTGACACAGCAGGACGTTGAAGTCAACTTGAATTCAAACATAATTCTCAACTCTCTAATGTCACAAGAAAAAAAAAAGTCTGTTTTGTTTCAGTCTCTCTAAAACATGCTACTTCAGAAATGGTGCTAATTTACCCCAAATCTGACAAGTACTTATGAATTGGGAACCTGCTAGAAATTTATCTCAGTCAGTGGCAGTATCTACATTAAAAAGCAAATATAAATGACCACTGAAAAGCTAGAAAGAAACACACATACAACTAAGAGATGAAGAAGAAACTACTACTGTAAATAGCCAGAACAAAAATTAGGGTGTTTTTAGTAGTTACATCTTTAGCAACTTGAATAACCCAAATGCTTTGATTTACTTAAAAGAAAGTGGAAAATAATCAAACTGTATTTCAGTTTGAGTTACAGGCAGACCAACAAAATCAAAACAAAACAAAAAATCCACCTTGGCTTGTGGACACATTTCCTTCCAACCAGACCATGCAAGTTTGTACTTTTAATATTCTATACTTATAATGTTGATGTTACTTTAATATTTAGAACTACTTACTGAAATTGTCAGACAATTAGCTTTTTAAAATTGCAATAAATAAATAAATAGTGTATATGATAGGTAACTATTTACCTCTGTGCTTTAAATAAAGGAAGAAATTTGATTGTTTCAGTGAAACAGTTTGCAAACAGTTGAAACAAGGACAAAAAATGCCTGCATTTAGCAAGCTGTGTTTAGGAAGGCAATGGTCTTAAAATTGTGGAAAATGTCGTTCTGACAGTGATTATAGCTGAAGGAAAAATAGAAGATTCTTCAACTATGGGAAAAAAAAGCCTTCCATTTCAGATTAACAAATTACAGTTGGACAGAAACTATTCCTTTTTGGAGTGCATCTTTAAAAAAATCCTACTGAGGTTTTTCCTGTTAAGAGGGCACAAAGCAAACTACACATTAAAACCACAAGAAAGGACAGAACACCAGCTGCTTCACAGTATTTATCATCGATATATTATTGTACGGCAGCGATGAGCAGATATGCCACGCTCATTTGCAAGAGTTTGGCATGCTCAGAGGAAGTGCATGACAATTATTTCTGTGAGTCCAGTATTTCTGCAAGCTCTCCAGTCTACAGCTTCTGAAGCATCAACATTGCAGACTCCCAACTGTCCTAGGCCAACAGCAACAGTGGTGGCATCACACGAGCTGCGATTACACAAGCACAGCCAAACTGGAATGAAATACAGGTTGCAAGACTGAGAGCAGGGTATCTGCACAACAGGCAGCTGCGCGGAGATTCAAGTTACTATGCATCTCATGTCAAAATATTCTAGTTTATTAATGTGTTTGTTTTTTTTTTTACAACTACTTTTCTACGTTATTATGGAGGGTTTTGGTATAGGGTGATTTTGGATTCTCATCAATTAATATCTAAACCCAGGCTCAGGCTTTCAGAAGCAAGAGGCTTTAAAGACTCAGCTTTTCTGTTTTGTTCACTTTTTATATTTTCTGCTGCATAGTTATGTAACTTAAAGGTTGAAAAAAATGTCAAAGCCAAAAACCTCCATGAAAAAAAGAACATGGGCCTCACAAACTGCTGTGGAAAGACCTTCTCTTGAACTCCTTGAAAAAATAAGGAAGAAAAAAAGCTAATTTATTGAACATGTTGGTACCAGATGTAACTACGAGGACTTACTACCTTTATGCTCCTACTCATTTCAACCAGCTATCCTATTTTTTCCCTATTTCTTCAGCAATTGTGGCCCGGGTTATGATTTTTAAGCCATGCTTTCAGTGCATCTGCTATAGCCTTACCTGTATTAGACCTGTAGACTTGACAGGTGAAGCAATGGTACTGTAACCACGAAGCACAGTAAATCCATCAGCTCTGCAGTCCTCCCACATGGACACCGAATTGTCACAGACACAGGCATAATCCCTGTCCTGAACTGACAAGAGGGGATGCCAAGCAAGCTTTAGAAAGATTTCAGCAGGCTGACATGAAGGCCCTGCTATGTGTGGTCAAGTTGACTACTCCGGGCAGCCCCCGAGGGCCAAAATCTGCAGGCAGCAGCTGTTGTGTTTCATGGGAAATGAACCGTACTTTGCCACGCTTGCTCATTTCACAATCACCACCTCCTTGTCTTTTTTTGCTTTTCCTCAAAGCAGTATTATGCAGAAGCAGTGCTGTTCTCCTCCCAGCTAGCCTATCCTCATAGAAGGTTATGAAATATGAACTCCGACTGCTGAGTAAAAGCAGGAATAGTTGCCCTACCAGTAGCACTGCACATGCTGTGGTACTGGCGTGGTTGCACAGCAAACACTCTGTATAACATGGGCCTGTGGCCCCAGCAGCCACTTGGCCGAGGACCTTCGCCTCTCCAGCCCAGCACACTTCTGCGAGTCAACACTGAAGCCTTTCGTTTTCTGCCAAGTCTCTGCCGGTTCAGCCCCGCTCCCTCATACCTGACCGCACTCACTCTGCCTCCGCCTCCTCAGCCACACGGGCGGTTCCTCACAGAAGCAAAACTGTATGGCTGTTGAGTATCCCAATTTTTCATGCTATTCTGTGGCCCAAGGAAGCCCTTCACTTGCTTGGTGAGGATGAGAAAAGGAAAAGTAAATAAACCCAGCACCGGCTGTACTGGTATAGTTTCCAAAGCATCTTTTAAACCCCTTCATTTTTTCCTCCAAGTATGCAAATCCAGTGACCTTCATTACTGACCCTGTCTGAAGGAGGAAAAAGAAAAAAGGAAAAGAAAGAAAGAAAAAAAAGTAGGGGTGTGTTTTGGGGGTGGAGAGGGTAGATGACAAACATTTCAGGCATTATCCACAAGTTGGGAGAGAAGATGGGGGCAAAGAGGGGAAAGAGGACAGTGTTTCTGCTGATTCATTCTTGGTTATGTAAACATGCCTTCACTGCTTTCCTGTGTGCCCAGGGTTTATATAAAATCTTGTACGGTATCCCAAGTTCTTTTAGTATTGAGAGCGGTAAAAAACCATGAGCTGTTTTTAGTTCACTGGCCACCTGGGTTGGTTTGCCTGCAAGCGGCTTCACAGGTACATGATCCCTTCTCCTAAAAATCCCTGATGCGTTTTTAACTGAATTTTCACAGAAGACTGCCACTTATCTTATAATTAAAGCATTCAAAAAACCTGCCAGACTTGAGGTAGTGTGCTCAAGCTTAATTCACACACAGGGCTGCATGCTTTAGCAGAAGCTTAATTGCATGCTCCCACACTGGCTTCCTCTGAGTGCTTCCTCTGCACAGGGAAAGCAGAAGCATATGGGAGCAGAAATAAGCCTGCGAGGTCAACCCCTCACCGCCTTTCAAGTCCTTGATGTTTCAACACAAATATGTTTGCATGCAATAAGAAAACCAAACCAAAACTCCTAGCCCTGCCAGAAATTCTGTTTACCGCGCCAGGCCTCCAAAGCCTCTGCTGTATAATTATGGAGGATATCCAGCTGGTCATACTACAAAACCTCAGAGCAAACAGGGTTAGCCTCATGGCCTCTTGTAAGCTGCTTGCCCATCCACCTTCAGCACTTACTCTTTAAACGTGACAAACGCCTCTACGTCTCTGCAGGTAGAAATCTTTATTCAGACAGAGGTGTCAGAGTCCACTTTGCCAGGCCACCCGAAGCCCGTTTGGTGTTACTCTGCTCAACCACAAACAGAAATGGTCACTACGCCTGCCTGTTACTCCACAGCATCGCTAGAAGCAATTAACAGTTTGGGTTTTCAGCCTTTTTGGTTTTTGAAATTAAATCTCTGCAGGAGTAAGGTTAAGTATCAGAACAGTGAGGCAGAAGAATCTCTCACTTATCAGAGTATTTTCATCTCCAGGTCACATATCATATACGAAGGATAAGGACTGCTTTTGACTGCCACAAAGGTCACAGCAGTCCCCCCAAGAGGGTAAACCTGGCAGACGGTAGTTCCGAAGCCAAAAAATCTCCATCTTCAGGCACAAGACCAGCTTTCATCCTTTCCATTACCTCTTTAAGGGTTGTGTGGAGCACAGCATCACCATGTAAAGCAAGGTGGGACAGTACAAGCAGCTAGAGCCTGGGTCTGGTTTCTGGGATTCTCCTACAGGCTGCCATCCCTCCCATAGCACATGTCAGTGGGAAGAAGGCAATGCATAGTGCTCTTCTGACAGCAGCAGCCCTTAGTAGGACTATTCTTTCAAAAACGAAAAAATAAAAAGAGGCAAAAAGTCAGTCTGACCTTCCTATTTTGTTGTATGATCATCACGAAGATGGAACAACACTATTTCATCTCAAGCATGATACGTTTCAGAAAGGAACGGTAGGGAAGGAGCCAGACCTTCTGCCTGAAGACAGGGTGGTATTCTGAAAGCACTCAATTAAGCAACTTAATAGCACTGTGGAAGTCACGGCCAGTGGAAAGCTACAGTTTCCTTCTCTCCTGCATTAAAAAAAATAATCTTCAATATTAACAGGCTGCAACTCACATTTTATATCACCAAATTACCTACCTGGACTAGTTTCACAAGCTTCATCTGAAGAAACCACACATCTTTTTGTCAAATGGGAACATATATGACTATAGTTGATTGGGTTGTTAATTCTGTGTGTTGAGTATGCTACAGAATAAGACAAATCCAAGCAGTAGCTATGAAAATATACTTGAGAAAAAAATATAATTGTTCTCTATTCAGCTCCAATGAGTTCCATTGCTCACAAAACGACCTACTTTATGTCAACGGTGTCCTCGGGGCCATGCAAGAACTGTCACAAAGTAACAGGCCTGGGAACTCATTTCTAATAATCTAATTAATTTATGCATTCTTGAGTTTACTGCGGAACTAGCCAACGGGTGATTTATTAAACTAAGAGCCTAGATTCAGTTGTTTGCATGCCCCAAGAGGCAAACAAGGATGTGATTTCCCTTTTTATGAAATCAACTTCAGGGTCTACTATCAAGAATATGAAGTAGTAATGTAATGGCATATTCTGAAATACTGGTTATACTCCATCATTCAGAATGCAAGAAAACCATGCATTCAACTTGGCTTAATTCTGCAGTGAAAGGAATAGAGAAAAAGATTGGGAAATTTGCAACCTAGAAACTATCGGGCTACCTGATAGGCTAAAAAACACTTTACCTTAAAAAACTGAGAAGTTAAACACGAGGAATGAAGACATCGTTAGTACATCATCAGAAAACACTCCAGATCAATAACGTTTCTTGTTTGTAAACTGCTCTCTTAAAACACTAGCATGGAAAAGAATATGACTGAAGATAAATTAGGCATTTATTACCTCTGTTACCAATACTAACTGTATGTCAGATTAAATGAAGTTTACCATCAATGCTCATCTTATCAAAACTGTCGCTGTGTGTTTCCGAAGCCCCACCTATTCAAGGGAACTGCAATCTGGAGCAGCCACCAACACAGAAGTTCATTTACTGTTTGCATTTCACATGCGTCTGTTTCAGATAGGGTACAACATAAAATGACAATGCTCCAAAAAATGTGTACAACAAATTCTGGTATCACAGTATGCCCTGTCACAGTTTCAAAGTAGAATAAGCTGATTCAGCTTGATTAGATCCACATGGACTTATTTAGGATTTCGCTTTACAGTATCTACCTATCCCCCATTTAAAAAAAAAAATCACCGAGTTACAAACTATTGGAAACGCTTTAGGAGCTTAGAAATTACACTGCAGGAGACCAGAAAACCTCTACCGCACTTGCTCATTTTCCCCCTTTTTTCCCTTCTTCTTCTTTCCCCCTTTTCCACCCTTTACCTACTGTTATTTTCTGTGAAATTCCACTAACCAATTTCTTTTGAGTTAGGGAAAACATAAAAAAAAATATAATAATAAACCCAAGAAATGCTCACTTTCTAAAACAAGTATACTAAAAATTTGAATAGATGTTTTCAAAATTCTTTTCCAAAAAACAATGATTAAGTTTGTTAAAGAAAGATAAAATGGATGTTATAAACAATATTATAAACATTGCTCAGATATCAGCAGAAACTCATTTCATGTGATTTTGTTGCACAAGGACAAAAAAAGGTAGTACAGGGAAGAGCTCTGCACCAGAGGGAAAGCAATGGAGGCCTCAGCAGGTTACGTGGAGACGGCAATTTGCTAAGGAAGCAACTTGTATATAACATGGTGCAATTTCTGATGTGTGTGTAACAGCAACTACTGCTCATACCTTTGATAAAGCTCACAAGGCATTACTGAAAGCTAATGTCTGATGGGATATTATGATATCGTCATTAACTATTGAAGTATTATGGCTTCCCAGATCATTCAGTATTCACTTTTATTCACAAATTGCACTTACTATTTCTCTCATTCTGCTTCATGACGTTTCAAATCTCCTGGGGAACAGGGTAAGGGAAAAAGGGTATGTAGAAACATGTAACAGCTGCCACCTGCAAATGTCTTTGCAACAAACCTTGTAGATTTGTCCATGAAACATGTAAAAATTTGGACTGATGACTAAACCAATTTGCTCCTTTACTTCCAGTTGCTGAATCAGACTGAAAACCCGCTAATCCTAATTTCCTCCTGATTACCGTAGTTACGAAATAAATAAAACAGCATCCTGAACCCATGAACGACATCCTGTGGGCATTTAACAGGAGGAGCTCTGAGCCATCTTTCGTTTTGAGAAGAAGGGCTGTCAGCCAGTGCCTTTCCCCATAAAGCTGCACCCTGGACTCCACAGGTGACTGACTGCTCGTTTGACAGCAAAGCAAGAAATGAAGTGGTCATCACCATCTGTGTTTTACCATAACGTAAAACCTCACCATTTCTTTTTCTACAACAGACTTCCAAAGAGGTGACCGTTTGTATACCTGGCACACTTCACCCTAGCAAAGTTCTTGTTGTACAAAACCTAGATAAGACTCAGACAGTGAGATAAGTTGTGTCATATTTGAGATATCCTCTCAGAAATGAAATTCTGATACCACCAATAAGCAAATGAATCTTGCAGAGCCTGCAGCCCTCACTCACAAATTATGGATTTGAAATTAAAACCAGAAGGAAGATGACAACTGACACAACAACTGATATTCTCAGCTGCAATACTATTACCTCCAAGGCGCAGTCCCCTGCATCAAGTAAAGCATAGCATGAAAATACAACAGTAAGGAAGTACTCGTTTAAGTAATATCAAGGCTACAGAATAGATTGTTCCACTCATGCTGACACTGCTGCAAAAAAAGGTGACTATGCACAGAAAAAAACTGGAGAGAAGACAGTTCTGAAAGCAACCTCCAAATTCATTCATCTGCTCAAGAAATAGGGCAGTGAAGAAAAGTCCTGAGTCTGGAATTCAAAACGGCACACTTTGGTGTACTCCTGTCTCTGAAGTAGCAAGAAAGGATGTATCATGGACATAGCAAAAAACTTCACAAGAATGTTGCAGAAAAATCTTATTACCGTATGCTGATAATATTTGGTTATGATACTTGGCATACAAAACCAGATAATAAGTTATTTGGAGGTTCTTGCTTCTTTCCAAATTTTAAAAGATGTTTAATAAAATTGAGATAATTTCTATATAAAAAGTGGACAATAAAGAGTTCTCTCATCACTGTTTATGCTACTTCAACACATACCTGCTCAAATTTGAAAGAAAAAGAATATTCACAAAATGTTTCTGTAACTGCTTTTTAAATGATGGTGATGCCAGGTTCACCTTTGTGACTACAATAAAAACAACAAGCTAGCTTTTATTTCTTCGGACATTAAGAGTGTAGATTCTGCTTTTACATGTTTTGGATGAAAAATCGTAAGATTAGGACCCCTGCAGTTCAACAAAGGCATCCTTACATTAAATGTTAGTAGTAACTAAGAGGAAAAAATAAAACTACAATGGAATTTTTATGGAAAAATGATTTTGCCTCCCAACCGCACATACTTCATTTGTGAACTTGTTAAAATATGTTTCTTCCTTCTCTTTTCAAAGGGGCTTCAACCTTTGATTATACCTGAAATACTGTTAAAAACACAGCGAATACAAAGTGATTTCAGATATTGCTTCTCCTCCTGTAAAAATGCAATCCCTACTTTCCTTTAAAAGCTGCATTCATACAGTTGCAAAACAAGCCGCTTCATTATAAAACTTAAAGCAAAACTTGTACTGGCAGCAGTGGCAGCAGCAGTCCCCGTGTGCCAGGTGGAGCCTGGTCAGCACCAGGATAAAGGCAGCAGCGTGAGGGGCACCAAGGAGTGGAAGCAAGTTCTGCCTCCAAGGTCATAACCACGGCCTCGCAGCACGCGCAGCACCAGGACCTGCACCGTGAAGAAATGGTGGCAAGCTGAAGTCAGAGGTGGCTCCTTCCTCAGGGAACAGAGCTCCATCTGCACTCCAGGCCCTCTCCACAGACAAGTTTGCTGCCTCCCCAGGGCTCGGATCAGGGGCATAATACAGCCCTCGGACTAGTGCCCACTCCTCCTCTTTCAAGTGGGTACTGGCAACATGGCTACAGGTAGCCCGAGGTCTGTAAAAAGGGGTGTCAGGGCCCTGGGGGAGACAACGGAAGGACTCAGGAGCACAGACAGTGTTTTCCCCAATCCTCCCAGTAACTGGGAGAGACAGGGAACAAAATAGGTGAGCCCAGGTCACCAGTGCCTGGCTCCAAGACTGCTGCCTCCACCAGAATTTTAGGTTTTATAATTGTGGAAGAGTCTTCCAGATCAGAGGTCTTTGGGGGCCTGATGGGACCCACCTGTCTTGATGTGAGAGACATTTCCTGGCTCATAACCTGCAAGACTTACTAAAAGGGCCTTAAACTGTAATTGATCAGGGAGGGGGACACGATTATGAACACTGAGGTTCAGCCAAGGGTTGGTGCAGCCCTGTCTGAGGGAGGTAAGGCTAACGGGAGCATCTCTGCTGCTCTGGGGAGCACTGTGTGTTCAAGAGCACATCCCAAATGCTTGTACACCGACGCTGGCACACAGCATGAGTAACAAACGGGATGAACTGTAAGCTTTGGTCCTCTCCCAGAGCTACAATATCACTGGTGTTAGTGAGACTTGGTGGGACAAGTCCCACACATCGGAGTGCTGTTGGCTGTTCAGTAGGGACAGGCAGGGCAGGCGTTGCACTGTAGGTAAGGGAGGGATCAGACTCTGTGGCCACTGCCGTTAGGGATGATGCGGTAAAGAGCCTCTGGGTGAGGATTAAGGGGACAGATAGCGAAGCAGATTCTGTTGTGGGTGTCTACTATCGACCACCCACCCAGGATGGTGGCACGGATGAGCTATTCTACAGGCATTTTGGGAAATCTTGGGACAGGCTGCACAGCTGGAGCAAGTCTCACTGCTCACAGGCTCCACGTTGTTCATACAGCACAGGAGATGTCGGGGCTCAAGCTTTCAAGCCACTTTTTCCCTTACAGCTAAATGTAGAAATGTACGTTGCTGTAGAGCAATGGACATCATAGATGCAACATGGAAAAAAGTCCCCACAGAAGCTGCTCGTAGCTCAGTACATAAGCACTGAGTCTAGACGTGCATCAAGTTCCCTGCAGTCACTGGGCTGTCTATAGGCATCTGTACATTTAACAGAAGCAATTCGGGAGCATGCAAAATCAAAGAACAAAATGTCGTAGCCCTCCACCCCCCACCAAAAAAGCAGCTAAACTTTTTCTTGCCAGCAGTCTTCCTCCTGCAGTCTGTTGCCACACAGATGGCAAAACATTTTTTGAGGCCTTGTATCGCATGTTCTACTGAAGTCAATGGGAACCCTGACACCAACTTTGCTAACAGAAGGATTGAGTCCATCAACTCCAAGATATCCAGGAGAAAGGAAAAAAAAAAGACACTCTTCCTCCCCTCCTCAAAAAAAAAAAAAAAGAATCTCAAAAGGATTAGGGTGGTTGCCAAATGGAGAAACTAGAAGCACTTCACATTGCTCCAAATGATTCAGTTGACCACAGCAATATTAATCCCTAGAGAAGAACACTGCCATGGCATAACAAGAAGACAAATCACATCCGACAAAACTTAGACAAAAATATACATAAGACCTTATTCTCATGCAGAATTAAGATGTGGATTTCCGAGTTCTCAAAGGCAGGACCCACCTCAGCCAGAGACCGTCACAGGGTCTGAAGGGCAAGTATCACCACAGATTCTCAGTCCACTCACTGTATGAATCAGCCTTTCAATGTGAGACACACACAAAAAAGATGTCTACTTAAAGTGAGTAACAGCATAACAGGTTGCTGTCAGCCCGACACAGCTACTTGACAAGCTCTGATTACTACCTTGGGTGAATTACTCTGTTAGCAAAAATCTGAACTATGCCAGCTCAGTACGGCAGTCTCAAAATACCATACAAAAACTGACTTCTACCACCTCCAATCACATGCGTGTGTCAGGGAGAGAAAGGGTGCATGTCTGTAAAGAAGTCTATCATTTTCACCACAATCAGCACCAACTCCTCTCCAGAGATTTCTGAACTTGCTGCACCTCAAGCTTTTAGCACACTTTGCTCTTGAAGAAGAAACAACTGAAGTCTGCAGTAGGATTTCATTCTGTTGAAGCTTCACCCCATTCTCACTGAGGCACAATCTCCAGAGAAAGTCTACCACCAGAGTCTACTCTCGTTTCTTCTAGTTGATTCAGGCAACTAATTAACATGATGGTTGTGGCTGCATCCAACTAGACAAGTTCAAAATGTCTCAAGAATAGGACATTCTGGGTAGGAAAGCCCAGCAAAGGCTTCAAGAAAAGAATAATAAGAAAGGGGCTTTACATATAATTTTACAAGTACTACCAAATTCAGCCTTTGGCACCAAACTCACTTGACCATCATCAGAAATGTTTACTACAACAGTATTTGACAGATTGGCACTCTGAATAGTAACCAAGCAGAAAAACTTTTTTTTTTTTTTTTTGTTAATTACTTCACAAACCAGTACTTTTGGAGTCGTCATGATGCCAATAATCCCCATTCAGGTGGCAGTAATACAATCAAATCATTTCTGTTCTTGCAATCTCCTCCAATTTACTAATTCCTCAAAATCCTCATAGAAATTAATATCAAAACGAAGTACAATAATTTACCATCTATTTCTTCTTTTACTTGTTCCGCAGTAAGAGCAGCATATAATACATTAAATTTAAAAGGATCTTTGGAGCTCTTTGTCCAACAGGAGCTACATTCACTGAATCGGACTGAAGTTAATAAATAAATAAATGAATCATTTGACCATGCCAAGCAAGTACTTCTTGATGCAATGGCTTTTTCAAACTGTCAAAGAAAGAAGAAATAATAATAATAAAAAAAACCCTTTGCACCTCATATTGCTTTTGCTTATCCTGGGAGAGATTACTTCCTGCCTTGCAGAGCTACACCTGCTGTTCTGGAAATTTTCAAGTGAAAAATGTAGATCAAAGCTTTAACTCCTCGTATCTTCAGGATTATGTTATCATGCAATCTCCTTTATTACTATGTGCTGTGGCTTAACAGTTTCTGTTGTTTAACAGGGTAACTGTTTTAGAGATAAGCTTTAATTTGTTTAGTACTCATGAAAAGTGAGACATTACACTGAAGTGAAGCCATTGCTCCAAATACTGATCTAGGCAACAAAGTCAATGCAAGGATTTGCAAAGACTTCAGATAACTCTATCAAACTTTTAGTGCAGTGTGAGCAGTTTCTATCGAGCTATCAGTGCTGCCCTGCAACAGTCAAGTTGACCCTCCAACACCTTGTAAGACAGCTCAGCGCTTATCCTACAAGAAATTCTTCACCACGGCTGCTACACTGTGTGATAAATACTTGGAAATTTATTTATCACTGTGTGATAAATAAATATTAACTTGGAAATGCCAAATCCACTGCTGCATTATGCTTAGGATAGGATTTTTGTTTGCTAGACAATGGCAAAGAGCAGCAGGTGAGGTCGATGCTCGGGAGTGCAGCCAGAACCCGCGCACAGCTCCGGGTCAGCTAGCAGCAGCAGCAGCAGCAGCTACGTGGAGCCGGCTGTGCCCCAGCTCTGCAACCCTGCCTGAGCAAGAGCAGCAGGGAAACCAGAAGTAGGCGGGACGCTGCCTTCGGGGTAGAGGTCCACAGCCTTCTTCTAAAAATACTGCCAGCAGGCCTGTGGAAGAAGTGTTTAGTAGATGACTTAAGAACACCAAATTTCAGGTCAATCACCTCTGTGAGGTATCTGTATGACACTGAATTCATCCGTCTTTCATGCACTTGTCAATTCCTCCTTGTCCTTCCTCTGCTGTCATCATCCTGTCTAAAAATGTCACACTTGTTCACAATTTTTTAACTTCACCTGCTTTCTTTTCTCTCCATTCCTGCACAGATTTGGGTATTTTGAATTTATTTCCTCTCCACTTATCTTGCTGCTCCTGCCCTAAATTAAATTATGGAGCCATATTTACAACTCTGACTAGAATGTGACCTGCTCTTCATTATAGGTTTGATTTAACACCTGTCTTCAAAACCTAATAAAATCAAAGTTTTCCCCATTTAAATTGTGTTGTCCATTACAGAGAAACCTTGCTGGGGAAAGTCAGCGATTAACTGGACATGCTGTAGTACCTTCAGAAATACCTTAAAAGTTTCTTCTTCAAAGGCTGTTCGAGGACTGTAGCAAAACCAGACCTGTGGCCAGCTGTTAGATGAAGGAAAAGTCATGCTCTCCCCGTGTCAACACTCCAACTCACCTGAACCTCTGTGAGCTGGTTCAGACAGGGAGAAGGATCCTTTTTTAATTTTGTTTGTTTGCGGGGGTTAGCTTCATGCGAGTTCAGTTCCCTAAACTTCCTCATCACAAGATGAGACATATGCTGAAATCTGGCAGAGAAGACATGAGGAGGAGGAGGAGGGGAACAAAACTGACTCTTTCTGCAACGGCACGTACCACTTAGGCTCAACGGCTCTACAGCAGCACTCCTAACTGTTAGTTTTGTAAGAAACTCTAAAATTAGCTCATGCAATCTGACTGTCTCATGGGAGAGACTGTTTGTTCTTTCCACAGATCTTAAGCTACAAGAGCTGAAGATGCCATAATTGGAAGTATGTGAAAGTGGGGATGTTTGGGAACTTTGAATTTGGCTGCATACAAGAGAATTTTGGGTCCTTTGCTCTGCTCCAAACTGCAAACCAGAGCGGTGCTCTTGCATGAAACGTCTGAGATAGAGGAATGAAAAAGTGGTAGTAAAACATCACACTGCTGCTCAGCTTAGCAGCTCTGATCCGTACTGCCACTAAAACCTTAAAAGCCATCTTTCAGTTTTCAGCAAGTAATTACAGATTGGCACACCCACTGATGTGTTCTCAGAAACAGCTCCAAGGGAGAGTTTCAATGAGAAACCCCTCTGAAATACTAAGAAGCATACACATATCAGTTCATACAGTATTTAAAGTTTAGCTTTTATAAGATCAGTCTTACCAACTTCTCTTACGTCTCTGGATAGAAGCATAAACTTAATTCCTGTTTCTTGCAAGGCTTTTTGTTTTTTTCCTCTTAGATGGAGTCTACAAACTTGCCAAGCTGTGTGGGAACTTGGACAAGCAACGTGAGCTGCAACAGTTCACAGATGTTTAAAGACATACTCGTCAAAATCAATCTCGGATTTACAATGTTTTTACAGATTTACAATGTCTGTAACTGGCTTAAACAAGGTAAAGCAAAAGATACTAAAGGGTCTTGATAATGCGTCAAAAAATGGTGCTTTCCATGTGCAACTCAGAAGTCTAACTTGCAAAGAAGCCACTTACTGACCAACCAAACTGTGATCACACAGCTTTGACAGAGCTGCATTCACAGAATAAGTGGAATAAGTTATGAACGGAGGAAATCAGGTGTTTTACAAATGCTTAATTTTTACTGTTCTTCAAGACAACATTCAACAGGAAAAGAAGAAAATTTAATTTCACTAGATTATAAAACTGTTTTATATTCTGAAAAACATTACCGTTTCTTCAAGCAGTTGCGACCGGACATCTTGTATACAATTCATTTGCCATCGGATCAATGATTTTCTGATCCACAATAACGTTTACAAAAAGAAAAAACAAGTTGGCAAGAGAAAAGCTTCTATGACATTGTATTTCCTTATATCCAGATTAACAGCATTCATTTTAATATTCATACACAGAAGAAAAAATTTAAACATGCTATGTCATTACTGTACAAGGAACTTTTTTGTTTATTTGTTTTTGTATGTAACAACTATCAGCAGCCACAAAATACGAAGCTGATGTTTTAACAAGATGCTGTAACATATCTTTTAAACACTACACAACATTCTTCTAGCTAAGATAGAAACTCACACTAAAGAGAAGGACACTTCCATGGTTGGACCAGATGATCTTGCAGGTCTTTTCCAACCTCAGTGATTCTATGATTCCCCCTCCCTAGCAAGGTTGCATCCTAAGATCTCGTAACAATTTGGAATTGCCTTACGGACCTTAAACCCAATACTCTTGTTTTAGTCTCAACATTAAGACAGGGGTGAGAAGAACTCTGAAAGATCTAAAAGGAAGTCCTCCCCTTTCAAGCTTTTTCATTACTAATTTGCTGTAACATCCCTTGAGTGAAATCCTCACCCTACTCATGTCAGAAGTTAAAATTAACAGCTGAAATTCTGCTCAAACTATTTAAAACCACACTATGTACATATAAAAGGAAAAGGTGGATGAAGCAGCCAATAATTAGCCAGATATTCAGAAACCTCTCTCCATGATTGTATATTACAATTAATCCACAGCCATCTAGAATTGAGAGTATTCTTTTCTATAACTAGCACACATCTATCAAAACAGATTATCAGTGGGATTTTTGATTAATAGAGGCATACAGCATTTGGAAGATTAAAGCAGGCATTCTGTACTACATAATATCTTAATTGGATAGAGAATAACCGGATGATAATGTCAGAGCATGGATTAGAAGTGGTAGTAATAAACTGCTTAGTGAAAAAAAATGCAGTGTCCCAGAAATCAAAAATATTTCCCCACCCAACCTTGGGGTATTGTCCTATGAATGCAAGCAAGCATCACCTTCCTGACAGGTTCAAAGCTAAAGAGCAACAGAAATCATCTTTCCTTTTTATACGTCTGGCTGCAGAACTGACAATTGAAAATGTGTATAAAGCATCTTCCCCCTTACTTACAAATTTAGACTTTTGAACAGAAACCTACTCTGTGCTACCAATCTAAACAGATCGGCCTGCTACTCGTGAACTTCATACGCACTACTATACAGAAGTAAACATATCTCTAGTTAATATTTCTAATTTCCAAATATTTCAAAACATATAGACAAAGGGTAAAACACAGGAAAAAAAAAAGAAAAAAAAAGTTTAAAGAAAAAGAAAAGGAAGAAGCTCACCCAAAAAGAGAGCACCACTATTACTGCAGGACAAAGTTATTATGAGATATTAAGATACATCAAAGGAAAGCTGCAGGAAAGCTGCAGGACCCTCCACAAGAAAAGAGGATGGCCCCAAAAATATGGGCTGCCACAAGGCACACTGCCTCTTCAGGCATCATGTAGTCATAAACAGGGACCTGAAAGAACTGAAGCCCCTCAACACCCAAAACAAAAAAACAAAAGAAAAACAACAGCCAAAAAAACCCCATACCCAGACACAGCTCTCACAAACAGCCTCAAGAAGGACTCACACTTGCACCCGTCCATCTACGAGGCAGACTCGCAGAAGCCATTTCCCTGATTTCAGTGCCTTTAATTGGACACAGACCTGAGGTTGCCAAGGCATGGCTCCTGCCTCACTCCATCTCTTCTCCATTTATTGCTAACACTTCTCCATGAGCCAGCAATAACACAGGAGCTGGATCAAGGAGCTGACCTACTTCTGAAAACATCCCCCCAAGAATAAAAACTGCATCACAGTGGAAATTGCCAGGAATTGAGGATGACCCAGGACGACCTTTTGGAAAGTGGGATAGATCACGCTGAAGTGTTCCTACAACCATGGTCTGAAAAGGTGGAGGAAAAGAAAACATGTTAGCATGGACATTTCCTCAAAAGGGCTGAAATGTAACAGTGATATATTTTCTTCACTTAAGGTAACCTTCCCACTCTGTCTCTCAGACTTTTAACGTTATCTATTGAAGGAACAGCTGCTACAAGTCTGTCTTAGAGCTATATAGGGTAGGATGTAGAGGGAGATGAATCTTTAAAGAAAAGAGTAGACGTATCTTTCTATGTGAGGAAGAATAAACAAATGGTGAAATGCAGCAGTAGAGATCAACTGTTGTTCCCATCAGGAAGGACATCATCTGCAGATCACACCCAACGCCACGCAACCCTCTGGGAAGTTTCTTGAGGTTCTTGGGCCAAGAGTTGGTCTAAATGAGCTTGGTTCCCCTCCCTAGGTGTGGCAAGAGACCTTGTCTAAGTGTGTCCCTTTGTAACCTTACAGAGCGAACCACAAGCACAGCACACTGAAAACAGTATTTTACATTTTCTTCTTGTCTTTTACATCTTCAATTTAATAACTGCCTTCTGACATCTGATCGCATGCTGAATGGTTGTCTGCTAGGTGAATGCTAAACTGAAAAAGGCAGCAGGACTACCTGCATGTAGGCACCGCACCTGTGTGGCTTTGAGGACAACCACCTCAGCTCACTCCTGACACAAACACTACACTGACGGACCCTGGCGATTAAGCAGTGCCACTCATCTCATCTATCATATCTGTGAAATCCAAAACTAATCTAGGGGAAAATACAGCATAGCTGCTTCATTAAACACTGCAGTACAGATTTACCTAAATATATATTTACATAGGCAATCCTCTTCCATTTGCATTCCCTTCCCTCCCTCGGCCTTAAAAGCAGAATCAGCTTTCCCTCCCCAAGAAAAACACGTTTCTTCAAAAGGATTTGAAAAAAAATTGTCATAAAAGAAATTGAACATATTGAGATTCTGATGTTTTTAATCTAATTTATTTTCAGGACATACAAAGAAGTCTGCATGGGGAAAAAAGGAACAGGGAGCTCTTCATTATTAACAAAATAAAAGAAGGCAGCATCTTGCAACACATATGCACTAAGTTTCATTAGTCACTTGATTTGAAATATATTTAAATGGTAGACTACAGCATCTGGGCTAAAAGCTCCTACTTTCTCAAGAAAGTTACACTGTGAACATGCTACAGTTTAACTGTAGGGTAAAGATCATCTGTAGTAGAACCTGCATTTGCAAAATACTAAGTTTTCATTGAAGCAAGTGAAGTGTAAGCACTGGCAGAAAAAGTAAATTAATTCAATTTTTCCTGTGGACCAAAAGCTAAGTTAAAAAAAAAAAAAAAGACCTCAATAATCAATGCAAGGAGTGCTAAGATACCATTCACCCAATCTTTTAAGCATGACTGTGCACATCTTAGAATATACCAACACACGTGTGCCTTGAAAATGTCATTTGTTTTAAGGACGGTCTGTGCTGCCAAAAATTTGTATATTTCCCATGATTAAATGGATCATTTTCCTCAGAGCGAAATGTATGACTTTTTAAACTGAATTTAGAGGAGTGTAGGTTTAAAATTCAGTTTCTTCTTCAATGCAGTGGCTATTTGGTTTGAGAAACTAGAAAGAGCACATTATACAGCCTAGATAAAAGCAACAATTCATATTAGGGTGAAAATGACAAGATAACACGGAGAGAAACTGTTATCAAAGGAGCAAGGCCATTTTCATTGCATTTCAAATTCTCTTCCCAGAAGAAAAGCCTGATTTTAAATTTATTTATTAAAAATTATCACCATTCCTGGCAGCCCAACAACCCCTTTAACAAACCTGCAGCTCTCAGAGCAGCAGCTGCTGCCACCAGTCCTGCCTGCCTGATTTTGGGACATGTGGTGCCCAGGGCAACAAGACCAGAAGGATTCTGTGACACCCCGGTGGTGTGGAGTCAAACAAACAAAATGAGGATGGAGCAGCAAGTTGGATGTGATGGTGGACCCTTCGGCCCACCTATGGATGAAGTGACTTGAGGATTACCTTGAGGCAGGAGGTTGTAGGGCGAATCAATGCCAAAGGCTTATTACCATCACATCCCAAGTTGTGCTGGATCTGGTTAGGAAGTTGCTTTGGGTTTCAGCAGCAACTTAACTAAGCACGTGGCATAAACAGAGAAGATTTGAGCAAATGACACCAATATCCTTTCTGGAAGTATTATAATTAGAGATTACATATGTCAACACTGTTTTGTCAACAGCTACAGTGACTTATCTGTTATCTGAATTTACCCTACTCTTTTCTGCTCCTCCACCTAGCACCAAGAAATAACCACAGCACAGCAATGTGCACTTGTAATTATTATTTTTTTTTAATTTCTGGGGCAGACTTCTGTAAGGAATGCACATCCATTGCAAGACACTGATGGATCTCACTGATATGTAAGATGGAAGCGGGTACATGTCACGACCTCGCAGACGAACCCAAGCAGTCAGGTGCACTCAGAGGCCAGGGGTAACGCTGGCTGAAGCCAACCCCGACACTCTGCCGCTGCAAGCTGCTCTAAGCATCTAGTCAAAGGTTTGGCAGCAAGCCAGTAGCTGGCTATGAGGCACGCCTAGATCTCCAAGTTCTCAGGTTTATACTCCATCCCTTCAACAGTGCAAACACAATCCAAAGCCAAATGACTTTTACTGTGTTTTTGGTTTGCTTTAGAAAGTACAATTTTCAGAACAGTTCCTCTCCATTCTGTTCAATTCCATGCACGCTTTAAGTGGAAATAAGCACCTCCAAATTAAACTAAGCGTGTGTGGGGGAGACACATATTAGGCAACATGAATTTTCTGCCAGCTGTGAGTGTTGATTTTACAATTCATTTTGGACACTGAGTTCAGCACAGACAAGTAAAATAATGTCAGCCCTTCAAGCAACTTATATAATGTATCCTAATTACTAGATATAAAATTCAGCACATAGTAGCTGTTTAAAATTGCTAATATAATACAACACACACCAACATTTTCCATCTGAACACTCATTCCATTTAAATGGGGAACCGAACACACCTAAATTAACTTCCTACTTCTCACATTCATGCGACTATGAAAACATGTACTTTGCCAAAAGGCAGGTTCCAGCTTGGCTTTGTGAAAACTGTTTAGCAAAATAAGCAGCTGTCTGGCCTTCAGTGTTGAGCACAACCTGCTCCAAAATGCACCTTCCTTCAGTAATAGCGTGCCCCATCAGAGCTGCTGCCACCTTCCACTTGAACATCTGTGGGTAGGGATACCAAAATTCCTCCACAAAACAAAAAGCAAAATCCAGGAGCAGCGGTCCCCACGTTTCAGGGCATCAGCTAACGTGCAATCAGTGGCTGTTGGGAAGAAACTTTACCCGGGGGGCTAGTTATCCAGTAATTGCAGATGGCAGGGTTTTTCCAACATCCCTCTAAAATAGCTGGTACTGCAGTGTCAGCAACAGGACTAGATTGACCGATGGCTTGATTTGAAATGTCAGCTAGTATACTCACAACAAGTTAATGATTTTGGCACATACACAGGTGTAACCACTCCATTTACATTAATGCACCCTGAATAAACATTGTTCTAGTGCCTGCAGCACTTGCATTTGACAGCTGTATGCAATTCAGGCCCATGCCATTTTACTTTTCAGTAATGGGTACAAATTACAATAATAATGGGTACAAATAGATTGTATACATCAGTTTGATATTAAAAAATACTGTGAATAAATTGTACTTCTCTAATGAGTGTCTAATTCTACCCAGAAACATTTGATTTTGCTGTATTTAAAAAAAAAAAGAGAGAGGCAACCAGCTTAAGTTGCTAACTCCTTAATAAACAAGTACATTTTATTTAGTTTGCCTTACCTTAAAAACACATAAGATTGTATAGATCTGAAATCAGAAAAGATCAGTGTGCCCTGCTTCCAGAACCACTTCTTGTTATTTCAGGAGCAGAGTTTAACTGAAGTCAAGGAAATTAGTTGGTTGCATTCAAGTATCTTTCATTTCCTTTCAAATAAGTTACAGTTTTTGAGCTTTGTCATATTCAAACTGTGGGATGTGTTGCCCAAACACAAATCCAGACAGTTCCTGCACTGCACTGAGCTCCCACTCAAAAGAAGAAGAGAAGCAACAACAAGTGACATACGTCTTTAAAACACGTAGGTGGTTCTGCCTATTACTTGTTCCTCCCTTTCTGCCCCTGCAATGCTCCTCTGCTGTTACTTCCTGCATCAAGGCTTCAAAAATCCTCCTACACTGGCAACAGACAAGGAGAGGCAATGATGACAATCTCAAGGGAAACATGCAAGGCTACCTGTTATGCCTTCTCTAAAGGAAAAATCTAAGTCCTTCTGTACTCCACACATGTTCCAGCGTTGCAATGTACAGAAAAGCTCTTTTTAAAATTATTTATAAGGAGACAGAGGAATGCATCTACTTTTGTAAGTTTTGCTGAGAGGGGAGATTTGTTTGTTTACTTATGTCTGTATACTTTCATGGAAGAAAACAAAGCCAGAGACTACCCGGAGTACCATTTTGGATTAACACTGAGTGAATAGGAGTTTCCTGACGTTACTAACTTTGTGTTATTTTAGAGCCAAGGAGCCCATACAGCAAGAACTCTGCTGTACTTGCTCACTGAGTTTTTGCCCAGCCACCTCCTCTAGGTATGTCCTTTCTGGTCTTTCCCTGGTGTAGGAGGAACTGGGTGCACAGGTTACCTCTACAGGATGTACTACAGGAGAACATCATCCCTTGCATTATAGCCCCAATAATAATGACTGGCACAAAGCTACACAGGATACCTGCAACAAAAAAACAGGTAGAACAACAAGATGGACAGAAGAGATTTCTCATTGGAGATGCAGGGGAAAATCTCATCCCCAGCTCCCTGTCATTTCAGTGCTCAGCTCAGAGTTGGGGGAGGAGGGGGAAGGGGGAACAGCACCGCAGCAGAGCAGTGCCAACAGCTGCCGCTCCAGGGGGACTGAAGAATGAAGGAAGCTGCCATGGTGTCAGACAGCGTGACAAACAGATTCGGGCAGATTACCTGTCTGCTTTATTAGCAGAACATATAAACTCTGCCTGTACTGAGAAAAAACACACCTCAAGAAGCAGCAGTCAGCCTTTTGGGGAAAAAGGCAACATGGAGAAGAAAAAAAGAAGGAAGAATAAGGTTGCATCTGGCAAAACTAAGAAAGATTTTACCCATGTACTATTCCAATGCAAAAGGTACCCCATCTCAATCTCAATGTCTATTGCTTCCTGCTAACAGGAAAATGCAAATTTGCCCCACTCCCTGGGCCCAGCAGCAGGTGCTATCTCCACAGCCATTGTAAACAGCAGAAGGCAAGAGGAAAACCACCTCACTCGTTACCCCCTGGATACAAAGCATATTTGGAGCATCAAGCAACAAAGGGTTCTCCACGGCTGAGAAGCCAGCCTGACTGGTGTGTATTAGCACTACTCTCCAAATTCTTTTCTTTAGTAGAAGAAGCTGCTTGTATCTGATTTTTCCATTCTTCTTGTCAAGTCATGGGAAAGTAAGACAAAAGCAAGACAGTAATGTCCTTTCCTGGCCATACCAAAAGCCCATCATGCTACAGAAATGGACGAGGGGAAGCACGGAAGACTATGGGAAAAAGCTGTACAAAATCAGGAGCTTCTGTCCATTCTGCAGGGCTGGATCAATTTTGATTTGACTTTTAATTTTATCTCATCAGCAGATCTGACCTTCATAATATTTGTTATTATTTGTTACCAGCATTAAAAAAGCAGGGACTCGCATGATTCCTCCCCACCCGCAAGCAGCTGCTTACAGAGCTGTGGCGCTGCCAAGTGCTCTGACATCCCACAGCAGCCTGCCCCTTCCTACAGCCAGCTGGACAGGGCGACTCAGGTGGAGAAGAAAGCCAAGGGATCAGGCAGGACAGCCAGGGCATCAGCACTTTCCCACGAACAAACAGAAAGCCTACTGGCGAGCACAGCAAGGAAACAGTTTTCAGCCAGATCCCCACGTTTCAAAACTCCACGGCAGAATTGCTCGCTCTTGAAGTTAATGAGAGCGCACTGCTTAATCACTGCTGAGGGTGACTGAGAATTACCTTCTGCCCACCCTTACTCACGTATTTCTCCCGGATCTCTGAGGACCTGGGAGTGAAAGCAAAGGAGGCCAGCTCCTGCAGCTGAGCCAGATGACCCACTGCAGTCCTGGGCATGCAGACAAAACCCCCATCTCCCTGGCTGCTCTCTACCGTGCCTACTACCTCCTTAGCCTTTTCATGTCTTATGCCCCAGTAATAACACAGATTAACTAAAAACAGTAAGATGCCTGCCCCATTTTTAGGGAGCAGCCTGGCCAACAGCTTGCCTTGTGACAGCGCTGAACCCCCTATGCTGTGCTTTTAACTGTAGCTACAGAGACGCCCTAAAATTGCGACAAGATCACCCAATATAAGCACCCTAATAATTAATATATAAGCACCCAGTATTAATACATAAGCACCTAATATTAATATAATAAGCACCCTAGGCCTTCCCCTGCTTCAAGTAGGGCTAACACCAAAACCAGACCAAGCTCCTTGGGCCCTTGGCCCGTTCACTTCTCCCAGTTTCCAGAGATGGAGACTCCACATCCCTCCTGGGTACCTGTACCAGCTCTTGGCCACTCTCCCTGTGAACATATTTTCCTTATGTATACTCATAGCTGTCCTTACTATTCCCTTTGTTATCAGTCAGTATACAGCTACTACCTTCCAACTCCTTTTCCTTTTTTTTAGTTTTTTTTTTTTTTTAATAGAAGCATTTTTCTATGCCATCCAAAATTTCAAAATCACCTGACATTCAGCTGAGTTTTACAGTTCTCAGTCCTTGTTTTGGAATCCTTTCTTACTGCAGCCCCTGTAACTGAATTGCCAAGCTCCTGAATTATTCATGCCTTAAAACTGACCAAACTTTCTATTCTTACTTCCTATAAATTCATGTATTTTTTTCTTTAACTTTAGAAAGACTTTCTACCTTGTGAGCTTTTATTCACTTTCTACTTTCATCTTCTTATTTCTTCCCCCACCCTCGATAATTTCATTATATGTAAATCAACTTTATTTAGATAACTCAAAGCAGACTATGGAAATCAAGAAGAAACCTTTTAAACCCTGCCAGCATGTTATGTTTGGTATTTTTGTTAGTATTATATAAAAATATTATGAATTTCAAAAAGCAATACTTTTTATTAAAAGACAAAGCTAATGGCGAAGTACCCATTTTAATATCCTTTATAGGTTCTTTCTTAAAATTAGTATTCATGACCATAAAGCCCAAACTCAACAACTGAACAATACACCGTAAGAAACATAAGGAACAATCAATGGGTGAAAGGGCAGGAATGAAGATGCTAAGAGAGAAAAGATCTGAAGTGCGAATTATCTTCCTTTTTAAAGAGGCATTTTCACAGGAATTAGTTTGACATTTAGGAAGCAAGACAGCTACTGCAATGGCAATAAGCAATAGCCCCTACTTTAAAAAAAAAAAAAAAAAAGAGATGGTATAAAAAGACATAAGGGCTAAAGCAACTCAAGCCATGCCCTTTTGTTTCATGGCATGAAATCCACATTTTCTTTTCAAATTGTCACACACTGGTACGAGGTTATCACGCTATCACAGCATGGAGACAAAACAAAATTAGATACACAATCTGTTCTTAGGACATGAGTGAGTGGGTAATAAGTTTCTGCTCTCAGATATGAAATTGTTCATTGTGACTTCATCTGTAGGGCAAGCTTTTTCTATTAAGAAACTCTGAATGGTTCAGTGTGCAGCAGTGACCAATAACTCTGGACTGACCCACGGTATTTCAGTATCGTGGTACAATTACAATGGACATGTTGCAGCTGACTTCCAAGATCAGCCCAGTTTATTTAAAACAGTTGTTCTTTCTGTCATCTCAGCTTTATTCAAAATACTTTATAAATCAGAAGTTCATTGTACATATACTATATAAAATTATCCCCCATGGGCATACGACAGAGGGATGAAATTGCCCAACAATACTCTCGACGATCCCCCTGCAGACAATTTTTGAAGCTGTTTTAATAATAGCCTCTGGGGAGAGCCTCTTTAAGAAGGGTAAAAGGGCAATGGAGCCGAAGAGAAAATAGAAAGTTAAGATCCCTATGGATTCAGTCCTCCAGCAAGCACCTGCACATAGGTAATTCAGAATGAGAAACACTACTTATTTCCTGAACAAGGGACTTACTTCCTGGCAATACTGCAGAATTCCTTCTTTAGTGCCGATGCAGGTCTTGGTCCCGGAGGGGTCAGATTCCCATTTTCCATTCTGAACATTCATGTGCATATTGAGTTTGCCACAGAACATGGCGATTTGAGGCTCTGCCAACAATCCAGCATTTCCATCAGCAGGCACCTAGAATGAGAAGAAAAAATAAGTTTTACTCTTGTATCTGACATTTCAGTCCTTCCAAAGCAGTAACAGCCATAGCAAGCCTGAATCAAGTTCTAGGCTTACCCACCCATGGCTGTAAAGACTCAAGTTCGAGAAATACGTAACGAGGAAATAAAGTCTCCACAGAAATTCAGACACGCAATAATGTCACACAAAGTTTAAAGGAGTAAACAAACTCCCGAAATTATCTCATCGACTTGGGCTAAACACAGAACACGAAATATTGTTGATTACAGAAATTTAACTTGGCACACTGGCAATGGGACAGGAAACTCTAGGCCAAGTGCTCTTCCCTGCCCGCGACAAGTGCCCTGCCCGGCCCAGTGCCACCAGGAGCCGCCCTGCTTGCAAGGCCTACCCGCTGCCAGAGCATGGAGCTCCACACCAAAGCCACCCTCGACAATTTCTGAACTGAACACAATTCTGTAATGTCTGTCAGCCTCCTGCCTGCACTTAGAAAAAAGCTAGCTCAACCCTCTTCGCCCACAGACCTCCACGTCGGTTTAACCACTGAGCCTGCACGATGCATGGGAGAAACAGAAGTAACGTCTGTGGAGCCAGATTTATATTAATCCTTTCCCAAAACACTTTATAACCATGCAACAGCACTCGTATGAAATCAAACATTTTAAAGATTCTGTTCCACTACTTAATCGGCACTTTCACTGGTAACAGAAATCACACCAAAATCCACGTTAGGGTGCCTATGACAACAAGAAATTATTCCAAATGTCCTGTTTTCAAGAAGCCATAAACCATTCCTTTTTCACCAAGGTGCACCCTACCTATATGTAATTCATCTTAATCCCTACCAAAATTTTAAAAAGATTAAAAATTAAAAGTAGATAAATCAGTAGCTGAAATGAAAGGATCAACGAGTCTACCATAACTGTAAATGGAGCAAAATGTCTGTCAAGAAGACTACAGTGGAGGAAAGCACACATCCAACACTAGTCAAACAATCTGCCTCCAACCAAGAACGGGAACAAGTCATACTGCACAACTCACGATCCAGTTCGATTTTAGCATCTGCAAAGATAAATCTCCTCCTGAGGTAACGTTCATCATGAGAGAAGTCAACAGGGATTCATGGTCCCTCGTGTCTCAAAAGTGAGCCTGTCACATTAGAGGTATGGTAGAGTACGCAATTATGTTTAAATATCTATTTTTAACTTTTAATTTTTTAGCTAGAATGCTTCTCAGGGGAAAAATTAAAAACATTTGAAAAATTCATGAAAAACTGAAGACTTTCTTTTAAGAGGTATGCAAATCCAGTATCTTAATTTCCCCACTCTTCATTTAAACATTCCCCTTCCCCCAGAAAAGCTTCATGAATTTTATATGCCTACAATGATAAAACACTGCACCAAGAAACATTAGGAGTCAACATCTAACTACCCTAACATACTAGATTAACACTGCAAGTTAAAATGCCGTAATTAAAACAAGTATTTCAGGTTCTATGAGTTTTGTTTGTTTGAAAAGAACATTTATTTTCTTGTTTTCTTTAATACTGTAATGTAGCCTAAGGAAAGAAGGAACACATCTACTGGCAGTGACTTCCCGTCACTATCTCAGCTTCTCTTCTAGATGCAACATAACTTTACCAAAATTTCAAATAAAATAGACATGAGTCGTTCCATATGTGGCATGTGAGACATGCCCTGTGGGTTTAAAATGGAGAGGTTTTTGATTTTTTTTTCCTTCCCGTTAGCTACGAAGACAGCTAAAGCTGGGGAAAAAAAGGTGGCAGTTTACTTGGAGTGCTATCAATTTAACTCTAACATGACAACCTATGACTGTCTACTTAAAACCTCATTCCCTTCGGAAAGGACAAGACTTCTAGCTTAATCAAATTACTAAAGCAAGTCATGAGCACATTTAGCTTTCTGTATTTTGAGCTGACAGGGCCATACTAATTAACTGCTCAGCATAGCACTTCATCTTATTGATTAAGACAGCTAAATGTTTCTAATCATAAAGGAATACAAGAGCAATTAACAGACGCTGTAAACAGAACGAAAGCATTTAGATTATGATCATGAATAATGCAAATCTTTGCTTCCAAAGTTGAACTCCTTTAGAATGCCCTTAAGCAAGGATAGTAGGTTAATGAATTGTCTGTCATATCTGCGGCTTGACGATAGGAGCTTTCAAACAAACAGCTAGAGTGGAAACATCACCTATTTAACGATTTTACATCAGGAAGGAAAAAAAAAAAAAGAAAAAAAAGACATTAAACTGTTTAATATCTGAAGGTAAGAGCTTGCTGTCACAATGCAGCCCTGGTGTTTAAACTAAAAGTCTCTCACTTTAGTAATGTCCAGTGTTGCATTTTCAGCATCATATCTGTGAAACTCGCAGTTCCACCACAGAAGCTTTAACAGAAAAACTGCCCTTGAGACAGCCTTTTGTGCCATCTCCATTTTCTTTCTGTAATATATAATGCTAATCCAAGATTTTTGCCATCTGATATTTCATTTCTGAAGAAAATAAGTTGATCTGCTATGGCACTTTTTTCAGATTGAAAACTGTCAGCTTCTTGCTTTTCAAGAAATTACTTACTGTAAAATCCACAGAAACGGCTGATGCTGATGGAGGAGTTTATGCAGAGGTGATGGCCCAAACACAGTAGTCAATCCTAACATTTCTTTATGAGAAGGCAAAGGCTGACTGCATTAGCGCATCTGACCTTGGCCATATGAAACCTAGATTTAGAGCTTCTGATGGGCCTTTTGCTGACACCTGAACAAGATACTCCTGAGGAGCATACAAGATTTCTGTTCACCCCATTTTGTAGGCATGTTTCAGCATTGTTACTCCTTTTTTTTCCCAGAGAGCTAACTTGCCATCAACAGTGACTGACAGTGATCCCAGCATTAAAAAAAATGTGGCTATTGCACCAAGCTTTATACTGCATTGCACTCTTTGATGTGTTGTTTACCTTTGCAATCCTTCTTTCTGACTGTAATAAAAACCACAGGCAAAAAGCTGAAATCCGTGAAGCTAAAAATCCATTATGCACTTGGTCCAAAATAACCAGTTATGCTAAATAACAGATACTTCAGAAGAACGTTTCTGATGACACATTTCCCGGTTCCTTCCCTTTTCTCAATGCAGCCCTACACAGCAAGCCTATACAACATGCAGCCTTCTTTTGTTTTACCAGAGTGAAACGGCAAATGAAAACCTGTCAGCAAGATGCATCAGGCTGCCCCTCCCGCCAGTGCCCACCATGGAGCATTCCCAAGAGACCTGCTAAAAACGGCATCTGGAAGGGATCAGTCCTCGTAGCCTTAATTTATGGGATCTATTTTAATCCAGGGCACATTCCTACATAAGAACAGTAACATAAACAGTGAATTCAAGAAGGCATTATTGCCGTTTAATTTTATGAGTGTGATGGATATGACGTGAGAAAACGAGCCGTGAAGCCTCTCAGGTGCCTGTGAGTTGGACTGGCAGTGGTGGGGGTCTCTGATGCTCACTGCCCGTGCCGCCTCTCTCACGCGGGGTCTCTGCCACCTGCACAGCTTATGCTACTTATGTTTTAAAAGCTTCAATATCAAAAGTAACCTTGAGCTGGTAAGGCCTGCATGCCAGTTTCCAACCTTGCACTGCATTTCTGCTGGCATGCTCAGCATGGCATCTATCAGTAAGAAAAAGCACAAAAAACAGTAAGAGGTATTCTAACAAAATTACTCCATACCTCGCAAACATTCAGAAGTGTTCACTTCTAACAAGTTCACCTACATGTCTTGTGGGTTTGCACAGGTTTTTCAATTTCAGTTCTTACAGCAGGCTCTGCTGCAGATTTTGGTCTCCCCCCAAAGTTAACAGCACTGAACACCAAACACTGCTTAACTTTTCCAGCTGACGAACTTGCTGTACCATCTAGACTATGTTGACATTTGAAGAGTAAGCCTCACCCAACACCCCAACTATATTTTCCATCAGGACTGTCCTAGAAAAGCTTTCCATGAATGAAAGGTGTGCTAGAAACTTCTGGCTGGTCTGTCCCAAGACCTCCAGATAAGAAACTGAGTCACTTATATATTCCATATTACACCAGGAGAAAGAAACAACTCTCTCTTCACACCATCTCCCTTCCCTTCAAGCTTGTCCTGAAGACCTCAGACATATAGCACTTTGAGGAAAAAATAATTCTCCTTTCCCCCCTGCCCAGGAACTGGATTGTGACGACGCCTCACTATCACAGCAAAGCTAAAAATAAAAGATGAGATAACAACTACTTTCAAGAGAGTCTCTGGCCTACACAAGTTGCTAATAAAATCAATAATGGTTCCTTGGGTTGTGTGTTAACAGACACATCCAGCACCAGTTTCGTCACAAAGAGGAATGAAAAACCGTACCTGAGGGAAAAAAAAAAAAAGTAGCACTTCTTTTAAAACTATTACACAAAAAAATCAAAACCAACTTAAGAAAAGGCAGGAAATTGAAATGAGAGAAAAAAACTAGATGTAGTGACAGTGATTAGTCCCATACAGGTTGTCACAACATTTAAAACAGGAATTCATGAATCGCTGGTCATGTCAAAGGTATATCCAGCTAAAAGACACAAATTGGCAGAGAATTTTGTGCATCAGTCAAGTTATCTTCATAGCCAATGGCTTAATCCACTTACATTCACTGCCTGCCAAGAAAAATTATCTGCATTACAACACAATCAAGTAATCTGGAGCATTGATCTACACAGATAAGCAGCTTCTATACAGTAATGCTGAACAACATAAAGCTATGGTCCAGCTGTTTACAATAACGTCTGTAGTGGAAATCTCTCCTTGACTAATCCTAAAGCTCAAGGGCAGATTAGTCTCCCAAAGAATAATTCATGCAACACAAATTACATTAACGACAACTATTTGTTTTATTAGTATCCTGCAAAAGTGAAAACTATGAGCATATTTATGAAACTGTAATCACATTTATTTTGTCTACTTTGCATATGACCTCGAAGAAGTAGCATGTGCTTTTTTGCTGCCTCTCAGCAAATCATTAAATAAGTTAGACCAATTAACACACTGTCTCCAGTTAACCGTAAGGGCCATGCTCATTTTTTTCACAGTATATCCACAGTTTCCAAAGACCAAATAAAACAGTACTCATCACATTTATCAATAAGACATCTCCACCAGAGACAAATTTCTAAAATGGAAGCTACCAAAATTTGCAAAATGTCAACTTCATGATTCTGAAAAAATTTACCTCTCTTGATTGTACCTTAAGCACTCTACGTAAATATTTGTCTAATGTCACAGGTTGCGAAAGCACCAACCTGGTGTTTTTGCCATAGAAAACAAAGTTATTAAATTTGGTTATACATTTATTAATAAGTAGCAAAATTGTAATAGGAGTTGAAGTTCTGAAAGCAAAGATATGATGTGTCACAGTGGTAATGGCCTACGCTGACAGCAGGTTCTCCCTTAAACAGTTTCAGCATTTCATCAGCCTGTGCTTCAGTCGCAACACTGGGTTCTTCCAGAATTGCATACATCTTCCCGCGTGCCGCCCTGCAGGGTTTCCTTTAGAGCAGCTAAATGCTGAAGTGCTTAAAATATTTGACAGCAAAGAAATTTAAAATACTGGAAGCTTATACTTCAAAGGTATTCTGCCTGCTCTCAAAAGAAAGCACAACATGAACCCATTCTTCAGGTGAGAACATTTAAAAAAAAAAAAACACAAACGACAAATGCTAAAGACTGGGATCAGGAAATGATTCCATAAGAGAAAGCTCATCAAGTATATAACTGCTAATTCTAAGTCTGATGCTTTGGATAATGAAAGAAGAGGGACATAATCCATCTGTTTTCCAATTACCTTGTGTCAAATAATGAATATTTGCAAGCCTAATCAAATTAGGACAAAACAAGGTGAGTTCTGGCAAAGCTGCCTGAGTTAAGCAGTTTAATTATTAAAGCCTGTCTCTAAAAATGGGTGTTTCATGGCATTTTTCAGCTGTTTTGAGAGGGAAAGGAGTCATTCCAAGTGCGCAGATGATGCCAAAAATGTTGACTTTTAATAAAATACAAAAAACAGGCATCATGCAAGCATTGAAAGACTAAGATGTGAGATAGGGAAGCTACTTTCTCCCCACGTGAAGACGTGGTATAGGTATCCCTTTCCTTTCCCCTCTTCCTGATGTGGTAATTTGACAACTATGTCAGAGGAAAGGTGCAGATTCTTCAGGGTATTGAGCATGCTGGGTTTACACGATTACACATGCAATTTACACGATTCCCAAGATACTCAAAAAAGGCTTTTGTAATGGATTAGAGGACCAAAAGAAGTTCATCCCGTTAGAAAAGTGAAACACAAAAACAAACAAAAAAAAAGAAAAATAAAAACCTTTACCTTAACAGAAGAAGGGGTGTTAGGATTTCATTTTTTTAGCTCCTTACCACTTCAGAGAAAAAGCCTTTTTCAATTAGGCACCATTATTTAAGAGAAAGTATAGCCCTCTCCTCATTCATTCACTGTCATCGCTTTCTGCAACTACAAAAGTAATTAGTAAGAAACTAATTGCTAACAGTTTTTCATAATCCCTATTTCAACAACAAGCGTTGGCTTTGTTCACTGCTAAGGCCATAATCAAAAAAAAATACACGCTGCAAGGTTTTGTCTTAAGAGGGTTTCCATCCATAGACTAGTTACACAGCTTCAATCCAGATAGCTCTGCTATTTATTTGTAATTAAGGGCTACAATAGAATATGAGAATAAGCATCAGACCTTGTACGTGCTATTTATTAAACACTGAAACATCAAAAAGCATTCCCCAGATGTCCTAAGAGGGCTTCTCTGATTTAGGCAGTTTTATTCTGCCAACACTAACCTGAAGCCACTATCATAAGCCTTCAAAGCATGCTTAATTTGTACTAAATTGCTTTGTTTGCAATTATTTTCACAGTGAGGACACTCGGTAACAACCTCCATATCTACAGCTTATTCAAGAACAACAAATATCCTCCTTATTTTAGGGGGTGATTAGAATAATGCCTCCCTGCTTTCCACTCCACACAAGTTCCGGACCTTCAACCGAGAAGGCAACCGATGTAGTTCCGAGGTTGAAGAGCTTCTGCTGAAGATGAAAATCAAGGAGCAGTCCAAATACTCTGAAGAACAAGGCCACCCACGCAACGTGTCACCTTTCCAGACCATGCCTGCACTTCCTCCAAACACTTGCACTATGTTCAGGTTGAAATGCGAGGTCTCTCATGAACTAAAGCAACCCCAACTTGCGCGCAGAGCAGTTTGCTTCCTCATTCAGCGCTCTGCACCCCACAAGCGAAGATCACTGCTGGGTCCCAGAAGCCCCCAGCCATGCTAATACAGGCTCTTGTCACCAGACACAAGTCTGTGGCTTCTTGCCCCCTGGTTAACTATATAATTTTCACAAGTTCACAGAATATGGACTGCCAGACTTACTATTTAAGCCATAAAGATAGTAGTTCTCCTCCGAGTATTATTACGCATCTATGTGAAAAAGCTATTTATATTTTAAAACCTGCTTATCTAGATAAGTAAATAACATCTACAAGAAAGGAAGGGATACGGGGTCAAAAATAAATAAATAAAATAAAGCACCCAAATTAGAAAACGAGGAAATACCAAACTATTGTCTCCCCACAAATTAAGATGGCTGTTTGCCAAAAGCAAGGGAAAATTTTCCATCTCTCAGCTTCTCCTTAGAGAGAAACGGTGTCACAAGCAAAAGATTGTCAAAATCAGCATGAATAATTTAGAAACGATTTTATTGTATAATGTTAATATAGAAACAGTAGCAGCAATTATTGTTGTCAACAGCCTAGAGAAATAGGTCGAAAAACATTTTACTGATTGCTCAGTAAAACTGCTTGTATGGACAAGACAAATGTTTTTGGCAACCAGAAAGGAGAAGGGCCACCTCCCAACGACAGGAAAGCCAGCGCAGACCCACAGCGCCTTTACCAAAAGCCTTTGAGACTCAAGCATGGAGTCAAACTGCAACACACCTGAAATCTGGTTGAGAAACAGACTTTGCTGAAGAGCTCCCAGCAAATTGGAGATTTGTATTTGCCCTAACCATGCCCTGTTTAAGCTGAGTGCAAACACCTGCATGCTGCTCTCCTGTCCCACTTCTCCAACAGCTGGACCAGGTGTCACGGCAGCACCCTGCCCACTCCTCCACAGCCGTTCAAGAAGTGCCTGCTCCACGAACACGTGAGAAGCAAGTCCCTTCTCGAGGCTGCAGAGAATATTTCCACAAAGGAATCTTCTGGAAGTCGACTGTTTTCCTCACTCATACCCTTCACGGGTTCCCGAGGCTTGCAATGTTTTTATTCCACGTGTCTTAGGTTTAAAACTTCCCTCAGGTCACTTTCCAAGCACCAGCAGGATGCCATCTGGACCCAGCTCCAGGCACCTGCCGAGCCTGAAACCAAAATAAGTATCACAACCAACCCACAGCCCTGCAAGG
The DNA here is from genome assembly GCF_964034855.1 of Anser brachyrhynchus. Taxonomy (NCBI): domain Eukaryota; kingdom Metazoa; phylum Chordata; class Aves; order Anseriformes; family Anatidae; genus Anser; species Anser brachyrhynchus. The sequence continues at coordinate 111,114,272 of NC_137694.1, forward strand.
GCTAAGTGCTGAGTTTGCAAGGCCTTTTCACAGATCAATTCCTCCCCAAAGAGCTGAGTGACCCAAGCAAGAAACAAGGGTAAACAAGAAACAAAGAAAACAATTAAATATCCTCTACCTCCTGGTAAAAAGAGAGATGCAATCCAGCAGGTGCACAAGTTTGAGGAAAGAAGCGTTTAATGATACCAATAAATGTAACAAGTGTTATTATTTCTTTTGGTATACTACATGTGCAGAAATGCTGTGACATACTGCTTTTGAACTGATCTCCAGAAAGCACGTCATTACTGTAAAACAAACAGGAGACTGTATTTTACAGAACTGAATTAAAGTTTTGGGCTAAAATACACTTACTGGGAACCACCTATTTCCAGTATTATATCTTTTATTTCCATGCTCAGAGCAGCCGTCGCTTATTTTATCTGAATTAAACACATGATGTAGCAGAAGGATGAAGAGTGTATGTCATAGTACCACAACTGACTACAGAAGTATTCCAAGCTCAGTGATAGCTTTTGGGTTCTTAGTATACCCATAAAACTGACTTCTGTAAAGTATAAACTACAAGGCGAGAGAAAACATTTAGAAAGCCTTAAAATAAGATCTAATTTTCATTTATATTAACGTAACTTCTTCTTGCAAAAGAGTACCCTAAGTTGGCGTAAATTACATTTTAAGCCTATTTCAATGCACGTGTGCATGGGAAGGATGCGAAAAGAAAAACTATATGCAGAACCAGACTCCATGCCATGAAACAAATTTAAATTGTATCCGTCAGGTCAAAAATTGTTTGAGGAACAATTCTAGTTTGACAAATTTGATAAACAAGTTAACATTTGTGCAATGTCAGTTTCTCAAATGAACCATGTAGCTCAAATGTCAGCGCTCTGTAACTTATTGACTTATTTTTAATAGAATGGCAGCCTTCGGTTTTCAGGAATTCATTTGAAGTAGCTGTTGACTTAAAAGCAGTTTCACATCTCATTTATCACATTTCCAGTACTTTGAGTAAACATCTCATGCTAGAAGAATTCTTTTGTATGTCATCTTCACTCCTTTTTATTTTAAACTCTAATATATTTTTTCAACTTTTCCTGCTAAAACTGGGATGGCTTAGTTTGTAAGAGGACGCTAATCTGTCTGAGAGATGTTTACATCTTACCTCAAATCCATAAAATTTATCAGTACTCAACAACTCCCAGAACTGAAGAAAAGGGAAAAGAAGGGCAGGGAAACACGAATACTCAAGCAGTTGCCCTTCCAAGTATGACTCTCATACAGCTGACATACTACACAGAGCTAAGATCCTGTATTTTTGGCAGTATATTAGTTAGTTAAAGTGTGCTTAAGTATACAAAGCATGTGGATTTTCTTGAAACAAACTTTCTTGAAAAAGAGATACCAGATTTTACCGCTTTGGGAGACTCTCTAGGCGTACACAGTTTCCCTAATGTAGGAAGACAACAGTAAACTAATGAACTTACCACTCTAAGCCTACAGATTACCACAGAGGAAGAAATATATAGTTCACTTTGCAAGCTCCTCCAGGAAGGAAGAGAAGCAGCAGCCCATCTGCTTGGCAGATTTTTCTCCTGTCGCAGTCTGACTGAACAAAGCCTCACACACCCGAGCAGAAACTCCCTGCGGCCAGCAGAATTGCCGTTTTACTTCCGAGACAGGACCTACACTCTGCATCAACCAAATTTCAAATGAAGCTCTGAGGTTGGCATGTAAAATAATAATAAAAATTAATTACAGTTTATCATCTACCCTCAACACAGGGGCACAGTCTACACTGCTAACGTAGCTGCTCCGTGGACCGCATGGCTTATGTTCTTCTTCAGACTACCCAGAGCAGTACCCTCCTCTCCTGCCATTTGGGGTGAACCACAAATATCTGAACGCAGCCGTGCGAGAAGTCTGATGTAACTTCCTAGTTTAAACAGATAGTGTTTCAGCTATTTTGCACCATTACAGCACCCTATGCATATGCCAAACATCCCCCTCATCTTCGTCTGCTGCAGGACTATTCTCTGCCCAGCCAGCCAGCCTGCAACTCCAATTCTTCTCTGTGACTTGTCCGACTGGTTGGCTAACTGCAATTATCATTGATTTCCTAACTTCATTCCACAATGTGAAGATGAATACAGACATTTCTGGCATCTACCAACTTTAACCACTCGTGTTCGGCAAGGTGGGGACTCATTGACTGTTACAAGGAAGAACGCTTCCATAAGATACTTCCTGAGATGTTATGCTACCCAGGATGCCATCACGTCTCTAATTAGACAAACCTGTTTTTAGCTCACAAAAACAGCAATACCAGCAAGCCAGAAGGAACTAATCTGTCAGCACTGGGATTCAATAACATAGTGAACTACCTGGATTACTTTCAAGGCATGTATGGAAGCCTAATGCTAGCTGCCACGTGACAAAGTAAAATGTCGGGAGAGATTCTGATTGATTTTGAGTTGACTTACTGTCCAGCCCTTCAAGCCTTCCCCCATAAAAGTGAAATGAAATTCTACCTCAACATAACATCAATACCGTGACAAGAAAGGAATTAGTACAGCATTGCTAGGCATCCTGTGCTGAGAGAGATCCTGCTCCATATTAAAGGGTACGTAACAGTCACCTGCTACTCAAAAATCCCAAACCCTACTGTCCCACTAGACATAAGCTTTTGTCCTACATCATTCTGCACCCAGCTGCTCTTTGTGAGCAGCTACTGCATGTTCAGTACAGGTTTCCATAATAGCAATTATAACTATTATGATATCTTTCATAATAATTATGTCGCTCTTCAAAGCAAAAGCCTGGCTTTCAACCTCTGAGGCTCCGGCCAACTCTCATGGTCTCGGGAGATGAAGCCATTTCTCTTGTGCTCTGCTTTCTGGCTCTAGTAGACACAAACTGCTTATTTAATTTCATCTAGTGCAACAAAAACAACTCCATCATTATTGCATACGTAAAATATTAATGAAGGAACTAAGTAACAAAGAAACAGACCTTCAGAATTGCTTAAGAAAGGCATACAAAGGATTGTACAGTTTTGGGGAGGGAGGGGCCAATAAAATCAAAATATCCATCGTTCTATCAGCAGGGCACATTTCAGGCGTCCTTCTACAATTTCCTTTTCATATATTTTTACTCATGAAATGCTACTATACTGTATGTGCCATAGACATGGATTTCATGATATTTTGCTCATACTCAAAACCAAGCATCTCCTCCTTCCAAGGACTGGCGAGCAAAAATAGGAGGAGGGGATAAGAACAAGCAGATGAAGATAAAAGGGAAGTCCTCAAAGAAACAACAACACAGCTTTGTTCAGTAGACTAGGGAACGGGTCACATCACAAATTCTCCCTTCAGCGCAGAGATTACTATACAGGTTTATATGTACCCTCTGCACGACCATGACAGACTTACAAGGCCAAATCACATAAACCAGGAGTCTTAATCTTACTGGAAATAATAAACTGACGGAGCTATTGTGCAAGCTATGTGTTCTACAGACCGTAACTCTTCAACTTGAAAAAACTAAGCAAACTCGCTCAAAAATGGAATTCTATCAGCCCTGAATCAAATAAACTTCCAATAACAACAAAAGAGAAAGCTGATTATGATAATCCTGTGGTGTTCCAAAATCCGTGATGCAATTCAAGACCGAAAAAAAAAGCAATGAATACACAGGAAGCAATATAGGGCAAAAGAATAAATTCTGATCTATGTTCTAAAACCTTAGCTATGATCTTCCAAAACAATTCTGCGACTGACAGCATGTGTGTATTAAAGACACGGGGTTCGTTTAAATTCTTCCACAGCTTGTCTTTACAAAAATTCTTACTGGTTTCTTTATTTTGGTCCTTGTTATCTTAACACTAAAAACACAGCACAGGACACTGCTGATTTTCAATCTTCTCTTTCCACATTGCACATGATCACTGTGGGTTCTGGATTTCTGATCTTATTGAGTACTGCCGAGTACCATGACCTACGACACTGTTGCTTAGGTTTGGGGGATGGAAGGAGACAAACAAAACTAAATCCTGCAATCTAAGGGCTTTCTTCCAGTGTGCTATTCTTATTGCTTTCTCATAGAGTAGCAGGCAACTCCTGCAAAGTTAGTTAATGCAAAACTTCTGAGATGTAAGAAAAATCGTGTCAGACAGCTCTTAGTTTTCCATGAGAAAACATGCAGTTAGTTAACAGGAGCTTGCAGTAAGATCTCCAATTCAGACAAGGACAGAGAAAATAACTGGCTGAGAGATGAACTAGATTGCAAAATACAAGGTTTGTTGTTTGTTTTTTAAAAGGAGACTAACGACTCCAGGAGCTCTGCTAGGCCCAATCACTAACAGCATCTGTGCTCAATCTTGACATGTGAGAACAGAAGAGAGACTCACTCACAACTGATTTGAAGGCTCGTGAAAAGTGTTCTATTCAAAAGGAGCCTCCTTGAAGACCATTTCAAATTCACAATAATTTAAGACTAACGAAAGATAGGTTAAGATGAACTTTCAGAGGCACTTTCAGATCCTCAAAAGATACAGATAAATGAATGAGATTATTCATTGTTAACTACTGTTATCAGATATGAAAGAACTGATCAGAATGGGAAGACTTAATAAAGATGAAGTGCTTTTTCTTTACCTATAAGTAGACTAAAATCACCACAGATCATTAAGTAGAAAAAAAACAAAGCATTAGTCCTCTCCTAAGAGGGAAAAAAAATCTCCAGCTTAATCATTTTGGAACCGCATACTACAAGATGAATCTCATTTGTCAATACCTCCATTATATTACTGTTACTTTGGACACAAATCCTTCAAACAGTGGCTTATTTGTGGGTATTTTTATTTATCTTCTAATTGAATAATCGGGAAGATTAACCCAACGCCTTGCTTTTTGAAACGCATCAGCTGTAGCATCCTAATAACTACTGGCCAAAAACGAAGAAGCAACGTGATGCCTTCCCACCTCACGCTCGCCATCGCCTTGTTGCGATGCAGTAAGAACCAGCAGCGATCCTGTGAAAGATGTCATGCACTCTGCGGCCACGGAGGGGAAGAAAAATCTGTGCTTGGTTCCTGTGCCTGGAGCTCCGTAATACAAACTGAGCACTAATGATGCCTCATAAGGAGAGTACAGGAAACCTTATTTCTACTCACTAATAGAGAAACAAGCATGATGGCTGTCAGCTCTTATTCGAGACTAGCTAGGTCACAGCGTGCAGCGAAAGCAGAAATAACGTTTATTTTACTTCACTTGATGTAATGCCTAAGGACTCTAAGCAGGGATACTGACCTCTCAGAAGGGATTTCACCAGAGCAGTAGATGTAGAGCACAAGCTACCCATGATCTGAACGCTACAGAGCAGCAACATGTAACAGATTATTCTCCTCCAATTCTCCTCACAGATTTATTTGTTGATGTTAAAAATTGCTTATGACCTACATTGACAAAACAGTTGCCCCAAGCTGCAACACAGCCTCTTCTTTGAATTTTTCTCCCCTTCTGAAGAACGGGCTCTCTGAAAGCCGCACACGTTTGTTTTCACACGCTCAAACTGGGGACAAGAAACCTTTCAACCTGACATGTTGTCTTATACAACGGGGTTTCACTTCACTGGTTATGCTGAGAGGTTGACAGAAACAGTACCACTAATAATATATCACAATACTGAAGTCTTTTCTGGCTGACACCAAGTATTACCTTAAAACCCTGCTCTTACTCCATGTACAGGGCAAGACGTTCTACAGCAGCCTGTAGCTGCCTTCCTATTTTCCACCTTCAAAGACTCCCTTCATGTTTTCCTTCCCATTCCCAGCTCTGCTCAGCTGCTGAAAGCAGCAGCATAGAATACCAGCTGCAATACTTCAGGCAGATTTCCTTGAAAATGCCAAGGGGAGGGCAAGAAAAAGGTAAAAAGATAACCTGAAAGTATGTCACAGAGACGAAATGTCCAAGTAGGCAAGTCTCTAATTTAATGTCAGCCTCAGACTATCTCAAGCACTGCCTTCTTAAAATAAAGTCACCAAGAATTACTTGATGCTTTCAATCCAAACCAGCTGAAAAGGTCAGAGACTTGCACTGGAGCTCAAGGTCCTTCTGCTTCCAGGTGGTAACCACCTCCTTGCAGCAACAGAAGACAAGCAGCTTTCCCACAGCTCTTCCACTTCTCTCCCGTGAGTTCAGGAAAGCAGGCAAGGCTTCATGGAGTTTACAGAGATGTCAGGAGGGTTCAGCTTCAAACAGCACAGCAGCAGCACAGAGTCTGGCTCCAGAAGCCCTGGCAACACTCCCAAGAGGACACTGCAGCTCTCCTGCTCATGCTCAAGTGAGGCTTAACCAAGCTAAGCACATTAATGAGCCTTCACTGATGGTATAGCTTCAGATTGGCAACCACATTATTTGGAAAAGTGAATAATTTTTAAGAGTCCTTCAACTTGCTCATTCCAACCAACAGTACGTATTTCCACCTGCTGATACAAGTCATGTTACCTTTCTTCCTTGCCTTACGGGGTCAGCCAGTGTACATTATGTGGTTCTTCCCTCTGTTAACATAATAGCAAATATTATCTATTCTCTTATCCACACCAGCATTATTTTTCACTTGCATTTTTAAAACCCGAGTGCTGAAGTTGTTTCAAGGTAACCAAGCCTATTATCAGAGCAGCCCATACATAGCTTCAGATAATATTTTTATTTTCTTTTGTTACATTCAGGCAGAAAATAAGTATCAAATCCAAACTAACAACATCAGGGTAACAGACAGTATCGTAACAGTCAAGGACTACTAAAAGTTCACAAAATTCCTAAGAACAATCACTTAATACTCTTCCTTTGCTTTAGATGGGCTAACTAAAGATCACATAGCATTTAGAATAGATTTTAAGAGTGATTTGGTTTCACGTACTTACCTCCAAGCAGACTGACTTCCTGATGGAAGTCTGACTGCCTGTTGGAGGCACCTACAAAACCTTACTTACTCCCCTTAAATTACATATATACATATATAACGTACTTCTACATAAAATATCCTGTTATTTTCAAATGTGAAAAGCATAGAAAGCAAAGTAATTCATCGCATAAAAGAGATCACTCAAGTGTTTTAACTCGCATTAACGTAATAAAAGTTTTTGAGAAGTGAATTTGGCTGTCTCAAATCACAGCAAAAAGGCATTTAGTGAGATTCAGAAGTAAAACAATGAGCTAATCCCCGTCTCCAAAAAGCATTAAATAGTAGTAAATTAACACATGGGGATTTTTTTCTTCTGCTCACCATCACTTACTTCACCTTGACAAAATATCTGTTTACCCTATTGATTTCCAAATGCAAACTACTGTGAAAATTTAAGTTTGTCTAAGCCAATTTCTCCCTTTCTAATCAGAAAAACAGTCTGAGTTATTGTTTTCACAGGTATGTCCTTCCACATTCATACTGAATTGGATTTCATATTAATGCCTTTAATCGTCTTGGCAAATCTTCAGAATACATTCACCTAAAAAGTCTGGAGTCTACAACATACATTTCCTCCAACGTTATATAGATGAATAAGTTAAATGCATGTTTGTTTTAAATGTTGAGCCATCAGTTCTTAGCTTTTTCAAACAAGAAGGGGATTTTATGCCATTTTACTGACGTTTGCAAGGTTTCGGGGTAGCCACGTCACAAGATCTTTTCAGCCTGTTTTTAGAGGACTTGAAAACCTCATTTCTTCACACATATATTACATTTCTGTCTCCAACTAAGCCAACTTTCTTATTGCTAAGATACAAGCTGTCCAAACCACGCATCTACCCACTCTTGATTCAAAACTATCTTTATATTAAAGTCTGTCAGAAGCGATTAGTCTGAATAAACAGACACTATAAATCCATTTCAATGATCATACAATGTATGCGTATGATTATACACACGGCGACATTTGAAACACTAAAAAATTGTTTCATCTCCTGCACTAGGGCTTGCACAAAGTAACAAGCTAAAGCAATAGCAACCTGAAGATGCTCTTGGAGGCAGCTCTAAGGAGGTGGGGGAGAAAAAACAAACACTAATTTTCTTTCCCAGGGTCAGGACCATTCAGGCTACTGGCAAAGTACCTCCACATCAAGGGAAGTGGAAGAAGCTTCATTAAAAGATGACTTTTCAGTGGTTCAGAAGGTTGTGTGAACAACACTGCCATTGAAGAGGAGACTGAATTAAAGACCTACAACTGTTTAGGTCACACACACATTACCAAAGTACGCTGACTATGTGGGTCAGAGCCTTAAGCTGGACAAACCTAGAAACACTCCTGTGGAGACCAAGAGATGGCAAGCTCCTGCTTTCAAGTAATTGTCAAATGTCATCGGCATTCACTGCTCCAGTTCCTGGTTCTGAAGCCAAAACTTCAATACGGAAAAACAGCACCGAGTTCACCAAAATACTGTCCTGCCTGAACACTTTACACTACGATTGTTCCCCTGTGCACTTCACCTTTCACACAAACAGCGATTCAGGACAGCTGCCCTGCAATCAGGTTTCACGGAAGATTGCCAGGAGTACTCTGATACACACAGGAGACTTCTCAGTACAAACCAAGTACATATTACTAACGCGATGCTGTTACGGGATGCCTGTAATTTCCTTATTGTTTCCTCCTGAGCACAAGAGTGTCAGCCGCACCTCGCGTACGGTACCTACGGTCGCGCTCCCTGGGCCACCAACGGTTGGACATTGAAAGCACAGAGCAAATGCCGATGAGACAAGTAACCTCTGTGCTCACAGCCATTCTTCTTGGACCAAACAAGCTGTGGGCTCCACTTCAACACACTGCCTCTGTGGCAAGGAAGTAGTGTGCAGCCTCCATACATACCTAAAAACACATTGTGCACTTACTCTAGGACATTTTTCCCTACATAATAGGCTAGAAGACAACCACAACATCAAAAGAAAAGCTTTTTCTTGGAAAAAGAACCCACAAAAATAAAGTAGATAAAACTTCTCAGATTTCAAACAATGGATGACAGCAATTTTTCATACTGTTTTCTATGTTAATGTGACACGTTTGTTAAAAATAATCACTGCCTTAGACCTATTATGACCTGCACAATGTTGGCATCATTTCATTCAAAACACACCACTGAAGACAAAAAGCTTAACCAGAGGAGCTAAAAATTTCACACAACTATTTCCATAAAACTAGATTTGGCGATATGAAACTATTTTTAATGTACATTAAACTATTTCTAAGGTGTGTCAGAAAAAGCAGAAGTTATGACACAATTTGATACTGCTAAAATTTGACGTGAAGTGCATTTAACAGCAAACTATCATAAACGCAAACACCCCAAGTCAATCGTTTAGCAAATGGCTTTTTCAGACCACCGTTCAAGACCCCTTGAGGACTTGTTCCCTCGTTCTTTATTCTTCTGAAAAAGTGTACAACTGTGAAACATTTATCGTCCTAGCTCCCATTCAGTCTTTCAGGACTGCCAAGTCTCCAGCATGGTACAAATAAAACCCAAGTGTTTCCTCTTAGATCGGATCACCGTTACGTGGCTGACACTGTAATTCTGAGCCTGTACATACGGTTCGTTTACTACAATATCATATAACAAAGGCACACGGGTAAAGGAAACATAAGAAGTCCCTACTCTCTTCACAAAGGATTGTTTATAATGGACCAAAAATTGAGCCATTCTACTATAATAGGCTGTTTCTTTTCTTGCCATTAGTAAAAAGGAACCAACTGTAACCAAAATACCATCTACAACAATAGGTCCATTCAGAAGAAATTGATTCAGGCTCTCCTCATAAAGCAAACATGATAAGGAAGAGGGGAAAAAGACTCTGAAGGGACTTCAGAGGAGTGGGACGTAAGCAGCCACGAATAACCTGTTAGGTAATGTAACATTACTGAACTGAAGACAGCACCGCAGCGCTAACCACGTGACAGGCATCTCCGGTCTTGGAGCACCTCGCAACTTTGCCGTTTCCTTCCGCAGTGACGAACGTTTGCAAGCACTGGGAACTACAAGCCAACACACTCTCCTTCCCTGTAAAGTATTTCCACTTTTTTTTTTTTCACTCTCCTTTTACTTTCAAGCCTTATCCAGAAAGTTATATGTCTCTTAAAAGATGGAAAGGTAAGACTGAAGATTATAGAAAACATTCACTACTACTTGGTCTGCATTCTGTTTTGGAAACCTGCATTCAGTTTTGGAAACCACTTGTTATGAACCAGCCTTCCCAGGCACAGCAACCACAAAGTCAACAAACTAAATGTTTACCAGGCTTTAGGGAACACAAAAGTAAGTGCGAGAACTAGAATGAAGTGGACTGTCAAGAGCCAGTTTCAGTAACTACAATTGGACTCCACTATCCAATTTCATTTGTTTTCCAATCAGAAATTGGAAAACAAATGAAATTTGCTGTTGGTTTTTTTTTTTCATTCCTTCAAATCAATCTTCACAATCAAGAGATTGGAAAACATCACATTTTCATCAATGCTGACGTTTTTCTCTATTAACTCATCTGTCAAATCCGACCTTAATACAATTAACCAAAATAATTTCCTTCCCAAACTGAGCATCTCGGTTTTTGCAAACTCATTGAGGCTACAAAACCGAATCTAGTTTGAAATTGCTATCAATTAAATGCTTTCACTTCTGGATCTACAGTTTCCCTCCCCACCCCCCTTAGCTGATCTAAGAAAGTTAGTTACTTCTAACAACAAGACTTGAAGAATCAGAGGCAGTATTACTCCTTACAGAAATCCATACGTTGTCTAAGACACCTCTCTCTCAGCTTGGCTGGGGGAAGGAGGGGAAGAGAGAAGATGACAGAAAGGAAGAAAAAGAGAGATTGTGTTTTGCATTCCTGTGCAACCAACAGCGCTGTATGGTACATAGCCATATAGCAAAGATCCCCCCCTTGTACACCAGCTATCCCTGCTGGGAAGTTCAGCCCTCCAGCCACCTTGCCACAGCCACAAGTCAAAGAGTAAAAAGTAGATTATTTGCTCACAAACAACAGCTGCTCACAAACCAGAACGGGGCACCTGAGCCGACCTAAGTTAAGACCAAATCCACGTGCCTCATCTGTCAAGCTCCTGTTCTAAAGAACAATGATTGCCACCAGTCTCCAAGGCTGCCAGCACCTTAAGGAGAGCACAAGCTGCACTGGCAGCGCACAGGGTTGGTTGGTTGTTGTTTTTGTTTGATTTTCAACAGAAATATTACTGCATCTTCTCATTTTCCATTCAGTTCATCAGCAGCCGACTGCAAAAAGCAGACAATAAGCTCGCCCGTGATTAAGCAGGCACAGACACTCCTGCAGCAAGCCCCGGGAGGTGAAGACAGAGCGATGGTGCAGAGCAACACCTGATCTGCTCACGCAGAGGTTGCATCGACTGAGACACATCCGCGAGCGCCCGCGCTGTCTGTGGGCAAAGCGGAGCAGCAGCAGCAGCGCTGGGGCACATCGCGAGACTGCGCGAAGCCGGCCTGTCAGCACATGCAGTGTGGCCTAATTAACATCCACTGGCAGTGAGGATGAGCACGAAAGGAAGAAGGGAATAGAAAAAAAATGAAAACCTGACTAGCAAAACTTTGGAATAATTGGGAACCTGGAAACTGAAGCCAAACCCAAGGGAAGGAGGCAGGCACACCTCCGTGTCCCGTCACCACTACATGCTGAGGCCCAGCTGTCACTTTGGCCACAACAACTCCATGCAACTGCACAGGCTTAGCGCAGTGTGACTCAAACGCTGTGCCGAAGAAAAGGATCTGGGGGTGTTAAACGATGCTCGCCTGAACATGAGCCATCAGTGTGCCCAAGTGGCCAAGAAAGCCAACAGCATCCTGCCTTGTGTCAGGAATAGTGCAGCCAGCAGGACCAGGGAGGTGATCGTCCCCCTGTACTCGGCTCTGGTGAGGTCACACCTCGAGTACTGTGTTCAGTTTTGGGCCCCTCACTACAAGAAGGACATCGAGGTGCTTGAGCGAGTCCAGAGAAGGGCAGCGAAGCTGGTGAGGGGTCTGGAGAACAAGTCTTACGAGGAGCGGCTGAGGGAGCTGGGGCTGTTCAGCCTGGAGAAGAGGAGGCTCAGGGGCGACCTTATTGCTCTCTACAGCTACCTGAAGGGAAGGTGTGGGGAGCTGGGGGTCGGCCTCTTCTCACAGGTAACTAGCGATAGGACTAGAGGGAATGGCCTCAAGTTCTGCCAGGGGAGGTTCAGGTTGGAAATGAGGAGACATTTCCTCTCAGACAGAGCAGTCAGGCACTGGAATGGGTTGCCCAGGGAGGTGGTGGAGTCACCGTCCCTGGGGGTGTTCAAGGAAAGGTTGGACGTGGTGCTTAGGGACATGGTTCAGTGGGTGGCACAGGTGGTAGGGGGATGGTTGGACCTTGGATCTTGGAGGTCTTTTCCAACCTTAGTGATTCTGTGATTCTAAGCTTGTCCAGGTCCCTCTGTATGGCATCCCTTCCTTCTCTTGTATCAACTGAACCACCCAGCTTGGTATCATGTGCAAACTTGCTCTTGTCCAGATGTAACATCAATTACCACACTAAAATGAAAACTGGGAGCAACTGTGTTGTTTTTTTATGGCTACGTGGTTGAAAGTGAAGTCAGTGACTGAAAAAAAGACTGATTTTGGCTGTTCATTTTATTATTAATCTTGCCTGTAAACATGACTCTAAACATGACTCCAACACTTTATTTTTATCCCAACACCCAAATCTACAGAAAGCATTATAAGGATATGGCAGTAACATCAAATGTTCTTGTGAGAAGGACAATCCTTAAGTGCCAGACACCCATATAAAACACCACCCATCTCTTAAAATAATCAATTTGAACACCCAATAGATGGAAAACCCCAAACAGCTCGTAGTATTTCTAGTTTATGCTCACTTTTAACTTCAGCTGTGGCAGAAGAATGAAATCTACCTGTATTGCCTGCAGTACAAATGCTGACTAGCTAAAGCCTTACAAGACTTCAACTGCCTGGAGTTTTTCTTGCCGTATTACTGCATCCCATGGGACCCATGAGCTCTCAAGTTCGAGCACAGCACGAAATCCCACAAGCACCAGCGCTTCCTTTACTTTGTATGAAGAGCAGCCTCCTCCTGTTTCAGAAGGACGGCTCCCAAGCTGACAGGATCCTTCCTTGCTTCCAAAGCTGGCCCGCTTATTCATTTCATATACCCAGAACTAGCTGCCTGTGATCAATGCTACCACGGCTGGCTTGGAGGTGACACTCCCCACTCCACAAGCAGCAGGGAGCTGTGAAGAAGCACGTGCTCACTGGATGGGCTGGAAACACCTCAGCTACCAGGCCCGTGGGCACTGGAGGCTAGGACCGATGCCATCTGCCTCACTCCAACTCACCACAGAACCCTCAATAAATCACAAGTGCCGAAAATACAAACAAACATTTTCAGATGATGCATCAAAACTTAAAATATAAATATAATATAAATATAAATAGGAAGTATTTTCATATCAGAGTGATGAGATTCCAATATATTTAGAAGTCCGACTATCAAATAAAGCATTTTTATTGTCATCAAATAAATCATTGTCATCAATGTCACCAAATTTTAAATCCAATTTTTTTGTAGCCTTAATCACAAACAGCCTCAGTCTAGATTTCACTAGGGTATTCGAACTGAAATGGGGATGATGGACAGTGGCACAAGCTGTTATATATAAGCTGATCACGACTACTGCATGGAGCTTTTGCCTGTTTCTTCATCCCTCTAATAATGCATCAGTGCTTATCAATACTGAGCCTTAACATTTCATGCTATTCTTACCGTACCAGCTAAGTGAACTTGGTCTGCAAAATTTCTGCTCCCGTTAATTTCCAGAGACCGAAAATCATCCTCTAGGGAGTCAAGTTTTGACCAAAATAGCTGAAAATTTTTTGACCAAAATAGCTGAAAGCTGCCCAGCTTTCAGCATCAAAGAGTTGAGAGAGACGTCTGCCTCCAAGATGGGCAGACGATTTGACTTCTCATCTGGTCCTCGTTCAAGAACAGCAACTTGACATTTGCTTCTTGTCAGCCCCCTCAGCGCATCTCCCCCCTGCTGCCAACCTACCACATGGCACTAACTGCAACTCCAGCAAACATCTGAAAGCCATAGGTAAGAGTACTGCTTCTGCAGGAATAACAACGCACCCATCAACATGTATTATACTTCTGCAAACATCACTGTCTTCCTGCAGGAAACAACTGCTGCTCACATCACTCAGATATGAGCTGCCACATCCCAATGCTCCTCTCCGTATGCCTTCAGCTCCGACCTTTCCTCCTCCCTAAGGCCTTGACAGGGAGCAGAGCCTCGCACGGCAGCATCACTGTCAGCCTGAGTTAAGTGCAGCTGCAGGTAGGACTCAGCGCTTCCAGCGGGAACAATGACACGTCGCAAATCGCTGGTACAGGAGCTAGGGATGTGTGCATGCTGTTCGCATTCAGTGTCTGTGAGCAGATTCGGCTTCAAGATACGGCATGTGTAGTCAACGCAGAAGATTCTTCAGGTGTACTTGGTCATTTGTTCCATCGGCAAGACCAGGTTTGTAATGGGTACACATTTAACTTGACCGTTTCAAGCACCTGCCATTGGTACACCTGATACATAATTAACAGATAACCTCTGTACCCAGAGAGCACAGACCTCACACAATGTGCATTTACCCCTTATGCCCAGTCCCAGACTAAAATGTGAAACTTTCTAGGTGACTTTAAAAAAAATAAAGTGTATCTACCCCTGGAACATCAAACTGGGACCATCACGTACAGGATAACTGACCATGGCTTTTATGCATCATTTAACTTGATTATTTTTGCACTTCCAAGCATCACTTTGGGAAATATCTACAGCAGCTGCTGAAGGACACTGTGGTTCTGTCCACATCTCATCTCAAGATCTTGGACTGTAAAATTTTTATGCAATGCTACAAAAAAAATTCAATAGGGAGAGACATAAATAAACCACTCGTTAAAAACAGGTTTTGAAATTAGACTACGATGGCTATATTCCTTCTTAATTTAATTAATAATGAAGCAATGTAAAAAAAAATGACTGACAGAAACCACTGACAGATTGATAGGTTTACCTTAACAACACAAGAAGAGATAAATTGCATGTACGTTAATTTTAAATTAGTCTGCTAAAAATTCTAGAAAATACATTATGATATAGCATTACCATCTACAAGCAGCCTGAGTATCTGCCCATAAATTAATTTAATTACAAGTAGGTGATTTTAATAAAAGATGATCAAGAACCATCTCAACTCATAACATCTGAGCTGTGCTACTAAAGTGAACTATGTCGTCCTTAGGAAGAAGAAAAAGGTATAAGCTTAAAAATAATTCAGTTGCTCAGTGAATAGGAGATAATAGCATAGTAACGGAGAGTAAAGTAATTTATCAGCATCACAACTTCCAGTGCACAGCATGAAAATACAGATACACTCTTGGAAACCTTTACAGTCCCACACAAAAATAAGCGTCGGGGTGGGTTTTAGTTATTTTCCAATTGTGTAACATTCTCATTTTCTGGAGATGTTTTCATTCGTTGGGTTTCCTGGTGAGAACTGAAGCATTCAACCCTGCACACGCAGAGCCACTCTTCCTGTGATTTCGCGCAGTGCCATGGAGCTGACATTAAAGTTGTTTGTGCAGACAGTGAACTGTCAGGGCAAAAAAAGTCGTGTCTTGGTATTGACTGAGCTGCTACGCTCCACCTTTGAGCAGATTTTATTAGTCTAGAAATAAACTTCATTCATATTAGCAGTATGAAATTATGCAATGACTTTGCGGGTGAAGAGGCAATGCACAACTTATTAATTGGGGGGTGGCGGGACAGGGCGTTAAAGATAACCCCAAACTTATTTTCCACTTGAGCAAGATCCTAACAAGCCCTGCCAATCTGACTCTTTCATCCGACGAGAACTGGAGCTCACCACAACCAGAACTGCTTATCTTCAGTAGGCACTCGTATGTGCGCATACACGTTAAGACAGGGGCACAGCCACAGCAGCCTGCAGCACCATTTCAGACAGCTCAGACTTCACCTACAGCAGGCTTTGCATTCCCACCTTATGGCTGCTACCCCTTTTAGCAAGTTTTTTTTTTTTTAAATCTGTGAAGCTATTAATGTCTTCACCAAATAGATACAACACAGGAGATGACTTGCCTGGGATTAAAGAACAGTAATTATTAATAAGAGAACATGAGAAAGTCTTGAAGCAAGAGCTTTCTTGTCCTTTAAGTGACAAAGGCACTGGGAGACAATCCAGAGAGCAAGCCAGCTGGTGCATGGACCCACGTTTCCACCAGCCCTTGGTTGGTTTTATTTCAGATCAGGTCCAGCCCAACCACGTTGTGAGAACACACACTGGCAGACGACACATTTCAGCACTCAGTACTTTCTCCTTGTGGAAAACTTAAATGCCAATACAGACAGCAAAAAACCACCAGCTTCGACCAAAAGGGAACACCAGCACCACCAGAGTCTCCCAAAACCACAGCATCACCCCAACGTGCTCCGTACCACCATCTGAACCTATTCCATCCCCTGTGTCCACAGTGATCGTGTTTTCCTCTTCAAGGCTTAACCCACCTTTTCGACGGGGTTTACCACCCAGTGGTAGTATCTGTCATGCTCAGCACAACGGCTTCCACCTCTCAGAGCTGCTAAAAATACATGCAGGGGAATACATGTTCCAGTCCAGAAAAGCCTGGCTTATGGAAGCTAGTCTTTTTTTTTTTTCCTAGTTTACTTCTGCAAAGTTATTAGAAATAGTCCAGAGAGCCATCAGACCTGATGGCAGATCAACCACCACTGCTCTGTAGCATAACTGGAATCCAATCAAAAAAACTCTCCCCCAAAGCCATAATAATTGTTCACAACTATCAGGAATACCTTCCCTGCTAAAGATATGGGCAAAGCTGACAGAAAGATGTGGCTAACAGGACAACGGTAACGCTCTGTCAGAGCCTACTCTTCGGCTGGGCATCATTTCACCAGAAGGCAACCAGCAGACACTTGGTCACTGCCACTTCAAAAGGGAGAAGAAAATTATTTCCTTCTGACACCTCAGGAAAACGATCTGCGTGAAGTGCACGTCTGCACATGGAGAAGGGAAAACAACAATCCAGGGCAAGAACAGCCACATGCCACCACAAACCACACTTCAAGCCAAGGCAGCAGAAATGTCACCTCCTGCACCTTGAGGGACGAGGGTCAAAGAAGGGATGCAGAGGCCAAGCAGGAGGGGCACATGTTGCAGCACCTGGACAGAGGGCACACCAAGAAGATCAAACCCAAGTTAGTAAGGCATCAAAGCCAGCACAGGAGCATCACCCTTCCCACTGATAATTAGCGCAAGCAAAGCCTATATTTTTAAGGCATCTTCCCCCTACCCTCCCATCATTAAGAACTTGAGAGAGAATGAAAACCACTGAGGCACGGGTGCGTTAGCTAACCCAGCATCAACCAAGCATTTCTTGAATGTGTACCTTCAAGTACAACCGGGCGACATACTTCAAACGCTTTCAGGCAACCAAACCCATGCTCCAACTCAGAATTCGCCCTGCAGATAACTTCAGCTCCTAAACATCTCAATGTGGGAAGGCGTTAAGGACTGACGTACACACACCTAACAACACACGGGGGTACACATTTTATAATCTAGAAAAAGAACCTGTGTGTATAATGATCACAATATCTATATCTACACTTACAAAAGAAATCAAACCAGCCTATTTCCTCATGAAAGTCATAACACTCCTTGCATTCACATGGAAACTAAGCACGATATTAAAAATTTACTGAAGATTGAGGGGACAGTAAAGCCTCACTGAGATGAAGCACTCTTGTTTCAAATGACAAACTCTCCTTCATTAATATTTAATTTTTAGTTACATCTAAAAAATATTCATTTTTCCAACACTTCTGCTGTATGCTGTAGGTGAGCAATTCCTCAAAAAATCCCAGCTGCCTGTTGCAAGTGCCAATGATCCAGCAATTATAAGCATTTTTGAACACCTAATCAAAACAATGCAAGCTGTACAACTGCATTATTTATTGTTCTGCAAACAGAAATTCATAAGATTGCTACTTCTGAAAACAAAGCCATTACATTTATTTTTTTAAGCTATATCAAAACTCACGAAATGCACTTTTTCACTGTCACTTTACACACCAATTGCCCTCTATTACTACTTATAGGCTTGCACGCTTAAACCAAATCCAAGCATTGCACACAGCTAGCACCATGTACTTGTATGTAAACCTGGATAAGACTGAAAACAAGGCAGCAAACCACATTTATTATTTTGGGCACTGGAAACACTTCTGAAAACTGTAAAGTATGATCCAACAAAGATGGCAGACTCAGTCTAGAAAGTTTCAAGAACATTTTTTAAATTATTTCAGACAGGGAGCTACTGAGGGTTATATGAAAAAAAAAAAAGCTTTTTATAAATTAAGAAGGAGAAGGTTTTTTGCTTGTTTTGCTTTTTTTTTTTTTTAAGAAACTAAATTAAAGTATCGTTTCAGGTCTGAGAGGAAAGACAGAGGGAGGAAAGTTTTTAAGCAGATAAAACAAACCACTAGCACAGTACATAAAATATGCCGATATTCGAGTTAACCCCGTAGGTGCTCACCTACTTCATTTCTGTGTTTTTTTTATTATTCTTGATACTTCAGATGCTCTTGCTGTTATACCAATTTAGGTGCCACAAGTGATCCGACTATTCAGGACTGAAAATGCAAAGACACTTCCCCAAGGAATTTTCGTGTGCTTTTTTTTTTTATGACATGTGACTGAAGTCGTAGGAACAGGTGGCTAAAAATATCGCCCCTTACTTTTCTATTCATTTTGACTCCAAAAAAAAAAAAACAACACTTCTGGATTTCTGTACCATCTGGTTTAGCAAGAAGACTTGGTATCCTACCACGTATTCAAGCAAAGTGCTCGAAGACTAAGAATCTTCAAGGTACACGTCAACCAGAAATCTAAAGGCATTTTCATTAGGAAGTGCTAACGCCCCCAAGATTAAATTTCTCCCTACTCGTTCTCTTGATTCTTGCTAAAGATTCACCAGTTTACCAAAAACATCCAGTACTTCTTCCCATCAGCTCAGGGAAACGGCTCGGTCTGGTCTTCCCAACGTGCAGCAGCCCAGAGCAGCAAACAGCTCTGCCCATTTGTCCTCCCTTGCAGATCCCCTTCAGGCAGAGCAGCTTTTTGGCTGCTAGCTCGATTAAAAACAGTCTTTCCATTAGGACGCCAGTGACACAAAGTAAGATAGCTGGAGCAAGAACAGAGCAGGGATTTTTTTGTTTTGTTTTGTTTGAGGTGAACCTTATACTGTGCTGTTTCTACTGAAACAGGAATCCTAACTGTTGGAGCAAGACAAAAGCAGCTGAACACCAAAAGGACCTGACAGAGAGGACATCTCGGCGAGAATTAGAAGAGCTTATTGCCTGCGCAGTGAGTAAGAGCAGCGATTTTCGGGTGTCTGGAAGACACCCCAAGCCTCTCAGAGCCCTGAGGGGTGGCTCCAGAGGCCAACACCAGCCCACAGAGCTCTGCCCGGGGAGGGAAACCAGGCAGGTCTCCTCACCTACGCTTTTGTACAGGGCAAGAATTCAAAGCAAATCTTAGACTTCGGGCACGGGTACAATACTTGAATTTAATTTGGAGATTTCCCACGTGCCACATTCCATAAATTTTAAGTATTTTTCTTTGCCAAATTATTCTGTATTATTAAAAATCAGTATTTGACGGACATACACAAAGCACGCACCCCAGCTTAAACACAGCATTCCCTAAAAGCTCATGCGGCCTTTTAGACCAGCCTCAGCTTTCACTGAAACACTCAGGACGCATTGCTCAGAAGATACGTTATTTGGTGATCATCCTCCCAAGGTTTTTTCTTTGGCAGGCTCAGACATTTAACAGACAAGAACCCTGTACAAGTACTCCTTAAGCCATTCAGGCCATTCACAATGGCAAATAACCTACAAATTTCCTTCTTTCTTTAAAACTTGTGTGCAGGGGAGCCATGGAGCTGACCTGAATGCACGGGGCACAGACAACTGCAAGCAGATCCAATTCCAAACTTGTTCTGCACTATCAACAAGCGTGGCAAACGTGCCAAAGCAACCCAGCTTCCCGGTGCCTGGCCCCACCTCCAGCATCTCTTGCTTCAGCAGAACCAGTAACAGGAAGAAAAGACACAAACCAGAAACTACGCTGGTCAAAGAAGTAAGAAAGCTTAACATATCACTCTTTTTTTTTAATCATAATTTAACACTAAGAGCAGACACTTCTGACTCTTTTTTCAAGTAGATCTGTAAATATTAGCACAAATGTCTCTGAAATCCAAACCCAGTTACTCTCAGAAAACGCTGCCTCAACAGGCTTAAAAAAAATAAATCAATCAAGTTTAAGGCTTACTTACACTTACGTGTACCTCGATAACACCAAAACTCATATCCGAAAATCAACAAGGGAATAACTTATGCTGTGTTTGCAGTCAACGCTGGTGTCCACAAGCCAAAAAACCTTCTACAACAGGACACCACCACAGTCCCACGGGGCGCGTTTCAAGCCGGGGGGATTTGCAGGAGGGTAGGCGATTTAAACACCACCACGCAGAGAGCATCTCCTCTCATCTCCTGCACACCACCAGCTATCGTGCTTCTCCTGCTCGCCACCGTGCAACCCAACACCCTGAATTTACCCCCTTGGAAAACCAGTCACGCAGTCTTCATGTCTGGAGGCAAAAAAACGCGCTTCCCTTCTCAGTTTGCCACAAGCCTGCACTGTTAAAAACATGTCCGCGGTTTCCTATTTGAATGCCTTCCAGACGGTACGAGCCGCTACGCCTTTCCTTGCCTGGTATTTCCTCTTTGCGGAGGCAATTAAGGCCCTGTTCAATCTTCCTCCTGATAAATTACAGATCGTCTTTCTCATTGGGTTTTACCTCCAGCGCGGGGCTTTAACGAAGTAAGTAAACGAGGTTGCCTCCGTCCCTCGGAGCTGCCAGCTCCTGCCCCAGCCCTCTCCTCACTGATGCTCCCTTGGAGAAGACGGGATCTCTTGTGGGATGGGCTCAGCGGCCCCAAAACCACACTGACACTTCCATAAGGCCATTTCAAATCCATGCTAAACCCAGACAAATTCACCACGCAGCCGAGCCCCCACGGTGTTAAATCCAAACCTTTGCATTTACCCACAGAAGTGGCGTTAAACTCCAACAGGAGCGTGGTAGTCTCATGAATAACCACAACTCAAACTCTGATCTAGAGCTGTCTGACAAACCCGAACTCACATTTAAATATGTTTCTAGAAAGAGTTTTGACTGATTTCCAAGTAAAATGCCTTAACTTCACCCTGCTGTTTGCTGGAGATGACATTTTCTCTCAAAGCTCAGCCATTCCCAGGTTTTTCTTCCAAAAAACCTTCAGAAAGGCCTTAGATCCCCTGCCCAAAAAGAACCCCCTGAAATTAGCGCAGGGGCTTAACACAGCCCCTCAGCTCCGGTTGCTGCCTCCACACCATCTCAAACTCACATGCATATTTATTCTGGATCCATTATTTGCTCTTTGACATTTCAGTTTTTCCAAGTTTCGTTCTTAAGCTCTTGCATAAAATTCAAACAGTGAATTCTGAGTGTTTTTTTTTCCTTTTTTTATAATGTAAAGCTGACATACTCGTGATCTTTCTTCTAGACATGTAGATTAGAGAAGTCCTCATCTGCAAATTGCTCACAGTTAAATTCAAGGAGCTAAAAACACTGAAAGAACAACTGGGAGTTCCAACATCCTCAGTCTTATAATTTTGTTAAGCAACTTCAGGTCAGTATTATTCTTCCGAAACTTAATGGAACCAAAAACAGAACCAGTGAAAGGAAACAGCGACAGAATTACAATGCTGAAAGACGTGTCATTAGAAGCAATTTTATTCCATTTCATAGTTAAGATAACTGGGACGAGGACAGACAAAGCATACCAAAGAATATCAAATAAGCTTCAAAACAACCCCACAGCTTACCACATATTTGGAAGTCTAGATGCTTACTAATGCTATGCATGTGCAAAAAATAAAAATAAATAATTAACTCCCATACCATAACTACTCATCATCCAAACTAAAATCTATCAACAATTAGTACAATTAAATTCACAAAGCTTATAGGAAAATAAAGGAAAATAACTAAAATACTGAATGTCATTTTAAAGCCACTACCTTTTTTTTTTTAGCATTTAAGTTTTCTTCTCTTATTCAGTTTATGTTCCCCTAAGTAATACTGTATTTTCCTTCGCAGTTTAAATAAAGATGAGCCTTTTTCATGTAGAAGAAGAAAAAACTAGAAGCCATGACTCAAGTTTATGGGGATCTCAAAACATAAACAAAATCAAAGCTTTATCAAAAAGCACATCAAAAAGCCTTCTCCCCATATTTTAAGACATGACATAGGAAGCAAAGTTTTTCAAGCTACCTTGCAGATGATGACAAAGCAGAGTGCAACAGGCTTGTTGTATTAGCTCAGCATTCTGTATTCCAGATCCAGTGCCAAGCTCCAGTAACAAATAAATCTACATAACTGATCATAAGAAAAGGAACTCAAGTTAGCTGTTTGTCCCAAAATTATATTACAGGGTCTGAGAAAATGGGTGGTGGAAAAAAAAAAAGTCCTTTGCAGGGCCCAAAATTCAGGAAAAAAAAGTGATTTTACACAGTCAAAGCTTCAGAATGTGCCATTTCTACTCCAAGATGTGCTGACGAGGTAAGAGAACGCTTGCTGCAGGCACAAAGATGATGCCATAGCATGACAAGGAGATTGGAAATAACTCCAAAATCCTGCCCTTCCATCTCCATTTTTTCATCTGCGTCAAAAGGATGCTATTTCTAAATTTTGGGGATGGATGAGGAGACAGTTCTCATCTTCACTGTAAGAAAAAAAAAATGGTGCATTTCAAATCTGTTAGCACCAAATAACTGTATTACCTTAATTTGTCGTGTATGTGTAAACTCTTGTTTCATAGTTTCAAAAATTGAATCAAAGTACGAAGTTAATAGAGTTTCCAATATGCAATATAGGGTTTTGCTCACTCATCTTAAACTCCTAGTAGACGTGCCCTGTGTTTTACAAATTGCAATTCCTAACAGAAATTACATAAAAAACAGACACTGCCAAACTGGATCAAACTGATAGCCTGCTCTGAAAGGCAGCAATTTTAAAATGCTTTCAGTAACAGGTACAACCAGTTTTGCCCCATTCCTGTCACATTCTATCTGCCGTGGTTGAATAGATAAGCTCTACTCTAGGGAAGGACAAACCAGAGCAGGGCGAACAGGGAATTCCTATCTAGATTAGTGTAAAATGGGTCAGTAGGAGCTGAATGGAGTCACCCATCCCTGAACACAGCTCCTTGGAGTGTTTTGTCTTTCACTGTGACTCGATGGCAACTTCTAACAATCAGGAACCAAAGAGGGGTCAGGTGTGAAAAGACTGCTCATGTCCTGCCACAGGTCACAGGAGGGAGGCAAAGGGACCAACACCTTAATTAAAAGCTTTTCCCCAAACTTCAGCAAGTGTGGTTTCGGAGGCTGGCACTCCTTCCCCAGAGAAGCTGCCTGCTCTTTGAGCTGGGCCAGTTTGACTGCTTGAGACCGTTTCCTGACACAGGTGTCTGAAGCATCTGCCAGAAGAGACCTACCAAAAAAACAAAAAAAAACCGCACTGCTTGTTTGCTGCAGCACAGCACCGTAAAACCATCGGAGAGAGCAGTCAGCGACTGCTGAGTTCAGCGAGCAGAAACCACTGGTGGGAGCACAAAGAGTGGCTTTAAGCAGCTGGCTCCTGAACAAGGTCTGCTGCCAGCCGGACGGCGGTGTTGGGCTAGAGCCTGAAAAGATTACAAAACCATGGAGCACGCCAGCTCACGCGCCCCTCTGTTCACTGCTTGGCTGTCCCACATGCGATGAAAGACCAGCAATTGACCAGAACGTTGGCTTCGCTTGGAAAGCCTCTTAAATCAGCACAACCCATACTTACCCATTAATAGGAAGTCCTCAAGATCAGACCAAGTTCTCCTGAACTTGCTGGAAGAACCAGCACAAAAACACAGGAGCCAGAAGCCCTTCTTCTCAGCTGAAGAAGCCACAGCGCTCACAGGGCTGTTGCACCGGGAGCTAAACACTGATTTATGTGCACACATACTGACTGGCTGCTGTCTGATTTTATCACCTTGAACACTATTCCCACTTAGCTTGTTTCTCTTTTTTATATGCCTAAATTCTCAGAAGGGAAAGTAGGTACTTTTAGAAATTGGATGCATCTTCAGATCACAACGTTCAAGAATCAGTTTTCTAAAGGTTTTCTTTTTTACTCAAAATGAATAAAAACAAAAACATACTTAAATTCCAAAACCAGTATCACACGACAACTGACTTACTCAGACCTGAAAACCCAAAATTACGCACCAGGCGTTACTGGTTCATACTCTCCTGTGGTCCAGTACCACCAAAATGATTAGAAAATGTCTTTTCAAAACCTCAGCTGCAGGTATTTCTGAGGGAAAGTCAGCGAAGAATGGCAGGTTCCAGACCAAGTTTTGAGAACAAGGGCTCCTCAGACAGACCACGTTCTGTTTAAATAAAAAATAATAATAATAAAAAAAATCTGAACAAAACTTTGACTTCTCTCGAGGGCCCTGTGTCTCAGAACTATTCCAGGCTCATGCCTGTTACCAACATTGCTCTTGGCAATGCTCAGCCTGGCAGCGATTTTTGTAAACTCTCAACGCAGGCGCATGTTCTAACAGTTAACCAAGCCTACAGAAAGTCGTTCATTATTTTTTTCAATTTGCTTTACTTTTAATCTTCTTACACCACAGGATTTTTTCAAAATCCCCCGAATTTAAATCCAATAACACCCAGCTCTAGACTTATGTGTTAAAACCACACTAGATAGATCACCTAACAGCTTCAGTGAACGCATTACCATACATAAACCCTGTTATATTCTTTTATCGGTAGCAGCCTAGAACTCTGTCTCTTCATTGTCTGGATATACAATATCTGTAAGCGACTACTGGTTCAACACAGCCAATACATGTGACGTATGCACACATACCTGTGCAAACGATGATTTTAATGTCCTACACAAGATATGCAAATATATGGAGGAACGTGGAAGGTGTGACAGATGTCAAAATTACACTAATTCAAGGATCAATTCCATACGCTAAGCCTAGTGATACCGCCTT
Source organism: Anser brachyrhynchus (assembly GCF_964034855.1). Taxonomy (NCBI): domain Eukaryota; kingdom Metazoa; phylum Chordata; class Aves; order Anseriformes; family Anatidae; genus Anser; species Anser brachyrhynchus. The sequence continues at coordinate 111,139,566 of NC_137694.1, forward strand.
CAAAATAAACAACAGCTGGGAGACGCATCTCCACCCAGAACTGGTGAACCAACCAAACCGTGGACCAGGCTCTGTCCTTGGAGCTCCATCTCCAAGAGCAGCCTGGAGAAAGCCCTGGGCAGCCTTGGCTGAACCTCCGCAGCAGGCCCTGCTTTGACCTGAGGGTCTCTGTGACCCTAATTTCTCGTTCCTTTCTCCTTACACAACAAGCTTGTGTTAATTATTTTACAGAGCCACCAAAAAATGACAGTGTCCCAACAAACAGCTGCCATTTCACCAAGCAGTTAGGTGAAATAACTGTGCTCTGAAGCTACTGTGCCAAGCTTTGTGCATTAAAAAGACTGCCAATTAAAAAAATCATCATACCTTTTCTTCACACAACTTACAAGCTGTTTATCCTTTACCATTTTAAACACGTGCCAAGAGAAAGTCATGAAAAGCCACTGTGAAGTTGACCTCTACTTCTCATAAATTTGTCATATAACTGAGAATACCTCTTAATTAAAACAGATTAAGAAAGATCACTTGCATCTGCCACAAAAACAGCTTGTTTGGAAGGTGTCTGGATAAAAAAAATATCAAGATCTTGTCACCTCCCTCGTATTTTTCATACGTGCTCTATGAAAAGTACCATAGCTATCACTTCCTTCCCCAGAAAACACATCTGAAGAGAACGCAAGCCTCGCAATTGTCTGTTGCTCATTAATCATAAACAAAAGACAAATGGGGGAGTGAGGGAGAAGCTCCATTTTTCCTCCTCTAATTTGTCCATTTGACTGCCAGTGCACCAGAATCCATAATGCTTGCCCTGCCTCTCTCATTCATGCAGTCTCCTATCGCAACATAGCAGAATTTTAAATAGGAAGTTCAAAAGGGATCCTTCAACAAACAAAAAAATCTTTGCCAGAGGAATTCAGGAATAGAAGCAAAAGGAAGAAGAACTGAAATTCTGTCATGGAGGCAAAAGAAAAGCTTCCTTTAATTTCCCATGTCGCAAAAGTAATTTCTGAAGCTCCGCTTAAAAACAAAATCATGAAGAAACAAATGTTTTGGGTCTTCATTTAAAAAGAGAGAAAAAATAAGAGCCTACAAACCACTACATTACTCAGTCTTAAAAAAAGCAGCCAGGCACCATACTTCTTGTCAACTGACTTTCTGAGGACCTCCTTGTATGATATCGATGTCTTAATAACTTGATTTCAGTCTGCTGGTATAAGAGTCTTGCTCATGAACATGGACCTACAGCTGCAAGTAGAACAGGCACGACAAATCTGGGCAGCCTCAGTGTGCTAACTAAAAGAAACGTTGATTTATAAACCACGGTTGTTCACTTAAATGCATAAAGACAGTCGCTGTCTGTTATGTTTCCAGGGAAAGATATTAAATGGAAAAATAACTATTCAAGAAAATGACAATATCACGAATTCTTGGCCAATGGATCTCCCAACCCCCGTAAGTATGATTCACTTGAGTGGAAGAAGCAGCATGCTAAGCAACTATGACATTGCTGTGGCGTCACTGAGGAATATTTCCTTTATAGATGCATAAATATTAGTCTACCCATAATTTTAGAAAGGAATTCTTCATGTGTAATAAGGCAAAGTTTTTAATTTTGTTCCTGCCTTCCCTCCTCCTTATACCACTCTGTCTGAAAACACGTATATATCTTTTGCTGCTTTCTAAAAAGCTTCTGTTAAAATGGCAGGGAAAATGTTTCATTTCAGAGATGAGATCTCAAGGGAATCTAATTCAAACATCAAAATTTCACACTTTAGTACACAAAGATAATTCAAGTGCAGTAAATGCATGCATGCAATTCCTATTATGACATATTTTAGTGTTATAAAAGCAGTCACTCGTTCAAATCATCGGTCTTCAGAGTATCAAGACTAATGAATGCCCAATCACAAGAAGACCAGATGTTAAAACCTACCCCACTACCACACGTTAAAAAAAGGGAAAGACGCAAAGCCTCAAATGTTCGTATGAAATGCCAGAACAAGATCGAAAGCTCCTGCACAAACATCAGGGCTCATTTAAACAACTGTTTCAAGGCAAAGGACGCCTCTGAAAACTCTGGATGCCACTCAAGCAAGCACCACCGCAGGGATGGGGTTGTACATGTCTCTGAAAACAGGCTCTCCGTGGAATGGTTTTGATGCAACATCCATGCCCATTTTCTTGGGAGCACTTTTACAGTACATGCACTTTCATCCACCTATGTATGTGTAAGGCCAGTGCTAGAGAGACCTGACTAACCATGGAGGGATGGGCATTTCTATCTGAAGTGCTGTTCCCATCATAAAGCCTTTTTTTTTTTCTTTTTTTTTCTTTTTTTTTTTCTCTTCAGCTAAGCACCCAAGCCAGAAATTGCCTTCTACTACATGTAGGCAACGCACAGTCGCATCAAGCCGATAAACCCCAGGCGAGTTTGATAACTGGAAGCTGTGAAGCCCTAAGCCTCTTCACACCCCCTCACTTCCAGCACCGGCAGGGTGACACCTCGAGGCAGCAGAGGAGCTTTTTGGGGTACAGAGCCGTGTCCCCCCGAGGTCCCCCCCGGTGAGCAGCCCCGGGCAAGGCCAGTGGCTCCCTGTCCGGGGGCGAGCGCCCAGCTTCAGCCTCCGGTTTTCGGATAAAAGGACCTCCTTTGGCACCCTCCTCTCAAGCTGGGACCCCAACACTCCCACCTCAGGGGGTCCCTCAGGGCTCCCCTCGCCTCAGGGGTGTGGAGGGTGGCGGGGGGAGCCCTCCCCGCCGCACCGGGGGGCTGAGCGGATGCACCGGGAGAGGGGGACGGAGTAGAACCGAAAGCAGCGAAGCCGCTCTCGGGGAGCCGAGGGGGCGTCGGGCAGGGTACGGCAGGGCAGGGCAGGGCAGGGCCGGCCGCGCACCCCGGCCGCCGCTCGCATGACGGCGCCCCTGTGCTGCACTGCAGCGGCGCCATCTTCTCGCCGCCGCGCAGCCCCAGCCCGCCCCGCCGCAGGGAAACCCGCCCCGCGGGGGTCGGGGGGAGAAGATGGGGGGCGCGGCGACCCCTCCCCACGCCTCCCCACCCCCGGCCAGCCCGCCGGGCAGCTCCCCACCGCCGCCCCACACACCTGCGGGGGTGTGCGCCGTGGGGCGGGCGCTGCCCTGCCCTCCCCCGCTCCTCCCCGTCCCCACACCCCGAGCCGTCGCCCACCGCCCGCAGCCGAGCCCCCAGCCCCTGCCCGGCCGGGGGTGGCGGAGAGGCACCGCCCGCAGCGCGACCCCGCAAAGTTTTCCGAGGAAGCCCCCGGGGGGGCGCGCCCGGCCCTCCCCCGCCCGCCGGGGGCGGCACCGCCGCCGTCTCCGCCGCCCGTCCCCGCGGACCCCGGCGGACGGCAGAAGTTAGCGGCGGCGGCCCCATTGTTCGGCGGCGGAAGGGCGACGGCGGCAGGGGATGGAGCCCCCAGCGCCGCGCCCCCCGCCCCGCCGCCCTGCAAGCGCCGGCGACCCCCGCCCGCCCGCCCGCTCCGCCGCAGGGGCGGCTCCGGGCAGACAAAGCCTCGGGGAAGCGCAGGAGGGCGGCGGGGAGGGCAGCCCCCCGCTCGGCCGCCCCCCGCCCCGCTTACCTCTACGGCCCGAGCGGCGGCGGCGGAGGCCAGCAGCAGGAGGGCGACGTGGGGTAGCATCGCGGCGGCCGGGAGGGGGGGAAGGAAGGGAAGGAGGAAGGGAAGGAAAGAGGAAGGGCGGCCGGCCGGCGAGGCGCGCTGGGCTCCGGCTGTAAATCCGCGGCGCCGCTGCCGGGGAGAGCGACTGAGCTGCGGCGGCACCAGCCGAGCGCCGCGGCGGGGCCGGTCAGCTGATGGCCCGGACCGCCCCCGAGCGGGCGGCACGGCTCGGCTCGGCTCGGCTCGGCTCGGCCCTCCCCGCACCGCGGAGACCCCTAGCGGCAGCGCCCGGGAGGCGCGGGGCCGGCCCCGCGGACCCCAGAGCTCGGGGACCGGGCGTGGGCGTGGGTCCGTGGCTCGGGGGTGATCCCGCGGCCTCCGCGGTGTCGCCACGGAGGGTGCCCTCAGGCCTCAGGGCGCCGTCGCCCACCTGAAGACGTGTGTAGAGAAAGGTCAAAATCACAGAATCATTTCGGTTGGAAAAGACCTCCAAGATCCAAGGTCCAACCGTCACCCTACCACCTGTGCCACCCACTAAACCATGTCCCTAAGCACCACGTCCAACCTTTCCTTGAACACCCCCAGGGACGGTGACTCCACCACCTCCCTGGGCAACCCGTCCCAGTGCCTGACTGCTCTGTCTGAGAGGAAATGTCTCCTCATTTCCAACCTGAACCTCCCTCGGTGCAACTTGCGGCCATTCCCTCTAGTCCTACCACTAGTTACCTGTGAGAAGAGGCCGACCCCCAGCTCCCCACAACTTTAAAGGGTATATAACAGCTGGTGAATTCTGCCTTTTCTGGCAAGACTGTCTACCAGCTGGGCTCTTCAGTCTTTACCCACACAGAGGTGGTGAATAAAAAACAACCAGAGCCCATACCCAAAACACCAGAGCACACGCTTGAGGCCTAAATCTCCTGCTGATCCACCTGGGGAGACAGTGGTGACCCCCACAGCATTGCTTTGCTCGCTTCTATTTGCAAGATCAAAATTTGTGGAAGTGCCAGTGAGAAAGAATGCATGCAGGAGCACTGACAGAACTGAGGCCTAAGACAGCTGAACGAGGAAGAAAAAAATGTAGGGCTTTTTCAGATGGCTTGCGATCAAGAGGCCAAAGAAAACTTACTATCTTGTTTTCTCAATACTATTGTAATAATTGGTACAGTAAACCCATAAGGAGAGCTAAAAATGGGCATTAGTGGAGTTTCATGTTGAAACATGAAACAGCTGCTATCATAATCAAAATTCAGTTTGATACAACCCAACACGTCCCATCTAAACTGCTGACTCCGTGGCAGCCTCTCTGCTCTCAACAAGGCCCCCACGACCACAACTAACAGACCCACCACATCTCCACAGCATATGGTTTGGTGGCAGAAGCCAGAGTTGCATTGTCCTCAGCACTGTTCTCATGCCCGTGTTCCTTTTAAGTCAAAACTGAAATTCACGGAGACTCAGTCCAGGCTTCATCCAGATGCTGAGGAATGTTTATGGGGTGAGATAAAACTGGACGGCAGGATCAGGCAGGCTGCAATGTACAGGAAGATACCTTAGCACCACAGCCTTTCATCCCCATAGTCAGGCTCTTGATTTAGAAGACCATTCTCATGCAAATATGAATCTTCTCATGCAAATGAATGAACTGACAGTGTACTAAGGCTTTGGGGAATTGCTTGAGTCACACGTGGTGAATTTGAGAGATCTCTGACAGGCAGATAACAGATAAGGCCCCTCCCTTCCCCCAACATACACAAGAGAAGTATATCCAAAAAGTGTAATTAATAGGTGCTTTTAGGAAATACACCCATGACACAACGCAACTTGTAAATTAAAATTTGTCAAACAACAACAATGGCTGGCTTAGCTGTAATAATTTAACACTGTTATCTGCTTGTTAGAATAACGATCACATGGCTTTGAGGGGTTATGGAAGGATTTGCTATGCAAATGTTGCAAACCAGTTGGCTTCTAAACTCAGCCATTGGAAAGGCAGTGCAATGGCAGCAAATAAGCAACATCCTCCTAAAGCTGATGGAGGTCGTTCAAAAACAATTCTTCCCAGAAACAATGGAGGCAATCAGAAGGAAGCTCTTTGCAAGTTCTGAAAAAAATTAAGCTTCCAGATGGATAGAAGACCAAAATAGATTCATGTAACCCTTTTATTATAAGTTGGCTTGGTAGTTCTTTGCAAACACTTCTTCCCAGTGCTAAAATTGAACAGTATTTCAACTGCTGCTTCTCTGGATAAGCCAAGCCCTCTTCCTTCCTCATGGTGGGCAGGCAGGCAGGCATGAGGGCCCTTTTGCCCTTCACTGGGGGTGGAACAGACCCATGGGGTTGCACACCTTGGGGGAGAGGAGGAAAGGCTCCAGTGAAAAGGTGGGGAGAAGTCAAAGGTACAGGAAGACCACCAATGGGGTATGTGTTTCCATTTACAGCCAGCCCACTAATCCAAACCAAAGACAAGATTTCCTAAGGTCATAACTAAAGACTCTTTTGAAAATTGTTTGTAAGGTCTACAAAATCTGGAGATGACCTGCTGAGAGAAAAAAAAAAAAAGAAAAAAGAAAAAGAAAGAGAGAGAGATTGTGTCCTATTTTCTGCTCCCTGTCCTCTGTCAGGATCTGTATAGAAGGTCCAGTTGCGGTGGTTTTACCTTGCTAGACAGCTAAGCTCCACCACAACCGCTTTCTCACTCCCCCTCCACAGAAGAAGAGGGGGAGAAGAAAGTATGCTAGAAAGAAAAAAAAAAAGGCTCACTGGTTGAGATAAGGATAATTTAATTAAAATGTATATGAAGAAGGAAAAAACAAGCAAAGGCTGCACGGAAGAACAGGGAGAAAAAAATATTCTGTACTTCCCATCAAGTGATGTTCGACCACGTCCTGGGAAGCAGGGCCTCAACACACATAGCGGTTGTTTGGGAGGACAGGAGTCTTCATAATGGGAGTCCCCCTTTCCTTCCCCTTCCCCACTTTTTATTGCAGTGTGACACCACATGCTGTGGAATATCCTTTTGGTCGGTTTAGATCAGCTGCCCTGGTGATGTCCACTCCCCGCCTCTTGCCCACCCTCAGCCTACTGGCTTTGGGGGGGGTTGGAGAGAGTCTGGATGCTGTGTCAGCATTGCTCAGTGATAGACGAAACACTGGGGTGATACCAGGGCTGTTCTAGCTGCAAGGGCAGAGCACAGCACTACATGGGCTGCTGCAGGGAAAGTTAACTCCATCTCAGCCAGACCCAGTACACCAATACACTTTTTCTCTTGCTTTCTCTACTTGTCCTCTTAGTATTGAAATTTTGCCTTACCAGACCTCAGAAATCATCATAAGTGGAGTACTACAAAGACCACTACCGCCTCAGAACAGGACAGACAATGAACATCATCTCCCTAAAGAAGAAGAAAGCAGCACAGGCTGCATCACAGGGGTTACACTGGCATTTTATAAAAACTGTTGAGCAAATAATTGCGAACTATGTCCAGATGTGATTTCCCTTTAACTGCTGAGCATAGTTATTCACTCTTAGTGTGATAACTCTCAAAGTGATGACCAAGCGTGCATGTCAAGTTTCATTTTTTGGCCACTTTTGTGCTCTGCCTCTGTATCTTTCTGTGCAAATGGTGTCTAATATTATTTTGCAGCCATTTATTTTTAATATATGACGTAAATGGAAACATTGTTCATCTATACAATTCCTTATTGAACACCCATGGAGCAAGTGGATCTTATCCACAAATGCTGATATTATTCCATGATAGACAATAAAACACCCCCGTCTGCTTCATAACTTAATGAATTACAATGGTAAATAAATAAATGGATATTTCATTCCACCTTTGTTTTGGTACCACACTTACCAAAGCAGCACATTGTTGGGTCAGACACACACTTTGTTACAAAAACCAGGTCATTCTTTTGGGATGGGGGAAAGAGGGAAATTTCAAAACCCTCCTGCTCCCCTCCCAAAATAATAGTTAACGAACGTGTTTGCTGGGGGAAGCAAAAATTGTACTGCAAGACTTAGAACATTCTTTGATTAATTTTAAGCAATAAACTTCCCCTTGATGCTCCAATGGATCTTGTAGCAGAGAGTTTTGACGGGAGGACTCATGCATAAATCTCGAGGAGAGAGCAGCCAGTCTGTGGCATGGACACACTGCCAGACGTCTCCTAATATGTGCAAGTGTTTTATAGAATACATGCAATTTGCCAATGTTCACTGAATTTCTCATCATGGAGACTTACTTCATGCACACGGACAAAATTACTGTCGTTGGTCTCAGCTGTATTTTATTCATATTAGGGATGATTCCTCAGTCAGATTCCTTCAGGATAACACTGCAGCCAGTGCTTTCACTGAGATGATTTCTTCATTTGTTCTCAGCTCTGAGGAGAGGGCTCCAAGTTGGCAGACTTGAATTTTGGTCCAGACTTTGATGCTGACTCACTGTCTCATTCTGGAGTCGCTTCATTTCAGTCTCCACATTTTCTTTACTGTGGATAACACTGCTTCCCTGCCTTTGTGATTCATCTAGGGAACAGAACAAAGCACGAAGGTTAGTATTTCTGAGCGAACCTTGGAAGTTAAGGAGTTGAATCCTACTGAACTGGCACCTCCAGTGCTGGTCCCAGTTAAGGAGCTCTTTTGCACTCTGGAAACTACTACAGCACAAATTACTAATTTATTTCAGACAACCCCAGCAGGAGTTTGTATTTTCTAACAGCATGGAATTAATTTTAATGGAAAACCTTTAGGTTTTATGCTACACCTTGAACCACTGCAGGTATAATTAATCTGCTCACTGTCACACAAGTGTCCTCTAGAGACAATCTTCCCTTTGGAGTCAGGTGGCAGCCCTGAGAAAAAGAGATTCTAAATATTAATCCAAAATAGGAAGAGAGAGATTGTACTTAATCAAGCCTACACAAATACGTGCTGTTAGCAGTAACAATAGGTGCGGATATGGTTTCAAAGCCTGAACAGTTGATCCTTGTCTGAATTCTGCAAAGCACCTTCAGTTTTTGGCTTGTACAGATGCAGTACACAGTTAGGTAGCCAGTAGCCATAGCGACCTACTCAAATGCAAATGATTGTTCTGCATAGCACAGAAGTATTAGGAGTTGATGATATCTGCTGGAGCAGGTACACAATACAAATGGCAGAGCCAAGCCAATAATGAGATCACAGTCCAAAATCCCAGGAGTGCTCAGCCAAGGAAATGAAATGGAGACGTGCACAACAGTAATTGCTCCAGCAATTAGGATGCTAACATATATGGACATCACTCTGTACCAAACAAATACGGTGTTGTTTTGGCTTCTCCCTTTGTTGACAGGAGCTGTTGTTGCTCACTTATGGTGTCAGTAGAGAAGCGATGTTTGGAGTGGCTGCTTCTTCATTTGATTCTGTTTCCCTGATTTTGTTTACCCAACTATTGCATAATGCAAATATTCCTAGCAGAATCTGGATTTAACTTTTTTTTTTTTTTTTTTTTTCCTACTGTATACACTGAATCTTCCCAGATATTTTTGGCCTCATGCCTTGTGTGGTCAATTTACCAGTAAAATATTGCAGGTGCTGGCTCTTTTGTGTTGTTTTTCCACACCATCCTATATGAAAACAACTCAATACCAACATGATTCTCACAATAAACAAAAAAGTCATCCTACAATACAACAGGCAAATTTATTTTCAGGCAAGTCATGTTTGGCATTGTTCATGAGAACAATAAGCATTTCTGAATGATTAAAGCAAGCCCTTGAGAGCATCTAACTCCACAGGAATTCCAGAGCAACTATGCAAATGACATTTGGCTATTCGCACCCCTACAATTGATTGTTATGATGTGCTTTTTGCGTGTTAGGAAGTCTGCTAGATGAGATACTGTCCTCTCAGCCTCTTTTCAGCAGCTTGTTCTACCATGGTTTTATTTTCCTAGATAAAGACAAGATTGCAGTTTGTGGTGTGAATGTCCCAATCATTTCACAAAAATAGAGTCAACTAACGGGATGTCTTTAATTTCTCTCAATCTCTGACTGCACTAGTAAGCTTTCTTAGCAGTATTCAGAAGTTGTTAAGTCATTTTTTTCTCTCCAAGATTTACTTCTTTTTTTTATCCTATCCTGTTTCTCCCCTGTGCTTTGCTGCTCTCTCTGTGGACACAGATCTCTAGAGCTTTGTCCGTGTCAGGTTCTCCTCCATAGGACCTAGCTCTTCTGCAGCTTTGCCCAAATCTGTCAAGTTGTCTGCCACCTCTCCAACCCTCCCCAAAGACCAGAAGTTCCCAAACTCTCCCCTCAGCTTTTAGGCTCCTGTTATTTCCTCTTCCATATTATGTGATTGAACATACCAATATACACCGTATTTCCTTTACAGACTTTTGTACGCGAGAGACGGGTGCTGCCGATAAATCAACCGCCTGTACTTGGATGTAGTGAAGTTATTAAACAAAGACCTTAGTGTTTTTGTATTGGCTTTTTCCTGGCCATACAAGCTTTCCATGTACATCTGAAAAGGAGCTCAAGATAAAAAAGAGGTCTCTGGCTGGGCACAGGGCTTGATTTGTAAAAAGTTTATTTTGAAACTGTCTTGGAATTGAAATAAAAAATGGAAACAGGGAATTTAGCAGATGGTGAATGTATGTAGCTATATATACACAAAATATATCTTAGGTTCTGAGTTTAGTTAACTGAACACTTTTGTACAGAATGAAGAAATACATTGTTATTCTGATTCTTTTATCATAGTGTCTTAGATCCTAAAATATCTGCAAACTGCTAACACAACAGGTTGGGATGCTCAAAGCCCTATCCTACCACCTGTGTATAGAAATACGATGCTCAACTTGATTTTGAAAGTCCCAGCTAGTTTGTAAAAGTGAAAATAAAAACAATACATTTAAGAACAGTAGTAGACCCCACTTAATACAGACCAGGTTCCCATTCCGCAGCTTGCTTATAGGAAGCCTCACCACACCATTTACCCTTTCCTGAACTGTCCCTAGGGATTGTAGGGATACACGTGTAGGGATTTCAGCAGCAGCTGGATGTGTAGATGCCACAGGTTTCTGTCTCTTCCCTCCCTGTATAGCCATTTGTAAGACTGAAAGCATTACCTGAAAGACCATGGGCCCAGCTGGAGAGACAGAAAGGGGAGCTGTAAATCACGGTGACTGTGTTGTAGCTCCAGGCGCTCTCTCTGTAGGCAGCTGGGGCTTCCACTCTGACAATTGCCGCCACCCTCCACAATGCCACCAGTAACTTTGCATTCCCAGTGCCACGCCGCAGCAGCATTTGTGGTTCTGCTTATAAACCAGAGGAGGGAGAGGCTGGGGGTAAAGACTGGATCTGTAACTCTCCTAGCTCTCCATTTGTAAATTCATATTAGGAGCCCAGGAAAGAACGTCATGGAATAGCCTGTGCAGTGCCTAGATGTGGGAGGTTATAATTAAAGTGGAAACAAATGTGAAAGAAAAGAGAAATCTCCCCTCATTCCTGTTACCAGTGTTTGGTAGCTCTTTCCTCAGGATCTGCAGTTCAAGGCAAGTAGTAGACCTGAAGATAAAGGAGACATTAAATTAAAAGTACTGCTTCTTGTTGACTTCTTGTATTTCTATGTTACAGAGATTGCTAATGCCTCTTACGGTTATCATCTAGAAATAAATGTATTTTATAGAATAAAATATAAGAATGTGGAAGAGGAGGAAGCCTTAAAATATTATATCCTTTGCTGGGTCCCGTTATGAACCCTCCACACAGATATAATTCACGTTTGCCAGACCAGCATGCTCAGTGTCCTCTTCAGAATCGTGCATGAAGCTACAGAACGTGAGACATCTTCTCATGTTTTACCTGGTGCCCCAAATCACAAGTCTAGGCTAATAGGCACACATGGGACAGTACAAATCAGACTGCTCGGTGAGACAGTTGATATTGCTCTGGGGCAAGGATCAATATCATCTCATGTTGCCTTGAAAATTAGCTGTAGCATAGCTATCGGGATTTTGGTATCATGGACAGTTATCACAAAGCATAGTACACAGTGCAGCTATGCAGATGAGGTGATCATCAAAATATAAATGAGCTCTTCCAAGAGATTCATTTCTGTAGAGCCTTGTACTAAGACTGAAATCACTGATGAGAAGCCAGGAGCATAATAAAGCAGCTGCACAACAGCACAGGAACAGACACGTTGAGTCCATCTAGGAATTGCAGGCATCTTTTATAAAATGCTCACAGTATCAGAAGCAGGGAAGTTTGATCACAAGCACATAAATCAATGACTGCAGTAGCTTTGTAATGGATGGTTTTGTGTTGAAGGATGTGGGGGGGTGGAACTGCAATGAAGAGCTGCAGACTGTTCTGTATACAAGAATAATGCCATCCTTAGATCCTCTGTGTTTTGTAATCACCCTGCAGTTTCTTTCAGCAAAAGGATTTTAAAATATTTGTTCGAGTTGATTTGACATATGTCTGCATTATTTCTTTACCAAAAAAAAAAAAAAAAAAAACAAAGGACATATAAAACATGTTGAAAGCAGGAGAGTAGGTGAAATTTCCTTCCCCCACAGCAGGATTTTTGAATGGCACCCACTGGAGCAGACAATGTTGGTTCCACTGAAAACAGCCACAAAACCAGACTTTGCGTACTGGCAGGATAAAGCAAGGCTCCTCTCACCAGCTGCCAGCACCCCAGTCCAGCATCACCACCCGATCACGCTGACTGCAGAGGCTTGTACGCGCCCTCCCTTCCACCCCGGCACTCGGTGGAGCAGGAGCCTTGAGCCTTCGGGCTAGGGCTGGGTCCCAGGCACCCTGCACCTGTGTGGCTCACATGGCTTGTTTATTCAGGCACCCATCAGCAGAGGTGTGAATGTCAAAATATTCATCACAACAGAGATGCTGACATTATTCCTTGCATATTTTTTTAATGAGCTACTAGTGAGGCGCTGAAAGCGATAGGGCTGCCTTTATAATAGCAGGGAAATACGCAGAGTTAAAGAGGATCAGTGTCATGTTAGGCATTTGAAGAACCATCCATTTTTTCAAAACATCAGCACAGTGCAGTAGAGAGAACAGGCTCTGACACCTGCATATGAAAGCTTATCTTTGTACACAAAAGAAGGACCGCCCTGGGAACTGACTCTCAATTCAGCCGACTGTGAGCCACTGCACTATATAATCATAGAGTGAATCAGATCAAATCGTAAAAGCTAATATCCAGTTAAAGCTTGCTTAGTCCTGCTTTCAACAGTGATTCGTCTGAAGTTGACTTTATTTCATTTAAAGTGACTTTTGAAAATGTGAGAAATGTTGCTGAAATCACTGAGGTTATTCCAAATATACCACCTGGCTTATTTTACTTGCACATTCATTGACCTGAATAGATCCTCAATTATTTTTCAATTTAAGTAAACATAACCAGTAGCCACATTTTTTAAAAAGTGGCAGGGGGTTACACAGCATAGCTGAAGTGGCAAATATCTCTGTCATTTGCTCTGAATTCGGCATATAATACATTCAGGAAACCTCACTCAAATTCAGTTTTCAGAGACAGGAGAAATTCTTATCATAGAGAAAATTAATGAAAAGCTATACAGAAAATAGCAGCATCTCAAAACATAATGGGCAAATATTTCTATCGTAATAACTATACAGTATATGTGCTATACCATTGCTATAAACCTAAACATATTGAAAATAATAAGCAGGCATAAATAATGACATTCAGTTTCCAAAATCTCAAATAATAAATAAAAATAATTAAAAAAGCAGGAAATTAAACAGATAAATCCAGGATCACTGGATACAATTTCTAAGTTGTTTCATTTGGTTTCTTCTACTTTTTATACCGAATGTAGCACACCTCTTGCTGTCACACTGTGAAGACATTTATTTCTTCCCCCTCCTCCTTGCACTTAAACATTATATCTGGAGCCATAAATTCTTTACATACACAATTATATTACATACACAATTATATTAAATATGTAATACGTACTTATATAAATTTATATTTAATATGATACACTCTCTATGGTGCACTTTATAGCTGTTTATCTGTTGAGGTAGTTATTGGCATAGCTATATATCGAGATGAGGAAAACAGCCCTGGTCCCCGTTAATCACGCGGGCTGGTGGAAACAGCATATTCGTGCTGTAACAGCATTGGTGACATTCAAAACTGACTGAACCATCACTGATCACTTAATCTTAAGAAAAACGTTTAAGAAAGCAGGACGTTCATTGTTCGTATTACATGCTTACGGGCTGATCCAAGTCTCTCTCATTATGATCAACAAAAACATTTCTACGAACTAACAGATATTGGACAGGATTTTCAGGGGACAGTCTTACGGTCTCCAGTGCATGTCAAGGAATACTTAGGATATTCTGGTGCAATTCCATGGTCACTTAAACCAACCTGCGTGAGAGAGACCCATGACTCTGCTTTCAGCCAGGCTTCTCCATCTTCTGTCTTACTCCAGCACCAGTGCTTCTGTAACGAGTCCACTCAGAAGCTGATTTGGCTGCGATATATACTTTTTTTTTTTTGTAAAATTTGTTTTTGCAGTCACCCCAACCTATGTAGCCTTAAATTGGCATGGAACCACAGCCTTATTCTTCAGAAAACATCCTAATTCTAGCTGAAAAGAGGCATTAAAAATCATTGTGCTGAAATTACCACAATACATATTTTATATATGTGAATATATAGAATCATAGAATCATAGAATCATAGAATATCCTGAGTTGGAAGGGACCCTTAAGGATCATCAAGTCCAACTCTTGATACCGCACAGGTCTACCCAAAAGTTCAGACCATGTGACTAAGTGCACAGTCCAATCTCTTCTTAAATTCAGACAGGCTCGGTGCAGTGACCACTTCCCTGGGGAGCCTGTTCCAGTGTGCAACCACCCTCTCTGTGAAGAACCCCCTCCTGATGTCGAGCCTAAATTTCCCCTGCCTCAGCTTAACCCCGTTCCCGCGGGTCCTGTCACTGGTGTTAATGGAGAAAAGGTCTCCTGCCTCTTGACACCCCCTTACGAGGAAGTTGTAGACTGTGATGAGGTCACCCCTCAGCCTCCTCTTCTCCAGGCTGAACAGGCCCAGTGACCTCAGCCGTTCCTCGTACGTCTTCCCCTCCAGGCCTTTCACCATCTTTGTAGCCCTCCTCTGGACACTCTCCAACAGTTTCATGTCCTTTTTATACTGTGATGCCCAGAACTGCACACAGTACTCGAGGTGAGGCCGCACCAGCGCAGAGTAGAGCGGGACAATCACCTCCCTTGACCTACTAGCGATGCTGTGCTTGATGCACCCCAGGACACAGTTGGCCCTCCTGGCCGCCAGGGCACACTGCCAATATATATATATATTGAATGGGAATCACCATATTAAGGATGATTTTTTTTTCTGTTGAGGAACTGCATCAACTACTGTCATTATCTAGGTATTAATGGTATAGTGCTCAAGCTCAAATACAAATTACCTACATTTCTTCAGATGTCAGTGTTAAAAAAGGACAAAATAGGCAAAAGGAAAGGAGTTATGTGTAGCAGCAAGGATGCAAATAGCTGGTATATTTCAAATACATGTTTCAGCTAAACTTTGTAAGCCACATAACATGTTGTAACAGCAGCTTGAATTAAGCAGCAGTCTCTGTAGGAAGTATTTGACTTATTCTGTGGTATGTCTCTGCCTGTGCAGACAAGGCACCCATGTTAAGGAGAAAATATGGACGGAAAATATTGTGACATATTTAATTAAATGTTTTGACTTAATATCTTCAGATTATAATACCTGGGCAGCATTTAGTCAAAATGATACTTAAGTTGTGCTTTTCAAAACCATTCAGTATTGACATAGTTCCACTCCCAAGTAAAAATCAGTAGGAGTTTTACTGCTGACTTCCACAGAATATAAGCCAATGCTGAACATTTCTGAAAATAGCTTTCCATCTGTATATTTATTTAAATGAATAGGGACTGTTAGTAGAAATAGGAACTGAAAAGATCAGGCTTTTAATTAAAAAAAAAAAAAACACCTAAAGTTAAATATAGGTTACTCCACTAGAAAACTAAAACTCAAGAATACCTAGACAAAGTTGAACACTTTGTGCTCTCATTTATGCTACGAAGGGATGGAGAACAGCTCCATTACCCCAGGTGACACAGCCACACAATTTCTGAGGTCATTAGACACCATTGACATAGACACTCTTTGGTAATGGCATTTCACGCTTTCAGTGGGCAGATAAGGACACGAAGAGAACTGCCTATATGTTAGTCCTGGGTAGTCAACCCCCCTAAAAAAATTATTTCATTGGCCAAGGTAGTCAAACCCACCCTTTTCTACATTCAGGTAGATTTCTACCTCCCCCTTCCCCAAAGCAGCCCTTTTATTTTGCTGCTAGATGCAGTTGCTTTCTTTAAAGGAATAGCCATGACAGATGTCTGTTGGCTCTGAGCCAGCAGAACATTTACTGTAGTCAATATTTAACATACAAATAGTCCCACTGACTTCAGTGAGGCTGCTGGTGTGCCTGAAGTTTAACAGCTATACAAGGACTTTGCTTGCTCACAGCCTGACTATTAAAGGGGCTAGCAGGATGTGGTAATGCCACGTTTGGTGTTTTAGGTCCTCAGAGATTTGGTCGGCCTAGCTCTTTTCACCCTCGCTGTGCTTTGAGCAGGCTTTACTGATTGCAAGGTCGTCTGGGGTTCTTACTCCCTTGTGTGCCACTGTGGACAACAGACCAAGTGGGCCAGAGGCATTTGGGCAGGAGTCTCGCTGGTTGCAAATTTAGCTTTTACAGCCTTAAAGGCTCGGTTCTGAATAGCCGTGTGGGAAGGGAAGGACTACATCCTCCACAATGCTCTTGGGAGGTAGCGGGAAGAAGCTGCGTCTAGAGCAGGTGATTCTTTAGCTACCTCTTGACTAGGGAATAGGAGGGGTTGCTGCAGGCCTACAACCAACACTTCATTCATTTGCTCTCAAATTCTGAGTAGGCGAAGCTATATGTAGAATAACGACTCCAAAGTCAGCACAAAGATGGCCCCAGCAAATCTTCTCAGTAACACCTAAAAATCAAAAGGCAAGTACAGTTGCAATCTTCTGATTTGCAATCCGTGAGCCTAAAATATAACAGGCAATAGAGGAAACAACAGCTTTTCTATTTATTTTTTTCATCCTTTACTCTTTTTCAGAGTCACAACTTAATATTTAAGTAGAGTTTTTTTTTTTTCCTAATGAGAATTGCAAGTTGAAGTTCATTTTTCACAAATGAGACAGAAGCCCAGAGACAAAGAGTCTGTTCTTAAGTTTTCATTGAATCTCAGTGGTAGAATAAAGAAGCCAAAGCTACTCTGTAACGTTTAACGCATGCGAGGTCAAGCTAAGTCCCCATTCTATCCTAACTAGGATGGCAATTGTTATTGCCAATTACTTTTGCAGGTATTTTGTTACTTGTTGCAGCTCAACAATTACCTACTTAGAAAATTCATATGTTCTCTGTATTTAGAATGCAAATTCCTGTTCTAATTTTCATAAGACATTTTATGATTTTCCTTGGCATTGTTTTTTGCCCTAAGTTTTCAAACATATTTATGTACAATGTTATTCATAGTCATTGAAGTCTAGCATGTTTTCAGTTTTCCTTTTCCTTTTTTTTTTTTTTTTTTCTGGTCAGAGGTTTGAAATCTTTGGTGTACTTTGTTATATCACACAATTCAGATTTACATCAATAGAATTGAAACATGTCCTTTATTGATTTGGTGACACAGATGACACCTCCAATGGTACTTTTTTTTGAATACATCTTTTAAAGAGATCAGGAAGTCAAGAAAAGAGGAAATAGTACTGAAGATTAGATAAGCTTCTTACAGTGCTCAGAGCTTGATGATCACACATTTTGAGCATACTTTTTTTTTTTTTTTGGAAAATTCAGTGAATCTCACAGCAGAATCAGGGTCTACAGAATGGAATTAATTTTGACTTTTTCTTTTTCTTTTTTTCAGATGCTACAGAACCAGTAGTGCTTTTAAGTTAGTGCCAGCAATTGACCAAAGTACAGAAAGCCTCATGTCTAACACTTCACTTGGAATAATTTTGCCCTATGATCAGTCTAAAGTTGACTCAGTTCAAGCTGAAACTACCCTAGTCAAAGCTGTTAGATCTAGACCAGACAAACCTAATGAGAAGATGCAAAAGAAACTAGAAGCGCAAAATGTGAAAACTGATGCGGGTTTTAGTCACTTTGACTTTCCTCAGAATATTTTATCAAGTTCTAGCACTTGTCCCTCAAACCAACATATCTTAAAAGTTACGCCAGCACTCCTTAGGTTTTAACTTGAATTCTGCAGCTGACTGCCCTGCTTCATCCTCAGGAGCATTCTGCTGTGAGAGTACCCCTGTGTTTAGGCAGGAGACAGAGCTGATGGGGGCTGCTCTGAATTTGTTAATGGAGACTCCTCAGACATTCATAGGACTTTATTCCAAGTGCTAGGAGAACTTCTTTGACCTGCCTTCATTCCTATATAGCAAACAGTAACACATTCGCACATACATGCACACAACTCAAAAAACCCCACCGTGCCTGCAGAGTTCACTACCTGCAGAAAGAATAATCATGGCTTGTGTTTGTCATTTATCCTGAGGAAGATGATATGTGGGTCTAAAAGGTAAAAGAAAAGGAATCATTCACAAAAAAAAATGTTAATTTCCTCTCATCTGCCTCACTGGAATCACTACAAGTGGACATGTTCACTGACCTTTGTTGACTAGGTAGCAGTGTTATGCAAACCGATTCATCACAGATCAAATTGTTTATCTATGTATGTCATTTCTGGCCAGAACATGGAGTGTTTTTCAGTCTTTTGCTGGGTGCACTTTCCTAATGTCTCCTATAATGTGCAGTAAGTTATGAGCAGAGCTGGAAACTTCTCCATAGCTAGAGCTACAGCACAATTTGTTATTGTTTCGGGATATGATTTAATAGAAGTTCTGCTCCTCTAGTCTCATGCACACATCTGCCAAAATGTTCAATTTAAGTAAATTGTGTTAGGAATGAAGTCATACTATCACACAATATAGTAATGGAAGGCAGCTGATTACATTTTGTACCATAAAGAGCTTGGTCTCATCATAGCAGAAGATTCACTGCCTTTTTTTTTAAAAAAAAAAAAAGACTGTGTGAAGTATTGACAATGTCAAGTAAGAAAACATATCTCTTTAGGCTCAAATCTGCATAAATCTTAATATTCAAAAAGAAAAGAGCTTATCAGCCTGTGCAGACCCTCCCTTTCTCAGAACAGCAAATTTGAAGACAACCTTGTACATCAGTATCATTAAAAAACAAGACAAAAACATACCAACATACCAAACCAAAAAATTTCCAATACGAAAAGATGTCCAACCACGTGGAGAGAGTTAAAATTAAAGGAAGTTAACGTTGGCATGAGCTAGTATCAAAACCAGTAAACATCATATAAAGATATGATAGATTCGTGCCAATAAATTGATGGTGACGCAAGAGTTTTATGAGTCTTGGCAGTCCTGTCAGCCCAGACATTTTTGCAGGCGTAACAAACTGGAGGTATTATCTCCTACTGCTACTGTGATATTATATTTTAAACCATTTAGATTTTTCTTTGAGACAGACAGTTCACACTGAAGCAAGTTCTGTGTTGAACTAAATAAAAGAACTGAACATAAAGAACAAAAACAAGCCCAAAATAATACGTTTTTCAAAAATAATGAATATTTTAAAACCATTGCTTTGAATGTTGCTCCTGCTTTTTAGTTATTTACACCTACAGTTAGTTGGATCTAACTCTGTAAATCATATTTTGCTGTGATTCTCAAAGCTACATATATAAAAATAAATCAAAATGGACAAGCGTGGTTGATGAAAAGCGCAAGATTTTGTCAATAAAAGTGAAAATGCCATTTAAAGTGGTATGAAGTACTTTTACTTTGCCACTTTTGGCATTTGTATTGGCATCCAAAGATTTGTGGAGATGTTTCTGACTGCTTGCCAAGACACTGGAGAGCAAACCCAATCATTTTTGTGAGGAGGAGGAGTGCCAAATAGGAAATGAATGAGTCAAACAAAAGAATGTCATATCAAAGTTTTGACTGAGGAAAGCTTTTAGAAGTGCACAACTCCGAGCACTTGAGTAAATCCATCTGCTTATAACTATCTGTGAAAACAGGACAGTGAGCTTTGCTGGGCTCAGTAAAGCTGCTTGCATTTTGGAGAAGAGGCAGTTAAATACCCTCAGGGAGGGCATTTAATCATTTCCCCTGCCCTCCCTGAGCTTGTAAAAGTACAATTGTTTTGGTAAAAGTCTCCCTAAACTCCTGTAGCTGGATCTTTATCTGTTTGGCAACTCCTTATTTGAAGTAGCGTTATCTGTACCATAAAACTTTGCTGTGGTTGGGTGTTGAAGTGAAGACTCATCTTTTACGGCATTCTAAAAATGGGCATGTTTCATTGTTCCTGTCATCACATGATACATGCTTCTACAGAATGTAAATATTTTATAGGTTGTTCCAGTACCAGAATGGTACACTTAATGAATGGCTAACTCCAAAGTACATTGGAAGTCCTATATTCAGAGTGAGAATCTCTTGATTTCAATCTTTCTTTCTCTCTTTCTCTCTCTATCTCTCTCTCTCCAAAGCTACAAGGGATGGTAGTAGACCTGTGGAGTGAATCTGAGGCATATACGTGGTAGGGATATATTTTACTCTGTCAGGTTCTGACATGCATTCTTTTTGAAGGTGATTATTGATTTTCTGCCTCTGCAAGAAGGAATGACTCAAAAAAAAAAAAAAGCCTAGTATTAATCATGGCTTAAGGAAAAGAAGAAAACCCAACCTTTCTCTCTTTAAAAATGTATATATATAAAAATAGGAATGGATATGGAAATAATAACGGTAGTACTATTTTACAGGAAGAAGTGTTGCTCTGAAATAAGACTGCCTTATATAAGACTATAAGACTTAAATAGCTTGTAGAAGACCTGAACATCTTCAGATGTGACAAACCAAAGCTTCTTATGATGTCATTTTATGTGGCTGCGAAGTGTCTGTGTTTAATGAGCCATTCCTCTGACATCAGAAAGAGATAATTGTCTTTGCTGTGGACTGTGCCTTTGGAAATGTAACACAATGACTAAATATGGAGTGATAAAACATATTTTGCTGCGTCATAAGGATTTACAAATATGTTACCTTTGCATCGTTTTAAGATGAATTGTGTCTGTTCTTTGCTGTGGGTCTTGTGCTCCAGTCTCATCTCAGCTGCAACTGCAGCTGAAAATGAGTGACAAAAACTGGACAAGAAGGCAAGGATTCGATGCTGTGAATCTGTATCTACTATAATTATAGTAGGTTATATTGGTTTGTTCTTACACTTCCATCTAAAAAAGTAACAACAACAACAGAAGATGATATATAGGGGAAAAAGAC
This sequence comes from Anser brachyrhynchus, assembly GCF_964034855.1. Lineage (NCBI taxonomy): Eukaryota > Metazoa > Chordata > Aves > Anseriformes > Anatidae > Anser > Anser brachyrhynchus. The sequence goes on from NC_137694.1 coordinate 111,160,679, forward strand.
TCCAAGTGAATGAAAAGAAAACGCGAGTATTGTCTTTTTTCCCATAGGCATCAAGGACAATATGGTTCGACAATATGACAGGATGTTTGTTTTTTCTTAGCATACAATTTGGATCCTTACTACCCAAGAAAGATAGAATGGAGCAGGTAGAATAGTGAAATCAGAAGGAAGCTGAGAAATTAAAATGGAGCATGGAGTGTAGATGTGGGAAAGGTACGTGAGGGAGGCCAAGTAGGTGGAATGAAGAAATGAGTAGGAAATAAAGAAGTAGAAACATCAGGAGTAAAAAATGGAAGGGCAAAGACAAAGAAAAGGGTGGGGTAGAGAAACATGGGTTGTATGGAAAATGAAATGCCCTCTTACTCCTTGAGGATTTTCTTTAAGGTCAGGATAGAAGAATCCCAGCAGGAAACTGATGAGACTTGTGCCTTTTTGGATTTCATTGAGAAGTTCCCATGCTAGCTTGTCAACATTTTTAAACACTAAATTTACTTTTAAATACTTCCCTGCCCCTTAGTCCCAAAGAAAATGTCAGCTGAAAGGAAAAATTGTCTCATCCCAAACTGCTGGTAGTCAGGAAATATAAAAGTGACAGGGATGACTCATATCATGTACGTCAGGCACAGTGAAAACAGAAGATACAAATGGAAAAATAGGAAGACGAATGTTGTGGGGTCTATTTGAAATGTTTTAAATCTATAGTTTAGGAAACAGCAGGTGGGAATTGGTGTCTAGAAATAACTAGCCAAGGTGCTTTTTTTTTTTTTTGTTATAGTTTGTTTGCAAATTGTATATTGCTTACTAGATAAGACACAGCTATTTTGGTACAGAGGGCCAAAGACACCCCCCCAAAAATATACATATAAAAAAATAAAAAAATCCAAACCTCAGAATGTTAAAGACACAAACCAGCTGACACCTGTCCCCTGGGCATTCAAAGTTTTTCTTCTCTGAACAAATGCTAAACTGCTGGTCTATCACAGGGCAGTATTTTTGTCCTAATGCAAATGCCCGCAACGGTGGTGTTTGTACCACTTTTGTCCTGAGAAAGAATGGCAGATCAAGGTTTGGGAGCTGGTCCTAGAGAAATATGCACTGGCCAGTGAAAGAGCAAGCAGAGTTCTAGAGGAGATGCTGAACCACATAACAGTAGCACCTGAAGCAACACTAAGGCTATCCACCTTGTCTGCTCTTACTATTTCAGATACAAGGGAAAATACCATTATTTACTGATTCCTTTTACACATAAAAGGCAGTCCCTGGAGTAACTCAGCCAACTGGGTTAATGCCAACTCAGGATGGAATTTTCCAGCCTGGTCCTACAGCACTTCCTTCGTACTTACTGTACACATGAAACCAGCATGCCATTGAATCCACATCTACACTGCTGAGCACTGCTCAGAAATCAATGCTCCTTACACATTCACCATGCCTTACACCTGCTTGTATTCAATGTTCACCACTACCTATTTTGTGAATCCCCAAATGAAAATAACCATTGAATAATTTATACTGGAAGAGACACGCTGAGCACATTCAATCCCATTGTCCATGTTGTAAGTAAAGTCATTAACAGCCTTGGCCCTGCTATTCACTCCTCGAGCATGCCACTAGTAATCAGCCGCCAGCTGGACCTTGTACCAGATCACCACACCTTGAGCCCACCAGTCCAGCCACTTATTGTCTACTTACCCAACCCAGATCTCACCAATTTGGCAACAAGAACACTTCAGGAAACTATGCCAAAGGCTTTGCTGAAGTCCAAGTATACAACTTCCATTACTCTCTCTTTCATCACCGAGCCAATGATTTCATCATGGAGAGCAGGCAGGCTGGTCAGGCATGATAACAAAATACTTCTTCTTCAACCAACCTTGTTGCCTTCTGTGGTGGCATGAGCAGCTGGGTGTATGGGGGGAGAGCAGTGGATGTCATCTACCTTGACTTTAGCAAGGCTTTTGATACTGTCTCCCATAACATCCTGATAGCAAAGCTGAGAAACTGTGGGATAGAGTGGACAGTAAGGTGGGTTGAGAACTGGCTGACTGGCCGAGCTCAGAGGGTGGTGATCGGTGGTGCAGAGTCCGGCTGCAGACCTGTGACTAGCGGCGTTCCCCAGGGGTCGGTGCTGGGTCCGCTCTTGTTCAACATCTTCATCGACGACCTTGAGGAGGGAATAGTGTCTGCCCTCAGCAAGTAAGCCGATGACACAAAGCTGAGAGGAGTGGCCGACATGCCAGAAGGCTGTGCTGCCATTCAGCAAGACCTGGACAGGCTGGAGAGATGGGCAGGAAATAACCAAATGAGGTTTAATAAGAGCAAGTGTAGAGTCCTGCACCTGGGAAGGAATAACTGCATGTATCAATACAGGCTGGGAGACGACCTGCTGGAGAGGAGCTCTGAGGAGAAGGACCTGGGGGTCCTGGTGGACGACAGGTTGGCCATGAGCCAGCAGTGTGCCCTCGTGGCCAAGAGGGCCAATGGGAGCCTGGTGTGCATTAAAAGGAACGTGGCCAGCAGGTCAAGGGAGGTGATCCTCCCCCTCTGCTCTGCCCTGGTCAGGCCTCACCTGGAGTACTGTGTCCAGTTCTGGGCTCCCCGGTACAAAAAAAGACAAGGATCTCCTGGAAAGAGTCCAGCGGAGGGCCACAAAGATGATACGGGGCCTGGAGCATCTTCCCTATGAGGAAAGGCTGCGAGACCTGGGTCTGTTCAGCCTGGAGAAGAGAAGACTGAGAGGGGATCTCATCAATGTTTATAAATACCTGAGGTGTGGTAGACAGAGGGATTTGGCCAACCTCTTCAGTGGTTTGTGGGGACAGGACAAGGGGTAATGGCCACAAAATTGAGCACAGGAAGTTCTACACCAACATGCGAAAGAACTTCTTCATGGTGAGGGTGACGGAGCACTGGAACAGGCTGCCCAGGGAGGTTGTGGAGTCTCCTTCCCTGGAGATATTCAAGGCCCATCTGGACGCCTACCTGGGCAGCCTCCCCTAAGGAACCTTCTTTGGCAGTAGGGTTGGACCCGATGATCTTTTGAGGTCCCTTCCAACCCCTACAATTCTGTGATTCTGTGATTCTGTGAAATAATCCTTCCTTCCTCTCTTCTTCTTGAGTGTAATCTAAAAGGAAAGCCAAGCAAATCCCAGATGTAACTTTGCCCACCAAAAGCGTATGGAGTACATTACTATTACAGATGCCCAAAGTCTCAAGTTCAAGCCTAGGATGCAATTACGGATAGATGAAAGAATACGATGTTTGCTGAAAGATAATTTACAGTCCAGTACCAAAACTTAACATAAATGACTTGTGATTTCCTGTTACCAATGTAATGCTATTTATCTTGGGAATGATCGTGTGAAGTATTGTTTGCTTCACAAAAATTACTTGTTTAAGAGTCAGGTCACAATTTTATGTATCTAAGGATTCACAAAGCTAATAACCTTAGAAAGAATTATCAAAAGTTATATTTTCACATCCCCAAAGTGAAATAATCATCAGTGCCATAGACTGATGATGTGACACTGATGTGTATTACAATTGAAGGTACAGAATTACACATTTTTGCCTATCTATGCAGTAAACAAGTTTAGGCAATGGAAACTTTTGTTTGAGGGACTAAGACTTATGCTTCAGCTAGAGATGTTTACCCAAGCTTTCCAAAACAAAGAGTCCTCAACAATCTCTTTCACACCTACAAGAACTCTTCCAGAGAGGAAGAACAGAACGTTTATCTGTGTGATAGATGTGTTCTGCCCTCTGATGAACACAAATCATTACTGGTTTTAATCAAGGATGATCTCCAGGGTACACGCAGTGCTTTCTTTCAGCAGAGGTTTTTGTTGGCTCTATTGGCTTCTGGGGAACTCGGCAGCTACATGAGTGCTGCGAAGCCACTGCAAACTCATTATAGTTGGAAAATTAATTGTAAGGTAGCAATAAAAACAAACAACTTATTTTCTCCTTTCTCTCCCAGCTCAGTCAGAGAGTATACAAAATACAGCAGGCCCTGAAGAGAAAATGAGACAACTTGGTTTCAGCTGACCTGTCCCTATAAATCATCTTGGACCTCAACAATGGAAGCAAACATGAAAATCTTTCTGACTGCTCACAGACACTAAGGTACTGTAAAGAAGTTTCACATCCAATTTCAGCAGAAATATTTCTTGGTCTGTTTTGTCCAGATCACTCCTTATTCACACACATTTGGCTAAGTGAAATATAAATAACCTTCAACTACATCTATTCTACCTTAAAAGTTTTGTACAGTTTCTGCTGCCAGAGCTCAACAGATACATCAAGTAGGGTTATCTACCAGGACATACTGACAGTGATCTGAATGCTTTTGTGAGTCCTGACTTGTCTATGTGCAAGCAAAAACAGGCCAAACTCCAATGCATTATTAAAACTGAGGCATTCAGTACTCAGGGTGCAATCCAGCTCTCTGTCATGAAGCCTGGACAGACGAGGTGTAGCAGTGGCCTCTACATGATGTAACTATGCCCATCAGTGGACATTCTGGGTTTAAATCCTTCTTGGAGATGGGAGCAGGCGTTGTGTCTGAGCCAGGATCAGAGGAATGGCATACAGGGCCTGGCAGGTGCCTGTCCTCAAAGACGCAGGACAGGCATAGCAATGGTAGTACACACAGCTTCCCAGCCTGCTCCTTTTAAACACTGTGATACCACCAGAATACTTCTAGAGCTGAATGCAGAGCTTTTCCAAATCAAGGCAACCTCATTAGACAACCCCCTGAAGGGGGACTCTACAGTGATTTAAATAGGAACTAGACTTCATATTTCTCAGAAGAAGTAAAGGAGAAGTGATTGCACTATGACAAGAGAGCAATGACAGATCAGGTCATTGGTTTCCCTCCTACACTTTTGGAAATTCAGTTTGCAAAGTCATGCTCTAGAAGTACCCATCAAGCAAGCTGAGTTTTTCTGTAAACAAAAATGTGGTAGGAGGCAGTAGGACATACTGATTCGTATGAACAAGCCTTTTCTGGGGTTATACCTGAAATAAAGTGCTTGTAAGCCTGTTGTAATAGGGGGAAATATGAAAGACTTTTAACTCAAAACAAAGTCTAGAAACAAAACACTGCAAAAAACATGCATATGGTTAAATAAGATTTTTTCATACAATGTTGCCTTTGTAAAAGTGTCCAACATCAACAGGAAATATTTGTGTGTCTTTCAGGATCACTTGAATATATTTTCACAATACTATCCTGTGTTGGTGCTTTTAGATTTAAATAATATGCAAAGCTGAGTGCTCTACAATGATTAGCAGGGGAATTTTCTTTTGAGTTTGTAGGTTCACTTCATTCCAGAACAGGAAGCAGTTTTATTTACTTGCTTAATACAGCATCAGCATGATGAGCAGGATAGCTTTCTAGCTGCAAATGAAAAGGTTCAGAGATTAGCACTTTCCCCCAATGGATGTTATGGCTCATATACCAAACAGTCTGAAATGGAGATGCTGGAGACGTTTCAGACCTTAAAAGTGTAAAGCTGTGCGTTAACTCAGATGAGTTTCGTATTTTATTACTACAGATAAAACATACAATTTAATTAAACGTGCATCTATAAAATGTAAGGTTCAGTTAACTCCTGGCTTTGTTTTAATACAACCTACATAGGTAACTAATGGTAATGCTATGTAAAGAATGAATAGCTTTTCAAGTCATAAAACACCTTGCAGCTATATTGTTTTCTCAGTTTATAACAGCTACAATATAGAGCTCAGTTTCTGCTCACATCATCACTTAACCCTTCATCTTCTATGGTCTTCCTTACTTGTCTACTCAGTTCATCTTTAGGAACTATAATACATTCATTATCACAACTATTTTCTGTATCAGAAGTGAATTTCAACCTGTATGTATCCAAATCTAAGGCTGAATTTTAAACACATTTAAAAGAATGCATATGCAGTATGTGCAGTCAGAACATCAAGAGCAGCAGTACCAATGAAAGTAAATTTGGGCATGCCTTTTACCTGGGTGCATATTTGACAGTGAAACGAACTGAGTCACAAGATGTTTTCTTGTGTGTAACCAGACGCTTCAAGGATTCATCTTCTACTTTGGAATGCAATGAATTTTTTTTTTTTTGATCAACAAGACTGAGCAGGATGCTTTTCATCCTAATGCTGATATGACTTATAAATTCTGTTGTCAAAATAAAATCTAAAGCATTGCTGCTGTGCAAACATATATTCATCTCCACTTAGCAAGGTCAAGAGACATGATCTTCAATGGGTATAGGCAGAAAAAAAAATGAAAATGCTACAGCTGTTTGAATTGAATCAATAGATGGATCTCTCAAGAACTCCTCACACCAAGTACCTGTACTGTTACCAATCTATCAGACATTTAAAGTACTTTTTGCTGAAAACAAGAAACGGCCTCCTTTCTCCAAGAACACCAAGTTGCATTTGACAAGGCAGCCTTAGAATATCCTCTTTTCACATGCTCATTCTTTAATGATTTCCCCTCAAAAGTGATATTTCAACTTCAATAAATACTATATTTTTGTTTGTTTCTAGGGGAAAACACCAGTTAGCTTAAATTCTCCCAAATTCCATTGGGCATACTGAACACCAAGTTTTCTGTAAAAAGGAACAAAACAAAAGCACCTCTATTCCTTGAGGCAGTAGGTAGTACAATGTTAAGATAATTTCATGCTTTACATCCTTTTGTCTGATTTAGGATGCTTCCTTAGCATATTCAGTAAGCAGCATCTCTGAAGCACTTTTGCTTCTCTTTTCAGCGTTTCCTCCCTCATGTTTGGCTGGTTTAGAAACCTTCAACATGCAGATAGCTGACATACTCCTGTGCCATGACTGACAGAGATGAAGCTCAGGTGGCCCAATACAGAAAGACCACGCTCGCTCTCTGAAGATGACAGCCAGGGCAAGATGGAGAACATGGTGCCCTGCCTCTCTGGGGTTTGGGGTACTAATACTCCCCTATCCCCCTCCTGCAGCTCTCTTGCTCAGGACCAGGTCAGGCACCTCCACCTTGCATATCAGTGTAACACCAGGGGCCTTAGTGCCCAGAGCAAAGCTCAACTCTGGAGCTTTATGTTCACTTCAGAGGATCTGTTGTTGGCCGGATATGCATGTGATACAATTCCTCTCCTGCACTGCTTGAAGCTCACACCCAGAGAGCTGGTGTCATCCTTACAATGTCATGCCTTCTTAATTTGCTCTGTTTTAGGGAATTTATTTTGACATGTGGCAGAGCTGCCTAAATCTCTGCCTCTCCCTGTCCTGGTTCCAGTTAGGACAGAGTTAAGTAGCTCATAGTAGCTGGTAGGGTGCTATGTTTTGGATTAGGATGAGAAGAGCGCTGATAACATGCTGATGTTTTAATTGTTGCAGAGCAGTGTTTACACCAGGCCAAGGACTTTTCAGCTTCTCGCTCTGTCCTGCCAGCGAGCAGGCTAGGGGTGCAGCAGGAGCTGGGAGGGGACAGACCCAGGACAGCTGACCCAAACTGGCCAAAGGGGTATTCCATACCATCTGACGTCATGCTAAACAATATATAGGGGTGGCTGGCCGGGGTGGGGGGCGGCTGCTCGGGAATAGGCTGGGCATCGGTCAGCGAGTGGTGAGAAATTGCATTGTGCATCACTTGTTTTCTTACACATTATTATTGTTAATACTATTACCATTATCACTATTATTATTATTATTGTTATTATTATTTTCCTGTCTTAATAAACTGTCTTTATCTCAACTCACAGGCTTCACTTTCCCGTTTCTCTCCCCCATCCCAGAGAGGGAGGGGGGAGGGTGAGCGAACGGCTGTGTGGTGTTTAGCTGCCAGCCGGGTTAAACCACAACAGTCTTTTTGGCGCCCAACGTGGGGCCCGAAGGGTTGAGATATCGACAAATCTGACCAGAGTGTGTTAAACTAAAATTGGTATAAGTATTGGACCTGCTTAATAGTTGCTAGTCACGATGTTGATTGCCTTAATCTCCAGTCTGCTGTACCTGTATTCCAAATTGAGTTTTATGGTGCGTTACTTTCTGTATGTGCTCCCTGTTGCACTGTTTATCCTTTCCGGGCCCTGGTTTAAGATTGTTATGGTACTGTGCGGTGTAGCAATGGCTTATGAAATGATGAGATATCTGGTCATGACTTTAACCTGGTATTTGTACTCAGCACTGACATCGACTCTATACTTTGGAACCCATATCTCGGAAACTATTAGCAATTACACCTATTGCCTGTTTTCGTTAGGGAGCCAATCTGTGAAGGGGACAGGGGAAGACATGTTTCCCTACCTGTTCACTCTCCCTTTCTCCTTCACCACCACCCTCTTATCCCCCGAGCTAGTTACGGTGGTTCTCCGAGATGTTGAATATCCTTGGGATACTCAGACCAGCCTGCTCTTGTTGTTATGTCTCCTGAATGCGCTTCAGATTTTGTGGAGGGTTAAACAACTACTTAGGAATCTCATCCGGAGATCTGTCTTGAGGCGGGATAGTTGCGAGTGGCAGGGAGTGTGGGAGGATATGGGCAGGTTTCTAGAGCAGTGGTCACCTCCAGTGTTTTGGACATTCACCCCTGAACAACTGCAAAATCCTAAAAAGCTGGCAGAATGCTTGAAAAAAAGGTGTCATGACTCTGGCAGTTCCAAAGTGACACAAATCACTGTAGCGTGCTGGGGTCTGGCTTGTGCCTATCGAGCTGCAATTGATGCTACTAGCAACCTAGCTCCAGCTCCTGCAGCCGCTCCAGCTGCAGCTCCTGCAGCCACTCCAGCTCCAGCTCCTGCAGCTGCTCCAGCTCCAGCTCCTGCAGCCGCTCCAGCTCCAGCAGCCGCTCCAGCTCCAGCTCCTGCAGCCGCTCCAGCTCCAGCTCCTGCAGCTGCTCCAGCTCCAGCTCCTGCAGCCGCTCCAGCTCCAGCAGCCGCTCCAGCTCCAGCTCCTGCAGCCACTCCAGCTCCAGCTCCTGCAGCCGCTCCAGCTCCAGCCCCTGCAGCCGCTCCAGCTCCTGCAGCTGCCCCAGCTCGTGCAGCTGCTCCCACTCCTGTGGCTGGGTCAGAGAAACAAGCTGTAGCAGTGCAAGTTGACCCCGCAGAGGGTATTCCAACCCCTGTGGCAGACCCTGCGTCTGGGTCAGAGAAACGAGCTGTAGCAGTGCAAGTTGACCCCGCAGAGGGTATTCCAACCCCTGTGGCAGACCCTGTGACTGGGTCAGAGAAACGAGCTGTAGCAGTGCAAGTTGCCCCTGTAGACAAGGTGAAAAAATGGTATAGAGGCTCAGGTCGTTTAAAACGCAGACAGTCTTCTGCTAAGTCTGGGCGTAGTGAAGACGAGGCTGGGCCATCAAAGGTGCAGGAGACTGAAGATGAGGATGAGGATGGCGAAAAATCAACAGTAACTACCCGGACTCCATACCAGCCATCAAAGGTGCAGGAGACTGAAGATGAGGATGAGGATGTCGGAAAATCAACAGTAACTACCCGGACTCTACACCGGCCATCAAAGGTGCAGAAGACTGAAGATGAGGATGAGGATGTCGAAAAATCAACAGTAATTACCCGGACTCTATACCAGCGTGAGCTACGAGATGTGCGAAAAGATTTTGGTCGCTGTATAGGCGAGCAGCTTGTCACCTGGCTGCTCCGGTGCTGGGACACGGGAGCCAATTATGTGGAATTGGAGGGCAAGGAAGCCAGGCGGCTGGGATCCCTTGCTAGGGACGCATGCATTGACAAAGCAATTGGAGATGGAGCACAATCTCGCAGCCTCTGGAGGCGTCTCCTGTCAGCTGTGAAGGAAAGGTATCTCTTCAAGGAAGAACTTGTATGTTTACCAAGCAAATGGACCACCATGGAGAAGGGAATTCAGTACCTGAGGGAATTGGCCGTACGGGAAGTAATTTATAAGGACCTAGACGACGCACAAACATCCGCAGATCCAGATGCAGTCCGGTGTACACTACCCATGTGGCGGAAGTTTGTACAGAGTGCCCCATCATCATATGCCAGCTCATTGGCAATGCTAGCCTGGAAAACGGAGGAGAATCCCACAGTGAATGAAGTGACTAAAATACTCCGGCAGTACGAAGGAAATCTCTCCTCTTCCCTAAAGGCCTGTGTCTCAGCTGTGGAGAAACTCTCTGAAGAGGTCCACCAACTTAAAGAGAATTTATCTTCCCCTCCACCTGAACGAACCAGTGTCCACCAGCTAAAAGAGAATGCTTTAGAGAAACTTTCTGAAAAGATCCACCAACTTGAAGAAAGATTATCTTCCCCTTCACCTGAACGAACCAGTGTCCACCAGCTAAAAGAGAATACCTTGGAGAAACTTTCTGAAGAGATCCACCAACTTAAAGAGAGTTTATTTTCCTCCCCACCTGTACAAACCAGTGTCTCAGCTATTAGGGGTAAACGTTCATCTATGCAAGGAAGACAATATGGTGGGCACACACACCGCGCCACCCTGTGGTTTTACCTACGTGACCATGGAGAGGACATGAGAAAATGGGATGGAAAATCTACTGCGACCCTAGAGGCACGGGTACGTGAATTGCAAAGGAAAACAATTGGGAAAAAGGAGTTCTCTGAAAGGTTTGCTGCTCCAACTTCCAGTAGGCAGTCCTTTAAACACAGAAATGAAGATTCTGACCAGGACTAGAGGGGCCCTGCCTCCAGCCAGGGGGAGGAAAGGGACAATCGAGTTTATTGGACTGTGTGGATTCGATGGCCTGGCACGTCAGACGCACAGAAGTATAAGGCTTTGGTAGACACCGGTGCACAATGTACTCTAATGCCATCAAGCTATAAAGGGCCAGAGCCCATCTGTATTTATGGTGTGACGGGGGGATCCCAGCAGTTAACTGTATTGGAGGCTGAAGTGAGTCTAACCGGTAATGAGTGGCAAAAGCACCGTATTGTGACTGGCCCAGATGCTCCGTGCATCCTTGGCATAGACTATCTTAGAAGAGGATATTTCAAGGACCCAAAAGGGTTCCGCTGGGCTTTTGGCATAGCTGCTTTGGAGACAGAGGACATTAAACAGTTGTCTACCTTGCCTGGTCTCTCAGAGGACCCTTCTGTTGTGGGGTTGCTGAGGGTTGAAGAACAGCAAGTGCCGATCGCTACCACAACTGTGCACCGGCGGCAATATCGCACCAACCGAGACTCCCTGAGTCCCATCCATAAGCTAATTCGTCAACTGGAGAGCCAAGGAGTGATCAGCAAGACTCATTCACCTTTTAATAGTCCCATATGGCCAGTGCGAAAGTCTAATGGTGAGTGGAGACTAACAGTGGACTATCGTGGCCTGAACGAAGTCACGCCACCACTGAGTGCTGCAGTGCCGGACATGCTAGAACTCCAGTATGAACTGGAATCAAAGGCAGCCAAGTGGTATGCCACAATTGATATCGCTAATGCATTTTTCTCCATCCCTCTAGCAGCACAGTGCAGGCCACAGTTTGCTTTCACTTGGAGGGGAGTCCAATATACTTGGAATCGGCTGCCCCAGGGGTGGAAACACAGCCCTACCATTTGCCATGGACTGATCCAGTCTGCGCTGGAGCAGGGGGAAGCTCCTGAACACCTGCAGTACATCGATGACATCATTGTGTGGGGTGACACTGCAGAAGAAGTTTTCGAGAAAGGGAAGAAAATAGTCCAAATCCTTCTGAAGGCCGGTTTTGCCATAAAACAGAATAAAGTTAAAGGACCTGCACGAGAGATCCAGTTTTTAGGAATAAAATGGCAAGATGGACGCCGTCAAATCCCAATGGATGTGATCAACAAAATAACAGCTATGTCTCCACCAACTAGCAAAAAAGAAACACAAACTTTCCTAGGTGTCGTGGGGTTTTGGAGAATGCATATTCCAAATTACAGTCTGATTGTAAACCCGCTCTACCAAGTAACCCGTAAGAAGAATGCTTTTGAATGGGGCCCTGAGCAACGACAAGCCTTTGAACAAATTAAGCAGGAAATAGTTCATGCAGTAGCCCTCGGGCCAGTCCGAACAGGACCAGATGTAAAGAATGTGCTCTACACCGCAGCCGGAGAGAATGGTCCCACCTGGAGCCTCTGGCAGAAAGAACCTGGGGAAACTCGAGGTCGACCCCTGGGGTTTTGGAGTCGGGGATACAGAGGATCTGAAGCCCGCTATACTCCAACTGAAAAGGAGATATTGGCAGCATATGAAGGAGTTCGATCTGCTTCGGAAGTGGTCGGTACTGAAGCGCAGCTCCTCCTGGCACCCCGACTGCCGGTACTAGGCTGGATGTTCAAAGGAAGGGTCCCCTCTACGCATCATGCAACTGATGCTACATGGAGCAAGTGGGTTGCACTGATTACTCAGCGGGCTCGAATAGGAAACCCCAGTCGCCCAGGAATCTTGGAGGTGATTATGGACTGGCCAGAAGGCAAATACTTTGGGATATCACCAGAGGAGGAGGTGGTTCGTGCTGAAGAAGCCCCCCTGTACAACAAGCTACCAGAAAATGAGAAGAAATATGCCTTGTTCACTGACGGGTCCTGTCGTATTGTGGGAAAGCATCGGAGATGGAAAGCTGCTGTATGGAGTCCTACACGACAAGTTGCAGAAGCTGCTGAGGGAGAAGGTGAATCGAGTCAGTTTGCAGAAGTGAAAGCCATTCAGCTGGCTTTAGATATTGCTGAACGAGAAAAGTGGCCAGTTCTCTATCTCTATACTGATTCATGGATGGTAGCAAATGCCCTGTGGGGGTGGTTACAGCAATGGAAGCAGAACAACTGGCAGCGCAGGGGCAAGCCCATCTGGGCTGCGGCATTGTGGCAAGATATTGCTGCCCGGGTAGAGAACCTGGTTGTAAAGGTACGCCATGTAGATGCTCATGTGCCCAAGAATCGGGCTACTGAAGAACACCAAAACAACCAGCAGGTGGATCAGGCTGCTAAGATTGAAGTGGCTCAGGTGGACCTGGACTGGCAACATAAAGGTGAATTATTTATAGCCCGATGGGCCCATGACACCTCAGGCCATCAAGGTAGAGATGCAACCTACAGATGGGCTCGTGATCGAGGGGTGGACCTGACCATGGACACTATAGCACAGGTTATTCATGACTGTGAAACATGTGCTGCAATCAAGCAAGCCAAACGGTCAAAACCTCTTTGGTATGGAGGACGATGGCTGAAATATAAATATGGAGAGGCCTGGCAGATTGATTACATCACACTCCCTCAAACCCGCAACGGCAAGCGCCACGTACTTACAATGGTGGAAGCAACCACCGGATGGCTGGAAACATATCCTGTGCCCCATGCCACCGCCCGGAACACTATCCTGGGCCTTGAAAAGCAAGTCCTATGGCGACATGGCACCCCAGAGAGAATTGAGTCAGACAACGGGACTCATTTCCGAAACAACCTTATAGACACTTGGGCCAAAGAACATGGTATTGAGTGGGTGTATCACATCCCCTATCATGCACCAGCCTCTGGAAAAGTTGAACGATACAATGGACTGTTGAAGACTACACTGAAAGCAATGGGTGCTGGGACATTCAAAAATTGGGATACACATTTGGCAAAGGCCACCTGGTTAGTCAATACCAGGGGATCTGCCAACCGAGCTGGACCTGCCCAATCAAACCTGTTACGCACTGTAGAAGGGGATAACGTTCCTGTAGTGCACGTAAGAAACATGCTGGGTAAAACAGTCTGGGCTACTCCTGCCTCAGGAAAAGGCAAACCCATTCGTGGAATTGCTTTTGCTCAGGGACCTGGATGCACTTGGTGGGTAATGCAAAAGAATGGGGAGGTCCGGTGTGTACCTCAAGGGGATTTGATACTGGGTGAGAATAGCCCATGAGTTGAATTGTAGTATGTTAATTATTATATAATAATGTATGTCATCACTACCATGATTGCTATATATCATAGATGAAAATGGTGATTAATTAGAATGTATTGGACAGAGTGTAACCTGAGCATGACATAAATGGTATGGAATAAGGGGTGGATATCTGTCCTGGTTCCAGTTAGGACAGAGTTAAGTAGCTCATAGTAGCTGGTAGGGTGCTATGTTTTGGATTAGGATGAGAAGAGCGCTGATAACATGCTGATGTTTTAATTGTTGCAGAGCAGTGTTTACACCAGGCCAAGGACTTTTCGGCTTCTTGCTCTGTCCTGCCAGCGAGCAGGCTGGGGGTGCAGCAGGAGCTGGGAGGGGACAGACCCAGGACAGCTGACCCAAACTGGCCAAAGGGGTATTCCATACCATCTGACGTCATGCTAAACAATATATAGGGGTGGCTGGCCGGGGTGGGGGGCGGCTGCTCGGGAATAGGCTGGGCATCGGTCAGCGAGTGGTGAGCAATTGCATTGTGCATCACTTGTTTTCTTACACATTATTATTGTTAATACTATTACCATTATCACTATTATTATTATTATTGTTATTATTATTTTCCTGTCTTAATAAACTGTCTTTATCTCAACTCACAGGCTTCACTTTCCCGTTTCTCTCCCCCATCCCAGAGAGGGAGGGGGGAGGGTGAGCGAACGGCTGTGTGGTGTTTAGCTGCCAGCCGGGTTAAACCACAACACTCCCTTTATGTCATGTGGAGCTGAGCCATAGTAGAGACCTAAGGCAGATGTGGAACTCACCTTTTGTCCAGATGTATTAACTGTAATTACAGCAACATCCCTTCCTTTTGCTTTATGCATTAATTTGATCCTTGCTTGTTTACATTTTTTTGCCAATGGAATAATGCTGATTGACTCAAAGGGCAGCTCATCAAATAATTTTGTCATCTGCAGCTCCTCAGATTTCTAGTTTATGAACATATTTAATTAAGTTAATCAAAAGTAGACTCAATACAATTTACATGATAAAAAAGACATTACTGCATTAATTAAAACATTTTAGTTGACATCTGACAGATGTTAGAAGAAATGCGTTCCAAGACTATATTGACTACATTATTCAACTACATTATTTTTCCTGAACCATAGAAAGACCAATCATCAAATTATCTGCCTTGTGATGGAAATAAAAATCTGGTTCTTTAAAATATTTATATCAAAATCTTTCCTCAATCAAAATCACTGGTCAGTTTTGAAAGTCGTGCCTAAGACCACAAAGAAGTTCTAAAAAATAACTTCTGTTGTAGGCTGGAAAAAAGTCTCATCAAAACTGATTTTTTGTGAGTGAAAACATGTAAAACAGGTAAAGTTAAAAACTCCTTTATACCAGTGCTTTATAAATGTTTAATTTCAAACCTGTGAGAACAGCTTTTATTGATTTGTCTTCCCTCTGGTGTGCCTTCCAAACCAAGCATCCACACACATGCACAGGGTTAGAAAAACAATTGTTGTATTCGGTAAACTCGGTGTCTTCCTTGCCCTCTACTTCCTTCCTCTGTCTGCAGCTTTCCTAGAGTTAAGTGATTGGGGAATTAGAAGCAACTGGAATGAAGGGCAGATAGATTTTTCCATCTGAATTAAAAACAAACTGTTAGAAAGATCCCAAAGGAGAAAAGAAATCCATGTGAAAAGCAACCTTTTCTCCCTTGATGTTTCACACGAAGAAACATTTTCAGCGTGTTCAGTCCTAGCATGTTTGTGTATATAGCAATGGACTGAACTCTTGTTCTGCTGCTGCCTGCTCTCCAGAGCTTCAGACTCAGGTTAGAGAGGTGCATTTAGAGTAAGGCACAATACCTAGGAATAGGTAGCAGCTGCAAGCACCATAACCATTAAATAAATGAAAATGAACATTTTATGCTGTGTTTAAGTGGGATGGCAGAATTTTTACAACTAAATTTTGCTCTTTAAAAACAAAAACAAAAACAAACTAATAATCTAAAGTTATTCACTTTTACCATAATTTTATTGTTTTTATAACAGCAACTTGAGAATTTAAGATTCACATCTATTTTCATCAGAGCAGGGAAGGCTACCACTGAAATCTCCAAATCTTCATGCTTCTAGAATAGGCGCAAATTTGGTCCTGTTTGCATGATGCCCACTACACACAATCTGAGTCCATTTTTACTGATTTACCTGACCAAAATTTTAGTTTAGTTTTCAAAAAACAGACTAAAGCCTCTTTCCCTTTGGACAACTTGCAGGCAGAAGGGCAACTAGGATGCTACTGTAGGCAGCCATTGTCAACAAGTTTTCTACTGAGTTGTAATGCTTATAGAAGCCTTAATGAAGTGATACTCAATGAACAGCATCCCTCTGTGCTAACCCTTTTAGATATACGTTAGGCACTTCATAAATATTAGCATAAAGAGGCACACCATGACTGGTATTGTAAAGTATTACATATTATTATATGTAATAAAAAGCCTTTCTAGCGACATCTCTCTCTTCTGTTTGGTCTACAATGGAGATATGCAAAAGCTATTTTCTTTCAGTTGGGCAGTGAAAGAAGAAAAAGTTTGCATATGCACATAAAATTCAGATAAAATTTAAGATATTTAGATCTTTGTCTTAGAGGATGGAAAATCTTCCAAAATCTTAGTGTTATTTAAAACATGTCATTTGACACTGTCTGAATCCCCGTACTGTTGAGGATGGTATCCCTGACTCTGTACTTCCCAGAAGCTGAGGGCTGGAGCATTCAAACAGGGACTTGAGCCATGGAGTACAAAAACAACACTACTACTGCCCTTGGGTCTGAGAATCTACTTCCTCAGTTTTCCATTTCTACCTCTCCTTCCCCTCCCTTTATGTCTACAGATCAGCCCAAGATAGCAGACAGCATATGCTTCAGTCTGTGTTTCCAATACTGACAAACCACCAGAGCGTGCCAGCTGTGCAACAGACAGACAGACTGCCAGCCAGGGCCTGTGGGTGCTCTACACAGGCTGAGGCTCCCACAAGTGCAAATCCACGTGTATGTGGGGAGCGGCGATCCCCTGTCAGGGGCTCTAAGGGCCCACATGGCCAAACACAGCCTCTGTCATGCAAACCATCTACTTTCACAGAGGTTCATGAGGTTTTCACCGTGGGACTCTGAATGAGACAGGAATTTCCTCCTGGAGCTCAGCACCAGCTTGCTGTCAGCAGCCATGGCAGCCCATGTCCTCCCCTACCCCAGCTGCCACCACCAGCACAGGACACGCACGATTTGGGGCTGACCATGGGACCCAATGCCCTTATCCTGGTGTGCCCCAAATGGCAGAGGCTCCTGGTGGAGCCCCAGGCTGCTGCAAGGCCCTGGGCTGAGAGGGATGGTAGAAGAGGCCTGTGGTAGGCTGGGGTATGGTCAGGTCAGGGCCTTGCTGTTGGGCTGCAAGACTGTCAGGGAGTAAATGTGGACCCAGGAGCAGCAGCAGAAGGCCAGGAGCCTTTCTGGGGGCAACCATGCGGGCTTTGGGGTGTGGGTGTCAGCCTGAGGGCGCTCCTCTGGGGTGTTCCCGGAGCCTTCTGGACACTGGGTGCTGTACACACAGAGCGCTCAAGCTGAGAGAGCCCTTAGTAATTTAATAAAACAGCACAGATGTTATAAAAACCCTCTTTCATCATTCCCCGCTTTTCACTCTTCAGGTGTGTATTTAAGTGTACATCACTGTCCCATTAATCGCAAAGCAATTAGTATCTGCCCGTCAATGTGAGCAAAACACCTGTGTAATAACACTTCCATCATCCCTTGTCTATAAGACATCTTGGATGATTACGTGCCTAGAGTGCTTTGCTGAGTACGCCTGTGAAACAAATGTCCTGGCTGAGGCTCTCTAGACAAAAGATAGAAATATTCCATTATTTTTCAAGGAAAATGCATCGCATACATAGTCTGAAAATCTGAGCCCCTGTGGCTATGCTAAAAGGCAGCAGTTTTGAATCTCACTGGAGTGCTGACGGTAAATAGAAAGTTACTTCTATAGAATGTCTGAGCAGTACCCATAATATTGTAAAGAAAAGCTCAGATTCGTTACAACAGCTTCATAAGTAGAAAAGTCAATTTTGCAGCTGCTAGCTGGCTTACAATTTTCGAAAAACTTTTCTTGGGTTAAGAAGGAAACAGTACATAACAAAAGTCAAGAGGCACATTTTTCTTCATTTCATATACCAGTGCATTTATGTCATTAAATGTCCAAGTCATTTCTTTCTTTTGTGGGCAGTATGAAATTCACTCATTTACTCTTTTCGGCTCCTCCCTGTTATGTGACCACAGTCTAAGAACATCACTTTTCCCTTTATCGCTTTCCACTGTGTTGAACAAATGGCTGCAGCTAAGTATGAAATATTTCTTGTTCAGGGGTGTTTGTTTTTCCTTTTCTTGCAAGTTTTTTCAGAATCATCCATTGTCCCTTTTAAATTCTATTTATAAGTTTTACAAAGACAAAAATGAGTTCTTAATCTTTACCAGACTGCCTCTGGAAAAATATGAGTGTTGTTTTTGTAGCATTCACGACACAAATACTTCGTGCCTCTGAGCACACAGGTGTTCCTGCTGAAAGCCCTCATCAGCTTCCACTGAGAATCTCAGCAAGGGGACTATCAAATCCAAGGGCTTATTTGGACCCGTGGAAGGTATTTTCACAAACAATGTTAAGGCAGTTTGGGGCTCTAATGGTTAAAAGATTAAACCAAGTCATATAAACCCCTTGAGGCAAACTATACTGACCACAGAGCAGGGACGATAACTGACTACTAACAAGTGAATGCTTTTGTTCACACACATGAAAGAAAGTAACACTGTTTTTCTTAATGGTAATGTGAAACTTAAGAATATTCTTATTCAGAAGACTGCAGATAATATACTGCTAATGGTTTATAATTAAGACCTCATAGTAATCAGGTTGTGTATCAGTGTGTGGTAAACAAACCTTCTGAAGCACATGAAGAAAAGTACCCATGTATTTATAATACAAAATAGGAATGCTACCATTTCAATAGCTGCAAGAAAAAAAAAAGTGGATGGAGGAAAAAGGAGAAAACAGTCTACTAAAACTCTTTAGAACAGATATATTACTGGTATAACTTTGTTAAGATCAATCACATCAGGAATGGAGTGGCTCATTGAACACAAATGATGAGGAAAATTAGGTCTCATATTTTTAATAAAAGGAAAAAGCAGACTATCCTTAGCAGAGAGTGAGTGGAATGAAGAGGTTCAGAGTGGGAAAAGCTCATCCCTTCTTTTTTATTGTATTCATAGGAAAACAGATTTATTCTGGGAGCTGATCATGGTGGAATCTGCTTGTGTACACTCCATAAACCCCACATCCATGGGACCCAGCTCTCCACTCCAGTGTATTCCATAAGCAAAGCAAACCAGAAGCTGTCGCTTGCAGTCTTGCTACGCTATGAAGCTACTCAAATAGAAACCACCCTCCTATTGCCAAAGGCTAGCAAAATATTTACTGTAATTTCACCATAATTCTGTGACCAACAACAGCAAACTTAGGTTATAAGAAAATTAAGCGACAGTAAAGTGCTGGAGCTGAACAACTGCTTGGACTCGCTTCCTTTTCTTAAAGCAAAAACAAACAGCTTCGTGAGTGTTGGGAAGATCTAGCATAACAAGTCATTGTTTGAGTCATCATTATATGATGTTTTTCAAAGTGTGAATAATTTCATAATAAGCAGTAAGATATCAGAGCAATGCCAGCAAGATTCTAATAGCTGCATTGAGCATAAAATTCCTGTACCTTGCAAGGTATACAATTCAGCAGAACAAACGAATTCTGATGTATGCCATACTTACATTTATTATATCTCACCACATCTGCCAGGGCAACAGTGTACATTGGGGACCTGATGTATTTTTCTTCTTCCTAGAGTATACTGGTTACTCAAAAGTAGCACACATGGTGTGTAGGAGGCTCTTCTGAGCTGTTTCATCCCTGTCCTGCACATGGAAGTCAGAGATTATCATGCTAAAGTTATTGCTCTCAAGTAATGGGAGGATAAGGGCAAGCTGGGAAAATCACGTCACACAGGTAATAGCATCTTTCCAACAGAACTTCATCCTTCAATTCCTAAACTATTAGTATTAAACATTTATAAGTGTGTTATAAATGAAATTGTTATTTGCAGAGACTTTTTTTTTCTAGTTAGGCAGTTTAATAAATCAATGAATTAGCAAACAGAGGGAAACGGAAAATAAATTAGAACATCATACTTGTGTTTACATTCAATGGTCACTTGTATTAATGTTTATAGATGGTTTATCAAAGGGCAACATCCTAGTGATTCATTATTCATAAATATTAATGAAACTTTTGTCCTTTAATTTCTATAAAGATGTTTGCCCATAATATAACTTGAGTACATTTTTGAAGGATGTTTTGAGAACATTAAGGAGCTGAAATAGGAGAAGAGCACTGAAAAGAAAGGAAGAATATGTTACAAAGAAGACATCTACCTGTGTTTGTAAAGAAAACCACCCAGCAAAATATCAATAGATATTATTTTACGTAATGCCATTAAATCAACTGTAAATCAACCCTTACTTGCATCTTCTTATGCCCTTACCCCAGCAGACACTCTCAGAAGGCACCTGACAGCCACTGGCAGATCTGGATGTGTTAAGATTGTAGCAGCTTCAGGCTTGGTAAAAAATGGGATGCTGCTACCACCCTTTGTCACACAAAATATCAATACATAAAGTATCAAAAATCCAGTTCTGCGAGGGCCTCTTCAGCCTGTTTGCTTCACAAGAAAGAGAAAGGCCTGATCAACAGGATAATGGCTGTTATCCAAGGGAGAAAAAAGGAAAAGAAAGCTCCATCTGGAATCTATGGGGATTTTCAGGATCTGTATGAAGAGAGCCCCAAGCAGCTTGGTCTGATCCCAGAGCTGGCCCTGCTTTGGGCAGGGGTTTGGGCTGGAAGACTCCTGAGGCCTTTCCCACCTTAGAGATTCCACAAAAAAAAGGAAGCACAGGGGCAAGGAGCCACAATCCCTATCCCATTTGATGGAACTGTGGAAGATCTGAGAAAGCAAGTCATATAGGTAACTGTATAACCAAAATAGTTGTCTCTCTGAAAAAGAGGAGAGTACATATTCCAATGCACATTATCAAAAACTTTCTGCACTCACCAGTTAAAGCTTGCAACAAAACACGCAAAAACAGTTCTTGAGCAGTTCTTTTAAAAAACAAACAAACAAAAAAACCACAAACAAACAAAACAACAACAACAAAAGCCACAAAATAAACAAACAAAACAAACAAACAAAAAACCAATCCTTTGTTCTGTTCTTGCAAGGAAACAGAGAGAATTACTATTAAATTTGGGATCCTAACTGGAGGAAGGCACGCAGCTGCGAGTAAACCCCAAAGCCCTAAAGAAAGGTAGAATTTCTGAGACGTCCTTGTCCTTGCTATTTTATTTAAGGTCACATTTAGACAGAATACAGACTGAGGAGCTGTATAGTTTTTGCATCCCCTCTGTGGTATCCAGCACTTCCTACAGCAGTGTGTGAGAAGCCAAACTGTATCCCTACTACACTGAGGCCGAGTGCCTAGAAATCCACTGTAGCAGCATCCAGATTGTGGGGACACTGCAGTCTCAGTGCTTTATGAAAACAACACCACCAATCCCACCAAACTATGTTCTATCCTCTCACCTGCAAAACTCAGTTTTTAATGAAAAACAGCATTCACTTCTAGTCTGCATAGGTAACTAGGAACCGGAGTTTAATAATCCCAATTTTGTGTTGCACTGAATAGCTTTTAGGTAGCTGAAATACGCTCTGTGTGCTAAACATTGCCATGCTTTTCTTATAGAAGGGCTGTTTAATTAGATTCCCTGTGCCTAGCTCTAGAGTCAGAGGTGACTACTGTTGGAAAATCAAAAGGTAAAGCAGCTTTACTACGTAATATATAGCACCTCAGTGATCTTTTCTTGTGGAATGAGATATAAAAAAAGTTATTTAACTGACTCACATCATGGTTGGTAGCTGAAGATAGATACATTCAGAAAAAAAAAAATCTCACTAAGTACTAAGTGAAGGGTATTTATTTTCCATCCAGGCAAATCTGTAAATCAACATTTAAAAGTTAGAAGACATGTTTAGACAGAAGGTAACGGTTTGATGCAAAAACCCTTTGGTTAAACTTGTGGACTGGACTGTGCAAGATGGCAAATTATGCTAGTAATGCCTCCCAGTGCATTAATCATTTTGCTAGCTGCAGTGTTAACACCTCTGGGCCACTACCACTGAAGCCTGCATGACAAGGAACTTCAGCTGGAAACCAATAATCAGTCCTTTTCTTCACAGACTGATCTGTTTTTCAAAACCTAAGCAGTGAAAAAAATAGATCAATTTGCTACATGTTTGATTCTTTCTAAAGCCTCTTTTCCTTGTAAGGGGTCCTTTCCTATTCACTCTGCAGGCATCTCCAAATAGGTCTTCTGGCCAAGCAGTACAAATAACCTTCCTCTGATCTCTTTTTGTCTTCATTTTATGGGACCATGCGCTGACTTTTTAATTGAGATCCAGGTTCCCTGCAGACTTTCCCCGTGTTGCATAAACTTTTGTGTGGGCAGACTTGCATTATTCATAGCTCTGCGTTAAGTCCATCTCCATTAGTGGATGTTAAGCCACAAACAGAACTTTAATAACTCTTATATGTGTTTTCTGCTTCTAAGAGAGTCTTTAAGTGTATTTTGGATCTTTTATTTATTTTGGTGCTTTTTGTGTTAAGATTAAATTCTAACTTTGGGGCAGACTTTTGTTCCCACCTGCTCTGTTGTAGAGAATTTTGATTGTGTGTTGATATTTTTGTAACATAAGCACTGAGTACCAAAGACATGCTTTCTGAAAGCTCTTCTGTGCTAGGGCAAGTTATTGCGACAGCAACAAGAGCTTTTTACAATTATCAGAACATTAAGCCTCATAGAAATCATTCATTTGTACTTAACTCTGAAGAACTTAGTCTGCCTCTGTTTCCTAACGTGAAAATTGGAGATACTTGGTGCAGACTTTCATATTCTGCTACAAAAGGCAATTTGCAATGTTTCATTTAATTCTTTTCTTCAGTGTTCCCAATTTCTTCAAGAGTACTTCTTGTCCCATTACTTCTGAATATAGAAGAGCTGTAATTCCAACACAGTGGTCACGCCTCAAGTTTCCTACTTCATACAATATGATGTAAAAGTCAGAGATCTCACAGACATGCTTTGGTTAAAACCATTAACATTATAGGTCCTAGCAAATATACAATTTTAGGATAGAAGATGACAGTAGAAATTTCTCAGGATCCACACATACATTTATTTTCTTCAATAGTGTAAGAGTTGCATAACAGGCTGAGGTTGCTGCAGTCTTCCCACCTCCCCTACCTTTTCCTCTTCATTCATGGTTTATGCCACCTCAGATTTATGGTTTATCACCATCTCAGAAGTACCCATGCAATGTAAGATCATGCTGCAGTCCTGAAGAGCACACTGATCCCCTTTTGTGCAAAAAGCCCATCCTGGTGCAGGTGTGCTACCAGTTGCAATGACGTGTCTGAAAGGGCAACCAATATAAAGAGAGCACAGATGGCAAGAGAGGGCTTGATCCTCTTAGAAGCTTGTCAAATAATTCAGAATTTTTGCCTCAGAAGCTTTGCTTCTAGACAAACCGCAGTTTTAAAATATATGATTCAATCTGAATACCTGGCTCCAATACTATGATTCAGCTGAAAACATTTAAAATAGTAAGGTTAAAATAGAGTTTAGAAGTGTCCAGTTCAATAATGGTGTTTAAAGTAGATGCAAACCACCTCCTTTGTCCCCATCTCTGTACCAGTATCACTGATGATTTAGCAAAGTAATTAAACTATGTCTAATTTTAAGCATGTGAGGAGTCCCATTGGGTTCAAAGAGATCATTCATATGCTTAAGTACATTGCTGAATCAGTGCTGAAATGAAAATAGTTACATAATTACAGGATTATATGAACATAGAGTTGCAAATGTGATGTTTAAAAGAGAAAGGCTAATTTACAGGATGATAGGAACATTTAATTGCAGTTTTAGAGATGGAAGGAAATCCACAACCATAAATAATGGTAGAAAACACAGCATGTCTTTTACAATCACTGTGGTGTCTTTAACTTGGAAAGCTTAAACTGAGAACCCAAGCAGGTGCATGAACAGCAGAGTGCTAAAAACACTTTCATGCACAGCTTTTGTATATTCCATCCTGTACCTGTAAAGCACTTTAATGAAAATATCTGCTTTGCAACATTCTTGGGTTTTTACGCTAATCTAACATCAGTTTCACCCCACTGTAATACTCAGGTGGTAATTCTGAATTATTTGACAAGCCATTCCATTAGCTCAGCTACAGGAGCAGAAATCTCTACCAGGCTGCTGGGCTATGCTGTTTTTTTTTCTTCCCTAGTCACGTATTGCTGATAAAACCCAGCTTTTATTCATCCATGCCCACAGATTTTATGGATTTATAATCCAGAGTAGGTTCCAGAGCCAAGCACCATATATCTACCAATTGCAGAAGTCTCCATTCAGGTGGCAGGGCTGCCTACCTTGCAGTGCAATGATGGGTGATGTGAGGGCCTCCCACTGCACGCAGTGCCCTTCTCTTGTAAATTCCCACTTCTTCCTCCTGCAGGGAAGGACAAGTTGCTCATGAAGCATCTGAACTTTCCCTGTTGCAGATTGTGATGTGATGTGTTCAGACAAAACCTTCACGGGAACTATTTCAGGCCAGCGCAGCCTCCATGCAGTGAGGGCAAATGCATTTTGCTGTCCCAACATCAGTTGCCCTGCTTGCATTTCAGATCCTCCAAATGTGATCCAAAGAACAGAAATACTTTGTGTACCTGAGTCCTATCACCCTCTTGGTTTTGCATCCCTAAATTGTGACTACAGAGAGGTTTGTCCCTCTCATCTTTTTATAATCCCCAGCCAGCTTCTGAAGGGAGAGGTCTACAGTTATTCATTGAAAGAGTAAGAGAATAGTCCCAGCCTGCCTTCTGAGGTGCCTAGCAGGCCACATGCTGCTCTCAGTCATATCCAGTTAAGTCAGTGAGGTTACATCGATATAAGCCTACAGTCTGACCTCAGCTGTGCTTTTGTACACACCCAGCTTCCTCAGCTGAATAGCTGGTGACTGTAGAGGAGGTCAGAAACATCTAACAATATTAGCGAAACTGGAAGCTGCTTTGTAGTTGTGTATAAAAATTTTATAAGGCCATGCTTGTCTTTCTCTTTAGATTTCTCACTCCTGCACTCCCTGATGCAGCAATTTTTCAGGGGGTAGCAGTTCAAATGGGGATGGGCCACTGCTCTGCTTTGCAAATCAATAGAGCTTGGAATAAATCTAGATAACCTATGTCTGTGTAAGGGTAATAAGACAGGTAAAGCCCACAAGAAAATCTACTGTGTTAAGAGGAAGTAATTGAGACACTTCTTATTTTGTTTGGTTATCAGGCTGAACAAGTTCAGGGTGGTTTTATGAGGATGCCTGAACTGCAATACTTTTTTTTATTTGCTCTTCAATTCCATGGAGCAGTGGCTCTAAAAGAACACAGTGCTATCAAGCAGCCCAAAACAGTAACAATTTCACAATAAAGACGTAAAAATCACATCAACGCAAAATATACTTGTAGAAAAGCTTGGTAGTGTTAAGCTATATCATGCCTCACAGAACAGTTTTCCAAACAAACTTGCAGAAATACTCCCAGAGATCACCAAGATCAGTGAAAACTGAGGTAACTTTTCTGCGGTAAGACAAATATTCAAATCTTGCTGACAGATGCAATATATTGGGGCTTTATACTTTACCTGATAGAATAGTGTGACTTAAACAGTCAAAAACTGACACCAATGTTGCTCTTTCGTAGTCCTTGTTCTGCTGTTGCAACTTTATTACTTGGTATCCTTTATTTCTGAAATAATGTAGGATCACATTCAATTCTGGGAGCTTCTGGAGCTGCAGACTGGTGACTGTGCTGTAAGAATAAACTGCTGTGCTTGATGCTCACCTCATGCCATTATGCAAGAACAGATGATTGAAGGTTCATTTAATCTAGCCAATGTAACCCCAGCATCAGGAATATTTACTGGTGCTTCTCAGCATAAGCACTGCTGATGAGTACTTTTGATGAAGCATGTTATAAAACCTTTGCCAACTTTGTCCACTTCCTGGTGGACTTGAGCTCCTGAAGAATTAGTCCGAGAATCTGTTTATAGCTCACTTCTTGGCTGTTTTTCTCCTCCTGACTTACATCCTTTAGACAACACAAAATGGTAGGTTTTGCTATGAATAAACTGCCTATTATCCTTGAAGGGGGAAGGGAAATTAAAAATGTTCAAATCCAGAATCCAGCAGTAGGAATTTCTCAGCAGGGCTGCTCTCTGGCAGCTCATGCAAGCCCCTTCCCACAACCCCACGAAGTGGATGGCAGCTCAACGAGAGCTGTCTCCAGGTCCCCAGGCACACATACCAAGATCTTTATCATAATGTGAAGAAAATCCTTCGGTTTAAAACTTATACCCAAACCAGTAAATCTTAAAGCAGCCTAACCAGCACAGGAACAATACCTGGGGAAGTTCAAAGGAAGTGGTTTTCAATTTAAAAAAAAGTTCCTAATCTTCTAATATTCTCCCTAACAGAAACACAGTGGCAGTACCCTTATCTTGATTACAGGAATTACTACTCTAGCAGCTGGCAAAAGAAACAAAGTGTCTTTGTTTGGTCAGTCATGAAACAAGAGGAAGTTTTGAGATCAATCACAGCTGACTTCCACAGCTCACATTTAAAATACTCAATAATCCCCTGCAGCCTGAGATTTGCAAACACTGAACAGAATTAATAAAAATGAAAAACAGTTCATTTTATTTCATCCAAGCAAGCAGTTTATTTTAATAAAAATATGTAATGCTTATGTTTAATGAAAAAAGGAAAAATTTAATGAGCTTCACTTATAAAGTGAGTGTGATTTTCACTTTGTGAATGAAGTCAAGCATACCGCGCCTTCATAGCAGGCTCTGAAGTTAAGTACTCCCTTAGGCCAGTATCAGTGTTCTGCTGTCCCAGAAAATTCACCCCAAAGAGAACCTTATTAGCTTGGAGTTTTAAAGGAGAGTTGCAAAGGTTTTTGGTTTTCCTAGTTGTCTTTTAAAAGTTAAGAACATATGCTAGGTTATCATGCAGTAAGAAACATACTGCTTTTTTTGTGCTACCATTTTTTAATCTGATTGACTAAAGAAGTGGTTTTAATTAAAAAAATCATCAAGCTACAAACAAATCTCTGAAAGCTACAGATTTCAAGCCAAGAATACATACAAAAATCATAACCTTGTAGTTCTCTGGTTTATTTCAGTAAACTCTGATCAAAAGCTTCCTACACGTTTTTATGTAATTGGCCAACTAGTGAAACAGTCCTACTTACTTTCTGCAGTCAGATATACTGGAATTCATTTCTATGGCAAAAGCATTCGCTGTAGGAAGAAAAGGAAATTTATTACTTGATTTTTTTTTTGCTCTAACTTAGACATACCATGGCATATAATCCCCATCATCAAATATCAAGGATCTGATTACTGAGCATCAAAGGTTTGATATAAATTATTTTCCCGCTGTGTAAGAGGGAGGTTTTCTGCTCTGGGATTAGGATATTTTAAAAATAAAAACATAAATTTTGCAAAAGTCTGGTATTTCCATTTTTAGTGAGCTTTCATCATCCTCATGAGAATGATCCTGCAGAATGGCAACTACCTGCAGAATCATTTAACTGGCTATCAGTGAAACCCTTCTAACTTTGGAATTACTTCTGATTAGCAAAGGGCGCTTAAGGAAACATGGTCACCAACTTTGCCTGGGAATTTTTGCTCCAGATTTCAGTTTGACAGAAGTGAGCAGTGCACCAGTAGCTGAACAGTAGTAAGGAAGAGCACAGATAAAAAGGGCATTATTCCTTTTTAAAGCTGTAGGCAGGCCAATTTCTCCATTTTTATACATCTATTTTTTGAGAGAAGATTAAAATCATTTAAAAACACACTGGGACAAATAAAAGCCCTTTATCATTGCTAGCTACATCCTGTCTCCTAAATCATACTTCCATTTCCTTTAGATATCTGTCAAAAATCAGCTACCATCTCAGCAAACAAAAAACAGACTCCCAAAGCCAACACAGAGGGGCTGACTATGCACATCCTCTGCGTTTCTGGGCTCCAGTGGGTTTTTATTCCCATCTTCAAGAGATGAATTAACTGTGGTTGCTGCAGGGCATTGGCAGAGCAGGCGTCAACAGCCAGTGACATCCCAAAGCAACATCCCAGTGCAAGTTCAACCTGAGCATTTTCCAGGAAGAGCAGAAGCAACTTGTGACAAACTTCCCCTAAGCAAGACACATCTCAACCGCCAGGAGCTCTCCCTCTGGCAGTTCACAGTCTGGCTTTCCTGGGTTTTGACAAGCTATCAGTATTCTTCTAGCCTTGTATTATATCTGGCTGTCTGACAGCATCTTTGGGAGGTACAATGAAGCTCTGAGCACAGCTAGTCAGGAGCTAAATGGTGCATAAAATGCCGTAAATTCTCTCATGAACACACTGATAGACCAGGCAGCAGGTCCACCTGAGCATCAGATGAGAGCTGTGAAGGGTCTTGGGATTTTATCTAGAAAATGACTGACAAAGTTATTCCCTTTCAACTGCAGACAAAGCCTGAGAGGAAGCTGAGGCTCTATATGGGCAAGGGAAAGGCCAGAGCTTCTTCTAGGTTTTCTCCAGGAATAGTGCTATGATCTCAGACCCAGGAGATCACAAGCAGTTCAAGGCCCTCTTTTCCAGGCATAGATATAAGAACATATATGACTAGCAGCAGAAAAAAATAAGATAGTGATTGTGCTACAAGGACACCATTCACATCCTTGTATTTCAGGACTAATGAAGTAACTTACAAGTAAAGGTATACATTCAGAGTAGAGACCACGAACTTATACAATATACTTCCCTTCTAGGTCAGCTCTGTAACTTACTTTGCAGTTTCCTGCCCAGCTCTTGCCCCAAATCGAGATTCCTTCTTTCAGGTTTAAAATCTTCAGTTGATTTTTCTTCTGTAGGATCACATGGTGAAGCAGCTTTGTTTGTCAGCAGCAGTGTTCCTCAATAATCCATTTTACCTTGGATTTCCTTTAGGTGTATCTTCCAACTGCTCCAAAAAGCTCACTCTTGCATATTCCCTCTAAGCAATATTAATATAGGATGGTCCTATGAAAGCCTCCTAACACAAATAGGAACATCCTGCAGAATTGACCAGAAAGCAAAAAATATTTTACTGAAGTTCTGCAAAGTCCCTTAAGTAAGACTCGCAGAAGTTCAGCCAGATTTCTCTTAAGGTACAGGATTAAGAATCTGGACATCCTGCTTTTTATGGCTGACCAATAGAGATTTCCAGGAACATTAAGTCACATCCTCTTGGTTCTTCAGCTTTCCTTAACATAAACTGTCAGAAATTCCCACCTCATAAGTGCACTGAGAAACTAAACCCATGCTTTTCAGGCATGCACTAAACATGGAATAGATTAAGTTCATGCATGTTGAAAGTGGGTAGCATGACTCTCTCCCTCAAAAGTACCCAGCAACTGTACTCAGCTTGTGTCAAACACTTCCACACAGATCAGATTTGTCTTTGTAGCAGCTTGTAAAGAGTTTATACTTAAGGAAAACCAAAAAACTAAAAACACTATACTGGAAAATACACTTTTAGTAGGCTTATACATATTTGAATGAAGAATTTTCAGACCATTAAATGCAATGCCTTCCTGAAGAAAATATTCTCTTCTGATCACTTCTAGAAATAGCTGATATGAGGCTGTGACAGCAAATTGGCACAGATTTGAAACCAATCCAGGTACACTAGTGCAAAAGGCTATATGTTTACCCTCATGCTGAATTAAAGCGTATCAATGTTTTTAACATGAGCTTTTGCTTCTTAGCAAGAAGGCATCAACAAATCAGAAACATTAAATGCAAAACATTTCTATGAATTTATAAATAGGTCTTCTACATGACACATTAGGTTATCAAGTGGTAGATAAAATCACATCAGCTTGTGCAAGACTGTTTGCATACTTTGAGTCTTTTATTTTTAAATTAGGTCATCAGATTTGGGAAAAAAGTTCAAATAGATTAAATTAAAGAACATGTAAAAGTGATTAACACAATAATAGTCAAATACTCCTTTAAGGTGTTATTTTTATGAATACTACTGAAAAAACTGAAGTGTGACTTGGTTGTTTCACAGCCCCTCAGTGCACCTCCTTTCTCCCAGGATCATTTTATTGGAAATAAGAATTCATGAGAGAAAGTCTTCAGTAAAACTGACATTTTCAAAACATGCAGATTTGGATCCTACAAGGCCTTCAGCAAGCATCTGACTTTCATGCTGAGCTCAAGAGAAAAGCTGAAGACATGGTCAGTGGGAAGATTAATGTTCCAAGGGACTTTTCTATAAACAAATAGGGGAAGATGTCAGCACACATTTCACATCCGTTTATCTTACAATTAAGATTAACCAAATAACATTGTACCATGTGCTTAAAATAAAGAATTTAATGTTAAACTTAATATTATTTCAACTGAGAAAACACATCTCTCTCTGCTACTGTGTTCTGTGCATACATATGCAGGATACAGGTCAGATCAGTGGCTCAAGTCACGCTGTGTCAAAAAGACTAAAATACTGCATTTGTTATATTTCCTGGATGCAACAGCAGCTCTGTTTCCTGGGGAGCTATTTATAACATCATATAACAAACATGGGAAGTTCTCTGTTCTGCAACCCTACAAATACTCCTTCAGAAGGACCAAATCCTCTGAACTATAACTCAAACACTGAGCTCTGCTGTGAGTTTGATAGCAGGTCTGACTGCAAATGTGGTGGTTGCGTGTCTCCATGGAGTAGCTACATCAGTCACATTTGTAATTACAGCTGCCTTGAGGGTTTGGCAAAGTTGGCTGTGTGCTTCCATTAAACAGAAGCTGCGGGTCTCCAGGTGTCTGACAATCACTTGGAAGTCAATCTGTAGTTGTTTATGCCCATCTCACTGGAGCTGCTCCTCACGGCATCAGCCAAAGGGACAGCAGCAAAGATGTAGCACAACATCACAAGTGGCCGATGAAAAGGAGGCAATGGGGAGCTTTACAGTCTGCTACTAACAATTCTGCATTTTGCACTTGGCAGGACTCAGACTCAGAGGAATTCAGTTGGAAGTGGGGCAAAAATCACTAAGAGCTGGACATGCTAAAGATTCCCTGGAAGATCCTAAAATAAATTGGTGTCCTGGATTTATTCCTAAAATTCTGTCTTCTCCCAGTACTTACTGTATTTTAATACTTATCCTTGCTTAACTACCCTAATTTTATCTTTTAAGGATGAATTAAAAGCAGAAGCTCTGTCTCTTCTTCCCCAGCCTCTAAAACAAGGCCCCGGACTGTTGTAACCATTTTCCTCTTCTGAGTTTTACACATCATATCCTTTTCATTCTCCAACAAGACACTGCTGTTGCCAAGTCTGGGGTGACACTACATTCAATTCCTGTTATCTTGTGACTTCAGGCATGTAAAGTTTACCACAAAATCCATTTTGTTTCTTGCCAAAGGAATAAAGTTTAAACCAGCCTGTGCATTAGAGTTTGTTACATTTATTGCCTATATAATTGTGAAGTAAACTTAAAATGGAATAGTATAAATAGATATGATTCCTCTGAGTTTATCAGAGCCCCCCCCCCAAAAAAAAAATCTAAGCTAAGCAAGCATTAACTTATTCACTTTTTTTTTTAATAAACAGACAACTATGAACAAGCTATTCTAGCTTGAAATTATCATCCAAGCTCTTTCCAGGCCATACCCCATCTGCATCCCATGTTCACAAGGAGTACTGGGGTTCAGTGTAGTTCATTGATAAGTATTTGGTGTGTTTGTGGTGGGCACAGGAAGAAAAACCACATGGTGGCCCCTTCCCTTACCTTCCCGCCCCCACATTTTGCTTGGGGAACAGGGCTTGAGGCCGAGTTGCAGTGCACAGCTGCACAACCAGATTAATGAAGTGTTAAATCTGCCTCTAGTTAAAAATACATTGACACATAAAAGTCACAGTATCTCCTACCACTACCAACTCTCACAAACAAGAGTTATCGGAATAAAATAAGTAAAGGTCATAGTGGTGGAGAGAAAGAAGCAATTTTTTTGTTGTTTTTGCTTCTACCTCGAGTAGATTGACACGAAGAAGAACATTTAAATGCAATACTTTGATACGCAGAGTGGAAGAGGATGCATATCAGCCATTAGTCAGCTATTTTTTATCATTCTTGAAGACAGCATCTAATAGTCAGTCAACATCTGGGATAACATCTCAACAGTACACCAAAACCATCACACATGCTGTGCTCAATTTCTCCCCCATTTGCTGAATATGTTAACTCAGAATCCAGATGTAACAATAGCAAACCTCACCATCTCCTTTTCAGCATCTGGAAGTTTGACAGCAAATAAAACAGTGGTATTCATTCCTGAATGAATAGTTATACCAGTGATAAGGGCTACGATCAGAATGTTGCTAAAGCTTAACCTTGGGAGTATTTGGAAGCAAACTTTTGCCTCTAGAAATACAGTTGTCCTTCAAGGACTCAGATTTTCTAAATCAAACTCCTGCTTTTAATCTGCCTCTAGAAGTTCCAGCTTCTATACTTCTCATGAGCACTGGAAAGAGAGAAGACAAAAGACAAGACAAAAGAGGACAATATTAGCCTTTAGCTACTTCCCTCTTTTGCTTTTAATCTCTTAATAAAATGGAAGTTGTAATGAGAGCTTGCAATGGTTAGACAATTTGGTATTTCAGAAAACTGTTTCTTGAACTTTATTAATTGAAAAAACCTCTTCATCTCACCTGGAAAGAAACAAGTCATGCTGGTATCATGGTTTTAATCTGTACACAAGTCTGTTGAACTCTTAATTTGATCTCCCAGTATCAAGTTTGTACGTGAGAACACTGTTAAAGTCTTAAAGACATGGTCTTCACTCTGGTGTCTGATAAATTACTGTAAGTTTACAGATCACAGTCTGCTCTAGATAAGGCATAAGCAGCATTATGATGGCTCCAGGTACTTTCAAAACTAGATTAAGTTCTCACAGAAAGTTTCCAATGGCAGAATCAATTCAATACAAAGGTCGTCTCTGTATCCCCTTTTATATAAGCTGGGCTTTTTAAATTATTTCAGGTATTTTCTCATATTTGAGATAACATGTCATTTTCTTTGACTGTCCTACTAAAGAGTTGGTGTTTCCCCCAGAAAATTGCAATTCCAAGTTTTCCTTAATATTTCATGGTGCTTTCAGATTAAGTCAGTATTTACTTTTTCCTCATTTGCTCCTGGCTGGTAAACTTCAAGTTTGAACTCAAAGTCTTCACGAACAGAGCAAAAAATTATGGAAACCTACTATAACATCTGTGCATACAGTTTGTGTAGATGCTTAAGTATCAAGAACTCTTCTATTTCTCTGAATGGAAATTATGGCTCAGAATATTTCCTGGTAAAGTCACTCAAATCAGCATACTGGTTGTTTGTCTTTCACTTCTGAGACAATGTAATATCAAGTACACTTGATCAATACATCCTACCAGCATTATGTTTAGAAAGTCTTCCTGAAGCCATACTTCGCATGTATGGTGAACACTAAAGCCAGTGACAAGACTTCTTTAACCAGTGTCTGGGAAAAGAGCCACCCACACACTTAAAAAAAACAAACTTATAATGCTATATATCTATTCAACACAAAGAATATGTAAAGTTGGAAATGTGTTTTTGGAAAATAGATTTCTCCTCCAGCAAAAAAATCCTTAGTTTTTATTCTCGGATAGAACTGAGACTCACAATATGCATCTCATTTAAACATAACCATAATTATCAGCATTGGATATAGGTAGTATTTAAAGAGTTTACTGAAGTACTCCAATGGTTAATTTTATTGCACTTGTTTCTGTCTCTTCCAGTAAGCCATGTGATCTATAAATGTAGTTATAATTGCTGAAGTGAATAATATAAGTGAAGTCTCTGTACTTGTCTTATCTACAAGAGATATTCCCCTGCAAGCAGAGGACTGCACTGGGTCTCATGTTGGAAGAAACCCTGTGCATGGTGAGATACTGTTATAAAAAAGCATCACATACCATTACATGACAAAAAGATACATTCTCCAGCAGATAATAGATTCCAGACCTAGCTGCATATCTGATTAAAGATGGTTAATGCCTTGCACACCAGATCCCACTTCCACACCTTCTGGTTTAAAAACAAATGCATTTGTACTAATCTTGGTACTAAATTGGCTAAAACCGGATAAGTCATTATCAAGGTCTGAAACAGTGAAATGCTAAGTATAGAGGGATTGAAGTAAAAAGCCACCTTTAGCCAGAAGAAAGCATCCCAAGATGATGAATGACAACCAGAAACCAGTGCATCCATTAGCACCAGGAAGCCCACAGCAGTTGAAGACAGCCAGGTAAGTCATCATCCACTTAATCATGTGCAACCTCCAGCTGCTGGGCAGCAGTGAGCACTCAGGGCTTAGTAGCCCTGCTGCACAAGGGCAAAAGAGGCAGCTGAAGGAAAAACCCTGCAGGACCTGGGTCACGCTCCTTGCTATTTCACCAGCAAGCAGTAGGGATGACTGGTGAGAGGGCTTCAGCAGATCAGGGTGCCTCCTCCTCCGTGATCTGCAGGACCATGGCCCTTACCTTTGTACTTCAGTGCATATGCAGCACTTTGACTAGAGCAGATAGGTACTCTTGGCTGCTTGTACATTTTCCAGAATAGCTGTTCGTTCACACCTAGTATAGAAACCCCAATTAGTATGAACTTCAGGCCTTTGGAAGATTTACCTTCCATTAATGCAAACTATATCTCAAACTCATGTATTCCAGTAGTCATTTAGAGGAACTCTTCTGACAAACAGTTGGGTGTCAAGAATGAGAAGACAGACCTGTTCCCCACAACAAGCACAGTCTGGTGCTTTGGAGGTGTTTCAGAAATAAGGTTTGGTTAGTTTTAAGAGAAATTACATTAAGAACATGTAGCATTTCTAATGAAATGCTTTGTATTTGCCCTAATTAATCTTGTAATTACATCTCATTCTTATATGAAAAGAATACAAAGTACTAACCAGTAGAGTATAAGTGAAACTGCTGCTGCTTAATGCCAGCTGACACAAGTCTATGTCTTTATTTGCCTTCTAGGTAATGCCTCCAAAATACACCAAGAGTTACTGTATTGCCCTTCTCTTTGGTTTTCATGGGTAAACATTGTTTTTCCCCCTGCTGAACTGGTGAATGAAGTTACCATCCACACCTTTTGTACATGAATTAACATACTATTGCCTCCGGAATAATAAGGTTGAAGGATTAAACTGAAGAAGTTTTCCTCTTAATCCAAAAAATATCAGAAGAATCAAAACTGCAGTCATCATGCAGTAACTGGCTTCCAGAAACAATTTAGATCTAATTTCTTTACACCATTTCCTGGCTGACCCAAAGAAAAGCAAATAGAAGATGTAAGAGTACCCTCGTTGCTAGTGTTAATATACATAATATTTACAAAATACATCTTTGGAGACCTATTTCACCCCTGAAACATTAATATATTTTCTATTTACTACTGAAAGATTAGGCATTCAAGCAATGTGGAGTGCCAGGAAATAAATCCAGAGTTTATTTTAATAGATTCATTGTTACCTGCAGACACAGACTAAGCAAGGATTTCCTTCAGCAGTGAATAGCAGCCTTTCCAGCTGCTGTAATGACTGCCTTATTCGACATCTCAGTTGATAGTTGTCTGTGCCTTGTTAGTTTGTTAAACTGACATCCACACAACAGAGAAAACAGTTTTAATTTTAATCTCCATACTCTAAACACAAGTAGGTTCCTCACACATTTATGGTAGAATTAAGAGATGATATCCAACCAAATGTGATTATGAGACATGGATCCGAATTACCCAGCACTTCAGATATCCTTAAGGCAGAAGCTGCTTTAGGGCTAAGGACTCATCCCTCTTTCTGTGTACAGTTCCTTGCTGCAGCCCACAAAGCTGTCTGAAACAGGGACACGTCACAGAAACATTTGGAAGGTTGTCAGAGTTGCACCACACAGTAGATATTCCCTTAAAGAGATGGCTGTGGGAGTATTAAGGATATTTAGGGGCAATACCAGGCAGCTGAATAGTTAAAAAGGAGAGGGAGGAAAACTTTTCACAGCATACATCTTCCTTGCCCATTTTGTGAGATACAGCTGGATTTGTTCCACAGCTTTCTCCCCCTCTGATTTTGTTTGTTCTCATTTTTAATCACTCACATTGTTTACATTAGAAATGCAGAAGCATGAAAAAGATGTTATAGAGGATGACATTGACAGCAAAAAACCCTTGAACTTCCCTGTTTTCTGAACTTTTTCTCCTCCTTGCATGCTGGGGACACTTCATAAAACCTTCTGGGTCTTACAGGCTGAGGAGTGTGCTGGCAAGTGATTCACATCCCAGGCATAGTCCTGTTCATTTGAATTAATGTACTGCTGTGATGGGGAATCATTTATTTCTGTGCCTCCCCTCCTGTCTCCCCCATCCATTCTCCCTACAAGTTTGTTGTTTTTTTTATACATACTAATACACGAAGGTACACATGTGTAAATAAATACATGCTCACAGACAAAGCAAGCCATGTTTCTGTGGCACTAAAGCAAGAAGATGCAGTTACATATCAGACAATAAAAACTGACAATTAGACAATTGTCAACTGACTTTAGACAATTACAGGTTTAAAGCTAAATGAATGACTTGCCATACTATTGTCTAAGAAACATTAGTGTGTACCAGAGCCAAAGAGTACATATAGCTGAGGAATTTCAGAAACAAAAGTGTTGGTCAGCAGGATGCTACTACCATTACTGTTCCAGCAAAAGGTCAGATTTGAAAGAGTTTTCTTCCTTTCTTGAAATAGAAACTGTGATCTCGAGAACCTCTTCAGTCTGGAGCTCCTATAGCTACAATAGTGCCTGAGAATATCTGTAATTTATAGATGCCTCTCCCCAGCCTCCTTTCAGCTAATTTCATCACTATCATGACAGTAGGACTCAATGGGTACCACCACAGCTATGCAGCATACTATGAACAGTTCCTGAAGTAGCTGTAACTCCTTGTGGCTTAAAGCCTTTTTTTTTTTTAATCATGTACTCAATAAAGGCCTTTTCTGTGTATTGACACAGCCAAAAGAGATCTAAATTGCTTTTCTTGACCAATAGTCAAAAATCCAAGAGCTGCAGGTCTCTTATCAAGAGGATTTTTCCCAATAGCATACAGGGAGAAGCCAGGGGAATACTCACCTCTGGTGACTGCAGCATTCCAGATGCAATTCAAAAACAAAACCACAGATGTCCAGTATCATTTAGGTACCACCAGTCTAATTCACCTGATCTTCTTTGTCAGTCAACTTCGGAAGTCAAAGGAAGCCACAGGTCCTGGGTCACCTTTATCAGCCCCACACTACCCCTTCCAGGTAACCCAAAGGAGCTAAACTGCTTTGAAGCCTTATATCTAAGCAATTGAATTCCCACCCCAGGTGTTTAGACTACACATTTCATCTGGGATCCACCTGTAGGCAACGAAGAAAACAAGGTGTTTTCAGCAGGTGATTCATCTAACTTAACAGCTATCTAACATCTAATAGCTATCACATGATGGGTAGTTCTTTCTTCAGCAGCTCAAAGTCTTAGCTAGCCTAAACAAGATATATTTAAAAGGAGATGTGCCAATACTTGCTATTTTTATAAGGGCAGTGAATTTCACATTTATCTACCTTAAAGATAGTGATTAGGAAAAAAAAAAGGTCTAATAAAAAAAAAATAAATACATCCAGGCTCTTGAAAAGCAGTGCATCCTTCCTTTTCAGATAATCTTCTTTTTAACAGGCAATATTGTTCTCTTTCTAGACAAGTGCTTAAGTCAGAGCTCAATGACAGCATAGGCTGCCTGTTATCTAATAAACATAATCAGTTCTATGGTCTGTTTTCCCTTCTCATCAATATAGTTTAAGCAACATGACAGGTATAGCTTTTATTTGTTTTCTTGTTTACTTTAATGGCATGAGCATGACTTACTGTCTGTGTGAAGGCCAATCCATTGGCCTTTAAAAGAAAAAAGGTGGGAAATTGGCAGTGGTCTGAAGAAATTGCAGGAACCAATTATTCTGCTACCAAGTGTCAAATCATATTTTTGTTATTATGCATCCCTGGGTACATAAACTGTCAATTTTGTAGAGATTTTCAAATAAAGAGAAGAAAAAATATACCTGTTCACTCCAGTGCGTATATACACATACATATATGAGAAAAGATCTGTCACAAGCCCCAAATCTATGGCAATTCTGACCCTGCTGAAATCAAAACCAGCTTGCATAGCTTGGAGGTGTAACAGTAAATTAAAGATATCTGTGACTGCTCTTGGCTCTGGGGCCAAGGGCCACCGAGCACCCTGAGCCCACAGAGCACCCTGACCCCCAGCTGGCCTAGCTGTGAGCAGGGTGTGAACGGGCTCCTTGGGCCATGCTGACTCTCACAGTCATTCCCAGGAGCTGTTTGGCAATGTGCTGGTTCACCTGGGCTGAAACTGTTCAAAAATTCAGTATGGAACTGTGTCCCAGTGCCCAGAGACCTTTACACCAGTTGTGTAGACACATCCTTCCTGACTGCAGCACTGTTCCAGACATCTCTTGTAAGAGTGGCTTAATAGCAGCCTCAGGAACAAAACTTCTGATCTGACACTGCTCACTGAGGGCTAGCATGAAGCTTGGTGCTCCTCTGACCACCACAACAAAGGGAAGACTGCAAAGGTGAAGAGGAACCAGACTGTATGAACCCTGGTGCCAGGAGAGCCAGGTACCTGCAGTGGGAGCACCTCAGTTGATCCACTGCAGGAGTATCTGGAAATAGAGAGAGCAGTGAGATTTTCTTGGTGAAGATGTGGATCCAGTTGTGCAAATGGTACAGAGCTGTATGCTGGGCAAATGGGAGGTTCTTCACACCCTGAGAGTCAGCGGGGTACTACCCAAAATCTATACGAGTATTCAGGCATTCAGCATTGGCTCCAGCTGGAGGGAAGCCAGCAAAGAAGATCACAGATACTACCTGTGGTAGAGATGACAAATGAGATAAGGCAAATGAAGTTTTGAATGAAATTTGTGGCTGGGTAGAAGAAAGAACCGCATATTTCTCTTCAATATCGTCTGTGCTAGCACCTCAGGAACGCCTTTGGTTGTTTTAAGCCTTTTACGTGAGTCTTTCTGTAGCTGTTTCATCTGTTTAACACTACTAATTCCTGCAGTTCTTAACTCTTGCTGTATGGGAGCATGAGGATATCAATCAAAACCTGCCAAAGATTTTTGTACGTATACTGACTGATCTTTTTCTCATTGAGACTGGGATTCTGGGGCAAATGCTGACTTAAGCTAAAGAAATGCCACAACTGTTTAGCGCAGATGACGCTTTATTTAACTAAGAAACTACTGAGAAAGAGTCAATATTCTTTTATGACCGTTTATTCCAGAATTCACAGAAACTTTGTCTTCTTTATCGCCAAAACATGAATAAATTCCACTGTGTCCCACAAAGAGGGTGCCCTTTCTGAAATAAATGTGAATCTCATTCAGAAAAGAAGGCCAGTTATTTATTTTAGAGACAATACAAAGCAAAGGCTCACCATAAGAGCTTTTGGTTCCTTGTGCTGCTTATTTAGAATAAGGCTTATAGTATAAAGCCAAAATATAGAAGTACCTATGCTTGGAGTACAGTTTCAGGGAGGACAGAGAACAGCAGGCTTATTTCTAATAGTGTTCCCTCTTTTGCCTTTGAAAATGTAGTAAAGACATGCTGTATCTTCTCCCTATCAGGCAGCTGAGAGAACCCCCTGTGGGTCATAGTTTCTCAGATTTTTGACAACCCATATTAAGCAAGTTGAGACATGGAGAGAGATTTACAGTGATATTACTCTTTTAGTTTCCAAATGATTTGTTTATCACATAATCATTTATGGTTAAAAAAATTAGATGTTGAAATTAAATTGTTTTGTATATAGCATTGTGAATATATATGGACACTTCGATCACTAACTGACGCAATAGATTGTCTCCCTGAGAATAATTTAGATATTAGACATATGTGTGCTTCCCTGCCACCATGCCTATAAGTTAAGCTACTTAATATGATTAGCTTCTGAAATGGAATTTACTGAACCAGAGAAGACAAGAGAAAATGAGGAAATAAAGTTTTCTTTACTGATGAGTATTGCAAATACCGCGGGTCATTTTGGCCATGGGAATCTGAGCTTTGTCTTGTTAAAATTTCTGGCAGAGAACAGAAGTCACACAAACACTGTCTTCCCTTCAGATGACAGTTTAAATGATAGGGTTTAAGAAGCTCAAATTTAGACTTAGTTTATGAGAAAATCATTCACACAGTACATCGGCTCTACCAAAGGAATCATACAGAGACTGAAGACAGTAAGAATCAAGATTGCTGAATTGTTCTAATGACATTCATGTCCTCTGGATCCACAAAGATAAATCTCAGACCAGACTTTGGTCTATCGTTTAGTATGAACTAGATTCTTGCTGTCTGCCTTTCTTTCTGTAAAGACACTGAGCCACAGTTGTCAACGTTTTCCCAAGGAAGCAACTTTCTCTTCATGAGACTGACCAACTTATATTGCAGGGTTCAGCCTGAGGCAATTTCAGAGTCCAGATGTGAAATTACTCTAATTAAAGAAAGAGAGAATAGAGAAGGGAAAGGGAAAAGGAAAGGGAAAAGAAAAGGGAACGGGAAAGGATAAAAGGAAGACTTCCAAGTTTGACAATCAGCACATCTGCACTATCACCATTTCCATGGACAGCAGTGGTATTAATTACTGTTGCTAAAGCAAGCAATTGATCTTTTAGTCATTAAAATGTTGCAAACAGTAGCTTCAATGTAAGGAACGTTCTGTTCAGCTGAGTTTTTAGTAGTTCAACTTTCGTGCATTTTTCATAGTAAACATACAAACAAGACATTAATGTTCAGGTTAATGAGGATCTAGAAGAGATCTAGTTCAGGATCTAGAAGAGATGGAAGAAGTAGGCTTCTTCCCTAGTGTTATCTGTAAGATAGTCTTTATCCTGGAAAGGACCAGACAGACCTGTACTGGGAAGGCATTTAGCTATACAAACTTCAGTTCAGCTGTGTGATTGTGCAGGTCAGACTCTGGTTCCTGAGATTAGGAACTAGGAAGCACAAAGAAGGAAAACTATTC
Organism: Anser brachyrhynchus; assembly: GCF_964034855.1. Lineage (NCBI taxonomy): Eukaryota > Metazoa > Chordata > Aves > Anseriformes > Anatidae > Anser > Anser brachyrhynchus. The sequence goes on from NC_137694.1 coordinate 111,201,956, forward strand.
AGAGAAACGGCATAAAATCAGCAGGAATTCAGACACCTTGAATACTGGGGAAGAAAGTTTATGTAAATATAAGTCATGTTTTCTAATAATTAAACTCCTGGATTTGGTCATTTCCTGATTAAGCTGTGTGAAGAATTAGGCCAATTAAATGGAGTAAAGTACGAGAGAGTAATTCCCTGCCACAGTGTTTTATGTGGGGACAGCTTGTAACAACAGCATTTTAAGTAACTGCAAACTTTTCAAAAATTTATACTTATTTATTCATCCTTTCAATCTCCACAGTTTTCAGTTGAAGGCAAATAGGAGGCCAGGGGTACATGAAAATAACAATCAAGAGCTTCTAGGAAAGCACCAAGTTTATCCCTTTTCTGGGAAAGGCAGACAAGTAACCTTTTATTTTTACCAAGACAGAAGTAATTATTGGAGTTCTGTTTGTACAAGTTTTTTTTGGAGATTCTTTTGAAAATCATAACAGGAGGGAAAATAAAAGGTGGCCTTTCACAAATAGCTAGGAGACCCTGAAGAAACTATTACTTATCACTGCATAAAAGGAATGCACTGTTCAAGAGATGTCTGCAAGCTGGTCTCCCACTGCTTTGAGCCTAATTTGGTTGCAGAGAAACAGAAAAACAATGGCCCTTGCAAACTCAATGTTGCACTGCAAAAATCTGCTCTAATGTTAACATGGACCTTCAGCTGCCATCATCACAGTCAGATGTTTTGGAAGTGTTGACTTTCTTGTATTGTTGATAAAATGTTATGAGAGTATTTGTCCAGTGAGTGCTTCATGGCTTTTTTTTTCCCCAAAGTTAAGTACATTATCTCATCTGTTTCAGAACATTTTCCTTTCAGACGAACCATATGACATTAGACTGCTGTGAGTATGATTGCTGTCAAGTATCCTTTGTCTCTTCAATATTTAATTACAAGTCCAAAGAATGACACAAATGTAGGAAACTGTAGTATGAAAAGCTGTGCTTACTGCAACCCTTTTTTCTCAACAAGGAGAACAACAAAGTCAGAGCAAGGTTTTTAGCTGAGTTGAACGATGAAAACATGACGAATTTTTTTTTTCTTTTCAAGAATATTCATTCATATTTTCTAGAACTTCAGCTGCTTACACTGATTTGCTTGCCTTCCATGAATTTCACATTTCCTGTCAAGAACATTCATCTTGCAAATGAGATCCCATAGGAGTTATGCTGACCCGTGCAGACCCGCGTGGCATGGCTGCAGGTGTAACTCCACCACGGCAGCATTAACTCACATGGGTCTCTCCTCTCCACTCAGCTGTCAAGGTCTGTCTCCTGGAGCAGTCTCACACCTGTCTCCACTCTGGCCTTGCTCTTGATGTGAGTGTGGTGTGTATTCACTGTGCTGATCCACTGGATCTGCATGAATTCAGGCATGTCCTCGTATTCCCCACAAGAATCCATGTATGGTCTAGTATCACTCAAAGAACTGTTTGAAAAAGTATGAATCACCTATCTTGATACACAAAGAGAAGATTGGAGTACAAATTGTCCACATGAATTGCTCTCGTATTTAGAAGCTCATCATTAGATGACGCACCAGTCTGGTCCCATAACTGGCCACCTTTGAGGGAAGATGAATTTTTAGCATCTGCCAGAGCCCTCACATTCTTCCCTATTTCTGTTCTCTGGGCCATCAAGTAATGAGCTCCTGCAGGTTCAAAGGAGACACAGTCAGTATCCAGAGACATTTTTATCCCTTTTCTGCCTGCTTCCTCGTACTCTTTGTGTGATTTAATCCAATATAGTCATGTGGCAAACCATTTTACAGTGTTAATACACTGTTAGAGAGCAATACCCAATTCCCTAGGGCATATGTCCTACAAAATACAATTTTATTATTATCTGCCCTGCCATCATTTATGCAGAATGCTTTAGTTCTGAAGGAAAATTAGGGAAAATAAGAAAATTAAAGCACTGGCATAGAACTAGAAAGATGAGGGAACAATTTTCCCCAGTAGGGTTCTTAAGGTTAAGCAAAAAAAAAGATCTCTCTGGTTGCCCTCCAAGCAATTCTCCCAAAAGAATACAGAATAGTACAGAGCTGTACCATCTTTTGTTAAACTACCGATGTTTGTCCCTTTTATAGTCCCAAACAGTAATTTATTCCTGGATTGGCTGAAATACTAGCTCCCTGGTGTTGCCACTGCAATGCTTCTGCAGAACATAGAGCAAATGTAAAACAAAAACAGCTTAGGTGTGTATTTATGTCAGAAGTGTTGAGAAGGAGAGAAGGGCATTTTCAGGAGGTAAATGACCATATTGTTCTCAAGTGAAGGAGGGGACAGCTCACCATGACAGGGACTTCTGGCCTGTGAATCAGCCTTCCTGGTGATGGGTTTCCTTAGGCTACAAGTTTTTCACTGGGCAGGTCTCATTTATTTCTTCCAACACTGATATTCAAATCTTTCATTTTACTGTCTACATGTACAGCCTAGGCAAGCCTTTTTAGACCCAGGCTCTTCCGGCCTTCTAACACTCCTTTAGGTAAGAAGTATCCATACTATAGGAAGCATCTTGGGGGAAGAGGAAGCTTCAGGGGAGCTTGTAGAGCGTGGTTCAGTTTTCACTGGGAATCATTATTTCTCTTGCAAAATTCCTCTGTCTGTAAGCCACAACTGGGAAATTCACTTTTTGATTTTTTTTTTCCTTTTGTCAAAAGCAATTTTTAAAAATTCTCAGAATCATTATGACTTCATCTGTACCCACAAACCGATTTCTGTGGAGGACAACCCACTGTTGTGGTTGAAGACACAGGTCCTTTCTGCTTTGCACGGACCTCTGTATAGTCTTTCTTTCATGAATACACACACACATCCTCTTCCCTGGTTGTTACAGGTTGTATAGATGATGCGACTGTCAGTTTCCTGAAAGCTTTTTGCCTAGCAGACAGGGGCACACCACTCCCTAATCTATTCAAGTCCTTTAACAGCCTCACCAGCATCCTATCTCAACCACTTGCAGACTTTAAGTGGTTCTGTTTTACAATACCCCTGTGTAACAGAAAAATACCGTCTCTACCTCACAGTGAACTGAAGCACTGCAAAGATTAAATGTTGAAAAATCACAGCTGCAGTGGAGTTAGGAGCAAAAGCAAGGTACATCCTATGTTAGTGTCCTGTTCATTCAACCATCCTATTAACAGTTATATATTTGGAAAGGAAAATGAGAGTAGAATAATGAGAGAAGTAGACATAAATAGAAAGAAAAGAACTGTGGGAAAGAAAGATTTATCATCAACATTTTATGGAACAGGCAAATGTTTTCCATTTTTGACTGCCTGAGAATGTCCCGTCATATAACTAAAATGGCATTTTGGACATTTCACAGAATCACAGAATGGCCGACGTTGGAAGGGACCTCTGAAGATCATCTAGTCCAGCCCCCCTGCTGAGCAGCATCCCCTAGAGCACGTTGCACAGGATGGCATCCAGGAGGGTTTTGAACTTCTCCAGAGAAGGAGACTCCACAGCCTCTCTGGGCAACCTGTACCAGTGCTCTGTCACCCTCACAGTAAAGAAGTGCCCTCTCATATTCAGCCAGAACCTCCTGTGCTTCAGTTTGTGCCCATTGCCTCTCGTCCTGTTGCTGGGCACAACTGAAAAGACCAGCTCCATCCTCTTGACACCTTCCCCTCAGATATTTATAAACATTGATGAGATCTCCCCTCAGTCTTCTCTTTTCCAGGCTAAACAGGCCCAGTTCTCTTAGCCCGTCCTCATGCGACAGGTGCTCCAGTCCTCTAATCATCTCTGTAGCCCTCTGGACTTGCTCCAGTAGTTATATGTCCCTCTTGTACTGGGGAGCCCAGAACTGGACACAACACTCCAGGTGTGGCCTCACCAGGGCTGAGTAGAGGGGCAGGATCACCTCCCTCGACCTGCTGGCAACACTCTTCCAAATGCACCCCAGGATACCGTTGGCCTTCCTGGCCACAAGAGCACATTGCTGACTCATGGTCAGCCTGCTGTCCACCAGGACTCCCAGGTCCCTCTCTACAGAGCTGTATTCCAGCAGGTCAGCCCCCAGCCTGTACTGGTGCTTGGGGTTATTCCTCCCTAGGTGCAGGACCCTGCACTTGCCCTTATTGAACTTCATGAGGTTCGTCTCGGCCCAACCCTCCAGCTGTCAAGGTCCCTCTGAATGGCAGCACAGCCCTCTGGGGTATCAGCCACTCCTCCCAGCTTTGTGTCATCAGCAAACCTGCTGAGGGTGCGCTCTGTATTTCATATTTCAGTTGTTGCTTATGTGAGCGTGGGATTTTTTAGAAAGACAAAGGACAATGGGAGCAGCATCTGCTTGGACCCAGGAACCTAGGGGAAGGCAGGAAAGAGAAAAGCAGAACAATGAGAAGAAAACCCCTGGTTACCATTTTGAGAACATCTCACAAATAAGTTAAACACTGACCACTGGCCAGGTATTTCTCAACACTGTAAGAAAATACATCACTAGATGCCTGCTATTCAAACTGAGGCAATTTGGGGTCAGATTTTTGTTCTGAGGAAATGGCTCAGAATTTCAGCCACTCAAGTTTCAGAAACTCAGGCCAAACTCAGTTTGAACAGGAAAAAAAAAAGGGGGGAGGGGAGGAGGGGGGATGGAGGAAAAACAGCCATTCTCCAAAGTGAGCGAAATAAGAGAGTTCCACTGACCCTCATAAGTAGGGTGATCAACTCACCTTTGGGAAGCTGTTTGAAACTCAAAGGCTGTATTTAAATAATTATGTACACTATAATTTTATAGTGTTCCCATATTCCTGCTAGTTTCCTACTATTCCTGCTTTCATTTTGATCAAATTTTCTTTTGAAATAAAAACAAAAATCTAGGCATTAAACTACCATCTCCCAAGACAACATTATTATTATAAAATAAAAGCAGCAGATTTAGAGAGTTAATAATAAAATATGGATTATGTTTTCTTGGGTAGAAAGAATTGCTTCATAATATATTGCTTGCAATAAAGGGTAAGCCTCAGATTTGGTGCAGCAATATTAATTACCAAGGAGAGAGAATGGAAGAAATCATGTCAGATTGAGATTCTTCTGAATCGCAGCAGAGAAGATAGAGTGCATCTTCTGAATAAACAGATTATGTTACAGAGAGTTAAATTAGCAGACAATCCTCAGCTATGCCTGCCTCTAATAGTTCTCCATATGACTTCTTGTGGGCAGGCCCAGGGGAGAACAACTGATGGCAGAATGATTATTTCAGCTTCCTGTGTTATTACTCTGCAGTCTTTCTCAGAAAGGGGGGATATTAACTGTTCCACCTCTTCCCTGTGCTGCAGAAAAAAATAGAGTTCACATCAGAATGTAAGGTGTATGTAACAAATAATTGCCTATTACAAAAGCTGTTTTGATATGAAAGAAAGAGAAATGACATACAGAAGAGGTTGCTTCATATGCTGCTGCTGGAGGAATGATAAATTTCAAATAATTGATATAAAGTAAGGTCACCATCAAGAAAGCTGTGTAATAACCACAGGTTCCAATATGTGAAAGACCAAGGTAAATGCATTATGTGTTGTAGTGAGACTATTTCCACCGATGCTGTCGGGCCCAGCCATTATCCTGTCCAGGCCAGGCCACTGCCCTCAGCAGCACAGCCCTCCAGTGCTGCGGAGGCTGGGCCCTTCTCCTGCTCTTCCAGTTGTGCTTCTTCTTAGGAGACGTTTCTTTAATTAACCTATACACATTTAATTCCTAATAGAAACAAAGTTTGTGAAGTTTCTGGGCTCTGGAGGAATTTATTGGAGGCTGCCTCTGAAGACAGCTGTTTCCTGCTGAAGTGACAGGAAAGCTATTAATGCCTGTCATGCCTGAGCCTGTCAGCCCACAGGCACCTTCCCAAGCCTCTCCTGAAGTCATAACCCAGTAGTTCCCCCAGCTTCATGCCATTGAATGCCTCAAACTTCACTTAATGATCTTCTCCAGCCTGCTGAGGAGCAGACTGGACATCCCCAGGGTGGTGCACGTCGCTGAGACACATCCCAGGTCGGCTGGAGTACCTGAAGGATTTCTGGCGCTGGGGCTACGGCCCTGCACCGGGGTGGTGGGAGGGAGGAGAGATGAAACACCCCACCAAGATGCTCTTGGAGCATGGGTTGTCACCCAGGGAATGGGTAGGGAAGCAGCAGCAGCACCAGCCCAAACAGGAGCAGGTAGGCAGCCCCAGATGCAATGATGACTCAGATGCGGGGAGCAGAGATGTTTGCCCCAGGGCTCCTGTATATCAGGGCTGGAGAGATGAGCACCACTCTGGCAGCCTACCCTGGATGCCAAGAACACTTGCCCACATGCACAGAGTCAAGGATGCCTGTCATTCACAGTGTATTTGTAAGAATGCCTCTTATCCTAGAAATCCTGCAGGGAATCCATACTTAAAAAAAAAATGTTCTGAAATACCAACATTTTCCTTTAAATGTAGTGAGGTTACACCACCTCATGCCTATGTGGTGTTCATGAAAATCTCTGTCCGTCCTTTTCTTAGCTGAAAAACTGTTTGCTTTGCAGCGCTGTGTGGAGATCCTGAACTACACTGTTGTTATTTGATGACAAGAGTGGGGCCAAGCAGAAGAGAAGCTCTTCCACCTCTAAACTTTAGGGATGCTATTTTAAAGGCCTGGATTTAACTGTTCCTCATCGAAAGATGAATTAATGTGCTGTGTTTCTCTTCAGAGCTGTTGGGTAGACTGTGCTGTTCTCTGCCTCGTAGAAGGAACTCCTTCCAGGTGGCGAAACTTACCTATGCCCATTCATGACACAGTTTTTCTGTTAAGAACTGTTATTTACCCTAGGTGTACTCCAGAGTTTCATGTAACAGAGAAACACCTACTACCCAGAGGTAATGACATAACACTTTGCCCTTTAGGAAATATCATCTAATAAGTATTTACCTAGTATTTTAAAAATGGGTAAGAGAACATTTTTGAGATTTTTTTTTCCCCCCAGTAGAAGAGTCAAACAATCTTTAAGACAATGAGATAGCTTTTGTGCTAGCTTGGAGTTTTTTAGGTTTGTGTCTGAAAGATTCCAAAAAAAGGCCAAAGGTTTTGCCTCGGAGAGTATCTTATAAGGGATGTACAGAGTTTCATGGTCTTTCTGGTAAGCATTTAAAACTACATGGTAGACAGTACATTTGAAGCAGTATGGCTTTCCCTTGATATAACTATGGTATAAGGTATTTAATTCCAATACAGTTACTCCCACACAGGAAAAAAGTGTGAAGTAGCCAAATCAGGCTTCCTTATACCAATATAACTGTGTCCTTAGAAATCTTAATAATATGCTGGGGAGCAGAGAGAAGGGGAAAACAAATCTCATTGACTAAAGCAGTTTAAAATAAAATAGGAGTATTTCAGCTCCAGATGAAGCATGAAGTCAGAAAGGAAATACTTGATTGCATGAAGAACTGAATGATGGACTCCAGGAAGCCCCCACATCACAGACCAGGGGCCCCTGCTCCACTGAGGGGATGGTTCATTGCCATAGCAAACATGTTGGCTGTCATTACTTTCAGGGACTGCTACAATTTAGGCTCCGGCACCCATGAGCAAACCGCCTGGTGACAGCAAATGACCCCAGGTCTCATGGCATAATGTTTCTACCTGTAACTTTTTCTGATGCTTTCTTCCACCTGCTTTGAAGTGACACAGTGAAGGACTGTATCGTGCATGATCCAGCCATCTTGTGTTGGGATTTCACCTGCCAGGTCATTATTCTTCGACTTCTCACAAGAAGGAGAAACAAAGGGCTCAGTGCTGCTCACCTTACCAAGAAGAATTACACTCACAACAGAAGAGCTGGGGCCAAGGGACTGTTACTTATTTACTCACACTTTTGCTCAAGAGGCAGCCTTCAGAGGAAAAAGGAGAGGGTACCGGTGTGTGAAATTCATCTATGGACATAAAAAGATAACTTGCCAAACTATCTGCTGCCTTCAGCATCATTTAACTCACGTTTCTGGCAGTGTTTCATGAAGAAATTGGCATATCCCAGCTGGGTATGAGGTGCCAGTCACTAGAGATTTTTAAAAGACTCTCTCTTCCTAATGTGAAGGATGGGTATTTGCCTATTTTTTTAAGCTGTGAGACATCTAATACCTGGTAATTATCTTACTTAAAAAATTTAGGGGGCTGGATTGCTGTTGTTTGCACAGTGAGGTTGAGAAAAGGAAAGCTGCTGTCAATATTAAAACAAACAACCACCCAATCCCGACTTTTATTCACACTTGATTTTACAGTAAGATAACTAGGACTGGTCATTAGCTTAGCCTGTGGTAAAACACCTTTTTAAAAATTTTTCTTCCTCACTCCCCCACCCATCCTCACCCCTGCCACCCCCCCAATACCCTTTATTTAAGCCTGAAGACTTTCTGGACAGAAATATTAATGCATGCACAATAAATCTGAATTGTGTAGAAATCTCTGTGAAGATGCTTTAAATCTAATTCAAATATAAACTTAATTTACCACAGTGAACAGGAAATTGGCACCATCTGACCTGACGATCTGTCTGCCCCTTCCCAGACCCATCAGGCCTACAGCAGCGTGTGGGCAATCATACAGCAGATGACGTTTCTTCCTAACAGCAGCAGCCTTTCTGCCCAGGACTAAACAGCTCTTGTATGGTGGCACCAACAGGTCTGCTGTGTATTCCCCAAAAAACTTGGAAAGTCCTCAAAATCTGCCAAAAACAAAGCCAAACCAAACCAAACCACCAACAACAAAACAACTAACCAACCAAATAAACAAACAAACTAAAAAACAACCCACAACCCTCTTGATGGATAAAGAAGAGACAAAAATGCAAGAAAATTTCTAGACAAGGCAGTCTTAGACCAAATGGGCTACAAGCCCGAAATAGGTCGGAAATGATTTCATTACTTTTGCCTCCAGGTCATGAAAGTTTATTCAGCACTCAACAACAGTGGAAAGCAAAGGGCAAGAAACCCACAACTTTTCCCAAAACCACAAGTCAGCTGCTCCCTTCAGGGTAAACAAAGCCAGTTAAAGAAAACTGTTATCTCCAGATGATATTCACCCTTCATTCACCAAGATAACCTTCTTCTAGGCTCTCTTCTAAGGCAAATTATAGCTTACAACATCAGGCAGAAAGGTAAAAAAAGTGCGCCTCCCAAATCACTTTGATCTTGAATTTTTGGTTTTAAATTCCTCTGGGCTTGAAAACATCCCAGCAACATGTATGAGGATAACAATATTTCCTTTCAGTAAAGGACTTAGGGCAGGTTTGGTAGTCTGTAGTCATCACAAGAGATGATAGTGGGATGATCTTAGCAAAAAGTTTTGATAGTTATGTCTCTGTGTTGCACTCCACCTTAGGAAACAATAAATTTCAAGATCTGTGAGAAGAGCCAATGATGAGCCTTTGCTAAGCTCAGAAATACCACACAGGTAACAGAAAACACGTTAATCACCACTGAATCCAAATACTCCATGGGAGCTTCATCTTCCATGGGAGTTGATGATCAAACCAAAAGGTTTCTTTAAGTAGCATTACCTCTGTTCCAGTATCTACTTTTGGTGGGTTATCAGATCTGGTTCAGCTCAACATTACCAGCTCAAATTTACCAGTAACAACATGAGTAATGGCAGCAACAAAGGTGTGGGAGCAAGGAACGTACAGCAGTGGTCTTGGGTTGTGGTACAGCCTCTCCACAACTGTATGTCCTCTGGTTGCTGATCCGCATGTCCATAAAAATCACACTCCCACGTCGCCATGCAGACTTAACCCAAAGTCTTGCTGGCACATTTCAATGAACAATGCTAGAAACACACTGTAATTGTTGACCTTGTATTCAATACTTCCATGGGCAGAACTGAGTATTTCGTCATGCTCGACAAAATTTCTAAGTTCAAGTCTTCACCCAGACCCTAACTAGATGTTGAATAATTTTCTTCCTGAATTACACAGAGGCTAGCAAATCATACATAAAGGAAACAATAAAAAAAATGCTATTTTGTGATTACATTGTCTCTAATAAATAGGAACTGTGAAAAAGAATTATGCTTAGTATCAATTATTCACAAGTCCACCAAGTAACTGACACATCCTCAAGTTACGACTTCCATCCACGCTGGCTATAAAATACCATTTTCACTATGATTGGAATGGCTGTTCCTGGCTGTCAATTAAAATATATATCATGTACCAGGCAATAGAAGGTGACAACATTAGGAAGAAATAACACTTGACAGCCACATGGGAAATACATAAGCAAGAGAAGACTGAAAATTACTGCAGATCTTTATCTACAGCTTCTTACTTTTAAACACTGACCTCCAAGATACAAAGATCAGAAAGATTTATCTGCATTAGAAAATTTCCTTTAACTCCTGTTGTTCTAGTTCTTTTTCACAACCAGGATGACTGAAATCTTTCCAAATTACACATTGTATTAAGCATATTCTAAAGCAGCAGCAACAAAGTCATTCTTACTACCCAGCATGAGAAATTTCCCTTAACAGAAATCTTTGGATGTCATTTTCCAGCTCAGAAAACATACCCAGAGTGCACTGGAACTAATTACCTCCAAGTAAGGAAGTCTTCAGGTGAAGTCCAGGAAAATTTATCATTTTCTTAGTTTTGCCTTTAGATTTAGTGGAATTGGCCTTTCATAAGAGTATGACATCTGTGTAGGAAGAATTTTTTTAGAAGCTGGAAATTTGAACAAAATATTCTCACTTCTCCTGTAGGCACCCAGATATGAAGAAGACTTACCCAAAGAAGCTATACTATCTCTCAAAAGTTAGCAGTCTAGAGACTGCATAGTTGGCCAAGTAACAGTCTAACAGTACCCAAGTCTGGGTGCAGAACATTACCCCCTGGAGATGCTCAGAGCCGCATTCATTCCCTCTCTCTGTGCTGTCACTGGGCTCTGCTGGTGGGCAGCGACTGGCAGAGCTACAGCCAGGGGCCAACCCCACTTTCTCACTCTTGAGGCATGGAAGAAGTGAATGGCAAAGACTTACTTGCCTTTTTCCATTGCTATGGTCAAAAATACCAGTTCATCAAACTGACATAAAATGCATAGCTGTATTTCTGGATGTAGATCCCACTTTGCTTAATCCACCTTCATCATGCATGCACGTCTTATGTGAGGGTCATGGTGAACAGGGCACGGGAAAATCAGACGCTGTCTAGACCAGGAGAGTTACTCTGCTGCTGCAGACAGAACCAATGGCTGTTGTCCTATTTCATTTATGGGACTTCTCATCAGATACCTTGACTATCATGATCAAAACAACCCACAGATGGAAAAGTGCTTTAAAACTTCAGTAAATCTTGGAGCTCCAACTAGTGGGATGCTTTGTTTTCCCTCACTTCCCACAAGCCAAGATCTAAGATCTGAATGAAGCCCATTTATTATCCTTATTGATATCAGAAGGATCACTGCCTAAGCTTACCAGTGAGTATATCAGGCTTAGAAAGGAAATTCTCTGCACTCATCAGCTAGAGAAAGAATGTATGTTGGGTTCCTACTCCTTTTTAAATGAATATGATGCATGTAAGGGATAGGTAGGTCAGCCTTTAGGCTTTAAAGACAAGCATCAATAAACCTTCATATTTGTGTTGGGACTTTTCCAGAGTTATTGATTATCAAGTCAATCTTACCTTTCTGCAGGACTCCAGTCCTTGAGACATAGTTTCACCTCTTTGCACCAAATCGCTAGTCACAGCTTGTCCTCAATTTCACTCACTGACGTTGGCCAGAAATTATAATCAACAATAAACACCAGCACCAAAAGTAAACATGGATTTTAATGTTAAGATTTTTTTTAATGAAAATAAGTTTTCACTCTCGCCTCATTCTTTTTGCCAGCCTGACCATAACCCTCATTCCCTGTTTCCCTGCACCTCTTGGGGGGAAGAGATAGAAGGGGGTGGATGGGGGGGAAGATGTTTTTAGTTTGATTTTAGTTCTCACTGCTGGAGCCTGTTATTAGTAGGCAATAAATTACATTGATCTCCCTATATTGAGTCTGTTTTGCCCGTGATTATGATTGGTAAAGAATCTCCCTGTCCTTATCTCAACCCATGAGCCTTTTTTCATCATTCTCCCCCTGTTCTTTTGAGGAGGGGAAGTAAGAGTGCAGCGTGGTGGAGCTCATCTACCCATCAGTGTGAAACCACCACACATGCCCAGTAGGGAAGGCTTACCAAACTGCTCCATTTTGGTTGTAATTACATGGTGACAGCTGGTGGTAACTTTGTTTTACTCTACCAGCCTCTCAGTTGTGACAGGGACTCTTCATTCTTCTCCATATTCTCCAGTAGATTATGAAGATAGATGTACAGCGATAGCCTAACTAGGACAGTGGTAAATGTCTTAAACATAGGTTCACAATTTGTCAGTAAGGAGACCAAAATTTATCACTCAGCTGGGTTGGTTTACCTCTCAGTTCATCACTTTATGCACAAATATATATGTTGATTTTCTAATCCTGAATCAGATCATTGATCCCCTGCCATTCACCTCAGAGGAAGAGCACCACCAAATGAGGAACAGCAATGCAGCACATATGTATTTATTTTCATTCCTAAATCTCAAGAATTTACCTGATTAGGTCTTGGCTGAGGCACATCAGCGGAGACTGCAGTATCACAGCACTTCTTTGATGAATGCCCACAAGAACCCTGCCTTGTTTTTTTTAAGCACAGAAATAATGATGATGATAATTGACAAGGGCAGCCTCAGATGATTTCATAAATTCTCATTATGCGAAGTAGCAGCATCAGAAACAACCTTGTCTCTTAGCTGTCAATAAACGGCAGGTACCGTGGTATCCCTTCATGCCTTGGCAAGTAATCAACCACCCCAAGCCTATTATCATAACAAAGCAGCTCACTGCTATGACAGCCTGTCTCAAACAAGGGCCAGTCACAAGTATACGGGTTTAATCTGCATGTGTGTTATGCATATCCCATCGTACAAGCTATATAATCTGTAGTAGTCGATTTATTATTCAAGTTTCAGGGTATAATGAAATATACACTGAAGTTTTGAGTCCCACTACATGGGTTGACTGGATTCCCAGTCTTAGGTTAACATTTTGTGCAATGAAGCTCAGCCTAGTCACCAAGTTACCACAGGTATACATGAGATATCTAAAAATTAAGCCCAGAAGAGTATTATATATCATCATCATCAACAACAAATTAAAAACTTCCCAGTTGAGTGATTGTTCACAAGGATCCAGATACAAAACAGACGGCCACAGGTGCCAAAATCAGAGTGCAGCCCCAGGTAAGGTTTGGGTTTCACAGCCACGTGGATTGCTGAAGCACACCCTCCTCTTGTTAAAGGCAGCTGTAGAAGAAAGGGACTGGATCCCTCTTCAGAAACCAGGAAGCATCCTGTCAACTGGATAGCTGGAGATACACAGAGCAAAAGGCATCTCTCAGAGGTGAGCTAAACCTGAGGGCAGATGTGGGCGTGACTTCTTTTTCCACTGCCACTTACTCTCTCTAAATTTAATGACCATATTTAGATTTTGGGAAAACTGAGAAAGTGGAGGACTAAAGCTTGGGCTGAGGGTGATCTCAGGATAGCTGGTGAACAGCTGGCATTCCTCCCCTGTGGAGGAGGTGATGTTTAAAACTGGGCTATGGATTACTCTTGTAGAGCCTGATCCTCCCACACTGAAGGTGGTAACACGGTGGGGGCAGGGGAGCAGCCTGGAAAATGTCTTCCTGCGATCAGTGTTCTTCAGAAAAGCTCTTTGGCAAGCGGCGGTAAAATAAGGACACAGCCCTGAGGGATCTTGAGGGAGCATGTAAAATAAGGGCAGTGAGAGGAGTCACCGGTAAAAATGCTGTAACAAGAAAAGACCGGGCAATTTGGATAAACCGGTGAAAGGCGATACCAGTGTCCAGATTAATTTCTGTGAAGGAGGACTTTCTGTCAATAGAATATGGCATTTATCGAGAGAAAGTGGGGGGATTGTTTCCTGGCCGTGGAAAAGTGGCTTTGCCCATGTTAACATGTCTTAGATCTGTTGTGAAGGTTATGGACAAAGATAGCCAACTTTGCATTTATGCAAGAGTGCAAGAAACAAACACTGCCCTGAGCCCTCACCCACACAGACATTTTCCTGCAAGTGAGCAGGCAGCTCAGGTAAAGACCGAGGCCTCCGGGAAGCGAGCACCACGCAGCTCCCACCTCAGCCTCGCTCCTTCTGGCACCAGCTGCTTACCATCAGCTGCCCGAGCAGGCGGCCTGCCAGCTCGCCTCCTTAAGGAGCCAGCTCCATATTACACGCTAGCAAAAAAAGAACACTTTCTTCAGAAACACCTCAGTCTTTGGCTTTCCTTTTGTTTCTCTTGGCTTTACTTTATTCTTAGTCATTGTTGTGATCGCAGTGGCATCCAAAGGCTGCCCTTTCCTAATCTCCACTAAAATACTAATCATGCACAGCATAACAAAACTAATTAATGTTTCCCCTTTCCAGTGCTGTGCAAATATTCAGCATCTAATCTTCACAGCAAACTGGACAGACCAACACCGCTTCTCTGGTTACTGACGCCAGCACCTTGAATAACATTATCCCCGAGTATGAGCTTCCTGGGATCTTCTATGGGCACTCCTCCTGGTTGCACGTCAGTTCCTTAGCACACTTCTTACTCATACCTCTCAGTCTTCCCACAGTGATAGCTACTGTCCATAGCAGTAGCAATCCATCCTCCACAGGTCACAGAAAAGCAAAATGTCTCGATCACGTTGTTTTTCCCTATCTCTGTAAAATGAGGGACCGTCACCCCTTCTTCTTCTAGCCCTCCACTTCATCTAGTTTGACTTCACATCAAACTCACTGGGAGAGGTGTTTTTACAATAGATGTACTATAATCTACACTTGGACTGGTGTTCAGCTTTTTGGACCTCAGAGGTTGCTGCAATATAAAAACCGCCACTAGACTGGATGTATCCATTGGAAAGTAGCAATTGGGACCACTTTGATAAAGGGTCCTGGTCATTATTTTCTCAAGGTGTTTTGCTGAGTGCGGCCATTTAAGTGAAACTGAAGAAATACATTCAATATCTCTAAATTTTTTACTGCAACTTCTGCCTCAAGGTGTTACACACTGCTATTGTCTGCTGTTAAATACCTGTTGTGTTTTATTCCAAGGTGACTAAAATATATATATATATATATTTTCCTAGTTACTAAAGCATTTGGCGAGCTTCCAGGATGAAAGTGAATACAGAAATGCAGAACATTTACCATTCAAGTAGATAGCCATCAGTGCTTTATGAACTATTCCATTACATAAAAAAAAATCATTGTGTCTTAACAAAGGGTCTTGAGAACATTTTCTTTAAATTGAAAGAATGTATTTTTACAGTACCAAGAACACTGCTAATATCGATCCAGGTGTTCTGTGGAGCAATCTAATCTTTTCATTGCGGCACTATTGAAAATCTGGTCTTGTACACCGGTGATACTGCGTCTTTCAAAGTTAGCAACAATGAAAAAGTAAATCCTTACATTAATTAAAAAGGGTTTACAATTGCATTAACGATCCTTTCATTGGAGTGTGTCATTTAGGTAATGGCAGCCTAGCATATTAACTTCCCTTGGCTTTGCCTTGGCCTTGTAACTACTCCAACTGATTATTAACTAATTTGTAAAGTCTCCCAAATGGGACATTAGCTCTTAAATACATTTCTCCTGCTGTTTGTTATATATCCTAGAAAAAGTAGACTGTCAGAGAGAGAACTGTTTTGGAAGTAGCTTATTCTGAGAAAAAAAAAAAAAAAAGGTTAACAAAATACCAGACTAACACTAAGTTTGTGAAATGAATCATGGCTTGAAATATCCCCGATACATGATTATCTAAGATGCTACACACACACACACACACATATATAGATGTATTTTTCGCAAAAGAGGACTGGCATTGGAACATATGCAAGCATATGTGCTTTTGCAAGTACTTGTAACTCCTGCTGCTTCTAGTCCATAACAACACTCATGCAACCAGGTAATCTTCTAACATGCTAAGCTATGAAACCCAGGAGAAAGGCTCATGGGACCAAATCCTGTACTCCTGATATTATAACCTTCCTTCTGCCTTCTCAATCCAGCCCAGAAATCATGAGCCAAAGGCAGAGCAACCTGAGAGCACAAGCCAGTCAGTAGCATGTAGTCCAAGTATTTGAATCACCCAAGGCAATGCTACATTCATTAACTAAATTAGTTATTCTGTCCACTGCCAAGTGAGAGAAGCAAAAGATCATTTTGGTATTTTTTCTTATTTACAATAATTACTTACAATTGATGCTGCCTCATTTTGCTTGCATGGAGTATGGCTGTTGGGTCTTGATGTCCTCACTGCATTGAAAAGAGATCTACTCATGGTAGGACTAAAGTGTTTCTGTTATGTATTATCTGCAATGTAATGTTCTTTTGTACCTGTGCTGTTCATGCATGTTGGGTGGTGCACAGCCCTGCTCCAAAACATGGGAGTATGGGGACGTCTCTCTGTCGTGTTGGACCTGCAGGAGTGTGATGTGACTCCACGACTGCAGAGCTGGGCAGTCAGGCTGTGCCCAGGGAGCTGGCAGAGGGGTGGACCTGTGGACCTGGTGATCTCCAGAGGTCCCTTCCAACCTCAGCCACTCTGTGATTCCGTGATTCTGTGATATGATGCAGTGCAGGAGACTGAAATAAATCTTTATGACTAAGTAAAAACTCTTTGTACTAACCCACTCATCTGCAAGCTATTCATGTGAGACAGAATAAATGACTACTGGCCAGCAATATCCGAACTGCAGGAACTTTGAGTACTGAGATGCTGAATAAATTACATGTTTCCACACAAAGAAAATAACACCTAAGGTATAACAACACTTCAACTTTTTCAACAGGATTCAACTTCAGTATTAGCAAGTGCTCCCATTTGTTTATGCAGTCTATGTTTATGTTCTATTTCTTCACTTCTATAAATTTCTCAAACTCCCTCCTCCTCTTTGGTTACTTCTTTATTTTTGAAGCAATCTTCACTTGTTTTTGAAAAGAGGTGACTTGGCACTACTTCTACCTGATTTGCTGGAAGGGCAGCTACTGTATGTTTTATCTTCTTAGCAAGGACAAGACGGGGT
Source organism: Anser brachyrhynchus (assembly GCF_964034855.1). Classification (NCBI taxonomy): domain Eukaryota; kingdom Metazoa; phylum Chordata; class Aves; order Anseriformes; family Anatidae; genus Anser; species Anser brachyrhynchus. Next base: position 111,219,109 of record NC_137694.1, read on the forward strand.
CACCTTTGAGAAGTAAAATCATTGACTGGTACGGCCCAATACATATGGGTCTGCAGAACATAAATTGGCATATTAAAATCAACATCCTCACTGGCTTTTTCATATCAGACAAATAGCTCTCTATCACCACAAAATTCTCAAATTTCTATTTCTGTAATCTTCCCCTGGATTAAGCCATGTATACATTCCAGTTACTTAGGTCACCATGACTTTTATGCAATATCATCAGAGGCAACATGCAATCTCAAAGCTGAAAAACAGAGGACTCCATGACCAAAGATTTTTAATTGTTTTCCTGAAATGCCTTTTTATTTAAGAAATCTGCTTTGTAACTTGTTCTGACAAATGTCACAGGTGGAGAAATTCTTCCTCTAAGGAGAGATTTAGGATCATTTTCTTTCTTTGTATTTTTCAGGAGACTGGATTCATCAAATACAAATTACTCTTTGATTGGTGTGTCTACATGCTCCGTACAAAGACATGAGATACACAAATGGGAGAAATGACAAATACTCATTATCTACAGGTAATTTTTTGGCACAGAAATATCATCCGGTGTAACCAAGGGTAAAGTGCTGAGGTAGTAGCGTAGAACTTTGTAGAAGCAGGACTTCCCACACAGAACACCATGTTTATTTTGTTCTTCACACTGACCACCAGTTCAGATGGGAAGTTTGGCAGGCCCACCAGCGCCCCTACAGATGGTTTTGAGAAGGGAGTGCCAAAACCCAGAAGGTTACAATTCACAGGAGGATTTCAACTGTGGAACATCCGTCTTAGGAGAGCTCATGTTAGCAGCAGAGATGGCACAGGACAAAGCCCAGAGAAGTAAGTGCAAAGATAACCTAGTTTAAGATTTGTCACCTCAGAACAGCAAAACAGAAATGAGAATTGTAACTTTCCTTCCTTGGCGAAGGCTCCAAGCAACCAACAGCAACCAAAATCTGTGACACAGCTCAGTTTTCCTCTGACCGGGTTACAAATGCCTGGATAGCTAATGGGTTGGTGATTCAAGGCTCAGTTTGGCCAAGGGCCACAACACAGATCTGAACCTAGAGTGGTAAAGTTCAGATCTAAGGTTCTAGTGCGGTTTTCAAGAGGGTAAGGTTAGTCGTCTTGGAAAGGATAAATACAATTACAAAATCTGAGCAAGAACAGTCAATAAGGTCTTGGACGCAAGAAAGCTTCTGAATAAGTTTTGTACTCAGAGTTAAAAGGTTGCTTGAGTTCTTCCCTGAATTAGGACTGAATGCCAAAAATATCTCACTTAGGGGGTGACGAGAAAGTTTGTTATCTGGCTTCACAGGGATATGGATACCACCTTTTGCAAGCTGTTTTTCAGTTCATTAACGCGCTGAAACATCTGAAAAAAAAGATGAGGGCTATACTGGAAAACATTTAAATACCTTCAGATCTCCAGGAATCAGTGGTAACCTGAAGCTTCTCCTCTGAAATGAACTTGATGCCACAGCTGTCCTGAACCGTCTTCAAGCAGGTGTTGTATTTTGTCACATTCCAGTATTTTGACTGCACAGTTTTCCAACTGCTCAGCTACCCAACTCAAACTAAGTGAGTTCAACACATGTAAATCCCTGAAGAGAACCATTGCCTTTTGGTTTGCATATAAAACCAGTCTTGTCATTGAAGGATGATGCTTTAGGATGAATGATGCTTTAGGTAACTGGATACTCTGTTCTGAAATAGCTGCTGCTGAATTACAGTTAGGCCAATAAGTATATGGAAGATTTTAAATCATTAAGGTCTGTACTTTACATAGTAGAGATTGAATAATTTTGAACAGTGTGCATGACAAATGCAAAAAATACTACTTGGTGACTTAGAGTTTTAGAATGCCCAGGACAACATTCAAAAGTAATCTGATGCTCACAGTCTCTCTTCCCATCTCTTTGCTTAGGCTGAATTTCATTACTACTGGAAAACACTATGTTTTTTTTTTTTTTAATTTAAAAAAGGTCTTTACGCAATCCAATTGAAACACAGATCTATGATGTTTTAATAATTGATTTGTTTTTCTTCTCCCACTTGTGAGTTTTCCTGAATTAATTTTTTATTAAAAAAATCAAAGTATCATTTGGTCTTAAAAAAGGCATTGTGGCATTGTCCAATGTATACGGTATCTAAGTCCAGGTAAAAAGTTAATCAGCTATAAATTAGTGTAATTCACATATAAAAATGCTCTTTATGTTTACATTTTAGGCCACAAACTAGTCTCAACTTGTTTAAAAGTAGGCACTTAAAACAGCCTGCACTTGGCCAAAAATAACATCCATCATTTTTTGGTTACTGAGTAACTCCCAACAGCACTTCTCTTTGTAATACACTTATCAGGTCAATATGCACAGCTGATCATCAGTTATTATCATCCTGAAGTAGAAACTCAAAATAGCTTCAGTCTTCCTTCTTCTTCCTTATTCCCCTTGTCTCACGGAAAGGTGTATCACATGTTTGAAGACCACCGTTGGAACTTTCTCCCAGAAGAAGCCCCAGCAGCTGTCTCTTGTGCATTTGAAACAGACCTTGTTGAACCATTTGCAACATTTACATGTTCCTAAATGGGAAGACCACGGCTCCCATGTGTTGTAACAGGCTGCAGCTGAGGCTAAACACTGGTATTAAGGGCTACTCATTAGGCACTGACTTGGAGGAACTTTGGTCACACATTGTTTAATCATGAAATGTGATGGTCCAGAGTGGACAGTATTTCTCTTTGTCCTGAGCCACGTCAACCCTCCTTGGTTATTTCATCATCTGACCAGATGTGTTGATGCAGACCCCATCCTACTTGTCCCTGAGCCAAAAATATTTGTTCCAACAGTGCTGGCTGTTTCAACAGGTAGTTAATATCCAGGTGAAGCCATGTAATTATTTCCCTGAATATCCAGGGTAAGGAGGGGGTGGGGGATACTGTATTGAAGTCTGTGGAGTTGGAGTATATGGTGGAGGTAAATCAACTGGGTACTCCATTTCATATTCATAGCTGTATGGTGGTGGAGCCACTAAAAAGGGAGAAGGAAGAAGAAAGAGTTAAAAATTAATCTTTTTCATATGCAGGCCCGTAAGTATTTTCTTGTTGGCATTAAGATTTCCATAGAACAGATGTAAAGTCTCCTGACAACACACATGCTTTTTTTTTTCTTTTCAGACTGTTGCTATAAGTCACTTTATGTCAATGCCAACCCTTGCTTATTGGCTTTTACTGCTTATCCCTATGCCCACAGACATGCCACAGACATGTTGTGCTGCTAACAGGGCTTGAGTGGCCATATGGCAAAAGATACCAGGGTGGTGTGGCAGAGAACTACACTTTTTCAGAGGAGGGAGGTTGGGTTTTCATCAGATCTATTCCCTTTCACCCCCTTCACCAGCAACATAGACTTATGTTATCTCAAAATGGTGGTGTAGCCAGGGCCTTCACTGATCTCTACAGATAATCGGAACACCCTCTGGGTCCCCAGGAGATGTGTGCCATGCCACGCCAAACACAGTGGAAAGCTCCTTGCAGCACAGCAGTGTCACACCTGCTAGGGCAAATGCTGGACATCTTTCCAGGACGTTCCCAGGTCTCAGGTTGAGGAATAACAGAGCTTTCATCTTGTTCTCCCCAAAAGGGACACCTGAGGAGAGCCCTGTGTTTGTAAACCAGGTCAGGCATTTAGAAAAAAAAATAAATATATATATATATATATAAAGAGGCAGCTGAAAAGCTTTTCTTCAATTACTTCTGCTAACCTTGGAGAAAGATTAATTCAGTGATCACAAAGACAGTAAATGTTGCAAAATTGTATGTATGGTAGGAACAGAAAGCCCCGTATCAAAACCCCATTACAGCAGTCTACAAATTTTAAGCTTGAGTCTGCCTCTTCTCAGCTTGTATCACCATGGAGGCCTTTCTATTCCTTGCGTAGGTATCTCAAGCAGACTGGCGTCAAAATAGCACTTTAATGGAGAGGAAACAAACAGAAACCTGGGATGTTTGTGATGGAGGGAAGAGACTCGAGCTGTGGTGTAGCAGGAAAGGCACTCGCTGCTCTCTGAAAACCTGGCTGCCACGGTGGCTGAGGCCAAAGGAAAGGCACCTCCTCACTTGCTGTTCCTCTCCAAAACTGGCAGTGGCAGGAGGACAAATCTTACAGCCAAAGCCAGGTCAGTCATCACTCCAGAAGTGTTCATGACAATGGGGAACACAGAAATCATTTCAGGGCTTGCCCTGTCCTCCAAAAAGTGCTGCTGCTGAGAGGAAGAACTGCTCAAACAAATATTTGGACCTGGAACAAGGAGCGTGCAGAGTCAAACTGCCTGGAGGTGGAGAGATAGGGGGTGAGTCATTGCAGGAGCAATCTTGGGGAGGAAAAGGCTACAGCCCCAGAGCCTTCATTTTGCTGTTGTTTTTACAGCTTGCAGTCACTGTTAGATTCTAAAGTAGCTCTTCAGCAATTCTTGGCTGAGAGTATTGCAGTTTTCTTTCATTACTCATCTCCCTATGCAAAACAATGTTGCCATGATAAGGATGATTATAGCTGGGTTTAGTTTAACTGGAAAGTCAGAGGATGAGGGAGAGAACAGACACTAAGAGCAGTGAATGTGACAGAGGAAGACAAATACTGCATAGCTTGCCTGTAAGTATACTTAATGCACCCGGGGTTTGTGGCAACCTTTTCAACAGGAGGGAATATAAAGGTAGGGGATTTCTAAGAGTGGGATGGGGGGACATGCTCTGTGAAACGCCACTGTCCTTTATGACAGTGAACTCTCAGTTATCGCTAGGCAGTTGCTCCTGGATGTGTAATTAATCACATCACCAAAGCAGAGACATAGCTGCAATGCATAAACACCATTAATGCTGCTTCCAGGGGCCAGCTTTGCTCTTCAACAATGTGGCCATTTTCATCAGGTAGGGACCCCAGAAAAACGACCCCTGCAGCTTTGGTGCTCCTGTACCGCACTCCTAGAGTGCAGAGAGCTGACAGGCACAGTGCAGAGAGCAGATCTGCACAGAGCTAGCTCAGGTACCACCAGATGTATCAGCTCCTGCTCACGATGGGCACAGCTACACTACAGCAGAAGTGTAAGGGGTCCCTAGTACCCCTTGGGGTGCCCCAGGGCCCTGGCTCGGTGCCTCCCCTGGTGCTGCCCTGCACCTGAAAAACCATTATGGCAAAATGGCATATGGCCATTTTGGCATAGGGCATGCTGGGCCCCCCATTGTGCAGGACGATGAAAGGGAGCTGACTGCACACGACCAAGTGCAACTACAAGAACCAGAGCACAAAGGAAAACCAACCGATCTGTCACCGCAGAGCCTCTGGCACGTGCAGAGAGCCGGTCCTGCACAGCGCAGCGAGGCCTGGACGTGATGCTGCGGGCACCGGCCGCCGTGCAGCCATGCTGATGATCTGGCACCCAGCCAGATCTCGTTAGCCCACAGAGGAGCAGAATAAACGAGCCTGGGTGGAGAGCTGCACTAATGAGCCCTGCGCAGGCCAGGCTGTCTTGCGATTCTTGGCAGGGAGTCGTGGTCGTGCCTCTCCCCTGCAGGCCCAGGAGAGCCTCCGGCGCTCGCACCCGTGTTCGCTGTGGGGCTGGGGCTGTCCACAGCCACGGCTCCACCGGGGCTGCTGGCGCTCCTGCTGGCCCCGCTCTGCCCCCTCACCTGGGTAGGTGCTGATGGCGTTGATGTGCGTCGTGCGGATGACCCCGACTCGAGTCCCACGGTTGTTCTTCATGCACATGCAGATACAGATGGCAATCCCGGCGATCACTCCCATTATAAAGACTATGCCAAAAACGATCCCGGCTATCGCTGTGCCTCTGCAAAGGGAATGGAAATACGCCATCAGTGGCAGCTGAATAACGTTTACAAAAAATAATAAATTCTTTCCTCAGGAGTGGCCTCATTTGAGCAGAAAAAGTGCATACTGGATATTGAAAATGCTGCAAATTTTGACCCATGAGAATAAAAGAAATAAAAGATCTCAGAGACCGAAATGGAGACTGTTTCAAAGTCACCTTTGCAATTATGCCAGATCACTCTCCTGATTTACTGTATGTGAAATCCTTCCATTCCAAGGCCTTCTGCATTTAAACACTTCTAAATATTACCAAAATAACTTCCTCCCTTTCTCCTCATCACACGAGACCTTTTTTTCCTAAAGGCATTGGCATGAGTTTCTTTTTAAAAGGCAGTGTAAGCTACCCCCAGTAATATATTCCAGAAGCATCCAGAAGCGCAGCCTGCTTCCACAGGAATGTTTGTGTCATTGTTTTATCTTGGTCATAAAGTCCTCCTGCTCTGCTTCTCGGCCCACAGATTAAGGAGAGCCTGCTCTTCTCGAGGATGAGCAGCAAGAAGCAAAGCAAGTGCTTATCCTTTCACACATCTGCTGCTGCAACCAGTGCAAGTATTTGAGGCTTAAATGATTTCTTTTAAAATGGTCCAGGGGACGGAATCCAGCTCAGCCCCTGAAGTAATGAATCGGGCTTTCCTTGAAACCATACAGAGAAAGGACAGGAAGCCTCATTGCGCTGACACACAGGAGAAAAACCTCACTAAAAGGGACTGAGGAACTCCCAATAATACCGAGGGCAAAATTAGCCTTTCTGATGAACCCTGTAGTTCACTTGGGCTTGTTGTCAGGAATGGGAATGAAACGTTATATGAACGAGAGTATTTACAGCCTCCCCTTTTATGAAACAAACCCAGTGACTTGCCAGAAATATTCTTACTTCGTGCACCTCTTCTTTCTCTTTGGAAGCCATCTACTGGCTTCCAAAAAGTCAACAGGAGTCAGAGTAGACTCAGTATTTGAAAAATCAGACTTTTTATTTAGGAACGTAAATACGAATTTAAGAGTTTGTTTGTAGGTACCAACTTTGCAGGAATTTGGCCAACATTTGCAATAATACTGAATTGTATAGCATAAGTAAACACAGACAATTTGCTGTCTTAGTAAAATACACTGCCAGGGAGCTAAATTGTTCTCTGCTGTTATGTAGCAATGAATGAAGGGTGTGCAGGGAGAGTAAACCTGCTAATATTTTGCAGAATACATAAAGGTCGAATTTATGAAATGCTAACTCACGGCAGCAAGCACTTGGCCACAAAAACAGTAGCTCAAAAGTCATTTTGGAGCACTGCTGTGATCAAGTACTTTGATACTAACCTGTATGAATAACTTAAAAAACACCTCCCCTGCCTCCGCTTCACCATGACCTTCGCTGGGAGCGTTGTGCTATGGTCACAGAGAATGCTCTTACACCCAAATTTCTTCCACCCACTTTCAGGTGGAAGAAACAGAAGCAGCCACCGCTGGCCTCAGGACCTGGGCTGCATTTCTTCTTTGTGCATGGCTCGCTGCACAGCACTTGCAATCCAGGTAGGCTCTGCCAGGCAAATCTCCCTAAATCCCAGAAACTACAGTAATTTCCCTTGCTCATAATCGGCAGCAAGCTGAAGAAAATGTGACTTCCATCCTAAAGGCTGACAGACGTGGGTAATGCACAATATTGCACACATATAGCTAATACATAGTATAATTACTTTCCAAGAGCTAAATTAAAACTTCTATATTGATGAAGCCCATTTTAAATAGAGTTTAACTCAGCTGTCTCCAAAGGCAAAGGCGCCCCATTTGTTCCACAAGCATTCAGCTGGATGCCGTTTGGTTATCTGCCCCAAGCAATGGGTTGCACTAGCAACACAGAAAGCATTCTTCATGCACCAGTGCCTACCAGACAGCTTGCATCCAAAGCCCACTTTCCCCTCCTGCATGAACAGCTATTGCTCCAAAGCAGTGTCTCTCCATTAATTCAGATGCAGATTCAATGATACTCTACATAAGAAGAGTGTTCATAAGGAAAGGAAAAAACATGACAAAATGTCTGATGCTGTCTTCAAGAGGAGTTTCCACTGTTCCTGAGACATTATGCAGATGCTTGTATACTTGTCAGCTTACTTTGGGTGACAGAAGTGAGATCTGAGGCCTTACTTGCAGTACTGCAGTTTCTTGTAGTGACCTTTGGATGGTGCTGGCTGACGGGCACCATCCTGCCTCTGCAGGGAAACACTGGCAGGGCAAGACAGCTGCAGAAAGCCCATCGGCATCTGCCTGCATCTGAAATTCATAAAGAGCTAGATTTGGCTAGTATATACACGTGTCTTAAATCCACTGGCAAAACTTCCAAGTTTGAAAAGGCCTCTCAGTCTAAACACCAAGTTCTGCCAGGTTCACTATGCAAAATGAGTTGTGTTTTAGCTTAGAGTTGTGTTTTAACTTTAGTTGTGTTTTAGCCCGCATCAGCTAGCACATTCTTTTGCTCGTATCCACCACAGCTCCTGCTGGTTGTAGCCATGAGCTGGAAACAAAAATGGTCACCAAAGAAAATATCCACCAGCTCGGCTCTGTCAACAAAGCTGGTAAGTGCAAGTCCTGCTCATGGTTCAGAAATCAGGACAGAAAGTGGTTTAAATAGCTAGCTAGACCTACCGCTGCTCATGGATCCTTGTTTTCACACTGCAATGGTAAATTTAGACCACCTCTGGGTAGTTACGCAAAGAGAGCCTGAGGTATGGAGCAGAAGATGTAGGTCACTTTTTAAATCCGGCTGCAGCCTGGCTGAGCATCAACAGAGAGGCATTCACTGGCCTTTGTGGGCTTCAGATTAGAGCCAGAGTCACACACGTTGAGCTGCTACAAGGGACAGAGTGTTTCACTTCAAAAGGAGCTGGCTGGGAGGACATGGGGAGATGCGCACGGGGACACTCCCTGGCACACGTCCTGGTGCAGGGACCTGCTACACCTGCAATGGCTCCCGTAACGCTACGGGCACTCTGCCTTCCTGCATCAGTCTGAGTGTCCCGGCACGGTCACAGGCATGTAATAGCAGTCCTCTGGATATAACACAAAAACAAAGACTTGTGCTTTTTGTGGAAAGCCCATGGTATGAGTAGAATGTGTGAAGAAAAAAAAAAGTATGCATTTTTTAACAAAGTGTCTGGGTTTCTTTTCATGCTATTAGGGAATTTTTGAAAATAAATGTCCTATAAATATGGATCCCTTATTTTATATTTAAAAATGCTTGCTTTGTCTCTCTTTGTCTCACAGATATTTTAGACTTCTATGTAGTGACACAGAGGGATACAGATGATATTTTTCATTCTATCTCCACCGCAGATCTTTTCAAGGGAAGCTGCCTAAGAGATAAAGGACAGTGTAGAAGAGCAAAGGGAGACCTACAAACCACACAGCAGAGTCATATAGCAACTGGGAAGTTTGAAACAGAGGGAAAACTTTGAAACAGAACAATTTAAAGGAAAACATTATGCAAAGTCATTTACAGAAGCAAAAGACACATGAAAGAACAAGCACCAGAGAAAAACAATGCTTGAGAAAGTAAAGAGGGAGAGGGGAAAAATAATTTTAAAATGGTGGAAATGTCAGGAGGAATTGCCAGGGTAAAAATCAGATAGAGAGAAGCAGCTTTGGAGGTGACTTTAGCAACATCCCACTTGAAAGAACATAAATCTGATTTACAGTGCTGGCCAGACAGTGCCCCGTGCAGGGATCAGCCGGGCAGGGACCTCGCTGCCTGAGCAGGTGGCAGGGCCGAGGTGCCTGGGGTCAGGCACTCCGTAGCCTGGTGTAACCAGCCAGCTGGGTGTTTTACTCAGGTGTCAGAGCCATCATTTCACCTGCTGGAGCAGGGGGTTGGACCAGCTGACCTTCAGAGGTCCCTTCCAACCTCAGCCGTACCGTGATTCGGTTATCAGCAGCTGCCGCTCCAACCTGCGAGCGCCAGGGTTGAGGTGACCAGAGAACAGGAGAGGGACTGAAGAGCAGCCCTGTTCCTTCAGGTTTTAATGAGTGGGAGCCAAGTTCATTTAGCACCATTTTCCCCTTGAGAAGTCCAGTAGTTTGGGATTTTGGCAAGCAAAGTGGATGCCAAACTTGCTCAGGTTAATACTGTCTCTGTGGTCATCTCCACTTTGGGGCCAATGGATCTCAGAGGCCTAAAAACCTTACAGCTCAATAGGTTAGTGTTTCCAAAAGGAAGAATGATTACTGAGTAGGCATTGATTTTTAAACTTATTGCCAAAATTTTGGAGCCAACTCTCCACAGCTTGCAGTGTGATATGGCAGAGGCTTGCCTAGTCCACTGGCATCCTTCTACTGCTGCAGTTTCTCCTTCTTTGGTTCCATCCTAACTTTACATGTGGTATTGCCTGCAGCATAAAACTTTGCCTGGAAGCCTGGTTTATTAATACAAAAAGAAGAAAAACCTTTCAATCAGCTTTTCCAGAAAGCCCACAGACCATAATACAAAACTTCTTAATCCCACCAGCACCAAGACAGTCCCTCCCTCGACTCCCCCCTATATCACTTGCTGCTCACCTGGGGATGCCCAGGGAGGTGCACGTCTCCAAACTCCCCGTGTCACCATGCCCAAGGGATGCTGCGTGGCACGTCACCCCCGGCCTCCTCTTGCCTCCAAGGCACCTTCCGCACGGGGGCTTGCATGTTGTCCTTCACAAGCAGGTGTTTTCTCTTGATTTCTGTTTTCCTTTAGCCATTTCCCTCCCTGGAACACCTTTAAAGGCTTTCTTAAACTGGGGAACACAATAGCAGCAAGTAGCCAAAAAAGATGCCTAGGGAAGACCGTAAGAAAAGGAAGAAAATGTGCGTTCCTCTCCTCGCTCCCTCCAATGTTTTGCAGCACAGCAACTCTGACCCAGACAGGTCTGTTTGTTTTTTAACTGTATCACTCAGTGCACTTCTCTGCAAACCTGCCCAGCCTCTCTCTGCCCTCATGCAAATTTTAGCATCCACAGCCTCATGTGGCAAGGAGCTCCCCAGCTTAACTACACACCTGAAGAACCACCTCCTCTGCTCTATTCTGCACTGAACAGGCAGTTTCCCCAAGCCTCCTAGCTCTCAGCTCTTCTGTCACCAGCTTCCCTGTCTGCACTGCCCATGATTTTAAAGACCTTTTTAGCACCACGCCTGGCAGTCAGCTCCCTCCCATCCTGCAAGATCCCTGTCCTACCTCATTCATTTGTGTACGGGAACTGCTTTATACCTTTAATCGCTCTGGTCACCTGTCCTTGTACTTATTCTCATCCTATTCTGTTGGCTTTTGAGTGCTGCATACAGCATTCAGATTGCAGCTGATGCCAGTACTACATAGAACCATAATGATGTTAGCTGCCTTATCTCTACTTTTTTTTTCTAAAATAATCCATGGTATTAGATTTTTTTTTTTTTTTTGTTAATTTTTTTGCGGGGGCAGTTGGGAGCTGAGATTTTGTGGAACTGTTTACCATAATTCCAAGTCTCATTTCTGAGAGGCAACATCAGCTCAGAGCCCATAATTTCATGTGGGAGTTGGGACGGTCTTTCCCAATATGCATTAGATAATGTTTACAGGCCCTGGGTTTCCTGCCATGATGCCTGGACACGTGTCCTCTACTGGAGGACAGAGACTAAAGTTAGCACAAGAGAACTTAAGCCACTGGATTTTCAAAAGCCCAGCTCACTCAGTAATATCCTATCATTTTAGAAGCTATCATTGCAGAAGTGGTAGCGCTCTACACCAGAGATTCATTTATACTGGTACAGAAGTCCTTTCATTCTGTAATAGCTTACGTCAGCAATCTTACAGAAATGTGACCAAGTATGGCAAGAAGTTGGTTAGAAGCATGTGAAGATCAGTATTCCCACTCTGCCTTCACTGTATTTCATTACCCTTTTACTGCAAGAATGACGTGCCATTTTCAGTCTTCACTTTGGTCAGCTGATCTCTTCTATCTCATCGTCTTTCCTAATTCCCAGTACTTTTTTAGTCCTCCAATTAATTTCTTGCCAATTCTCCGTATCTGTGATTTGCTGGCACTGCATCTCCGGAATAATATGAATAATAATGCATGTAATACATTTTGGAATACTACTGCTAATACTAATAAATACCCTTTAATTTCTTCCGTCTTTTGGGCATTCAAAAAGAGGCTGATAAAGGGTTTTTTAAAAATCATTCTTTGCGATAAAATAAAATAAAAAGAAATCAATGATCTTTGATCTTCCGACCCAGCCACTGACGCTTTGAAAAATGTACTCTTCGGACTCTTAATCAGACCTGATGTTCCTTGCAGGCAGGGGGTGCTGGGCTGTTTATATAATTTGGTTAGCAAACCTTGGTTTACTCAGACTGACAGCAGAAATGCACCTCTCCTGAGTGCACTGAGCATGCAGACCTGCTCTGGGGGCTTTCCCCCTTTTTCAGTTGCCCCTCTGTTCAAATAAGGGCAAAACCATGTAGTGAGCGCCTGTCCAAGAGGCTGTGCTGTTCAGGGCAGTTTGGCTTTATGGCTGGGGCACTTGAAAGCCCCACTGCTAAAACTGATGGAGCAATGGTTGATTATATCTGCAGCCCAGGTACCCCATGGCTGAGCCTGCAGCCACAGTTTTACAGCCGTAGAATGAAGAAACCAGGGTAACGTGGACTGCAAAATCATCTAACTCAGGAATCAGTGCAATAGTCAGCTAGCTGCTGCCTCCTGTTTTAAATTAAGTAATTAGTTTATGGAGTAGCAACTCAAATGGACCAGGCTTGCCTTTGAGGCTCTACTTTGCAAGATCTACTTAGACAAAATTCCTACTAGTACTTCATTTTAAGGCATGTTTTACAGCGCAGAGGAAGGCAATGATTGTCTGCTTCCGTAAACAAAACCCGTCTGCCTATTACAACCGAGTACAAACTGTACTTGGACGGTATTCCCTTCTTTTGTTCCTGTTCAGTTGGATCTAAGGTGTGCTGTTAATGTTTAATTCCTTCAAAATTGTTTCCTCTGTGCCCTTCTCTCTCTGCCTTGCTATATTCACGACATTATTAACTCAAGCAGCAAAATATTCTGAGTAATCCTGGTGTACAACAGAGAGGTAGTGAGTGGGTAATCATCCCAGTTCCTGACCTCCCTCCTCCCACCTACTTGTGGCAGGTCACCATCTAAGACTACTCTGTATTGTTAAGCTGCATAACCTTGCAAAGGGTTAAAGGCTGGTACTTTCTGTCTTTTAGTATTACCAGTGCATGAGCAATAGGGTACCTACTACAGCTTGTTAAAAAGCTGCAGAGCCACTGAAGTGTAACTGTGGCACACTTGCAAAACCAGGGAGAAAATCATACAAAGTGCAAAACAAAAGGACAAGTAATTACAGCTTGTTCTGGTTTGGGCTATCCTTGGAGAGACTCTTTGGACAATTTGCCCTTTGAGAAATATGTAGATATTTTATGCTTACTTCCTTTATGCTAAACCATAGACCTTTCTGCTGAACGTGCTGCTTGGCCAGGGAGGCTGCAAAGTGCTTCAAATAAATGATCCTGGAAAGGTGTGTACGGCCCAATGTAGCTGCTTGAGCAATGGGAGAGTAGAGAAGGCGGCAGCAGTGTTCCTCTTGCTGGTTCCTGAACTGCCCTGCCTTCCTCTGCCTGCGCACCACGGGCCTGGCATCCTCCTGCTGCCCTGCGCAGAGCAGGCGAAGGCAGGGATCAAATTGCTTGCACCCTGCTTAAGAGTCAGTGCCAGGAGCAGGGCTGTCTCAGAAACAATTTTATGGACAGAGGGAATGATGCATGAAATGGAGCCGGGAAGTGCACGCCACAATTTAACAAGCACAACACTTAATACACAGTGGTGTTATTAACTGATCACAGTTAAGCAAATACATTTTGATCAGCCTCAGCCTGCCCAGCATGTTCGTTAGACTGATATGTGCACATATGCAGATGCTGGTTTTGAAACTCTGAGCCTGTCTGGCAGTTCAAAAATTTCAGAACACTGCCAGAATGTGAAAAGAATAAAAATCAACGTGTGTTTAGATTAAAACAAGCGATTTAAAAAAAGTCAGAAATACAGAAGTAATTGGGGGCAGGAAGAAAATGCTTTCTTTTTTTTTTTTTTGACTTTTTATCTGAATGAATTCTGATTAAGATGCTGCCAAATTTTCCAGTTACCATTTTCCACCCTCATGCTCTCTTGCTGCTTCTCTGCCCTCGCTTTCCAGCAGCTCCTCTTGCTCCACCTTTCCCTGCTCAGACATCCTGTCCTGTTCCCTGCAGTCATGACCTTCCCTTGCTCTGTAATGTGCTTCACATGCTTCTCTGGAAAGGAAACAGAAGCCATAATGCAATTTCCACTTTTCAAAAGGCTCCTCATTGTGTTTATGAATCCAAGGCCCAACCCGGTGTTGTCTTAAATAGAAAATTGTGGTGTAACTGCACCTAACGTAGACTTTCCTTATTTTAGGCATTTTTATTCTCATAATGCCTGCAGTTTGCATTGCTGGCAGAGCCTGCCATTTAAAACACTTTCTGAATCAACAACAATGGGAGAAGCTGTAATTGCTGCCCAAGCTGCAGCCCTCTGAGAGACAAAGTACGTGCTGTCAAGATGACGTGGTGGGTTTCCACGAAGATCACAAGGTTAGTAGCCCCAGTAATAACTCACTTTTGGCACCAACCTGTTTACTGGGTATAAACACTTCAGAGAATCCCAGGAATATTATCTTACTGGTAATTCTTAACATACTCTTTCTGACAGCAATTTTATTTATACCAGCTTCTGCAAACAATGACTTTGCACACTCCATGAGCTCAGCACAGGAGAATCCTGCAGCTCCCCTCCTGGGAAGCTCTTGCTCTAAGAGCCCGACTTACTGTGCTGACTTCTGGACCTCTTGCCTGTGGGATCCTGAAATCTCAGAGCGATTGCAGTCAGACCTGCCTAGTTTTACAGATTGTTTTTACCCTGTTGCCAGAAAGGTTGATAGCTCAGCACTTCTTAGCATGCTTACTCCCTGCTCTGAGGCTGTAACAAACCCCAAAGCCAGCTTCTGATGGGATTTTGATCTGCCAGGGAACATCCCACATGGGGCTGTTACTTGGCTGGTGAATGAAGTGAGCAGGCACTACGGGAAAGGGCCATAAGACGGGGCCCTAAACTCTTGCTCCGCGAGGCAGAGGAGCATAAAAGCAGGATGGAGGTGACCCATAGATTAATGAATTTTAAAAGACAAAGAACTCAAATGGCTGTTATTAAAAAGAACAGTTTCTCATGATTTTCATGTCAATTGGCTAAACAGAGAAGGAAACGCTAGATATGGAAACCAGAGGAGAGCTCTGTCACAGTCCAGGATGTCTTCTGTGAACTCACTTCATTTTCTTGCTGTTGGCCTCTATGTCTGTCTTCATAGTTTCACACCACTCTTTCAGTTCTGATCAACTTCACTTGCAAAACTGTGCACAGTGAAGGCTGGCCCCTACCTTATTTAATTTTCTCCACACAAGGCTTTGTCTTTCTCAGCAGCCCTGTGTGTGCAATCTAGCCACTAGCCCTGAGCACTGCGGCACAAGCTGGAGTTGCTGGCAGAGCTCTGAGCTCTGCCACATAAGCTCTGCCTCTCTAAGCATCCTCTGCTGCCACATTTCCTTTAGCTGAACAGAAACTAGTGAAAGAGAATAAACTGGTTGTTAGAAAAAAAAAAAACCACACTTCTGTCCCTTAAGCTGACAACCACACCACCATTTCTAGCTTTCTGAAAAACAACAACAACAGAAGTAGTGCTCTCCTCTGTGTTTCATTTGGGTAATGGGATGGAGGAAGATAGGCCTCAGGGTGACTTTCTTCAGCTGCTAAGAGCTGGGACCTGATTCCTGGACACGGCACCCTCCAGGCTTTCCCAGAAATGCTCATGCTGGCACAGCAAAGAGCAGGACCCAGTGACTTAGGAAGGCAGCGCTGGAAAGGACTTCCCCTTCTCCATGACCAGTGGAAGCATGAACTTACGCCAAACTCAACTGACCTTGCATCTCTGGCCCAAACTCAATGACTGAGTCAACTGAGAAAATTACGCTTTTTTTCCTTGCCAGTTAAATACTTTTCATGACAGAGTTGTCTTTGAGAGGCAAAAAGCCACTGAATATAACTCCCAGACAAGGTTATTATTTGGTTTGCTAATGAGAAACCTGTTTGCATTATGTAAATGTGCCTCTTCCAGGCTGTGACCCTAGGCTTTCCAGGTCCCCCTCCTGGGCTCCCAACCAGGCCGTGCTTCAAGTATTCTGTCTCAAAATACTCTGAAAGAGGCAAAAGCCCAAACTTGGTCTCTTGCATTTGGTCCATGGTTCATACAAAACTGCACACTGCTGACTCAAGGTCTTCTTCCCAATTACGGAAAAACTGAGGCCAACTGAAACATCTTTCCTCCTTCGTGGTCAGCTCTGAAGACAAAAGTAACCTAGAAGCAAATCTAGTAGCTTATGTAAATTGCTAAGTAAGACATATTTTTAATATTGAAAGATTTCTGCCTGGATGCAACACAGCCCCTAAATACACACTTGGTAATCACTGCAAAGAATTGCACTGTCAGCTCCCGACAAAGACAGCAAATCCAAATGTGAGCTTTCAGGGGAACGTAGACCGTGCTGTGCAGAGGGAGGAGCCAGCAAGCAAATGCCCACAGACCAGATATTACAAAGCTAATGGCAGCTCTTTTTTTTGTGCCAACTGACCTGGAAGAGCGTCACAGAGACCATCATCCCTGAAACGCCCCCTGCCCATTCAGCACATTTTTCATGAGCTCATCATTCCCCCTCAAGAGGCATCACAGACCTTGTTCTGGCATCCTAGGATATATCCTCAGCACCTATATAACAGCACTGTTTCATTTGTACTCTTTCATTGACATTAGAGAGCTATAAATTACTCCCAGAACAGATGCTTGTTAACTCTTCTTCTTTTCTCCTCTCCCCCGCCCCCCCCCCCCCCCTTGGAGATCGAGGGGAGGAAGAAGCAGAGAATTTTGCCTTTTTATGCAATGAAGAGTGGGAAGATTGTAACCAAAACCCCCTTTTCACAACAACAAAGTGAATACAAGATGAAGCAATAAAATACCTGAAAATGAACAGATGACTCCAAACAATTCTCCTTTAATGTACCTGAAAAAAATGCTTTTGACCTTTTCAGAAATTTGATTCCCACAACATAAGCCGTGCCCCCCAAATGCATTTATGGTTTACCAAATTTCAAAATGGAATACTTTACTGCTTTTAGACTTCCACCTGGTAGACAGACAAACAAAAAAGATGTAGGCCTTTTTTTTAGAAATTGAGTAATCTGAAGTGGCTCCTGGAAGATCTGGGAGAAAAGTCTGGATTAAGAGATTAGTCAGCTTCATATATTGTTTGATTCCATTTAAAAAAGAAAATCATAATTTATGTGCACTGCCTGAGTGAAATAGCATTTAAAAAAGGCAGTACTGCACTTCTTGAGTCTAAATAAATCTAGCTGGGCATTGAATTATCCAGCATAGGGGGATTTTTCCCTCATATCTTCCAATAAAAATAATAAGACACTGAGAGTTTAATTTTAGAAATTCTGGAGCAGACTGAAAGAAAAAAAAATGTTTTTCATCTTCTCTTTCCATCTCCTTTTTCTAATGCACTTTAATATTCAACTCTCTTACTCCTGTGAAAGCAATAAAAGAGCCTCTCCTGCATTATTTTCTGCATCAGATTTATAGCACCAATTTCATTTTTCTTTCTCGTTCTTTCTTCCCAGGTGCTGTCTCAGAGCTTATGAGGACCACAGAGATAAAGATGCATCGCACCCAAGTCAGTGGAGGTTGTGGCTGTAAGTCACCATCTGCAGAAACCTACAATGAACTGCAGTATTTACATAAGTCTTTGCAGGATTCAAGCCTTATTACGTAGCACAAGCAAATTATGGTTTTAGTGGTTTGGAATACCCTAGTTAAGCACGCATGAAGTGCCATTTACAAATTTAAAGTGAGTTAAGTGCTTGGGTATATGAATCATTTTCTGTTTCTGAAGAAAGGGACTATGAGTCAGAAAACTAAAAAAAAACCCTGAAAATTAAACTGTATTTACAAAAATATTCTGTGGCTCTTACAAGTTGCATAAAATGTTGAAAGCTGCTGAATCTGAAGGCAGCTATGCGGAGGATGCAGAAATTGCTGTGCGATAAAACCGTATGCACACACTACATTAAGTAACGTCGAGCTAGACTTGACCTCTTCCACCGCGGGAGCTCTCTGGGGGCTGGAGAAGAGCCAGTTACTGATCACTCAGCAACAACCTCCCTTGTAAATGCGAGAGATCCTTGCTCACCTGCTTGCAAGGTCCCAACGAAGGGAAACCCCTGCACTGGGCGAGGGGGAGCAGACCAAGGACTCTTCTTCCCCTATCCCAGGAGACTAGACATCACCTAATCTTGTAGGGCCATGCAGAAAGGACACCCTGATGTCTCTCTGGTCCCTCCCTCCCCATTCTCAGCGTCACTTCACCTTGGTTTTTACACCAGTGAGATGCTGCATAGTGCCCTGATGTCTTCAGGCACAGAGCCCGGTGCCTTTTCCCTCCCATGCAGGGAAGGTGAGAAGCTCTCTCCGTGAAGGCCCCGCTCGGCAGCCTCAGGAATGAACTTAAACATATGCTTAGGTCTAAATGTAACACTCCCAAGGAAGCCGACAGACTCCATGTACTTTGCTAAATAAAAGCCTAAATCCGCTGCCTGTCAAACAATTAAAATGTTATCCTTCCGTTTTAGTTTTGCCTAAGGTAACAACAGCTTTGAGGCTGGCTTGACTATCTGAAAATAAATGCTCTGCTCCCCCTCTCCGAAAGGCGAGGCAGCCTGGCAGAAGGCTCTCCCGTGCTGTGATTATCACATCTGACAGTAGTTAAACACACCCGGGAACACCAAAGCGCAGCCAACCTTCAGGTGTCCTTTGCCATACTGCATGCTCTAGTAGGTTTGTGCTCCTTCACGGGGCCGAGCGTTCAGCATCACCCTGTGAAACCACAGAGGCATCCGCGAGCCAGAGGAGCTCATATCCACACAAGTATCTCTGGCAGCAGAAATAGAGATTTAGTGACAGTCTGAGCTATTTTGACAGGATGATCTGTAAACATAACATTTTTTGAAGTTTTCCTCGAGGCTTTAAGTACTGCTGTTATGCCACGACCTGTTACTAATCTAAACTTTACACAGTTTTGCAACAGTGCGAAGGAAGTGACTGAATACCATTATATGGCTTGCAAAATATTCAAAATCAAAAGCATCCACCACCACTAAACCACATATCAATACAGCTTTAAATTAAGATATATGTTCACCAGGTCATTTTTTTTTCACAAGTGTCACAGTCCATTAGAGTCACTTCAGACCTGCGTGCATCTGTTAGATAGAACAGCCAGGTTGGTCAGCGCTGTGGTGAAGTAACACAGAGAAATATTTCCCCAGGAAAGCAGACCGAATTATGGCCCTTGCTGTAAGCAAACCATGCACCCCACCGATTAAACGGGAATTACATCCCTTAATCAAGAAATACACATTTGCCTACACAGTTGACTAATATACTTTAGAGGAACACTGTGAAACATGTGAGGACATACATGTACTCTGCCCCAGAGCCGCTCCCCAGAGCAGCTCCAGCCTGGAGACACCATCACTCAAGAAGGGACCAAAAAGGATATTTCACAACTGCAACATGGCATATGCAGGGTCAATTTAGAAATTTATCACCAGAATTAACACACTTGTAGAGGAAGCTTGCAAAATCAAGATTTTCAACAATCCAAAGAGTATGGCTCTGGATCAGCTTTTCGGTGGATACAGCTGGGGTTAGCTACTTACGAGGTGTGAATATTGAGCTTGGCACATTTATAAAGGCAACCACGCGGTGTGTTGCCTGTGATAGCAGGAGCCTGGTCACGGTGACCTGGGAGTGCAAAGCAAGCAAAAGTTCTGAATTCAAAGCTAAGCTGCAGCAGGTTTAAAAAAAATGCAAAGACATCAAAAGGACTCGTGCCTCTCTGAGTCAGTGCTAAGTCACCAACGCTCTGGGAAAGCTCTGGGCTCAGATTGAGAGAAGGATCTAATTAGCAACCCCCATTTTCAACTTCTCCACATTTTCAAATCTTTTCTTTCTGAAGCAGCTGCACGCATCAACTGTTCGCTTACAAAACCCAGGAACACTCTTGTACCAAGCAAACATGTAGGCCAGCACGTATATTTTTATCCCATCAGGACAAATGAAGGTGAGATAGTATCCTCAGACCTGTCTCACTGTGGCATGAGAGTGGCATGCATTGACAGCCGCCTGATGGTACCAGAAGCATGTCATGGACCAAACAACCTCAAGTGCCAACTCAGTTAAATAACCATACACTACATTTTCTGAAGTTCAAAATAGAAGCATGCTTGCCAGCTCTGGGGAAGACAAGTGGTAAATAAAAGAAGAGCGGAGCGATGAGAAACAGAAAGGCAGACAATACAATATGGCAGAGAAAGCAAAAAAAATGGGAAGCTAAGAGCAACTCCATTAAAGGACCAAAGAGACTAATAAAAGGAAGAATTAATTGGTCCTCTCTGTGCCACTGAGAATCTCTCCATGTGCCTTTCAAACTTCAAAGGATACTGGCACTCAAACAAGCAGAGTAGAATGGAAAGGTCCTGACTCAACAAAACACTTCATCACTTCAAGCTGAACATATGTTTAAATGCTTTATTGCACTGGGACTCCAGCACTTAAATGGAACGAGGAAAGGAGGAACAAAAAAAATAAGTGGCAGTATGTTGGACTTGGCAGAAGTAGCAGAACGCACTGCATCTAATACGTGACATTAACTGAAACGGAAGAAGGCTGGGAATACAGTTAGGAATTAACAAGCTTTTTAGTACCAATGGCCCAGATGATGTAATGGCCTGGAAGGACTAACCCTGAAGTTAAGAGAAGCTAATGAGCCACACCGATTTCTCTAAAACAGAACCAATTTTTATGAGCAAATCTCTGGTTAGTGCCTCGCTTTTCAAATGGCAACTTTGCTGCTTCCCACCCTTTATGTAAGTAATCAGCATTGCAACTGGACTGAAGTTTTGCAGTTGCGAATGGCACATCTTAGGGATGTGACAGCAATGGCACACACGGATCATGTGAATAAGCAAGGATGGGGGTGATGGGAATATCTGAATTCTGGTTGCCAGACATGAGAGCATCCAGAAGTAGGAGAACTGCACCAGAAACCTGTGGCTGTATCACCCGGCACACACACCGCAGAATGAGATCTTGCCATGGGAAGCTGCTACATTTTGGCCCAAGATGAAAGTACATCCAGCCACAAATTGCAGGAAGCGCCACAGAGAATGAGAACAGCAGTGAGTAAGGTGCCAGTTGTATTAATTAGAAAATTAGGAACTCCTATTTGAGCAAACTGAATCACCACACAAAAGGATAGCACCACCAGGAACAATAAATACGATTTTTAAAACTTGTTAAAGGCAGAAAGCAAAACATTACCGAGTATAATGAAGAAACCAGAGAAAATAAGGGAAAATAATGTTTTATGATACAGCTCTCATTTTCAGCCTTTTGCAATGGAGAGCTTACACACTTTTGAAAGTATTTTTTTTCCCGGTTTCATTATTTCAGACTTTTATGCATGTTTGTGTGAACAAAAAACATGACTTAACAATCAGGCAAAGGTATTTTTATCCGCCTATCTTTAATGCTGCCCTCTGGTCTTACAGCACTGAATAGAAGTTGAAGTCGATACAAAACCCATAAAGCAAGAGAATACAGTAAATGGTATAAACGACTTAATGGTGTAATTTAATGGAAGTATTTCCTGCTATAAAAATGCACTTGCGCCTTTCTTATCACCTGCCAGCTTATGAGTAATGAAGTATGTGATCTTCTAGTTACCTAATTATTGTAATGATTCTGTAGGTTGTTTTGCTTAGGAATTCTTTAATAATCCCTTTTTCCACATTATGTTTCTACCCTACTTTATCACATAGGTAAGTACAAAGAAAGAGATTTACAGCTTCCTTTTTTTTTTTTTTTTTTTTTCCCTGATTGGAGAACTCAGATGGAAAAAGAAACATACATACTTGCACGTTTTATAAGACTGTAATTTCGAACACCAGGCTATCACTTGATTTTCAACCTTCAAGTCCTGCACTGGCCAAAAACAACAGAGCTTCTAACTGGACTGCATCAATGACCAAATAATCACCATTATTTTTAAGAAGTGATTTGCATTTTTAAAGCACATATAAGAGAGTAAAATAAAGAGTAGCCTCACTGTATTTCTAAAAGCTATTTTTTGCAGAACTATTGTTCAGTACATGCCACACAGTGCAGTTATCACAGTAAGAGATAAATATTGCAGCTGCCAAAGAAGTAGCATGAAGTATCCGTGGAATCATTTCAGTCCCATGGTGCTTTGGCTTTCCTTTTCCAGCAACTTCTCTTGAAAGGTGTTTCATCTATTTCAAAATGTTTTTACAACCCCCTCATTTCTTTAATGGGTTTGGGGATTATGAACAGACTCTCCCACCACCAGGGAATCAGATAATGCTCAGATAAACATCTGTTTGGAGACTCAAGGTTGTGCTAGACCCATTACCAGATGATGGGTGGTCTGGAGACCCTGTTGTAAAGACTAACTTTTGGGAAGCAGAGAAACAGATAAATTAAATCCTTCCATTTCAAAACAGCAATTTGGTAAAGTGCTTTTTCCTATTTCCCTCCTCAAAAACAGGGTTCAGGAGATTTCAGGAGAAAGGTTTTCACCACTAATGACAGGCTTAGCTGAAAGCTCATGTGATTTAAACGATGGTGTTCCTTTGTTCCTATTTAATTGTCAAAGGAAAGTCATGTTTTAATTTTGCCTTTTCCTCATTTACTAATTACACAGAAAGCTATTTCATTTAGCTTATTTAGCCCTTTACAGAATTAAACTCTACAAAACCAAAACGTAAATCATGCTCAATCAGTGACAGTTTAGGCTACCAGAAAGCAGTTAGGTCTGATTTGAAGTAAGGGAAAATTTAAATGCATATCCAACACATAAGTCAAGATCAAATACTCCCCTTTTCCTAGCCTTACAGCTGTGCTTTGTTTCCAAAGATGCCAACAAAGGTATTGTTATCTGACTGCATTTGACTGCCATTTTGCAACACACTTTGGGTCCAGCTATTCAACTTTCGGCCTCAGGTAAGCAAGAAATGTCAGGGTGAGAGAAAGCAAGGAGCAAGGAGAAAGTCTCTTTCTCAGCTTTCTAAGGACCTTTATCTCTTTTTAATTGATTGACACCAGACATATTATACCCAGACACCCCAGTGATAGAATGCGAGGGAATGGCACAAAGCTGCACCAGGGGAGGTTCAGATTGGATGTTAGGAAAAACTTCTTTACTAGGAGGGAGATCAAACTCTGGAACGGGCTTCCTAGCAAGGTGGCTGATGCCCCAAATCTGTCAGTGTTAAGAGACATTTGGATAATGTCTCAATAATATGCTTTAACTTCTGGTTAGCCCTGGTGTGGTCACAAAGTTGGATTTGATGATCTCTGAAGGTCCCTTCCAACTGAACTGTTCTATTCTGTATGTGAAACCATTCACAATATGGGAAATAGCTTCTCATTTCTTCTTTCCAGAGGACAAAAAAGTTGTTTCAGATTCCCAGGTGGCTTGAGAGGATGTAGATCTATGAAACTTAACAAATATTACTGCAGATATTCACCAGCCCAAGACCTGGCTCAGAAGGTGTTGGAATACTTTCTTCCTCAGTAGCAATCCAATGACCATTTCTGTTCTTCCTCCATGTAAAACTGTGGTCAATGAGAGATGAAATAGTTCTGCCGATAACTACAGCCCCGTATGGGGGGAGGGTGCCCAGGTGGTGGCAGGGGTCTGGGGGACGCTGCGTGAGGCGATGCCGGGGCTGCCCCGTGCTGGCCCCAGCTGGCTCCAATGGCCCCACCGCAGGGCACCAAGATGGCGGCACCTCGCCTCGGGGGCAGCCTGGGGAAGGGAAGGCAAGCACCACATGGCAGGGGGCAGTGAGGGGAGCGGTGTGAGGAGCGTACCTGCACAGACAGCAAGGGGAGAGGTGGAGGAGGGCAGGAGGTGCTTCAGGTACCCAAGCAGACATGTCCCTGCAGCCTGTGGAGGAAAAGTGTGAGGAGAAAGGAGTGGCAGAGAGGAACTGTAACGGACTGACCACAACCCCCCATTTCCTAACTTGGTGGGTCGGGGGTGAGGGTGTCGGCAGAGGAGCTGGGAATGCAGGAGACAAATTGAGACTTGGAAGAAGGGGGCAGGGGGCAACAGGAAGGCACTTGAGTTTTTGTCTTCGATTCTCAACAACCTTCTCTATTTTCAATTGGCAATAAACTAATTTTCCCAAAGTCAAGTCTGTTATGCCCATGACAGTAACTGCTAAAGTGATCTCCCGGCCTTTATCTTGACCATTGCCTTGCCATTTTCTCTTCTTCCTCTGTCTTGTTGAGGAGGGGAAGTATGAGAGCAGCTGGGTAGGCGTCTGGCTGCCAGGCAAGGTCAAGCCACCACAAGCAGATAAATACTATAGCATCCTAGAGCTATTTTCTTCCATGACTCAGGCTCTCAGACACAGATGTCCTAAGATATCTTAAGTACCGAATCCCTATGCCAGGAGAAGTCAGATTTTCAACTCATTATCAGGGAGGATCTATTTTAGAAACACCCAGGACTGTCACTTAGCTGCCCACTCCACCTCCCCAGAGATCCCTGCTGCAGGGACCACTCAGGTTTCTGCTAATCACTTACCCACCCACAACAAATAACAGCCTGATATATTATGAAAACATGAAACTGGAGTTTACCTTAACTGCACAGAGCTTGACTGCCATTTTGAGGCAGGAGGCAGTGGTAAGGCTTATTTTCTCATTGAAAGGTAGGCTGTTTTTTCTTGGGGGGGTGGGGTGTAATGTTAATATGACCTCCAAAACAAGGCAATAGAAAGTTCTGCTCCTTCCAAACATTTCTGCTTGGTGAGACCAAACACGAAGCAGTCTATTGTAGAAATACCAGAACTTGCACAGACCTTCAAAGAATACATTATATTTAAAAATGTAACACAGGTGCTCAGAGGTTAAGCTCACCTATTCTGGTCTCAAGCTGACATGACATAAAATCATAAGGAGAAAAGCTTTTGTGATCCGAGCTGAGGGAACAGGCTATTTATTAAAATGTCATACTGAAAAACTGCAGGTAAGTGACAATAGTTTAAACAGAAAGAAAAAGTAGAATGCAGGACAAAAAAAAAATCCGTGTTTAGCAGTTCAGTAGTATTTAAGAAGACTTGAGAGTAGCTGGTTAGCCGTAATTTTCAGAAAAACAAAAATCTCCATGATTTAATGTGGAAGGACAAAATAAATATTGTCTCAGTACTATAAAACTAAAGGAAAAGCATTCTTATATTTAAGAGTAAACTTGTTAAACACCTGTGTATCATCCTCTAAATTTATGAAAATACAGCTAAATCACACTTCTCACAAATACCTGTGCCCACCCTATTAACCTCCCACAGAGAAACCTGAGGCGCTTATTTTAGGATGTGTGCTGCTTTCGTATTATGTGATGCTGTAAAGAAATTAGTCAGTGCCAGAAGAGCAAAGCTGGGAAATGCAGCCAAGAAAATCATAGCCTAGAAGCTACCATGGTGGCAGAAAGAAGATTTGCTGCTGTCCTGGGGCTAACAGGGAAAAGTGGATGATACCTAGTCCCTTCCTGCCCTACCAGTCTCAGCTCCTAGGGACAGGATCTCAGTAAGGTTGGCTGAATCAATCACATGAAATGGAGATGTCATGGTGGAAGGTATAGCATGCCTGGACAAACTAGAGGTCACAGACTGTATTTTGCCTTCAGTGCATGTCTTCTCTTTGCTATCTGAAAAGACAAATGGAATTTTTATACACTTACTCCTACACAGCAGGTTTTCTTTGCCAAGATAAACAATAGGAATCACATTTTTTTAAGCTGTGAAGTTGATGCTGGTGTCCCTAGCTTGGTTTTACAAATCTTGTGTAGGACAGCAAATTAGCTTTACAAAAGCACTCCTGTCAGGTAACTAACCAACAGCCCTATTCTATGAAAGGTGAAAAGGAGACATAAGAGGTTGAATTGCAGCAGTTCCTGAAAAAGAAGCAGGGATTTCCAATCGTCATATGTATCAGCTGCTTCACACTGCAAACTTGCAAAATAAAGCTTTATAATTCCCAAATGTTTTACTGCACGTGATAAGGAGATGTTGAAAAGCAGTGCTAGAAGCTTCCTCAACAGTCAGAGCACAAGGATCAGTGCAGAATGCAGAGTCTGATGCAGGCTGTAGGATCCTTTACTTTCTCTTCGCATACACATTCAAAGAGTCTTAAACTTAAAGAATGTGTTTGAGATATTGATGTTGAGCCAAAGAGCCCTCCAGTGATTCAATCTGACTGTAGGCTTGAATTTCCTTCAGTACTCACAAGGAGTTCTTACCCAGGTAGGCTGGCAGTCATAAATAAATGTGCAACCATTTGTATCTACCAGCAAATTTCCATGATCTGTTAGTTTGGATTTGGGCTAAATGCAAACCAAAGCTGACAAAGTTACAGGTGAGAGCACTGATGTATAAGCAAGGCTGGCAACAAATGGTAAGAAGCACCCCCAGAACGTACTACAGGGAGTTTTGATCTCATCCAGGCATCTCAAAAACAGACTTTGGGTTTATTGGGTGCTTCTCCTGCTTCAGGCATGGTGGCAAACAGAATGCTTACTGAAAACTTAATGTGCTCAATACATAAGCACTGAGGGCTGCAGACAAGCTGAACATAGCTGATGGAAGTAGTCAACTTTGGGCACTTTTCTGCCCTTTTCTACAGTGACTCTTAGACATTTCCTCCCCCTTCAACTGCAGGATGAATGGAACGCGTGGTTCCATGGCAAGGAGTTATGCTGTAGATTTGCTTGTTGTGTAGTAGTGAGGGAAAGGCCTCTAGCTTTCCTGGGGCTGAGGTAAATACAGAATACTTTTATTTAGGACTAAGTCATAGGACAAGCAGCTGAGTGGAATGGAGTCATTCCCCTCTTCCTGATAGAGGAGGAACAGGGAGAAAAGAAACAGGTCCACTGTTAATAATCAGGAAGAAAATCTGGTAGCACATCCCATTCTTCATAGTGTTTCACCATTTACATTCATGTGAAATGACAGTAAAAGGTTTGCAAATAAGGACAGGAGATTACACTCACTTTGCTCTTCTGTAAACATGCAAGTTGAAAAGCAGTGGAGGAAAAAAAAAACACATAAATTGGGCATTCATGGTAGGAAAAACAAGATTGTATTGTTTCCATGAAATCCTCATGTCAGATTGTGTAAGAGCCTTTTAAGCACTACATCGGGACCTTGCTCTGCAGAGACCCTGTCATGCCCTGCAGGCTATATGTGGCCCTAAGCCCCCATAAATCTGTGTGACACTCCTTCTTTCACACGACTGGTGTTGTAGCAGACAGTGAGTTATCTGACAAGCACATACATTCCTCAGATCATTATTACATGCTCAGACCTAAAAACCAGGAATGAAATGCTGGCACAAATGTAATATAAGAAGACAGTACCTGTCCCCCTGGGAATCTTAATGGCAGTGCTGTGCACTTTTGAACCAGGCAGAAAAATCAAGAAGGTATGTAATAAAATATGAGTGAGCTTTTGTAGAACAAGTCCTATCAAAACCCCCAACAATGTGTTTTTCCCTTTTCAACATTTCTGTTCTTTTAATCTTTATGTCAACTTCCCATGTTTCAAATAAAGCAGGAACTATTAATGCATTTGCTTTCATTTCAGGAACCAGGAAAGCTCTTGGCTCAGGAACTGGTGATTGGAAACAGTTATTTTTCAGTCTGCCTGAACATAAAATGCTTTGGAAGCCATGATGGCATTGGCAATGTAATTCTTTCAATGTTATCTGTGTGGTGTAAATCCAACCCTTTTTGAAATTCATTGCTGCCAGGCAAAACTATTCATGCATAATACATATCTTGGAGTTGGACACAAGATTACTGACATTATATTACTCCCTATTTCCTTTGTCATGGAAGCTCTGAATTGCTGGTGAACAGAAAAAAATGTCTTATGTCTCGCATAAAAAAGACCCGTCAACTATATTTTTATTTACCATTGCTGAGCACTGACTCAAAGTTTGGCATCAGTGTAAGAGTTGCTCTTGTTCTTCCTTTTCATAAAGTTTGGAATTTGTTTGCATTGTTCATAAACCGTCTTTGAAATGACATTAAGGCAGAGCATTCACAACAAGCACAATCACAGTACAAGTAACAACATGTGTTATAAAAAAGGTGCGTATCAGTCATTCTTTAGGGTAAATCTACCTGTGAAAAATGAAGCAACGCTGAGGTAAGCCAGTAATTTTCCTCTGAAAGCAGTAAGTCTACATTTTGCTAATATTCTTCACAATTTTATAAGGCAACACGGAGTCACATTTGAGCTTTGCTTTTTCATCTTTTTCAACCTAAGCATCTCATTAACCACCTTGAAAATAAGTATTTGTTCCCAGGACGAAATGGGTGTGACACTGTCTCACATGCATGTTGGAAGGGCGGTGCATCCTGGCCACAACTGGACTTCTGGAAAGATGACTTCAAACAGTATTAGACTAACTGCCTCTGTGTGTGTCAGTGCCTTCCACATCAGATTTGCAGAGTATGGAAATTTTGGCCTTGCTGTATGCAGTTCTTACCTCTAGGTACAGATGATCAGGGGTTGACCAGTGGGGTGTTCACAGTGCAAAGCTCCCTGGTTATGTGACATCCCAGGACCCATCATCAGGCCCACACTAAGATGGCCCGTCCCTACCCTTCATCTGTATGACCACGACAGAAGAATGGTCACAGATAGCTTTGGCAGATAAATATCTTGAAGTAATTTCTAGGGGATAGCAGTGGGTCAGATCTAAAAGAAATTCAACCTTTGGAATGCTTAAAAACTACCTGTAATCAGGTTCTTCAAAGTTGTCTTATGGGCTACTTAGGAGTGCAACTATTCACCTGATCTAAGTTACTTCTAAGGTGTTTCCAAGAAGGTGCTTTTGAGAAATTCAGTATGATTTAAACTCTGGGCTTCTAGCTAATAGCATGAGAAGTATGCAGAGTTAAATTGTAGAGCAGAAGTCAAGCTGACAACGGCTGTTGGCATGGACCTACCAAACGTTGAGCCCCTGACCCAGGTCTGTCAGGTCCTTCCCCTCATCGTTAATCATGCTTGAGTCAATATTTTAAAAAAAAAATTACATGGAATGAAACAATAGCTACTTAAAGGAATCAATGACAACATTTGTAGTAGCAACTTACACAAAATATAGTGTAACAATTTCTTGGCAGTTTCAAAATAAGGAAATAGAGCTAAGAGGTCTTTAGCATAGCTTTTCATTAGTTACAACACTTCCACTGATGGAGGGAGGTATCTATCCATCTCACCACCGTGATTTTTTTAAACATAGTTACTGTCAAAATCCAGTCCACTTCCACTTCAGAATCTCAAATGACAGGGCTCAAAGAACTTCTTGTTGCTTTGCTTAAGTTCTCTTTAGTTCACTATACCTCCGTCCTCCTGAGTCTGCATATCACAGCTGTGGCAGGCCTTGTCCACACTTGAGTACTTGCACATAAGGTGAGTTTGGAGACAAGTGCGGCATCCCCCAGAAGTCCTTGTGCTCAGGACATGGTGTAGCAGAGAGAAACAGGACAGGAACATGATCAGCAACTGAAAGCACCTATTCCCACATAGGGATGGGCTGCAACAAAAGTTACTGCTGACTGAGGAACCTGCCACCTCTCAAACATCCGTAAGAAGGCAGCTTCCTATGGAGAGCCTCTGGAGCTGTTCCAGAAAGTTACTCAGTTTTTCAAAGGGTGAAACAATAAAAAAGCTGCTGCTGCTGAGCTGGTATCCCTAGTCATGCTACCTGAACTGTAGTTGTGCCCTCAGTTTGGGGGAAATAACTTTTTGAATGAAAATGGTCAGATGTGATGGACTTGTGAAGAAGGGTCATCCACACAACCCTGAGCAGCAGCTTGTGTAAGTGCAGAGTGACCATACAGTTCTAATGATCCAGCACATCTGTGTTTGTTTCTCTTTTAGCCCTGGTCTAAACAGTCTGCCTTTGTGGAGGAAGAAGAAAATCAGTGAAGATGGACAGCAGGACAGTATGCAGGAAGACATAAACACGATTGCCAGAAGAAAAGAACTTCTTGCATGTATTAGTTATTGTCAATTTTGTTCAGAGGTAGATTTAGTCTTACATCAGAAATCACTTTAAATATGTGACAGCGTCACCTACCATTTTGGCAAAACTGTCTTTTTCTTCTGAGCAGCTTTTCCGGATTATCATTGTCCTGCTGGTTTCCACATTTGGCCAGGCTGATCTCCTGCCAAGGGCTGCTGCTGAACTCTCCAGCCCTCTGATCCTCACAGCACCTCTGCTAGTCCTGACACTTGCCTCAGGATCAGCATCAAGAGGGTGGCCTGGACAGAGTCAGCCCTGGAAGAAGGAGACCACTAAATGTGCCAACCAAATGGAGTCATGCTACTGCCAGGAAGTACCTGCATTGACTCTCCTGTTGACATGGGAGCTGTAACCATTTAAAGTCTCCAGAGAGAGAGAAAAACTCCTTCCTACCACATTCATTAGAATGTTTCTTGCTGCTGATCCATGTGGAATAAAACTTCAGGACCTATGCCAGCACATGAAAACATAGAAGCAGACACAAACCATGCAGTATTTTTCCAGGGATAATGTGACACAAAAACTTGAAATTCAAGACCAGAATTTTTCATTTAAAAATACTCCAGGATTTGCAAACCCTACACAACCTCATGATTTTTACTGTTCTGATTCATAAATCAGTGATTGCCATCCCAAGGGTAAAGAAAGGATTTATATTTGAAAGCATATTTAGGATTTATTGGCAGGATTTGTACTGTAAAGGCATGGAAGGATTTGTAAATCTAATTTTTCACTTATAAAGGCTTTTGAGGATATGTGTGTGGTAAATCCAATTAATATAATTTTAATGTCATGATTAAAAATCAGGCAGCCCTCTGCCCCAATTTTGAACCATGTCAGTGCAACCCACTGGAATAGTGAGGGGACCCTGCCATTGAGTGAGGTTGTCTGGAAAAGCCTCGCCTACCTAAAATGGAGACAGGAGAGAAGGAGCGTGGCTTCCAGCCACATGGGTACTGGAGAAGAAACATTGACGGCAGACAGGTCTTTAACTTTTGTCTCAGTACCTCCTCTGCTTGCTCACCACCGTCTCTCCTGGGACCACAGCAGGGAAACAGAGGCACTTTTAGCCCCAAAGAGGCTGAAGGGAGACCTCCTCCTTTGGACCCAGCTGTGTCCCCACATCCTGGCTCAGCTGTCTGACCTTGGGGGCAGCACCTTCCAGGGATGGAAAAGATCTGGTAGGTGATCAACCCATAGTTTGGGACATCTATCTGCAGGGCATGGCTATCTCCAGACTGACAAACCCCACGATACCTCCCAAAGCTTTGACTCTGATAGACTCCTCTTCTGCATCTATCCCTGTCTGGGTCAGGGCACCCCAAAACACAGAGTGGTGGCTCAGCTCACAGCATTCACTGCACTGGCCCCCACAGGCACATCCTCATGCCGGAGAATTTTGTGCTTGAGTGATGACACTACCTTCAAGTTTATTGCTACCTGAGAGACCACGGTCCTGGACACCATTAATCCTTGAAACCCCAGCTATCCCAAGGTTGAGCAGCTCCACTGCATTATCTCCGCAGAGTTTATTTTGAGGATACAAGCTAATTTAGATCCTAAACAGATTTAGATTTTGAAACTCTACTGGCTGTAGGTGTGAAGGTGTTTATAGCCACGTGCTGTGGGGCTGCTGCGTGAGGCGATGCCGGGGCTGCCCCGTGCTGGTCCCAGCCGGCCCCAACGGCCCCACAGCAGGGCTCCAAGATGGCGGCGCCTCGGGGGCAGCCTGGGGAAGGGAGGGCAAACGCCACACAGTGTTTGAGGGGAACGGTGTGAGGAGACAGCAAGGGGAAAGCAGGAGGAGGGCAGGAGGTGCCCCAAGCGCCAGAGCAGATCTAGAGAGAGAGAACGGTGGAGCACATACCCACAGTGCAGCCTGTGGAGGACCCCACACCACAGCAGGTGGCTGTGCCATGAAGCAAGCTGTGGCCTGTGGCGAGGGAACAGGGGAAAAGTGTGCAGAGCAAGGAATGGCAGAGAAGAGGTGGACTGACCACTGTGCCCATTTCCCATCTCCCTGTGCTGCTTGAGAAGATGGGTGGAGGAGTCAGGAATGAGCAAAGTTCAGCCTGGGAAGAAAATGAGGTCAAAGAGAAGGTGGTTTTAGTTTTTATCTTTGTTTCTCCCCATCCTCCTCTATTTTTAATTGGAAATAAATTAAATTAGTTTTCCCCCAGGTCAAGTCTAGCTTTGCCCATGATGGTCACTGGTAAGGGAGCTCCTTGTCCTTATCTCGACCTGCGAGCTTTTCCATCCCACTTTCTCCCCCTGTCCTATTGAGGAGGGGCAGTGAGAGAGCAGCTGGGTGGGCATCTGCCTGCCAGCCAAGGTCAACCCAACACAGAAACACAAGAAATGTTGGCACAATTCAGGCTGCTGAGATAGCAGCACCTATGCTATCCTTCTTCCATCACTGCAGTTTTGCATTTTGTAATTTGTCCTTGCCACTCTGTCAGTGCTTTTACTTAACCTAATTATGCATTTGCTTTTTTTACATAAGAACAACCACCCTCTTCCTGATGTTTGAAACAGCTAATGCAAGACAAAAGAATTCCAAATACTTAATTATCCACAAGAAATTACTTGATTATAGTAATGTTAAAACAACTGGTATCACATATGCACTTGGATTTTAACCAGGGTCTGTTTTCTGCATTCAGATTTGCCCATTAGTTACTAAGTCTCCTGGGTCAGCAGCTAGAACGGCCTGTGTCTTTTCGAACAATGAAAATGACTTTTAAAGAAACCAAATTTCAACTTTAGGGCCAACCGCCTGCAGGGTAAGATCAGGGACTGAGTACATTAGCTGAGCCAGACCTTGCCAATTTGCATCTGGTAAAGATTTACACAGAGATGCAGTTATTGCAGCAAGGGACCAGATATGAGGAGGACTGGGTTGTGCATGGCAGTATAATTCTACTCCTTGCTCATTTAAAATATTTAGACAACTCACTTCATCTCATGGTGCCTTACTGCAAACACAGGGGGGGGGAAATGATTTTCTGTTACCTCCAAAAGGAGCTGTAAAGCAGTATCTGGTTCCTAGCTGCTTTGGGATTGCGAGCTGTATAAAATGTGGAGGTAATTCTGATTTAATTTCACTCCTAAATTCTGTCAAAGTGCATCTAGTAAATAGGGAATATGCTTTATTATGACTAACAGTACCACAGGGTTTCAACCAAGGCTATTAACTTACTGAGCCTGGAAAAAAAATAAAGAATACACACATGCCCACAGAATTGGGAACACTCGATTCCTGCAAGGCATTTACAGGCCAAACTGATGACAGATTGCCCAAGGCTACCCAGGACACCAGCACCAGAGCCAAGAATTTACCTACGACTTTTACTAGTCAATAATCCAGCAATTCAACCCTCATTTTGTCCTTGATACTTCCACAAAATGAACCAAAAGGAGATCCCAGTATTAGCTGATATAATTCTGATGAATCACAAAAACTACAGTATTGCTGGAACATGTGTTTCTCTCCCACGCATCAGAAACGGGGATGATGCCGATAATCCCATACAAACCACTGGCTTGGTAAGACAATTAATTACTGACCTTATAAAGGTTTAACAGGATAAAAAATCCTGCTAACAGAAAAACGCAGTGTACAATTAAGTTTTATCTTTTGATGAAGAAACCTCATTTGTGCTAAAATACTGCATGATTTATGTTTTCCATTTCAACAGATCGTTTAAGATTTAACAGATTGCTGAATAAATTGTTTAAATATGCAAATCATCTGGGCATTTTGTAATATTTCTCCAAGGACTTTTTCCCAGTAGTTCTGACCAGATCATGCAAATTGCTAGTGATTCAGAAAAGGAAGCATATTATATTTTAATTGTCAGGGTGTTTATTTCGGCTCAAGTTCTTTTACATTTTCCCTCATAGATAACTGGAAACATATGACCTCCAGGAATACCCATATTCTGTGGGGTTTATGACAAAATAGAGCATTAGGAGAGATGGAGCACAGGAAATTAAGTGTTTTACATAGATAAAATGCGCTGACTTAGGGTATATAAATAGTACTGAGTTACACTACATAGCGTGCCCTGTACACTTTATTTCCATGATAAATAACGAGCTGCACCGGGCATTCATGCATTCATTACACAGCAACCCCAGAATTTCATTTCACCTCTCCCCATGTCCTGCCTAGAGGCTGGCAGACTCAATTTCCCAGAGGTCCAGGGGCTGCTCTGAGAAGGGAGCACCGTCCGTCGGGCACCCTCACCACCTCACTGCTTGCCCGCCTGTGGTTTCCACCACCACACGCTGGTGCAGCCAAACCCCATTTCCATGAAGCACTCCCAACTTGATGCTCAGGGAATCTACCTTTCCTCCCCAAAGCCACGAAGAGGAAAGGAGGTTTTCTCCTTCTTTCCCATAGCTGTCTCCTGTGACTGCTTCTTTAATTACTCTAGTTAACTAGCAGCTCAAAATCTCAACCTCTGGGCCAGAAAAGTAAAATTGAAGATGAAAAAAGACAGCTTTTTCCTTAATGACTCACGCACTGATTTCATTTATCCGCTACCTGGTGAAAAGGCCAATGCATTTGTAATTGCATTACAGAATAACATTAGACGCAACTTTTTTTTCCCCCTTATTTTCTTAAAGCTCCACTTCTATACCGGCCTAAAGAACGAGTAACACAGATGCACTTAGTCCTGGTTAGCCAAATTGTTTTCCTAATACACTTCTGCTGAGAAGCAAACTGCCTTCTACTGAGGCAGATTTGGGTACGCTGGCTTCAGCATAAGCTCACTTCCCCAGTGATCCACTTCAATCAGAATCTGAAAAGAGAGATGCCAGCCCTGCAGCATGGTGTGAGCTCTGCTACCTCATGCATTATTTCAGCATGAAATATTTATAAATGGGAGAGAAGGGGCAGGCTCCTTCTTCAAAAAGTATAATGAAAATTTTTTTAATGTATGAGAGTAACTTGTAACAATCTGTAACTTATGATATCCTGGGCTTAACAGCCAATTCCCAACTTCTTATCCATACAAAAGAAGCTGAGATTTCATCTTGCAAATGACTTCTCTTTAAAAACTCATCTTGGAATAAGCAGGTATTTTTATGTTTTAGGGCTAATTTTGCTTTTCTTTACACTAGCTCTCAACACTACACTTGCATATCTTATTGTAGAGAAAACACTATTTGTATCGTAATTATCTTTCCCCTAGCAGCAGTTTGTATTCTGTAATTAAAGTGGTGGTCACAGTCTAGAGTGACACGCTGTCACCAAGCTGGTCCTTGGAAGCTCACAGGGAAGTGACAGAGGCAGATCTGACAACGTAAGGGTCAAACCAGTATCCCCGTAATACAAAGCAGACAGGGAAAAAGCCTCTGACAGGAAGATCCCCTTGCTCTACCAGATTACACCTGTAAAATTTAACTCCTGTTTTAGCTGGAAATTGGAAGCTGGGACTTAAAAAAGGCAGAAGGTAAATGGGTCCCCTGGGGCACTGGAGTCCTCAGCAAGGGCAGCAGCTTCATAGCTTGGACGACCTGGGGCTGAAGAGCACAAATCTCTGCAAATTAACCTTCTGTTTGACGTGCAACTCACTAATGAATTCTGCAGAAACAGTTACACAATTGACCTGTTCTCTGTAGTGTAGATGAAGCATTACTCTTTTTTACCTGCAGATTTAGTAATATTTACCAGTAGACAACTAATTGACTCTCAGGAGAACAAACCCAATTTTGCTTCCTTTGAAACATCAGGAGATAATGCTGGATATGTAGCACCTTGCAAGCAGGAAAATGGTGGCTGTTACTGCCTAGCATTTCTGAAGGCATCTGATTAGAGAATAGCTAGCTACTTTTATTTTCATGAAACATATGATTTCTTTCTTTCTTTTTTTTTCTTTTTTTTTAAAATATATTTCCTATTTGCCAAAGCAGAGGTCAGCTGACCTGCCTTCCATTCAGCCCTAAAACACGTCCCATCTCTGTCACCAGCTAGTGTGTATGCCTTAATTTATATTTCCTTCAAGCCTGCACTATAAATAGACGTCTGTGGAGGTACTGTGTGTGCAGTGATACTTATAAATGCCAGAACCATTGTGAATCCAGCCCAGGAGCCAAGAGACATGCACGAAGCTGAGCTGAGTGACCGAGCATGCCACACAGCCTCTCTGCCAGCTAAGGGCACAGCTTTCCAAGGGCATGGACAATTCCTAAGCGTCCCGGATAAAACAGATTACAAAAAGAGCTTAAGTCCAGTGAGAATGCTGAAAATTACTTACATGGACTGCCTGTGGAATTATAAATTCCTGGGTTGGTAACTCTCTGTTTAAACATCAGGATAAATGCACCACAGACCGTTCATATGTATCACTCTACCAAAGAGATAATGGGAAACCACTACAGTGAGTTGCCAAAAAGATTATGCTTTATTAAAGGTAGCTGATCTGGCTACAATCCGGTATCTCAGTAGAAGGAATTTTTCAGGAAATCAAGCACTTGCTCAAGTTGATAACTTTTTCCCCACCTGGGCCCCCGCTTTGGTTACTCATTCCTTTGGAGCATTGTCTGTTTGACTGACAGACACTGCAGCGAAGGGCATTTTGTGGGGAATAAAAGCCTGTACTTAACGTATTTCTATCTTATTGGACGTATCCTTCCCAACAACAACACAAAAGGCTCCATTTCACTCAGTGCAGTACAGTCTGTGCTAAACCTACGCCATCTGGTGCAGAGGCACACAGTAAGTACCTATTTAAATTTAGAGAGCAGCTACAGTATGACCTACAGATCACAGCAGTAGATATTCATGCCTGAGCAACATTATGTGCTTCCATTATCACCCTGCCTTTTAAAGGGAGCCCTAAAGCTGAC
Organism: Anser brachyrhynchus; assembly: GCF_964034855.1. Taxonomy (NCBI): domain Eukaryota; kingdom Metazoa; phylum Chordata; class Aves; order Anseriformes; family Anatidae; genus Anser; species Anser brachyrhynchus. Next base: position 111,256,161 of record NC_137694.1, read on the forward strand.
GGCACATTAGCTATTTTTGCAAGCGTTGTCTTTGTTACACGCTGCCTTCTTCGTGGCACTATAACTAATTTGCTGGAAACTTCTAGACATGGACTATACATTGCAATATTCACCGTCCTGCTTCCTGACATTAAGCTAATAGATTCAAAATGTATCTGCTTTACATCAAAGCACTTCTCTTGGAGCCAAACTCCGCAGCCCTGTTTTCAGCGTATGACTTTGCTTCAGGTTCTAAATGGAGATTACACTGATTTTTAAATGTGCTGCTTAAGGGAGGCTTGAGACATCCAAGAGAGCTGTAATAAAATATACCTCCACGTGATCAGTTCAGAAGCCACTGCTGTAAGACCAGCAGCAAAATTGCTTGATGGCTTCAGTCTGTTCCTGCACTGAAAGAGATCCAGCTCCCAATAACCATAACCAGCTATTAAGCCACCACAACCAGTGCCAACCATGATGCTGACTGGCCAGCTCAGCAGTAAGACTGAGAAGGAAATGCCACTGCTGTGCGGGTGGAGGAGGAGATGGTAGCATTACTGCCACAAAGGTCCTCTGACCTCCTCTATCACAGCCCATGAAATACAGCGTGAAACTTTCTGGTGAATTCCCGGGGGCCTGGACTGGGACACAGGTTACAAAATAAGCAGTTTTCAAGAGAAGGTCACTACAAACAAAAAGAAAAAAAGAAATAGCCTACATGGTTTACAGCAAATCCATACACTCTCAGCATAACCACTTGTACTTACAAAATAAACACTACTGTAAACAACACTTTGGCCCTTGTAAGACGATTCAGGAAATGCTACAACACTCCTTAGTATAAAGCTACTCCAGCTCCCACTAACCACAGATTCTTTCAGAAGCTTGTACTGGTGTTGGAAAGGTAACATTTATATCCAGACATCACCATGTATTTAGCAGTGAATGCTTCTTCCTTATGTCCCGTTCCCTGTGAGAGCCACCCCAATGGGCCATCAGGAAACATCCCCTCCTGTATGCCACCACATGCTGCTCGTGCAGGTAGCATGCCAGCCATCTGGCAGGACAAGGAGCTGATTCAAAAAACAGCTCCAGCCACTCTCTCTTATCCCCAGAACAGACCAGGCTTCCAGAAGGAGAGGGATTAGCAGATGATGTTCCTCCGCCACCCCTTTCGGTTCCCACACTCTGCAGGTTGTTCCACAACACAGAGGAAACATCCCTGGGAACTGCTCCTTTTTCTTGGAGGATGACAACTTCTGCCACCCCTTTCCTGCCTCTCCTCGAATGCGAAGCACCCCTGAAGGGGGCAGGTATGTGCCACCATCACCCCTCCCTTCTCATACCTGCCTGCTGAGCCCTGCCAGCACCTTTGCATCATGGAGCAAACTCCACCAGATGGGCACTGGACAACCTGCTACAGCCCATTCCCCCGCACTCAGTTGGATGGTACGACCTCCTGCTTCACAAAGAGAAGGAAGAATGCCGTAAGACACTACACTGATACTGCACTGCTGCAACAAACGGGCTCCAACCATCACTCCTGCCTATTTACTCTGGAGATTAAAATGGCACGCGCGAACCGTGCATCAACCATCGCTGTGCGCACAGACCAGAAGCATTTATTATCAGTCCGGTTCTATAGCCTCAACAACACTCCTACTGACTTCAGGATAAATCAAATTGGCATTTTCAGGACCACTGCAAATCTGTTTTCAGACTGTAGAAATTAAGCCTGAGACAGAGATTCATTTTTTAAAGAGTCTTGAAAATATCTTGCTAAAAATGCAACAAAAAAATCCTGTTTCATAGCTTAAATATAACACTTGCTATGAAAAATATGCTAAGTAGCTTAAGAGAATGAATATATTGTTACTGAAATCTATTTCAACAGGATAGAGCTTATTTTCACTCTCTTCTTGACCTTTATTTGAGAAGATGCCCTGAAACTCCAGATATTTTGTATTGTATCTGATGGCACTAATTCAAAGGAGTTTTCAACCTATATTCAACTATCAGAGATAACAGAGCAATGCCCTCTCCCCCGCCCCCCAATTTAATTTGCCATCTTGGACAGCTTTCAGAAATAGAAATGCAGTCACATCTGATTAAGAGCTTATTTATTATATTTCATGGTTTAACAGAAATAATGTAACAATGTTAGTGGAAAGTCTGAAGGGATCAAGAATCAGAGTAATTGAGCAAGCAGAGAATACAAGGACTTTTTGAGATACTTGTGTGTGTTTTCTTTCTTTTTTTTTTTTTTTTTTTTTTTTTTTTAAGAGGAACAGGAAAGAGCCATGCTGCTAAGACTAGAAAGTCAGGAAGCGCACCAAAGTCAGCGTACACAAAGACATTCAGTTTTCCAGCACTAGGGAGTTTGGTCATGGAAAGCGAGTGCTCCAAAAGCCGGGGGGGGGGGGACTCCTTACCTACAGGAGACCACCTGCAGAAAACCTGAGGTTTTTGAGACTTCCCAGTGCCTTTTCTCTGGAAGTAAACCTCTTGCTGGATGCATGAAAACAGGATCAGGGATCCCACAGCACTTCTGAACATAGGGGCTCTAAAGCAGTTTGTTATGTTTTTAATCAGGTTGCATAGATCACCTCTCTTTGTACTGTCACTGAATTCCTGAAACACCACCATAAAAATGGCATTGAATTAGAACGCTGAAATTTTTATTGCCCTTTCTTAACGTGCTAACATCATAAGAGAAGGGACTCTCATTTGTGTTCAGAAAATTTATGTTTCAGAAAACAAGAAATCACTTGTTTCCTGCACTGTCTTGCTAGGTGTTGTCTGCCCTGGCCAGGACATACTACTTCTGCAGGGATAGGGCACGAGCTATTCTCTGGCCCCTGCATTTCCATTTTTGAGCTATCTACCTAATATCTCATTTGGCATCAGCTGTGACAAATTTTGGTTGTAATCAGTAACAGCTGGAATGAGGACAGCACTTCAAATAAGCTGGATGCCAGTGTCAAGACCTGGTGAAGAATTTTGGCCATCACTAGCCTGAGCCACTTACTGCTCCGAAATCTCCCATATCAAGATCAGAGAGGGGCTCTTTTGCGCTACTGCGAGTAATATGCATTAAGGGGCCAAGTTTAAATTTGTATAGAGAGGTACATGCCCTTATACGTTGAAAATACCTCTGTGAAAGCCATTCAAATGTTATAATCCTGCTGCTCTGTGAAAACCACGTAATTGGCTGCACCTCAAAAATACACTGAAAAGGAACAAATTAAGGTTACAGAACTTTAAAAAGTGCATTCATTTAAGATGTAGCTTTGTCACACATAAACACGCACACACACTTTTGACCAGGGATTTTGCATTTACATCCTAGGTTCTGACTGGCATCGGAAAATTTTCAGTGCTAGTGCTAATCCCCAATGAACTTTGCTGCAAACAACCCTTATTACACAGTAATTCTTTGCTGCTTCCACTTTCTGACATGTCAGCCAGTTCTTAATCCTTTTAACTTCTTAATGAAGGAGCAGTTACACAACGGCGTCATCCCGTGGAAGGTCACCGATCTGTCCCTGGAGAGCGCTTCCCTGGCACGCGGCAGGGAGGGAAGGGCTCGGATCCTGCTCATAGGGATGGACAGCTCTTGGCCAAACACCTTCCGGGAGGATGGGGCTTTCAGGCTGGGAGAAGCAGCTGCAGGCACTGGGGGCAGAGGAGTGACACTGCTGTAGTGCAGGATTTCCTCTGAAGAGATCTGCTGGCGGGGGCAGTGACAGCTCCCCCCTGGGGCCGAGGCCTGATCTGCCTCAGGACAGCCGAGTGCATCCCTGCAGCACGAGAAGCACAGCATCGTCTCCGCTGGGGAACAGCTGCACCTTCTAGCCCAAACTGTTTTCATTTTGGCTTCTGGGCCTGTGTGGAGCTGCTAGAGCAGAAGAGCAAAAGCCTGGTGAGGGAAGCTCTTCCAAGCAACGTGCTCGCTGCCGAGGTTTTTGTGTCACTGCAGTTGTCACGAGAGCTTTCCAAGCCCACTGGGAGGCCAGGCAGGTGGACAGAGATAAAAGTAAAATAAGGTGGCTATTTTGTGGGGAAGAAGCAGTTAAAATCCTCAGAATAAAACAGGACTGAAAACACTTGGCTACTGAGCAGGGGCTAGTTTGAAGTTCAGCCTCAAGCAACTTCTTAAGTAGGTTAGACCACAAAATCCAAAGTGTAAGATTTGAATTCACAGGGCGAGTGCGGGCCTCCAATCTCTGTTTTATGGCTCAGGCCCCTGGACAGATGGGCTTGTGTTGCTGTTGTGAAGCCGGTACGAGGATTTTGCTGACACTACCAGGAAAAAAAAAAAAGTGCTTCTCAAGCCTGAGTGTGGGCAGTGGAACACCAAGAATCCTTATGGCCACGGAGAGACGGCCCGAGTGATGCTGCTGGCCAGTCTGGGAGGACAATCTGGTCACCCCTCTCACACTGGACTTTATTTTCAGCCAGTGCATGTCAGTGCAAATCAAGTGACTTGATGGTTTTGATCAGTTAATTGGTGGTCTGCATCTCCTGACATGAGTTGAAAAAACAATGAGAGTGACAAAAATATGGCAGCAGCCATAGCGTTGCTACTGCTGGTTATGAAGGAGCTGTTAGTTCTGGCAGTTATTAAAACCACTCCGTGCAAGTGACAGCTAACAGCAATAAATCATCTAGCTTGTTTCACAAATCCACACATCACGTTTTTTTGTGTGTGAGCGCAGCAAATATGCGGCCTAGAAAAACAATGACATCTCATTACAAAGTCCTATCGGCACCTGAAACGTAGATTAAATTACCGACACATAACGAAGCCGAAGTGAAAACCCTCGCTGGAGGCACAGCTCCTTCAGGTTTAAACTACGGCTGTTAACTCTTAATTTGCTTTCCAGTTACCGGTCTCACAGAGAAGTAATTGCTTTCAGATTGGCTAGAAGAGGTACTGCGCCTTCTCTCAGCGCCAAGGCTGTGTCCTCACGGAGTGGCTTTGGGAGGCTACTAGGAAGATGCAAGAAGGCACCTGTGCTGTGAGTGCATGCCCTTGCCACCCACAAAGCCTCTGTGTCCTCCCTACCGAGGTCCCAGCCTCCCTGGGGACCATTTTGGTCACCCCTACCTCAGCCAAGAGGCTGAGCACCAGGCTGGGCCCACAGGCCCCACACGGTGCTCATCGTGGAGCACGGCACCAGAGGCAGGACCGTGCCCCCCCAGAGTCCAGAAAGCTGCACCGTGGTGACTTTCTGGATGAGCCACCAAGTGTCCCCACAGAGGAGTAACCTCCCAACACTTTAGGCACCAAGAACCTCCAAGTAACACAACTTTCTTGTAGAAGAGACGAGTCAATGTTTAATGAGAGCCTAACCTAGTCACTGCAAGTTCCTGGGGTAATTTGGGATTTCAAGTAGCTCTGCAAATGACAGCTCCTCTCTGGAAGGAAAATAAAGCAGAAGTATACAGCAACTTAATTGATGCTGTCTCAAAATAACCTCACTTTAACCTAAGACAGATTTCAAATTACATGGAGATAAGCTGCAGACGTTACTTTCCTGAACTCGTTTAAATACCTGACAATCCAGTGAACACTCAGCACTCCTTGGCTCGCAATAGCAGCAGCCTCCCACCGCCCCCTGCCTGCATAGGGTCCTTCAGGACCAAGTCCCAGCCCTTTGGAGGGGACCTCGGGCTCTTCAGATGCCCCCTGGGCATCCTTCTGGGTAATTATTCATGGATGTGTAGAACAAAACCTCCCTTGTAGAGGAAAAAAACAACAAGCTCTCCTTTAAAGAAGGATGCACTGCTCAAAAAACAAAGCAAAGCTGCTTTATGACTTGCTAAATAGGAGTGACACAAGCCAGGGCTGCCACAGGAGCGGAGCAGAGGCCAGTTCACCCTCAGAGGTAATTCTGTCTGCTAGATAAACAGTACCAGCCCCGTATGCAGACGCCAACCTGGAGGCTGGCTTGTAAATAGCTACTGTCAGCTTCTGACTTCAGAGAAAGAGTATCTAGCAGTTTGCCCAGAGCTTCAGATGGTATGAACAGTCCAGATCCCAAATTCCTCCTTCTGTGGCTAATGCAAAGGGACCTTCCTAGGTCATCAGATCCATTCGCTGCTGCGCCAGGCAGCCAGACCGTACCGGCCATTTTGTGAGCAGGCCGCATGTCCTCACACACCTGCCTGGAAAGGAAGGGTGACGGGAGGCTGTGGGGAGAGAGCCGGAAAAATCCCTTTTCTTGATATGGAATTTTAATGCAAAATGGCAAATGTTAGAAGGTAGCAACAATGTAAACGTACCAAATACAAATGTTAAATACCATAGCTTCCCACTTAATTTCAGCACATTATCTTATTATCTTGATGTAGTGTAGTACTTGAAACACACACCAGACATGCTGCTATGTTTACAGCACCCGTCATAGTGCAATTTTGAAAGCGTTACTGTCAAGCTGACATTTTATTACATTTCTGGAAATATGCTAATTCAATCATCGAGCTTCATTCAACAGTATGAAGGCTCAGGAACAAAGATGCATTGCGCTTTACTTAAAACAATTTTAAATGGAGAATGAGGGCCATAACTTTTCATCCATCCCCCACCCCTTGAAGCTCTATCCTTTTGCTCTCCACCGGAATTTAATATCGCATTATCTCTGCAAGGAGCCACATGAGGAAAGCGATGCGAGGTAAGCAGCCTGGCGATTCTGTCAGCCATTTTCATAATTTCACTTTATGCAAATAGGCCATCTATTGCCAAGCCAAACACAGGGTTACCACAGTGGGCTGAGCAAACATTATTAGCTTTCAGCCATGTCAATATATTTGCTATCCTTGGACACAGCCTCACTGAGGCCTTTGGGGACAAGGACTACGCGGCATAGCAAGCGGCCGGCACGCTACAGTGCGGGAGAAGCTGTGACCCGGAGCAGAGCTGTGGGCAAACAGAAAGGCAGACAAAAATAACAGCTGCCATAGAAAAACGCAACATTTGCACATCGGATGCTCTGACAGAATAGGTTACTAATTCCTCCGATTAGATCAACACCAAGGCATCTCATTCACAACTGCGAGAGCTTTTGTGCTGGACATGGCAATAAAAGGCTCCTCACACTAGAGAGTGTCTAGTGTAACTATCCCAGGTCTTCATCTCAACGTCCTCATCCATGATATATTCAGTGTCCGCATCTAGATGTCAAACTTTGGCTCCAAATAATCAAAATTCTGCCCAGAGCCCAAATAATTTACCTTTGTCTGTGATCACTGACACCATTAGATCATTCAGAACTGACCAGCCCATCACCAGCCCACCACCACGTGGATGGCAGGCAAGCAATACCCAGACGCTGTTTCTTTGCCTGACAGGATAAGACTGTGTTTTGGAGCCTTTGGATGATAATATGCTACACAAGGGGAAAGCAAAGATGATTACAAAAAAGCTGCAGTTTTTTATACAAAAAACCGCACTAACAAAATTATTGTTACTCTTCCAGGAAAATCTCAGATATTCCGTGAGATATATTTCACCAATGTCTGGTATAAAATACGAGTAACACTGCTTTAGTCCCAACAATAAAAAGTAAGTGATAAATTTATGCTGGCTGCTTATTTTCTCTCCTGTTGTTTTATATTTCTGAAGCAGCAGATGAGGAGAGGCCTTAAAGCTCAGGGACTTGCTGAAGGATTTTATCCAAAAAACAGAATTAAGTTGCTATCATGTATCATATAAACACTATAATATTATAAGCACTACTTTTAAGCGAGTAATTAATTTGGGGTCTTTCCAATGCTTGTCTTCTGTCCCTGAATTCTCCTCAGTATGTTATCAAACTATTTCTGTTTCTCATTTGCTCCACGCCAAGGGGTCTGTTACAGAGGTGTCATGATATGGGAACATGAGCTCTGCAGCATTTCTTCCTTCTCCCCACTCACAATCATAACCGAAGTCACAGAGCCTTGAACTTTGTGTGCCAAGTACTGATGATGGGCACCACCAATTCGGTGCTTCAGCAACACACATACCAAAACAGGAGTGTAATGCCAGCAGCTTCTCTAGATGGTTTTAATGTTGCTGGAAAAGAGGAAAGCTGGAACAGGTTGCATAGGGAAGTAGTTGAGCCACCACACCAGTAGGTCTTCAAAAAACGTGTAGATGTAGAGCTTAGGGACATGGTTTTTTGGTGGATTTAGCAGTGCTAGGTTAACAGTTGGACCAGATATCTTAGAGGTCTTTTCCAGCCAAAATGATTCTATAATAATTGTGTATATATATATAAACACGTATAATGTAAAAAACAGACAGCAGTTGCAATCCCCTGTCCTCTCTTGCTAACCTTCCTGTTCTCCCCAGTTGGTGTTAACCACAGGCTTGCAATCTGCTCCTGGGGGTCTTTGTCTTCTGGAGTGCAAGATACCTCAGTTTTGCCTCAGTCTTTAGCGGCAATACCGGTTGTTCTCTGGATACCCAGTGCCTTGAGCTGGTGGAAGGGGATGGGGAGCAGGACGTGGCCTTCGCTATCCATGAGGAAATGGTTGGCGACCTGCTACGGAGCTTGGATGTGCGCAAGTCGATGGGGCCAGATGGGATGCACCCGAGGGTACTGAAAGAACTGGCGGAGGAGCTGGCCGAGCCGCTTACCATCATTTATCGGCAGTCCTGGCTATCGGGGGAGGTCCCAGTTGACTGGCAGCTAGCCAATGTGACGCCCATCTATAAGAAGGGCCGCAGGGCAGACCCGGGGAACTATAGGCCTGTCAGTTTGACCTCAGTGCCAGGAAAGCTCATGGAGCAGATTATCTTGAGGGTCATCACGGGGCACTTGTAAGGGCAAGCAGGCGATCAGGCCCAGTCAGCATGGGTTTATGAAAGGCAGGTCCTGCTTGACGAACCTGATCTCCTTCTATGACCAAGTGATGCGCTTGGTGGATGAGGGAAAGGCTGTGGATGTGGTTTACCTTGACCTCAGTAAGGCTTTTGACACCGTTCCCCACAACATTCTCCTCAAGAAACTGGCTGCTCGGGGCTTGGACTGGCGTACGCTTCGCTGGGTTAGAAACTGGCTGGATAGCCGGGCCCAGAGAGTTGTGGTGAATGGAGTCAAATCTGGTTGGAGGCCGGTCACTAGTGGTGTCCCCCAGGGCTCGGTACTGGGGCCGGTCCTCTTTAATATCTTTATCGATGATCTGGATGAGGGCGTCCAGTGCACCCTCAGTAAGTTTGCAGATGACACCAAGCTAAGTGCGTGTGTCGATCTGCTCGAGGGCAGGAAGGCTCTGCAGGAGGATCTGGATAGGCTGGAGCGATGGGCTGAGGTCAACTGTATGAAGTTCAACAAGGCCAAGTGCCGGGTCCTGCACCTGGGGCGCAACAACCCCAAGCAGAGCTACAGGCTGGGAGATGAGTGGCTGGAAAGCTGCCTGGCCGAGAGGGACCTGGGAGTATTGGTTGATAGTCGGCTGAATATGAGCCAGCAGTGTGCCCAGGTGGCCAAGAAGGCCAACAGCATCCTGGCTTGTATAAGAAGCAGTGTGGCCAGCAGGTCTAGGGAAGTGATTGTGCCCCTGTACTCGGCTCTGGTGAGGCCGCACCTCGAGTACTGTGTTCAGTTTTGGGCCCCTCGCTACAGGAAGGACATGGACGTGCTCGAGCAAGTCCAGAGAAGGGCGACCAAGCTGGTGAGGGGTCTGGAGAACAAGTCTTACGAGGAGTGGCTGAAGGAGCTGGGCTTGTTCAGCCTGGAGAAGAGGAGGCTCAGGGGAGACCTTATCGCTCTCTACAGTTACCTTAAAGGAGGCTGTAAAGAGGTGGGGGTTGGTCTGTTCTCCTACGTGCCTGGTGACAGGACGAGGGGGAATGGGCGAAAGTTGCGACAGGGGAGGTTTAGGTTGGATGTTAGGAAGTACTTCTTTACCGAAAGGGTTATTAAGCATTGGAACGGGCTGCCCAGGGAGGTGGTGGAGTCACCATCCCTGGAGGTCTTTAAAAGATGTTTAGATGTAGAGCTTAGCGATACGGTTTAGTGGAGTACTTAGTGTTAGGTCGGAGGTTGGACTCGATGATCTTGAGGTCTCTTCCAACCTAGAAATCTGTGATACTGTGATACTGTGATACCCACCGGTGAAGCTGGTACCTCCCCTTCCATGGCAGGACCCACCACTCTCCAAAGCTAACTGTATTCCTGCTGCCCCAAACGACTGTATCTATTCTGTTCCTTTTACTGGGGAGGAGCAGGGAGCACCGGAGGTGAAGAGAGGGAAGGAAAGGGCACTACTTAACTCCAGGTCCTCTCTCACCCCACTGCTGGAACAAAAAACTCAAATGCACAGGCAGCACAGAATCAAGCAGTACTAGGGAGTCACAGTCAAAACTGCAGTTAATGGGATAGCATCAGCACATACATTTGGGACTGCATTTTATATGCTATTCCTAGTTTACTAACACTAAGCGGCCCTATGGGCTGCTTAGCAGCTGGAAATATCTGCAGGTCAGCAGTACCCAGACTATGCCTTCATTAGATCACCTTGACTATGGTCTGTAAGAAGGACTGGAATACAGAGAGTTTATACAGTCCCTTTATGTTTCAAAAGCAGTGTAGGAAGTCCACAAGGTATCCAAAAATAAGGTTCTCTGCATCTTGGCTCATGAACAGATGTTTCAACAATAGCGGTAGATCCTTAGTTCCTCTAGTGCTTGTCACAAACTGTACCATGGTCCTCAATAAAGAAAGAGAAGCTGGAACATTCAGCATTAAACCAAGCCTCCCTTGAGAGCAAAAGGAATAACTTCATTTAATGATAGCAGTAAAAACCTCTTATCTGTGTGGATGAGCCAACAGAGGGAGATAGGATGATGGAACATGCCTGCCCAGTGTGCGGTATTACTACCTTGCCATCCCATACTAAACATTCACATATAGAGTAAGACCCAGGACAAATCTTGTATTTTACAAAAATAAATCAGAAAAAAAAAAAGATTTTTTTACAGAAAAAAAAAAGGATTTTATGATAGCACAAGTTATTCCAGAAGTAAATGTCACCACTTTTTTTTATTATTTTTTAATAGAGAAAAATTATTAAGAAACCTTTACTGAATTTCTAAAGATCATATTAACTGTGGAATTTCCATCTACGTGGTGGTTATAAATCTCAAAGGAACTTGTGGCTGCCCTGTGAATTAATAGTTCATTTCCTTTAATTTTTAATAACTCACTTATATACTCCAAACTTTCTTTCTGTCCCTTAAAGAGGCACATGTAAGATTAGAGAGTTTGTCTTTCTAGGACAATATTGTTCAAATATTGAACCAGTGCTACAGCTGTTATTTGGACTGGCTGCAATTACAGTGTGCACAGCATCAAATGGCCCTCTTGCACAGCTTTTGACCCAGAAGTATCTTCATTAATAACCCTAGCCTGAGTCAGTCTGATATTACTTACTCCAGAGGAACCAGTACAAAATTCATCAGACCAATCCCCTGAGAATCCTGCGAGTTCAGTGAAATCTCAGAATTAGCCAATAAAACAGAAATTCTCCAGCCAAGGGTAGGGAAGGCATGTATTTATCTGAGAAATGCAGGGAGCTAGTGCAGGGAGGTGGGGTTTGTCCTGTGTATCTCCTGACATCCCTCCACTTGAAGTGGGAGCAAGGGAGCACGAAGTGGCAGAGAGCATGGAAGGTACCATGGTGATGGAAAAAAAAGAAAGAAAAATGTCTTTTTTGTAACAGCTGGATTCAACAACGTACTTGAGCTTACAACTTGTCCCATTACAGCCAGTGTATGAAATCCCCACTGAAGTAATTAGCTTATTGATTTCAACAGGGTGAATGATACACTGCATCTACTCGCTGCCTTGAAGTTACACGTGCGTTTAACTAGTTGCTGAACTGGTGCCTAGCAGTCTATCTGAATTATCTTGAAAGCTCTGGATGTACAGATGGCTTAACAAAGTTACAGCTTCGTATCAAATTCAGGGCTGTACCTTTCCCCCACTGGAAAAAGGAAAAAAAGGGGAGGGGTACAAAATAACAGACAGAAGGTAAAGTTCTTATTTTTTTTATATATATATATTATATATATATATTTATGTATATATTTTATATATAAAATTCTTATAAGAAAGGACAGGGTGCTTGTGATCAACAGAATCCCCAGGCCCAGTCTTTACGCCAGTTTTAATAAGTGTTAAGAAAGAATTCATCTTTTACATGAACGAACCTTATGGGAAAATCCTACAAGCTTCCAAAACAGACAATTGCAAGTGATAAATACCAAATTATCTCACCTTTTCACTGAATAAATCTTTTAAAAGCAAACAGCGCAGTAAAGGCAAGTTAATTGCACTGAATTCCTTAAGAATGTTTATGTGTCCCCCCCCCCCCCCCCTCCAGTGAGTTTTCTGTAAGCCACAGGCAACATTTCAGTGATTTATACCTTAATGCATCCATTTGCGGGCCAAATTCTAGCAATCTTCCAAATGATGAAAAACAGATGATCCACAGAGATGTCAAGAACTCAGGGCTTCACACAACCATGCTAGCCTTTTTTCTCATGAACAGCAGATCTTTCATGTTTACAAAGGCCTCCAGTTTTCATTAAAAAGGTATTCTGGTTCTTACAGCTATTTACTAAATAATAAATAAATAAATAAATAAATGACAACAACTAAACTTCTGAAAACAAACAGCCAAAAGAATCCAGTCCCAGACCCACTGGCCTTAAACATTTCAAAACAGTTAGTCAGATGCCCTGTGCAAAAAAAAAAAAAAAGGGAAAAAAAAAGAAAAGAAAAAGAGGTGGGAAACTCGAAGTGGGAGCTATCTTTTGAGAGTTTCTGTTTGGCAAGTAAAAGATTTTTATTTTTTTTTTCCATTTTGAGCTGCAACACAGGGTCAGAAATAAAAACACAAAGGGCTAAAGAAGAGACGCCCTACGTTTTAATTCTGGTGCTGACAAGGGTTTCCTCTGCATCCGTCGTCGAGAGCAGATACTGCTCTGGTCGTAAATCTGATCACACATTCTCCACTGAAGGATATGAGCTGGAACAATAGGCATGGAACAAAAAACAACTGGAAGTTCAATTGCTTAGCAAAGGTCACATTTCAAATATCAGCTCCCTCTCCGGCAGATCTTACAATGAAAACGTGGTCCTAGGTCTTTCTCTAAGCTGTAGTTAATCAACCCCCTGCACAGAGCAAGCTGGATGCTTCTCTTGAGGAGGCTTTCCCAAGCTGAAGCATGAATAGCACGCTTCCCCAGGTACTGCAGATGTTGAAGACAGGGATTAAAGGGCTGAACTGCTATCCTCCTCTTACACAGAATGAAAGGGAAATAGTTTTAGTCCAATCACGGGAGCCTTGCCTTTACTGATGACGTGTTTACAGCCAGCCCCCAGCGCTCAACACAAGTGTCCTCAGGCTCTGCCCGCGTCACCTCGCGGTTCAAACTGCACTCCGTATGCTCATTCAGGGAGGCCCTCCCGACCAGAAGCCACAAGTCAAGCCAAATGGAAAAAATAGTTACTGAAACAGGCCTTTGTCTCTCCTTCCGGCGTTGCATCAGAAGTCACAGAGCCAGAGGCATGCCACGGTAATTGTCAGGTGAACTGCAATTTTACATATTGTCCAAAAGTGCTCCGATCGTGGAAAATTCTGAACATTGCAGTGACAAAGAGGAACCCAGTTTTATTTTAAGCAGAGTACCAAACAGCTGAAGTGCAGACACAGAACCATCCCCAACCCATATGTTGCTTCACATATTTACTGTGGGATGCCTGAAAATATCTAATTTTAATTATTTGGAATATACAGTGAATGCTAAGCTTCCTGATTTTTTTTTTATATTTTATTTTATTATTCACTATGAAGCCCAGAGGCCACATCTCTATATGCCTAATTCTTAAAATGTTAATTCTGCCCTTCAGTGCACTCCTCTTCCATACCCACTCTCCATCTCAAACTACCATATTAAGTGAATCAGCTTAAGGGACATTCTTTCTTCCACAAACAAAACTGGTATTCTCTGAGGTCATCTGCACTTCTCGTAGTACTACTGGATATGAAGTACTTCATGTCAAATGCCACACTGACATACACTACGCACGCCTTTTTCTTCAGTTTTACAGGCTGAGGCCTGCATGTGACTTTTATGCTAAATATATTCTCTGCCTCTTTTCCTCCCATTCTCCCTGTCTGCCTTCCTTCCTTCCTGGCCACATTGTGCAGCTCCTGGACTTAAAACAAAACAAAAAAAAAAACATGCAAAAACCTTATGCTTTCCAACATACATTTAAGTTCACGTAAATAGCACCTGTTTCAGCAGTCACTGAATAGGCTGCTGCTTCCTCATTATCTCTGGTAAGACTTGTTCCACCTACTCTCTTACAAATTGCCATCCACTACCTGTAATGAGATCACAGTTCCCTAAAGTTTTTATTTACTTTTCCCCCCAGTTATTTTCAAAGTCCTTAGAACCACTTTTTTTAAAAAAAAGATCCCTTAGAGTAAGTCATTGTGAAGACATTTACCAGGAAACTTCATATACTTTGTGACTTAGTGCAGCACCACTGCATCTTAACTTCCTTCTTCCATTTTAGCCAATATTCCAGTTTGTTCCCTTTCAAGACTTACCCAGGAAACTACGGCCTAATCACTAAGGCTGAATATTTTCGCAATGAGTTTTCCTAAATACTGTGGGCCAAATCTGGGTGTAAGTCCCTTCATTTCCACCAAATATCCAACTGGCCCAGCAACATTCATCTGAAATAAGAGCTGGTTTATTTGTCCTCTCTGCCTCATCGTTCACCTGGAGGCTGGGACTATCCCACACCAACTGATGGCTGCTGGCAAGGGTGAAAGGGCAAAGCAGCATGCTGACAGGACATGCTCTGGATGCAACTGCTGACATCTCCTTCCAGGGACCTGCGGCTCCAAAGCCACATGTGAGCCACCATAAACACAAGGCACAAGGTGGTGAGAAAATTAAGCATGAAATTAGCCCACAGAAAACCCAGCAGCCACCAGGCCAAGCAAGTGGACCAGACAACTTGGGGCCTTAGAAGAAAATATATAGAGCACTGGCTGAAACACTCATAGATGCAAATTTGGAGCCTCTGAGGAGCACGGGGGTTTGAGGCTGGAGCTGAAGGCAGTAACCAGATGTCTCCAACTCCTCTGAGTGACAGAAGGCAAAACGCTGCTCGCTGGTTGGTTATGAAAATACTTTTGCTAGGGGCAAACCTGGAGCATCTGTCACAGAGAAAACACAACTGCAGTCCTCTCAGTCCCTAGCCAGGCAGCAAGTTGCAGAAGTAGACACAACACAGGGAAACTGATAAAAGGTCAGTCACCATTGATTCAACAGGCATAGAAACTTGCTTCTGAGGAGGAGAGGAATTTGAGTTTCTTGCCTCAAAGGGCTGGGATGGTGCCGAAGGCTGGAAAGGGTGCCTCCACACTGCCTTTTGGTAAGGAGTGAAAAGCTGATCACGAAGATCAGTCTGACCACTCAAGCATCCCTGCATCTTTTCATTCATTGCATAGAGACAGCTCCATCACCTTGCACAAGTCCAAACATAAATCTACAATTTGTCCAAGAAAAAAACATTTTTAGAAGGGCCAACTATTGAGCACTAGATGGCTAGTGGATAAACAGGAGGAAATGCACATGCATCAGAGGAAATAATGACAGGCTGTAACTACTGAAAACTAGTGGGAAGGGAAATATAGCTGGAACATTAATGCTGTAACAATTTGCTCTGAAAAGGTATCATGAAAAGCAGGGAGAGAAGGAGGAAGAAGGATGTGTTACTTTACATTAGAGATGCTCATGGGATTACAAGTGACTCAGTCACAGACCTTGAATACTTACAGATTATACCTGTGGTCCAGCTAAGGAGGGTGTTATGGGAACACCTCTTAAAATCCCCGAAGTCCTAATACTAGAGTGAGCTGATAACTCTGCATCTGTTTTTCATATGCAGAAAGAAAAACAGGCTAATCACAGATGCACACAGCCTGGAGGATGTTTGCTGAAAACCTCATCTGACTAAAGAAAAAAAATTCCCCGGTGTCCTAAAAAGATGACGACTTCTTAAAATAGAAAACTCTAGAACCCTACACGGAATATCTCAAAGTTGAATCTCATTTTAATGAGTGAAGAGACTTAATTAATCACCGAAAAGCTAAAAGCTGCCTAAGTATCAACGATCATGATCTAGTCACAGTGACTCTGTTTTAAAATTAGGATGTGCATTATTGCCTGGAGTTTATATTCTGTTTGCACAATCGTTGGCATATGGGTCTAGAAAGAGAACAGTGAGAGACATAAAGCAAAACACTGAGCTGTTTAAAAGGAACCTACCACACGCTGAAAGGCTTTTCCTAAACTGCAAGGGAGAGTTATGCTTGTGAAAAAAACATCCCGCAGAAGATAAAGAACAGAAACCTCAGAAAGACATGCCAGTGTATGAAGAATGGAGAGAGGAGAAAAATGAGTGGTAAACAAATGAAGAAGCATAGGGAACCTCTAAAGAAGCAGAGGAGCCAATAAAACACTAAGGACTACTAACAGTGGTTGAGGCAGTAAAAAGGCACTTCTAAAAGCAGCCAAGCAGATCAAGTCCGCTTGGTGTTTGGTGCAGGCAGTAAGATCAAGAATGATGATACAAGAAAACAAGGATACTGTAAGGACATCGTTATGTGGAACTATCAGGGCACATATGTTTTTGGATTAAAAACGGTTCTTTGAAAGATTTCAACACACAGCTGTTCACAGAAAGACATAAGCAGAAAGGTCACTAGTGGTGATTTCCAGATTCCACAGAATCTCACAGTGTAATTTCACAGGTTTGTCCTTTGGGGGTGAGGCAACATGAAACTTTTGTGGGATATGCTGTCACATAAAACAAAGCCCGGTATAGTGCCAAATAATGAAAAGCGATGGTTATTGTTACGGAGCATAGCTGAAGTTGCAATCTGAAGTCACTCTTCTGTAATTAAACTAAAGCTGCTACCCCTAGCAAAGAACAACCTGTAAGCTTAAAGTAGCAGACATGTTTTGAGGACAGTGACTTAAGGACTTAGACCTGGAACAAACTGCTACGTTCACTTATGTCTTCAGTGATGATCATTATAGACAAGTGCTTCAAAATATGTACCCAAACCTAGATACTCAGATATAGAAAAAAAATAATCTTAGTAAGGCTTCTGTCAAAACCTTGTGCTCAGCTCTGATAGACACATTTTCAGAAGGAAGCGAAAATACTAGAGGGTGCTCAAAGGAAGGCCAAAGAATTGACCCCTGGGCAAGGCAACGCAAAACAAAGCAAATCTTACATATTATGAGGCTGACAGAGTTCACCCAACTTACCGATAAGGTTGAAGGCTGTCATGACGACTATTTAGGACCACATTTCAAACTCACAGATAAGTTAAGAGCTGACATCAGGAATTTCAGCCTTCATTTCCCAGCAAAATTTTCCAGCAACATTAGTAAATGAACTACAGAAAAGTTTACCAGGGCAGACGGTGAACTCATTAATGGCTGAAGTTTTCAGAACGATATTATACGTGTTTGTAGAAGGCACACCCCACACAGATTTCAGGGAAAAAACTGTGGCTCAGTCATTCAAAATGTCAGGTCAGAGGAGTATAATGGCTCTTCATTGGTCTTTGAGTTTATGAATTGGAGTACTTAACCATAAAAAAAAAATCAGAAGAATCAAATGTCTCCTTCAAGTCATGCTGCGACAAACAGCATTTGTAAGAGCCACTCCGGTGTTCAAAATCATCCAGATACACCCAAACCTTTCCAACATGCCAGTGTCACTCCCACTTCAGCTCTAATTCAATAGCTGTTTACCTTGGTTAAATAAGCATACAAAAGACAAAGTGTGAACCTGGTATTAAGGCCGTGGTTTGAACATTTCAGCAACAGCTCTAAAGAATCCCCTGGCCGATCCTTTCCACAGCACTGCTCTGACACCAGGCTACACCAATGCCAATGATGTTCATGTGGAAGTGGGAGACGAAATCCACTTGCTTTGCTGCTCTATGGGAAGCCTCTGTACAATGCAATATCCTATGCTACTGAGTCCATCATTCCTAACTGCACACGAGCTGGAATCAGTTATTCAAAAGCAGTACCTCCTTCCATGCATTTAAATAGGAAAGCAATCTTGGAACGAGAAAAGAAAAAAAATATCAAAGCAGACATTCCCTAAGTGAGAGGAAAACAAAATCACTTGTCATTCTCCAACAGTAATCAGTCTTGAATGCATGCCTTCTTATTCCCAGAGGAATGAAGTATTCTGGCGCTCTATCACCATTTCATTTACCTTAAACCAAGAACTGTTCTGATCTGGTATAAATGCTGTGGATCAATTCTGTATTAAAATGCCGTCACTACGCCTACTCCTTCAAAGTGCTGTATAGTACGCTGAAGGGAACACTAACACATTCCCCAGGTACCTTAGCTAAAACAAAACCTGCAACAGAAGAATCTTTTTAGAAAAGGCAACTACCACCTTCACACTCACTCCTCCTTAAGCACTGGGCAGTTCATATGACACGCCTCATCTTCCTTCCCTGGTTTTAGCCAAGAATACAAACCAAAACCACATCACAGACTGCACGCTAAAGATTAAGGAAAGTACTTGATGGGGTTGACAAAACACCATTTAAGATGCCCTACCTTTAGAACATTTTATGTTTTGTTTAGGTTTATCCACACGCACAAATGTAATTCTTATGAGTTGTCACTTAAATGAAGCCCAGAGCCTGGAGTCAAGTCTGCTAGTGTGCAGGCTCCTCTTCTTCCTCATCGATACAGAGCTAACACTTGAACTGGAGACCGTGTTTTTTATCAACAGTTCACCACTGTACTTTTCTCTAGATAGTAAATATTCATACCCATTCTATTTCACCTGCTGTGGTTTTTTTTAAGCACTGTGAGAGGTGCTACTTGTACCACAGTATTAAAGGGTCAGATTACCCTCACCTAGAATCCATTCAATAAATTCCACCAAAAGCCAAAACGCCATTTAATGAAAACAAACAAGTCAGTACAAAGAAAAGAAAAAAGTACCCAAAGCAAAAAGGGATCTCAAATCCAAGTCATTTGAATAGTGGCCTGACTCAGGTATTGTAACAATGCATTTCAA
This sequence comes from Anser brachyrhynchus, assembly GCF_964034855.1. Taxonomy (NCBI): domain Eukaryota; kingdom Metazoa; phylum Chordata; class Aves; order Anseriformes; family Anatidae; genus Anser; species Anser brachyrhynchus. The sequence goes on from NC_137694.1 coordinate 111,275,285, forward strand.
CAAAAAAATACAAGCTTTCTGTTCACAGTCCTCTTCACTTGAAGAGCCTGAAATAAAGTTCTCAGCATCTCTACAGCTTGCTTCGAAAGGCTCTACCAATGTACACAAGCTAAGGATGTAACCCTCAATTTTAGCAAGCTTTTTAGGTATAACCATGCTTCAAAAAGGTATGCAATGTGAGACTTTACAGAAATAACAATATTTGTTACTAGCAAGGAAAAAAAAGAACTAAAACCCCAAGAACCCAAACCCTGCCACTGTTTCTTGCCAAAACATAGTTTCCAGCAACCTGAGTTTACATCAAGTCCATGAACACAGCACATCAGCTTTTCTGAAGAGCAAATATACTTACGAAAGGACATTCCCAATGTAGGCATAATATGAACAGCAGTAGGGAGTAGTCCCATCACAGCAGTAAGCCTTGCAGTCATTATCACACTGAGCCAGACAATCTTCTGCTGAATAAAAATAACATTCATGCGGTCAAACAGCAGCAACAACAAAAATCTGTACAGCACAGCTTTAAAGAAAACGCAATCTACCAGTTTTATACAATCACAGGACTTCACTTGAGGCTTGACCTGACCCTGTAATCCAAATGGCAGCCAATTCCCACTCATTCAAAATTTCAGTAAGAAGTTCTGATTTAGGTGCTTTGTGTACAGGTACTTTGTAGCTGGCTGTATCAGTTCCTTCTCATATTTAATCACTTAAAATAAAAAAGAGCATCTCAAAATGTCAAGTCACCGCGGATGATCTTTTTTATGCTTCAACAAAGAGTCCAGATTAAAACCTTGAGGCCAGGCTGCCTCCTGTGCCGTGCTGTCAGGCGGAGGGAGAGGAGAATGAAGCTGTCTGCAAGCTGGCTGCCCCCCGGAACCCCTGCCTGGTGCAGCCCACCAGGGTTTGGAGCTCAGAGCTGCCCTGGCCAGCTGGCAGCGCTGCCCTCGCTCTGTGCCACCTCCAGATCCGGCTCTGGCTGCAGCTGGGCCCCGGCCAGCACTGCACAGCACGGCCCTGCCTGGCACTGCCCTGCCTGCTGCCCCAAGGGCTCTTCTGCCTAGCAGGCGCCAGGAATGGCTTCAGCAGCGATGCTCCTCAGGACTGGTGAGCAACTCCAACAGCAAAATAACAATAAGGGAGCTCTTTACAAGTGAGAAGTGTGGAAGAACACGTTCTTTTATTGTACTGAGGAGCTCTTTTGAAGGTATCGATCCCTTGTTTGCAGCACAGCTATTGTTCCTCTGTGTTTTGGAAGCCCCAGGCCAGGTCCCCCCAGGTAAATGTTACAGTACAGCCTCTGTGTGCTGTCACTGTCCTGCAAAAGCACCCACATGGGTCCCATATTTCTTGTGTCTCATCCTGGGCTCTCCCTGCTGACTGCCAGGAGCTCACCTGTAGCCCTTACGACCACAAACGGAGCCTCGGCCCCACACAGCCTCACCTTTTTGGTCACACGCTCGCTGCCACAGCAGAGACCTAGACACGAAGACAGCTAACCATGCTTCTGCATTCTTGACCAGCTGTGGCTCCTCTTCCCCAGGCAGCAGACCTCTCTGGGGGGTTCTCTCTCTCCCTGCAGGTTTTACTCCCACTCCTACCTCTCACCTGCACTGGCCCCGCTTGCTGGGACCCAGGCAAACCCACCTCATCTCAGCTGCTTCCTCCTCCACCATCCCTGCCCCATCCCCGGCTGCAAGCCCCCACCTTGCTCTGAGGCTCCCCTGCGTGTGAACGTGTGGCCAGCTGCTCATGCTGCTGGTCCATCCTAAAGCTCATCACCTTAATTTTGTTGGTTACGTTTCAACAGGTCAGCTCCCTGAACCTGCTCAGGCTTGGTCCCGTAAGAACAAGCACCAAGGTAAGGGTAGGCGAGGGCTCGTGCGGCTGCACACCTGCACCCTAAATGTGTGCGATTACCCCTTTTTGGAGGAAGGCATGTGCACGACAGCATGGCACAGCCGACCCCCTGCCTGAAGGCCAGCCCGCCGAGCGGGGTCAGGCTCCTGCCCCGCAGCGCCTCCCCCAGCACCAGCAGCCCCCGGCCGGGCTCCAGCCGTCCCGGGGCTGGCGCTGCCCCCTCGCGGCGCTGCTTTTTGGGGCGCAGCCCCCTCCGCACACCCCCAACCCCCTGCGACACAAAGAAAAACCTCCGGGAAATTCTGCTTTTAGCCCGAGCCCGCCCCGCAGCGCCCAGCCCCGCCGCTCCGCACACGGCCGCCCGCTGTCCCGCTGACCTGCGAGGAGGAGGAGGAGGAGGAGGAGAAGGAGGAGGGAGGGCAGCAGCGCCCCCCGAGCCCGCCCGCGCCGCCCCGCTGCCTCCATGCCGGCAGCGGGTGCGGAGCCGCCACCGCCCGCCCCGTCGTGGAGGCGGAGGCGGGCCGGGGCCGGGGCCGGGGCCGAGGCCGGGGGCGGGCGGCGCCGTCGGGGCCGGGCCGGGCCCGCTGCCCCCCGCCGAGCCGGGGCCTCCCTCGGGCAGGGCCGGCGGCGCCGTGTGTGGCGGCGGCGGAGCCGCCCCGTCGCGGCCCGGCCCCTGGCCCTTCCCCGCCTTTGTCCGCCCCGGGCCCTGCGGCCGTCGGGGGTGTGAGGAGGGAAGGGGGGAGCTCCTTCGGCGGAGCCCCTCGGCCCCCTGCGCTGAGGGAGGGCTTCTCGCACCGTCCCCCTGCACACGCCGACGGGTGTCCCAGGGGCAGGCGCATTCCCCTTTCCCAAAGATTTCGCAGAGTTTCGCCTCCTGCCTTGGGGCCGGATCGAGCTGGGAGCAGCATCTTTAATGTGCATTCCCCCAACGGGGTTTGGACGGCCGTGCTTGTTTTCCTTCTTCCTTCAGCAAGCACAGTTTCCGAGTTGTTATGTTTCTTCCTTTCTCTCCTCTGGGGTTAAAACCATGCCCTGTTTGTAACCACGAGAGTGGCATCAAAGCATGGCACCTCCTGGTGAACATGGGGTACCATCTACACAAGCGACAACAAAATGGGACCTCTCCAACAGCAAAATGGGACCTCTCCAAGCGTGGCGAGGTTCCCTGTTGCCCCATGGGAACACGGCCCTCGCTGAGCTGGCACAGAGAGGGTACAGCACGGCCAGCAGCCTGCAAAACCCCCTGAGCCAACCTGTCTGTGTTGTCCACTGTTAAAGTTGTTCCGTGACCCGGCTGGAACCATACTCTCTAAAGTATTTTTCAAGGGAGATTTTTGATAACTGTTCAAATGCTGCGGCAATTAGCCCTGTGCCAGAGTTCCCATCGACAGGGCCCAGAGGCCAGAATGTTTTCCCTATGTTCTCACAAAACAATAGGGCCAGCTCTGACCTTGTGTAAAGAGTTACAAGTCAAGGAATGCACTTCGAAGCACTGAAGTATGCACGCAAAAATGAGAAAAATCCACAGGTGTTTCTGCTCATAAAGGGCTTCCTGCTGTTGGCAGCTTAGAAGGGAGGGCTGACACAAAAACATACAATGACATTTTTTTAAAGGATTTTGCTATTCTACTGCGGCAACAAAAAGCAAACCCCAAAGCACCAAGTCAAATCACTTGAATGCCAGTTGTTTTGTTTATCAGCACAGAGCTATTTCTTTAAAATATATGCCAGAATCTAATCATCAACAAAGAGAAACAACTTTTTATGTTTTTAACTACTCTGCAGTGTGTATGCCTTAGTTATGTAACAGCCTAAATTAAATGAATAAAAGGAAATTTCAGTTATTTCTTGGTTCCTTCCCTTGTAACCCCCTCCCCTTCACAGATCTCACAGCAAGTCGCATTTCACTGTTACCCAAAAATGCTGGGTAAAATTGCCCAATGCTTATAGACCAGCATAGCATGCTTGATTTCAGTACTGATTTGCACATAATAAGCTTATGGACTTTCTGCAGTTGCCGCTTTTTTATGTCAGCATTTGAGCCTCTCTAACGCTCCCCAGCCCAAATTACGAGAAGGCTGAGAAGAGGAAGCACGATGCCAAGGCGGTATCTTCTGTTTCAGCTTGGATAAGGCAAGGGGAAAAAACCGTTTCATGTGCTCAAAAGCCATTTCATGTGCTCAGAAGGAGATTTTAAAGGAAGGCAGATTCACAGCAAAGAACAGCAAAAGATGAGAACTAAGGCCCTAGCCATGACGATACTTCTTACAAAACTCAGCAACACGTGATGACAAAATCATTTTTTTATCAGAAATGTTTTTTTGGAAGACGGTTTTGGATAGCATGTGGGATTGATAAAATGATGTGTACAAGCCCTGAAGTGTTAATCTTCAGGCACAATTCAAGGAGAAAATCTCACTCCCAGTGCACTAGTGTTTTGAAACTCACTATAATCAGGCATTTCAGTCTCCAGAAGCTTAATTAGCAGTTTAGAAACAGTAATTATCACACGTAGAGCACTAGAGGAAACTTAATAGAGAAAAAGTCACATGCTTAAGGCAAGCGTTTAGACTTCTTTACCTCTAGACTACCTCTAGAGAAATCACTTCAGAACACTCACCAGCATATCGTTTACACATGCTGAAGATGTTTCTTGTTGAAGCTGGCTAAGCATGAGGAATGACAAGTCCTCTAGATGTTTTCCAGCATGTAACCAGCCATGCAGCTTCTCAGCACCTCCAGAAATGCCTGGACATTCCCTGTGGCAGCAGCAGAGCTATTGATTTGGCCAAACTTCTTGTTTCTGAAACAAGGGGAGGCCAGACACACTCCTTTTGAGCTCTACCCCATGTTATCCTGTAACACCATTGAGGCGTGGTCTCAACTTCTGTTTATTAGCCACCTCTGAGCTCCTCCTCCTTGCTCTGCAAGATTTGAGTGATTAGTTCTCAGTCACGGTTGATGCCTGCATACACTTTGGTACCTATCAGAAGAATAGCTATCACCCTTGTTTTCCTGCAGGTTCCTTGTTTCAAGGACCAGACAATTAGTCAATGTACATCAGACAGCAAATATGATTTCATTGTTGTGGTGGTTTTACTCAGATGGGCAACCGAGCTCCACCACAGCCACTCTCTCACTCCCTCACCTCAAAGGGAAAGGGGAGAAAAACACGATGAAAAGGTCTCAAGGATTGAGATAAGGACAGGGAGATCACTCAACAGTTATCGTGATGGGCAAAACAGACTCAGCATAGGGAGATTAGAAAAATCTGTTGCCTATTACTAACAAGCTAGAAAAGTGAGAAACAAAGCAAACTAAAACCACCTTCCTTCCATCCACCCTCTTCCACCTCCTCCCCTCGAGCAGCACAGGGGAATGGGGAATTGGGGCTGCGGTCAGTCCCTGACACTTCATCTCCACCACTCCCTCATGGTCACTCTCTGCCCCTGCTCCACGTGGGGTCCCTCCCACGGGATGCCGTCCTTCCCGAACTGAGCCTGCGGGGGCTGCCCGCAGGCAGCAGCTCTTCAAGAACTGCTCCCACACGGCTCCGTACCACGGGGTCCATCCGTCAGGAGCAAATGGGTCCCCCACGGGTGGCAGCTCCCCCCAGACCCCCTGCTCCTGCGTGGGCTCTCCATGGGCCGCAGCCTCCTCCAGGCCACATCCACCTGCTCCACCGGGGGCTCCTCCACGGGCTGCAGCGTGGAGATCTGCTCCGTGTGGGACCCATGGGCTGCAGGGGGACAGCCTGCTCCACCGGGGGCCTCTCCACAGGCCGCAGGGGAACTTCAGCTCCATGCCTGGAGCACCTCCTGCCCTTATTCTGCGCTGACCGTGGGGGCTGCAGGGTGTTTCTCATTCTTCTCTGTGCCAGCTGCTGTGGCACAGCAGTTTTTTTCCCGTTTCTTAAATCTGCTCTCACAGACAGCATGACTTATTGGCTTGGCTCTGGTTAGTGGCGAGTCCCTTTGGAGCCGTCTGAAACTGGCCCTTACCTAACATGGGGCAGCTGCTGGATTCTTCTCACAGAAGCCACCCCTGCAGCCCCCTGCTACCAAAACCTTGCCACTGCAAATATGCATTTCATTTAGTACCTTCTCTTTTCCTACATCACAAAAGTACAACCAGGATTAGCTGACAGAGGGCATACTCCAGCCTCTGCTGAAGTTAATGAAAGGCCTCCCAGTGACTCCACATTAGCCAGACCTGGCTTTTAATTTCTGGTTATGTTCTGCTTCCCTGTACTTATCTCATTGCTGGTCAAAAAGTCTTAAACTTTTATCCTTCTTTAAATGGAAATCTTTTCACATTTCTAATCAGTTTCATTGCCGTTTTGGGATGCAATTTCTGCTAAATCTTTTCCTGAGGATGGCATGAACACTAAATGCAATATTTAAAATGGATTTTCGATATCAAATTCTGTCCTTCTCTGACAAAGTGCCACATCTTTTCCTGACCACTCCATTAGCATGCATTAGGTCTACTGCGGTATTGGCAGGTAGTTAGTCTCACACTATTAATGACTCTAACACAAAAAGTACATGCTTGCTTTCTTTTTCAAAAGTGTTGTCTATGATTACGTTGCTACTTATCTCCACACAAGCCACTTTATTATCTCTTTCAGGGTTTCAGATTTCTGCCACTATCTGTGACATTGGAGAATTTATCACAAAGCTCCTAGGCTGGGCTACCAGGCTGTTTTTCTTCTCCACACAGACTACCAATCTCTGTCACATGATGGATGTGCAAACACTCCTGCGTGTTGCTGTGTGAAGCTCACAGAAAGCACGGTGCAAGAATGCTGTAATTCAGATGCAGCAAGCAACACATCACATGGGCCCTTCAGTTACACCTACCATGTTAAGGTAGATATAATCTCTACTTTATAGAGTATATTCGTATTCCGTGGAATGGAACTATTCTTCAGGTATAAACACATTCTTTATTTTTGTAAGCATGTGTAAAAGCTAGAGAAATCTTGCCTACATTTTGCACACAGAAAAGCTCAAGGCAGCAGAGAAAATAGGTGGCTGTTTTTTAATATTTGCAAATCAGACATTTCCCTTGTTCACGCCATCTCTTATGCCACATCAAGCTTTTGTCTACAGAAAAGGAAATAATGGAATATCTTTAGCATTATTTCTACTAAGAGCAAGGTGTGTCCCCAGAATGCTGTTTCCTTTCTGGTAGAGCACCAGGCAGTGATTTATAAGTCTGTGCAGGCAGCATCTATCTGCTGAAAGGCTAACTCTCATTCAGACTTGAACAACACTGGTTAAAAATACAGGCACTTGTGTGCTTTATTGCTTTCCTTAATGAAACATTTATTTAATAAACTAATCAGTAGTGCTTGGTGAAGCTTAGCAAACAGTAACAACGTTGGGTAAATTCACTAACTGCTGAAGTCTTGGATTTAGCCATTAAGATTGATGATTTTTGTCTTCCAAACACCCTCTGTCTACAAACAATCTTTTTTTTCATAATTCAATATGAAAATTCAGAATCTGGGTAATAAATAGTCTTTCTTAAATAATGATATAGCATTTGAGGATGTATGATTTGACTGGATCAAGATCAGAAATATAATTAGTTGATCTAAACTAGACTTTCATTTCCATTAGCCATTAAACACTGGCCTATGACATAAATTCTGTGGTTAAAGTGAGTTAACTTGAAGTAAAAGGTATTAGGAGAGGTAGTTTATCATCTGACTAATAATCTACTTTTTTCCCTATTAATTGAATAAAATTTCAGTTCTTATTTTATTTTATTTTATTTATTTTATTTTTTTAATTTGCAAATTTTATCCCGTGCATGGTTTTAGGGGACAATGTTAAATTTTTGTGAGTAGTATCTGATTTTAGGATGACAGTAGGTGAGGAAGATATGTAAGTGGATGAGCAACCAGCTGGAGATTACCAAACCAAAATTTGTTCTCAACAGCCTAGTTGCTGTTATTTTTCACATTCCTTCTGCAGATCAGGCAAATCTCTGGTTAAACAGAAAAACACTGAAATAGGATGGAGAGTTCTGTACCCTGTTATCTCAGTGCGAGGAAAAGCAATGTAACCCAGGAACCAAGTAAATCTCCACAGTTTGTCAGGGAGTATTACCAGTAGCCAAGATTTACCATTATTCTAAAACTAGTTTTGTAGCCTTAGAAAAAAACAACAGCTCAGGATTCAGGGATCCATGGATATGACTCTCTCGCATGTTGATTCAAAGCTGAATGTCTAGACCTAAGATTTTGTCCTGGAATTTTTAAATGGTATCAAATATAAAAATAGAAATAGGTAGAAAATATTTAGAAAATACTGAATATTATTTCCCCTTTAATGAAGTTGACTGCATACAAGTATACATTAGTGTTGTAAACTTCATAGGAAGTGCATGTGAACATATCTCTTAGGTTCAATGCAAACAAAGCAAAACCTGAAGATATGTCAGAGTCTAAAATTAAGTAACTATTTTCAAGAAGAAGATGAAGCTGCTTAAAGAAACAATGAGCTCAGTGAACTTCAAGTTTCTGCTCCAGGCAGAATGCTTTTTTAGTTTTAAACAGAATCATTCTGAGCACATGCACAATGCCTCTATCATTCAAAGTTGAGTGAGGTTTTAAAAGCTTGTGTTGAGGATAGGTAGATGAAAGTCTCATTGGTTCAGAGATTGCTGGTGAAGGATGCATTAGTATCCAAAGAAGAGCTCTGTCTTCTATTGTACACTTTCTCTTACAAAGTCTGCTCTGTCTTGTGTTTACCTAACACATCATGTGCTATCTCAGTTTGTCTTTATTTACCACCTATTACCACCTATGATAAGAGCAGAATTGAAGGGGTGCTAGGAAGGGCTTTTTTTTTTTTCTTTTCTTTTTTTCTGTTCCCCTCCCACTCATATAATGAACCTACTAAAATGATTTTTCCTAAGGAATGTACAGTGTAAACAGCCAAATGTCACCTTTTCCTGTAGCATCCAGCATGCAGGGTGAGTAGCCTCAAGTTCTCCTATCAGTGTCTGTTATAATTATTGATGCTTGGCTGGTACTTGTGACCTTCAGAGAACTTTGACTTTGTGAAAAATGTCACTAAATCTACTTTTCTTGCCAAAGAGATCTATGTAGGAAAACAATTTATAGAAAACAAAAGCGAACAAATGCCAGACTGTGGTTTATCCATCTCAGTCTGTGGATAAGCTGGATTACAAATAACTACACTTATTTACTTGACTAACAATGAAATAAAAGGTAGCAGAAACCAGCAAAGATGGGTAGCAAATGAAGAAGAGCACAGTAGGTAGGAACTGTAGCTTGTTGTATTTAGGAGGGAGGAAATTGTTATTCTGCTGATCCCTTAGTCCTTGTTCTACAGTTACTAGGGTTGAAACAGATAGTCTTCAACAGATAGTCTTCTATAATGCTATGTATGTTCTTATATATTTGCTTAGGCAAACATAACTATGTTCTGTTTTTTAATGTGCTATTTTTTCTATAGCATCCTTTTAATCCTCATGGTTCCAAAAAATACACATTTCTGTTTTGCTTTGTCAGTGTGGCTTGACTTGACAGGAGCCATTATACTGGAGAAAACATAACTCTTCCACTTGAAGCCTAGGGCAATATAGACCTTGCTGGCTTGAAAAGAGAGCAGTCTGACATGCTGCTCATGGAAATGGTGATGGAATGCCTTTATCAGACACCCTGTGCTAATGGACCCTGTGTCATTCTCTTCGGTATCCTGTTCCACAAACTGAAACAGGAGAATAGTATTTAAAACATAAAATATTAACATTTATTAAACTCTTTCACAAGAAAGAACCCAGTCCCTGAGTCCAGTAACTTAGTGCCTTACCTTTCAAAATTCTTTTGTCCTGTATGGCCAAACCTCAAATTCTCACATAAACTGATAAGCAGGACAGCAGCAGCAGCATGCTTTTATTGAAAAACAAAACAAAATGTTCTAAACTCTTCAGTTAAAGAAGATGAAAAATCTTTTGGAGCAGGGTAGAACTCATTCAAAGTGGAGGCAGAGATAGGGGTCAAGGCAGCACCATCTATTTTCAGTAATGTTCCTAATCATCATCACCAGTGACACTGGAATTACTATTCAGACTGCACACTCATTAGCACCTTGGCAGCTTTCTAGTTCACTAGAACTGGCAATGGAAACAAGTGCTTTGTATTCATACAAAAAGCCATCCTTAAAATTGCTAGATATCTTTTCAGTTTCCCCAAAAAGCTCAGCTGAACAACTTGTCTTCTATTTTCCATGCTGTATGCAAACATCTTTGTATTAATCCCCATGACATATAGGACATTATAATAAAAATATCGTTAATACTCTTACTGTGGCGTTCTGCTCCCTGGTCTGTAAGAGACTACCTGACTTTTCTAACCCAACATGAGAAGTCAGTGACAGAGTCAAGATTTGAACCTAAATGATCCTGAGCCCCTCCTTCAAGTGCAGTCATAAATGGTGCCCTGCGTACAGCATTAGAAATACTAGGTACATGAGTTTCATCAGCAGATACTGGTGAAGAACTTAAGACAAATCTGGCCGTATCTTGCATCACACTCTGGCCACACAAATACATTTTAAAAGCTGCTTCAAGAATGGCTCTGTTGTGGTTCCAAATGCAGAGATTTTGTAACTCCTTATAAAAACTATAAGCACGTTGCTCTTGGTGAAACACTAAATGCACTCATACATGCATACGTACCTATATATGCGTGTACATCTATATATTTATATTCACACATACACACACATACATGTAAATACATCAAGAGGCAATGAGCCTGTGTTCTGATAAAGAGCAGCACAAGATGCTTGTTGTGGAGACCCACTGCTCCCAGCTAAGGTTAAAAGGCAACGCCCATGGGAAGCACTGGATTCAGAGAAGGAAACTGCAGTTGCCAAAGACTCTCCCTATGCTCTTCCATGGTGGCACTGTGTTTTGATCCTTACATGAGACATCCAAAGACTTCCTTCTCAAACCCTGAGATCTGACACAGTTGACAGGCATCAAGTCCTGGGGCTAGAGACACAGATTAAGTCTAGGGATTTGGAAGTAAGTGCCAAGGACTAATAAATGGGAGATTAAAGCTCACCCTTCTGAGAAATGCCCCACAGACATCTCACAATGACTTTTTGCCATAAGAAGGACTTACTGGAATCAAAAAGCTGTTAACACAATTAAAAAATACTGTTAAAAACAAAATGTCTAACAAATGACAAATGTACTTTCTTCCCAAACACTGGGTCTTTGGAGGTCATGCTCTCTTCTGTAGTGTTTGAGCCTTGGATGCTTTTGCTTAAAGAATAATTTCTGAAGCAGAAAACATTTTCTAGAGATTTAATGGCCGGTTACCATAATAGTTCAGGTGATCCATTTTCAAGCAATGTTCCACTTTTCATGCTATACTTTAACTTGAGGGGTTTCAATCTCTTGACTTTTTTTTTAAGTTTTTCTTTTGAATTGGGAGGCAGCTTGCATGTGATGTCCCCCTTGCCAGCAGCACAACAGCTGTTAATTGTATTCTGCAGAGTTCGTCATGTGGTGACACAAGATGTGCAACTGAAAAGCAAAGGGCTGGAACAACACAGGAGTATAATCATAAGGGGGCTAGTTATAATCAAGCCAAATACATTCAGTTTAGGAACTGAAAAATTATCTTTTCAGAGTGATGAAATACTTGGTAAAATGGATTGTAGGAGTAAAGCCAAGAGATTACTAACTTAATCAAAAGAGAAGGCATCTCTCTGCTCATTTTGATTTAATTGCATCTATCCAGAGTTATCCTGTTATAATGCATCACACAATGGACTACCCGGTGTACAATTAGTATCTATTTTTTATAAAAGGTACAGAAAAAGTGAGGTTTTTCCTCCTGTACTAATCCACATGCACTGGGTGCTGCAGGGGCAACATTTTATCAAGTACTTCAACCCTCACCCCTAGAGACATTCTGAAGCTCCTATTAGATATCCGAATGGGTCAGTTCATGAAAACTGTTCCAGTATGGGGCTTTGTCCTCCCTATGTCATCAAAGGAACAGTCCGTCCACTTAGTTAGGGTGCCAGGAAGGTAGGAGATGGAGGATGAAAGGACACTGTGAAGCTCTTTATTCATGTGTTGAAAATTGTGTCTCTACAGCTATTAGGCATCCAGCTTGTCCATGTACCAAACCTAGGAGGTATGGTTTTTCCTAAGAACACACCAATGCAGTCATGTAATTCACTTGCAGGAAAACTGCCTAGACTTTCCTAGCAGCTCAGGACAATTCCAGTGAAAAACAGTGGCATTATGTCAACACAGACATCTGTAACTGATCTCTGTCCTGCGGATACCTATCGCCACAATTGCCTCCAAATGAAGGTACTTCTTTATCCACCTGTGCTGCTATTCTGCTCCTTGTATCCCCTTCACTTTTTCTGGCTTGGGAATTGGTTGGATTGCGTGGTGAACAGAGCTGGGAAACTGCCCTGAGTAAACCATTGCTTCCTTAATTTATATATGTATTTCTAACTTTTCTGGTTGGGTGATTTTCTGAGAGGAAAATGCTGTCAGATGTCTATGCAAGGCACAACGTATATAATGACCATATCCTTATCCATTTCCTTTGTTGTATCTGGAGTCTCTGTCTGCCTAAGATACTGGTCCTCTGTATGGTATTCATAATTTCTCTTCCTGTCAGACATTCCTGTGATAAAGCATGAGTTTAAAATTCCATTCACTTGTTTTTGGTGATCAGAGGTAATTATTGTAATTGGTTGATGACCAATGAGGGTCACTTCAAGGAAATCAGCTGGAAAACACAAGCTTTAAAAGGTCATTTTTAATCAGTTCCTCTCCTGAAAATCTCGAAAGGTCTCTTATTTTTTAGTTGTATACTCAGTACTCAGCTAGCAATGTAATACTGATTAAAAAAAAAAAGAAGAGGAATGAATATAAGTAATCTCAAAGATGTTTCACAGCTTATGCATAAGTTAACATGTCATTAGTTACAATAAAGTGATTGTCAAAGAAAATTAGGATTTGTAGAAAGTTATCACACAAAGATAGATATTTTCTCTATTCAGAGCAGAAAATATTGTTACCTATATAAAAAAAAAAAAAAGACATCTTAATTATAACCACTGCATTATACCAGCTGGCCAAATACAATTTTACTAAAACATATAAGAAGGAAGCTGGCACAATTAATACATATGTGTTCATAACCATAACTCTTGAAATAAATACTGTTTTGGCTTCCTAGAGGTAATGCCGTTGGTCAACATTATCTGTATCCATACGCCAAGCAGTCAAGGAGTGACCTCTTCAGGAAACAGTAATATTCTTGCTCCAGTTTGACAGAGAGATCCTTACAGGGAATGATGGCACATGGGATAATCAAAAAAGAAATGGAAAATGCTTATTAAAAAGTAGTGTTCCTGAGGGTTACGTAAATCCTACTTTAGCATTCAGATAAAATATAATGTAATTTTTGACTAGAGCCTCTGCTGTTGTAAACTGCTGTATCACCACTGAAATCTGAGCAGTTACACCACTCTACAGCAAATAAGGATCTGGCTCATGATGTTTATGCACAAAGCTTGCAGAAGGTACAACTGCCAGAGAACACAAATGCAAACTCATAAACTGAGAAGGTATTGAACTACAAGATCAAATACCAATAACTTTTTGGAAGCCACAATGAGAAATTGAAAGAATAATAGGAACAGAAGGCTGAAAGTTAGCAAAAAATGAGAGCTCTTCTCAGAAACGGCAAGGATTTCCTTCATGAGCTCCCTAACCTTTGTATTCCTTGTTTATCAAACCATAAATTAAATTGGACAATAATAGCTACCCACAAGATCTTGTTTTGCAAGATCCATTGAAAACCATCAATAGAATCTACAATAGTAGGTGAGATATATCTTATCACTCAAATTCTACAGGAATAATAAATCAATAAGTAATAAAATTAAATGTATAACACTTTTAACATTGTCAGCATGAGAGTAAAAGAAAGAACTTTTTGATAACACAAAGTTCACTGATTAACTTGTTCTATAGCAAGAAACATCATAACCAAAATCCAGAGAAGAAAAATTTTGGTTGCCTGCCAACAGAGAATGTAAAAATGAGGATTCTAAGACTTTTCTTATTGCTTGTTCCATTATTATATCTGGATAAAAGAAGTATGTACTAATATGCTGTGCAAGTGAATGCATAGTTCATGATAGCATCCGTGTCTGAAGGCTGAGGCTGGAATGCAGCTGAATATGTCCAAGGCCATTTGTTGTTTGAAGGAAGAAAGAGAATCAGCACCATCTACTTTTTCCAGAACAGAGGTCATTTTACAGATTTTAATAGGCTTGGATTTTAAAGGTCTGTTTCCTGAGAGAGCTTTTTTTCTTTTTTTTTTTTTTTTATTGCCATTCTCTCTGTTGAGTAAAGGAAAAAAAATCAACATATTACTTTGAGCCCAGGGATTTCTGCTCAGTCTCTTCTTTAAATTCTACAACAAAGACAACCACCACTACCCTAGTTTTGAAAATGCTTCCTGTTTAAATTCTATTTCACAAAGGTTCCACAAAACCCTTTAGAAATAACTATAAAAAATGCAGCTGGTTATGCTGAAAAAGGGCAATATCAAAAATCTATAATGATATTTGCCACGTTTGACAAAAAAAAAATCCCCACACTTTTCTCACTCTTGACAGGAAATGCCTTGTCTAATTGTAAGCCATTTACAGGTCTCTGGAATATGATGAATCTAGGCTTTCATTGATTTGAACATATTCTACAAGACTAAAAAGATGAAGAAGCCTCATTTTTTGTATTTCTAGGGGTGGTCCAACCTCTTCCAGTAGTATGAGTGGTATAGTTCTTTGGTAAAGTTAAGCTTGTGCTTAAAAGCATTCTTGGATCAACACTTAAATGTTGTAAGTTTTACAAGATTATTTACTTTTTTCACATTTTGCTCATAAACTAGTCCTTTTACAATGGAGGTCCTATATATTTTATAGAAAATTACACTAATTTAAGTGTCATTTAAAGGCATTTTAATTAAATATATATATATAATATTAATATAAAGGCATATATATAGAAAATAGTAAAATTAATACATTTTTAGAAGTTTCTAGAAATTACTTAAAAGAGGTTCTTCAGTGCTGATGTTTTCAAAATTCACAGAATCACATAATGGTTGAGGTTGGAAGGGCCTTCTGGAAGTCCTCTGGCCCATCCCCTGCTCAAGCAGGGCTACTTGGAGCTGGTTGTGTAAATGGCTTCTGAATATCTCCAAGGAGGGAAACTCCACAACCTCTCCAGGCAACCTGTTCCATTGCTCAGTCACCTCCACAGTAAAGAAGTGCTTTCTGATGTTCAGACTGAACCTCCTGTGTTTTCATGTGTCCATTTCCATTTTTGCTGTTACTGGGCACCACTGAAAAGAGGCTGTCTCCATATTGTTTGCCCCTTCCATTCAGGTATTTATATACATCAAAAAGATCCCCACAGAGCCTTCTCTTCTCTAGGCTGAAGACTCCCAGCTCTCTCAGGCATTCCTCATAGGAGAGGTGCTCCAGTCCCTTCATCATCTTTGTGGCTCTTTGTTGGTCTCTGTCCAGTAGGTCCATGTCTCTCTTGTACTGGGCAACCCAGAACTGGACACAGCACTCCCATTGTGGCCTCATCAGTGCTGAGCAGAGGACCTCCCCTGGGACCAGCTGACCAGTCAGTTTTCAGTACACCTCATTGTCTGTTCATCTAGCCCATAAATCAGCAGCTTATCTATGGGAATTTTATGGGAGACAGTGTCAAAGGCTTTACTGAAGTCCAGGTAGACAATAACCACAGCACACCCTTCATTTACCAGGCTAGTCACTTGTAGGTAAAATGACTGTAGAAACTATATTAAGAAAACCCATGCTTAATGTTGGTTGATTTCAAAGGAAGAAAATGTGTGAAAGCATTTGCTAAATAAGGATGAGTTTAATTCATAAAATCTTCTACCAAATGGTCCTGAAAACAAATGGAACAGCTCAGAGGTATAGCAGGTATGTTCCTTTTTCTATAGTGTAAGACATTCACATCCAGCTCCTATTAGCTGTTAGGTATTGCATATTTATCCAATTATTAGTCAGGAAAGGTATACCGTAGGTTTACATCTCATTCTCATACTAAGGCAAGTTTTTTGTGGAAGATTTTTATAACTCTCAAAATGTTGTTATATGCTTCTTGGAAGGGATTTGGAAAACCTGGAGAAGCCCCAAGAGACACAGCAACAGAAAGAAACTAAGTGTTGCACCCTCGATGCAATCTTTTTGTATGACTAAGACTTTCATGATAGATTGGATAACATATATTTCTTCAGGCACACCCCACTTCAGTTGCTTCAGTTGAAGAAATAAAATATGTTGTTACATGTAAAGATGAACAAGAGTACTGTCTCTAGAGAATTTAATGGACTTGAATGACTCTTGCAAATGATAAATAAAAATTTGAATAAAAGGTATAATTGCCGATTTGCCAGATAGACTAGAGTAACTTCTGTATTGTCATTCTGGTCTGCTGAGTACATAATATGCTTTAAAAAAGCTTAATTACATACTTAGCGGATAGACTAATAGCTCCAGTGGGAGTAATTTTGCTCTATTAAGTATGAATAAATATGTATTTACCCAAGATGGAGCATTCCTAGTCTCCTGAATGAAGTGTAAGAGTTGTTGCTTTCTACTTAAGCATGAAAGAATAATAATAAAAATAAATAAAAAATACAGAAAAATGGCAAAATAAGGTATTTTTACCTACTATAATAACTACATAAAAATAAAAACATTAAAAAGATTTCACAGACAATAAAGCATTAAAATAACACTTTTCCAGGCTCTCCCCAAATACAGTCTTCTAGCTGTAACTATCCACAGGTGAGAAAGAAATCCCCTTTACATTCCAAGAGCCAGAAAGTAATTTCCTTCCTCACAGGACAAATTGTGCTACAGAGAAGACATGGGCTTGCCAGATGCAAAATATTTATTTCTCTGGGGCTCAGGTAGACAGCAAGAGACAACTTGAGGAGACAGTACTTCCAGATGCTCTGAGCAGCTGCATAGGCAGTTCCACACTAATCTGTGCCACACACAGGAGGTACACTGAATTCTCTTTGAATACACTAGAGAAATACCTGGCATCCCTTTGCATCCCAAGACAGCTAGGTACCACAAGTGTAATTCAACACCCTGCTCCAAATGGGGCTAACTTCACTGTCAGATCAGGTTGATCAGGCATTGTACTGTCAAGTTTTGAATATTTCCAAGGGTGGAGGTTCTGATAACTCACAGGGCAACCTGTACCAGTGCGTAAACTCTGTTATTGTGATCTTTTTAGCTTATGGTTGGAATTTCCCTAGTTGTGACTAGTAAACATTGCCTCCTGTCCTTTTGCTGAGCACCTCCAGCCTTTCTGACTCTGTCTCTTCTATAAATACCAGAAGATAGCAAAGGAAGGCAATCTCCTGGTCACTTGAAGCCATCTCTTCAGGCTGAACAAACCAAGTTACCTCAGCCTCTCCTCATATATTATGTGTTCCAGCCCCTTACTGTCCTAGTGGTGTGTCTCCAGACTTAATACAGCATGTTGGTATTTCTCTTATTAGTCCTCCATCTGGAGTCTCAAAGGAGCTGCATATAGGAGAAGCATCACTTCTCTTGTAACCAGCTGGTTACACTTTCACTAACATGGCCCAGTATGTGGTGGGCCTCCATTGCTGCAAGGTTGCATTGCTGCTCATGTTCAACCTGTTGGCCACCAGCACCCCAAGCTCTTTCCCTGAAAATCACAGAATCACAGAATATCCTCAGTTGAAAGGGACCCACAAGGATCATTAAGTCCAACTCCTGGCTCCACACAGGATCACCCAAAAATCAGTCTATATGTCTGAGCGCATTGCCCAAATGATTCTTGAACTCTGTGAGGCTCAGTGCTGTGACCACTTCTCTGGAGAGCCTGTTCCAGTGCCTGACCACCCTCTTGGTGAAGAACTTTTTCCTAACCCCCAGCCTGACCCTCCCCTGTCCCAGCTCCATGCCGTTCCCTCGGGTCCTGTCACTGTCCCCAAAGAGCAGAGCTCAGCCGCTGCCCCTCTGCTCCCCTTGTGACGAAGCTGCTGGCCGCCGTGAGACCTCCCCTCAGTCTCTGCAGTGGGCTGAACAAACCAAGTGACTGCAGCCACTTCTCATACAGCTTGCCCTCCAGATCCTTCACCATCTTTGTAGCACTCCTTTAGACACCCTCTAATAGTTTTATGCCCTTTTTGTATTGTGGCATCCAAAACAGCACATGGTACTCTAGTACTCTAGTTGAGGCCACACCAGCGCAGAGCAGAGTGGGACAATCACTTCCCTCGACCGGCTAGAAATGCCATGCCTGATACACCCTCAGGGCACGGTAGCCATTTTGACTGTCAGGGCTCACTGTTGACTCATATTCAACTCACCATCAACCACAACTCCCAGATCTCTTTCTGCGGGGCTGCCCTCCAGCCGCTCATCCCCCAGTCTATACATATACCCAGGGCTGCCCCATCCTAGGTACAGAATGTGGCACTTGTTCATGTTAAACTTCAGGCTGTTGGTGACTGCCCAGCCTCTAATTTGTCAAGATCTCTCTGCAAGGCCTCTCTGCCCTCAACAGAGTCACCAGCTCCTCCTAAATCGGTGTCATCTGCAAACTTAGTACACATTCGTGTCCTGGGTCTAGGTCATTTATGAAAACGTTGAAGAAAACTAGCCCTAAAATGGAGCCCTGGGGAACCCCACTAGTGACTGGCTGCCAGCCAGATGTAACCCTATTACTATCACCCTTTGAGCATGACCTGTCATCCATGGAAAGCTCCTCATCCATGGTAAGTTCTCAGGCCATGCTGATTCAGGAATTGTTCAGTCCCAGGTGAAAGACTTTGTTGAACTTAAGGAGTTTTTTTGTTTGTTTGTTTCTTTTTTTTTTTTTCCTGCCAATTTCTCCAGCCTATTGATGTCTCTCTGGATGTAGTGCTGCCCTCTACCTAGTCAACTGCTTACCCTTCGTTTGGTGTTACCTACAAAGCTGAATTCTGTCACACAGGCAAAGTGTCAAAACAGTTGGGCTCTGTAGCCTATCCTGAGAAACAGTACCAGAAATCAGCTGCTTGCTAGATTTTGAATCACAGATTACTATTATTTGAGCCCAATGTTCTTGTTAGCTTTTTCACCCATTTTATAGTTCATCCACCCAGTCCATACTCTTCAAATTGATTATAAGGATAAAAAATCATAAAAGTTTTTGGCACATTAACGGAGCCTGAGTCTATACCATGATTTCATACTGAATGTGAAGAGAAAGACAGAAAGAATCCTTGTAGCAATTTATAATTGCAAAATGCAGCATGCCACCCTTCCTGTGCATTCAGTACATTTCTCTATCTAAGTGCACAACCTTGGACATATGTCATTTCTGTGATGAAAAACTACTGCATGACCAAGAGTGTGAGTTCCTGAACAGAAGCTCAGGAGGATGAAATTGTCCCTCCATCATCATCAGGAAGGCATGCACTAAGATTTTTTTTTTAGTCCATTTTCAAGTCCAAATCTAGATTGTGTCAAGTAAAAAATACATTTGGGCAATAGAAGGTGAATATTTTCAGCTGGCTTTTGACAATTTTTTCACAAGAGTTTGCTATGGAATGACATGTACAATACTGACAGTAGCTGGTTAAAGGCAGTGGATGGAGGATTGGCTTCTACACTCACAACCAAGCTGTCGAGAATGCAAAGTTGAAATGAAATACCTTTTCCCATGTTTCTGGTAAAGAATTGCACCAGAAGCTTAGGAATATCCTTCACCAACCAGAAAAGTAATAGACTGAATTTGCAGTGCAAGGATTAAGACCTTTTAGGGAAGGCTGACAACTCTTAAGAGCAAGCATACCCAAAACTGGGATACAGATGGTTGGCTTGTCTGCATAGGACGTACAGATTCATGGTACAGAAGAAAACTTGCTGCATGTGTGTATTTTTCCACTTCTAATGTGGTGGAGTAACAAATGGTAAAATAAGAATGCCTAGTCCAGGTGGGACTGGAGGTCCACTTTGCTCAGTACTTTGTCTCTGATTGTGGCTAACAAGGGATGCATAGAACGGAGCCTAAGGAAGAGAAAAAAAACAACACACTGCAATGCTTCTTCAGTCTGAGACTCAGGCTTGTTTTGTTTGATAATCCTTGAACGGCCTTTTGTGTATGAATTTGTCTGAATTTCTTCTTGAACTCCTGAGAATGCTTATGGCACTCACAGCCTCCAGCAGTAAGGGATTCCACTCCTGAGCAATGCATTGTATTAGGTGATAACTCCTTTTGTTTGCTTTCAGCCTGTTACTTTCATGATTCATTTGCTGCCCCTTTGTCCTTATACTGGGAAACAGTGAGTTATCATCCTTTATTTATCTCTGTATTATCATGGCTTTATAAATATCATAAAGTTTATCTTCCAGGCTGAATGGTTCTACTCTGCTTAACCTCTTAATATATGGAAGCCCCACACCTTAACCATCTTTGTTACCTTTTGCTGCATCTTTCCTAACAGTATGGTATTCTCTTGAGATGGAGAGGTTGAGGGTTACACATCCTACTAAGGATACAGCTACCATCTAGATCTATACAGAAGCCTGGTGACGTTTGTTCTTTTGTTCTCTGTTCTATTTGCCTTTTTGACCGCTGCCAAGCTTTGAGCTGACATTTTCACAGAACTATTTATTATAATTCCAAGATCTCTTTTCTGAACAGTAATTGCTAGTTCAGAGCCCCTCAATTTGTATGCAAAGTGAGGGTTGTTTTTCCTCTTGTGAATCACCTCACAAACAGTGAAATTCATACGGTGTTTTATTCACCCATCATTCTTCTAAGAACTTTCTGCAGCTTGTCATAGTTGACTACTTTTCTTTTGACCTTTGCCATGAATAAGTTAGTATCTGCAAATTGTCACTACACTCTCCTACTTATTTTTAGATCATTTAGGGTTATTTTAGATGGTGTAGGTCCTAGCACCAATTTCTGTAACCTCTTTCTGGTTGCAAAAATTACATTTGTTTCTACCTTTTGTTTCATGCCTTTTAGCATATTACAAATCCATGAGAGGACTTTCTCCTTTGAGTCCTTAGCAACTAAGCCTCTTGAGGAGCTTTCTGCTTGGGGAGGAGGAAATCTTGCTGATAGCCTTCTGGAGAGGAAGCAGATAGGCATGGGCCTGTAATGCTTGTCTGTGTGCTGAGTCCCCTCAGTCCACTTCAGAGGACTCATGGATTTGTGAGGCACGACTTCTCTCCACATAAAATAACATGATCTTCCCTGATGCTATATTTGGCAGTGCATTTATGAATTTGGTTCTTTAACACATTTTCTGTCAGTTGCCCCTACACTGCTATCAGGCCTACATGTCTTCATTTGCCAGCATAAAAAGAAGAAACAACAAAAATGCTGCTGCTAAAAGCAGTTAGTGAAAAGAAGTGGCCATGTTTTGTTTTCTGCTCTGATTCATCTTTGATAAGTTCTCTGTCCCAGTATATATAATCCCTTGTGTTATATTTGGTAGCGTGCTACAATAGGTATTTTCCCTTACCATGATAATGTGAGATGTAGTTAATACAAAGAGTGAGATGGCTCCTCATCCAAGGACATGGCTGGTTTCAGAGTCTTCCTACAGATCCAAAACTGCATTGTCACGAATAAAAGTTTTTCACATGTGAAAACTGATTAAAAAACCCAAACAAACAAGACAACAAACACTTCAGATTTGTTCTGTTATTTATGGACACCGCTATGTATTGATGTTTACCGAAGCACACCTTAATATGTCTTTTCCCCTGTACTTCAATATTTTTAAAAGGTAAATATTAGTTTCGTAGGATACTTGGAGCCTTATGTGTGCCATATGACAATAAGGTTGCCATGGAGACTTCTCATCCTTGAATACTGGTGTAATTAATGTAGAAGAATTCAGTTCCTTTTATCTGCATGAACGTTACAAGATAGTCTCTTCTTTTTTGTAGACTTTTTTTTTTTTTTTCTTTCTGGTAAATATGCACGCCTTGTGTAACAGAGCAAAGCATGTAAATCTGCAAAGTTTCCTGATCTCTGAAACAATGCAGAAAATATACAAATACAGTGTTCACTGCTGCAAGCAAAGACCATGATACAGCCTGTATGAAAAATGCATCAGTAGCAACACAATTGCAGCTACTTACAGTAGGATGCATACAAAGCAGGAGGAAAGCTGGAAACATGATGAATCACAAAATGGCAGCTTCCCCACACTTCTTTTCCTTGTAGTATCTGTAATAATTTGTCATATATGATATGAAAATGTCTTTTTAATTGATTCATTGATAGCTTAGTAGTTACCTAACCTACAGATATCTGACCTGGAAAATTTCCTTTACCCAACATGACATAAGTAAACATGTTGTTTAGACATTATCATCAAAAGCAACATGTTGTATTGACAATGTAATGTTTTGAAAAAAAAAGGTAATGCTTCATGTTTAAGAACCATTGGACGAAGAAAGGGGATATTGATTTTAAGTTATAGGAAAGATTCTTGTGCTGTTCTGGATGATTCTTTACTTACATTTGAGATGCTCTCTAAGACTGGACCAAAGTTAGGCTGCTTTATATATAAAGGCCACTTAATTTTTTTTCTTTTTTCTTTTTCATCTTGTCTATCATTAGGAATTCAGATCCTGCCTGGACTGGATGATTCTTTTTGCTGCAGAACTAATGAAACCATGACTGCGCAAGACACAAGAAAAAGAGATATTACAAAGAAATAGGGTTTCAACACAATTGTTTAAAAGTAATTTTTGTTTCATTTTTGTTAGCAACTATTTAATTTCAGCACCTCATGTTCTGTATAAATCATCAAGGTTCTGTTAAAATTTTTACACCCTTAGCATTTTACTCAGGAATTTGAAATAAACAGCCATTAGACTGTCTCCTGACAAAAACCCTTTTATTTCTGGTTTTATGTATTCGGGGGCATGCTGTCAGTAGAAAGTAATTTATGTTCTCAATTCATGTTAATGAACTCAGCTCAAATGCTGAAAGATAATCTTCTCATGCTGAACTTACTTAATGTTCTCTTTTTTCCTGGTGGAGACATAAACTAAGGTACAAATCAGGCAGACTTTAAGGACAACTGTAAAAAACTTAGAAGACATCACCTTTCAAACTCTTTGATATTCTATCTGATATTCAGTAGAGCTTCCAGCATTCACAAAATTTATTTTTTTGCTTGTATACTTCCATCTTATCTGCTATTTTTGAAGTGGAAATACAGGAAAAATAGCTACTGATAAAAGCCATGCCACTCCATCCCTGTAACTTTATTTTTTTGAGACTAATTGGGGTAAGCAGTCCTCAGCTTTCCCTTCAACATGTGGTCCAGTTTTACATCTACAATAAATGTATCAAGTAAACTTAGAAGGAAATAGACTTCAGGAGTAGCACTCACTTCTAGCACTTCTGGCCACAAGAGATGCCAGACCGAGCCACAGCATTGCCATGGGCAGAGCCCATCAAAGAGACTATTAGTAAAAATGTACCTTGAGATGACATGCCACTTCTGCTCCCTGTAACAGATGGCCTTCTAACAGAAGCCTTTTGAGTAGGGGCTGGACTGAAAAACAGAGGATGCAATCTCAACTTCTGGCTTTCTTGTAGGCATCTCAGGGCCCATATATTCAGTGTCCAGGGGCCCAATGAATAAAGGTGCCCGAAGACCTTGAAGACACTGGCGCCAGGCTTTCTGGGCTGCAGTTCCCCATCATCAGAGAGTCTCTTCTTACCCTCTGGCTTTCAACTTTTTGTTCATCTTATCTGTTAAGACTGAAAGAGTAATCCTCTATTCTGGACCTTGAGGAGCACTTCATTTAGCTGAAACCCTGCCCTCTGATGTTATGGGTAAATTAGTGGATTGGATGTGCCCACAGATGACGTGGCTGGCACACATGTTGCTGCTCCTTGTCTTCATTGCAGTTCTTGTGAGCCAGGTGGCCTCAGTGTCTCATTAGTATGGGACCCCTATGTTGGCTGCAACAATGGTATTGTAAGAGCACAGAATGGCTGGAAATGAATATTTCTAGATGTCCTGTCACGCCTCTCCACACAGGGCTGCATTCAGGTGTGTTGGACCCTAATATTATAGTTACATTCTCTGTGGACCCCTTTGGTAGTGAGAGAAAGAGAGAGAGAGGGAGGAGTGTCTTTGCATCCATGACTGTGTCTCTGTGACTAGAGTGCTGTTGAGGTAACCATAATTTGACACCAAACATACAGCTTTTGTTTGCGCTTGATGCTCTTCTGATGTAGCCATTAGGAAGCTTAAAACATTCATATTTCCGCAACCTGCCCAGACTGTCATAACCCAGCGTCTCTCACAAAATGTACATACCCTGTATTTACATATCATCTTTGATTTCATTTCTGAGGTTCCTTCTGTCTTAGACTGCAGAGGAGGAAGTTACAAAATGATCTGGTAAACAACCAGAGCCAGCCACAGAGTGTCTGGCACCTCGTGTGAGACTAATTACAATGATCCATATGGAATAAGTGATAGGACAGACTTTCCTATCTGAGGGACTTTTACTGACGAGAGTTTTGAGATTTCATTTTCACTTGCAGGAAAAAGTTGCCAATAGAATCAAATCTTCTTGTCATGCATTTAGACAGAAAGGTTATTAGCAGCATTTGTTGTCCAAACATTGCAGGTAGAGAGCTCAATTTGGGGGCAAATGGATTATTATGTGGTACAAGTCATTCTCTTTGTTGTTGTTGGCTCACAACAGTTAATGGAAAGGAGAAGCAAGAGTTTGTGCCTCTCATTGCCACATGGAAAGTGCATGACCATTCCAGCAGCCAAGTAGCCTGTTGGCAATTACACTGCAAATGCCCAGATAATACTAGTGAACTTTAAAAGGGAGTCCGTGTTGGCCACCAAATTTTACTTTGTGAGCAAGAAACCAGAGCTGCCATACAGACTGATGTGAGAAGTCAGTATCAGGTAGGACTGCAGAGAGACCATGGCTTTCCCAAAGTCCGGCTTTTTCCTTATGTAGTTTACATCATGCTCGCGAGACCTAAATCCTCTCTGCTTTAAATCTAATCCTGAATTAGGTTCTCCTGCATGATTCCCTATTTCGGCAGATCAGACTTTTTAGAAGGAAGATTGGCACAATTGTTAACTATTGCAAATGCCCCACAGCAGAAGATACCCACCTCTGAGTGCTGTCAGTGTTTGTCAGTTCTGCCCTTGAGGACACTGATGCCCCCTCCCAAGCACCCAAGCACTGCAGCCTCTCCTTGCTTTTGCCCCAGGCTCTGCCCAGCTCTGACCTGGTGCTGCTGTGGTGCTGGGAAATCACCAAATCACCTCACATTGGCAAACACCATTGACACTGAAACTAGGCATTAAAGCAATAAAATAAAATAAAATAAAATAAAATAAAATAAAATAAAATAAAATAAAATAAAATAAATCTTCTGCTCCCCCCATCCCTGATGATACAGTCAAAGATGGCATTTGCTACATCAGTGACATGATTGCACATTCCGCTGATCAGCTGCTATCTTCCTGGTAGTCTCCTCTCACTGCAGTGTGACCTCCAGTCTCGTCTCACAGATGTGTGACTGCATTATGCTGTACTGAGAGGAAGGTTGTTTGCTAGCCTGCCTCCCACTTACCCAGGCAACTCTGAATCAGTGACTTCGTCTTTTTTGCTGTTGGCTGCTGTCCTAGCACTTGTGCTCACTGCAAACTTTGTTAGCAATGATTTAATAGACCCCTGCAGGTCACATTTCAAATGTTAAATAGCACAAAGCCAAGGCCATTGATAGAGAGGTTTTCAGAGAGAACCTGCAACCCCACGAGTCATCCATTTTTACAATTACATTTTGAGATATGTCACTTAGGCCATTTTTTATCCATTTAGTGAATACCAGGTTGATTTTGAATCATTCTAATTTCTTGACCAAAATACAGAATAGTATCCACTCAGGCAAATTGCACAAGCCTAAATACATTACCTCCATATGTTCTGGTTATTAACAATATTTATAATGTCTTTAAAAGTATATATATAGTTAATAAGAAGTAGACCTGTGTAAGCCCAGGTGCTATATCAAAAATTCAAAGAAACACCACATTTTTCTGGTGTGGGTTAAAGACAACGTTCCTATCAAGATCTTTGCATTTAGTCCGATTTCACTTTGCGGTATATACCTATATTAAGATTCCAAGCACAGAGTGGTCATCTGAAAGACGTGGGATATTTTGGTTTTACTTTTCAAAAGTGGAATCCTAATCCTGCTACCTTCATTCACAATCATTTATTTCTCAAGTATTTATCTGAATTCCTGGGGAATTCATGGATTAAGATCACACTTAGTGGAAGAAAAAGTATCAGGATTCAGTTCTAAATAGTAGAGGTATATGAATACACATGGTATTTGAACTATTTTATTGAAAGTATATGACAGCAATAACCCGTCATTTGCCAAACAACAAGTAGAAGCAACTAGTATTATCACAGGAGTAACATCTTTTCTTTTTTGAGTGGTCAGTTTTCAGGAAACCGTCAAGCTTCCTTCTGATCTTTTTTGTCCCCTGCCTCTCCTTCCTCCCCACAGTTTAAACAACTGAGGAACGCTGCTGAAATTTTCTGCTGAAGCCTATAAGCCATTTAAAAATTGCTTTAAAAACCAATAGGGGTGAGAATTTCCTAATGCTGTTTGATTTTGTTTACAGCATCAAAACAGTTTCAAAAGACAGTAGTAAAGCACACTCTGTGGCAGAAACAATCATTATGAGCAAAAATATAATGATAAAATCAGTTTCTAATATGCTGACAGGCATACATGAATGCAATATGGATCTTATATTTTCCCAGCGCTATACACTGCATTTTACAGCTTTATATGTTTGCTCTTCTCACCATGAATTTCCTCCTTAACTTTCCCATTGCTTTTTTCCATACCTATTGCTTTCTTTAGTAATCTGGACTTTTGTTTTATAAGTGAGTTGTCACTGTAGTAGAATACAGTGGACTGTTCACTGAGTGAACAACCTAGGAGGATGTTGAGAAAAGCATCTGCCACAACAGGGTCCTGTTCTTCAGCTCCCTTCTTATGTATATAGTTGCAGAGTAAACACAATTGCTTTCATTGCAGGGGTTCTGAAAAACAGGTGCAATTGATCCCATTGCTTGGACACAGCTCTGCATTCTTGGATGCTGAGGAGGAAGGAGACTGCTGGATCCAACAAGTAGCAAAGTCTCTCTGGCAAAGGAAGGTCTGGACTGTTTATTCCAAGATCCAAGGAACATCTTTATTGAGCAGCCACTGTGTAATGCAAAAAGCTTACTGACAATGACAAAGCAGTGACAGAATAATGTTGATAATTGAGCTTTGGTACATTTTATTTGATTGGCTTGAAAGTGGTGAGAACACACATGGCTAAATACAGTTTTGGCTGTTCCAATTAATCCACAGAGCTCAGAAGGATTAGAGATGAATTTCTGATGTTCACAGAGAAGTCCTTTTTAAGCTCTCATCTCCCCTTACTTCTGTTAATCACAAAGATTGTACAATGCTTATTTCAAAATTACTTTTAACAGCCAGTTCAATTCTGACAGCATGCTGTTATCCTTTTCTAATGCATTATCCTTTTGTGTTTTATGGGTCACAGACTAAAGTATATGAAAACTTTCTCTCATGCTGACAGCACAGGACAGCCATACGCAAATTCCTGTATCAATCTAAATTAGGCTATCAGACCACAAAGTTTCTGTTTTGCTTTGTTATAGCTGCTCAGCACCCTGACATAATTCGGAAACCATCCCAATCATTCTCTTTACTTGATTCTCCCATAATTGCGATAGAAGAGGATTGAGATGAGGAAAACACAGTTCCCATTGCAACAACATGCCATAGTCTTGTCTTTGGGTAGGTGCAACACTAGTCTCAGATGCAAGAGATTTGGATTTCCTGCTGTTTTTCTCTGGATCTGGAGGTTTTAGAGATCTCACTGAGTCTTTTTTGTGCCTTGGTTTCCCAGCCATGCATGTAGGATACAAATATTGCCTCTCTTGTTGGCAGGGTGCTAAGTGGAAAGAGCTCCAGCTGCAATACTGACAGCTAAGTTAGGAAAACCCATTATAAAATATCTTATTTGTAACATGTGGCTCCAAATAGGTCTGAAAGCCTTTCAGCACCTTTTTTTTTAATAGCAATATGGATACACAGCATATTCACAAAAGACTGCAAGTCAGTACCAGCAGAGATGAAGAGGTTGTTGCCACGTTTCTACAGATGAAGAAAGGTCATGGATTTTGTTTTCCTTTTTTTTTTTTCTTTTTAAAATTTTGAATTGAGTTTTTAGTTTGAGTAAATCACTAGTCAGAGGAACTATGACCAGTTCCCCCAGATCCACATGAGAGGTCTACCCATGCTAGGTTTAGCATCCTCCCTGAGCTGTGTGATACGCTTCCAGAGAAATGTAATTTTAGGGCTAATATTAAGTTCTTTTATCACAAAGCTGTTGTTATATCAAATAGAGTATCAGCATGTGTCAAAAGGCGAATCGTGATAACAGCAACACTGAAAAAGCCCCATAATTCTATTTTTAGAGGGAGTAAAATCTCTTCAAAACGATTCCACAGGACACAAAATGTAGAGAACTGAGTCATACTATAATGATTAGAAAGAGATTGCTGCCTCTGATGTAAGTTTTGAAGCAACTGGAACTGCCATGATCACGGCTGTTCATTTAATATCAGTTTGTAACAACAGGCTTTTGTACAAGTTTATCCAGTGATTCAAACTCTTGACTGCTGCAGGTAGAAGCCATTAGCCATCCCAGTCGTGATTCTGTCATTTTGAGCCACGCCTGCTCAAATCCAGGAGAGGTTCTGGGTAAGTCCTGTCAGAAGTCACTCAGAAAATTTATGTCTGGGCCCTTCCTGAGACTGCCACAGGGCCCAGGACCCCACACCAGCCCTGGGGCTATCAGACCCTGCCCCAGCGAGGCTGCAGCAGGGACAGGATCCAGCTCCCCACAGCCCTGCCCGGCCTGGCATGGTCCAGCCCAGCTGGGCCCACCGATGGGCCCTTATCCAGGCCAGGCCTCCTCGTCCGAGCCTTGTCCCAGGGAGGTGCCAGTGCTCTGGGCTGGGGCTGCCCAGTGCCCCTGGGTGCCCTGCTCCTGGATGGCGTGGTGAAACGTGTCGCAGGGGAACCGCTGCTGCTCCTGGTGCCCTGGTCCCCAGGGAGCTGCTGACCCATATAGAGCCCTGGCAATGTAGGCCCAGGGTCAGCTTTATGAACAAAGGCTCTGTGTTAAAAACAGTTTTTGTCCAGGCTCTTCCATTTCAAAGTTAATGAACATTTGCAGAAATTTGTCATCACCACTGAGCTGCTGAAACTATAAAAATGGAAAAAAGAAGTAGTGTCTGTAAACCTTATTTCGAACTGTCTAGGGAAATTTCGATCTGACTGTTTTTCAGTATCTTAGTAAGTGTGCTTGTTCAGGATAGATCATGCAAATACTGCATATGTTTGGATAAATCTCATTTCTCAACTATGAAGCATGTAAACAGAAGTGTGTACTTCATCATTAAGATGTGCATGCTCACGCACATGTGGTGATGGCAGAATGGAGCGTAGAGTCGCTACTGCAGAACGATGTGATAGGAATTGCTTTTTGCCCAACCAAAACCAACAATAAAAAGTATTCCTCAATAAAAATCTTTGACAGTAAGGCAGAGGCACATTAAGAAAGGAAAATCTCCCACAGAACAGTGGTGATTATATAGACAGCAGCCTCTTATTAGAATATTAATCTTTATAAGGGCTAAACCCTGTTTGGAATAACTTCTCCCTTCCCTGCAGGTTTATATCTCCTTGGAGAGAAGGAAAAGGTTTTCACAGGGCACATTTCAGTAACTCAACAGTTTCTAACTTTATGTATTAACCTTTCCACGAATCAAAGAAGTGTGCAATAGTTTAACACAAAGCTTTGCATGGGCATAGTATTCTCTGGAAGTTCATACTGAAATGGGTCTGTTAATGAAGTGACAAGCATCCATGTAGTAAAATAGCTAATAACAAGCTGAGATCCAATGATGTGCAATTTCAACTGGATGAAAAACACTGTGGAGATGTGTAGTAGATGTCTGAGTGAGAAAAGCAACCACAAATGTTATAATCAAGAATATAATTAAGCAAAGCCTAAACATGCAAGATATATGAAGTCACTTGGTTTGTTCAGCCAGAGCAGAGCAGGCTGAACAGCCTGCAGCTCCCTCACGAGGGGAGCGGAGGGGCAGGCGCTGAGCTCTGCTCTCTGGGGACCAGCAATAAGACCAGAAGGAATGGCAGGGAGCTGTGACAAGGGAGGTTCAGGTTGGATGCTGGGAGAAGGTTCTTCACCGAGATGGTGGTTGGTCACTGGAACAGGCTCCCCAAGGCAGTGGTCATGGCACTGACCCTGAGAGAGTTCAAGAAGTGTTTGGACAACACTCTAAGACACATGGTCTGATTTTTGGGTGATCCTGTGTGGAGCCAGGACTTGGACTCAATGGTCCTTGTGGATTCCTTTTAACTGAGGAAATTCTATGATACCTGTGTAAACAGAGAGCATTTGCTACACTGCACTATGTTTTTCCACATAGGTTGATCGCACAACATAGGAAAAAATGCCTATTTGCATTTCACGGTTTTAGTGTGGAGTCACAGTCATGCTTTGTATTATTTACTCATTGTGTACTTGGCATGAACATGTTACTTTGGAAAGGGAAATACCTAACAGAGCTTGCACATTACACATATGCTGCCCTACTATTTTGAGAGCACAGCATTGTGCCATTTCCCCATGGTGGATTCTTTCTGTTATAGAGGAAACACCTACATGTTGCCAGTCTTCATCACCCCCTTAATCTTTGGGGATGGTTCCAGGAAGGAAATAGTAACTTTTCTATTCCTCATATTAGTAAGAGTTTCTTATTATTTTCCTATCATACTGTGTTTCAGGGAACAAGGAATCGATTCCTCACTGATTAAAAAAATAAATAAGGCCACTAACTAAATTCCAATAGTTCTAAGGAATCAGACTCTGTTATGTCTCCAAAAGACTATTTTGAAGAACATCAACTACAAGGTTAGCCAAGGATGGAAGAAGATCTGTAGGAAAAGCGACCAAAAAAATCAAGCATGCAGGGCTATTCAGGTATGAAAGGGAAGCTGACATTAAATTGCCTATGGGAAGGAGCTGTCATGTTTAAATAGGGATGTGGAGACACAACCTGACTTTGAGGCAGCTGGGACAAGGATGGACAGCCTGCCTCATGAACAAAAAGAAAATTGTAAGAAAATTTACAAGAATCTCATCAGAAAATCTGTGGGCAAAGGTGTAAACCCATTTTTCTATTAATCTTCTGTGTATAACTACAGTCTTTATCCAGACATGGTTTTTGACTAGCAAGCTAGTGCATGACACCAGGAGCCATTGATATGTATGGCCACACACATTCATAGGAGACAAAGACTAGGAGAAAATATTGAAGTGCATGTGAGATAAGCTACTTAATGGACTATGATGGTGGAAAACAAAACCAAGCATAATATTTTGGATCCAAATAAGTCCTCCTTCGGAGACCAGCAAGGTTTGTTTGCCTTTCAATTTGAGTGTATGAACACTAGTTATGGACCATAGGTAGAAAATAGTGTAAATGCATTTCCTCCTTTTTTGTCATTAATTACTGAGAGACTGAAGTAACAACCACGCAAGGGTAAATACATCCCTGCAGGTTCGAAAGAATGATCATGTACCTCCTTATACCGTAATAACAGCTTGGTAGACCACAAAAGAGCAGATAGGAACATCATAAACATCTTAATAATGAAGCAGGAATAGGCCAATGGGCCTTAACAATAGCTGTATTTTTTTCAGCACCCTCAAGGCAGGGATCTCAAAAGTACTGTAACCTTATTCTACCCTTCTGAGCTATGCTTTAATATCTTGAGTAAGTAAGCAGAGAAATAGAAGCACCAACTATTATAACTGAGTTAATAAGCAAAATCAATAACAGATCTAGAAAACGAACCTGGGGTTTATGTCTTCCAAACTTGTTTTCTTAAAACACCCTTGAAAATGGAATTGTTTGCTCAGCACTTTTTTCAAAAAACGAAGCAAAAAGCAATCTAAATGAACATCTCATGTAAAGTCCTGATAGGTATTTTGTACAGAAATCGCCTGTTCCAGCTTTCTGTCCATGACTAATGTAGATGTGCACTGACAGCCTGTCAAATGAGGTAGGAAGAGTAATGTGTCTCAAAACCAACCTCACTACATTGGGGCTAAAGAAATTTCAATAGCAAAGAGAAGCTTATGTTTTTTCCTGCCCTATTATTTTTTCTGTGTGCTGGGTTGAAAGTTCAGAATCTGTTTTAAGTTTTTTTCTATACCTATTACTGGCTTTTTTTTTTTTTTTTCCCCACAATGCAAACCATGCAAAACCTCAGTCCTTCCAAAACACCAGTAAATATGTTGTCATGTGGAAACCTGCCCATGTCCACTGAACACTATATTAATATAGTGCTTGACACTGTTGCAGGTTAAGACATTCCGAATAGTTTTGATTAATGCTCCTTGACTGGTTGAAAACACAAAGAGAATCGCTATATATTTGGATGATCAAATTCCCTCATATAATATAAATCAAAATATAATAAAGTTATTATTTGTCATAAGAAAAGAAATGATGAGCACAAAAGATTACTTGCCTACTTAATGTCCCAAATCCCTTGATATCTAGCAAATTGCAGAAGATTCCAGGCTTTCACCAAAATACAAGTCAGATTAAAATGTAAAATCTTACAGTTTACTGGATATAAGAATTCATAATCCATTTCTAATCATTTGAGATTAATTTCAGTTATATATTTCCTATTAATCTGCTGAAGCATAAAGCTGTAATCTAGAGAGAAAAAAATATACTTTGAATTCACATTATTAAGTTATCTTGACTGTACTCACTGATCTTGGTTTTATTTCTGAAACTCCAGGAATTACATGCACAACACATAGTTCTAGATTAATTATTTCTAACACTCTTTTTGCCTGTAAGTTTCCTTTCAAAACCAACCTAGAAAAAATAGTTTCTTACCATGCAATTTACAAAATTCAATTGAGAACAGAAAACAAAAACAAAAAACGATCAACCAAAACTCTACTATATGATAAACTTTCCAACTTGTGTAACAAAGCATCTTACTAACTGCATTACTAACAAATCCTGTATCTTGTATAGATGGCCACCTTTTCCTGATTTTATAGGTTGGAAATAAATTCTAAAAAAATGTAAGGAAACAGACTTACTGTATCTGATTTTCTAGTACCGATGTGTTGCAAGGAGTTCAGATGTCAAAGGAAGTCAGCATCTATACAACAGGTTGCAGCATGTTGTATATGCAATATACTGGGGACACTGGCTACTCTTAAACAAAAAAAAATAACCACATTAGAACACACAGACCTCTATGGTACCATGGTTGCCTGCTTCCAGAACTTGCCCTACCTTATCTAAAACTACCTCTAATATTACTGTATTAATGCTGTGAATGTAGGATGTTGTATATCTTCTCTTCCATTGAAAATTGCAGGGGCAGTCAAACCACTTGCCTTCAAAATTGTATATTTCCTTGCAAAGTGGTAAAATAAATGATAAAATAAAGTTTTATATTCATGTGTTTTAAATGTAATGCTGTTCAAAATTCAAAAGAATCCGTTCAGACACGGTCTGCAATAACACACAGCAAGAAAAAGATGAACCAGTCTGGCCCAGAAAATAAAGTAAAGCAGAATTTGGTAATACATATTATGAAGAACTTAATGCTTATATTTAAAGATACCAAATAAACTATATCCTACCAATACCCAGTTGATGATGCACGCATAAAGGACAACTAACTAGCTACTATTCCTTTGCTTATCAAGCAAGAATTCAAAGGATGTGCTTGAATGCAGGGAGATTCTCAGAAAGGAAAACAGCCCTCTCTTTTTCAACGTATTCCTTAGAGCTCCTCTAGAGAACAGGAGAAAAATTATTAGAGCTATGAACTTCTTCCCTATTACACTCCCAGAACATGACCAATATTATAATCCTGTAGAGACCACCCCCTGGAGGCGTTGTAGCACAGTGCATTCATCTCCTCTGCTCCTGCCAATCCCTCTACTTTAGTATCATTATGGCAACAAAAGCATAATTTATGCTGGTTTTATACTCACAGATATACAAATAACAGCACAGAATCTACCCAAAGCACTAATCTTAATTTCTTGCCTTAAAAAAAAAAAAAAAATCAGGATGATAATATTGGATTTTCTGATCCAAACCATAGGATCCCTATGAAATAGTTTATCACTCTCAAACCTCTAGGAAAGATTATTAGTGATAATTGACCTTGCTGTAGTGAAAAGTGTGTGCCCTTGATTCAAGCTTGCAATGCTTAAGTGCTCAGAGCAGTCAACTATGTCACAGTAATGCTGGTATCATCGTGTTTTACTATTTGAAGATACTGTCTGCCACTAAACATCAGCAAGATATTCAGCCTGTCGCAGATGAGCAGTCAATGGCTGATGGCCTGTGATTCTCAAATTATAATAAATCTAAAGGAAAGAATTGCTCTGCTAAATGTTAGCTGAATTACAGTTCATTACAGTATGAGGGTTAAATATGGGGATGAATTTTGTGAAGGGACAAATACAAACATTAATAGACCCATTATGCTTACAGTTCACTCTTTTTTTGGAATATGAATAAAGGAAATTAGAAGGCAGGAATACCCCTTGTAACCTTAGGAGCGTTCAAATATTCAGAAAATAATGCAGGTTAAAACAATTTCAATCTAACCTGTCCAAAAAGGTTGGAATAAGATGGTATTCCCTATGCTATGTTTGAGAGCAGCTTATCTTTATCTGTACTAAGACTGGGTTTCTCTGAGCTGGAAGTAAATATGACTCATACATCCTCCTGCAGAGATTAAGTATTCTGGACTCAATTAATGTTCTTTCATAATGTTTTGAACTTTAAAAAAAATAGATCAACCCCCCAAATACATAAAAATACTCTTTTGAGAAATAGTATTTTATAGCTCACCCAGAATATGTGCTAACCTACTGGGTCTTTTTCATCGTAGCATCCTTTTTGCACCTGAACCCTGGAGTCCTACAGACCTGCACTTTTTCCATGGTGACAATTGTGTAGGGAAGGTGGTGACTGTCTTCTTGGAGGTAATCGTAAACTTCTCTGTCTTTCTCACTTTCTCTATGAAAGGTAATTTTCTTTGACTGTATACCAGGAAGAAGCTATAACCATCTCCTGTTCGTTCAGCCACATTAGCTTCTTCAGTGGAAGAGTGACAAACAGGCCCCTGTATCCTCTCCTGTCTTTCCCCTACCAAGACATCAGGCCAGATATAGATCTTGGCTTGGGTTTACCATCACACAAGATGGTATCAGGCTTCTTCTGGTACAGAAAGGCTGCCTCCCCCATTCTCCCCATCTTCTCTTAAAGTCTGCTTTGAGTTTTAATTTGCTTAGTTATAAGACTGAGATTCAAAGTGTTATAAACTTAGATGGAAAGCCAGAATATATTATACTGCATGTTCTGACTCTGATTATATTAACAGAAAGCTTCCTCTGCCAGGATTTATGTCACCTCACTTCAGACACTTCCACATTGGACATCTAACCTTATCCACTGTCTACCTGCTCTGGTCAGTTGGCAGAGACAGGCAGCACTCAATGGAGATTTACTCCATGCGATGGAGAAGCTGACCATGCAGGCATAACATACTGCGAGGGGATGCTTGTCTCCCAGTTTCTCCCTTGACTAACTGAGATTCAATGCCTAACTCCTGTATAATCAAACAGATGGATCCCACCTTAGGGAACACCAAGGGACTGGATCAGGTTCCTAAACATTCATACTTTTAGCTGCAGAAAAACTCTGTAGAAGAAGTTTGTAATTAAGTAAATAAATTCAAAAAACTCGAATACAGTAGTCCAAGTGTTGGAGAAAGGTAAATTTTTAGGTATAAGACAATTTTCTGTCACAGTATTGGCATATTTAGACCTCCTGGGCTGAAACATGCTTGGCTGTCTACCTATCACCTACACCTGATCATTTAGAATAAAAGTCAGTTATTCCTATGGAGAACAAACACATTTCCTGTTTTATACAAAAAATTCCCTATATAATACTGCACGTGGCAGTTCTAGTATCTCTGCAGCTGCAAGTTGAAACATGGCAGGAATGATTCACACACTGTGAGTTGTTCCCTGCAAAATCTTACCCAAATTTGGCCAAATTATGTGTGTTTAGGAACTTCAGTTCATATTGCTCATCAGAGCACCTGGCTGCTGCTAATCTCTGTTAATTCCATCTGCTGAAGATTGTGCTGTAGTGTAGTTCCTTCAAGTGCTGCATGAAACTCCCCACTGCAACTTGGAGACTGCAAAAGTGTTTGCTGTGTGCTCTCAGCAGTTCCCACCCTGTCAGCATGACAATGTTCACCTGCCTAATGACCCATGAGGAGATAAGAGAGAAGGGAAAGACTCTCACAAAAGGAGCCTGGGATTAAAAGTGAGGAAGGGCTGGGGAAGAGAAGGGAGAGGAAGACCTCGCTGATGAGTCCAGAAGTAGAGAGCGCAATACTCACTAGAGCAGACTCGGTATCTGGATGGAGCACTAGAATTCATATGGGTCAACCTTTGTAAGTTCTCAGGAGGTCATCAACCATCAACCAGGAAATGAAGACTAACACCTCCATTAGTGTCAACCATGAAGAAGGAGAGAAAGGCTCATGCCTGGAGATTACACGGGGTACACTATGTCTTTCTGTTACTACCCTGTATGGAGCTGACAGAGGAAAAGCCTCCCAAGGAATCCTGCTCCCTCCACAGTTGTCCCACGTACATTTCTGTTTGAAATAACAGGTCCAATCATGCATGTCAGCTCATGACTCAGTCCTGCAATCTTTTGTCATGTGGATTGTACCTGGAAAGTACACTGTATTTAGGAAATCATGCTAGACGCAGTAGGCTAAAATTCAAAATCTGATTTGAAGGTTTCTTGCTTTTTGCCAAACCAACCATTCAAACATCTTAAACGTGCCTTCACAAGAAGGTAAGAGTTAAAAAATAAAATAAATACGACATTATTTGCCTTCTGGTTTTCAGTTTCTACTATCCAGGTGTCAAATATCTCTCTATAAAAAGCCCTTATTTACAAAACTGAGAAAAAATTAAAGTTGTTAATTTCCCACCAGAGTCACGGGAATTAAGGAACAAAAAGACCTTAGTGAAAAGACAGAAGGATTAGCTGATGCTGAGCATAGACCTGGAAAGGATGGCAGTACAGCACAGGCCTTCTCATTGCTTGCCAGCTGCATTTATTCCTGTCCCATGAATTATGACAGAGATTGTGTGCACTAAATCCTGCTTGAAAACCAGAGAGCAAATATAGTAAAGCATAGAAAGTATGAAATTTCAGTGCTCATTTTCTTCTCTCTGGTTCCAAGAGCAATAAAATGAAAATGTTATTAATCCCCTCTATTCTTCATTATTTTTCATTGAAAGAAAAGGAAGGGGAAGGAAGGTTAAGAGATGAAATTGTTTTGTGCCTTATCTTAGAAATGGACCAATCTTCTAGCCCCCTTCTCATAACTCCAGCTGCCAGGTGAGTCTTCTTTTCAGCTACTACTTCCAATAAAGGATATTTCTGAAGCAACGTGCTACTCTGTGACACTTTCCAGGTTCTTCTTGTTAAAATGTACTACAAGAAAATAAAATACAGCTTTTGATATCCCTCTGCTTGCCTTGAACCCTGCAGTTAAGATGACAAAAATCCATAAAACGGAAGAAAGCTATGGCTTCCCTCCCCAACCCCACACTTTTTAACCCAAACTCATTGCCTACAACCATGATAGAGATCTTTTCCCCCCCTTCTCTTTTGTTTGTGACTGCAAATCCAGATCTGCCAAGCCAAATGGTTTATATTTTATGGAGTGAAAGAAACAAACTTTCCAAACAAAAATGCCGCTCTCCTGCTGTTTATAGCAGAGAGCCATGTATGTTACAAAAAAAGCCTTGGGCTTGCACAGTCAATGAGTGACAAAAAAAACATGGGAAATCATGAGTTAAAAATGTAGGCCTGGGTGTAAAAAGGCCCTGTCACCCTCCTTTATATGGTCTGATAAAGTGCTGATAATATTTCTGTAAATGTTAATGGTGCAAGTCCATCAAAGTTAACAGTATACTTAATATTACAAGCCCATGCTAATAAGATACACTCTGAGAGGCCCTTGATAACATTATGCACTGCTACCCTTAAGACATGAAGAGAAGGGCATCCATTAGTCATTTAATGTGTCTTTTAGGTGCCCAATGAACCTTTCACTGAAACAAAATGTTTAAAGCCCTGATCCATCATTGGGACTACTGGGATGAATGAAGAGTGTAGAACCCAGCCGTCAGAGAAAAAGAGTGCCAGAGTCCTGCTGGCTCGTCCCCATAAAATGTGCCTCTGGGTGCAGTCAAAGGGAAGTGATCTGCAGCTAATTCCTTGGGAGAGACGCTCACGGGCCCGCATACCCTAGGATCAAAATTGGGCTTGTTTTAACATAACCATATAGGATTGACTAGTTAAAAAGTACAAATACGAAGCAGTCTGCCTCATTCATTTTCCTTCTGCATTCAACCTTATATTTTTAATCCCCCCGTCAGCATAATATTTGAGAATGACTTCTTTCACTATTGTGGTACCCTGTTAATTCTCATAGGTATCAGAGAAGTTTAGGAGTTGAGAGGAAAGAAGCAGCATTAAAAAGACAAGGAAATACCGCTCTGCTGTAGTCTGAGTGTGGTGTTGCTTGCTTCAGAGGGGCTGCTGCACCTCCTAAACCATAGTCTTCTTCTCACTGATCCTGTGGGCACAGACTTGCTCTCAGGGTGCCCCAAGTGGGACAGTGGGCACCGTACCCTGGGCCCCGTGTCTGAGGGCAGCTGCTGACACTGAACAGGCATAATTTCACCTCAAATAATCTTGATCTTCAGGTTATACTTTGAGGATCCATGATGGGGGCTTTGTAATAGCCACAGCAGAATGAGTGCCCCCCTGGTCTTTTCTGCATAAGGAGTGCATAAAGATGCACCTGTAAACTGTTAATTCAGCTGGATAAGCCAAATACAAACAGATGGGAATAAAGTATTCTCGTATTTCTTTATTGCAATGCACCCTATGGGGATTATTCTACCACTTCAGTTGCAGACAGTTCTCTAGTTTAACGTTTTCCTTAACCTCAAAGTCATGTGTCAGCTAGTGAACTTAAAACTCATCATAATATACTTTTTTTTTTAAAAAAAAGCTTCACTGCACATACAACACAGAGTCCCTACTGAGGGGCTTTCATAACTGGGCAAGCAGCAGGACTCTGTAGAAAGTACGGTGTTGTTTCTTGTATTTTTATGCTTTGCAACTAAAATGACATTACATAAACATTTAAAAATGCTTTCTTCCTTTACTTTGAAATGCTACTTCATCCTCATTGCTGGGACATTTCTTCTCATAGGCAAATATTGCCTCATAAGATGCAGCTACTCTTAGGAACAGTGAGGAGCTCATAAGCTATATGTACCAGTGTGGTATCTGATAATCAAAACACAATGTATCACCTTAATTAAGCCAAACAGCAAATGAAAATTTTGGCTCAGACTAGAGCTGGATCATCCTAGTTGCTTTAGGCATCGCAGCTTCTTGCTCCACTGTGTTCCACTGGATGCCCAGCTCCATGGTTAGCATGGGCAGAGACAAATAAAGTGCAGTGGGAAGTGTTACAAAGCATCACTGTAGTTTGAACAGAAATTGAATTAACCCTTCCCTGACTGTGCCTTGAACTAGATACTAATATCTGCACAGGATTGGATTTACATTATCTCAAAAGAAAAAAAAGAGCGGCAACAGAGAACAGGCCAGAAGCATTAATGGCACTCTAGCCATTTCTGTAGACTGTTTCACAGTTTTCACTCTGGGATCAGAGTAAGCCTTACAAAGAAGGTCAGAACCATCATTTTGTTAAAGTCAACTTAATTTTCATAAATTTTGCTTTCTTTTTTTCAGCTGCACTGTTCCTGCAAAATCAGAATTAGAAGTGAGGACTTCTCTTTCAACATATCAGTCATGCAAGGCCAAGCGAGATGCAGGGAAGGGAGCAGAGCTGGCAGGAGGAGCAGCTATATTTACAGGTGGCCTTTTTTCTTCTCCTTCAGACTGGAAGTGCATCCCTGGTACATGTGACTTTTGAGTAGAAATGGGAAAGATGGATCAGGTGCCATCACATCAGGATGCCAGAAAGACTTGCAGTTTGGTAGTTCAGAGTGGGTCTTATGCTTGTAACACAACTTCATGATATCCTGTTTTCTTAATTACTTTACATGCATGGCTATGCCCAACCAAAAACAACAACAAAAACAACAACGAAAACCAAACACAACCAAGCAAAGACCCCCCCACCAACAAAAAATCCTGACACCACTTCACTGCTGAAGGCAACAACAAATTGGCAAATGATCAAATATGGCATGAATTTAGTTGTATTTTTGCAACTAAACAGCCAGATAATACACTTTTCACAGTCATGACACCAGAAACTTGCAGCATCT
Source organism: Anser brachyrhynchus (assembly GCF_964034855.1). Classification (NCBI taxonomy): domain Eukaryota; kingdom Metazoa; phylum Chordata; class Aves; order Anseriformes; family Anatidae; genus Anser; species Anser brachyrhynchus. Next base: position 111,315,939 of record NC_137694.1, read on the forward strand.
TTGCACATTGAATTGGTGTAAAATAATGTGTCTTTTCTTCTAATGTAGGCAAGGCTATGAATCATGCATATGCCATCAAATTTCAGGTTCTAGTATTTCAGATTGAACAACTTGGCAATCACACTGTTAAATGCGTTTACTTGTGGTAAGATCAAAATTACTTGCAACTTTCAATCTGTAAGACTAATTACATGAAGGGCAAATGAACATATTTATTTCTAAGAGCACAGATTAAGCCCTAAGCAATAAAGCCAAATGTAGGGGTTCTTACTGAGATTCGCACTGAAATCAGCAGCGATTTTGCTGGAGTTACGACAGGGGAGACAATGGGGAAGGTTACAAAAACATGATAAGGAAAGAGCTCTCATACTGTTTTAGAAATACTGATGTCTGTAAAATAATAAAAGCTACTCATGATGTACTGTAAAAATAACGAAGAGTAATCTAACTAATTAAAATCTATGCCAGCTGCTTCTATCATCTTTTTTATTTTTTTTCCTGCAGAGCCAACGAAAAGCAACATTGGCCACAAGGGTACCTCAGCTTGGAGGCAACGGTTCATTTTTCTAAGAACAGCATGCTGTTTGCTTGAATCTGTTCATTATTCAGCTTTCTCTCAGACAGTTTATAAGTAGTCTCTTGTGACTCTCTTACAATCAAAATTCAGTCAGTTGTGCTGGATCTCACTACTGAAACCACTTGGGTAAACTCTTATGGCCATGGAGACTTGAATGCAGGATCAAGGCATACGCTGCTTAGTCCATACTGGATGCTTATCCCCAGAGACTCTTTGCTCTTCTGTTAAGTGTAATTTTTGGTCTTTTTAACGCCATTTATGAATTCAAACATCACTTTTTTTCTGGATATCTTTTATAACTGCATTTAACTGCAATGATTCAGTGACTGCTCCCACTTGTAAACCCATTTGCCAGAATATTAATGGATGCAAATATCAGAATGCAGGTAAAGCCATTTCATTTTTGAAAGAGATTTTCCCAGGTCTTGCATTTGGTAATTTGACAATGGATAAGCACTAAAATGTTTGGTATCCCACTGAGGGGGAAACTGAAATCATCAACCAGTACCTAGCTTTGGGCTGCTCATCTACGCAAGATTTTTCTTATGTTGCATTTGATTCTGAGCTTCCCAGCTTATGAGAGTGGTGAGCAAATGCCTTCTGCACCTTCTTTTCCTTACATCCCTCTGCTGTGCAAGGCTCCAGGCCTGCACCACACTGGGACGCACCACTGCTACGCCAGGAAGAGCCTGCAGTATCAGGGCCTTGGCTGTTAGAGAAAAACCTAATCCTATGGATGTGGGGGATGGGAGGGAAAGAAGGAAGACAAGGGCCATATCTCCAAAGGTACCACCTCATTAAAAACATCTAAAAGCTGTATTAACCAGTTCATGAGCTATGAACTCCATTCTTACTTCCATTTTCATTATCTTTTTTTCCTTTCTCTCACTCGTGGTCTTCAGAAATAACCAAATTAAAATAGTAAATCTTCAAAACGATCTCGTTCCCCTGTTTGTTAATGCAAATCCTTCCTCTTGCTAGGGATCTTCATTGTCTTTTGAAAGAAGAGAGCAGAACACTTTATTATGAAGATTTTTATTCTTCCATATAAATAGATTATAGAAAACATATAATTTTTATATCACTGATATGATTGCTCTGTGTTTCACAGTTGAATTGGCAAGCAGCAGCAACTTAAAGGTTTAATAGTGTGAGGTGTCTTGTGCATATCCAGGTATATAAAAGCATAATAATAATAACAATAAGTTGTAATGGTTGATGTAAAAACATCACGTACGGAGGAATGGATAAAGCACACTCCTCTAACTAGGGACAAGTTATTATCTCTAGACATTGAGATTAGTCATACCTGACTTCATCTCTTCTCCCACAGGCTCACTATGTTTACTGAAATTAATCTGAGTATCAGTCAGGCAGTCAGTGCTAGGATGATTTTTGCTTTCAAACCTATTCTCACACGCCCTCTTCCCAAATTAAAGAACTGAATGTATCCTAAGGTGTTTCTGACTGAGGAAAGTTGTAAAGTTGACTAAATTTCCTCACTTTTCAATCTTCTCTCTTCGTCAGCTTTGTAGGTGAGTTCTAGTTTGGCATGAACTTTAACACCGAACCTGTAATACAACAGTGTTGAGTGCTGATACCTTTTACAAAATAGGATGTCATTTGCAAATATAATTGTCTTTCTTTTACATCACTGACCTCTATGGCATTACTGATGATTCTGGGAAAATCATTAAGGGCCACGTCTATTTTTTAAGGATTGTGTCATACATCTCTCGCAATGCTTTATTTTAATCCTACCATTCATCCTAGAAGGTCCCGGACTATTACCATCAGCTAATTTCTCCCTGTCAATGGAGGGCAATATCTCTACAAAGTTAACTGTGACAATCACTGCACTGTGCAACACTGAGAGAGGTGGGAGGAAAATCATCATTTTGAACCAAACATAAAGGTTGATGACCCCTTTTTCTCATTAACTCTGTCACAGAAGTTTTAATAACGATCCAGGAAACACAGCAGCTAAGATATTAAAATCTCTTAAAAGATTCTCCCTAATAGCTTTGGAACTGAATATCTAACCTTGGAGCAGAGCAGGCCTGAGCTGGTCCAACTACAGTATGAAAACACGGTTTCAAGGAGGTTTTCCCCTGGGAAAAGTGAGAGGATGGTCACTTTCTGTCCATGACTATTGCTGATTAACATGTATACATATTATTTATATTTTATCTTCTCCTCTATCCCTGCCACTTCTCTTCTTTCACTTGCTGTCTCTCAGCCTTATGGTGGTCAAATTTCTTCCGTTCTATGTGACATTTTGTGAAAGTTACTTAAAAGTTATTTGCTTATTCGCAAAATGCAGATCTCAAACAAAGGACATCTCTTATCTCAATTGAGGAGAGAGGCCAAGAAGCTCTACTGAAGCTAACAGCCCTGTCCAAGGGAGGTGTTTGTGTGGGTGGGAAGAGGCCCTAGCATAAGGGCATCTGCCTGTCTAATCTCATGTAGCAAGGTCATCCAGGTAGAAGGGACATGAGGATGGTAGTAGAGACAGATTATGGGTATATGATGAGGGAATCAAAAGGCAGTCTTATTTCAGCACACTTTTGTCTGCTTCTGCTGTGATCCCTGTCTGAGAGGTATCCTGCTGTGTGAGAGACCTGACCAGAGCATCTCCAAGAAGCTGTCCATGGTCACCAGGTCAATGGAGTTACAAACACTAGAAGGCGTCACTGGGGTCCTGTTTCTTTGCCACACAAAGCCAGCCACAGTGGGAATCCTGTCCTCTGAGCTGCGGCATCAGACGCAAATAGAAGTAATTTCAGTCATTTGATTTTTGTTTGCTTTCTTAACTATTGTCTCAATGATGCCCTAGTGTTTCTATGTGTCTGAGATACCACAGGCTGAGTGCAGAAAGATACAGACAAGGTTGTGTCCTCTGTGTGAAATTGCATTTAAGGTGAGTGTTTTCCCCTTCTGACTGACTTTTAGACTGTAGAACTGGAGGATGAAGAAATTATTCTTTCGGACATTCCTGCATTACACTTGTAGTTACCAATGCCTTAATACATATTTTAAAAAGCACACTGTGGCAAAATCTGTTTTCAACTGTTTAAACCCTTTGGTTGTCATGAACTTTATTACTAGCAAGTATCTGTTCCATGCTACATAAGCAAAGCACCTTACACAATCCCCAAGCAATCATGCTAACCATATCATGCAAGTTTAGAACTGTACCAGACAGAAAGAAAAATGGGGAAGACAGGTTAGAAAAAGAAAGGCGTATGGGAGAATATGCAGAAGGTGATTTATTATGATGATAATTTCACATAAAACAAAGGCTATCCAAAAAAGGCTGCCTCTACTCTTGTGTTTATAAAAGAGTTCCAGCAGCATACTGGAAATTTCCAAAATCCCTTATAGCTCATGCGGGGCTGCACTCATCTCACACATCCTTAACAGCTATCCCTGTTACTCTTAAAGACGTGAATGAATTCAGGAATAGAAATAGGGAACAGTCAGTTCTACACAAGGCAAGTTTTTCAGAGCAGGGACTAACTTGTTAGTGCTCTTCACCTGTATGAGCATGCCCAGCACGGTAGGTCCTGCTACCAATTAGCGCCCATGGGTGACTGCTGCAATAGAAAGACCACACAATAGAAAACCACCGGGGTAAGGAAGCGCAGTAGGGGAAAGAAAGAAAAGTGAAAGAAATGACTTTGAGGAAGGCATTGGAGGAACAGCATAACGTTGCTTAGCACTGCTTTTCCTGTGTGCCATTTTGGGTGCAGGGAATAAAATAATAATGCTTATTTATTAGATTCCCATTCTTGCTATGTGGACTAAATCTCCATAAAGCCAAATTATTTCATTGGCAAAGAGTTAGAGATTTGCGGAGACTTGACATTAAATAACTAATCTTTATTTCTCATTATCACCATATGCAAAGTGTTGTCTATGCTACAGTTTGGTCTTGCATATGCTAAATAGCTGTATGAATATCTGCTGGTGCAATAGATTCTGCCACTGATTCAGAAATAAAAAAGGAAAAAGAATATAATAATTCTGCAGTCTCAGATCTGAGTCTTTTCATCCCCGGCTATATTCATTACCCTTCTCTTGCCTTCACATTAGTAGTATAAGAACACAGTGTTTGATTCTCACTTATGCCACTGTTGTGCAGGCAACTAAGTCTTAAAACACATTCATTTGTTGAACGTGGCATGATCCCACAAATAATAGTTATGGCACTAATTTCAGAAAAAGATCACACAGCAAGCACTAGCCTACAGCAACCATACATTTCATTTCCTAGTATCTTTTTTTTCAGTACAGGCTGTACTAAATGACCTAAATGGAAGGCTTTTGATGAAAGAAAAGCTAAAAGAAGAACCCCAGATAGTTCAAACAGGGCACATGAAATGCTTAAAGTCTGGAAAAACAAAATCCAAACCAAATGGCACCATACTGAGCACTGCTAAACCAGGTTGTTTTACCTTAAATGGCACTCAGCTGATCTTTCTGTTTGCTTGTTCTGGCTTTGCAAATTGCATTAGCTGCATGTGATTTCATATTGGAACCATCGATCTCTCTTCATTTTTTTTTTTTTTATCATTTATGACATTTTATGTGATTATTTTCTCTCTCTCTCTCTTTTTTTTTTTTTTTTTGGTTCTGTTTATTGGACCGGGAATGGGAGGAATGGAAGAGAAGTTAGGCTCTGTAACATCTGTTCATCATTTTTTACATGGGACAAAGACTTTTCATCTTTCCCAGACAGACAGAATATAAAAATTCTGAGTATGAGGAACAGATACACACACAAAAAAATCCCTATATATTTCTAATCAGTGATTTATAGATTTAATCAGCAACTCCTGCAAGCCAATTGAAATTCACTTGAAGTTTGTCTTCTTAGGAAGCTGAACTGGAAGCTTCAAATCAGCTTTCAATTCTGCTTTTAAGCACTTGTTACCTGTAAATTTAAAATCAATCCCTCTTTTTCTCAAGCACTGATGAGTCCTCATAGGGAGGCTGCAAGGGAAAACATGATGGTTTTTCTTTGAAACTCCACACTTGAGAAGTGCTAATGGCAGAACTCGAAAGGAAAATTTACATTTTCAACATGGCCTTGCTTTTAGTACAGAACAACACCTAAGGAGCAGAAGAGCTGATTTTCACTGAAGTGTTATTAGACTAGTATGAAAAATTCTACTTGAGGGGAAGAAGAGTTTTGTCCAAGATCAAACCTCATCTATGAGCTAACAATGGTTTATTAAACTCTTATTAGAGATTTCTTGACCTATCTGTATCCAGTGCCTACTGACTTTCTCAAGTTGTTTAAGAAGCATTTCAGGTTCAAGTAAAATTTATCAGAAGATAGCATAAGTTTCAACAACTCAGTTTCAGAAGTTTGATGATCCTATCATATGTGATCAGCAAAGCTCCTTTTTGAGACAAAGAGAGAAACAGAATTATAGTGACAACCTGACCCAGCTGAGGAAAAAAAGAGTAATCAGATAAAAAAGTAATTTCCTCTGACTGTCTTAGTACTTATATCTGTGTTGTGGTGGCCTTGTGTACTGTTGCTTTGTGTAACTGCCCCAGTTTTAGCACTATCTTAAAAATAATGTGAGCAAAAATATGAAATAAGACATTTTTGTAGGAAACTTCCTTTCCCTTCCTGAATCCTATTAAGCGTCTACAATGCTTTCTCTCTCTGTAGCTTTTTACAAGCTTTGGGAACTTTACATTTTCATTTATGCAAATTAGTAATAGTTAGACACTCATTTGCTGAACGGACTTACTGTCTTTGCAGATTTGCTGCTACTGGGACTCTAAACTAGGAAAGACAAGGTAGAGAGATTAAGACTCACTGTAAGGCGAGGTAGTGGTGGTCAGGTCTGGAAGGCAAGGAGTGCTGGGTGACAGTGACAGGGGAGATCTCAGGAGTGGTAAAACAGGGCAAAAGGATGCCCACTTCAATCTGCAGTCTGGGAAAGAGGTAGGAGGAACCAGAACTCCACCAAACTATGATGTCATTGGGATAACTGAGATATCATGAGAGAGCTTGCTTAGAGGACTGCTGTACTGCAATGGGTAGATACCAGCTCTTCAGGAGAGACAGGCTAGGAGGACAAGTGGGACTTGCCCTCTACGTGCGGGAGCACTTCAGATGCAGTGAACTCTCCTATGGGCCAGACAACAGCCTGCATGAGAGCTTTTGTGTCAGGATCAGGAGAGGCTGGCAAGGATGGCACCTTAGCAGGGGTATGTTGCAGTGGTGGTAAGGTTAACAAAGCCTTCTTTAAATAACTCAAGGAAGTCTCTGGATCACAGATCCTGGTAGACATACCAGGAGACCAGTTTGGCTGAACAGGGAACTCATGGCTGAGCTCCAATGCAGAAATGGAGTGTAGAGGAAGCTGAAGAAGGGACGGGCCAGGTAGCTGGAGTTAAGAAACATAAAGATGAGCAAGGAAAACATGGGTTCATTGATGAATGGGACAGGTAATTTAGTGACTGTAGGCATAGATAAGGCTGAGGTACAGCATGCTTTCTTCAATTCACTTTCCACCAGGAAGGTCTCCCATGCATCTGTGCTCAGAGGCAGGCTTGAAGAAAGGAAATTTCAATTCTCTTCAAACTCCTGAATTTTATTCACGGCAGTGGATGAGAGTAAAGTCAGTGACTACCTGACAGGACTTGAACCATACACATATGCTGCATCTGAGGAAGCTGAAGGAGCTGCCCAGTGTCTATGCAAGGTTACTTTTCTGTCATCTTCAAAATGTTGTGGAGATCAGGAGAGGTAACCCATGAAAAACTATGAAGGCGAACACAATGCACATGTCAAAAACAAATAAAAAACAAAGAAGCAAGCAAGCAAACAAAAATAAATCCAGAGATCTATGGATTGGTCAGTCTCACTTTGGTCCCAGGACAATCAAGGAGTGAGTCATCTGCAAGTACTTTTCTGGGCACATAGGTGAGAAGATGTTAAGGAAAAGTCAACTTGGGCTGAACAAGAATATGATCAGTCATGTGTGACTGGCCTGAATGGCTTCTGTGGTAAAATGACTAGTGTGGGAAGGTGACAGATAAGGTGATACGGACGAGGGGAAAACAGTGGACTTTATTTATGTTGACTTTAGCAAGATTTTTCATCAACTGTATCCCACATCACCCAGTATCTAGTTTGGGATCTTGTTTCCTGGATGGGTGAAACAGTTGAACTCAGAGAGTGTCATGTGGGTCGTATTCCACCTGGATGCCGGTAACAAGTGGAGTACTTCAGGGATCTGTCCTGGGGCCTGTCCTGATTAACAACTTTATCAATGAGCTGGGGGAGGCAAGAGAGTATATTCTCATCAAGTTTTCAGATGATGCCAAATTTAGAGGAGCAGGTGATATGCTCAAGGCAGGAAGAATAGACTGAAAGGAACCTCATGAAATTCATCAAGGATACATGCAAATTCTTGCACCTGGGAAGGTATAACTCCTTTCAGTTATACAAGCTGGGGTTTGACTCACCGAGGGATAGCTCTGTAGAAAGAGCTCTGGGGGTCCGGGTAGACAGCAAACGTAGTGTGAGTTAGCAGCATGCCTGAGCAGCAAGGAAGGTCAATGGCATCCTGGGCTGTATGAACAGGGTATTAGCCAGTAGACCAAGGAAATGATTACTCCCTTTTATTTAGCAATTATCATTTCACATCTTTCACAAAACTGCATCTGTTTTTGGCCCCCACAGTACAAGAAAGACGTTGTTAAACTGGAGTGAGGTCAGCAGAGGGCCACCAAGATGGAGCACTTGCCCTGTGAGAAGAGATGGGAGCAGCTTGGCTCCTTCAGCCTGGAGAAAGGGTGTCTGTGGGAGAACCTGTCTGCAACCCGGCTGCAGGGGAAGCAAGTCTGTACATATGGGGGGGCCATCAAGAATATGCAGCTGAGGTCTTCATAGCAGTGAGCAGCAAGAGAACAAGAGGAAAGAGACACAAATTGAAATGAGAGGTTCAGACTGGATATAAGAAGAAACTTTTCCCCCACAAAAAACAGTCAGGCAGTCAGACAGGTTGCCCAGAGAGGCTGCACAGGCTCCATCCTTGGAGGTTTTCAAGAGATAACTGGAGAAAGACCTGTGTAGCCTAGTCTGATCCCATGCATCTGAGTTGTCTGATAGAGGAAGAGTGATGTGGGGCATCCAGAGTTGGGATCCAAATATTTCAGATGGGAAAAAGTACTTGAAAGTTCAGAAGTTTTTTTTTTTTTTTTCCTCATAACTGCACAGGAAAAGGATTGTTTTATATGTGTAGCTTACGAGACATAACATCCAAGCTAGGAAAAGGTTATTTACATGACAGTTAATATGTGTACACTACACTCTGCTATGAATTACAGGTCAGAGTCCCGTTACTTACTTCCAACCAGGTCATATTACTCTATAGTGGAACAAAACAACTGAAGTGTGTCATATCCCATCGTTCCCATATAATTAAGGGTATCACAGTCTTAGCCTACATGGAACAGAGATTCACTCTACAGATGATAATTCACAGAGCATTCAGTGAAGTTACCAATAGGTATGTGAACTCCTACAAAATGCTTTGCAGTATGTTCTAGCTAACTTTAAATTAAACCCGGAAATGGTGCTCCTTTGCTAATGATTGCTGAAAAAAAAGCTGGCTGTTCTCTGACATTTACCCTCAGTAACCACCTTGGGGAGTTTGGCAAGTCTTAGTCTGTAGGAAGATGAGGGGCAGGATATGGCACGTAGCAGGCACAGGGCTGCCACCAGCCAGTTTAGGTAGTGGCTTGGAAAGTCCTGAATTTTCCTCTAGATATTTTTTTTTTTAAAATGTTTGTTACATATTAAGGGTTTGGGAAAACCTGTTCTAGGGAGCATGGAACAAGGAACTTTTGTGTTCCTGTAACTTCAATGCAGCAAGAAATCATAGGCTGATAAATGGGTCCATAGGTCTGTTCAGCCTTTTTTAATGATTTCCAGTGTGTCTCCACACTAGACCTCTGAAGGGAATGGGTAAAAAGACGTGGAGTTTCAAGCCACTGATGTCCACATCACCTCACCTGTTTGAATCTTATTTTGTTTAATGGAAAGATGGCACTAGGACTGTAAGAACACAACAGTATCATGTAGGTTGCATTCTTTCTTCTCTTCTGAACAGATCTGCATATTTGATGGCAGTGGGCTTTTAAAGAATGTATTTCAAAACCTGCCAAAATGGGTTGAGAAAAGCATACGAATGAAAAGCTAGCATATGGAACACGTTTGTAATATCAGTTCTCTGTACCACAGAAGACAGAATCGAGAGCCAAATTTTTAGAGTTTTGAAAACACATCCTATTTAGTCTAATCTTTGTGAACATTTTGGGTAGGCGAATTTTTCCAATTGAGACTACAAAGAAAACAAGAAAAAATTAGCAAGTTTTCCATGCTAGCTACCATAGGTCCATTTTTATGGTTTCCCTTCTACCTCACTTTCTCTTCACTTGCGGAGGGGGGGTGGGGGGGGAAGAAGAGGCATGAGAGCAAAAGCAAGAAGAAATGGCAAAGAAATGAATCACACACACACACACATTTCAAAAAGGTACTGGTTGCTATCAGTAATGCAGGACATACAGGCACCGAAATTACCAAAGCCACAGAATATAAGAATCTTCATCACAAATCAAAACACAATTACCCTTTTGTTTTGAATCATTTCATAGGTGGAGTTGGGTGAAAATCTAATACTTCACGTTCCCACTTTGTATTCACACACATACTCTATTTCTTTTCACCCTCATTATGAAAGTCGTCATAAAAAAAGCAACAGCAAAACTTCTGCAAACCAAAAAGAAGGGGGGCAGTTGTATAATATCAGTTCTCCATCTTTGCAACCGCACTGACTGTTACTTGCAGAAACACTGTAGAAGATTTTTAATCTGTCATTGCTTGATAATGCCAGAGATAGTTCCCTCCAGGAAAAGTATCTCCTGGAAAAAATGTGCAATGCCATAAATGGTGATATTAGATTTAGACATCAGGAGATGATAAACGGAGGCTCTTCTGAAAAAATCATATAATAGCTTGGATACAGTCTATTGCAAGACTAGAGGCTGACTTTTACCACTAACAGTGCATATAATACTACAAATGTATGCTGCAGGGATTTTCTTATGTCTATAAAATTGATTTTTTAGATTAAAAATTAACAGACAAACCACAGATTTTTGACATGTCTGTGACATAATTAACTTTCTCCAAAAGCTCTATTTATGCCCAGTTATGAAAAATCTTTGGTAAACTGCACATATTTCTGCACTTGATTATATTGCCGTGCCAGCACAGTCATTTAAAAGAAAAAAATCTATATTGCAATGCTTGTAAAATAGGATGGGATTTGAATATAGTTTGATATGTTATTTACTACAGAGAAATTCACATACATCTAGAAAATTAAATCATAACATCTAATTCTGTTCATTCAACTATTTAGATTCAGTTTTGTATTCTGAAGTTGTATCCATAAGTATTTATGTTCTTCTGCCTGTATTTTTCTTTAATGACCTGTAAAAAAAGTCATGGGAAGAAGCCTTCAAATAATAGAGTCAATTTTCCTTTAGCAGAAATAATAACACACGTGAAAATTTTTCAATACCTTAACCCAAGCCAATACAGGTAAGACCTCCAGAGAAAATAGTGAAGAAGCTACAGTGAAATACTAGTCTGGACAACCAGATATTAATCATTATTGTCTCTTCCCCCTGTTCAAGTGATATTTTCGGGAGGTTTATGAGGATTCAATGCAATTACTTTCTGGACTGGTCATCAATCAATGGACATTTCAATGTCTTCTGTGCATAGCCTCCTGAGATACCTCTCTTTCATGTCTTCTCAGATACCTCTCTCACTAAAGGAAAAAAAAATCCTATCTGTAGTTTATCTTGGGCTACTTGCATAAGACTGACATGCACTGTAAAAAAAAAAAAAAAAACACACAACCCTCCCATACCTAGCTTTGTATTATCATACATCCCACTTTCTCTTTGTTTTCTGAATAGGCAAATAAAACCCAACACCCAGCTCTGAGAAACACCTTACTTTGGTCTTATTACAAATATTCCAAATTATGAATATATGCATTCCTACTGCCACATTTCCTTATTGTCTTTAAAAGGAAAATGTGATTATTTTTGGTAAATTAGTAGCTTCCTGGTACTTCTATTTCCATTTACACATTGAAATATATTTTTACTTTCCAGTTTCCTTCCAGACTCATGAGGTTTGGAAATTTATTTATTTTTTTTTATAAGTAAGATTCTCATATCCACATGATCCAGCAGGTATGATATCAAAGCAAAAAGTGAAGCCATAAAACTCAGTAAAATTGGCAGTCAATCATAGTACTGTCAATCAAACAGCGGGTGTACTTACAAAATTAAGTAGTGTGATTTCCCATGTGCACTGAGGTGAACTAAAAAAGTACTGTAATTCTCTGGTGCCTTTAGGAATAACGCATCTGATCTGATTGCACTGTTAAGTGTTGCACAACCCCTTGCCAAAATGAACAGAGTTAAATGAAAGGAGACTGTCCAGGATCACCTATGTGTACCCCTTGGAACGGTAAAACAACGGACTCCAAAAGAAGCATTCCCTTAATATAGTACCATTTGCTTATAACAATGGAGAAAACCTCAGTCTTGCGATGCAACCATCCTGTTTTACCTGAGAAGAAGAAGGTCAAAGTCATTCATTAAAATCTGGCTCTGCAGAGAAGAGGACATGCAGGTATAATCCAGAAGATTGCAGAGGATTTGCCAGGGGAGGCAGTTGCGAGCTTAGAGGCAGAGTTGGGGCAGGGAGAACCTGCCTCAGCTATTGCTGGGGACTTCATCTTAAGAAAAGGAAATTATTAACCTTATTTTTTCATGTTGGGTTGATTTTGTTCTGCTTTGTTTTGAAGGAGCTGTCTATGCCACCTGGCCAATTGTCAGAGCTCCAAAAGCCAAACCTGCAGCTGAGGCCAGACCAGCTGAGCTCATCATGGCTGGGAGCTGCAGAAGGGGAGGGAGGAAGGTGCAGCCCAGCCCTGGATCAGACAACAGGGTGGAGGAGGTCCATCCAAAGCCCACAGCCAGTGAAGATAAAGGAACAGACTTTTAATGGCACTCGAGAGGCAACATCCAACAGATGCACTTCCCATTGCCAAACATTTAAAAGTTTTGCATTTTACAATGTTTAACTCACCTTGAAATAGGAACTTGCTAAACTCATTTTGTCAATGCTCAGGTAAAGCGGAGAAAATGGACATAAAATATGAATAAAGTAAAGCACTTGTGTAATGAAGTAACTCCAATGATACATCAGAATGATAGGCATGTAAATACCTCAGTACAATGGTAGGTACATAAAACAAGAAGATTTAACCTGCTTCTGGCTCATCCCCTCTTTAAACAGAAACTTTAGAACAGTATCAGCCATAAATGAGCTAAATAGTACATGGGTCTCTTCTGATGAAGCTTTTCAAAAACTCTAAGCCCTGGCCAAATTCTGACCTCTCTGAAATGTTCAGTATCTTTCCACTGGAGTACAATGCCAGGTAACACTGAGCATTCAGCAGTATTTCAATAGAGGAAAGAGTGTCTTTACATTTTACAAAGGATCCATTTTGCAAGAAGAATTTTGAATGACTAACATAGTCAGAGGCTATGCTATATTTAATAAGCATTTCTTCATCCTTATTGCACAAACTGCCACATGTTTACTTACAGACTATCGTTTACTATAAAATATGTATATGAGGTGACTACAAAGACACATTCAATCTTTTGAAAAAATAGCAGTACAGGATAGCTGCCTCTTCAGAAACAATAAACCGAGTGCTAAATGCTATCATTTAATGCGGTGAATATCTAAAGCTGAACATATTCTGGTACTAATAATATCAATCCAATTATTTCCATATGAAATTACAGTAATTTCAGGAGAGACCATTTTTAAGAAGGGAAACTACAGCAGTAGAAACACTGAGAACAGAGCTCTGCCAGCTTGAATGCAAATCTCTGTATAACATCAGGCAGGAGAGAGGTATGGATAAAGCTGTGTCATGCCGACTGGCTGCACAGAAATGCTAGCATGGCTGAGCCAGGCAAGCATGTTTTGCCACTGCTCACATAAGGCTGTAGTCTCTGTAGTTAGCCCACCCCAAAGGGAAGGGCAAACATTTACCAACATCGGAGACTTCTGTTTCTACTCAAATTACTTCCTTCTTGGCTTGACAAACTGAAATGTGGGGTGGACCCCACACCCAGTGAATACAGCGGATCGAGCATGGAAGCAAGCGTGAAATCTGCTTGCAAGGGCACTGCTGCTGTCCTGAGCCATGCCCACGTTTGTCACGCAGCCCAGCACATGCTGCACACCTACGCGCTGCCATAGCCATGCTCAGCCTTCAGCAAAGCTCTTCTCTCTGCTCCTTTAATTTCCGATTTACCCATATTGCTGATTCCCCTGACCACTTGTAGAGATCTCATAATTAAAATGGTCTCTGAGATCACTCGTTTCATTTGAAGGAATTCAGCGGACAATATTTACCAGCTGAGGTTGCACTACACTCCTGGTATTTATCTTGCATTCACTGTAATAGGAGGTGATATTTAATGCTCTATTGATCACTGCAGCAACAGGTCTCATTCTGGGGAGAGAGATGGGATTGTGTTTCACTGCATTCATCCAAGTTTGAATGCTGGGACCTTAGCGTTCAAATGCTCTGATCCTCTGGTGTGTGTGATACACTGAGTATCACAGAAAGGTGTTGCTACAGTGAAGCTGGAAAATGTATATACTCTTTGGGATGGAAAGCTGATGAAATTAAAGAGACTTGACTTGGTTTATCTCCACTGATATGGCATGAAATTTACTACATCTACCTACTAATATAGGTTCATTTTTATTGCACTGAACTCATTTGGAGGCTCATCCTTAGTCCAGATATCAGTGGGAGGGTTTTCATTAATCTCAGCAAGCATTAAATCCACAGTTCCCACCGTGCTTTTCTCTGAGAAAAGAAAGCAATTGCAGGTATTAGACATTCTGCAAGGGAGGCCGTGGGACTCAGCACAGCATTTCCTGTGATCAGCTGAATAAGAGAGATCAGTTCAGTTTATAAAAATAACCTTCCTGTAACACACAGTGTGTGTGTAAACTAAAATAAATTCAACCTTCATCTGAAACCATGGGAAATGAAGATTTTCAGAAATAAACAAGGGATTTTTTTCAGGATTTTCCATGAGAATCAGCTAACTGTCCTGTGAAAATGCATCCCCAGAAGTATATGCTACTTCTTCCATTTCCATACAATACATCATTTTCATTCTTCTGAGCTTCGCCTTTTGATCAAATTAATCATCCATTTTAAAAATATCCTTATGTATGTTTTCAATATTAGCTGGATCAAATTAATTAGTTTTAACTTTCTCTCCTCCACAATCCTATCAAATTCTCCTCCCCCCCACAAATATCTTTAGCATCTATTTCATTATGTTTACAATCGTCTTTTCTCACCCATGTGGGAATTTTACTGGGAGTTTTACATCTCCCTTTGTTTAGAAGTCATGCAAGCAACCCTTTGAATTATTAAGTAGGACTAGACGTGACCTGACAGCTTCAAACTGACAGTTTCTTCCTTGAGCAAAGAGTTTATTGCTCCTCCCAATCTGGAATATAACAGCCTCTTTGCACTTGCAAAGTTATAAAAACATTTGGAAGGACTTCTCTGAGCTCCACTGATGTAAACAATTGGAGTGTGAAGATGAGAAAAGTGATTATTATAAGAAAACTTAAAACATTACATTGAAATTACAGAAGTTTCCCCAAGGGAACAGGCATTGCCAGAGTCATCTAGTTCAGACTGAATCAAGCACTTGAGAGTGCACAACAGATACCAAACTTTCTTGATTGGGTGACAGGATGCTATAATTATAAAATATTTGGAAAATGATGAATATCCTTGAATTCATGACACAGTTTTCTTATAACTGATAATTGGTACTAGCATTGCTTTTGGCAGTGAAGAGAGGTGGGCAGGGGTAAAAGGGTCTCCTGGTAGACAACTGACACTTTCTGGCATTTCGCAGCCATCCCCCCTAGTGCTATTTTTTTTTTTCCCCTGCAGATCTCTGTAGCACTGTAGAAAGAACACATTAGTCCCCTGAGTATTACCACTGCTGGGTATGTACCAGGGACATCCAGCTCTATTGACAAACTTTGCATTTTATACATTTTAGCAAAAGTTCTGTTTCCCTTGTGTCAGTGCTGATAGCTCCTTCACGGCGATGAGCCTGACAGCCCTTATGTAGATTGCTAAAAAGAATTTGATGGATTAGTTTAGTCCAATGTTAAATTATTACCAAACATCTCTGTATAGAAGAAATCACCACTCGAGCAAGAAAGTAGGCCTCCTCTATCATTCAGTCACCTTTTCCTACAACTCCAGAGAAGATCATCTGCAGACAGAAATAGATGCTGGGGAAGGAAGGTGCGGATTGACTGGTGGGCACCTAACCACCAGTTAGTGGGGAGCACCAATGAGAAGGTGAAAATAAAACATTCTGAGGTTATTTTACCAAATATCATTAAAAACAAACAAACAAACAAACAAACAAAACAAAATAACATCGACAACAACAACAGCAAAAAAAAACACAAACACATTTCAAGTGTCTCTTGCTGTAGGTTTTTTATAAAATTCAAGCTTGGAAAACTGTATAAACTGGCAGAAAGGCAGAGCCTTTCTCATAACCATAGCTACCATAGCACATGCCACCATGCATTATTTTGCAACACAGATGCACCAATAAATAAACAAATCCATAACCTACTTCAAAACTGATGAGGGGAGGAGTTGTCGCTCAGCTTTGTAGGTCCTTTACCCTAAATACTTTCCCTATCTTCATGTAACAGAGAGCTGTCAGAGCACTTAGGATTGAAGCCCCTTCAAAGTTCACATATATGGTTTGGATCTCCTAGGTGGGTACTGCTACATCTTTTACTTTATTGCTCTTCCAGATACTTCTCTTTTCCCCAGCAGTAGTGATTTTAGTACTTCTAAAAGCAAAAATATTGAAAATAGTATACAGTTACTACGTTTTTACTGTGCATGACCCATGGAGAAAGTAAACTAAACCCCAAAAGTCCATGCTTGCCAATCAGCTATTATACTTAATTAGTCAATTCACTCAGCTGGGCTAAGGAGGCTGAGATGACCGGCTTCTCTAAGATGAAATGGGCCATCTAATTATGCAGCTTTATATCTCATTATACCTCATTTTGAACTTGAAGCACAAATTAATTCAGAGGAACTCAGTGGCTGTGTTAAACTGAAGGCCATGTTATTTAACCATGAAAATCCTGGTCAGTATTAAAGATATCAATTTATGAGTCTAACTTAAATCCATATGCCTTGATATTCAGCACTACTATTTTTAACGACGTGTGCCTTGGACAAGCTTTTTGAAGCTGCAGCCTGGTGGGTCTCTGTTTTTGCAGGCATGGTATGAACATGCCTTGCTGTTGCAGAGAAACGCAGCCCCTGTCCCAAAGGACAGTTATTTATTGTCCAAAAGGCAGTAACTAAGTGGCCAAAGAGAGAGGTTGTGCCAGGGAGTAACTGAGGCATCTTGCCATGACTGTGCTGCTGCCAGACACTTCCATGGTAATTTACTACCTGTGCGATGAGCCAGGCCAGTGGCCTCAAGGCCTAAAGCCAACAGGGTGGCCAGCTGCTGCCTGGTACTCTCACTTGCCAGGTCACTGAGCCCCATGGTTTGCTCCCTTGGTGGGAGAGAAAACTGACTGCCCACCCCTTTGATCCTCACCTCCTGTGGTGTCAAGGGAGGGGGTTGCAAGCAGCAGCCATCAACCCCGGGCCAAGAGTCTCATTGGGTCATAAAATTATAGAATATCCTGAGTTGGAAGGGAACCACAAGGATCACTGAGTCCAGCTCCTGGCTCAACACAGGACCACCCAAAAATCAGACCATGTGTCTGAGAGCGTTGTCCAAACACTTCCTGAATTCCATCAGGCTCTGTACCAGACCACTGCCCAGTGCCCGACCACCCTCTGGGTGCAGAACCTTTCCCTAACACCCAGCCTGACCCTCCCCTGTCCCAGCCCCATGCTGTTCCCTCGGGTCCTGTCGCTGTCCCCAGAGAGCAGAGCTCAGCGCCTGCCCCTCCGCTCCCCTCGGGAGGGAGCTGCAGGCCGCCATGAGGCCTCCCCTCGGCCTGCTCTGCTCTGGGCTGGACAAACCAAGGGACCTCAGCCACTCCTCATATGTCTTGCCCTCCAGGCCCCTCACCATCTTTGTAGCCCTCCTTTTGATGCTCTCTAATAGTTTTATATCCTTTTTATACTGTGGCACCCAAAACTCTACACACTATACACAGTGCTTGAGGTGAGGCTGCACCAGCACAACGCAGAGCAGGTGTGGTGGTTTTACTTGGGTGGGCAGCTGAGCTCCACCACAGCCGCTCTCTCACTCCCCCTCCTCAAAGGGAAAAGGGGAGAAAATATGATGGAAAGGGCTCAAGGACTGAGATAAGGACAAGGGAGATCACTCAACAATTATCATCATGGGCAAAACAGACTCTGCATAGGGAGATTAATGTAATTTATTACCTATTACTAACAAATTAGAGCATTGAGAAACAAAACAAAACAAAAACAAAACAAACAAACAAACAAAAACAACAAACTAAAAACACCTTCCCCCCATCCACCCTCTTCCACCTCCTCCTCTTGAGCAGCACAGGGGAATGGGGAATGGTGGCTGTGGTCAGTCCCTGACACCTAATCTCCGCCGCTCCCTCACGGTTACTCTCTACCCCTGCTCCATGTGGGGTCCCTCCCATGGGATGCCATCCTTCCTGAACTGATCTGGCGTGGGCTTCCCACAGGCTGCAGCAGATCTTCAAGCTCTTCAAGCTCTTCAAGCTCTTCAACAGCTCCCCCCAGACCCCCTGCTCCTGCGTGGGCTCCTCTCCACGGGCGGCAGCTCTGGCCCGGGGCCTGCTCCTGCGGGGGCTCTCCATGGGCCGCAGCCTCCTCCAGGCCACATCCACCTGCTCCACCGGGGGCTCCTCCACGGGCTGCAGCGTGGAGATCTGCTCCGTGTGGGACCCGTGGGCTGCAGGGGGACAGCCTGCTCCACCGGGGGCCTCTCCACAGGCCGCAGGGGAACTGCTGCTGCCTGCCTGGAGCACCTCCTGCCCTCCTTCTGTGCTGACCTTGGGGGCTACAGGGCTGGTTCTCACTCCTGGCTCTCCCAGCTGCTGCTGTGCCACAGTTTTTTTTCCCCTTTTTTAAGTCTGCTCTCTCAGAGGCACAAACAACATCACTTATTGGCTCATCTCTGGGAAGCAGCAGGTCCCTTTGGAGCCGTCTGAAACTGGCCCTTACCTAACATGGGGCACTTTCTGGATTCTTCTCACAGAGGCCGCCCCTGCAGCCCCCTGCTACCAAAACCTGGCCAAGTAAATTCAGTGCAGCAGGACAATCACTTCCCTCAACTGTCTAGCAATGCCGTGCTTGATGCACCCCAGGATATGGTTGGACATATTCAACTTGCTGTCAACAAGAATCCCCAGATACCTTTCCATGAGGCTGCTCTCCAGCCTCTTGTCCCCGGTCTGCACGTATAACCAGGGTTGCTTCATCCCAGGTGCAGAATCTGGCACTTGTTCTGGTTAAACTTCATGCTGTTTATGATTGCCCAGCCCTCTGATTTGTCAAAATCTCTCTGCATGCCCTCTCTGCCCTTGAGGGAGTTAACAGCTCCTCCAAATTTAGTGTTGTCTGCAAACCTACTTTTGAGTCCGGTGTCCAGGTCATTTATGAAAACATTGAAGAGAAGTGGCCATAAAATGAAGCACTGGGGAACTCCACTAGTGACTGGTCACCAGTCTGATGTAACCTCATTTACTATCACCCTTTGAGCCCAACATGTCAGTCAAGGTCTTGAAGGGACTGATGGACATGGAAGAGGACTGCCCTGTATCAGCCCCTGCCATGCTCCTCTGCACCACTGCAAGCTGAAATCGGGGTCCTGCAGAGACCAAGGGCAAAGCCCTCATGAACTGGGGATTTGGGGCCCAGAGCTTCTAGTGGGTGGCTATGGCCCTCCTCCTCTGCCCTCCAGTAGTGGGACAGGAACCAGCCCCCTCTGTCCTGCTAAGATGCTGTGGATCTACTTCTCTGGGAAAGGGCCCATGCCTCCCATAGTTGGCAGCAAAATGGGGACATCCACCTTAGCCACCTAGTTTGGGACTGGGGCCATACTGGGATACCTGCTGATAGGCATGGCCAGCCACAACACCGGTCTCCTCCTGGGCAGCCTTGTCTCCAAACCGTCTCTAGCAAAGACAGGTGGTAGCTCACGTCTGGTGCCCATCAATATGCAGTGTTTGGGGCAGGGAAATTGTAGCGGGGGTCAGGCTGCTGGTTAGGAGGGTGCCACCTGGAGTGTGGAGGGTCACAGTGCTTTGGCATCCATTTTACGCCCTGAGTACGTAGGTGTCATTGGGCTTCCTGTGGTGGGTCAGTCATTTTTGAAAACTAATTTCATTCATTTCTGTTTCAGCACAAAGTAACATAAAAATGGATTTTTGTTTCCATGCCCAAAGGTGTAGTGATACCAGGTACTACATCTTAGATGTCATTGTTGTGGGGAAAGATTTGCTGAAAAATGTCTTTATGAGCAGAATGAATGGATTGCCTTCTCATCAAGTAAATTAAATGTTTCAGTTTTAACATCTGAAAGTCCAAATTCATTTATTTATCCTTTGCGAGCATGCACTTAAATTTACTCAATGCATGTGATGTTTATCATAATTTTCTACATCGACTAAACTCAAATTACTCCTAGCCTTTATTTCAACAGCTTCTGAAATGCGGCTGGCGGCTGGCGTGCTGGAGACCGTCACAGTCCCCGTGCGATTTTTATTTCAAATGAAGATTTCTGGAGGAATCCGGGTTCTGCTGGCCGGCGTGGTGGCTGCGCTGCCGTGCCGTGCCGAGCCGTGTGCGAGCCCCGTGTGCCACCCCGCGGCCGCTGCCGTGTCCTCCCCGGGAAAACGGTGCTTCAAGCGCTCCGAGACTCCGCAGCAACGTTTTGAATGAGTCAGCACTGTCCTCCTCCTCCTTCGTGCTTCGGTACCTTCTCTCTCAGAATGGCTGAGATTGTCTTTAGTTCATTAACAATGCACTTTGAAGAAGAAAAATGTGGAGCCAGGGACACTGATCATATAACTCTGAATGCACAGCCTCCTCCTCAGCAGCTTCTTTTGGAATGAAAAAATGCTGTATATGCACGAGTTTGTTGCTGTTAAAACAAAACAACCAACCAAACAACAACAACAACAACAACGACAAAAACAGTCAAATCTCTAAGCTGAACCTGTTACTTATCAACGTCTTCTGTGCATGTAAATGTTGTATTTTATAATTTCCTATGATTAATTAAATTTGTACTGATTTAATTAGAAAGAGAAATGAGTGGATTCATTTGCTGAGATATCTAGCCGATTCTACACATTAAAGAAGGTTAAAATGGTGAATGTGTCACCAATACAGCTGTGTATGTGCATATGCTTGTGTTTGTAGCCTTCTAGGATTTTTTTCTTCCGTCCCATAGCTAAATGCATCACAGCCATTTGCAACCACACTTGACTAGACAACAGCTGGGCCCATTTCAGCAAGCTCTCTGCAGTGCATTTAGATGCCTTGGGTAAGAATTTATTACCTGTGCACTGACTATCTGTCATGAGCACTTCCCTGGACTTTCCTTTTCTAGTCCTTGCCATGCAGACATTGCAGTAACATATTTTATTAGTTATGTATCAACATAACAGAAAACAATTGTGACTGTATACTTCATTACTTTGCATCAAAATAGGTAAGTCAAAATATACAACTAGTCAGTGATTTGAGGGACCTACTTGAAACTTAACAAGAAAAATCTGGATATCCACCTTGCTAGTAAAGCATTTTTTGTGTTTGATTTAAAAGCCATACTGCTGCCATGAACTTTTCATGTGACTACCTCAAATGGAGGCTGAAGAGCAACCAGATCAGCAATTAGATGCCAATGAACAGAAGCGAATAGAACATCTGCCTTTCTTACATGCTTTGTGTTCAGGCATAAGGGTTTTGCACTGTTTGTGTAGTCATTCAAGCAAATAATGAATCAAATTTCAATGCAGAGGATCCTTTTGCTTTATTTACAGTTTTACAGTTCATGATAGAGTTTTTATTTTGATAAAATAAATATCAGATGCTGATGCTGTTGTTTACCAAATACCCTCTATTCAGATTATTATGCTACACAACAGCTACAGAGAAAGACCAGCAGTTGCTGATAGTGGTTAGTATGACAAATCCTCTGTTTGGCAGTAGCAGATGAAGCTGTCTCAGAAAGCTCAGAAGCTCTTTTCAAAACCTGCAAGCCTCTCTACAGCAGTGTTTTTATCATTAACTGCACCCAAGACCAAGGCACTACTGAAACAGGCACTACACCTAAACAGGCAACGATTGCCATGCACATGTTGATTGGTTAGTTAGAGAGGGTTTTGCTGTCTGAGGGGAAACCAACCATCATTTCCAAATTTGCTCAACCTTCATTTAAGTGAACATCTCAAGCCACTTAAGTTCTACTGAAGTTCAGTGTAAGTGATAAACCCACAGCTGGTCTGAAAATTCGTCCCAAACCCATGTGAATCCCTGTATTTTAGACTAGTTGTTGAGCAGCTTGTTTACAGGTTTTCTGAGAAGTACTTTGAAGCCGGAGAGAAAGGTAAAGGCATTCCCTGTCTCACACCTGAATGAAGGGACATGAATAACTTCAGGGACTTGCAAGCTGCCTATGTACAATTCACAGATGTTTCATCAGTCTGACCTGGGTGAACAACTCACTTCCCAACTGCCATTTGTTAGTGAATGCGTTACTTGATGCCAGCTGGGCTTCCCTGTACTAGAGGCATTGCTGCCTCCCTCACTGCTCACTACCCAGTAACACAGCCAACAAAAGTCACTGAGCAAGGGCATGCAGGTGACAGAAACCGACACAAAGCTGCAGTACAACCCTCATTATTTTCCTTCTTCTCTCTCTCTTGAAAAGAGAGCATGGATGACTTTGCTTGTCCTTGATGTATGAGTATCTATATCTACAAAATTAAAAACTCAAAGTCCATGCTTAAACAGTTGATGTTATCTATTCCTTTTTTTTTTTTTAAATCATTCAGAAGCTGCAATGCATTCTCAGCATCCTATACTGCTCTTTTGCAGCAATTGATATTCACATCCAAAATAATATATACAATTTTTGTTATTGGCTGCAGATGAATAGCTGTATAGAGAAGTCTAATAAAATACTGCTTAGATTTCAACAGATGCAATTTTTCCTTTCAGAAGAAACAGACTTCTCCAAGGCTCTTACTTTATAAGTTAGGATCTTCATTTTCAAATGCACTTAAAAAAAATGGAAGAAGCCTGTTACTAAACAAGAAAGGAAAAGAAACAGAACAAAAATGAGTGCATGTGTGGGTATTTCTCAACAGATCCAAGAAGTCAGCACTTTTTTTTTTCTTTCGCTCTGTTTCTTGTTTTCCAATTTTGTTTTCTTTCTCTGCAGTTTGCCTCATTCAATTTACGAGTGAGATATTAGTCTGTCACAATTAAAACTGAAATGATGATGTAGGACTTTCCTTCAAAATCCATGACGGATATGTCTCTGGGTGTACTGCTTCTATCACGTTCATATCCTCATGCCTACTACATGAAATTGTTTGGCAGAAGCAAGTAAACCTCTTCCCCCCTCCCCCCCCCTTTCCCTCAGCTAACATAGAATATATCATTCTGAATAAATTCCTTAACTTTATGTAATGAATAAGCTTCTGCTATGAAAACTTACTCCTATCAGATGGGTAATGTCTTCTACCTCAGAAAGAATAGAAGTGGAAAACACTGCATTTGTCTAGGTATAAAGTCTGTAATGGGAATTTCCAAAAGAAAGAAGAAAAAGATGAACAAGAAATTAGTGATACAGATCTGCTGTGCTTCTGCCTGAAGAATTTGCTGCCCAAAGTAGAGTGTTTTAACAGTGGTGAGTTGATGGTCCTGCCCTAACTTATTAGTGATGCAAAGAGCAACTCTCATATTAACTTTCTGAAGCATGCAGATAACCATAAAATACGTGTATATCCTAGAGGAATGATTTTTCAAGAGCCATTTACTTACTGAGACTAACAGATTATGGTAAAAAACTTTCATCTATTTATTTATTAAGTCTTAAACAACAACAAAACAAGTAAAAAAACAAAACCCCCACAATTTTCTAAAGTGCTGAAGCAAAGTACGTGGTAAAAATTTTGCAGTCATAACAGAAATAATGGCATGCACAGTATGTGCAGATATAGAACCATGAGTATCTATGGTGATATAAAAGGCTTGTAGAAAGAGGCCATATCTTTTACTAGAACAAAAGACAGCTGGAAAAAAACTCACACAGGCTCTTCTTCAGGTTTGAAATGGATAAGAAACTTTGCAATCCTGACTAGAGTTGGCAAACTTCTACCAGCAAATCATTTATTTGTTGAAAAACGTAGTTTTAGGGCAGACAATGCTCTTTGCCAAATCTGAACTATTCACCATGAGTTACAGCCAAGAACAGAAAATGCTGGAATGTCAAAAGGATTTATCTTATTTTTTTCTGAAATGGAAACAGTGGCTGAGCTCATAAACAAAAGTCCTGACACAGCCACACGGCCACACGCTCAGAGTTAAGATTCCATTCACAAAACAAGAGACAACCCTCTGCAACATAAAGCAGGGCATCTGGGAAGTTTGTGTTCAAATATCGTTGTCACGTTTGCTACATCTGAGGTTTCTGTATTTTAGAGTGTAGCCTAATGATATTTTGACCACTTTGAAGTACAGCTTTCCTAATCCCACTGATAACCTGTGTTATATTTTAACCTCACTAGACCTGTGAAGGGGACTGAGCCAAAATCAGATTTCGTGTGATATATCTGACAGAGGGAAACAAAAGGAAGAGAAAAAAACAAATACAGAAGCAGACAAGAAAACAACCTCTCCTATCCCCTCCCTCCCCCCCCCCCCAAAAAAAAGCACAAAAAACAAAACCCCCAAACAAGCCAGTTTCCTTGCATTTCTGTGCCACAGATTTTTAGAAAGATAATTTGGCTTAAAATATAATAATAATTTAAAAAAGTAAAAGATTTTGTAAAGACTGACTCTTAACTCTCCTAAGTTCAAAATATATTTCAACATGATGTTCTAATATACATGCAACCAAACATCCATATGCAGCACTATTTCTTCTTAGACTAGACAATAAAGATTTCTTTTTGAAAAATGTCCTATTTTCAAGCCAGTATATAATTTCAAATATTTTAATACGATTGGAAAGAAAGGAGAGTCAAGGTGAACTAAGAAAGAGCATAAAAAAATAGACACTTAGATGACATGATTTATTAAATGAGACTAAGCGATTTAATGTTTGCAGTTTGTAAGAAGGAAAACAATCAAAACAACATTACAAATCTTGATTTTTGGTCTATTTTTAATCTCAAGAGATAAATGATGTACAAAATGAACAGAAATAAAAATATGCAGCTCATTCAGTAGTGAAATACAGCAACCCCTGAGATGGGAAGCAGTGAGTGCAGATTGGGACAGTAAGAACAAGTCTCAAAGGACAACAGGGATGGTAACTGTAGATGTTGTATGCAGCAACATCTACTTCTGTGGTACAGGACTGGGGATGACTCTGTTAGGCCCGAAACTAACCTGAAACACTGTCGGTGCAGAGACAAAGGCAGACAGTCTTCCTGAACTAGTAACTCTTCTTCCTCATCTGGCACCTGTTCTGGCTCTAACAATGGTGAGATCTAGCTAGGGAACAGAGATGCAAAACTATCTTTTCCTTGGGAAAGTAGCAGGTGAAACTCCTAGGGATGCTTTGCTACAGCTCAGAGAGTGACACCTCCCCTGACAATGAGAGTGCCAGACCCCTACAGAACAGGGTCTATTACCTGGAAGACGTTTCTAAGACACACACTACCTGCAGTTGCCATAACCCATATCTCCTTCCCACCAGCTCACTCGCCAGCTGGATCTATTGCCCCACTTCTCTGCAGTGTAAGAAATAGCATTGGTAAGGAAGACAATATCTTACCATGCTGCCATGTGGTAGTAAGAGAGGAAGAAAGGGGACAAGTGAAATGGGACACCAGGGACTCCAACCCACAACTGATGGGCAAACCTCAGACCTTGTGTTTTACATGTCCCTCTCCTGTCCCGTGTGCTTGTAGGTGCCCCTTCGGATATGTGTGTTTGTGATGTGTGCTTTTTCTTCAGGTTAAACACTTACGTAATGATAGGGGCACAGGAAAATATCAGGTAATAGAGCGGGCTGCTGGTTGGCCTTGCTGTTTTGCCCCAGAGTTTTCTTCTTGGCCTCCCAGCAGCTCAGTATCAGAAGGGAGAGCAACTGTGCAGCAAAATCTTGCTCTCTACACCTCCAGCATATATCAGATGAGGAAATCAGCTTGCAATAAGAAGAAATATTTCCTGACCCAGATTCAGGCATTTTATAAACCTCAAGCCTCTTTCCAGCTGTAGAGATAAAGCACTGTAGCTGAAGCAAGAAACAAGTGATAGCTGTCAGAGACAGACATCTTCGCCCTCTGTCACTGTGTGTGGCACAACCGTTCAGAAAATTTATACGGTGTTTCACAACAGAAGTGAATATGTGTTTCAGTCCTGAAAGCCTCTCTACTTGATTTGTTTCACTGTTTCTGCTGAGCAACACACTGCTGACTGCAAAGCCAGGCTGCAATGCAAACTGTTACACAACAAGGCCTTTGCCCAGCGCTCCAACAAAAAGACACCTAAGTAGGGAAATGGCATCCTCCCAGTTTTAAAGTCCTTCTGCAGGCACAGACTGGCGCCTCCAGGCTTACGGAAAGGCTCACACAATATCTCATTGTGCACAGTGCTCGTTGTCACCCTGCCTGGCCGGGAGATGAGCAGTGCCTTCCTGCCTGCTGGCGCGGAGTGCGGCAGTGACATCCTCCGCAGCTGCTCAGAGGCCTCTGTTAGGAAAGACCAAGAAGCCTTTGAAAGACAAATGTAAGGGTTTCTTTAAAACAAAAATCTGTATTAAGTAATCCCCATAAATCCTGGATAACAACTTTCTGCAGATAGCAAAAACGCAAATTGCACAAGACTAGGTTATACTTTATTTTGAAGCAAGAAATTACATTTAATTCCACAATATTTTAATTTTTTTTTAATGTATTTAGGAACAGATGTCCACTTTTTTGAAGACAGTGACGTGGTTCATTATTGTCCTCTTTCACTACCCATAACAAGAGGGTCTTTATAAATGGATACAACACAAATGATAATTGACACTTGAGGGTAATATTGCTAGAGGGAAAACTGTATGGAAGTGCTTCAAAGTTTTTTTTTTCTTTTATTAATAAAGTCTTCTACAATTATTCCCTTCAAACCAAAATGCCTTTTTATGAAATTCTGATGATGCTGCTGATGGTACTTTCCCCAGGATCACGCACCTCAAACAAGCAGGCACTACATTTTGCAGTCACAGCGCAGAGTCACTGCTTGTTGGACACATTTTATGGCATCTGTTGTCACCGCACTGACATCATGCCCTCCGCCCAAAAACTATGCAAGGGCAATCAAAGGGCAACGCTAAATGTCAACCTTAACTCCAAATTGCTTATGCTAATTTAAAGATTGAGGTGGTGGGGTGGCAGCAATGCCGCCGGGGATTCTGGTGATGCTGAGCAGTGGGGAGCCGGCGCCACATCCCTGCTGGTTTCCAGTGGGAGCCCACCACAGACAACTGCGGCCATGAGGGTTGCTGGAGCACAGTCATGTGTCAGCTCTGGGAAAACTCCTCTTGCTTTCTCCATGGCAGGGATATATATATATATTTTTTTCAAATAAAATCAGAAGAAAAAAAAACACAACAAAAACAAACAAACAAAACCCAATACAACAAAAAAACCAAAATGCATCAGGGGTTGAAAATGACCCAGCTGAAATAGTATAATTGGATTTGGAAATGGAAAGCCTGTTTCAGAAGAAAATTCCTGGGATGCTTGTTTTTAAAGTGGTAGCAGCAACCTCAAGAAAACAACAAAGCATCTGCTAGAAAATGAAGGGTAATATAAGGTCTGACCTCAGGACTCACCTCAGGACAACAGAGCTTAGTACAGTTCTGTTGCCCTGCAAATACCTCACGTCACTGAGAGCAAAATCACGTTCAGGACAACAAAATCAAGGTAAGTTGCTCCAGACATTTCTGAGCACAATTTTTCACACAATACAATTCCCACTGAGGTAAAATGGGTCAGGAAGACAACTTTCAGACAACTAAGGCAGGCAATATTTTTGGGCAACTTTTTAATATATTCTGAGATGCTAATAACTTAAACAACCAAATTCCAATGCTGCTTTAAAGGTTTATTATTATTATTTTTTTTTAATTTTTCTTTTGTACTATGCAGATGAAAGAACAGAACTCTGTTTATATGGCAATACTATATGCTGGCTTCAACTGAGCCTGGGGAACTACTGTGCTAAACACTCTACAAAACAAAACCTAGAATAAAAGACAGCCTTCCTGAAAGAGATTGTAAGTCTGAACAAACAAGATGGGAAAAAAGTATTACTAATAATGCTCTGCCTTCAGAGAAAGGGGCTGCGGCAGACGTTGTCTTGCATCTAAATCGAAAAAAAAATTCTGGGAGATGGCGTGGTTTTGTTCATAGAGAAATAGGATGAGCCAAAATGAGACACAAATTAAGAGATGGCAATGTGCTGAATGTTTCTATTACCCAAGTGATTTCTTCAGAGGGCCAAATTATTTCTAGCCTCTGGAGGGATTTGGTTTATTTCACAGTATCTGTAGTCTGTATGGGAAAGCCAAAGTTAAAAGGCGCCTTACTGATGGATTCAATGAGTGTTTCTGCATATCACTGACTTTTTTGAAGCTAAAATATTTGCTTTTGTATCAGCTGATTTGCTTTGAAATCCTCAGATCACATGTGTTAACAGTAGAGTTTTACTGTAAGACCATACATGAAACACACACAGAGGGTTGTTGTTGTTACTTGGCTGAATAAATGCACAGAAAGACTGAATTTTCCTCATGATGTTTGTTCTCCTGAAGCCATCACCTGCAAGCCAACTATATATGACACAAACCGTGCAAATTCATAAAGGCCCTGCAGACAAAAGGAATGCTGCATAAGACTTTTCAGTCTGGACATGAAAATACCCTGTGTTATACAGTATTTACTAGCACTAAGGGACGGCTCTGCAAGAAAAGAAAAAACAATGGATAAATGTATGGCAAATACAGACATAATAAAAAAGAAAAGGCTGATAAAATCTCTGGATGCCAGCAGTTCCAGTGTATGGCTTACATTCACTTTTTACTACACCCTCTCTTCCTGTTTGCCTGAGAGCTTATCTTTGATAAAAAACGCAAACATTGTTTAAGGTCTGACTAATACCCACAAAAACAAGGACAGTCAGAGAAGGACAAGAAAACTCACATTTCTTTGCATTCTCTAGTGTCTTATGAATTGGACAAGACTGCTGAATGAAGCATTACATTTTAATCTGAACCAACAAAGATCTGCAATTGCTCAAGTTAGATGTTTCATTTGCCTGGAATAGGACCACTTTTTACAAGTATAGCTAAAATTCATCACCAATTATAAGTGAACCACTCTTAGTAGATTACTTGCAATGACTAATAAGTATTCAGTATTCTTAACACCCTTTGGTTTGTATTTAAGATGGCATATAAAGCAGGCTTTTTCTTTTAAGAGCTGAGTGACATTTAAACTCAAGCATCTCAGCAAGCTCTTGTACTAAGGATTTCAATATTTACTTTCCATAAATAATCTCTTTAAAATGTTCTGTTTCTTTGCACTTCTCTGCAGGAAAAACAATTTGCTAATATCAAGGTAAATGTGCATGAGGGCAGGCAAAGGAAATCTCTGTTTTGTTCAAACAAGACAGTCCCTTCCTCAATTTTTGACCTCCTTTCTTTGAAGACCTGTAAGCTATTAAATTTGATTTATATCTTTTGAATTAAATGAAGCAGAATTTCTCACTTACCACCACCTCCAACTACCCAACTTTGGGAGTAACCACATACAAATATACACCCAATCATCTCAAAATATATATAAGAGTTTAGCTTCAACTATTGCATATTTGTCTTAAACTGATCTACTGGTGTATAAAGTTAAATGAGTCTCCAAATATTTAAAGAATCAGAGGCCTTGCCACTAAGTTTACAACAATACTCCATTACTTCTTTGAAATTCTTTCTATCCTCCTCGCTATGCTGAATGTGTCTGAGCACGCCATGTTCTCCATCATCAAATACTGCACTGCAAAATCATACTGCAATGTGACTTTTCTATTTGCAGTCCCTTTGATAGGTTTGTTATAGGACATGTAATGAAAGGACCAAGATACTTCACCAAGAGTGAAAAAGGAGTTTTAAAAGAGTTCTGCACTATGGTTAATTGGATCATTCATCACTAAAATTTGTCTTTAGAGTACAGTTAGTATTTGCTTCACAGTTGATCGCTGGTAATTTTATGGGGATGAATGCATTTATTAAAAAGATTATTGGTCTATAATTTCACAGATTTCTGCATGCAACCAATTATGCAACTGGTAAGTTACTATTAATAAAATTCCCTTCCATAAATCAACCAGCTTTAAAAAATATTTCAGTCTAGCTTCTATATTTTAACATTTCTAATATTTTTGTACTCTGCATTTTTGCAACCTGTGTTATTGATGGGGAAGGAAAAGCAGGACTTTGACCATCTGAAACATGCTCCCAAAGCTGTGATAGCTAATCCCTTTAAAGAATAACTTAACTGGTCAAGGCAATCCTATAGCAAAGCACAGACTTAGTAAGCCAACTTCATGGTGCATCTAGCCCCATCAGTTCAAGGGGCAAGAGACCAGAGGTCATTGCTGAACCTTAACCTCTCTCACAATGGCATGCAGAACTGCCTGGTCAATTTCCTCTGGGTTTTATTTAGCAGGCATGTGGCTAGCATGGGAAGCAGCCTTTCCCACAGATGTTTAGTATAAAAGAATCTATTTGTCAGTGTGAGTTATACAGTCAGACTGTGGTCAGAATAGATCAGGTCTCTTTCTTCAGTATGTAACACAGCAGTTCCCATGTTCTCTAAAACAAAGGGCTACAATGACTAAATTAAGATTAATTTCTGCCTGAAGCCTGTTTTCTTGCATTATTGTCTTTTAGAGGACACTGTTTTACACCCAGTTCTCACCAGGATTCATGTTGCCTGGGAGGATGTGAAGGATCACAGGGAAGATGGTGGTACTGTCCAAGGTGACTGGCTGTACAGACCTCAGGAAACACCAAGGTTTTTGGACAGACCCAGTCCTAGCTTGGCTAGCTGTTCCAGCAGTTCCCTTTAATGCAAGCATTTTTCTTCCCTAAAAGTCTTCTAATGTGTTGGTCTTGCTTTCTTTTTTGTTTTTAAAGAAGAACAACAAAACATGCAAGTCAGCCTAAGTTCCTTTCCTCAAACGCCAGACTCAATTTGCCATGTGTTACAAGTACCACTGTACTTGTTTCATGTACAAAAAAATACCTCAGATATAAATCATTAGGTTCTTCTGGGACCAAAAGGACTATAGGTAAATACATGGTAAGCAATTGTCAGATTGGACACATTTGTCATTAGTCCTATGAATGTCTGACTATAATAACTCATTAGAGGGAAGTCATAGATAAACTTTTGATGTATATATTTGTAGCATATTGGAAAGCATTTGGATTCATTCTGCTGTCTATTTAGTTATTTATATTTATCTAAGATAGGTAATTTTCTTTCCTTTCCATACCTTTGTGAAGGCAGTGGTGTTCAACAGCCCTACAAGACCTTATTAGCATCTTTCTTGTATGTAGTAGAATCACAGAATGGTTTGGGTTGGAAGGGACCTTAAAGACCACCCAGTTCCAACCCCCTGCCATGGGCAGGGACACCTCCCACCAGACCAGGTTGCTCAAAGCCCCATCCAGCCTGGCCTTGAACACCTCCAGGGATGGGGCATCCACAGCGGCTCTGGGCAACCTGTGCCAGTGCCTCACCACCCTCTGAGTAAAGAATTTCCTTCTTATATCTAATCTAAACCTACCCTCTTTTAATTTAAAGCCATTACTCCTTGTCCTATCACTACATTCCCTGACAAAGAATAACTCTCTAGCTTTCTCGTAGGCCCCCTTTATTAGACTGGTACTGTTGCACTGATTATTCTTAGTTATGTCCTTCACTCTAAAGCCACATGGGTCATTTATCACTTTTTTTTATTTTCTTTGAGATTATAAATATAATCAAATTTTACATAATTGTACTGATTAGACTAAAAGCATTGTAAAGTAATGTTTCTAGAAACTGATGTGAGTTTAAACAGCACACTTATTTCAGGGACTGTGACTGAGCCATCCTAAACTTGGACATATCCAGAGCCTAGTTTTAGACCCAGCCCTTGCAGAGAGAATTCAGAGATGGATAATTTTATCTTCATTTTCTTAAATTCTAGCACTTTTCCTAAATTCTAACACTTTCAAAAACTTCAGGCTTTGTTTTGAGTTAGAAAAAATAGTAGTCCCTGGATGAGATGTACAGAAATCTTTCTCCTTCCTGAATCAAACCAGCTCCATCCTTTTTCTCTCCAAGGACTCAGTAATCCAGCCAGTGCTTCTGTTCCCTACACTTAGGCCAGATGGTCCCTGCCGGTTCTTGGTCTGGTAGAGAGACTGTGAGACCTGGGAGAGCCACAGGCCGCTCCAGCCCTGGGTCTGCTGCTGGATGCAGTGTTGCTTAACTCTGAGCCTCTGAACCCATGGAGATGGAGTGTCAGAGCTTTGGCCAAGAAACCCTAGTGAGTTTCAAATTAGCATAGTAGAATTGAGATGCTTCAAAGGCTTATGCATTTAACCACATTTGGGCAAAATTTCATGAACAAAGCAGTTTTTCCGCAGAGACACACAGGGTTCTCCCTGTCCAGAAGTCAAGTTGCTACTACAAAGCACAATGATCTTTGTCCTGTCCCAGTAGAACACTTGTAAGAATTTGGGGACATGGGAAAATGTATCATGCTACAATTATCTTGAGAACAGATGATTTTTTCTTTCTTTTTTTTTTTTTCCTCAAAAATGTAAAAAAAAAAACACACAAAAATACATCAGTAACTGTAAAACAAAATAGCAAGTATTCACCCTGAGGCAGAAGCCTGGCATAAGAAATTTCAGAACACTGAAAAATAATTTAACCCAGCAGAAGCAGGATTTTACAATAGAAATTGTTGGCCAAGTGAAACTTTTGGCGGTATTGCCAGTTCCGCTTATAAGAAAAAAACGTGCCTATGCAAATCAGCCAGTTCTCGAGAATTTGCAAACCCCAAATGCTATACCTAAGTCATATAGCCAACAGGAAAGTTCATTACTTTAAGAGATGCTAGCCATATTTTGAGTAATGTCTTTTCAGGAAAAGCTTATAAAAGATTATGGGAAAATGGGAAAATAGGACTCACCTGGCAGTGTCACTAGAAGACTTGGTAACGCGTCCAGCTGCTCCCCTACCTCTTTTCTGCTCTCCCAGTTTCAATAGGAGTCATGTCTTTCCCAGGCAGGATAAGGCCCCTTCAGGTTGGGACTGCTATCATGTGGTATCCATCTCCTCTGTTTCAGCACAGCTCTTTCAGCACACCTCGAAAGCAACCATTCAAGCTTCTGTTGCGCTTGAGCCTTTCCTTAGCCCATGCATACTGATGTCACCGCAGAGTCACTTCACAAAGGACCATGGAGAATGAGGGCTAGAGCATAGTTTGCTCCTCCTCATATGCAGACCCCTGCCATGACCACTTCCTTCGTGGGTGTGGGCCCCAGTTTTGCTCAGAGGGAACATAGTGAGCATCATACAATCCCTTTAGCACTTACAGAAGCAAGACAATATTGTCTTTCTCTTTTCTCTCCACTCTCTCATAGTATGCGTAATATACAGAAAAAACACTATAAATTTCTCCTTTATCAGATGTCAAAGGATACACTAGAGCTCACAATCAAGGTACAAATACATGTGAAACTGCAGAGGTTTTGCTGTGCCCTGCTATAATTTGCTTGTTACTCGGGAAATGTAAATGGTGGTGATGTAGGCTAGGGGTGCACGGGACTGCAATTTCCATTTTTGCCAAGCCTGGATACTGGCTCAATATTTCATTCAGTTATCACTGACCACCAGGACAGTGCCCCATGTAATAACTTGTATCACAGGACATCATGCTCCCACTTCTTTGGCAGCTTTCGTACCTGCCCATATTACTTCCCACTGTGTTGCAGTGAGGAGTTGCTGAGAAAACAAATTTCTTGGATTCACCTATTTTAAAATACACCTCTGCTGTCTTTTTTCTAGCAGACTCAGTGTAGCAGGCACCCTGTCTGTAATCTCCATAGGCTGGACTCTTCCGCATTTGTGCAGGCTGGAATAGTAGATCTTTGTCCTTTGCCATTCACCCAAATATTTATTGCACATTTCCACAACTCCATCCTGCTTAAAAGAGTCACCATAGAAAAAGTGTGAAATAGTAAGGGGGAAAAAGTCAATAAAGGGAGAGGGGAAAAAGAAAAATCAGCTCATTTTTGACAAATAGAAAAATTAACAACTAAAAACTCTTCAGATCCTGAAAGCAAAGTGAATAATTTGACAAAGATACAGCTATGTATTTCAAGGGTAAAATAGAATGCACTTTAATATTTTTAAGCTAGCTCATCTTTCGTGTGTTGTATTCTTCCAATAGACAGACATGTATTGTAGCATTAAATACATTTTCCCCAATAAGCCCTTTTATATTTTACACACAATTTGAAACATCTGGTAAATGAGTTGTTTTCCTGAAGCACAGCAGAGAGCATGCTTGGATGATCCTCTGCTGTTTGTAAAATGTTTCTCTCTGTGGAACACTTCCCTGCTTCCATTTCCTCTCCATTTTTACCATTTGCTTATTCTGAAAATAATAACACTAATGTGAAAGCACCATAACAGATTAGAATATTGATTGCACCATACAAATGAAACAATAATATGTAACAGATGCCTTGCTATACTACTGAAAGAATGCAGTCTTAATAAGATAGTTTTTTTAGAAATATATATGGTTCTCTTGAGAGCGATGAATTGAGATGTCGCACCAATGCAGTACAGACCATTGTGCTATAGCTTATTTGGAATTTGTCATTTATTTTAGAATGGTTATTTTTTGAGAGCTGGCTTGGTATGGAGGTGTTTTCTGACTCTTATTGAGGACATGTCGTTGAATGACATTTGTCTTTTAATATATGCTCTCATCATCTTTCCTACTCATTTCTCAGATACCTGAGAAATTTCAGTTTTCAACTACAGTTACAGGTAGATCTTAAAATTAGTTTGACTTGTTGTTGCAGTAAAACATAGAGCCTATTATGTATCGTATAACCTAGTAATAGATACTGTTTTGAGAATGCCACCATCAGCCTTGCAATAACTGAGAAAGAACATAATCATGAACAAGATTGGACTTACTGATAGCTAGCACTGATGAAATATGTTAGGCAGAACATTGTGGGAGCAGTTCCCCTCTGCCCTTTGACTAGAAACACCATAAGAAATACTGGAAAAATAAAAGTAAAAAAAAAAAATCTCTGCAATACATTTATATATCTAGCAAAGTGTTATACTGAGTGCTCATTCCACTTCCTAAGTCTTACAAGCCTTATATTTTTCTAAACAATTTTAATCTTGAAATTTGTTACATTGTTAGCAATAGAATTATAGCAGTCAGCATGCTCGAAGAAATTGCATTCCCGTAAGGCAAAATAATACTGACCTTATAAAAGCCTGTATTCCACTGAGTCAAATTAATCACTTCAGTTATTTTAGTGCCACCTACATGCTAGCATACACATTTTTGGGGGCTAGAGGAAAGTAAGAATGAGGTGAGCAGAAAGTATCAGCCACCGCAAGCCCAGTCTTGCAATCCATTCAAGAATGATGCTCTCTTGAAATGAACAATTTATAGCAGCGGGGTTTTGCATGTATAAGTCTAGTGAGTGCATAATCTGAGCACGTACATTTCTGGCCAGAAATTCTTTTCCTTGTATCTTTGTGAGAATATTTCCAAGCTTAGCTAACATTAAAGGCTTTTACTCCCCCTGCCCTTTAAATAAATAAATACATATAAATATATATTTTTTCACAAGACAAACGGCTCAGGAACTAAACAGGAAATGCAGAAGTACAGACATTTCCCCCTAATGAATATGGCCACTACATCAAAAGCAAAGTACTTCTTATATGATTATTATTTTAGAAAGTCTAGAGCCAAAGGGAGCGGTAGGGTGTGTGCAGGGGAGGGTGTAGGCAGGGCATGTGTGGAGTGAGGAGAAATTATAAATAGATATGTCCCTTTAGGCAAACAATGGCCCTTTAAAAAAAAATCACTAAAACATTAATTACCATGGAATTCACCTGGGGTGAGTAATGACCACAGCTACTCTCAGGTTATGTTTCAAAATATAAACACATGTTCAGAACTAGAGCTAGACATGAGAGGAGAAGTGATGAGGCTATTGAAACAGGATGAGGAAGGATCTAAAGAATCTCTCTCTCTCTACAGACCATGACAATTAAAGAAACTGAAATCACAGAACTGGATTGCATTTCCCTGGTAAAAAAAAATATCTGATGAGTTTTCACAGATTGTATATTTTCTGGCTTGCAACTGTTATCTTAACAATCTATAACAATCTATAACAATATCTTAACATCTATAACAATGAAAATAACACTTCAGACAACAGGCACTTGCCATTAATTTTATGTTGTAACTGTTAAGTTATTCTCTCACCAAAGTCTATAATAATAATAATGTGGAAATTTGAGAGTCTAGATGAGTTTTAAATATTGCAAATATTTTCAGATGTTTTGCAAAGGCAAAGAAGTAATCTAAGAACTTAAGGTCATTGTCAGAGAAATGGGCAAAGGGAGGAAAGGGAGTGAGGATAACCACAGGGACATCAGACATACAGAGTCCAGCTTCCCCTATCCTCTCTTTGTTCCAGTTGGCACACTGAAGTCGGTGAGAAACAAAGGTCATCGATGAACAGAAACAAACAGGACAGAACGTAATATAACAATTTCAAGCTGAGTAAGAGATTTGAAGGGAGAATGCCATATTCTGCTTATTTCTCTTCAGTAATCTCTTGAATCTCATGGCTCAGAGACAGCCCAACTATTCTAGGCAAAGCCAGATTCCAAATTAATTGCCACTCTTTTTTTATGAACCATCTATGCTAACTCGAACCAATACCAAGTTTCTTTGCTGTTATGACAGATTTCTTCTCTTAAGAGGTCCTTGATAGTACTCTTGATAGTACTCTCTGTCAAGTCAAGATGACAGTTTATTACTCCATTTGTTGTTAGAAATGATATTGACTATTGCGCAGCAATCTAAAGCTGAAAGAAACGGTAGAGATATCAATTAATATTGTGTAAACTACACAACAGATAGAAAACTAAATTGCTGGAATAACTTACATTAAACAACACAAAACAAACAACAACAAAAGAATGCACCAAAACAATCAAACAGGAAAATCCAGAAAGGCTTTGGTTAGGTGAGTATATAAATTTAAAAATACATATGTAAACACAGATTAAGAACTGTGAACCTTAATAACACTAAAGCACAAAAGGAATTTATCCCCTCACTGAACACTACCAAGACAACATCAGTAAAGTCTTCACTTTACAGTTCCAACACGAACTAAAACTGTTTTCGCTGAAGTTGAGGGCACCTGACATGAAGCTGACCAGTCATAGTTCTTTGAAACTGCTTGTATAAATAATATACCTACTGGTCCATTTTCCTCTTTGTTTCATTTTGCCGTGGAGAACGCGATTGAAAGGACTTCCTTTCCAAGCTGTAAGTGGGTCAGAACAACTTTATCTTTATGTATCTTGTGCAAGCACAAGAGGTGAGTGAATTATCTGTAGTGGCAGTAATATGAAAGCCAAGATGTATATTTAGGAAGGAGTGAAGTCCCTAGGTGGCAGCTGTGTTCACTGACTAGAGCAAGATTTGGTCATTGGAAACCTACAGAGATGATTTGTAAGCAGAAAACCTCAGCTTGTACGTTTTTTCCGTCTCAACACACAGATGTGGAAACTCTGAAACAAATTGTCATGAAAATATCAGATAATACATTGAATGGATTCATAACACTTAATGAGCCCCGTCAGAGGAGTCAACGGTCACTCCTCTCTCAACAATCCAGAAAGGAAAATGGAAATTGCTGTCTGAAACAGAGGGTAAACCCAAAACTTTTGACATAATCAGTCAATCACTGTGGAAGCTGGAGGGATACATGAAAGCCGTCCAATACCAGAAGCTGTCAATCAAACAGCTTAGGGGAAAACTTACAGACTTCACAAGGTGCAGGATGTGCAGAGGGGAGCCTCAGTGAGGAGGGGCAGCAGAACCTTGTTACCTCCTCAGAGACATCGAAATGGGAGGAAGGTTTTAGGCTGGGAATAAGAAGTTACAAGGACTCTCTGCTGCATGTGCATACAAGCCAGGCGCTCTGCCCCAAGAGGCAGAGTACTGTGAAATAACTACTCAATTATCTAAAATTAGAACCAGTGACATGGTTAACATTATTCTGCAAGCTGCTGCCTTAGGACATGCTTGAAATTGAGAAGATTCATTTCCATTCATGTATTTTAGCCTACCAAGCAAAATTTTAATAAATAAATGTTGCGGTCCTGAACTTTCCTATGCTTTTATGCAGATTTGAAAAATCGGTTTGCCATACTGCATGGATACAAGGTTATTTGAAACTGAACGCACTGGCAAATTGTGCAAGACCAAGTGATGAAGAAAATAACTAGAATTTCATATAAGTACTGGTAAGGGGGAAAAATGATGTAACTACACAGGCTGCATGCCCTTCACAAGCCTTTGTAACTGGAAATACTGATAGCTTTTAAGGAAAAACACAAAAACCAACCAAACAGAAAAACACACCATGGAGATTGCAAGTAAGAAGACTTTATGAAAACCATTAAAGGGCCTTTCTTCTCTTCACATATGGCTTTGCCTACACTGTGGATTTCATGCTGTTTAGCTAAACTGAAGAACATGGAGAAAAATCACTTAAAATAAAGCAAAAATATTAAAAACAAAGTCTACAATGATAAATGATATATCTGTAAGTTTACTTCAGAGGTTGACTATTCATGTTTATGTAACCTTTATTATTTTACTTAGCCGAAAAAAACCAAACACAACCCCCACACACAAATTGAAGTGTTTCTTGAGTACAAACTATTAGGTATCAAGCTGTCTACTTAGTCAGCTGATATAACAAATCTAAACATCACATCAAATTATATGATGTGTGAAGAACTGCTTTCATCTCCCTTTTCCAGGTCTCATTTATTTCATAGACTTTCAAGTCTTTCTTTCCACAAACATTAACATATTATTAATTTCTAATATTTACTGGAAAAAGAATCTGATGCCGGAAAATTGAAACACACCTGACCATACCTGCGGTGTGATCCCCTCTACTTGCCAACAGTCTTTCCATGTTCTTGCCTAGCTTTGGACAAGTCTAAGAAAAAGAACTGAGGTATTTTGCATGAAGTTCTGGCACTTCTAAACTTTAAAGCTTAGCTTTCATGTGTTGATGTAAAATCATTCTTTCTACAGTTGTTCCCAAAAGGATCCATTTTGCCAAACTTTTGTCTCTTAGAAGGAAGTAGAACCAGAGAAACGAAACTGAAGACACTAATGCCTAATTGTGCTCTCAGACTTTCTGCAATGTTATTTTTCTCTCTCTGCTGTTTTTGAGACCATATGTAAGTGGTACAGGTGAGTGGGCTCCAACATCATGAAGATACCAACATTCAGTCACTCCCTGTGCAAGGAGGACTTGCATGTCTGAATGTGGCTGGAGGTAGCCATCTGTCACACCAAGCCTGAGCAGCGTGACCCCAGGAAGAGGAGACACAGTTGGGGACATGCCTTCATAGTTTGAATTGCTACATCTCCTAAGGCACCTTCATCTTATTTCTAACATGCCCATCTTTCTCTGTTAAGCGTACTGGGAAATGTAGTTTTCTATGATGCACCTAGATACATTGCCAAAAGGGTAATCACAGTGTCCACTTGACAGTCAGGACCATCCAGAAGCTATCTGATACCCCATGCTTTCTAAGAACAGGGGGTCTTCCTTCTTCTGCAAAGGCTTTACAACCACCCTGGAGTCCTCATCGCCACTTCAGGCACTCAGACTTCACTTTCCACAGTCACGAGGCCCCATATGTGAATTATCATCTGATTCTCTCCTATTGCAATAGACTTTGAGCTCAATCCATTTTAACTGCTCATTGCCTGGGGAAGCCACAGCGAATGCTCAACACCACCCAACATTCTACAACCATTTTTTTTAAACCAAAATTTAAATTGCTATTGGGTGATCACACAGTGCTAAGGCATGAGCATCCAATCCATGGTCTGAAGCATCTTGATGCTACATGCTGTACTCTCGCCTATGTCCCAAAGACCTTTCCTTGCCATTTGATCTGAGGGTGGTGAGCGTGCCAGCACTGCTTGGCCTGGAGCTGATGAACTGGAACATTTATTTTATGACAGCGTGGTCGTATAAGTTGTCAGTGTGATCAGCATCAGTGAGCTGCTCAGAGCCACGGTGGGTATGTTATTCATGCAGTGCACAAGTTGGCAGAAGAAACCTGAGACATGGCAGTATCGTGTAACAAGTTCACATGAGCTTGCTGTATATGCCGTGTAGCAGATGACTGAGTCACAAAGACGTATCTGCAAGAGGTCTGAGATGTGATGACCACTAGCCATCTGGACAGTGTGAAATGCAGACTGAAAAATCACAGTGTAATTACTATCAACGAGGCTTTTCTCCTCATAGGAAGTTCTGTAAATAGGAAGCTAAAGTAACATCAACAAAAACTGAGAGAAAAGCAGTACCTTCAGTCTGTCTTATAATCCTGAAGGTACAGATAGGATTTCCCCAAAGCATTTTCTATTCCACACTTTCCATTTAATTAGATCCTCCCTTCAGTGCTTGTGTAAGGAAAGGGACTCCCGCCCAGCTGATTTATCTCTTCAGTTGTTCACAGGCTTCATAACCTGCTCTGAAGCATTTGTGGACAATTTTGTTCAACAGATTTCCTACTTAACAGTCTTAAAATTTTTCTCCAGGAGGAAAAAAAAAAAGTATTTTATATTCATCCTTCTGCTAATGTCCCTCCCCACCAAAAAAAAAAAAAAAAGAGGTACCTCTGCTCTTGGTGGTTATAAGTGAAGCTGTGTGCCCAGGAAATTTAGAGACAAGTACTTGGTAATTTCAGTTCAGTGTCTCTGAATTAAAACTTTCTGAAAAGCAAACTGACTGCCAGGCTTCATTAATTCATGTTATTGTCTAAGCTTCTCTTCTCTTTAGAAACAAGATTGTTAGATACCATCTCTGCATCCCCCCCTCCCACTTCCCGAAATACAATTTGCCACTTGCATTGCTCTCCAACCAGAAGCAGAAGCAAGGTGCTTGTTTCCATCCTCACGGCTTGACCTCTGTAAATAAGGACTTGGATGCTGGGTTTAGTACTTCACATAAACACACTGTGGGAGACAAGTACCAGAGAACAATGAAGAAGTCTCCTAAGCCTGCAACCAGGTCTCTCCGCCCCACTTTTGTGGCGCAGAGCGCACCTCCCAAAGGAGATGTTACCTCCTGCCTCCTCAGCCACGCTCATCCCCTATCTGCCCTCACCAGCCCTCAAGCATCTCGGCACGTGCTCTGTTTTGTGCTCACTGCTTTCTCTGAGGCTGCTCATGTATAAAATAAAGCATATGTGCCCCTGTTTGCTGAAGGGGATCTGCCCTGGTTTGGCTGACATGGAGGATATCCAGGGATGGATATCCACCATTTTGGTTCATTTTAGTGAGCATCATCCAGGCGTTTCTTTACCTGGTTAAGGCTGTCCTTCCTGGCTTTACGGTTACAGCAAATGAGGCTTCCCACCCTCTTCAGTTAGGGGAGACCAGAGAGACACGATGGCGGCAGAGATAAATTACCGCACTGCAAACATGAAGAGAAAAGAGGAGGCAGGGAACAGGATACCTGACCAGTTCCAGCCAGCCTGACAGGTTAATTTGTCCCAGCCCTCATCCTGGGATCAAAGGGACCATAAAGCACCAAAGGCCCCTGCCGCCAGGGAGGGGGAGGAGGAGGTGGGGGCGGCCACAGAGCAGCCCCTGAAACACCAGCACCGAGCTGATGTGGTGCCCAGGCTGGGGTCAAAGGGCTGGGTGCCGAGCAGAGCTCGTGAGGAGCAGCAGCACCCTCACAGCAAGCTTCACAGTCAGAAAGTGTGGATGGAGAGGAAAGAGATGGCCGTATGGCCCAGGTGCTACGGCTGCATTCTGTGCAGCATGTGGGGACGGGGCTTTATGCTCTAGTGTATACAGAGCAGTGACACAGAGACATTAGTTAATGTGGAGCCCACTGCAACATTTGGAAGACCTACACAGCCCTTTGCAAATAATACATTATCTTTGCCAATTTTAAGCTAACAACAACAGTAAAGTTGAATGTTTGCTTATTTGTGCAACTACTGAGACTCATAGATTTTTATAGATTGCTAAAAACAATAAGGAATAAGTTATCTGTACTCTATACTCCAGCCGTTATAAATGAGCTATTTACCATTTCCTCTAGCACCTGTTAAAAGCTTTTCAGAATTCCTGAAAATTCCTGTGTTTGCAGCACATACACCATTGCACAATGTTTACATTGCAAACAGAAGAGATAAGCTTCCTGCTCTCAAAAATGGTCAGTTCTGATAAAGCCACTTAAAATAATGCTCTGACTCTTGATTTTAAACTAGCCAGCAGGATCATTTCACCATTTATTACACACATAAGAGAGCATGCAGGTTGTAAAGGTAAGAAAAGGCAGGAAATTTAGTAATTAAAGACTGCATCACAGTACACCTTAACCTCTGCTACTTACAGCAAACCTTGGCCTGTAATTAGCTATGTTATTGTAGTAGCACAATACACAGCCTTTATAGGCAGGAGAGAAAGCCCCTGCAGCCAACAGCTCCCTCTCAGTCTTTTCTTGCAGGGCAGATTTCTTGCATCTGCCACCTGAGTCACACTAAGCTAATTGGCATGGGCTGAGGACAGAAAGCACAGGCAACCTGGTGGCCTGCGATGCCTGGTCCTCACCCGTGTGCACTACTGTCCCTGCCTGTTGCTGCCTGGGGTGGCACTCGGCCTGCTGTGTCCCTGCTCTCCCCCTGCGGACGTGCCATCCTTGCTCTGCAGACAGTTTAGGAAGATTAGGGAATGAGAATATTTCAAGATCTGCTTGATAAGCGTTTCCAGTTGTAACTGTTGTGTTAACAGGTGTGGGCCCGAACCTCCCTGTGGTGACTTGGCTAAGAGGCACAGATTGCGCTTACCTTGCTTGTAGGAGGCATCTCGCTGCCCTCATGTAGTTTAACTGTTATAAGTGTGTCCAAAGGGTTGGACTCCTTAGACAGGACACTAGAGTTTGCATTTATCATTACTGTGTACTACTAGCAAATGCATTTCATTCCCCGTTCTCTCTTCATCTGCCAATATGCTATAAGAGCAAAGTGTTGTGGAAAATCACTTCATCAGGAAGGAATCAAACCTTGTTGCGAAATTTTCCTTAGAGTAATCCCATAATCTGGCAGTTCTTTGAAGGAGTCGTGCATCTGTAATATGCAGCCATCTCATTGCTAGGGAACACAGCTTGCCTGTAATGACTATACGATGTTAAATTTAAGCTTAAACAAGACTGTTGTAACTGTTGCTTCTGCATGACAATGTCTTCTCATCTGGATTTCAAAGGATTGTAATATTAAATTGTTTAAAAATAGCACTTATTGTCTCCAGAAATAATGCTGCCATTCTCAGATTTTAAAGTGCTGCTTGCAGTACTTTGTCTTCTGAAGGTTTGTCAGCTTTTCCATCACAGACCCCACTGAACTGCATATGGAGTAGGAATTATTATTTTAAGCCAGCTGAAATGGCAAATGAGGTGAAATTTTGATTCTTCCTACTTGTGTAAAGTTATGTCAATTAAGTGGTTTTTTTTTTTTTGTTTGTTTGTTTTTTTTGTTGGGGCATCAGTAAACCCCATATGCTACCCAGTTCTTGAAATATTTTGAAATCTTCTCCACTGATGACCCAAGTATTTAAAAGTAGTGGGTAACTAGCAGGGGCATGGAAATATGTAAGAGAAGAAACATAACACCCAACCTCTTTTGCAGACCCAACACATTGGGACTACAGTCCCACAGAGTTGTGGGAGAAAAAGAAGAGCTCTGCCCGTGTGATCTCCTGCACCTCTGGCCATCAAGGAGGGGTATAGAGGTATTGCTTCCCTTTTCTTTCCATGCAACATGAAAACCAAGGAGGAGAAGGGGGACTGAGTTCCTAATGTGCCCAAGGCAGAAAAAGCTATTTAGTGCTCGTCTGTATGTAACTGGGTTTGCCAACATGGCTTTAGCCAGTGGGGCTATTTCTGTACATGTGAAAGTGCAAAACCTAATTTAGATGGGCGAATGAAATTTCCTTGTTGGTATAGCTTAGATCAGTTCTCAGAATAGAATAAAGGACTTAGGTCAGTATAAATGCTTCTTCATTAGGATTTTTGCTGTTACAGCTATAACAAATTGGGTTGTGTTTTTCTTTTCCATGTTCTTCTATGACATTACTATGCCAGCAATGCTTTTAAGAGCAAGCCTTACT
The DNA here is from genome assembly GCF_964034855.1 of Anser brachyrhynchus. Taxonomy (NCBI): domain Eukaryota; kingdom Metazoa; phylum Chordata; class Aves; order Anseriformes; family Anatidae; genus Anser; species Anser brachyrhynchus. The sequence continues at coordinate 111,360,510 of NC_137694.1, forward strand.
TAGGCAGGTCTTGTGGGAGTCTGTCAAACACCCCCTAGCAAAAGCAAACAAGCTTTCACTAGTCAGATGCGTAGGCAGACCCAAAGCAAGAGGAGAACTGGCTGGCTACAATATTCATCAGGGTCCATTGAAGGATAACATGAAGTAGGTTTAGGCCACTTGACATTCAGGATGTCAGAAATACAGGTAGATGGAAAAACCCATGACCATGTGAATTGTGCAAAAAGCAGCTAAACAGCATGCCTGCAAGTTAAAAATTCTCCCCAAGAGTCTCAAAGACATATGTGCCAAACACTTATCTTTTTGTAGTTCATGTCTTGAATAGAAAATCATTTCCATTCTTTGAAGCACTTTCCTGGCACCCAACTAAAACTGAATGCAAATGGCAGAATACATTTTCCTGGCACTGAAAATATCCACAATCTTTTTGTTCTCCACTACACAGTTCCCTGCACTGCTCCACAATAGGCCAGAGCGTCATGGACTGCAGAGCTGAGGCTGTCTGGATAATAACACTGGGTCAGACCTCACTCTTCAACCCAATTCTGTCAAAGGACCTTCAATTGTCACTGACATTAAGAAAAGTGTTTCTCCCCCAGAACTGACAGCTGGAAACACCTGGATAATAAGTACAACAACTTCATGCAATTGCATTTTCTATTCTCTGACACATTGTTCCTCTTCTGGCCAAGTCACCAAACCAAGTCTCTGCTGGAGACAATAAACTAGATTTTGATTTAATGTAGGCCTTTGTAGTATTGCCACGGCAAAGCTGTTTGGGCTGAATGACTGGGACCTGTCCACTATTCTTGAAAGTTACACCTTATTCATCCTTACAAGCACCTTTGTTACTGCACATTAGGTAATCTGCATTCACCAGATCAGCCATTTCCAATGGGAAGCCCTCCCCTGGTATCTTTAGGTAATGTAGCATACATGCCTTGGCTTTATTTTTCATGCTTTGAACAAAGAATTTGCATGCTACCAAGGAGAACATGTGTCTTGAGAGAAAACAGCAGCATGTAGAATCTATTACTCCAAATGCACAGCTTATTTTGGAGCTCAGATCAACTTTGTCCTGGCTGTGGGGTGTGTACAATTCTGCGTCGCTACCCACCAAGTGTGTTTCAATGGGTTTGTGCTTCACCAGCAGCCCCAGAGCCCGGGGAGAGATGTTGCCTTGCAAACCACTGGCACTGAGATGACATTATAAGCTTACTTTAAATCAGCTGCTGTTGCCAGTATCTTCATCTTCTCCTTCAAGTCTTTACTGGCTCTTCAGTCCTAGAAAGATGGGGGTGCCTGCAGCAGGATGGTGCCAGCCTCTGCCCCCTCTGTGCTGTGCCCGCAGGCAGGGCTCTCGCATTCGCTGGTTGCAGTTGAAGCTATCACGCAGTGCTGAGCCCATCTGTGGCACAGACTTAAATACTAACAATCTACTGATTTTTAAAGCCAGACCAACAGGAATCTAATTTAAAACCTGGGATATAGTTGTAAGTATTTTGACTTAGACTTACCGATGCCCGTGTCTGTATGGGGGTAATATCTATTACTTCAGATTGAGCTTTGGGAACAGGCTTATACAAAATTTTGTCCCAATTTAAAAAAAAAAAAAGGAAACATTAACTCTGAATTGCCTGGCTTTTGCTAGCTTATACCAGATTTGAAATTATTTAATGCTGAGTTTTTACATGTAATGCCTCCAACCTTCTTGTCTGCCAGGCAGCTGTTGAGTGTCCCCTTGGATCTGCTCCAGCTGGACCTGAATTCAGATATCACTCTGGGTGCTCTCCTCTCTGACATCAACTATTATTCCTTTGAAAGTGCAAATAAATAAAACTATAAATTAAAAGAATCAAGAGGAAACGTGCAGAGATTTTTTAATCTTTTTTTTTGCTGTTTGATTCATCAAAGGCAGCTGAGTCCCTCTAGTGCTTCCGTGTTGTGCTCTGCACTTGTTCCAGGAAGAAGGTAAAGGGAAATGGAAAACATCACTCTTCATTATCCTAGCATATCCCCAAACGTGTAAGTTGGTTCACTTGGAGAGAAAAAGGAGATGGCCATTGCATTGCATTTAATTCTCTTCTAAATCTAGCCAGGCCCGATTGTGAAATCCAAATCCAATATCTGCTATATGTTTCAATAGTTTTCACAATTAGTAAGTCTGTGTAAATTTTTTTTTCCCTTCACTTGTGGATTTCATCTGCAGATAACAGTTTTACCTGTATGAAAATCTTCTAATTACAGTTTGGCCTCTGGAATTTAGGAAGGACACCTTTGTCTTTGCATCCCAGCTACACCACTCAGATACCCTTTTAGAGACAACAGGGTGGTACTTACATTCAGTGTTCTGCAAATAAATAAAGAATTCAAAAATATACCTAAAATCATTGCTGGAAGTATTTTTTTTTTAATAAAGGATATGTTTGCTTAAAACACAACAATATAATTAAGAAATCAAATATTTAAACTGTAGCCAACCAATTACATTAAGCATTATTGGTCATCCCAAGTATCTAGATACCAGCATGCCTAAACATGAACCCCTGATAAATTCCAAACATTAATGCAGTTAATTCAACATGTAATTAAGATCCAGATTCAACAAAAGAAGGCAAGCTTTTATTTTGTGTCTCTAAGGTTTACTCAGTGCTGTCTTAAATAATGATGGGTGTAAGCATGAGCTTAAACACCCTGTTGAATGACAGCTGTAACCACAAGGCCATTTTTCTTTTATTAAAGTGGCTACAGACAAGGCCCAACAGTTTTGTGTCTTGGTTTAAAGAGTACCTCATGGTTTTGCTGCTTAAATGAATTATTCAAACCTCTTAGTCTGCAAAAGTGGATCATATGTGCAAGAAGCATAAGAAGTATGGGCTGTAGTAGGTTGTGATTGGTATCTATGTAACTTTGAAGTCATTTCTAATATAAATAAATGATGTCCTGGTGATGTCAGGTTTAGCCACCTCCCATCTGACAGAAATTGCAGAATGACCCACTTTTTTTCTTCTTATCTGTGTCTTCAGTGTATGTCTTTGAGTAGTGCTCTTTTGTGATACAAGAGCACACAGATTTTCCTGCCAGAGTCCAGATGTCAGAAAATTTCAGTAGACAGAATGAGAAAAACAGTATTGCATTGTTTTAAAGCTTCATATTTTTTGTTGGCATTTGCTTTGAATTATAATAGAAAATTAGAAAAGTTTCTCCATTAACATGTTTTGCTTCACAGAGAAATTTTTAATCCAAACAACTGAACTTCAGTTCAGTTCTTATAGCTAATACCATCTCATTTTTTTTTTTTACATGAAAATCTTATAAAATGGCAGTATTTATTTAATTTGCCTGTGAGAAGACAGGCATATTGCCTTAGTTATACTGAAAAATATATTGGTGCACAATTAAAACAACCAGTGCTTTCAGCTTGCCTGATTGTAATCTCTACCATATGACTTCGCTCTTTCCCCTGAATTGGAACAACCCACTCCTTTCTGTGCTTGTAGGAAAATATGTTATATCTGAGTGCAACTAATGTTGGATAAAATATTTATTTTCAAATGGAGTATCTGGGAAGAATCATGGGCCGATAGAAACTCAAAGTAGTTTTGTAGCTTTCCTGCACAAATGCTGGGATATAAAGGATGACAGATTTTGCAGTGGTTCAACTTAGAGTTGGGATGTTTAAGTTTAGTATTGTTGAGGCATGGAGGATCTCATTAGATTATGCTCATAGGCAAAGGACTGTCCTTTAACACATTGAAGATATCAAGCACATGTAGCTAGCTTACAGGGAAAGGTGCTGTATGAAACAGTACTTCTGTTGCCCAACACTAAATCTCTTGCACAAGACCTTCTTGAGCTGTTAGGTACCATAAAATAAATCTGAGTGTCCCGACAATGCTGCATGCATTTCCAGCAATAATCAGTCTGCCCCAGGCTTTGAGATCACAAACATTTATTGAAATACTGTGTTTATACCACTGCTTGTTGTGAACCTGATAGCTATGTTTTGACTTCCCTTCTGTGGATATAAGTTGTTTTGTGATTTGAGGGAGAATACTAATCTTGAATGCATATTTTTAGCTGTTGTTTAACTAGGAAGATAAAATGTTTGGAACAGCTTCGGAACAGATTTAGGAACAGCAGTGTCAGGAGAGGTGGCAATACCCTGCTCTGTCCTTTCTCTGGCTCCATATATTATAAGAACATATGCTGTTTATGCAAAATGGGGCAGCATGCTGGATGGGTACTGCTGAGCAATTACTTACACTCCTGTTGTAGCCTAGGCATGTCCTAGGGATTCGCCTCTGTTTTGGGGGGGAGCGGAGGAGGACAATTAATTTGCTATCTTTGGGTGGCCTTTACTAGGAAAAGCTTTTCACCTAATTATACCCTCTTTGCCTGGAGGACTAAGCAGCCGTGACCATATCACACACAGGATTTGATCTTTGCTCCAGTGGTGGTTTGTAGGCATGTTTGAAATTGCATGGGATGAAAAGCGTTCCCAGGTGTATGAGGCCCAGAACAACACCAGGCTGCTGAAGCAAAGCTGTGCTAGCAATTTCATAGCCAGCTGATGACTAGAAACCAGACATTAAGGTGGGAGTGTTTGCTAAGGAGTCTGGGCTATTCTTCCCAGGCTGCCTTTCTAAAGTTCTTTTGGAGCTTTTTCTTCTCCATTCCCTAACCTAGCTAGTGGGTTTAGACTTTTTGTCCTTTTTCTTTCTTTTTTTTTTTTCCTAGATGAAATCATCTATTTGTCCTACAGATTCCAGTAAAGCAACTAACATTACTTTTTGCATGTGTTTACCTGCTTGTGATGTGACAATGACAAAAGCAAAGGTCTCACTTGTTTCTCTATACAAGGTGTGCCAGACTTTTACTGAAGCTTATACAGCGCTGGGAGATATCGATTTGAATGAAAGCTGCTGTAAAACTACAAATGATTTAATCTAGTTGCCATATTGCAAGCTACATGGGGCTGTGTTTCAGAGGTGAAATGTCAACTTTGCTAGTCCCTGACAAATCACAAGTGTTGTGCATATATGTAACACTGGGGGCCTTTATTCTCTAAGTCTATGTCCCGATGCTAAAAGTAACAGCTCCAAATACACAGAGGCAACAGATGGCTCTAGAATGCAGGTATCAGCTGCTTAAGTACATAGCAGCTCTAGGCAATTTCAAGATTTTTCCATCCCAGATGCATACAATTATTGCTTTACTGTGAAAGCTCACACAGAGCCACCTTCTATAATAGCAACCAACCTTTCTCTGCTCTGAAATCACATGTATTACCATTAGTGGCAAAATAATTATCTGGGAAACACCCACACTCTTGCTTTCATAACAACAGTTGGACTAAAGAGAGGGGAGCACAGCAACTTAAGAATCCTATCATATACTGTTTTGTTCCTATTTACTACTAATGCAGTTCCAAGCAGTAAATTAGATTAGTTTTGATCTTTACAGCAGTTACTCCAATTTTTCTAGTAGCCACATTTACAGTGCTTATCCAGCATGGATGCCAAAATTTTACATCCAAATCAGCCTAAAAAGTAGTTCTGAAGAATAACTTCATATTTCTCCTTGAACTCCCAATTATTTTCTAATTTAGATGCTGAAATTTGAAAAGTTGGTTCTGGAGATCTAGCCCTTGGACTGGACTCAGTCCCAATTCCAAGCTCTTTAAGGCCACTGGAAGGCTGGAGAAAGTTTTCCTCATAATCACAATTACTAAAATGGCAAAGAGCTACCAATAGTGACTTGTTTTCATTTTCACCTCTGCACCAACAGAAAGACTAGCAGCCTTACCAAGCACCAGAAGATAGCTCAGCTTCAAAAGCAGTAAAACCAAGCATGATTAAAGAAGACACATTTCAGTCATTCAGACACCTGCCTCTCTGAAAATATTTGAAAATAGGGATTTCATCTACCAATCTCACACTAGTCAGCTCCACCTTTACTGTAAGGTGCCAAAATATTTAGACTATGGCTTTTGGATTCTCTGAACTTGAAAAGGAAGGCAGAAAAAAATTGGCTCCAAACTGGTGGGAACTTGTCCTGAGCTGAGACACTGGGCATTGGAAACCTCCCTCCCACCTTGGACATTTAAGAAAACCTGGCTGAAAAGAACAACCTTCCTCTAGGGTTTGAAGCCCATTTGGACATCAGTGGGGCCAGCTGCCCTGGCGTCGGTGAGCACACAGGCACGTAGCGGGCTCCTCGGCTGGCAGAAAGCACCAGCTCTTATATTCACTGATGTCCCAACATAAGCTTCAATGCTGTTTCTGCTCCCTAGAGCGTGCCTGATGAATCAGTGATAATGTGTTGCAATTCCTGCTGACAATAATGAACGTGCACACAAAAAACACTTAACTATCCAGCCTCTTGTAATAAAAGCTATTAATATCCAGAACCTTGGTACAAGGAACGTGTTTAATTCACGTGTGGTCTTGACCGCTAACCAGCTGAACCACCTCCACTGTTTTTGCTAGTTTCCCTGTGTTGGGACACATAGTGCAGGCTTTCTTGCAACTAGAGGGAGCTTTGGAGGGGAGAAGGCCTTTGACTGCATTGCTGAATGAAAACATTATTTGGAGCATGTCCTTTCTAACTTGCCACTATTAAAAATGGGATATAATTTCAAGAACTGTCTAACAGATGCAACTGCTGTGAATTCAAGGACTGGTCAAAGAAAAATATGTAGTCAGTAAACTACGAGTTGGAAATACAGCCTTGGTCAACTACGCTACAACTATGTGTAATAAGCTGGCCCGCTGCTACTACATTTATGCTCTAAAGAAATAAACAACACCATAGAAAATAGGCTGTCATTATACCATAACCTTTTATTAGTTCATCACTCATTTTATTACGTAATTATTTGCAAGAACATAAAAAAAGTCGTTACGACTGCCATTTCTTAGTGTAAAATACCAAATATCTTTAATTTCCCTCACAACTTCTGACTCCTCACTTAGCTCTGGTTAACTGCAGGGCTGACTGATCTAACCCAGGTAATACAGGTGCTTTGGAAAGGCAGAACACTTCAGCACCTTTTATTAAAAAAGGGGAAATTGCTGCACTTACTTGGATCCAAATTCCCCTGAGCATGAAAGGCGATGCCTGTGAAATACCATTGCTCTCTCCCAACAGCCTCAAGTGCTACTGCAAGATGTAGAGTATGTCAGCACCTTGAGCTTGCTTTAATTGATATGGGTAGGTATGAGAAGCTGTTTCCTCTGCAGAGCTTTCTTAGCCCTGCCTTGAGTATTTCTTCTAGGCTGAGAACAAAGTTGGGCAATCACCATCAAGCAGAAGTCAATTGCCAATTCCATAGACAGGGAACAGTCTTGTAGTTTCAGGACAGTAGCTCCCTGAGCTCTTAAATCTAGAGTGTTTCAGGCAACACCAACCAACAGCTATGTGTTAGGCTACAAAGTCTACAAGGAGTAAGAGCAACAGCAGAAAATGAAAATAAAAATGAGTTTTCCTTCTCTTGAAAATGTATATATGCTCCTAATTTAAACCTGCTGTAGTAAAATATAGACATACAGAGAGAGAGAGAGAGAGAATAATTTAGGTTGGCAAAGACCCTTAAGATCATCAAGTCTGATCATCAGCTAACACTACTAAGTCCACAACTAAATCATGTCCCTAAGCACCAAAGCCATACACCTATTAAGTACTTCCAGGGATGGCAACTCCACCGCTTCCCTAGGCAGTCTGTTCCAACACCTAACCACCCTTTCTGTATGTAAAAATATGTAAATAAAAGCACTGACTCTTAGGTATTTATGAAAAAATAAAGTAAGTGACTCCTAAATAATACTACAAGTAAAACGTTCCCCAGCATTTGTGCATGTCAAAGACAAAGTAATACTCAATGAAGTGTGACGTGATGAGAATTTTTCTATGTGCTTTAGAGGGGCCAGGATTTTATCCATGGAATAAAGTGGGAACAATTTCTGCAAGACAGAGTCCAAACATTGGCAAAGGAAGTTTTAATAGATTTTTACATGACACAAAGCCAAAAGTATCCATAAATGACTGATGTCTCAAATTCCATGGCAAGAATCCCACTGAGCTCAACAGAAGATTTTCCCTCAACTTCAGTGGTCATGAGATCAGAAATGAGGGAGCAAAAATCAGTTTCTTAATGCTTAATATGTATTTCAACATTATAAAACGTGTTACTAACAGCATTAGAACAGTTCATTCATACAGTACTTCTAATTAGAAAAGCATGATCCTGAGGCCCTCCAGAAACTTGTGAGGGAAACCTCTGACTGCTAGTTAATGGTTTTAAATTTTGAATACATCTTTCCCAGTAGGGTAAAATTAAGTGGAGCAGGTAAAACTGCTACTTTTGTACATATTTTGTTGGTTATAAACACCACTGACAGTGATATTCCCTCTGTAAGCCCTTATTAAAATCAGTGGCATCAGTCTAGTGGCAGTTCATTTTTTTTTTCTTTTTTGAAGATGAAACAACAGTGCTGAGCACCCAGTTAGTGGTTAAGCAATAAAATACAAAATTACTCCTTTTAACGTGGTATATGACATTATGGGTAGAGTTTTCCAAAGCCCTTAACTAACACAGTCAATTAGTAGCCTAAGCTACCAGTATTTTTGAGAAACGTGGTTTAGCTTTTTTTGTAACATTGCCTTAGAATTCAAGCTCATTCTGCTTGATAGACTAGTTTTACTCCAGTGAAATAACGACACTCCACTTCCAAAATTTATAGGGTTCATTTATTACCTCTAGTAACATATTATACTGTATAAATACTCTATCCTTGTTATATGTCCTTTTAAAAAAGCGATAACTTAGAAGATCACATTAGACAAGAAGTATAAAAATAAATACGCTCATTATATGCCTTTATTACAAATTATAACCCTTCCCAGAAGGGAAAGAAATATAAAATACTTATAAAGTATGTAACATCTATAGTAATATATTTTTACTATATACATATGGAAAGCCATATTCTCTCATTGTCTATGGACTGGCACAAACTTTAATTATGCGAATGTTGGCGTACTGCTGTGGATGGACCTGCTATCCTTCAGCTTTGTCTTCCCGCCTTATCAGTGATTTGAGCACTACAAACCCATCAGAGGCCATTTAGGAGAGGTTCCCATTCATAGCCAGATTTCTTTGATCTCTTTTTACCAAAATGCAAGTAATTGCTATTGGCTGGGGTAAAGGAAAAGACTTGAATGTCAGTGTTGACTCAAGCGCCCACTGCCAGAAATCTGGTTGACAGTATGGCAGGACCAAGCTCGAATGAAAAAAGCTCGTGGAAGGTATGCATAAGGCACAAAGAGCAACTACTCATAGACGCTACCTGCTCCATGAAGTTTTCCACTTTTTCTAGCCTCTGGATTACATATGTCACCGCAACGGCATCAGAGTGGATGAGAGAAATGGACAAGCACGTTGGAATGACATAATGATGCTTTAAAAAAAGTGACATTCTAGTTATTTGTGGAATTGACTGACTGTTCTTGATATTTCTTATTCTTTACAGGTAGAGAATATGGCTTTATTTTTATATAAAACTATTCTCTGAAACAATAGCAGCCATGAATGACTTAGTTAAAGCTCCTTTTCTAATCCTGTTTTTTTGCCCTTCGTGAGGTAGGTAAACCCTGACCAATTATTTTAAGCTATCTTTTCCGCTCCCCTTTCCTACACATGGGGACTTGATCAGTACCACAATATAAATCCAAAAGAAGGGAGAAATAACCAAACCCAAAAATGTTTGCTTAAACATGCTTCGGCCACTGCTCCTGTTCGGTTTAATTTGTAAGACTTTAAAAAATGAAATTCTAATGCCCTAGGGCCTTATCTGCTGAAGATGAGTGAGTGACACTGGTCTGCTATCCTATCAAACTTGCAATTGGCAGGATAGTTTTAGGGTGCAACGCCAACTAAGGTTATTTGCACTGTCCCACCTCAATGGATCCTCACCATGAATTTTGTACGCAGAATGTATGCGCTGCCTCTAACCCTCATATATTCAGTGCATTGTTCTGAAGGAAAAAATAAAAAATAAAAAAAATTAGCTTTCCCAACTTATACTATTTAACTGCAGTCCGTAACGTTGCAGAAGTCTATCAGGTGTTTTGGTTTCTTGGAAGGCTCACAGCTTTCTTGCGGCAGCACGCTGCCGTCGTAAGAAATACATTTCAACAATCTCTTCTTGAAACCTTTCCCGCACGTCTTAGAGCAGGGCGACCAGTCCCCCAGCTGCCACTGCGGGCAGGGGACGTCGGCACAGGGACGGACGTCGCTGGGCTTTAGCTCTCGGGCACAGTCGGTGGCTGGCCGCCCCCGGGGGTCCCGGCACTCCACAGCCCGCCGCTGCCAGCCTGAGCCGCATGACTTGGAGCACTCGCCCCACTCCTCGATGACCCACTCGGAAGAGATTATCTCCTTGATGGCATTGAAGGACTCTTTCTTTTTACTGGGCACCTTCTCTGACCCAGGCTGAGCAGGCTTCTTCACAAAATAGGTGAACTTGATCTTGGGCTGCGGCAGGTCCCCCACCGTGAGGACCTGGATGGTCAGAGGCTCCTTCAGAGGGCTGAAACTGCGGATCCTCTCAAGGGCAGCGGAGGAGCCGCTGTACCTCAGCACACTGCCCTTGTAGGTAATGTCCTGCTCCAGCGTTGACAGGGTGTAGTCGCCATTGAGGATGTAGGTGCCATCTGCGGCTTTGATGGCCAGGAAGCTGCCGTCGTGTCTGGCACCCCGGTGGTTTCGCTGCTTCACCTCGATGTTCGTTGCCCCGGCTGGAATGGTGACGACATCATGGTAGCCCGGTCTGTCCAAGAGAAAAGAGAAAGACTGAGCCCTCTGCTCGTCCCTGGGAAAGGGAAGAAGCTGTCTGGCACAAGACTGAATTTCATTTGAAGCCGAAGCATGAAGCTCACAAGCTGCTGACCTTTCGAGCCAAGGGATTAAGGGATTTGCAAAGCCACATCCCACGTTATTGCTACGGCAGAGGCGTACCCGCATGTCAGGGGCTTCCTTCCACTAGGATCGCACTGTGAGCTACTATCAGCCAACTGTCTTTGACATATCAAATCTCAGTTCCAAGGATAAACTGAGACAGTATCTCACTGACTTGGAAACCAAAAGCTTATACCCACAAAACATTCACCAGAACAGAAAGCAGCTGCAGTGATGCACTCACTTTGCTCTCACAAGTGTGCCAGACACTTTCTTGCATGTGGATCCATTGCCACCGCAGATGCCGCATTTGTCAAACTTCTTGTTGGACCCTATCATACGGTCGCAGCCAGCCTTTACACACTGTCCCTGGACGCAGACCGAGGTGGAATCAGGGCTACAAGGGGTACCATCCACAACCTTAGCAAGAAACAAGCAGTAGGGCATTTGATTAGAAGATGCACACTTCTTTGAAAATGTCTAATACAGATACATACAAAACATAGAAGATAGAGGAAAGACCTATAGCACTGGTATTTTCAATGCTTTTAAAAATAAAAAACAAAGCAGCCTGTAGACAGTTGGAGGTATGCAGTGCTACTTCAACTCACTTGAAAAAAAATAAAATGCCATGGTGACAGGAGAAAACAACCAACTTCAGATTTTATTAACTCCCTTCCCACCCTGGAAAAGAGCCAACACAGAACTGTTTTAATAATTTCCTATAAAGAAAGAACATTTTTTCTCTAATGTCACTAGAAGATAGTCATGTCCTCAAAGTACAGGACCAAAATTGCTTTTAATGGCGTAATCGATCCTTTCTTTCTAGGAGTATTGCTCGACAATAAACATCTGTGTCATCACCCCGGTAGTTACTGGCTCTCAACATCTTATGACAGTGAGTTCAAGTAGCTATGCAAGACAAATTATTTTTCCTTTTGTTTATTTTAAGCCGTCAACATATTAGTAACTGGTATGAGAAAGCACCAAAGTTTTGGCAAAGAACCACCACAGTTTTCCAAACATATCTCAGTGTAATCAAACTCATGGAAGGAGCGGAAAGGAAACTAGGGTGGGGTGGGTAGATGAGGTGGTATGTGTGAAATAACTGTAGGGACTGTGCCAGAATATTTAAAGCATGCTTGCACTGATCAGATTGTACATGTAGGGAGGAGAAAAGGAAAAATCTAGCTTACATACAATAAGAACATAAATATAATTTCAAATTTCTACACGCCTTGACTCTTAACTTCACATGCAGAGTCAGATGAAATAAAAATCCTATTCATGACTAGGTAGATGAGGGTGAATTTTGAGATACCTTTGGCTGTAGAACGAAGAAATATCCCGTTCCTTTTGCTCGGCAGACCAGCTTGCATCTGTCCTTCGGAGAGACACCAGCAAACTTGGGTGTCCACTCCACTGCAGGTCCGCTTCCAAAGGGAGACTTGGAAAACTCATTATGCTTTTCACATTGTTCCTCTCTAAAGGTTTTGCCTGCAGGCAGAGGAAAGACAGGTGGACATGAGATCATCTTCTCTACATGGTCTTCCTCTACAAGATCCCCCTTTTCCACTGCAAAAATGGGGAAAAAATTACCATCATTATCCGGACAGTCCTCGATGTTACACGACCTGTATTGCACCCGCTTCCCTTCGCAGTATTTCCCCCCGTTCCTCGGGACAGGGTTGTCGCATTCCCTGAAGGAGTACTGCACTCCACCGCCGCAGGTCCGGGAGCACTCTCCCCATGCTCCCCAGGACCCCCAGCTCCCATGCACCGGGGTCTGTAGTGACAAGGAGAACAAAAACGTTAATATAGTAAAAACAAAACCACAAAACCCACAGCCATGCTCATTTTTTACCTAAGCCACCTGTAAAACAAATAAAAAAACCCTCTAAGCCTGTTAATTAGCTGTCTGCCTCCATTTATTCAAGCCCTTAAAACTGTTTGATTGCTCTCACTGAAGCATTATCTGTGGTACTCTGCAACCCAGGATATATATATATATATATATATAGTTATACTTACATCATAATGCTTCTTCTCAGTTTTATTCACACACTTGCCATTCATGCACCATTTCCCTTCTCCACAACTGGTGCCGTCCGCCCACGGGAAGTGTTTAGTTTGGCACACAAGCAGTCCTCCCGAAGTGCCGGTACACCACAACGTTGTGCACGTACTGGCTGCATCAGGGCAGTGCTTAGACTCATCTCCAAAAGTGAACTGGCACTGCCTGTTGGCATCGTACAACGTGCCAGGCAAGTCAGAAGGAAGCTGGATCGGTTTGTGGGGCTTGTCCAACAAACACTCCCCTGAAAAGGAAGAAAAAAGGAAAAAAAAAAAAAAAGCAGCCTCTGTCAGTGAGTTCAGTTTCAGCAGGGAAAAATGTATTTGCATCTCTGGAACTGCATTTGCATTGTAGCATAAGTCTTCAAGCCAATTTGTGCCACCATTTTTGTAAAGTTAAGCACCTTCTAAAATCATTGGCAGCATGTAAAAGGTTAACACTATTCTTTAGCAGAAAGCACTCCATTAAAAGAAAAAAAAAGCAAAGCAGTAAAACACAAGAGCATAAACGCCACATGAATGGAAAGCTTAATAATCTTACCATGACCATTATCCAAAAATGTTGTAATCATGTAGGCACTACACGGAGACCAAGGCTGGCTGCGATCCAGATTGGAAAGCATAGATGCCATCATGTGGAAATCCCGGCTTACTCCATTAATACCAGCACACTGCTTTGCATCGTCATGAGGCATGTTAAACACGTGGCCTTTAAAAAAAAAAAAAAAGGAAAAAAGTTGGTGATTTTAGGAAGTCTGTCCTATGCATTACCAAGCCTATTGTATGTATAACTCTAGAGCCGCTCAAAGCCTGGTCTTTAAATGCTGAAAGAATATCCTGATCTGAACAGTACTAAGTTTTAAGCAGATTACAGCATATCCTCCCTCTCCTCACGGGCTTTTTTCCTGCAGCCACAGTCCAGCACACAACTCTTGCAGACTGGATTTGCTTTCCGCAGCTCAACCCCACTCCACAGCAAAGCTCTGCCTCCTCCTGACTGTGCCAGGGGAGCGCAGGGGCCCCGCACCCCGCAGGGCGAGCCGTCAGCGGGGCCAGGGAGCTCTGGGCTTTACGTCATCAAGCCGGCTTCAATTAATCAGCCGGAACCTCATTTCTAAGTTGCAAGTACCTAGCTCGTGGGCTGTTGTAAAGGCAGCCTGTAAGCCGTCGTCTTCGATGATAGAGCAACTGCGGTTTAGATCACAAACTGTTCCCACATCGGCCATCCCAAGAGTATCACATGTCTTGGCACCGCAGAGGTCCTGTAAAAAAAAAGGCAGTTTCATTATTAATCAGATCAGAGACTTAACCTTGGCAAGCAACATCCAACCCTGGCAGCTTGCCTTTACTTATGGAAAGAGCATAAATATTCAGCACTTCAATGGGTACGATGGCAAAAATCTGTCTTTGGAACATACACAAGGCTTACACGTAGAAGTAAAATGCCTAATTTCCATACTAGCCCTGCTGGAAATATAAGGCAGAAGCACGCTGCATATACTGTGAGTTTCACCTGGGACAGCATAAAGGGTAAAATAAATGGCTAAATAAAAAGGGGCTCAATCCAACTGCAGCTTGCTTTGCTGAACCTGTACTGCCACAGGACTGCCTCCGAACACTTTTTGGGGGGACTCCCAGCAGAGAAAGCCTCTAGGGGAAGGGGGCAATGTGTGCAGGGGTCGGTTCAGCCTCCTTGTCCCTCACCTGCCTGGTGAAGAGGATTGCTGTGTCGTAGTGCTCCGCGTGCCGGTCACTTGGGGGGTTGTGCTGCTTTTGCCAGCTGCAGAAGTTTCGCAAAGTCAGGGCGGCGTTGGAAGAGATGTCGGGTCCCTTCCGCTCCTCGTAGATGACCATGATCTTCACCACCACCAGGCTGATGGAGTTGCGGATGCTGGGGTGCTTGTAGAGTTTGGCCGCCACGGAGAACAGCGTCAGGAGGTAGTGCTTCAGCCCACTGCCGTGGAACTCGGCCATGGACTGGTCGGCCACCAGCATGGTCTCCACGTAGCGAGGGCTGGACACAAACCGCTTTTTCCTTTTGCTCCTCGTTTCTGCATCTGGGAAGCGAGCGAGACAGAGGCAAAGCACACGTGAGCGGCACAGGGGATGGCTGCACAACCCCACAACGGGGAACCCAGCACCCACCGGGGCTCATCACCCGACCTCGGGGCACCCTCAGCCGCGCTCCCCCCGAGGTGTGGCTGCGGCAGACCCCGTCCCGTCCCGCCGTCGGCTACCTGCGGGCCCCTCCGGCTCCGGCTCCTCCGCCCCCGGCTCGGCCACGGCGCAGCGGGCGGCAGCTGCTGCTGGATCTCCCCGTCGGGTCCCTCGACGGCGACGGAGGAGGTGGACGCCGAGGCGGTGCCCGACGCCGGGGGCCGGCTGGATGAGGTACTGGCGGCCCCGGAGCGAGAAGGCTCCGCGCATCCCCGCGCACAGGCTGAGGGCGGCGGCGGAGCCCGGGTCCCGGTTGACGGTGCCGGAGTAGAAGCAGCGGGAGAGGTCGTCGCCCGGCGGCGGAGAGGAGGGCGAGGGGGAGGGCGGCGGCCCCCCCAGGTACTGCAGGGTGAAGTCCGGGGCCAGGAAGCTGCTGTCGGGCTCCAGCTCCAGCGTCAGCCGCTCCCCGAAGGCGTCCAGGCGGAACCGCTCCCGGCCGCCGGCAGCGCCCAAGCGCCGTGGCCGCACCAGCGCCTGGCGGGCGGTGGCGGGGGGCTCGGCGCTGCACGGCCCCAGCGCCGCCAGTACGGCCAGTAACGCCGGCACCGCCGGCACCAGCACCCCCAGCGGGCGCCCCCCGGTCCTCATCGCGGCCGCCGGGCTCGGGGCGGGGAAGGCTGGCTGCTGCTGCTGCTGCTGGCCTGGCGGAGCCTTTCTGCCTCGGTCGTTAATTTGTAAAAGGCGGAGAGCGAGATTTGCTTATATATATATATATGGGGTTTTTTTTGTTTGTTTGGTTTTTGCGGGCGGTGGGGGCTTCTCTCCGCCGGCAGTCCCGCGATCACTGCAGAGGCGGCGGCGACTTCCCCATGGCAGCGGCGGGCAGGGAGCGAGGCAGGGTGTGCGAGGGGCAGCCCGGCCCCGCTCTCCGGCCGCCTCCCGGCCCCCTTCTCCTTCTCTCTCCTCCGCTCCGCGCCGCCGCTCCTCTTTCCCTGCCCTCCGAGCGGGGAGGAAGCTCCGGCGGGTCCCCTCCGGCAGCCCCGGGCCGGCCGCGGGTGCACTTCCACAGGGCGGGTGCTGGGGGACGAGCGCCGAGACACCCCCCCCTTCCTCGCGGAGAGGAGCGGGACGAGAAAGCAAAAATCAAAAAATTAAAGTAAAACGAAACAGCGAGCGGGCCCCTCCGCCCCGGGCCCTCCGCTGCGATCCGGGCGGCTCCGCCGAGCGGGCTGAGTGCGGCGGCCGGGGCCGGCGGCGGCCGCCCTTTATGGGGTTCTGCCGGGCCGCCCCCACCCCGCCGGCGCCCGCCGCCCCCCGCCGCGCCGCCCCCCGCCCCGGCCCGCTGAGCTCACCGCCTGCGTAAGGCGGCGGCGGGCGGCCCCCGCCCCCGGCCCCCCCCCACCAGCCCCCGGCGGGGCGGGACGGGGCGCGGCGAGGCGAGGCGGGCGGGGACGGGGTCCCGGCCCCTTCCCCCGGCCCCTTCCCCCGGCCCCTCTGCCCCTTCCCTCGCCGCTCCCCGGCAGCCCCGGCCCCCGCCGGCTGCGGGGTGCCCCCTCCCAACGCACCGCGGGTCGGGGGCGCGGCTTTTCCTATTATTCCCCCCCCCCCCCCCTTCCCCTACACCCACACTTCACCCGCTCCCAGCCCTGCTGGGCCGTGCACCTGTAGTTCTGGGAAATGGTTCCTTCTGTAAATCGCTTAAACAGAGGCACGCACGTAGGGGCAGCCAGGGTTTTTCCTTCGGGCCGCGGTGGTACAGCTAATCCGCCGTGCGGCCGGAGCTGCGATGGGCACGGCTGCTTCCCCCTGCTGCGGAGGCCTTTCAGAGGCCGAGGGCAAAGAACTGGCGAGAAACAGTGTTACATACAAACACAAGTGCTGCTGCTCCTATCGGTGACAACCCCCAAACTTCTACATTATAAAATAAAATGCTTCAGCGTCAGGTGACGCCGTGACTTAACACAAAGATAATACAGGCTGATGACAGAACTAGCAAAATGCCTCATCCTGGTGACAGAAGTGAGCATTTCTATAGTTTAACATATCCACCATTCTGTTAGGAGCGTCCCGTTCGTGCACCTAAATATAAACCGGAGGATTTTCTTCCTAACTTAATGTCAGAGAAACGTGGAGCCGTATTTCAGATTCAGCTGCACAGGCCGGTTATCTGTCAAGTTCAGATAACACATTTGTTTCCCTCAGCGCTGTGTAAATCCTACATTTTTAGAAACATACATCTTTTCAACTTGTGCAAAAAAATCACATGGATAGATGAACTGGATTTTCCAGTTACTTACTCCACAAAAGTGCTGTTGTCCCACACAGCGATGAGCAAAATCAAATGGGGGATTTTACTTGGGATACGGCAGCCAAAGCCTGTGCATTTTTAGCAGCGCCTTGGCTTTGAGAAACTGCAACTGCTGCCCATTAACAAGTTTGGGGCGGAAATATGCGTTCAGTTTCAACAGAGGCCTGATTTTTCTCTCAAGACTTGGAGATGAGTGCTGATCTCTACCCTTATCTTTGAGATCCGGCAACGTGCATCCAGCTGTGCCACACTTTTCCTAGGGCAGGCGACATGACAGAGGTGCGGCCCACTCATGCTGTTAGTTTTGTGTTGCACACAATAGCAGGTATACGTGTTTTGAAAGTTTGGGGAATCATGAGCTTAGCAGTCTAGAAATATGGCATATAAAACATAGAATTGAAAGGAAGGTCTTGTAACTTATTTTTGAGCTTTAGATTCAAAACTGTTATGCTTGCAAAGATACCCACTAAAAGTACGGCAACCTCCAGCCTGTCACTGTATGGATACAGAGCACACATCAGGAGGGACTAGAGCTGGGCCACTTCAGTGGCCACCAAGCCATCTGCAGCTTTGTGACAATGTTTTGCTGGTCCTTTTTGATTTAAAAGCTCCGATTTAAAATCTCCTGACCACCTTAAAACATTTTTTTTTTGTGAGTAAAGTCTTCCCTGTGTTCCACCAGGTGGCACTCGCTTATAAAAAATTTTCTTGAACAGTGCTTTACGGTTCATCTCCCAGGTTTCCAGCTATGCTCTGGAGGAAATGCTTACATTTCAGAACTCTTCTTAATCCTTCTGTGGTTAGGACAGTTGGTTTAAAGCTTTTTATATAATGTCCAAGAAAGTACTTTAGGAAAGTGGCAACCACTCAGCAATTGCCTTGTTCTGCTATTGCTGGACGTGCTGCTGTGAACAGGGCATGGAAACGATTTGCAGTAAGTGAACATGGGTGAAGGACCATTTACAACTACGAGCAAAAGGTTTGGCTCCTAACAGACATGTAATGATGCTACACAATGTGTGTAGTCTTGCGAGTGCTTAAATCTGCTTCTGCAAATAATTCGAGTGTCTTTAGCTGCATTATACAAGACTACGAAGCACATGTATGCGTATTTGCAATCCGTATCGTATCAAATCTGCAACCATATTATGTAGAAATGAAAATCCGTATTACAATTATGAGTTATTAAACGTACTGACGTTTTGCAGAATTTCACTTAATGAGATGAAAAACTTGAAAAGGCATAAAACTTTTTTTTTTTTTTTAATTGCTAGTGTTCTAGTGTTTCTTGGGAAAAATACAAGAACTTGTAATGCAAAGTAGCCACCAGATGGAGCTAGTAGATCATCATATTTTAGTTAGCATTGCAAGTTTTTATTTATTTTTTAAATGGGTTACCCCTAAGTGTTTACAGTATCTGAACAACATTAACAATGGTAAAGTTTCAGTTTCTTTTCCAGTGTTTGTATAAGCTACTGTTTCCAAAATTGAAAAAAAAAAAACCAAAAACCACATTTTTTTTTCCCAACCTATTTGTTTAAATGCTGCAGAATGATAACATCTTTAAAAAACTATTACAATTTAGAATTAAAACAGCAGATGGCACATTTGTCCCACTGAACAGAAGATGGGAGACCAAAAAAAAATGCTCAAAGGAACACTTCCAATAAGCCTTTTTTTTTTTTTTCTTTTCCCAGAAGTTGATCAAATTTTGCGGAACTTCTCCCATCACTGCTTGTGACTACTGAAAGGCTCATCTGTACTCAACACTTCTGTTCTCCTACTCAGTTTGGAGCAGGCTGAGAGGTTTGGCTTCGTGTAGAAAAAGGGAATCCATTGTCACTCAGGATGAATGGCTGTAGTGAACAAGATTATTTATGGATTCTGATCTACTCTAATGTCTTTTGTGATATACAAAATTGCAAAGCTTATTACTCTTTTCCATTTATTATTGATTTTGATGTCATTAACACTTAATTTTTATCAAGCAGGGTAACAGGGTGTTAAAGTGGAATAAGAGAGAAAACTATGATTTCATGACTTCAACTTTAATGACTAGTAGGAACTTTTTGGAGGAGGAGGGGAACTGTGATTCAATTTGGTTAACAGTTTTCCCATAGTTTCTCCTTTTACATGAGTTAACAATGAAAGTTGCTGAAAAAACATACAAATTTTGGGACCCACCAAATTTTATTCCTAAGTAGCTTTTATTATAGGCCTGAATGCACTCAAAATGAAGACCATTTCTTTCTGCTTTCCACTAGTAAGCTTTCGTCAAAATTGAACTGAATGGAAACTTAGTGTACCTCTGGCTGCATGAGTCAATAATTTTATTATTCAGCAAATATAATGCCCCAGACTTTTGGATTCAGGATTTAGGCCAGTTCAATTTGTAAAGGTAAGGGCAGCCAGGAAGCTTAACTTAGTTTAAACCAACAACATTTGTAGAAATTAGAATCCATTTAGTTGATGCCAGTCCTTACTTAGATCACAAAGATATTTTCTGTATATATTTTGCACTGACTTAGTGTAACACCACCCCAATGATTTTAATACAATTGCAGGCATTATAAATGATGGCATAATTTCTCCCTTTAACATTTTTCTGCTGAGCACAGGTAGAGGCATATGTAATCCAGATCACTTTATGCATCTCCTAAAGACCATGTTATCAGTTGCCAAACTAGCTTTCAGCTGAATTTTTCTTCAAGCTTCTTCATACAAGGCTTTACAAGTGGTTTATCCATTTAACTGTTCCTGAAATTAGTGTGGTGAAAACTATATTGAATTTTGTCCACAATGAAATATTTTCGGCCATTTTTGTTGTAGGGTAGGAGCAGAGGGAAATTAAAAACAGGGAGAGCTGAAGTCAGCTACAGCATACAGGGAGTGCAGTCATGGGTCCTAATGTTCCCTTATTGTTTGTTGGGCAGCTGTAAACCCCCTTTAGTCACCTGTTGCTCTCAGTGTTCTCCTCATCTTACAGCCACAAGTCATAGTTTGCTCCTGGCACAGTAGGTCAGATCCGATGAAGATGATGATGCAGGTCACACTGGGACGGATATAAAGCACCTTTCCTTCTGTAGCTGAGTGCATCCAAAGGAAGATGGCAGTGCATCGCTGATGGTCTACACTGGCTGACACGCTTGACCTGAATTGGCTTTGTGGGGGAGAGTAGGCCTCCATCCTGACCAAGAGCTGGCTCTACTCATAACCGTGTATATTACTGTCTACCATAGTATCCTTATCTGATCCAAGACATCAAAGGTTGTTAACAGCTCCTGGTTGTTTGTTGACTGATGTGCTTGTTCGGACCTGTGAGCTAATGCATTTTAAGTGATACATTCTGAGACTAGTGGAGGCAAAGCTGCACATATATTTAATAACACTTTTCTGGCTAGATCAACACCTGGGGGGCGGCCTAGCATTAAGCTTTTTGTTAAGCTGTTCCCCAAGCTATTATCAGTCACATACCATAGCAAAATCTGTTACCAAAGCACAGCAAGACTGAAGAGGGAGGTTTGCATCAGAATGTGAATTCAGACATGACCATATCACAGGCAAGTGGTTTAGAGGACTGTTGAGGTCAGACGTGTATTTCTCTTCCTGGTGGTAGAAGTATTCCTACTGAGGAATTTGTGTTACCATCTAAATGGCTTATGAACAGCTGACCTAAATCCAAATTTTCACGGTCAAAGCAACTGCTAGTGTCAAATATACAAAAATCTCCCTGGAAAGAAGGGATCAAATAGAAGGAATCAGGCAAAACAAAATGTTGCATTATAGTATGTCTGCAAAACTGTTTCAGAAGTTAAATATAACTGTAACGATAACATTGGCTGCAAAGTCCCTTGGCAACTGGCAAAGAGAACGAAGCACATTCATGCATACCCCAAGTTCCACTGACATTTTGATATTTTTATCACACTGCAATTTCAACAGATACCAAACTTTCTCAATGTACTTTGGGCACAAGTGCTACAAGAAGCGTTACACTTTCCATGAAAGTTCTAATAATGAAAACTCATCACTCTACCTATTTTTATTTTTTTTTTTTATCTTCAAAACATTTGTGGGATGTAGGAGAATATTATTGCCACAGCAGATGAGGGCATCAACCATTGATTCCAGGGAGCTTTCCATCTTGATAGACAGTGCTCTCCTTATTGCTGTCCTGGTCTAACTGGATATCCACTGGTCTTTCTTTGTGACGGGAGCCTAATACTCCTTATAATAAGTATCAAGAAATTTAGACACAAATAAGAAATATAAAAAATATTTTCTTTAAATTTTTAGCTAGGCAGTTCCTTCACCCTAATTCTCACCCAGCCGCACAAGCAATTGTGTCAGCTTAGCAGAGGGGGTGCATCCCAGCAAGTGGTGGAAAAGAGCAGCTCAGCCTGGCAGGAAAGAAAGAAACCTTTTGAGGTGATGCTGCTGTCCTACTATTACTGGGTTTATTAGCTGGTTGCAATACAGCTTCCAGACCTAAACCGCCACATCCATTCCTTTTCCATTCCTTTTTCTTCCTCACATTCTCCCTGTATGATTTTGGTAGTCTCGTTTACATCCTTTATCTTCCCCTTGTTTCTTTCAGCTCTTCCTGCTGCACCCTTCCTCCCCATTATGCTGGCTATTCGATAGTTGGCAGTAAGCGTATTTCACAAAGAACAAAAATCGTTAAGGAAAGTGCTTAACCACTTTCCACTCCCCAAACAATTTATACACATGTTTAGACTCATCTAATCCATGTCTTGCTAAAAGCTGATTTAGATAAGCTTCCCTCTTGATGTGCAGGGCTGGGTCCGGCCTCCTTGAACTGCAGTTCTTGGTGCTCCTCTTGGTCTCAGTTGTTCTGAGAGGTTCCCTCTCTTTCTCCCCTTCCCTTTTCAAAGAGCCTCAACTTTCCTCTGTGTGCCTGGAGACTGCTGATGTTGGATAAAGGCTTTTGCTGTAGCATTTGCAAAAACATTCTTTTTGTTTGGCATAATGTTTTTCCATCTTGAATAACCATGCCATCTAGGAAAAAAAAAAGTTTGTCCATTTCTAACTGTGGTTGTAAATTAATGTATGTGGTGTCAGTGTATAGTCTACTCTCTTTTATAGTCCAACACACTGCTTGAGATTACTTAAAACCACAGTTTAAAGTAGACTTGTATTCATCATCAGGTTCTCCATTGTTTATGATAGGGATAATCACAAAAGAGACATGGATGTTGCCCAGAGATGTTGTGGATGCCTCATCCCTGGAAGTGTTTAAGGCCAGGTTGGATGGTGCTCTGCTCTAATGGAAGGTGTTCCTGCCCATGGCAGAGGGGTTGGAATTTGATGGACATTAAGGTCCCTTCCAACCCAAATCATTCTGTGATTGTATGATTCTATGACATACTGCGAGAGTCGAACATATGGCCACCACTAAGATAATGAAAGGATCAGAGCATCTCTCCTATGAGGAAAGTCTGAGAGAGCTGGGACTGCTCAGCCTAGAGAAGAGAAGGCTCGGGGGAGATCTCATCAATGTATATAAATACCTGATGGAAAGGAGGGTGCAAATTGGACAGAGCCAGACTCTTTTCAGTGGTCCGTAGTGACAGGACAAGTGACAACGGGCACAAACTGGAACACAGGAGGTACAACCTGAACATCATGAAACACTTCTTCTCCTTGTAGGGGACTGAGCACTGGCATAGGTTGCCCAGAGAGTTGGTGAGTCTCCATCCTTGGAGATCCTCAAACCCCTTCCAGAGCAGAGGGGTTGGACCTGATGACCTTCAGAGGACTGTTCTAATCTCAACCATTCTGCAATTCTGTGAAGTCTGAGGCTTAAGGCAAACCTGAAACAGTAGCCATCCGAAAATTAAATGGAGAAATGCCTTAATTACTCAAAAAGCAGAGCAAAACTTTGGTCAAATAGCAAGTTAGGCATTTCTGCATGCAGCAATTGAATAATAAGCCTTCATAGTTTTGACTTTTACTTCTCTAAAGAGAGGGATTTTGATGTGTCAGTGCAACTTTTATAAGGCAAAAGAGATGTTACCCAAGGTTCCCCAGTGTTCTCACTAATCTCAGCACTATCTGCAAGCAATTGTAATGGAGATCAGCTGTTAGCTTCTATCTTGCTGCCAAACTGGACCTATATCACAAGTGGAGAGGTGCTAGCCAGCCAAGCGTAAAATACTCTTGCCTGCATCTCTTTTATTCTGAACTGATGGAAATAACATGTAAGCGAGTAAAAATCTCAGCAATACATACCTCAAGAGGGACAACCTTAAAAGGCAGCTTTACTTAACAGCAAATTTGGGGATTTGCATCAGGATCTTTATTTAGATGCTTTAATCCAGCCATTCATCAATTTATACCATGACGTAAACAAATATTTCGGAAATGCTGCAAGAGATTATAATGCAAAGTCATGGTTTTAAGTACTGTCCTATGTGTCTTTCATTAATATTTGCTGTATACCAAAATAGGATAAGATGTCTTTGCAGCTTTTGAGAGGCCTCGCTCTGCTATAGACTCTTTCTGAGATGAGGCGTAAATCACCAAAGTTTAGGTCCAACAAAAGCCATAAATATGTAGAAGCCAGTTAGTGAATCCAGTTGCTGGCTTAACTCTATTTTTTAAAACCTTGCTGGATTTCCAGAGCCATCAGTAATAATTGACTCCTTCTAAACACTGTATTTTTGACTCCCTCATTGTGCATATGAGGCTTTAAATGAGCAACTCTCAGTCATTAAGGAGTATCACTTCAAAAGCCCATAGTGAACCGTATCTTTAATTAACAGGTAGAAAAGTGAAGCACAAAAAGTTTCAGAAAGTTATTAGCAGTAAGACAAAATACCTTTGGCATTACCAGTGCAATTCATATACATCTGCAGAGCTTTTGGCTCTGCCATAACTCTCTTCAGCTACTGAAGACATTCAGGACAGGGCTCATTATGTTGTTAATCTGTACTTGCTTTTTGACAGCAGCACCCACATTTTGAACAGGACATGGGATGGCTACCTCTTAGTTTTTTCTGCTTTTGATTCCCCTTGTTTTCTGTTATTAGACTGGAACTTCAGATTTCTTCTTTGCACTTCTTTAATGTTAGTAATGAGTAAACTAATATCCTCAGCTTTTTTTGTTTGCCTGTTTACAGTGTAAGATTTTCCAAGGCATGCAAAATCTAATACTTGACACTTTCTCTGCTCCTCTATAAAGAGGCCTCTTACTGCCCTGTTTCCCTTAGTGTATATGCACTTTTTGCGTGCCATGGTTACTGCACTCTTCCATCAAATGAGTACCGCAATCAGTACTGTCACTTCTGACGAAAGTAGATGCCTACGCACATGAGCACTTGGAAGAGTATTCCAAAACCACCCCCCCATCCCCAAAACCACAAATGAACAAAAAACCTAACCACCGCCACCAAAAGCAATGAAAGAAAGAGGGAATTCCATTCATCTTAGAAAGCTTCCAAAAGATTGTTAGAAACTGTGATCATAACAATAACTTTTAACTATTTTATGGAAATAGGTAAACCAGTAAAATAATGAGCAGTGTGACCACCAGAACAACAGGCTGGATCAGACCGGTAGCCATTAGCAGAAAGAATTTGAACTCTGGGGCAGTGTGATCTCCCCTTTGCTACTCCCTCCAGTTTTTCGAAGATTTTAAATTACTGTCATAGTTCACTGCACAGTCACACTTGCTAGCTCCCCAGCCAATCTGGAGCAGCTCAAGTGAGCCACTCCTCTGGCACAAAACCTTGCTTGCACAACTCCATATTAAGACTATTAATACATTTTGCCCACGTGAGGAGCCCTTCTTGCGGTGATGTAACACACAGCTCAATCATATAATGTTAACAAAGAGAACTTGAGCAGACATGTAGACCCCAATCCTGGAAATATTTATAGTTAGGCTTGAGTTCTAGCATCTTATTAACCCCTCGAGTGTTTGCAGAATTGAAAACATAATAAAATGTTGGCTAAAATATTCTGTTTACAAATTATATCAAGAGGAAGCATGTGCAATGACTTATTCAAGAAATGAAGGTTTTAAAACAAAACACCCGTCCACCCATGCTCTCTGTCAGGTTGTACCATAGAGACTATATGAGATCACAGCAAGAAATAAATGAATCTTAGAAAAGCAATACCCAGATTTGTACCATCACTCTTGTTACCAGTACGTCTTCTGGAAAAACATTGTTCCTGCTTAAGACCAAACACCAATAAGCTGGTAAACAAAACCTAGTTTTTTAACTTCCATTTAGCATCATTAAATTTCTCCTTTTGGCTTTAATACACACTTATGCAAGCCTTCACTATACATGTGTAGATAGGTCCTTTGATTTCCCTTCCATGGACATAAATTTAAGAATGGGACCTCTGTTGATGTGCTGCCTTTGCTCTGCCACCAGCTCTTTTTTACATAGTGTGGCACAACTGTATTATAGTTTTGTGTGTTAAAGAACTAAAATCAGGGAGCACAGGACATTCATGATACCATCATGTTCTTTCATATTTCCTTGAGTATCATGGTGAAGTCACAATTTATTTGACTGAATGGTTCAGATTGCCAAATACATGCTTTAAAGTTAAAAGCTATACTTAAGGTAAAAGTAGATGTTTGGGTATATGATTAAGGTTCATCAAAAAAAAAAATATCAGGTTTTGAAATGTCTCAAATCTGCTAGGAATATGTGGGTCTATATCTACCAATCAGTCTCAGTACTTTGTCTCATTCTTTTACTGTTGAGTTCCACCTTCTATTTATTTAAAGAATTGTATGTTTTAATTCCAAAAGTATTTATATGTGTGATTAAAGTATCATGGGCATTAAAATGCATCATAGTTTCACATGGAATGTATTTTTTTAACATAGTAATTAATTTTATGCTTGCCTAAAATCAGCCATCATTTCTGATCATAAGCTAGGCATAACTGGAAGGCAAGCGTCACCCTCACTTGCTGGCAATGCTCTCCTGTTGTGAAAGAGAGCTCGGTCTGATGTCTACTTTGGCCTCTGGCTCCCTAGGATACACAGGGAGTACAGCTGAGGCAACCCCAGATTCTTTGGAACAGCTCTGCTGCCAACCTGTGAAAGAAACCTTGGGTTGCAGCTGCCTCCGCCTGGGTCAGCTGTGTGCTGAGGGACATTTACATGCCCCTTACAAAATGCAAGTGGGTGAAGAGGCAAGAGGGTGACCTCTATCTGCTTTTGACTGCTCCAGGCTCTTTCAGACTTGGGGGAGCTGCTGGCCCAAGTCACCTGCCCAATGATGGATGGGCTGCTCTTCAGTGGTGCGCAGGCAAGAGTGGGGTGTCAGTAAATAACTCCCTGCCTGCAGCTCCCAGCACGTCCCAAGACAGGAGATTTTTCTCTTTCCCATGTAAGTCCACCAGGGTCAGCTCCACACAAGGTAGCACTGGGCTGATCCAGGGACAGTCTGGGGAAGTCCTGTAGGAATTGATGAGGGGCCTTGACTGGAGAGGACTTTCTGAGCTTCTGGGGCTGACATCCTGTTGTCTGAAAGCTGTTTGCACACCATGTGGCTTCAAAGGCATAAACGAAAACAGCTAGGGAAATCCCTTCCCTGAGACCTTCAAAGTCCTGTGGGAGGGTTCCTATCTGAGCCTGAACTTGTTCTTACATGTAAAAAGTAGAACAACACAATTCCTGGTCATCTAGAATATGGAAAATCTGTTATTGTGTATTGCTTTTCTAACCAAAACTTTCTTTCTTAAACATTTAAAATCTCTAGGTTGTTGCTCAAAAATATTTATGAACTGGGAGTAATATAAAAATCCTAGCTACAGCGCAAATATGCACAGCTGTCACATGTAACACACTTTTTAAAACCAAAGCATCACCAGGTAAGTTAGCAAATATGTAAAAAGAATTCCACTTATAAAACCATATATTTTTATAATTCTAGTGATGCCAACTGAGCTGTCATTGCTTTATATGGTAAATACATGAGCGAAAATAGGTCTTGTAAATGAGACAAAAAACTGAAACCAAATTTAACTGAGAGGGCCCTGCCAGCTTTATTAATGTGCATTTCAAAGCTTTCCAAGAAAAATGTTGTCATTTTACCTTTTCAAAAGGATTCAAACTCAAACATAGTATGGGAAACAAGCTGAAAAACTATAAACACTACAGCTATGACATAAGACACCAAAAGCCCAGAAATTGTAAGTGGCAACATTAGCTCATGGTGTTTACTTCAGGGAGGGCAGAAAAGCAAAAGTCAATTAAGGTGAGGACATCCGCTGCTAAAACTGCCAGCACTTGTTGCTTTATGTTAATCTCTGTGGCTCTAATCCCACAGTATTTTTTACATATCGGCAGACAGCTGCGCTTGAACAGAGGCCCATTCACTTCATGTCATTTGAGCATCTCTTTTGCATTCAAGGGCTTTGATCTGTGTGGCTGGAAGGAGAAAGTCCCTTCTTAGCTTCTGTCCACAGCAGCACCCTGGAACACACACACTGCTTTCTTAGTACAGTGCAGGTCTTTTGTACCACTGCAACTCTGCAAGGACTATGGAAATACACACGTATCTGTTTTAACTCCCGTGTGGATCCTTTGATTATACAGTTGTGATGTGAGAAGTACCAAAAGCTGTAACAATGAGTGATATAAATGGTGGTTGTCCACAAGCCAGACATTTAATTGTTGGTGCCAATGAGAGGACATCAGGTTATTGATGTTGGAGACTGCTGTTCCTGTAGCCTGTGTGGACCATTGCAGCTGCAGTTTCATGATAAGGGCTCGCTTCCAGGTGCACATAGGTAGATAGGCCTTCCAGGAGGAGGGATGGAGGCAAAGGGCACAATGGCTGCAAAAGGGCACATGATGAATTTCTGAACTGAATTACATGTATCTACCTCCTGTCACAGCAGAGGAAGGAATACACCAACGAAGGCAGTACCTTCCAGGCTCACATGCCTAAAATGCTACAAACTATACATGTATAAACGCCCTCTTCGGGCTTATTTCAACGTCCAAACAAGCTTGTGAGCCGTGTTTGATTATCCAAGGGTAGGGGAATGCAAACCTTCTGACACCTCCAGAAAGCCTCCAACAAGCACTTGGCCTAGGAATTGGTGCCTAGGGAGCACTTCCACACAGAGATAAGTTTAATTGCAGACATTAGCATTTTGTTTGGGAGGCGGCCTTGTCCAAAATTTTGCAGTGTGTGCATATGTCATCTCAAGCATAACAGCTAGCAAAAAAGGGTCAGCTGGTGCTCTAGACTTCAAGGCCAAATGCTGTAAATATCTAAAGTAAATGTTACACACATGAATAACGCCTTTGGCTCTGTCTATGCAGTCTCTGGGATCATGAGTCAGGAAGCACAGTGTGAACCTTGACCTGCTCTGTGTGTGCTTATCTTGCTGGCAAGGGGATACCCAAAGCCCAGCTACCTCCAAGTCCTGTACTGTCCCTATTGCACATGAAATGAGACTTTGCCATGGGGAGTAGCCAGTTAGCATGTTTGTCCCGGGGTAGAATGGGATTAGGAGTAGAAAGGCTTCTCTCTTCTTGTTAAGGGAGAAGAAAACCCTGCTGAAAGAATTCCATACTTCACCCCATTGAATTTGTTCTTGCCTAAGATAAAATCAGTTGACCGCAGACCTTTTCAAAGGGACATTGTCATCTAATCCTTTTTTAGACCATCTGTGGAAAGACAGAGTTTTATGGCTAGATTTAGTTATTAGTTACCACTACCCTGGGTGTAGTATTTCATGTAGGCATTTAATTTTATGGCATGGATGTAGGTGTGTAGTTGGATTTTTGGGTGCTTTTTTTTTTTTTTAATGTTTGACATATGATCTGTTTTTGGAGCTAGCAAGGAATAAGGAATAAAGATGGAATAGAAGCAATGAGTTTACTGTTGGTCTGATGGTAGGAGTCAGAAAGAAGAAAGTTTGTGATATAGGGTGTGACTGGGATAAATAGATGATTATCTTATAAAACTGCACAAACAAGAGCCAAAGTTGGATAAAAACAGTATATCTAAATAGGAAAATATTTTTGAGCTTGTGGTTTGGGGATTTGTGTTCCAAGAAAGGGTTGGGGGATTTCTTTATGCAGCATGGAAACACTCCCAGCAATTCATCCTCACACTGAGCTTGTCTATTATCTGACTACTGCCACTCAGCCATGTATGGGCTTCACTTAACTGTGGTTGTAGAGAGGACTGGAACTGTTTTGATTCTGGAAGAAGATTAAAATCATATAATTAAAGGCAAGCACTTTTAAAAAAAGTCTCCTGAAAATTGAAAAATAAAAATACAGAAGACATAAGCTGTTACATACGTGTCTGCTGCCTCTCAGGGTTATTTGCAGTTATCATGAACCAAACAGTCTAAGCAGAGGATGATATTTGATTGGTTTTGCAAGGATGGACATATACTTCTGCACCATAGGAGTGCCTTAAAGGAGATTGTAGAAACTGTAATAGCTGTCCTGTTTCAAAGAGGTGCTGTGGGTGAGACTATTCTGACCCATTTTTCCAATGTTCAACATCTTCATCGACGATCTTGATGAGGGAATAGTGTCCACCCTCAGCAAGTATGCTGATGATACAAAGCTGGGAGGAGTGGCCGACACGCCAGAAGGCTGTGCTGCCATTCAGCAAGACCTGGACAGGCTGGAGAGATGGGCAGGAAGTAACCAAATGAGGTTTAACAAGAGCAAGGGTACAGTCCTGCACCTGGGAAGGAGCAACCGGACATATCAGTACAGGCTGGGGGACAACCTGCTGGAGAGGAGCTCTGAGGAGAAGGACCTGGGGGTCCTGGTGGACGACAGGTTGACCATGAGCCAGCAGTGTGCCCTGGTGGCCAAGAGGGCCAATGGGATCCTGGCGTGCATAAAAAAAAGTGTGGCCAGCAGGTCAAGGGAGGTGGTCCTCCACCTCTACCCTGCCCTGGTCAGGCCTCACCTGGAGTACTGTGTCCAGTTCTGGGCTCCCAGGTAAAAAAAAGACAGGGATCTCCTGGAAAGAGTCCAGCGGAGGGCCACAAAGATGAAACGGGGCCTGCAGCATCTTCCCTATGAGGAAAGACTGAGAGACCTGGGTCTGTTCAGCCTGGAGAAAAGAAGACTGAGAGGGGATCTTATCAATGTTGACAAATACCTGAAGTGTGGGAGACAGAGGGATTTGACCAACCTCTTTTCAGTGGTTTGTGGGGACAGGCCAAGGGGTAATGGCCACAAGATGGAGCACAGGAAGTTCCGCACCAACATGCAAAAGAACTTCTTCACGGTGAGGGTGAATGGAGTACTGGAACAGGCTGCCCAGGGAGGTTGTGGAGTCTCCTTCTCTGGAGATATTCAAGGCCTGCCTGGACGCCTACCTGGGCAGCCTGCTCTAAGGAACCTGCTTTGGCAGGGGGTTTGGACCCAATGATCTTTCGAGGTCCCTTCCAGCCCCTACAGTTCTGTGATTCTGTGATTCCCCTCAATTGTGCAAATTGGTATGAGATTGATAGAGGCACTTCCCATCCCCAGCAGCTCCACAACACCCTCATGTCAAGCAAGAGGTCTAAACACATATTTTCTCACTCAGCTACTGAGCACTGGTCTACCTCTATGGTGTATTATGCTGGCTGTGACCAGTCATATCTTGTTGCATTCATTTCGTGGATCCTGGCAGGTTGGTCCCATGGCAGCAAATCGTGACCCCACACTTGCACCCCCAACTAGCACAGCCTGTAACTGGTGCAGCCCCTTTCATCTCTGCACTCTGTTCATTTGTTCTTTAGAGACCTTAAATACTAATACACATTAGAAATCTTATGGAGAACTGTAATCTGAAAAAATAAAATAAAATACATTACTACCCCCCCCCGCCCAACCAACCTCTAAAACAAGTTTAAGAAGCTTGTACCATTTGGCTAGGAAAAGACAGCAAAAGTATAATTGATTTGAATAATCTGTTCTGTAGTATTAGGGCCACCCAAAAGATGGCACTAAAAAACCTTTAGTCACTCTACCTGATATATGGACATACAAACACAAACACGTGCATGCATAAAAATAGCTAAGAATATTCAAAGAAATATTTCAATAGCTTAGTTCTGTAATTTTGTGTGCAAAAGTAGAAATCCTCTTAGATAATTCTATGTTAGACCAACAGTAAAATTGAGGACAAACACACTCATATAAGCAGATAAACTTTGTACATAAATATTACTTTTCTAGACCACATGAAAACATTTATACTTTTGTAAACATGACAATGTGACATTTGGTGAGCAGCATAATTGTGTTAAAATTATTCAGGAGTTAGGCACTGCAGTTAAAATATTTGATTCTTTCAGAGCTACCAATGCCACCACTATATATTGACCTCTGTAAATATGTGGTTGTTAGGCCAGAAGTGCTTTTATTTATGTGAGTGCAGTGTGGAATCATTCCAACAATGCAAACAGAGCTGCATGCAATAGCAAGTGTTAGCAAGGGCAGACTCTGGCCTATTGTCACTACCTTTTTAAACATGTAGGGCTGATTATTTTAATTTTTAAATTAGCTTAGTTGGTCTGTGCTGGGGAGAACAAGACATATTTCTACTAGTCACTTTCCAGTTTATGATGAAATCGTTGAAGGTGGAAGAAAACAAAAAACAAAAAACTTAAAGATGAGAGTGTTCAGAAAAAGTGCTGGAGGAAGAAACTTCACGTCCTAGAGTCATTTTTTTTCTCTCTACAATTTCAGTTTCATGACTTTAATCAAATCTCACATGTAAAAGTAAACAACACAAATGAAAGAACACCGCCTTTGCTTAGGGCAGAAGTCATTTGGGTACCAAAAAGATTTGAGAGACCCATTGCCTTCCACAAATGTTTGATTCCCATGTATTTTCTCTTTTGAACGTGGTTGCCTGTTAACCCACAGCTAAAGTAGAAAAAAAAAAAAAAGCCAAAAACATCCCAGGAACTGTGAGAGATGTGGGGATCAAACAGTGTAAAGTCTGCTTGGATACAAAAACTTCTTTCACCACATTTTCCAAAGCTTGTTCCCTCAGTGAGTCTTTAGTATTTTGCTCAGTTCTGCATTTCTTACTGTCACAGCCAGAATGGGCTCCTAGCAAGCACTGAGTTCTCCATAGCTCTATGCACTCATGAAATTAAAGGCATTTAAATTGATTGTATTGGCTCAGAAAAGGAGGTCAAGATTTTATGTTTGGGGAGTTTTTTATTCTTTTATTCTTTTTTTTTGACAGCTCAGGAAAGGCATTTGACTCATATAATCATTTGGTTACAATATGATTGTAACTGCTATTTGGTTGTAATAAAACAGAAAACATGGATGTTGGGGTTTTCTTAAGAGAACGAACTGGAGTATATTCAAGAGAATTGAGTGCCACCTGTGGAAAAGCTGTGCACAGGCATGGAAGCACCAGCTGGCTTGGTTGCCTTTATTCACTATGGGTAAAGAAGCCAAAAAAGAAGAGACAGCAGAAGCACACACACAATGAATGAGTGAGGAGGTGGATTCTCGTAGTGTTTTTTTTTTTCTTTCTTTCTTTTTGTTTGTTGTTTGTTTTTAGCACAGGAATGAGATCTGCTGACTGAAAGTAAGAGACTGCATGGCACGGAGTGTACAAAGCCACCATGGCCTTTTCAGGTTGTGCATGGTTACATTTTGAACCTTATTGTCACAGCTTGTTGAAGCTAAAGTCTTACTGATATTAGATGTGCAATAGGGATACTCAGCTGCAATAGTCAGTACTAAAATAAACTTAAGTAATTAACTTTAAAAGGTCTGGAGTAACATAGTATTTAAATATAGTATATTAAGGCTAAATGATGCAAATAACTTGGTATCTCTCCAAGGCTTTCATAATTTGATCTTAAACAACATCATATTGGTTAAAAATTCTGCAAGTAACAGTCTTAGCAAACAAATGAGATCCACTTGCACTCCACAGAAATATATTTTAAAGAAGGGGGGAAAGAGAAGCATTTTTCTTAAAATCATTGCAATATACATATGCACAGCATTTATGTTCTGAAGAGTTTTGAACTCACTGTAGGTAATTTCTATACCAAACAGGATGTATAGTTTCTTACACAAGCTTAAAGATAATTTTGCAATGAAGTAAGAGTTGGAGGAGGTAAGGGGGAGGGATGATAGGGAGTGAGAGTCTGAACTGGAACATTACTAATTCTCACAGTGGTAGCTCAGTGAAAAAAAATTCTGCAGAACAAACCTTCCTCCATCCAGTCAATTTTTGGAAAGAATTATAGCCATTTGGAACTGAGATTTTACTTGAAAACTCCCTGGAAACAGGATACCGCTTGCAAGCTCTTTCAGCCCTTTTGAGACCTGGAATGAGATTCATCTCACTCAGCTTTAGACATCTGCATTGTAGCTGTCTGCATCTGAACCCTATGTCCCTTTGTCACTGGAAATACATATTTGTAATGTGCAATTCATCTAGCCTATTATGGACATCTACTGTAGGGTGAAATGAATAGCATGTGTGAAGTGCCCATTTTCCTCTATTGAGTCTAAAAGGCACCTATAAAGACTATTTCAGATGCAGATTCTAAAATCTGTGAGAAGAATCCCCTCCATAGTGTCTTTATTATTATTATTATTTTTGAAAGACTGTGAAACAGTTGCTACAATTTCATGTATTTAGACACAAGAAAATGATAAGTGGAGCAGTGTAGTACACTCTTGGCAGACAACATGCCACTGGAAATAATTTATGACAGCAGTGTTTGTCTTCATCGAACAACTTGCATAAATATCAACCATTGTACCATAAAGTAGTCTGTAGAGCAGTGTGAGGCCAGGGATGGATTCATCTGATCAACAGTGAAAGCCTCCTGACATCTAATAACTTGGACACTCTCCGCCCCCTTTGCAGTCAATGGAGAGAAACATGAGCACAGTTGGTCTTATCATAAGATCAATAGCAAAAGCCCCAAGTGTTCTACCTTCCACGTGTCTGCTTTTCTCCATTCACTAGCAAAGGTGCCCAGGTTGGCTCTTTAAAGACACTTCAAGAGTTGCTTTAGGCAGAAATAGTACTTCCATCAGCAGTGGGGAACTACTTCTGTGCATGCAGTTGCAAGAGGAAGCCTGAATGAGAAAAATAACCAAGAGGGCCAACCTGATGCTGAAAGCAGCTGTTAAAAACACTGATAGGAGAGGAACAGTTATTTTATGTTGCTGTTTGGGAGCCTAGAAGCCCATGGTACTTTCCTGGCTGTGCTTCTGCTCACTGTGCGACTTAAAACAGGATAACTATGGATTTTATGTCTTCCAGTTGCTTCCTCTGGGAAATAGGGGTAATAGTATCTTCTGGTGCCTCTTTGTTTGTCACCACTTCATTTGACCTAGGTAAACTTAAGTGAATTCTGAAATCTTCCAGCTCAATTTTGCAGTTATTGGAAATTTGGGGATTAAATTTTGAATGGCAACCCTTTCTTTAAGATAGCTTGGTCCTGGATCAACCCGACATAACTTGTTTGGGAGAAAATCCAAACAATGAATTTATCAGTGAATCCTTGGAGATATGAACTTCATTTTGTTTTGCAGTATGAACAACATATATCAGAAGGTAAGTTGCAGGGTTGTATATATGTGACTTCCCCTTTCTTCTCATTTTTTTTTCATTCTGCTTTTTTATACCATTGCAGTGCATTCTGGCTCAAGTTTGGGAATTGGAGACAAAAGCAAGAAGCAGACCACTATTGGTGTAAGCATTCCTCTTTTTTGGATTTGCAGAGTGAGCTTGTGTAACTCCACCATTAGCCACTTGCCTTCCTGGAAATCATAACTCACATGCATGTTAAGAACGTGTAAGGGGGGCACTTGATGACTGTTGCTATGAAGCTAACAAGTGGGAAGGGATTTCTAAATACCCTGAATTGCTGTTGCAACAGCTTTGTATGGTTATTGTATAAAAGAAGCCAAAATGCCTAACATAACTATTTAATGCATCACTTTCATGGAGGCAGTGAAAATCCATCTGAAGGCAAAAATATCAGTAGGGTAAGTACCTCATGGGGTGAGAAAGGGTCCTAATTGGTGAAAACCATCATGACACAGAACACGAGGTGCCGCAGTCCCATTGCAGGGCTTGGAAGAAAAACTGAAGAAATATTGACGTCACAATTTTGGATTGGACCTGTGTCTCTCTCTGAAGTTGCTTCCCCTCTATTTTTTGCAATATCAAGATTGTGTATGTGCTTTTGGGTGCTTTTGCTGCCTACGCTGTGCTTCTGCAATTCGTTTGCAAAATGCCTTGTAGGCTGAAGCTAGTGTGGTGGAAATTATTAATGACAAAAATGAGTATAGTGCCTTATTAGTACCAGAACTCAAGTCTTATCTTCTTCTTACCCCCAGCTAAAAATCTTGAGATGACTTATATTATGTTGGTTTTGTTGTGTTAAAAAAATAATAATAGTATAGATTCAGCCTATAAGAGAACTCCTTCTTTGTAAGGGACTATTTATCTCATCATTGTGGTTCCAGATTCGTTGCATTCTGACATTCTTGTCCATTCACATTCATTCCCTGTACAGGGGCTTGAAGAACAGTATGTTAGACTGCTTGCTGAAGCGGTCTGTTACAATGTTTTCTCATAATAGGAGAGCATGAAATCATCCAACTGTCTGCTGGAAAATGTGCTAATTATTTTCTGAGTGGGTAAAAGGTCACAGCCAATGGGACAATGGAAAGACAAGCAAGCTACATACAACTGTGCATTGGAATTAAGCTGAAGGAGGGAAAGTAATATTAGAAATAAGTCCATAAAGATAATTTTAAAGTTTTTTTGAAGGCTTTGCCGTTGCTGTCAAGTGCTAAATTCAAGAATTATTCAGCTCATGGAAGCAGAGATTCAGTAGCAGTAAAGAACAGTAACACTTTATTTTCAAAATCATAAAGGAAACTTTGATCATTATGCAGGAAATACACCAGACTTTAAAAAGTCACGTCACTTACCTCTAAGGTAGAATAAAACAGAGAGAGAGGGGAAACTAACTCTCCAACTTCTTAATTACTATTATGCCAAGACTTTTAGAGAGTTTGAATCCCAAACATGTATTCTAGGAAAGGAAAACATTTTCTTTCATTGAACAGCCCTTAGGAGGTGGATGGTTTTTTCTACCCTATCCTACCCCTCCGAGTTTTTTTTCTTTCTTTTTTTTTCCTTCCTTGTATGTACGTGTAAAAACACAAAATCATTTGTAAGAAGTTCACTTAATTCCTCACTCTCAGCTCACATTTGTTACAAATTTTGTTTGGCTTCCAGTTTGCCAGAAGGGAAGGGAAGAGTGTGCTCCAGCCAGGGAATGCTGCTGTCCACTGAAAAATGTGTTTGGATGGCGGAACTCTTTTTCATGGATGGATTGTGGCTTTTGGCAATTGAGGTGGCAGGAAGCAGTTGCCATAACTACTATACCATTAAAAAAAAAAAATGCCTTTAAGTAAAGATACTTTTTTGAAATTATGCTTTTATTAACAATCCTGGTAGAATCAATCAGTTCAATACGATGGGTGACAGAAAGCTAAATGTGGTCTCCTGGGTGTATGCTAAGGATATGCTTCTAGGACTGTATTCAGGCATTGGCTTGTAAGGTACATAGGGGAGGAAAATATGTAGACAGCCAGAGCACTGAATATAATCTGCCTTGTGTGGGATTTCAGGGCTTGGCTAGAATCACACTGTGGTGTTAAATAGCAGACTGAAATATATATATGTTTTTCATAAACTTTAAGGATGGGATTTACAAATTCACTGAAATGATTTAAAGGCATGAGTTAGTCTTAAATCAAGACCAAGGACTCTGCCTTAAGCGTAGACATAATTTATCAATATTCAAGTGGCAGATACTACTTAGATAAAAAGCACAGATACATTTGGTTAACACTGAGTATTACTGTAGTAGGCCCAGGGATTTTCTACAGGGGTGGTTTATACTGGGTCAATCCCAGCAAAAAGTTTTTCATCCTCAAAATTACACCACACATTATTGTCACTGGCAAATTGCTTTGGCACTTTTTTTTTTTTTCCTGTTGGAATCAGAAAATATTTCACACTGCTGAAATAACCTCTGCTCATTGCCATATGAATACCAATTTAGTTTTTGTGGTCCACTAGCTACTTTCCTGCAGTGCTTTGAGATGTGTCCCAAATGACCAGGCTCATTTACTCATGGCACCTTTACTGAACCAGTCAGGTGAATTGGACTCATACTCCTGCTTGAACTCTGGTTCCCAGGCAAGTTTTATCCTTTAATTCTCGCATGCATCTTGGGTCAGCACCTATGAGACTGTCCTTCAATGAGCCTTTGCTACTCATTGTAATGATGCTCCTTCAGCCAGGAGCCCTACTCAGGTCCAGCGGAGAGGAGGAGTGTGCCCCCTCTCCCTTTCTGTTCAGCCAGCGGCTTTGTTTTGAGACATGAAGAGCCCTGGGGTGATAGTTAGTTAAGATCACATCTAAAGCCCTTGTCTACGAGGTGTTTCCTATAGTATATCCTGCTGACACAAATACATGTATCAAAGAAGCTTTCTAGTCTGTCTACTAACAGTTTGCTTTAAAAGAAAGTGTTATATTAGGAAGTGCGTCAGGAATGAGTTATTCACTCCCGCCCCTTTGTGAATTGTAATGTATATTGCAGTTACAATTGCTTCAGTCCAAGAGTAGGAGCCTCCTGGCATATCTAATTCAGTAAATCAACTATGACTTTATTTAAGTTGTTAAAAAGTCTTAAACCTCTAAACCCATCTGGGCTGTAATTATTTTTTTTTTTTAGTAACAATATCCACATTCTGAGCTATGCAATCTTCATCTAATTGAAGATCTAATTTCTAACTGAAATCTTGAAATCTGTAGGTATTTTAGAATCTTTTTTTGTTGTTGTTGTTGCTTACCTTTATCTGATAAATTTAATCTTATATGAAATAATCCTAAACTGAACTCTCTTATTAGTTTTTTCTTGTCCTTCAATGTATCAAATTGAAAGGAAAAACATTTTTTCCTCTATATACTCTCTTATTTTAGCTGTTCTACTTTGTATTTTACATTTTCCCCCTAATAAATTGATTTCTACAATATCAAATTCAACTCCCTAAGATTTTCAGAGTTTTTGGACACTGCCTGGCTATGGCTTACATCCAGATTCAAGATAGAAGAGATACTGTTCATAGATACTGCTCCTTGGACCTTTCCCCCCCTTTTTTCCTTTGTAGTTGGAAATGAAAAATAACTGCATTTTTTTTTCTCTCTCTCTTTTGCCAACATCCCTCTTTTCTAATCTGCAGGGTCTTTATCGTTCTCTTACATACTTTTGGAAATCTGGCTAGGTCTGAAGACAAACCAGGTGATGATTTAAATAAACATTATGAATGCAGCCAAAGCAAAAAGCTCTTGGGGTAGAATGTGCAGGCTCTGGGGAGCACGAGCCTCAGACTGGAGTCTCACTGGAAAGGCCTTCTGCAGGCTGAGGCAGGCAGAAACCTTTTGGAGGCAAAGTTGTTCTGCAGTAACCTCTCAGGTTGCCTTGGGTTCTGGCTCTGACTCTGCCTTGCCTTCAGAAACTATTTTGAGAAAAATAATAGCCAGAAATATATAATGAACTCATTCCAAAATAATAATTATTTTGATGGAGAGAGAAATAAAACATCCTTTGGTTCCTTCTCCTCTCCTCCAAAGGAGAAGTTCTTCATAAATAATAATTCACTACCTCCTTTTAACCTGATTAAGGGCTAGCATTTTGATGATGATTTCCTGCATACATTAAGAGGCTGAGCTTTGCACAGAGAAGTCCTGCCATTTCCTTTCTTCCTTTGAAGAACATTACAGCTTGCCTGTATGGCCAAGAGTCTGATTGTGTATTTTGGCATTTGAATGCCAGACTGATTGGTAATTTCCCCTTAAATCCTTTCATAACTCAAATTCCTATCAAAGGAGCCCATCTCTCCACAGCCACTGGGTCATCATGCAGAGACTGTCACCGCTATCTGTGGTGGCCCCTCCGCCACCTGGTTTGCCCCCGAGGAGCCTGCCATTTCACGTGCTTTTGTTTGGAAGTTCTCTGCAGCATGTAGTTAAATGAAATATTAGCCAAAAAGCCTCTGGATGGCTGTTAGATCTCAGCATGCCACATAAATATTAGCGTGAAAATATTCCTCCCAGCCCACACAGTATGCCTGTAACGCTGTTTTTTCTGGACAAAAACATTGGTAAGTACAGCGAGGCCTGCAGTAAGGACCACTTCCAGTGGGCAGGGCCCCGTCTTAAATAGACCACTTTAAAGTGCTCAGAAAGTTTCCAGTATAATTTTCGTTACCCTTTAGTTACAGACCACCTTTACTAGGTAGCATAGCAGCTTGTTTGCCAGCTCTTTGGGTCGCTGCCATGTCAGCAATTGCTGAGGTGGCCGGCCGCCAGGCTTCAACTATTTCAAGATGTTAGTTACCTGAGACTGCTGGGGACGGTACCGGGGTGATGTTCCCTTCTCAGATGCATTTCTGGTCCACCAGCAGATGTTTCTCTGTGGTACCTTCACTGCTTTGTGGCTGCGTGCAGCGGGTTTCTAGCGGGCCTCTGCAGGATTGCCTGCTGAGGGTAATTTGCACATTCTTTGCAAATCTCTGTGTGTCTGACCCAGGCGTGTGCCCCTCAGTAGTTATCCGCACGGCTAGAGCAGGGTTTACATCTGCAAACCTCATCAGGGCATAATGGCCCTCTATTATTAAATAAGCAAAATTATCAGTCACCATGAGAAGATCCAGCTTCCATCAACAGAGGGTCCAGGCAGAGCACCTGCTGCCAGGGCACTCGCTTCATGCTCTACTAAATTTCTGTGGAAAACAGGGAAGTTTCAACTCCGAGTGCTTAATAAGCACACACGGGTGTCTGAGTTATTTCAACATCAGTTCTGCAAGTGAGCAGCTCTGGGCAGGCAAGCTTGAAAGGAGCCCCAGTGCCTCCAGAGCAAAAAATGTAAAAATCATCTTGACTACACTCTCTCAAAAAAACCCACACCACACCACAAATGTGTAAGCAGGAGAAAAACAGTAACTAGCAGAGCTGCAGCTATAAAAAGAACGTATTTATGATGCACACCTGTGTGAAGCACTCAGCTGTGCTGGAGATAGGCACGTCCTTGCACATATGCAGGATCTGCAGGTTCAGCTGGCTTCACCTGCTAGGACAGCCTGACAGTGCTGGGCTCACACCTCCCCACTGCTGTGCTTCTGGCAGCTGCAAGGGCAGGGAGCCTGGGTCCTTTGGCACCCACCTGGCTCCATTTGAGGGCTGTTTGGAAGCATTGGTACTAATGTGAGTCTGGGCAGCAGAACTTGGACTGCAGCAGTCAGAGGGTTGGCTTTTAGTTCTGTAGACATGGGCTCTTTAGGTAGAGTCTTACTGGGAGAGAGGAATGGGAAGAACAGAAGCACTAAAGAGACATCAGTGAACATAACTGCAACACCTAGAGTAGTGAGACTGTGGTGGCAATGGCCACCATGGCCATTTTAATAAGTAAATCCTTAGGTTGCATGATTGCTACAACAAAGCTTTATCAAGCAGCTGCTTAAGATTTTCTTAAAATCTTAAGATTTTTAAGTGTGTGCATTTTCCTTTAAGCATACTTTTCCCAGAATAATCAAGGGAAAGCATGGAAAATAATGATTTCTTTCCATGGATTTTGTTATATTTTTCCCCTACATTTTTGCTTCAACCCTATTGCTGGGTCAGCGTAGAATGCTGAGTGGTGTAAGCACGATGGATTCATTACTTCGGACTTTGCAGAGCATAGCATAAGAAGAGTGAGGTAACAGTGCAGGCAATGTGGAAAGACTTGAGCATTTTCTTGTTTGATTATTTCATATATTTTGGTTTCCAAAATATTTTTTAAAGGATCAGTTTGGCTGGAAGACTAAAATTGAATCAAATGCATCTTGCATCCCAAACTAAAAATGAGACTTGGGTCTAAAAGTTCTGAGTCTTGGGAATAAGTCTCCCCCATCATATGTAATTACGTGTGGTTTCTGAAGAGGTGAAATGTCACATTATGAAGGGATGGAAAATACATTAAGAGAGAATGAGTTCATCTTCCTGATACAGAACAGTCCCTGCACGGTAATGGAATTATGACAGCCTTGGACGTTTGAGAAAGTCTATACTGCTGTCTCTGCTGTATTTGATTTGTATATGAATGGATTTCCATTCCCACTAATGGCTTTCTCTGAGCTACTGCAAACTCTAAAATGGGAAATAAAAACATAATTTTGGGAAGATAGCACCTGCCATAATCACTTGGTGACACTGCAGCTTGTTTTGCAGACAAAAATATGAAGGAGGTACTGAAGTATCACTGAGGTGTTAACACTTGTGGAGTCCTGTAATAGACAAAAATACTTAAAAGTAGAGGAAGAAATTACGGAATAGTTTGTACAACTACTGTTTCTACTTGCAGGTGGGCAGGGGGAGGTGAGGAACGGGTGGAGGCTTTGCCCTGACCCAGGATCCTGACTGAGGAAAGATGCAGGGAAGGAAGAAAACCTGTTTAGTCAGCTATTACTGAAGAGACTGTGGAGCAGGTGAATCACCTCCCTCAGCCCTTTAGGCAGGATAAACAGTAAGAATGCGCTCTTGCACAGGTTTTTCACTGCATCCTTTACTGATGTTGAACATAGTATTCTTTCTGATGCTCAGTGACCAGTCTTAAAAACATCTTGTGTAAGTGTGTAAACAAGATTTTCTGAAACATTTATATACATACATAGTATATACAAATATATAATATTGTGTGTGTATATATATGTATATCTGGACATGTACTGTACCAAGCACTAGCAGGACAGTTCTCAGTTTGGTTCAAGCAAACTTGTATGTAGTGTAACAGATTATTATAGATTTTTTTCTGAAGACCTCAGGCCTGTCTCTATAGGTACTGGCCACTCTGTAAAGCTTCACTGCCATTGTATGAACAACCTAGGAAAAAAAGCTGTTCTTTGGCATGAATAAATGGTTTCTGTAAATAAGAATCAACATAATTTAGAATCTGTAAAACAATATAAACAAACAACAACAACAACAAAAAAGCAAAGTTCAAAATTCAAAAAAAAAGCAAACAATAGATTAGACATGCACATGGATGGGGTGAGACAGTTTCTGAGTTGGGTTTGCTTACACTTTTGGAAAGAGCACATCATTTTAGGGAACAAGAAAAACTCCAACTTAGTGTTATGGAATTAGAAAGGAAAAGCAAGAAATCAGCATGGAAATTAAATTATAATGCATAATATAATAGTACAGTTCTATTGGAAAAGTGAGTCAGTACTAAAGTGCTTTAAGAGCCATGCTTCAACTGGAGTGTGTATGTGATTCTTTCTTACCAGCCCAATCGCCTTAGTTGCTTTCCTTTGATACATGCTTTATTACCATTTTTGCACACACTGTATGTTTCCATTACCCGTTCTGGC
Organism: Anser brachyrhynchus; assembly: GCF_964034855.1. Lineage (NCBI taxonomy): Eukaryota > Metazoa > Chordata > Aves > Anseriformes > Anatidae > Anser > Anser brachyrhynchus. The sequence goes on from NC_137694.1 coordinate 111,403,470, forward strand.
TGTTTTTTACTACTCTAGTTAGGTTTACATTGATAACTATGAATCTCACTCTGACTATCTTAATCCACTGTCTAAATCTGTTGGATAATGCTTTTGGACAGGTCTCACAGATTTCATGGGAACTTTCTAGGGGCTCAAGAGATCACCAGTGTGTACCATCTCTACTGGACTTTGTCTAAGGCTCTGGAAAGGTACCGCATGCTGTTTTCTGCACTCTTCTGTTACACTTTCTGTTACACTTTCTTTCTGTTACACTTTTTTTTTACAAAAGAACACTTTCACAGAACTCTGCAAGTGCAATATTTTCATATAGAAGTAATATATATGCCTTAATTTAGTGATCAGCTCAGTCTCTCTTAGCTTACCTGATTTTAGTGGGTCACAAATGGCAAACAATAGCCCACAAATATACCATATAGAACAAGTACCTGGACCTATAATACAGTTTATATTTATTACTTTTACTGAAATCACAGAATCAAATGTTTTAAGATTACAACTGGTAAATTATACATATGTAATAGTTTACAAAACAAAATATTGGCCTTCAATGTGTCATAGTACAGTGTAGACCTTGTACAATTCAGTTCAAATGAATTTATATTTTGCATAACATATTAATTACGGTGTAAACTGGCTGACATAGTAGTGCTCTAAAAATGTTAATTCTCTTTGATTAGACACAAATTAGAATGAAAAAAAGTTTTGTGACACATCTTAGTTTTCAAAGGGTACCGGTATTTCAGTCAAGTTATCTATAATGCACAAAGTGACACTTTCCAGAATATGTTGACACCAATAGAGTGTACAAAGAGGCACATGAAATAAACTAAGAAAAAATAAAGGTTGTGCTTTCCTGTTAGTCTTCCCTAGAATACCTCTCTAATTTTATCTGATGTTAGGCAATGACCTGACAATAGAAATTAAGTATATTTATTGCTATACAGGGGTACACACTGTCTGCAATTTACTTGAATACAGTGTATTATTTCCCGTATCTGATGAGATTTTAGCAATCCATATAAGCTTGACTGTCAAGGAGTAAATTTCATACGATAAAACTATTAGGAAACTTCACAGTTCATATGATAAATTGTGTAAACCAGTTCCTATAAATTACAAGAGAAACTATGTTTTCACTTGAAGTGGTATATGTCTGAAGCAGCTCCTGCAAAGCCAAATGATGTAAAAAAAATTACTCTGAATTTAGTTGCACTGGTGTTAGTTATACCTATGTATTTTGCCCTGTGAATGGGACTAATGGAGACCCAAATACTTGTTCGTGTGTATACGTATGTGAACATGTTTATACATACACATGTATGTGCAAGCACACACACAAAAATATACATTTCCATTTAGCTATAGCTAAGTTCTGTGTGTCCACCTATTTGTTTCAACACAGACTATGCAAGATTCTAGCTGACATATGTGGAAATGTTTTTAGTGTCCTTACAGCTACTGTGAGCCTCTGCAGACAGCTTTCAGGGCAAACAACATTGTGAGTTTTGGTTTCGATCTGTAACTCTGTACCGTGCAGAGTGGCTGGACGCTATCAAGATGTTTGATACAGGGTATCTGGAGAGAAGTTCTGCAGACATTTACCTAGAAGATTAACAAGGTGTTTGGGGCTTTTCAGTGTTTGTATGTTGTCGCTGAAAACTGGCAGAGCTACTCCAGAGCTACATATTGTGATGCCAACTGAGTATCTGATAAGTTGTCTCAGGTTAAGAGGCATTACCACTACAAATGATAAACATTTGCGCTAGCAATGTTTTTTGAAACAAGAATGTTGAACTACCTTTACTATACAAGCTAGCATTCAGTGTACCCAGAGTAAAACAAAAAACAAAAGAACAAAAAAACCTTCTTGAAAATGTTACCAATAACAAGTATGAATGCAATGATGTACTCTCACAACTCTATAAAAACTAATCAGTTAATTAAAAAAAGGAACAAAGGCCTCAAAATCAGCAACTTTTTTTTTTCTTATTTTTTTTTTTCCCTGAAAATTGCAGCCCATGCTCGGAGAATCTAATTTTGGCTCTTGCCGTAGGCTCCATCTTCCTCAGTGACAAAGAACAGCACAGCATTCATGAACATGAGAAAAAACAGTCACCTAAACGTTTTGCTGAAAACCCACCATTATTAATGTTTCATCCTTATGAATCCTATTTAAAGCCTGCCCTAAAGATTATCAAATTCGAGGCTTACTGTCATTTCCTGGCACTTTGGAGTGGGTCTTAAGGGAGGCCATTACCCACTGGTTCTCGTAATTTTATCTAAAGCCTTGTGGCTGGCTCAGGGTCTTGGGTAGTGCCTTGACGGCAGCAAACAGTGGGCACAGAGGCTGAGCTGAAATTTAACTTGTGTGAATCTGGGCACTAATGAGAAAGGTACTTTTTGGTCATTTGAAATAGATTATTTGCTGTCTGTAGTACTGTCCTTACAGTGAAGTGGTTACAGAAATAATTTGTATTGTTAAATAAATTGATTTTATGGGTTTATCTATATTGCATTTTTTACCTCACAATGAGTCCAGTGCAAGTTTCCTTGAGTTCAGCAGAATTTGGACTAGACGGAAAGTGGAAGTAAGCAGATACCATTATTTTCAAGGAAATACTTGGAATGCATGCTTGGCTGGATTTTAGTGTCTAACTTTGCCTGACATGGTGTGAAGAGCTGGAGTACAATGAAGCAAAACATTGCAAAGCCTCCCAAATTGTGCTTTTGACTTTTTATAGCTACAGATAAATACGTATGTAAGTATATAAATGGTGAAAAGACTGAAAAGGTAGCTTTTTTAATGGTTCAGTCTTCATAAACCAAATCACACATAATTTCAGCTATATTTTCAGAGCGGCACACAAAAGAATTTCTCTGCAGAGTTTTCCCTTAAGTAGAAGAAGCTGCATGAGAGAATACTCGTTTGCCACCCTGAAAACTCAGAGAAACCTCATTCACATATGGAGGACTCTAATTCACTACAAGCCTGAGCTTGCTCCCACTGGTGCAAATGGTAAGACTCCTACCACCTTCAGTGGTAAATTACCGAGGTGCGTAACAAGAATTGCACGCACTTTTATGGAGTCTGTTGTGTGATCGCTTTAGGAGCCTAAGAGCCTGTATCTTTTTTTTTTTTTTTTTGGTGATTCACAGACCTCTATGACTTGCTAGTTGAGAGATTTTAGAGCTGAAGTGTAACAAAGCTCCTTTGAGCATTTGAGCATGAGGTGTCCCAAACTTAGAAATCTACAACTTGTCTAAGAAAGGTGGTAGCAGAAAAAAGAATATACATCTATACAGTGTGCACACACGTATACACATATACTCCTGTTTCATGCAGAAAGCTTTCTAAATAAAAACAAACAAAAAATAACCAGTGCCATACATTATGTAAACTCACAAGGTGTACTTTCAACACAAATTTGAAGCATAAATTAGAGAGAGAGCAAGAAAGAGAGAGACAGAGACGATAGTAAACATTTTAAATATAGAATTTGCACAATTGGTATTTTTGTTAAATAAGAATAAATAAATTCATTACATCCGTTCACATACCAGTTGTAAAAACAATAAATTATTTTATTTTTTTCAGTGCTGTGTTGCTTTTTTTTTTTTTTTTTTTTAACAATTGTGATTAATCCACAAGATTATTCCCTCTCTCCCTTGTGATAAAACTGTTTCCACAGGAGGGTAGCTAAATTGAATTTCAGGTATACAGACGATAAGATGATAGATGATAGGCTTTTTCCTAATGAGGCTGTCATATTTGAAAAGCAGATGCTCTAAACAACACAGATTCTAAGGGGACCAACTCCACCTAAGGCATCGCGGAGATGTGTCCCCAAAAGCCTGCAGTGAGTTCAACACTGACTGTTGTTTATCTCCATGCACAGAGTAATACTCTGGGCTTCTTAGACAGTGTCTCTATCCAGTGGAAGCATTTTATGAATCCTGTTTGGCATGACTTTGTAGTAATATAAGCAATGACATAACAGTGTGACCAACAAAGAATTTAGTTTGGAACACAAGTTGAAATGACAAAGTCACATACCTTGCATCAATTTTTCATTCATCAGTTACATGAAATAGCTATGACTGAAAAAAGCAAGGTTGGGAATTGGAGTCTGATTACAAAGATCAGCTAAAAGGCAAGTGTTAAACAGAGCAGGCTGGTCTAGTTCATCTTGCATTTTTAGGATTGCTTCCTTTGTCTGTCCCCTTTGCCCTCTCAACATATAAAGGAAACTTCTTTTGCACGTATATTTGCTTTCTTTAGTTCCCATATTTATTTAATTTTTATAAATAATCTGAAAATATGAAAAAGATAGTCTTGATCTAAGAAAGCTTTAAATTTATACCAGCTTATGGTATTATTGTTCTGGAATCTGAGTAGCATCCAAAAGCTTTACTCATTTCATTCACTATATAATAAATTATTACTATGATGCAAACATAAATACTTTACATTCTCTCTCTATTCTGATAAAACACAGGAGAAATAAATGCCACTTAATAAAGCAGCTGTATGCCAAGACAAATATTAAGTCTATGCACATTAAATCTCCTTATTTTTCCTCTCCTGATGGTTTCTACTTATTATGAACTTTCGTGAGAGGTTCTGGAACATGTGTTTATATATATATAAGTATAAAAATCAGATTACTTTAAATGAAAATAGGACACTTCAAACATGATCATAAATAAGACACTTCAAACATAGTAATAGGTAGAGGAGGCAAAAATCTTAACTTTCGAGAAGTTTGCAAATATTCAGAGCCTTGATCTAAGTTATTAGGATGACATCAGTTATTAACAGGGGAATTTTCCTCAAGACACATGTTTTTTTATAGGACTACTTCTTTCTATTAGGTCACACCATTCTTGAAAGCTGACGATGACTAGTAACATTCCTTTGTAATTCATTTTTAGGGAGGATGAGGCCCTAACGCTATTCCTGTTTACTTGTAATAGAGTACAAAAACAGATATTTCTCCAGTTTCATACTGGTAGATGTAGCAACTCTATGCTGTTTTAAATCATCACATGCTTTCTAGAATTCACACAAACACGCCACAGTTGCAAAAACATGTTTATGTCCGCCTGGAGTGAGATCTGACCTCGCTACACAAACCAACATGTTTTTTTACTGATTTCATGACTGGGATTTTTCCTAGAAGAGTCTAGGGAGGTTCAGTGCTCAAGTACCACTGACTCACAGCAGTGTCTGAAAACGCTCCTACAGTTTCACATTGTCCTGGGTGGATGAATTGAAAAATAAAAGACAGATGGGCTTCTACTTTCATTTGCAGATCACAACCATTTCTTTTGGTACATGTTATTCTAGAGCTTTATTCAAAACCTGGTGATAAAAAGGAAGCAATTCTAACAGGGTTGGTGTCAAGCCTCCACCTGTTAACCTGCATATGTTGAAATACCCTTCCTCGGTCACACAACTTCCACCGGACAATAATGGGATTCAGAAGCTGCTGCCAAAGAAAATTTTTACTAGCTACTGCCTGTACTGTGGAAACAGTCTTATTGATATTGGGTAAGTCCTCCACATCCTGATGTGGTTTGACTTTCTAATGACCCCTCTTCCTCCCAAATGTGGTAGATATACAAAATATGAATAACTTCTACAGCTTAAAAAAATAAAAACAAAAAAATCAACAAACAAAAAGACAAATAGTTACAAACTTTTGCTGGTAAGATGAATACCAGAGTTAGACATGATGGACAGAACAGTGATAAAATATTAACTGCTTGCTGTGTTTTTTGACCTTTATAGCCTCTTCAAAAGATGTAGGTACATTACACATTGTTAGATTCAAGGTGGAAGCCATAGAGAAAATAACAGAGAAAGCAGTTGTATACAGCCTCAGAATATCTGAGTTAGAAGACACTTGTTTACCTTACTTGTAATTTTTGGTTCTCTAACTAGTTTCTACAAAATACAGTATGCCTTTGTTTTATGGAAAGAAGGAACTAGCAGCTATTGTTCATCGACAAGAAGGACCCCGTGCTGTGACACAGCTGGAGCTAATGGAAGGTTTACCAAGTCAAAGGTACACACATTCTTTCCAGCAGCCAAAACCTCCTGCTATCTGACATACACATAGTAAGGAGCTGCTGATGGTGCTGGTATTTGAGCAATGTACTTGTGGGGATCCCTGGTCTGTGAACTGCTGCAATGCTCCTTTTGAGAATTTCTTGGTGGAAACACAGTATTTGTCAGAATTATGATCTGCTGTCAGGAAATTCCTGGAACAAAAATGCATTTCCTTTTGTCAAAACCAAAAGGTATTACTTTTTAAAACCAGCAGCAAGCTCTTCATTTTCCAGTAAAACATCTGCAGCCATTTCTGAAGACTCGACCAAGTCCACAGGGCTGCAGATATACTTTGGTCAATCACTTTGCTTATATAGTTTGTCTTTTGAGTTTTTTAATAGAACCAAGTGATATAAAGTGACATACCAAATCAAATATATTTACAAAACAGCATAAAGTAAGCTACTGTGGTATCATGGGTACATGTGACATTTTCTAAGGACATACTGTATTAGAGGTAGGTGAAAAAGGGGGAGATGATTCTGTAACCTTCAAATATCCCAGGATCCTCCATTCACTAGTTTTTCTTCTTTTTTATTGTTTTATTTTATATTTTTGCAGACGCAGAGGGCTTATAACAACTTTAATGCTTAGGTTTTTGACATATTAAGATCACCCTACTATTTTTTAAAGCAGTGCACATCTTCATTTGGTCCAAATAGGCAGATTCTGCCCATAATTTGAGACTATATGTAAGTACATTGAAGCCTTTGCTTCTCTCTGTCTGGGCAGACCTAATACCAGTATGTCAACAATGGCTTCATCAAACCTCTTTTAAAGAAGATCACAACCACAGGTTAACACTTTTTCAACAAGCACTGTTTAAATGCTGATGGTCTCTGAGAGAGAAGACATCCTTTAGCTAGTTTTCCATGCCCGTCTTTGCACTGGACAGTCCTGGTGTGCCATCCTGTGTCACATGTTCGAGAACAAGAAAGCCATGGCCCCGTAACCCACCGGGGTTGCATGAGCTGTGGAGTTACTTTGCTGTTGCTGCCACTACTGGTGACAGAGTTAGTCATTTGCCCTTGCTTCTTTGGCACGAAGAAACTATAACGGACATCCACGGGTTGAGTTGGGTCAGTCGCAAGTATCTGCACAATAAGAACCTCTTTTGTCGCAGAGTGTCCCATCGCATGCAAGAAATCATCTTTGTGACTCCAGCCACTATAGTTCATGACAGTCCCATTGATGTCAATGATTGTTTCTGAAGTGGAGATCATATATTTTCCATTGACAAGGTACTCACCGTTTTTCTTTTTCAGGGCCAGGTAGGCAGTAAACCTGCTCTGGTCCTTAGTCTTGAATTGCCGAACTTTGATGTGAGTTGCCCCTTCTGGGATTTTCACTATATCTGTGTAGCCCTTACTGAATGAGGGGGAAAAGAAAAAAGAAAAAAGAAAAAAGAAAAAAGAAAAAAGAAAAAAGAAAGTATTCAGTAGCTGGTGTGAAATAAACCTTAAGTCTAATGAAGTCACTGGTACGATGCATCTTTACTTGAATCCATCTGGCTAGCGGCACATCTAAGATTAGTTTAACCAGGTTTCATTATTTGTCTTGTGTACTGTTCTTTATGTTCTTGAAGAAATTTCTACTGCACTTACTTCAAATTGCTTAATCTTTAGCATTAGTAATGATTTTACATGAGTCAGATACAAAAGGAATGAAGAATAACAGATAGCTTATATATTTCAACAAAGGGTGGGAGATATAAAATACGATGCATGTTCTGCCTGCCAACGAAAGATAATGAGATATGCATTGGTTACAGCTGTTTCTTGCTGTCTTTGCTATAATGATGATTAAGGGAAGCATGAGCAGAGTAACAGCTGGATAGAGGTACCTTGGGAACATTTAAAAATAATCTTGATCACTGAGAAAAAATTTGTTTACTTTGAAATTCATAAAGCTGAAGATTAATTGTTAAGTGTCTAACACAAGGTACACTCAAATGTTTAATTTGTACCACAAAGTTCTCTTAGTTTCTACTTATGAAATGTTTAAATGCAGACTTAGAAGAAGATATTTAACTTTTCTACCAAAAGTGACAAGCATTTAAAACCTGCAAGTGTGCTAAAACTTTTACTATCTCAAGTATATTATTTGTTTTAACTATACGGATAAACAGAGAAAAGTCTGAACACTGCACAAAGCTGTAAGCTACCAGCTGGACTTTGGAAACATTTATTTTCATTTCTAATTTTGTGATAAAACTATTCTGCAAGTACCTCATATCTAAAAAGGTTAGTGCTGAAACATCTAGAGGAAAGGGAATGAGAAAATATACTTAAAATGTATAAAAGTGAATGGGGTCCCTTGGAATTGTTTAAAGAATAGACTACTACCTTTGCAAATTTTTGGTTGCAAAAGTAAAGACTGCAGAGACTGCAGATTAAACACTAGTGCTATTCCCATGCTATTTCAAGCAGTTACAGGACAACTACTAAAAGTCCCTTGATTTAGCACCTCTATAAACATGAAGGAATATGGTGCAAAAAACAGGCTGGGTGACTCTGCTCCACAGCACTGCACAAATATTTTTACTTAACAGTTGCCAAAAGAGCTCTGTTAAAACAAGTTATTAAAGTTACAAAATCATTTGTTCAAAAATTAAAAGAAATCCTAGAGAATGCAACATTTTCTTCAATATTTCATGTGCAAAAAGCACGTGCATCTTTAATTCTCCTATTTCCCAACTTCTGACTATTTAACTTTACAGCCTTTTAAAATAAGTTCTTACGAAAGAGTTTTCCAGAAGATTGTGTTTTGATTGCTTTAAGGGAAAAAAGTACAAACAAATGTTGTTATGGCAATTGTCTACAATGGAAAATACTAGTTTCCTCTTACACATTTAATAATTTCCCCGTACATTTAAAATACAGGTTGCTACAGTTTGGTTTATAGTGGATAGCAAAGAGGGAGCTGCTATTTTTCAGTGGAGAAAGATAATTTTACTAGTGCCACTGCCCTTTTATATACAAAAACAGTTTGCAGACAATTAAGATTTCACTATTTTAATAAAGTTTTTGTTTTTTCTTTTTTTGAAGTCAATTACTTGCATAAAGGAGTCATCTCAAACAATATTCCCAGTAAAAAATAAATTCTTGAGACCCCAAATTCAATCAAAATCAAGTTAGAACTGTTCAATTATTTATTACTTTCTATATGGAACAGCTCTTTAAATGCACTGAGGTTGAATTAATATTTTATTCTCTGACTGGTCTCATTTCAGTTAAAGTCATGATTTTTGGAATAAGGTGGTACCTTCATAGGAATAATTACAGTAGAATCTCACTGATTCCAAGTATATCTACACTACAAATCTGGCTTCACTAAAATTCATGGAGTCCCTTTAGCATCTTTGCTGGAGCCCGGTATGCACCACAAGGATCATTGCTAAAGCACATGAAGTATATCTTGCACTGTCTTCTTCATTTAGACATCTCAGACATTTCAATATTTACAGATTAGAACAGATCTGGTTTATATAAGTACTAAATTAGATGGAAAGTCATTCTTTTTGGAAGAGGTGTTTTGTCATCCCTAGGTGAGTAATCATTGGTTTACTGAGAAGAAGATTGGTTATGTTTATTTTTAGAAAAAAAAAACACTCTTAAAGATATTTTTGACTGCTATTAATCAGTATATTGAAATGTATAGAAATAAAAGGTCATTTCAGGAGTCAGATTTCAACTTCTAGTAGCATTCCATATGCTATGTAAGAATTTGGAAGATACTAAGCAAAATAAAGTTTCTGTAAATTTTAAAAGCTGGTACACTAATTCAGTTGCAAGATGCTGAGTATAAATGTTCAGCTAAAAGTTTCTAAGAGTAGGTCACTACAGCGGTCCTCTAAAACATTGGCATCTATACAAATGATAGTAAAAAAGTCCTCATCCTTTTATAAACCTTAAGAATGGAAGGGGGAGGGAAACAAGATTCAGACAGAAGGCAGACTTATTTGACATTGGTAATCTGTAAAAAGCTTGCTGCTGCTCTCAATATGGTTAGGAAAAACCATGGGGATGTTGCTTTTGTTTTGTTCATATTAAGATGTATTGTAGTTAAAAGCTGAATTCTGACAGAAAAATGTCTTACAGATAACTGCTATAAATATTTTAACTTAAAAAAAGTACATCTGGAGATCAATATGATCCTAGTGAACATGAAGGGATGTAGAAAATGCCACTTCTGACATCTCATCTAGTCGTCTAAGCTCCATGTATACTGAGTGGTGTGAAAAGGTATTTTTAGGGTGTAATCCCTCTCAGCTGCCAAGGATGACTTTTACAGCTGTGCTCTAACGCTGTCTAATGCTTCTCTCCACTAACAAGGAGTCTGCCACTTAATCAGGTGGGACATCTTTAGTGTTGTTCAAAGTTAGATGAGATCAAACACATTCCCAGTGCATAACTTCCTAATGCAGCACCACCTGGGAAATGCAGAGTTTCAGATACATACAGATTATTCTGACCTCAACAACTGTCTGATGCATCTCTCTCTTCCCTTCTCTCTCTCCTCTACAAACCACAAGCCATCTGCCACAGCAAAACTGGCAAATAACATAAGATTCTATGCCTTAGTCTAGGCAGACTTCCTATTACTGGGTGCTCACCTGAATCACTGGTACTTTATGTCAGAAATGAACTGGGCACAGTGTTTTGACAGGTGATTATTTGTAAGTTTCAGGGTATTGTTAAGAGGCCAGCTGTAAACATCTGAAAAGTGCAATAAAGCACAGGCAATGCACATTTTTGTTTAATCTTCATATGAAAGTAAATTGAATTCAGAGGAAGGAAGGAAGGAAGGAAGGAAGGAAGGAAGGAAGGAGGGCACAGATAAGTAGAGATACTATTTGCACAGCAAGTATTTTTGAAATATTTACTAATACTCAAGATCAATACCTCTTTTTGGTAAAGGTTCCCATGACCTTTGTGCAGCTGGAATTGTCTCCTCCACACACCCCGCACTTATCATACTGGAGCTTTGAACCGATGATGCCATCACAACCAGTTCGGATGCATTTTCCCCGGACGCAGACCGAATTACTGTACGGTCGACATTCAGTACCATCAGTTACCTAGGTAATCAAATGCCTGTTAGTTAAAAATTACCACAGGAAAAAAAAAAAAGTGAATCTCAAAAATAAATTTTGTGAATCTGACTGGGAAAAAAGTTACTTATTTACATGACCCATATAGACCAGAGCTCCTATCCTGGCAGCCCAGACTGAGTTTCTCTAGCATTCACAGCACTAAAGCAGATGAAGTTTAGGCAGGGGCTGAAAGCAGTGACAGATGACTCTAGCATAAAACACTAAAATGACCCTGACTTTAATGATGAGCTTACAGTTTATTAGTAATAACGATATCAGTACTTGTAGATAGCCTCTCACTTGAGCATTTCAGTTCACCTTATTAATACATATATCCTCATAACATTTATAGTATAAGTGTAGGAGACATTTTAGTTCAAACTGCATCTGAGATAACAAACTGACCACAAGTCACATCTATAATAATTGGCTAAATAGTTTATATTAATTGGCTTTGTATGAGTTACTCTAGACTCCCTTAACATAACTCAGGGTAAAATTTATTCTTTTACTCATGGCACTCCGTCTCCTCCAAAAGCCACCAGACACACGGATGAGTCTGCAGGCAGAAACCCCTTTATCCACTAATGACAAGAAACTAGTGCAGAATCCACTATCAGACCCGTATTTTTATGAACATGCATACTGAAATGTGAAAATACTTGACTAATTTCAGAGGTCAATTTTGGTCTTACTGTATAAGCTCTGGATCAAACCATTATATCTAATCACACATTTAAAACTTCGAATCATATGACTAACTTATTTTCGCTTGTTGTAGGGAAAGATTTCTAAGATAAAGGACACTTCTCAGCTTGAACATGAAGTCATGATTGAAGATGCCATTACCTTTTGAGAAAATACCACATAATAGCCAGTTCCTTTGGCTCGGCAGGTGAGCTTACAAACATCTCCAGGAAGCACTCCAGCATACTTGGGGACCCATTCAACAAACGTTTTGACACCCTTTGCATCAGACTGATAGCCATTCCTTGCTTCACACTGTTCTTGTCGAAAAGATTTAGCTGTAGAATTATTCAAATCATTAGTGATTATTGCAGACCATGCTGTAAAAATCATTATGCACTCACACCTATTATTCCAATTTCTTTTTAACTTAATTTTTGAAGTTATAACACTTCACCTCTTTTTAACTTTTTTTAGCAATCTTCCCATGCTATGAAGGACTAAAGCTAGCATGATGGTTCATTTTTCCGGGACAAATTTCTTTTCATTTCAATGTCCTTTCTGTCTGTGGTCAGTGTAGGGATAGGGGAAGAATTACCATATTGTATGAACGATTAATGTCTTGCCTTGGTAAGCACATTTTAGAGAAAATACAATAGATCTTTGTTGTTTCCTTTCTCAGTAGATGTTCAATATTTACTATCTATGAAAACAGAGGCTGGAGCAAGTATGTAACATACCATTTGCTGGGCAGGGTGCAACATTGCAGGAGCGATAGATGGCCCTCTTGCCAGTGCAGTACCGGCCATTGTTTCTAGGAGCTGGATTGTTGCAGTGACGATATGCAAACTGAACGCCTCCACCACAGGTACGGGAGCACTGTCCCCAAGGTCCCCAGGATCCCCAGTTACCATGGCTTGATGCCTGAAACATACAGAACAGTAGGAGGTAAGGGTGTGAACAAAGGTGCTAAATCTCAGAGACACTGATAGTGTTTCCCACAATTGAAAAGGCGCTTTCTTGGTCATTTTAATTGGGGATAAAAGGCTTTGGAGCCTTCTTTTTTCCAGTGAAATTTATTTCTGTCTTTTATCTGCAGATTGATGGCACCTGATTTGGCACTGTGCATGCAAGCGCGATCTAGGCCTTACTCTTAAAGCCAGCTTCAGCCCATTCATGGAAGACACACATGCACCAGAAATATGGACTATATTCTCATGTGCTGCTCTCTTATTTTTTGCTATTCCCACCAACAGGCCCCCATAAACTAGCTCCAAGAACATGTTCATAAGGCTACCTGCAAATAATAAATGCAATTATTATGATGAATAGGTATTGCTCTAAACAACATATACAAGCAATCTTAAGCATACCTCAATGTTGAATTCTAAAGGACAAGAGACAAAATCCCTTATGTTGATGAGTTTTGTTTCCAAAGACCTACTTCACACACATGCTACAAACACAACAAACCACCCATAGTTTTGCCAAATGAATTACCTGTCCAAACTGCAGTAGTAGTCTCCTAAGTCTAAGTTTAGGTGATTGTTGCTGTTTTTCCCTTTGTAAATAAATCATATTGAATTTCAGAGTGTTTTAAAGGCAGTAAATGAAGGCATAAAACAAAAATGTTGGCAGGGAAAGTGGAGTAAAAGTTCCTTCTGAACCAACTAGTTAACGTTTCAAGAGTACTGGCAAGAGGTGGAGCCGTCAGATAGTTTGCAACTCTGCTATTTTGGCTCCCTAAATACAATATTGCAACAATTAACAGACATTGCATGAAGAAATATACCATTCTATAAAAAACAGTGTTATAAAGGCTGTAGCTTGATTTGAATAACTAGTATTTTGTAAGTATCTTCGCAAAGCTCTGCAAGTCTGTCTCTCTCCTGTAGGTATAACAGAAGGGGCAGTGCTACTTACTGTCTTCCAAGTTAATTTCAAAGCATTTGAACTGTGCAGTTGGCAATCTCATGAATCTGGCCACTCTCTTGAGCCTGGGGACTCTTAAGAGGTATTAAGTTGACAGAGGGGACTCTGTCACTGTAAGTACAAACTATCTGATCCAGAAATTGTATCATGTATGAATTTCATTGGTCTTTCTCTTCACTAGAGTTAGGTCCCTGGAGACTTCTGGATGAGGGCTGTGAACTAAATTTACAGATTTAATTTACCTCAGAGTCCGTTGCCAAGAAGTCAGGAAGCTATGAATAGTTCCTTGAGAATCTTTCCACACATTCTGAGACCTGACTTATTGAATGGGTGAGTCCTCTAGTCTGAAGGGGTGCTCTCAGTTTTCCATGATCGAAGGCTTCCGTACTTCAAGAAGAAAACCTCCTGAATGAAACTTCCTGAAACTCAGTAGCATATTTCCTGCATCCCTTACCAGTAACACTCCAATTACATGCTAAAATATAAGGTAACTTTCAATCTGAGTTTTGTCAAGTCCCTTTCACTCCCACAAAAATCAGTGCCTTTGAGGGTTACTCCTTCTAAAATTCCCTAGGGTCATAGCAGGTAACTTACCGAGTAGTATTTTTTCTTGGTTTTGTCAACACATTTTCCCTGGAGGCATATCCTCCCTTTTCCACATGGTGTCCCTTCCACAGCAGGCAGCTTCTTAGTCAGACATACCATCTGACCTTGACGAACAACTGCACACCACAGGCGAGAGCACACATCCATACCGGGACACACTGTGTATTCAGATCCAAATGCCAATTTGCACTGACGAATGGCATCGTAGGTTTGCCCTGGAAGCTCCTCGGGGCCCAGGATCTGCTTTCTTGGTTGGTCCAGCAAACAGTTACCTAAAAGAGCAATACAATCTATTATTACTCATTACCTAGTTTTCTCTGCAGTGCTACAAGTCTGTCATTCATGTTACAAGAACTGATAATGACAGTGAACCTCATTCAAAGGACACTGATGTCAGTGGAAAGGCTCTCTGAGGTGTCATCAGGTTTTGTACAAGGTCATATTATTGCAACTGCTGTGTCTCCCAGGAGTATACCAGGTGCCAAGCTATTTCCAATCCAGGAGTGTAAACGAGTTTTATTCACGTCTCTTTGCTCTTTCATTCTGTTTTCCTTTATTTGAATTGACTCCGAATACATTCCACTCTATCAATATGTGGAATCAATTTAAGGAATGATCAAGACTCATGGCAAAGTAAACAAAATTCCCATTTGAATTTTGAGCCAGAACATCCGTAATGCTGAGAAAGGGAAGCCAGAAAAATCACAAAGAACAGACATCTAGCCCATGAGGCACTTAAATACACTTCAATACAACCACCACCAACAAAAGAACCCACCACCAACAATAAAAACAAACAAAAAAACAAACAAAACAGAAAAAGATCAAAGGGAAAACAGAAGTTGCATATCGAAACTAATGGTGGTGGTAAATCTGGACTGGGCTTCCCTTGTAAAGAATGATAGTTGGCAGCTTCTGGAATTAGCTTGAAGAGCGCTATAAATTTTATACAAAAATGCACTCTCACACACACACACACACACACACAAAAAAAAAGACAGACAAGGAAAAAATAGCATAAATATAAAATACAAAATTGAATATGTGTGTTGAGATACACTGCAGAAGTAAAAATTTGTCTGACACACTCTAAAAATGAGAATTTGCATCTAGGTTCTAGACAAGCTACTAATAGATTTTTTCTTTTTTTTTTTACTATTGAAAAAACTCAGTTGTTGACATGCAGAACTATTTATTCAGCATAACCTCTTTTACACCCCATGAAAGGGATATGTGGTCTGGGCCAGCTTCACTTATCCTTGGCCAAAATAACTTACCACAATTTACATCACTTTGCAACATACACCAGTATTCTTTGGTTGGATCATGAGTGAAAAAGGGCTATCTAGAAAAACTTCACTATTCAAACTAACTGGAACTGAAATTCAAGCTATAGCAGTGAATTTAAGTAAATCAAATACCCCATTACTCAATGCCTTGTGTTTTCCCTCCAGAACATACACTGTAGCTATTCTCTTTTTTTTTTTTTCCTCTTAAGGCTAAGGACAATTAGCCAAATGAGCCAAAAAGTCTTTCTACATCATCGCTTACTACCAAAAAGTTATCTTGTTAAACTTGCTGTTCTATTTATCCTTTGCTGACCCAGATTTACTCTAGCCTTATCTTTCATCTGGATTATGCTAGCTTAAATAAAGACAAGGTGTGCCAATGCTAACTGATGAGCTGGGTACCATGAGATAAAGACAATTAAAACTATCCTAGCATTCAAAGTCTTTTATAAAATAAAATGTTAAAGACATGGTAAAAAGTGAGGAAGCGCAGATTTTTTTTCTTCCTGGGGTTGTCAAAAATCTATTTTTTAAAAGCAAGAACAGCAATTCACTACATTATAATGTACAGAACATGTATGTACTACTACTCTCATTTTTTGTCCTGAGTATCAAAGAACATTAGGGTGCCTTGGTCTAGAGCAACATACTTGACTGATGACAGTATTAATCAAGACACCTCATTCTCTTTCCTCAGTGTTATGTGCAATATAGCCTGGAAGGCAGAATAAAATTTGTGCAGGAAGCAGATAACCAGGATATAAATTAATTAAAACAGAAATAGTCCTTTCTTTTTTTTTTTTTTCAGGTTACAAAGAACACCAAACACTCTGACTAAACACAATAAATTGCAAGCAATAATACTACAGTCTAGTGGCTGGCATGACAATAAAGACAATTATTATCTTAGGAAAGAGTTGGCTAAAAACAGATGGAAATAAATGTCACTGTATTCTGGACACTAATTGAACATTTTCTTTCTAAATGTCAAACTGCTGTCTGGGGTCATCTTATGAGTGTAAAACAAATGGTGATATGATGATAACGATGATTAGAATTCTCAGAGTGGGCCTCAGGAGACCTTGATCATCCCCAGCCCTCCTGGTTGACCTTGGGTGAGACATTTATACTGAAATTTATTTAGCTGACCATAACTGTATGTAATGCTGGTGTCTGCAATTCAGTCAGCTGTCGGATGTTTTAGTAGTTAGTACAGGCAAATGAGCCTGTGGTGTAATTCAGTGCCACTAATGCAACTGATGACATCAAACCACTAATGCCATTGATGGCACCCTTCCATGATGCGATAGGAACTTAAATATCCACTTTAGGTGTAGCTACCTACATAGCAAATATACACTTTTTATAAGATGAGTCCACTTATCAATACAACTTTCCAAATACATAAAATACGAATCTCAGTTCTTGACAAATGGATGTCACAAAATTCAAGAGTTAAGATGATGATGTTTGCTGTTGGAGTGGTATGGGGTGAGTATCTAAATCTATATGGATAACTTACTTAAAGCTTTGATACAACATTGACTACTTGTTTATAATAAAATACCACTCAAAGATCCAGGTTTCTGGACTTTATTCACATTTCATTCTGTTTAGTCATAAGGAGCAGCAGATGAAGTACTTCATATATTTACTTCCTCACACCAATACGGCCATGCCTGGTTTGTCACAAAGCACACTGCATAAGCTCATGCCCATTCAGACCAAAAGCACTGTGCAGAGTGCTTATGTTGCATATTAAAGAATAGAAGAGTTTCTTCTTGCTCAGTGTTTCCCATATAAACTTCCTGTGACTATACAAAAACCACTCACAAGCATCTTAAAAGAAAGCCTGGTATATGAAGACCTGCATTTTCTCATCCTTCTATTGTAACTGATATTTTGTGCCTTCTTTGACTACATTATGCCTGCAGCACTCCTCAAAATTACATCTGAATGGGTAATTTTTTTGTTCTCTGCTAGCAGCACTCGAGAGATATAGGATTTTCTCCTTTCAATGGGAAGACTGCAAAAGAGCACCTTATCTAAAACAAAAAGGGAGAGAAAGCATGGTAACTACACAAGTAGTAAGTAAGTACATCTGCCACAGCTAAGGAAAAAAAAAACTAAGAACCCCAAAAGCAGAAGTATGCTCATTCTGAAGGAAACATGGAAATATGGCACATTTGCGCTGTTTTATTATCAGCCCAAAGCAGTCTGAAAGGTGGCGTCATGCTCTACTAGGGTTCTGTGGCTTTTGGTATACTCAGTATGTGTTACAAATGAGAATTACAGAGCTATGGATTTATTCACTGGCTGGAAGAAAATAAAACCAGAAGCAGTTCCATTCCTTTAATAATGCATGTCCTCTCAGCACAATAATTTGAAGAAACTGCACTTTAAATCATTGACCATCATTATTTCATAGATTGTATTTGTGTTCTGCTAAGACAAATCTTTGATTTAAAATAAATAGCTAAAAATGATAAACTTCAACAGAAAAGGAAAACTCTTATGTAGACAATGTCTCTAAAGGCCTAATCTATCAAGAAAACAGATTTCCTAAAAATTGTAGTTTTGAAATTGTACCAATAGTGTCAGTAACAAAATTAGTTCACGGATCTGACTGGAAGCTCACATTTTCTGTGAGTTATTTCATCCTATTGATAACTCTTCGAGACTACATGCCTGAGTGGTAACTACTCATGAGTATCAGAAAGGGCAATATACCCTAACCCATCCGTTAACAAACTGACAGATCCTAAGCACTTTGTGTGCAGCAAAGAATACATGACTTTGTGAAAAGTGTCAGCAATGGAGGACTGCTAAACTTCTTGTGCAGGAAGGCAACACTCATGCTGAACGTGGAGACCATAATGCAGCCCTGAAGGATTTGAAGCTCCTACCAACTTGTGCTGAAAAAAAATGGCAAAATTATATTTTTAGACCTGTAGGATAGTTTGTTACAGCCTCGTTTATTTCCATGTTGAGACTAGGATATGGATCATGGATAAGAGTCCAAATTTCGAGCATTCTGTATTGCAAACAAGCCAAAGGTGAGGTGTGTGGGAGAACACACTTTCTTTTTGTTACTGTTGGAGGAAGTAGCTGGCTGGATGCATAGGGAGGTGAAAAATCCAGATCACAAAAAAAGGAAAAAATGAATACAACATTTCAGTTTGGATAGGAGATGAACAGAAGAGAACAGATATAGATAGATAGACATATTCATAGATCTTTACACTTTGTACAGAGTTATATATGGGTGGTGAGGAAGGTCCCTTTTACACCCCAGAGAACACATACTGTAAAACTCCCAGGTGAGAAGAAAGGCAATGAATGTAACTAAACTCAAAAAGGAAAGAGCTCTTCACATGTGGAAACTAACTTGGTAATATTAAGTCAATGCCAGAGCAATATGGACCATAAAATAGGACAGCACAGATTAATGGATCTAATAAAATTGGAGAGAAAAAATGAAGTCATTCTCCAGATAGGAGAAAAAAGGAGAAAGTATTTCAGAGAGCACTAAAATTAGCCAACACAATATTTAAAAGCAAAAACTTTACATTCAGCAGACTTACCATACTTTTTATCCATAAGTATTTCAGTTACCATAACAACTTGATCCATTCATTCAATTATGTCATTTTTATCTCAGCTTTTTGGAATTTGAATGGTTTAAGAACTGCAGTTGCTTTGGAAGCACAATGAAGACTTTAAAATTCATTTAAGAGTGCAGACTATACTTTATTATTACTACTTGTTGGAAAAAATGAAAGTTTTGTACTTATTCTCCAAAGGGTAAATGACATGTTTATCAAATATTGCTTATATGACTTGGAGGGTAAGCTGCTGGGGCAGAAGCAGACTTTTCTCATATACAGAATAGAAGAATCTTAATACTTGCTTATGGCTCCTCTAATAAACATAATAAATACTGTAATAATAAATGCTGTAAATGGTAAGAAGAACACATACCCTTTGCTCATATCTGTAGTCTAATGCTATGTAGACCATAGTAACCTCAATTGCTGTGAGGAAAAGGAATTTGCTTGTGTCCACTGTTTAAAATACTCTCTGAACTCCTATCTGTGGCATTAGGGAAGAAAAGTCTAATTTCATGTTTAAAAAAAAAAAAAACACTCAATTTTTCAAAACAAATTACTGCCAGCACACATTCCATCAACTCTTTTCTTTTCTCTTGCATTTGAACCATGCAAAGTGGGGGTGAGACCCTGACAGCCTTTTAGACCTTTGCCTTGTTTTGCAAGCACTTCCAAGATAGTCCTGAAGATGAGCAAGGAATGAAAAAGCTGGCATAAAATGTTCTTATTCCAAAAATGGACTGCAGCAAAAACTGACGCTAAGCGTGTGAAGCAAAAGATACATACCATGACCATCATCAAAAAACTCTGTTATAGTTGCTGAAGTGCACTTGGACCAGGGTTTGGAAGCATCAATGCTAGTCAGAATGGAGGACATAAGGCGCTTATCTTCCATGGAGCCAAAGTTCTCCTCACAAAATTTGGAGTCATCATGGGAAAGACCAAGCAAGTGGCCTGTAGAAATGAAACAAATAAATAAAATGAAATGATTATCCATAACAGTGTTTACCAGCTGGAGCTCATAGTCAAAGTAAAATGAAATGCATTATTTGTTCTCAAATTTCCAACAGCAGCCCAAAGCTGGCCACTTAAAATCTGGTATCTCTGCTCAAAAACAAAAAAGCTGTGATAGTTTATATCATTACATATAGCAATGCCAGCAGCTTATATGCCATCAAATTGTGCTGATTTAGATCTGATGAACACTACAGTGAACAGTACTTTTTTATATTAGCCATGAATTTAGTTCTCAATGTTTACCAAATCATCTGCAGCAAGAAAGACTAATACTTCACTCTGTAAAGAAGTTATGTGACTGTTTAGAAAGATGTTGCAGGATTTTTCTAAATGAACACAACAGCTTGTATTTATGGAGTAACTAAGCAAACCATATGTGACTTCTTATACTGCACTCCATATTCAATTGTGAGCACCTGAATGAACATGAGTCAGCAGTGTGCTCAGGTGGCCAAGAAGGCCAACAGTAGCTGGCATTGTATCAGAAATAACATGGCCTGCAGGACTAAAGAAATGATTGTCTCCCTGTACTCAGCTCTGTTGAAGCCACACCTTAAATGCTGTGTTCAATTTTGGGCCCTTCACTACAAGAAAGACATTGAGGTGCTGGAGTGTGTCCCGAAAAGGGCAACAAAGCTGGTGAGGGGTCTGGAGGCCAAGTCTTTTGAGGAACGGTTGATGGAAATGGGATTATTTAGCCTACAGAAAAGGAGGCCTAGGGGAGACCTTATCTCTCTCTACACCTACCTCAGAGGAGGCTGTAGCAGAGTGGAGGCATCCTCTTTTCCCAAGCAACAAGTGATAGAACAAGAAAAAATGGCCTCAAGTTGCACCAGAGGAGGTTTAGGTTGAATATTATGAAAAAATTCTTCACTGAAAGGGTTGTGAGGCATTGGAAAAGGTTGCCCAGGGCAGTAGTTGAGTCACCGTCCTTTAGAGGTCTTTCCCACACTAAATGATTCTATGATTCTACCCTCTACAACACATCAAACGATCTGAATAATGTTTTCCAATAGCCTCTTCCATGTATCGTGCCTTATTTTGTGGGAGGGTGCTTTTTAGTATTGTTTTGGTTAGGGCTTTAGTTTTTATTTTTAAATGGATATATTATTGGGTATTTAGACTACAGAACACAAAACAATGTGAACACAGAACAGCACATGTTGTAACTTGCAAAAATCCTGAATATCTGGTAGAGTTCATTCCAGTGATAGATTATTTCCTATAAGTGTGGCAGCAACTTTCACTGTAGTTCAAAGATCCCTACCTTCTCTAGCCTTTGGGCAACAATAACAGATTGTAGGCAACCCACTTTGTACCCTCTGTAAACATCCTGTTTAACATTTCCATGACCACAATGGATTATCTCATTGCCAATTTACTATCCAAGAGGTAGAAGACTGAATGGATACCAAAGCTGGAGGGAGCTCAAGCCTGAACTTAACTTTCACAGTCTTCAATGCAGCCCAGGAGATGGTTAGTTGGACATCCAGAGTTTGACCAAGAGGTCTTTAACAATAAAGGCAAAGACCACCAGCCCATCACAGCCACTGCAGAGGAATAAATCTGACATAGTTTTATGCTTTGGTATAACTGTTGTACCCTAGCTTAAAGGTGGCAAAAGTTGGAACACTGATGGCAGAATATCATACTCTGATATCCACAGTAATAGCCATGACAACAATAATAACAATTACAATGCCTACAATACAGACTGGAAAAAGCAGAATATCAGTAAATATCTATTTGCCTTATATAAATTTTCTGATATGTTGTTATCATCTGCTTTTGGAGAGAAGCCAAGAGGAAAGAGGAGGCAAAACTCACTGTCTAGCCATACTTGAGATTAGGAAAGTAGCTATCTGACCAGAAATATGTGGTAAGGCTGCAGAAGACCAGACATCATGGTTTCTGGCAGCCTTACTCCCAGTGATGCTGGGTTCCTGACCTAAGGATGGAACTACAAGAGATGTGACAAGAGGACCTTGATCTGTCATTTCAGTTCAACCAGTGATGACAAAGAGCAGCCAGTCTTACTTCCACAGCTACTGAATCCGCACTGGAGGGGAGGTGAGAAGGAGAACGAAGAGAGCATTTCTCTTTTTTTCCTCTCTTCTGCTGTGCACACATTATCATAGAATCATAGAATCATTAAGGTGGGAAAAGACCTTCAAGACCATCTGGTCTAACCATCAATTAACCAACATCAATCAACTACAGCTACTATTTGAAGAAAAGGCCCTGTACAATTATACATGATATCTAGAATTTATTCAAGCTACCTGGGTTAATGGTGATAAGAGTCAAATAATTAATACCCTTTCCTTTCCTTGCTGCTATTTGCTATTGCCATGCTGCACTGTAGCACCCACAAATATATTCCCACAAGAACACAATGATTCAAACTTTCATACGAAAGGCATGTCTAATTACTCATATGTTTCATATGCTAGATTCAGGACTATTATTTTCTTATAGGTAAAAACACTTTCCTCTGGTGATACTTATTATATATGGGCCAGATAATGCTACTTTTATTTTGCACTGTCACACAGGCTGAATGTCAGCAGGTACACGTCAAGTTTCAATCTGATATAGCATTATAAAAATACCTGCTCTGAAGAGATGACATCTTTGTTTTATTTAAGCCAAAAGCTGGTGTTGAGCAAAAGAATTCACTAGTAGGACTATTATTTCAAACAGACACATTTCTCTGACAAAGTAACCAAATAATCAGTGCATCACTTCTAACTTCAAACAAATTCTCCGGGTGTCACAGGCTAAACATTTAATGAATCAGCAGTTACTGTGCCAATGAGGGCTACCTCCAACTTTGCCAAAGTCTTAATATGCTGACAATGAATATCTTCAGGAAACGTGAAGATGGTGTTGGTTTTGGCTGCCTTTATATACGATGTTATCACTATGCTTGTATTCATGCTATTGCAGTGAATGGCACCAGGTCACACCTCATCTCTGAGAAGAACAACAAACACAGCTGACATGTTAATGAACCTCAACAAATGTCTAGTAGTAATATAACTAGAACAATTTTCTGCTGACATTACGTAACTCTTTGTAGCAAGTTTCATCAGTATTCTGCAAACATAAGCAAACATTTACTGTAGAGGGCTTTAGACTCATCCACTAACTTTTGTTGAGGTACCCCTGTATATACAGTGTGGTGCCACAGTTCGATCAGGTCTACATATACACTGTTTTGCTGAGTTCTTCAGGAGTTTCAGCCAGTTTCTTGTGATTTACTTGAATCTGTCCACTTGAATATGCATATATTTCCAACCAATTAAACAGAAATATTTGCACAAAATAAGCCCAACAAACATGAAAATACCACATTGATTAGACCTAAGTCTCACAATAGCAACCTTCTCTGAGACAGCTTGTATGCTTAAAGGTCGCAGGAAGAATGCTTTTGTATTTATTGTCCGAAGATGGCCCATAGTTGTAACACTGCAAGAAATTACTTCACTGCAGCATGTCTGTGAAACAAAGTAATGAGGTTCTGTTAGTGGAAAAGAAGTTTCATTTTAAGCCACTGGACTTGGTACTGAACAGCTCTGTGTGAATAACAAAAGCTGGAGGACAGTTCTAGAAGGTACGTCTGAGTAACATTATATGTCACAGAGTGCATTTTTGGTGTAGGATATGAATAATAGTTGGATCTGAAACAGCAATTAGAGAGCCTAATTCTTCAGAGTGATCAACATTTTGTACTATCATTGAGAACTACTCCAAACTCAGTGATATGAAGTATTCAGTCTTGTAGGGCAGAATTCAAGTTTCTTAACATTAACACTCTCTTGTACCACTCTGCAACGCTCTTCTTACTTAGGATACAACTTCACTCTCTGTAAGAATCCCTTTCTTGCCTAATCATTCTTCAGTATTCATAACTGACAGAAATCCTACATCAAAACTTTTTTTCCCACATTTTTTAGCTCCTGCTCCTTTTGCAATGAGATTTGTAAAAAAACCTTAGCTTAGGCTACCTAGCTGTCGGAGCAATCTGGTCACAGCACATTAAACCATCGATATCCTATAGCTGGGCAATGTGAATGCCCCATGCGCAGGCCAGGGAGTACGTCGTGCTTGAGCTTGCTCCTGGCTTCCAGGCCTAAAGATGGTGTAGTTTTTGTGCTTCTTTACTCTTTTCTCTCCTGCCCAACCATCCTCTCTTGTGTCCTGTGAGTTGAGCACAATGAGGATGGACCTCTCCCTGAGCAGGAATCAGCACAGCTGATGTTGGGGTGTTGGGGACCTCGCAGTGGAGCAGCCTGCTGAGGCTGAGGGAAAGCCCTGACCAAACTCAACAGCCCTGAGCTACAATGCCTCCGAGATGCACTGTCTCTATGCAGAATTTAACTCCTGAACTGCATACTGAAATTGGTTTACTTCCTTTCGTTTTTCCTCCTCCGTATAGGACAAAAAAGAATATCCATCATAAACAAGGAGCAACCTTACAGCCAAATTTCAAGACCTTTTCTTTGAGCAGAGAGGCTTCAAGTTTCTCCATAAAATGGTTGCAAATTAATCTCCCTCTTGGAAATGGCTGGACAGTCTCTGTAGTTCAGAATAAATAAGATGAAATGCTTCTCAGGCAACTATTCAACACAGAACTTTTCAGCCTAAATACTTTGGCAAGAGTACAGGAAACTGAAAAAGGGTCATCTTCTGGAAAGTGTCAAGCTACTGGCTTCACCTTTAATTAGAGTGCACTGTAACTTCTAAACTTCATGGTGATAAATGAGGTGAACTGAGGACATACCTCATTAAAAGTGTCTACTTTGTCATATTAAATTAGGCCATTGTTCTAATGCATGATGAGAACTAGACAGTAGACACTAGACACAGCATACCTAAGCTTTTTGAGAAGCTTCTCAAAGTATTTGTAAATGTCTCTGGTTACTTTAAAAATTTTCAAAAAAAATCTTTGAACAATCATAAGAAAAGAAATAGTGAAGAATTTCCAAAATATTGAACTCTGATTGTCTGGATCTGAGCTTCTAAATAAGCCATCAGTGACATGAGTGAAGGTAATATCTGTTCATGGCATTAAATATATGAATTCTATCTCTCCATATTGATTTGCATGTTAACTTTGTATGTATATTTACAAACACTGAGAATACAAATTTTAAAGAATTTTATGAAACTAAAATTCCCAATTCTTATAACAACCTAAATTTTTCTCCATCCTAACTTCTACTTTTAAAGCATTACTGCCAGACTCAAAACAGATTAAAACATGACAAACTTCCAACGACTCTTAAAACTGTTTTGGCTTCTCATTAGAAACAATCAAAATTCAAAATATCACAGCAACCTGTGATCTCCAAGGTATGCTCTTTTTAGTACAGATGTAACAGCAACAGAGTACTTCTGCACTGGTGCCCTTCATCCTTTTGGATCTAAGAACTAAAGTAGGGACACTTCCCTTTCTACTTGAAAAGTCTGTCCCTTTCCCATTCACATGCACGAGCATGCTGGTATTATCACATATTACTCAGGATATTAGGGTAGTTACTGGCATTTAGTGGTAGGGTGCTTCTTGTCATAAGAACCAAAGTGTAAAGGTTATAGGTGATTCTTCAGGAGATCCTCTATGTAAGCATGAATTAATTCCAGTGAAAGCTTTGGGCAAAAGCTAAGAGATGTAAGGAACACAAATTTTATAATGAAAGCTTCTAAAAATTATGCCGAATTTAGGGAACTTCAAACCAGGCTATTCAAAAAAGAAAAAGGGCTCCCAGCAGCTGTGTAAAATGATGACTGATTGAGAATGGGTTAGTAGATCATCTATGTTTTCTACTTAATGAAGCATCTTACTGGTGTTGACAATTCCCACTGAGTGAAAATGACATAATATAATTTTACCAGCAGGATGGTGTTTAGTTCAGTTATGCTGTAGGAATGCACAAAATGGTAAAAGAAACAGATGGAGAAGAGGCAGGGGTTTACCCTTCATGCAAATGAAGAGGAGCTAGTCTTCTTGTAGATCGTTCCCTTCCCAAATGGCCAAAAGACCAACCGGCTAGAAGAACTGACAGCTTTTCCTAACAGCCTTTCGTCTCCCCCTGAGGTAAGAGCAGGTGTGACTACATCAGTAAACTGTCAGAACAGCATGAAGGCAACCTGCAGACTTTGGACCCCAATATATTTTGGAATGTAATCTGCAAGAGACTCTTGGCACAGCTCAGTCTGTTTAGATCCTCAAACAAGAAATGAAAGAGTCAGCAGCAGCCATCAGCCCCCGGACCCTAGTTCACCTCCACTTTCTGCATTCCTGATAGTGAACCTTGCACTGCACAAGCTTCCTTACCCAAACAACTACTGAAGGCCAACACCTACTACAGCCCAACAGGGAATAACCCCAATGGGATCAAAAAGAATTCCTGCATCTGGTAGGAATGGGGTATATATTCCTGAATTAAGGTGGAAATACTCCAAAGCATTTATGGCAAGTCAACTAAAGTTTCTGTCCTCGCTAAATATTAGGATGCAAAGAGCTCTGCTGGTAAATCTGGAGCACATCAGAACCATGTTAGAAATGTGGTAAAGCACATTATACAGCAAATATTTTCCTCCCAGGAGCACTGGGAAGCAAAACAGAAGTTTGGATATTTCCGAATTTTCTTAAAATATGTTGTCAGACTATCTGTAGAGGTTCTCTGAGTCAATAGTGTGCAAAAATTACAATAATCTCATTGATATCTCAAGCATGGTAATACAGAAAGCAAAAAAAAAGCACCAATGTATGGCAAGTAAAGGCCAGCTTTTGCTAAAATGTAAATCATGATGGTTCATTCTTTTGGAGGGAACACCCTTGTTTATGGACATACCAAGATCTCTAGAGCTTGATCTGAAAAGCATACCAAAGTATTGCTCTTGCACTGAATTTGACCACAGCACACATGCAAAGTGATACAGCACATTAAAAAATGCTACAGCCATTGTAATTTGTTTTCTTAGAAAAGCTCAGTGCAGATTAAGCACGTGTTTTTTAGTGAGCTCATGCCTTTCACCTAATTTTCAGTGGGGATGGCTGAGGTACAACAGAAGGTCAAGTGACTTGCCCAAGGTTACCCAGTGAGTCACCGTATCTCCTGGGATCAGGATTCAGGAACCTCCTGGCTCAACATTCCTTGGTCTAATCACCACCCCATGCATTCTGCGCAACCCTCTTGCTCTATCCTTTTCTAATAACAGATTGCATGCAGTAACTCTTTTAAAATAAATCCATTTCTTTCTGCATGCACTGTTTTTCCAATTTGTGCAAGTACTTGGCTCCTCATTAAGAACTGCACACTGGTATCACTCATAGATAGAAATCCTTTTGAAGTCATGGGAATTTTGAGTAACAAATGATGAACCTAAGCAATAACAATTAATAAAGGTTTTTTTGTTGTTGTTGTTGTTTTTTTTTTTACAAAACAGCAGTGTTTTGAATTACACAAGCTTACAAAAAACATGCACAGAATGTAAAACCGGCTATTCCCCTTTCTTCATACTTGAACTTTCCTTCCAATGTTCTTTTTCTTTGACTGCTATCCATCACTTATGAAAGGAAAAAAAAATCACTCTCTCTTTTAAATCCCCAGCCCAGAGGCAGTTTTTAATATTTCTGGCTTAAAAGAATTCTTCGGACTGAAAGAAACAATAGTCTGAAGTGCAGTTTCTTTTCAGGAGCAGACATAAAAAAAGCCACAATCAGACATTCATACACCAGTCCTGCAGACTTTACACAAAACAAACTTCTACTGAAATGTCCTGTTATAACAGACTTCTGTGGGAGATCACAGATACATAACCTCAGTCAGACAGACAATTTGCAGGCAAGATTCTGTCCAGGCAATGCAGACTAGGCAATAGAAACCACTGCGACCACAAAGACTCAAATTATCATTAAAAGATGTGGTCCATGCTACATCTGCTATGCTATGGGCCATGTAGAAGAGAAGTCAAGATTTTAATGAAGTGGGATGTGGTGATTCCCATTTCATGTCTCCCCATTCAGAGTAACTCACAAGGAATATAATTTGCTGTAGCGCATTGTAAATGAATGCACTCCAGGAGAGTAGATAGTGGAAGAATGAATACATTACATTGCCTGCTGCCTGTTTTTTGGGTAATTCTGCCTTCCTCTATATGGTTGGAGTACTGACTTCACAAAAACTACATGATAGTGTTTATCTGCCAAGGAAGAAAGAATATCCCTACTTTATTCTGCAATATGGAAGACTGTGGGTTCAGGCACACACAGACAAAGTGAACTTGTATTGATAATGACTGTTCTGAAACATTAGGCAAAACCCTGCTTCATTCTCAATTCCCTTATGGTTGCACAGATACTGATATTTTGCTCCACCTATTTTGCTTCATGTTATGATGTTTCAGAATCCACAGCAGCTTCTCAAAGCATCGCACTGTTTAATCCAATTCTTCACGAGGTTACACATATACAAAGATCAACATAACACCAGAAAACCTCCGAAAACTCAGGCAATGCTGCTGCTGTGTCTGAGTCACTTCCTGAAGTCTCTGGTATAGAATTTTGCCCTCAACCCCTTTGCTTCTCTTCAGGATAGCTTCACAGTTGGTGAGAAGGCAAAGATCCCTAACCTAGTCGGACTCAGCAGTACATGGTAGATAAAGAAAAGCTCAAGCATATTCAGGTCCTGAGGACTCATTTTTTTCCATATCATACCAATTTCCTCCTTCCCTATCTCCAGTTATCCACACAAAGGCCATTACAAACTGGCTCAGCTTCACTAAAAATGCTAGATTTAATCACCATGTGTGCTGCAGGTGGAACAATTATTATGCCTTGCATATAACTGAAGTTAATTACACTGTTGTTGGACAAATGAGGAATTTTTAGTCAAAACTTTTAACCAGCACCCTTTTGTACATCAGATACTTGTGTTTTGAAACATCGTTTAAAGCTTCTGCCCTACTCTTCACCTCTCATGAAGTTTTGACTCCCCATCTTCTCTCTTAATCAAAGGGGATATGTTGATGAGAGCCTAAATCAAGTGCTGCTGCTAACAGAATTTAAAATAGAACCTTGAAAAAGGTTCAAAGAGAAGGAATCAAATAATACTGCTGATGTATGTCATCAGAGTAGATTTGGATGACTCTACACTCTTTCTCTCACACTCCCTTTTTTGTTGTTTTAAGAAAGCAACTCTGCCTAATTATCATTACCTGGATATTTGCCTAAACTTTGTCTGTCATGAAAGAAACATAATATGAAAGTCAAATATCCTTCACCATCTTTTCATGTTCCTCTGAGATTCTGTGCCCTTGGCAATGTATCCCCCTTGAAATGAAAGGCTACAAAAGATTTGTACTTGTCAAGTCTGAAGCTTTCTGTTATCTGCTTTATCTTGACAGCCTTGAAATCAAAGGGCTAAATGTTCAGCAGTGGCAAAGAAAAGATGACTCTGTATCTAATTACTTTGAGTGTATATAAAATGACCACGTGTGGTAAAACAGGGAATTAGAGTATTTTTTGGTTCTCCTATGTACATCAAAAGCAAGACTACTACTTAAACATCATACACATTGTTCTTGGTTTCAGTTTCTCCTGGAGAAGGGTCAGAGTCATACATTTTTTTTTAGTAAAGTTTACATAGGTTAGATGTGGTATACATGGCCCTCTTTCTACAACTCTAATTCAGGCTCAGGCCCTGAAGAAATACTTTCAACCCCACTCAGAACTCTGTATAATGGTATTTTTGATGTATTTCAGTGAACTGCCTCAGTTCACTCCAGGAGCGATACCTCACTTCTGAAATGGTTTCCTTACATAAAATTGTGCTCTATAATAAAATCACTACACTTTGTTGACAGCATTCATGTTATTTTTGTCTTCAGTGATGGTAGATGCCAGAGAATGATGGCATACAGAAAAAGATTTGCCATTAAAAATGTTGTTCTCTAGTTATAGTTTCTGTACAGGTCCTTGATTTTAGGTGTTCAACTATGTAACACAGCTGGAGAGGAGGCTGGAATAACATCACACAACCATAAAAAAATGAGGCTGAAAGGAGACCTTGAAAAGTCATCTTGTCCATCCCTCCGCCATGAGGTAGGATCAGCATCCCCTAAGCCATGGCTGTTTGGCCAGCTGACTCCTGTAAGCCTCCACTGATGGAGATTTCACAGCCTCCCACGGCAATTCGTTCCTGTGCTGAACTGTCTGTATGGTTAGATGACTTTGGCTAATGCTTAAAGAAAAGCTCCCCTACTGCAATGCAAAGGTCATTACCCCTTGTGCTGTCCCAGGTGGACATGGAGAATAATTTATTATGTAAATTTTTGCAACTATTATTAGATATATTTGAAGACTGCTTTTATGTCTCCCCTTTAGTCTTTCTATCTCAAAAGTCACATGTTAGAGATAAAGAAAATTAATGAACAGAGGTTTAATTAGTTCCATGTAGAATTTTTTAAGCTATAATCTAAAAATAAAATACTTGGAAAGAAGATCAGTAAACCATATTACTCAGGAGGATACAAGGAGTAATAGCATGCCAGCACAATTACATAACAGAGAAATAGGAACTTTGCAAAAGGTCAAATGCACAAGAAGGCAGAGCTTTCTCTGTATCCCCTCTTAAAAAAAATAATCTTTAAGATTGATGGAAAGAATAAAGATGCATGTAATTTAAGTTATTAAAGTCATGTAATTTTCTCTGAGCTAAACTGGAGTCTTGCCTGCTTAAAGACTGCAGAAAGGATGCTTTTGTGTTTAAGGAGTAGATTGAAACTCAAGATGCAAATTTAATCCTTGGCTTTCCTTAAGACTTAGTTTGTGACTTTGGCAGTCACCAAATTTCTGTATCTCAATTACCGATTGATAAAATGGGCAGTAGCTCCAGTTCTTTTCTCCTGAACTCTTCTTATTTTGTTTTTGTAGATGATACACCCTTTAGGCTGGTGGATTGTTTGCACTGAAGCATGCAGGACTCCAGCATAGGAAGGGCTGAAGTCATCAGAGCCTTCTGAAAGCTACTGCATGACAAAACACAACACCAGGCTTCTAAACAGAGAATTGTCATATATTGCGTATATCCCACCATGAGAGATGTTTCAACGTAACTTGAAATGGGTTGATTGTATCTTTCGAAGATGTTATACTACAGATCTTTAGGGGATGCACAGGCTGGTTTATAATTCAGCATCATAAAAGCAATAAAATCTCCTATCAAAAGGCTAGAGTATTGGAGTAAAAATTAAAATCAGTTATTTTTGTTTCCTGACAGTTATTTTAGTAAGGGATATATGGATTAGCAGTATGCCAGCACTGACCTATGAAAAAATGTTAAATAAATGTTGAGATCATGGGTAATCATGGGTTCTTTAACACTTTACTCCAGATGTTTCTGTGATGCAGGGAAGTACATGAAATAATGAAGCAACATTTTTTTCTTTTTATAGTCCATAGTTTGATGATAACAAAGACTTGGAGAATATCTATATGCTGTGCCTAAGACAGTTCTGAGCTGAAGCTATGGAGTGCAGAGCTATGGAGGCATACTATGGAGTTGCTTAAAGTCCCATAAGACATCTCTGTGCCACAACATGGAGTTGAACTCATGATTTCAAGAAAGAATCCAAAAGACTGTTTTTGTGACAGCAAAGCTACTACTGTCTAAACTGAAAACAATGCGTCCCCTGTGAGAAAATAACTGTATATGGATTTACCATTAGTGGCTGAATGTCTTGACAGGCTCTGATTTTAAAATAACATTTATGATGTAAGCACTGCTACTCTTCATTCTGAGGAGAGACCACATTATCACTTTCAAAGCCGCAAGATACCCTTGTTAGTACTGTTTTTTTGTTATATTTTCCTCATTTTATGCACTTGACACTGGACAGAAATTATTCCTGATTTTGCTACATGCAACTAGGACAAGATTTGGGTTCTAGATGCTTTGTCAATCTTTATAGACAGGTCTTCACATCGTATTGTCATCTAACCAGTGTACTAAGAATTTGGTTGTATCTATTTCTTTCTGTGCTTTTGTTTACAGCTCTTCAGAGATCTTGCCTGTTTATGCTGCTCATTCATATTCTCCCCCTCAAAAACCACCAGTCAAAATCCATCTATTTTTTCTAAAAGGAATAAAATAAACATTTAATACATAATGTGGTAGAAACCCTGGCAACTCAAGCAGCACGCTTTATTCCGCAGCAGGCTGCTTTTTGGCTTCCTGTGCATGTATCCAACCTGAGCTCTTGGGCTGTGCATTGTCCTGTTTGGTTGAGCTGCAGTTCCATTTACTTTGGTTGCCTTCCAGGGAAAGAACACAATCCTCAAAAATGCTCTTGGATCCTTCAGAGAGGAAACAGGAGCACTCAGGTCACCTTGAAGTCAAAGTAAGGACACACAGCCTTTCTTCGGAACAAGTCCATACTAATGATGCTGCATCTACTACAGATGCACACATGGCAGAGTTATTTAAAAAACTGCAGACAGTGACTCCAGTATGCTTAGCAGCTCACCTTGCTCTTCATATTG
The DNA here is from genome assembly GCF_964034855.1 of Anser brachyrhynchus. NCBI lineage: Eukaryota > Metazoa > Chordata > Aves > Anseriformes > Anatidae > Anser > Anser brachyrhynchus. Next base: position 111,436,369 of record NC_137694.1, read on the forward strand.
ACAAAAAGAAGCAGCTTATGCTTTGAGTCCTGAGAATCCCCTCTGTCTTGCAGGGCATCTCCTACCCTGCAAGGTGAACTCCACTGAATAACTAAGCTGCTGTAAAATTAAAACTACACTCTACCCACAGGACAAGCGGGAACTTTAAGACTTCTGGATCGGAAGAAGAAATGTGGTCTCCAAATAAAATAAAGTAAGGTTTTCCTCAAAGTGCTTAACTAAAGAGTATCCGTGCCACACTTCAATTTTTCATCCTTTTTTGACCTTTAATTTAATATAAGTACTCAAGCAATTTTAGCTGTGTTTTCTTCCAAACATCTCCCACTTGAGGCCACACACACAAAGGTCATTCTGTGATTTGACACCCCTCCTTTCTTCAAATCTTATGGTGAGGAGAAAAAAAAAGGATGTTATTTTAAACAACCTCAAACTAGAGTTTTTTTGTCCATTAGGGTACTTATTTATCGAACTGTTTCAATTCGTGCCTTTTTTACATTGAAAATTATAGCTTTTATGGATTCCTATAAACTTCCAAGGTATGAAAATGGCTCTTTTTCAAAAATGTGCCTCTAGATTACTAAAAATAATTCACTTGTGTTTACATTCTCTTTGAGTGGAATTCAAACTAATAATATGCATATTTTCTGTTCATCCCTATCTTGACTGATCTATGTTTCTCATTTTTAATCCATTGCATATATATCTATTGTTGATAAAATGACAGTCCAGACACATTGCCCATGGCTTCACACAACAGGAATACAACACGAGCGTCCCAAAAAGGTCCTTCAGACAACTATGACAATGCCCACAAACTGTCAGCAGTAAATATCATTTATGGATGTCAGAAGATACAAGCAGTCCCTCTATCAGATTGGCGGCCTCTGCTTGATAGACTAAGTGAGCCAATCTATCGTTTTGTCCCAGTTCTAGATCAGATTCATGACGAGTTGTCAGCTTTATGTCATCCAGGTTTGATGCCACTAAACTCTTCTGTTGTTAAGCTGTCTTTGATGTATTGCTGTACTTATCTCGAAATGCTCCAAACTAGCAATTTCAGAGAGCTTTTCTTTTATTACCAAACCATTTTGTTTATTGAAATAAAGTATCTAGTCTGGGGACTCCTTGTGTTGTAAGATTTTATACTTTCATGCAACACATGATCCCTCTCCAGCTTCTGACCTCAATTCTTAGAGGCACTGTAAGCTGTAGTGTTGGTATCACTAATCACTGAAGGGCCTGGATACTAACATGCAAGCTGATTTTTCATACTTGGTGACCTCTGTTTGCTGAGCCAGGTATATAGCAAACACAGAACTCTTAGGCTCTACCTGCTAGCTACTTGAAAATTGAACTATTGCAATGATACTCCCAAAGCAAACTTTACTTTGGTTTGGCAAGAGGTACAAGGCAATTCAGAAATTGGCTCTCTCAAAGTTCTCCTTTCCTTGTTATTTCCTTCCAAGAATGTCAAAAAAAAAAAGAAAAAAGAATGTTCTCCACTTTTAAATTGCTGTTCACTCACCAAAATGAATAGCCCACATACCGTATGTATTTCCAGTGAATACAGGTCACGAAACATTAGTAAATTAAAAATAAGCAAGATGGCAGCAGTCTCCCTCAAGGAATGTATAATGCCAGAATACAAAATTTCTTCTGTCACTAATTCTATCTTAGATCTTTCTGAAGGGTACAAGTAAGGCTGCTACATTAAATTGCTGTGCACTGAAGTGGAGACTGAAATTAACCGAAGTTAAGCAGTTTTTTAAACAAATCTTTAGCACCTAAATACTACTTCACTTATTTCAGGATTTAGATTAGTACCACATTTTACTATAAAGGTGGAATTTCAATACCATTAGAAAAATATTAGAATTCTGCTTTTCTTTTCCACTAAAGCCTTGTCTGCAGGCAGTACACCTTCCCAAGAAAGTTTCAAAACAACAGAGCATGCAAGTAGTTCAAAAAGGTATGCTGCTTTCCACTGTGTATACTAAACGAATATGAATTATAACAGGTAAGCCAATAAGCTAAACGCCTTCTCTGGAGGGACATGTATTGACATTTTTGGACAGTAGCAGCAGCCTTTGAATTTTCACTCTGACTACTGCTTAAAAACGACACTGTCAGAAAGGAAACACCTACTGTGCGCCTTCACTTGCCTTCTGATCCCTTATTAGTTAACCCTGAAGTGCATATGTATACAGCCTTAATCCCCAAGCGAGTATCTGGACCAGGGGAAATCTGGAATTAATTGCAAAGTATTTTGGTTACTAATGCAGCTGTTACAAGTGTTTGATTTGGCAAGCGAACAGAAAAGGCACTACATACCAATTTCGTGAGCCACTGTAAAAGCTGCATGGAGGCCGTCATCTTCAATCACTGCACAGCTGCGCTCAGGAGAGCATATGGTCCCAACGTCTGCCATTCCCAGAGTATCACATGAATGATGCCCACATAAATCCTGACCAGGAAGGAAAAAAAAAAGTCATTAAAATAAATTTTTACACCCATAGGTAAGAACAGGCTAAAGTCACTGGCCTTTTGCAAACAGCAGAACCCGGATAAAACCAGCAAAAGAAGTTTTCACCTCAAGATCTCAATGCAGTTTAAAAGCATGATGTCCCAATCCAATCCCTGCTAAAGTCAATGGGAGAATTTTCATTGACTTTAATGGGGTTTGGATATGATCTATAATTAATTATTGTTATTTACATTTGTATTTCTGCATACAGATGCTCAAGCTTGCATTGAGCTAGGTACACAAAACACATGCCACAGAAACATTTATCCGTTGACTATAAAAATAGAAGAAATATCCTCTTTATTTACAGAAGGTGAACCCAGACACTGAGAGCAAGTTTCATATTCCTAATCAGTTCCTGAACTACAGTTTGCCTTCCTTTTCAAAAGGCAAGTCTTATACTTGTACCTAAAGAAATTAGATTGTTATATATTAAACCTCATGTCACATCTGTCAAGTAGTACAATGATTAATAATGTATTACCCAATATACCAAGTATTTAAGCAATTCTCAAAAGTTGCTTAAAAAGTCAGTGACAGGACAGAGTGTAAAACCCCCTTGATTCCTAGTCCTACTAGCTCAATGGCTAGGTCACGTACTTTCTACTTGCAGATATGGGGTGTCTCCAGAAACCATGCACGTAGCACTAGTTTTTTTCTTTCCATTCCAGGATACCACTACTACTGAAAGAGGCAGCTTTGGTCAGACATACAGGGTTTTAATTGTCAGTAATAACTTTTCAGTACGGCTGCTGAAGCAGAGGAAAGAATACCAGTTTGAATAGACAGATGTACATAGGGTTTTTTTTGGTTGAAAAGGAAAAGTAGGTACCATGACATTTGGAGCACTCCTAGATTTTTCATTGTGGTTGAATGAAAATGTCATTTTTAAGGCATTACAGTATCATCAAATGTTATTATCAAAATGATCAAAGAGTACTTTTTTCCCCTTCATTTTTAAGACTCTGTTCTTCCCTTCAGATCTCCTTTTATAAAGAATTTCTTTAATGAAACCTTTCACAATTAATCCATCTGCAGATATCCTGTATGAGGCTCCAGGTCAACAATATTCACTGATTATAGCACTTTCAAATGCATGCAAGTTTGAAAATGCATTCAAGTCCCACTGAAGTCAAAGAAAACACTGAATTAACAGATAATTTGAGGGAATATTTCTTTACCAAAAAAAATAATAAAAAAAATCAAGCTCAAATTACATGCAATATTACATATAAGGAGCAAGAATTTCTGATCAGTTCTTCCAGCTGCCAGGTGTCTGGGTGTCTGGGAACTCTTTTCTGTAAGTGCACTCTAGGTGCTACTTAATGTCGAGATTTAAATGCCAAAACACCAACGAACAAAACAGTCTTACCAGAAGAGAAGGAATAAAGTTCAAAAATATTTCAATTCCCAAATTTTTGCAGGTATGGCTTAAGCAAAACTTCCTCTCCGCAGCAATGCAGATAATATGCAGGGAATTGCATTTATGTCAGAGCCCTCTCTAACCTGGGCATCCAAATAGATCCCCAGACTTTGCTTCTGAATCTGCACCAGTTATGGGAAGATACAGAATAAGGATGCATGTTTCCAAGTACTCTGAAAGAAATATAGTTTTTCAAATTTTATTTGGGCAAATATTATCATTTACAGCATTTCTGAACCAAGGTCGGAGAGGCCCTAATTGAGGTCATGTTAGTATACTGTCTATGATCTGGGGCATATTCAACAAGGAAGATGCAATACTTAAACTTGTGTTAGTTTTGCTTAGGTTTGTATCAATTTAGCCCTCTATGCACCACTCTGAACCTGGCCCTTTCAACCTAAGGGTACATTTTATGTAAGGCGATTTTAAGTGGTTTACCTACAGCAGCATAGTTCAGGTAACAAAACTCAGAAAAACACATGGGCATTGTACCAGTATAAATACCTTTTCATGGTGATATAATTGGTCTAAATGAATGAGTGTAAGCTGTATAGGAAGTAGGATACCTTTATAGTAGTTCAATTTTAACTGAATCCACACAAGTAGTTGAACTGAAATTCTTATGCAAACACCAAAAAGCACATAAATCAGACAGAAAGCAACTTACTAGAGGAGGTCTGAACTACTCTCATGTTGAGTGTGCCAAGAATGGTATAAAATACATTAATTCGGGCCTTGTCTCTACATGCAGATTCTATGTCATTTGCTCTTCGGTTGTACCTAGGGTGTCTTTATTACTCTTTATTGCTTACATCAGGACTACTCCCAGTGTGGTACAACTATATCAGCACACATACGCCTCGTGCCAGTGCATGATTTATTTCCATTTGTATACAAGAAGAAACTAAGCCAGTGATATGGCTATGGAGCTATACCAGCAGACACAACCAGACCTCACAGTGACTATCTGGATTAAACAACATGAGTATAATTAAAATAATACAGTCTTTCCAAATAGGCAATCTCAGAAACTTTTTTAGAGTTACTTCTGATGGGATCTGTGGATTTTGGAAAGTTATGACAGGGCTGTTAATCATAAGCATCTACACTGACTTTTGGCTGGGTAGTAACACTACTCTAAAAATTTCCAAAGCTATGCATGGGTTTGTATTGTGCCACCTTCTTTAGACATCAAAAAAATAGCTTTGCACATTTGCAACCACAAAAGGAAATAACAATGTTCAGTTACTTTTCATATGTTATGTGTTACTGACATTACACTATATTGCATGCCCAGTCACTTCATCAAACTGCTGTTCCTCCATTTCCATAACTTCCCAGAGTGTGACACATATACAAACATCCCAACATCTTACTCGTAACTTTCAAGCTCATTTGTGTAATAGTTGTCTAGACATAACAAAGCAGGCTTTTTGCTTTCTTTAGATATAATTGAACTTCAGGTCAGATAAAGTGAATTTCTTGATGGAGTTTATTAGTTAATGGTCACTCCTAGAATATCCCACCTATTACCTAGCTCCTGCAACATCCCATGGGCAGCTGGAAAATGGTTGTCCTCAGATAGCGGGAAGGTGGTGGTGTGGGACCAGAGATCCCGTAAGGGAGAAGAGAGGAGAACATCTTCACTGTGCACAGAAAGCTGTGGGTTGATTGAGTAAAACTGCATTTCCTTCAGCCAGCTAAGTGACCACATCTGGACTGCTGAGCAAGACGGCGTGGGTAGTCCTGCAGCCAGCTACTGAATTCCAGCTGGGCAGTGGTGGAGCAAGATCGTAAAGGGTCTTGGAAACAGGGACAGGAAATATTTTCTGGTGTTAGCTTCTTTGCATGAAGTTGTTACTGGAGGGATGTCTACAGGTTGCCCATCTGCTAGCAGAGCAGTGTGTGACTAAACTCTGAACAGAGAACATGCACAGAGCCTTCTGGTTTTGATTGCAGATGTCAGTCCTCAGTGACTGCACGAGATGAACTTTTTAAACTAATGCTGACATTGTCAATAATCAGGCAGATTATCCGGGGCTTGGCTCCACTGTGTTCTCAACTCACAGTCTCACTTATTCGTTATTTCTCTTGCCTCTGTATGATTTGAACTCTACTATATTTCTTCTCATAACATCCCATGGTACATACTACACAGGCAATTAAAGTGTATCACATGGCACCTCTGAGACAAATATTCTGAAAATTCTACTATTGGGTCTTTTCTTTCCTAACTCATTCCCCAGTTACATAGTCTTTCCCAAGAGCATGTTTTTTTTCTTATGGAAAATCACACCTGTTTACACTTCCACTCATTTAGATCTTTAAGGCAAAGTTTCTATTGACTTACACCTCCTTGACATCACAGATGATCTGTTAACAGAATCAATACCTGCATTTTTAGTTTTCCTGGACATTTTTGGAATGCAGTTTCAGACTCTTCTAAAGTAGTTTCTGGGACATTAAAAGATCTCATTTCCCTTTATAACAATTTCTCAAAAACAGGCCCTGATATAATGATGTAATCTAAGAAAATCCATGTGCATCTCTTTAATTTTTCAAACTCCAGCTAAAGCACTAGGACAGCAGTGAGTCACATGATGCTTAAAATCAGTTTTGAACAATTATTTCTCCATGGTGTGTAGCTTCCATTTAAAAAGTTGGTTGCTTGTTCAGATTTGAATACTCATTTAATTGCCTCCAAACAGCAGCAGAAACTTCTAAGAATAAGTGTTTCTTGATATTTCTAAAGAAGGAATGCAGTCTGGCTTTTGATCTAGATTACAGTAGTTTCAAAATAGAAGAATGAATAGGAAATGCATTTGCTACACGGGAGACAATAGATGTTAAGCCTTAAGCTTTGGCAAATGAATGACTTAGGAAAAATGAGCTGTACATCATAAGACTAGTAGTTAATTAGACAGCCTATTAGAGGCCAAGTTTTCTTGGCATTTGTAAGTACATCAAGAACAGCTGGCTGTTAGCCAAGTATACGTGGCATTGTTGTGAATGAAGATAACTGTCGTGGCTCCCTGCTGAAACAGCTCATTTATTACACCTGAAATTCTTTCATTTGTGCAGTAGCCTTAAAAATGAGAATAAACTGTTTAGTGGAACCTGATATTAGACCAGAGCCTGTGGACTGGATCCAAAACATTATTTAAGCACCAGCGCAAACAGTTTGGTGGAATGTAAGTGCAGAAGAACAAAACTGGCTCATGTGTCCCCTGGTCTTTGAGTTCCCTATCCTTCATGGGGCTTGTAGCTTGTGACCTTATGGGCCCCAAAGTACCACAGTTTTACAGTCCTGAGCAGCTTAGCACTTAGCTTATACTAAAGCGCAGATACTTAGTGTTTCTCAGCCTTCGTCCTTTGTGGGAACCCCAGCCTACAGATGCTCTCAGACCGTATCTATGAGATGGGATTATCGGACACGGTTCCACATCACCTTCTTTTAAATCACAGCTAAAAGCTTTTATATCTCTGTGTTTGTTTGCTTGCTTGTTTTTCTGCTTTCATTACGATGGCCCAGCAATTAAAGACTTTGCCCCAAAAGATTCAGCTTCAAATTCCTCTGAGGGATGAGGACACATAGAAGCATGTTTCTTAGAAAAGTGCCCTAACCACCAGACTATGGTCTGCAATGAAGTCATGCATGCGTCTGTGCATGCGGGGAGTCAGGGATCCTCCTGTTGCAGCCCACGTGCCAAAGGTTTTCGTAGCCCAGACTGCAGTTAGTGCTTCCAGCACTTGATGGAGGGACCTCATTTTTGGTCCCTGTTCCTCAGACTACTTCTGTAATTTACATTCAACAGCCCTTCAGTAAATTGCAGAAACAGTCTTCCCTACGCTTTGGGAACACAGGCCTTCTTGCTTGAAGCAGTGCACTCCAATCGGCAGCTTCAGGTCATGATTTCTCTCCTTTCCACCACATGTATCTTGAATTACTTGCTAAACAGTGACATAGCTTTGGTCAGAGGGGTGGAAAGTTTCCTTAACACCTGGAACAGCTTACAACCTACTGGTTAAGGACCTCTCCTGGGAGGTGGGCGATACAGACCTAAAATCCCTCAGGCAGAGGAAGGAATTAAACACGACTTTCCAACTTCCTGCACAAGTGTTCTCACCGCAGGCCTATAAAAGGAGGGTGGGGTCGCTCCGTACTCGGGACCCACAAATCCGTCCTCCCGCGCTCAACCCCGGAAAGTGGGTGAAAGTTTATTAATGTTGCGGCAACAGGGAACAGCACATTTGGAGACAAATGTTAATAAACAGAAGATAGTAGAAAGACTAAGGCTCATCCAAACAGAAAGGATTACCAGTATCACCCCAGGAGAGCATGATGTCTGGAGGGCAAAAGGAGTGCAAGACTGAAATCGACAGACCACTAACGGTAAACTGGAAACAAGGGCTAACTGGTAAACAAAGTACTTAGGGAACGGTCTATTTTACCCTTCAACTGATACTATGACACTTAAAAAGCGAGACTTTACAAGCCCAAATGGTTCAACGCTGTTCTGGAGGAAGCCTGTTGTGAGAAGTCCTCCTCCTGAGAAACTGCTGGGTCTGGCTGATGGGGACATCCAGGTAGGGGCATAAGGGAGCAGGCCTGGCCATTGCTGTGAAGCGGTCAGACCCACTCCAGTCAGACCTGCTGAGACACTGCTTTGTCATCCCCTACTATATTTTGAGTGGAAAGAATGAAGCCTGGCTAACTTTTGGGGAACACAGGAGTGGCGATAACTGCCATACCTAACAAACTAAAAATTATATATTTTCCTTCAGTAGTTTAACTTAAAAACTGAAGTCATCTTCCTTTCACGTTACTGAGTTAAAGACAGGAATAAGTTTGGCGTATTTGAATACTGAGTAGTCTTTCTGAATTCTAGGTGAGGAGAAATTCAAGAAAATACAAGGTATCTCTGATGTCCTGTTGAGACCTACTGGTAATTTAGACATGTTCTTACTCTTCCCTTGCCATCCCAGGACACCCTGCAGTGAAGTATTAGAAATGGTCTAAACTGGACTAAGTCTTTTTGCTCTGAATGGACAAAGTAACAAAACTACTTTTATTCCTACAGCATATAAAGAAAATGCAGTAGCATTATGTAAAGCACAGATTATTTTAATATATTGACAAAAAGCACAGAAAGCTTTTGCACTTTGCATGGGGAGGGGAAGGGCAAACAATTTCAGACGTGAAACAGGTGGCTGGTATTTGATTTAGCTTTCCTATCCCATAAATCTTTAGTGCAGAAACTCCACACAATTTCTGTAGGTTGGCGTGAATCATACTACTTCTCCCACACAAATAAAATGGCCCACCTTATTTTTCCCTGGGACATTATCTAAAAGTAATAGATTTGGAACAAAACTGGTGAAAAACCTACAAAACTGATCGATATCACATTATAATTTCCTCAAAGTAATAAAAATAATCATTAGTGAAATATGTTCTATTGACAATTGGTACGGTGACCTATTTTACTAATACAGGATAATAATTGTGAGGGAATGATAATACAGAAAAAAAAAAAAAAAAAAAGAACCAGAGCCAAAGAAAGCATGTGCTCCACTCAATTAAATTATTATCTATTGAGTTGAGATAATCCAAAGCTTGCTGTTAAACTTCAACTGCACTGTCCGATTGACAGTTAAACTAAATCACACACACAGGACCCATGTAATTACTGTGTGGAAAAAGGCAGGACAGTGGCCTTTGGCTCTAGTATGAACTTTGTGTTAGAGCCAGGCTTGATGGCACTGTCACAGATGATACTTGCAAGCACTTAGGAAAGTATTCTTTCTCATTGCCTATATCTACTGTGAGAAATATGTGTTTTAATTTTCACATGATTCAGAGTTGGGGGAAAAGGAAAGGAAGAGAACTGGATTTTGTCCAAGGGCACTCAATAGTTCACTTGAAATTTAACTAAGAGTCACTAATGAAATAGATTGGAAGAATTCTAGAGGATAATTACAGAGCAGGCTGGACCTCAGAAAAGAACAGTTGGAGTTCAAGTGCAGTTTGCAAGTCACAACTAATATGTTTTTGTACTATGACAAATAATCTGGCACGTATTTTCTGCATTGGTAAAGACCTGAAGACTGAGGATAACCTGTTTCCAGCTTCAGAGAACTGTTGACAATAAAGGAGTCCAAAGCAGATGAAATTTGCTGTTGACTTCACTGACACGGAGAACAACATGAGCTAATCTCTAGGGGAACAGGGGTTTACAAGCTCTTCTTCCTTCCCACCATGCAGCCGTTTCTCTACTGCCACACAGGGTGGAGGATTTGCCTGTCCTCCAGATGACTGAACCCTTGCATCTCTGTATTCTGTGGAGGATTCTCTGAGGATCCACCTGCCCTATGGACTTACAGCTCCTGCCAAGGACTCAGCCACGAGGTAGTTGATCAGCAGGGGCTCCATGTATTCTCTAAGGTTGTTAAGGCCATACGGCCCTAATGAGGGCTCTCACAGGATTTATCAGAAAATTACTACCTTTCGTTATATTTCAGTACTGAGAAGTCAGACCACCGTTGTGCTTGATACAGGCCATACTGGGTCAAAATAACAGATTGGGAAACTTAGATATGGGGAATTTAAAATAATCACTGTGGAGCCCGACTGAGTTTCTGCAATATTGAGTAATAGATAATTTCTGCATCCACTGAAGTTTTGCAGTCTCCTATACAGGTGATAATAATGACCAGACGTTACTGTAGTTTTCTGGTTGTTACAGAGTAAATATGGGATTTACTGCAGCTAATGGATACAGGTACATGGTCTGTGCCCCCACTGATAGCAATATAGAGCATTACCTTAGTTTTAACACAAGTCACCTGTATCACCCAAAACTGAACTCATGCTCATGTTTATTTACTATTTATTATACTCTGCAGCATGAGTGCTTTAAAACACTTTTCAGATTAAATTATGACCAAAAGTGAATAGACGTTTTAATCCAGAATGAGTAAATCTCCCTCTAAAAATCTTTTTCCATGGGAAATACTTCTAGTATGAATGATGATGATAATGATTTGAACCACTAGTACTAATTTTATAATAAGGGAGAGCTGCCAGCATTCTTAGTCTATCAAAGGTTATTCATTTATCTTTAAACAAGTAATGACAACAGAAGAGGAGGAAGTGATGGTGCTGAACTGTGAGTGAGCCTTTTTTGGTGTCAAAATAACACCCAAGTCAATGTCAATACAGGATAAAGATAATTATTATATTAGAGACTTGTACAGCAACAGGCATGCATAACTCAGGTTCTAGCTCCACATAAACAGTTGCATACAGCTGAGGACACATGTTCGACTGACAAACGATTTGCAAATATTATTCTGTTGACGCAGAGACACAAAGTTCGAGGTGGCCTCAGTTAGTAAACAAAGATGGAAAATGTACCTCACACATTTACTCCGTGCCTCAAAAACAAGCCATTTAGAGGAAGACATCTGGATGTTCAAAAATTAGCATGATGGTATTCAGAGCCCATCAAAACACGCAGCCATGGCTTGGCGTCTCGTAGCTAAGCAACGCACTTCATACATTCAAAACATAGTTGTAAAAGTTGGATCCTCCTGCCAATTGCTGCCACTCTCATTGAAAAGCTAAACTGGAAAAAATCTCTTTTTAGCTCAAAGTGTGGCTGTTTTCTACGGGAAACATCTCTGCTCCTTTCTCATTCTTTAACCCTTTTCTTGTTTACATTCCAGGAAGAGCAGATAGCTTCATGTTGACATTTTGACTGTAAGCATATAACAATCGCGTGGACTCCCTACAAAGAACATCATGAAAACATGTAGAGAGAAACTACAGTCCTGTAGTTTCATTGAGCCAAATACTGAAATACAATGCCAAACAATGTCCCTGTGCACGCAGCTAATCATTAAAACAGATTAAGTTAGACTGGATTGCACTGTTAGATGCATTAAAATGTAAGCCAGGCAAACTGAGGCCTGTGATTTTCTCTTGCAATGTACTTATGTCCCTAAGCAACAATAGAAATGGTATTTGCATCTTAAGAGGGGAAGGTGATCACAGGCACTGCGACATTTAGTTTACGTACTACATGCATCGAAAAGAAGTAACTCTACGCGTGAAAGATGCATTACTCTGGAGTCTTTGAAAGTGGATTACTGATCAGCACACTCTTACTCTGGTGCGAGGGCATCCATCCAAAGAATTACAAATAAGTACCTGTAAAGCAAGTGCACTTTAAAGCCACATCCTACGTTAATCCAACTAAATTAAATAATTAACGTTAGGATTGACAGTCTGCCACCCTAAGAGTTTCTGAATCACAAGAAAACCCAGGGAAATAAATTGGAATACTGGCAGGGAAACGCACCCCTTAGTGAAAGAGTGATGGATTCTGGCCCAAGCTTAATTAATAACCCATTAAAAAGGATGTTTATAGCAAAAAATAAGAACAGTATGACCCATCCTAGGTAGCCTGCTTTCATTCAGATTGTAATGATAAAAAAAAAACGAAAGCTTGCAAATTGAACTGATGGGTTTTAAACTGCCAAAAAAAGGCTCCTGTTGCACAAGTTGATGCCTGACTGACACAGAACCTAATGTTTCAACTATTTACAGCTATAAAAGCAAGCCAGGCACTTTTTTTCCCCACTTCTGGAGCAACTCCTTCCACAAACCATCCAAGGCATCCTTTTTGGCAGGCTCCTGTGATGTAGAAAAGCAGGAGAGCTCGAACTAACGGAAAGTCATGCAGTTATTTTTTTCGTACTTGGGGAAGAAAAAAATAAAAAAAGAAAACACCAAACCCAGACCGCTGAGGGAATATTCTTACAGAAGAACTTCATTGCATAAACTCTACCACATGTCTACTACAGCAATGTCCCTTAACGACCTCTGGCAATGCAGTTAATTAGCAACCGGGCAGGGAGCGAGGCACAGCTCCGCGTGGGTGACTGGTAGGATGTGACCCGCAGCTGCTCAGGACACCCACTTCTCACTTGAGGAACAGGAAAGAGGCTGCATCCCCTCACCAGCAGCCCAACTCACTTGACTTCTCCAGCTCTGTTTACCTGCGGTTTGCATTTACGTCCCAGCCTCGAACCACAAACGCTGCTGGCTTCCACTGCAGCGGAGCTACCCTTTCATGCTGGAAATAGCGTGTCGACCCACTCAGCAAGGAAGTCGCGTGTACTTTTAAGGTGTTCTGCAGTTTTGCTAACAGCAGAATGGGTTCATGTGGGGACTGACACAGGGCGGGGAGCGCTGCCAGCCCCTTGCGCAGACCACCTCCCAGAGAGAGGTTTGAAAAGCCTGCTAGGGAAGGACACGCCGTCATCTCTCAAGCAGGGTTATGTTGGACGGCGCCAGCCAAGCCCCCTGATCAGACAGGTTGCCACCTCCCCACCCTGGCAGAAGTCCCAGCACCACACTGACATGGATGACCGCAGAACCGCGGTGCGGACAACCTCACAGGGGAGGGCACACGCACAGACATGGCCTCAACGTGCCAGGTATCTGGTCCCACTTCATCCATCCCTGGCGGTGGTACACTTGGGTGCTGGTCACACGGGGACCAAAAGGCCAAGGGCATGAGTGGGAAGGCAACCACCAGGTGAGGCTCCAAGGTAGCCCTCCAGACATGGGAGAGACCAAGGACTCCGTCGCAAGCATCCCAAGACACCTGCGGGATGGCGAGCGGCTGTCGGGTCACCCCATCGGAGATGTCGTGCTGTTGAGGTTCACCTACCTCACGCGTGAAGAGGATGGCGGCGTCGTAGTGCTCATCGTGGTCGTCGTCGAGGCGGTTGTGCTGGTGCTGCCACTTGCAGAAGTTCTTGAGGGTGGTGGCGGCGTTCCGGTTGACCTCCAGCCCCTTCTCCTTCTCGCCCAGGACCACCACCTTCACCACGGCCAGCCGCACGTGGTTCTCCAGGCTGGCGTGCGCGTACAGCCGGGAGGCGATGGAGGCCAAGGTGAGCAGGTAGTGCTGCAGCCCCTTGCCGTACTTGCGCGCCATCGAGGCGTCGGCCACCAGCAGCAGCTCCACCTGCCGGGCCCGGGAGACGGAGCGGCGCCGCCGCCGCCTCCGGCCGCCCCCCGCCGCCCCCTCGACAGCCACCGCGTCGCGGGTGCCGCAGCTGTGGCGGGCGGGCAGCGCCTGGAAGCTGAAGCGGTCCCTGCGGAAGAGGTGGGGGACGCGGGCCGGGCCCTCCCCGTAGATGCCGGCCGCCTCCCCGCCGCGCCGCGCCGGCCTCACGGTGTAGCGGGCGCGCCCCACGGCGAAGTAGCCGTCGAGGCCGCCGCAGAGGTTGAAGACGGCGAGGGAGCGGGGGCTGCCGTCCACCGTGCCGCGGTAGGAGCAGCGCGCCGGGGCCCCGACCCGCGGCCCCAGCGCCTCGTCGCGCTCCAGGTCGAGAAGGAACCGGCGCCCGCCGGCGTAGAGCACGTAGCCCGCCCTGCCGCCCCCCGCGTAGGTCGGGTCGAGCCGCCGCACGACGCCGCTGGCCCCGCGGGGCGGCCCCGGGGGAGGGCCACGACGGGACGGGGGAGGCGGCGGCGGCGGCCGGGCTCCGGCGGCAGGTGCCGGCGGCTGGGCCGCGGCGAGGTGCAGCTGGGCGGCCAGCAGCAGGGAGAGCAGCCCCCGCAGCATGCCTGGCTCGGCGGCGGCGGAGCGAGCAGCGGTGGCGATAACAGGAACGCGGGGAGAAGGAGGGAGAGGGGGAGAGGGAGAGGAGAGAGAGAGAGAAGAGGCGAGGTGTCCCTCCCGAGCGCGAGTCAAGTGTGAGTGGGAGAGGTAAGGATGTCAACAAAAGCCGCTCGCGTGTGAACTTTGTGTTTCTCTGCAGGGAAGAGCCGGGAGCACATGGAAGGAGAGAGAGAGGCGAAAATCCCAAATCGCTGCTGGTGGGCAGGCAGAGGGGGGGAGAGAGGAAAAGGAGGAGAGGAGGCTCGGAGCCGGCAAGCGGAGAAGTTTGAGCACTTCCCACTCCTCTTGCACTTCTCTGCTGTAGTCACTGGATCATCACCATCAGCAGCAGCAGCAGCAGCAGCAGCAGCGGCAGCGGCAGGGGCAGGGGGCAGGTCTGCTGCGACTCGGCACTTTCTCGGGCTCCGGTGGCTCCCTTTCCTTCCTTTGCCCCCTTTTGTTTTGAAGAGAAGGAGGAGAAGGGGAGAGAAGAAAATCAGGCACCAAAAGTCGTCTCGATCGTCTCCGGTGAGATGATGGTTAAAAAGGAGGAAAAAAAAAAAAAAAAAAGTCGAAGAAGCGGAAAACGTCCCGGAATTTTGTGCGAGCCCCCTCCCTTTATCTTTTTCTGTTGTTGTTGTTGTTATCCCCAGTCTGCCGATGTGAACAAGAGGAGAAGGGAGAGAAATGTGAAGATGAGAGGAGGTGGAACAATGAATTTATAGCGGAATGCCATCCTGCAATGGCAATTTCAACAATTCGTCACTGCAGGCTGCCTCTTAAAGGGAGAGCTTCAAAACCACCACTCCCACACTTCCTTCTCATTTAATCAGACAGAGGGAGAGAAACTTGAGGGGAGGGGGAAAGGCGGGGGGGGGGGGGGCGCGGGGGGAGGAGAAGAGGAGGGAGAGGGAGCGAGGGAGAGGGCGGCAGGGGAGCGAGCGAGAGGGAGGAAGCCGGGGAGGGCAGGAGCGAGCGGCCGAAAATGTTTGTGCACGGAAAACACCAGATTTCCTTTGAATCGCTTTAAAGCCGCAGCGGCGCCCGCCGGTTTGATATTTCACAACTGGCCGGGGGCGCTCGGGCCGTGCTTACCTCCCGGCGCTGCCGCTCGTCCGGAGCCTCGGGGGGGGCTGAGCCAGCCTCGCCCCCGGCTGCCGGGGGGGGGGGGGCGGGAAGCGGCCGGAGCCGTCCGGGGGTCCCCCGGGCTCCCACAGCCCCGGGGCTGCCCCCCCGGGCTCGTCCCCTGCCCCCGCACCTTGCCGGGGCCAGCGGCAGCGCCGAGCTTCGTCGTCCCCTTCCTTTGTCTCCGCGGCCGCGGCTCGCCCTGCGCCCAGGCTGTCATTAAGTCCCGGCAAGCTGTCATCTAGTTTGGGCGGACCGTGATTTCCCCCGAGCCCCCGAGGAGGAGAGAGGGCGGGGAAGAGTTAGCGCTCGCTTTGACCTTACGGATGACTTCAGATGCTTAGATCATCCCCCGCGGGCTGACACACGCGTCCACTCGCGCCGTGCCCCCCTGCCCCCTTTCTCCCGGCTCCGCGCTCCGACAGGACAGCACAAAGGGCAGACGTCCGGGCTGACTTTTTCATCTGCCCTGCCCACGCTGGCACGGCCCCTAGGCAGAGGAGACGGGCAGCGGCTCGCTCAGGACAGAGGAGGGGGTGCACGACCCCCGCCGAGGTGCACCCCCCAGCAGCCGGTGCCTCTCCGTGCCTCTGTCCCCCCGCAGGCACAAGGATGCTCTCGGCTCCTGCTGTGCCTCGAGCCGGGTGCCGGGAACAGGTGCTCCGTAGCTGCGGGACTCCTAGAGGGAGGCAGCTTCCCAGCCTCGCCCGAGTCTGCAAAACCCCCCCGGCCCGACGGCTCCAGCTGCAAGGGGCCGATGTGTGTGGGGCCAAGGCGATGCGGGGCCAGGCCCGTGGTGGTGGGGTGCGCCGGGGTGGCACACCGGTGCTCTACCTCCAGAGCCTAGCCCTTCTGCAAAGAACAGGTTAACTGGTGCCACGAACGTTTCAAAAAATAATATTCCCGGGTAAAAGATTACATTAACATACACCCAATCTTTAATTAGATCGCCCTGGGGTTATGCTTATGAAATATTTAACGCACCAGAGTTTTGCAGGTGTTCTTTTTTTCTTTTCCCATTTTTTTTTTTTCTGGAAACAGTGATACCTGCAAACAAAAGTTCATTTCTCAGACTTCTGGTACTTCTTTTCATTTCAGCATTTCAGCATTTTGCCATCACCAAAGTTCTTGACTGGAGTCAGTAAATGCCAAAACTCAGTTATGTATCAGGAAGGTCACATGACATTTTTGGGGCGTTGATCCAACGCTACTCAACATTTTTCAAATTTAAACATTTTCTCAGTTATTTTAAAGTTATAAAGTTAAGATATTTTTGTCTTTTCCTTTTTCTTTCTTTTCCTTTTCCTTTTTTCTCTTTTTCTTTTTCTTCTTTTTCTTTTTCTTTTTCTTTTTCTTTTTCTTTTTCTTTTTCTTTTTCTTTTTCTTTTTCTTTTTCTTTTTCTTTTTCTTTTTCTTTTTCTTTTTCTTTTTCTTTTTCTTTTTCTTTTTCTTTTTCTTTTTCTTTTTCTTTTTCTTTTTCTTTTTCTTTTTCTTTTTCTCTCTTTCTCCTTTTCTTTTTTTTTCTTTTTCTCTTCTCTCTCTCGCTCTAAAGGGAGGCAAAGACAGAGAAGAATAAGACATGTTTTGATTAAAAGAAGAACCTGTAATTTGTCTTCTACTTTTTCTTGGATGGCTTTTAGTTTTCATTTAAGCCTAGTGTGCAGCAACACCAAAATTTTTATTGACTTCAGTGGGACCTGATCAAGTCCTGGATTCACATATATGTTTGGGTCCAAACTGCCCAATACCTCTGGGAGAGGCGCTAAAGATGAGGTCTGGGATACAGAATGTAGTTTGGATAACAACCTCAGAAACTCTCATTAAAAAACTGTTAGTTTGTCCATGAATAGGCATATAGCACACAAGAGGCCACTATAATGTTCTCCTATGCTACAGCATAATTCCAACTGTCCAGCTATATAGCCTAGGAAAAAGAGAAATGCTTAGATGAGTTAACGGTAATTAAATGGTGCGTCTCATTGCTTGTCTGCTGTGTTGTCTTTGATTTCCCAACTGAGATGAAAAGCTGGCTAACTTTCCACAACATCCTGTTTCGCCAGGCAAGGATCTAGGTTTTCCAGGAAGATACAAATTAACCCATGCAGATTACCCCATAGATTATGAAGTATTTCCTATTTACATTTCGAAACTGTAATAACTCAGCAGTGCAACAGTGGAAAGATAGGTCAGTCATGCCTCATATAACAAGACGAAGCCTCTTCTAGTCTGAGACTCTTGAAGTTGAAGGATAAATCACTTAAACAAGTTGTCTTCTTTTTCCTCCCAGTTTTGCCCTCTTTTTACAGTTACAGCATACCCTTTAAACAAGAAAGCCTGTTAGCATGTCCTGAGTTGTGGATGGCACTAAATCCTTGTCAAACAGTTCTGACCTGGAAATCACAAAACTGACCTTTCCCAACTGAGAGATAGAGACCCACAAATCCTCAATTAGCTTTAAGACACAACGAAAGTTTTGTGCACTTTGGACCAAATTCAATCCTGATGTAAAAAGATGCAGTCCTCTTGACTCTGCAAACTGCTTTCATTAAGGCTGCATTTCAGCCTTTGGTTTTGTCCATGGAACTTAATTCTTAAGTATGATTAACTCTTTGTTTTGGGGAATTAATTTCTCTTCAGGTTTTGTTGTTTAGGTGTTAAGAATGCCTGTAATTGCACAGATGAATTGATACGGGGGATACTATTTTTTTTTTCTATAAAATTATAGGAAGACTGAATCAAACACAAGCAAATCCCCTGCTCAATATGATCTAAAGTAATATAAAGCATGCAACATTTGATAACACAACTTTGATCAACACAAACCTGATGGTGGGAACTGGACCCAGGTTTTGGCAAGTACCAATCCAAGCATCTATCTGCAGCAACATGCTTCCTAACATGGGACAGCTTTGTCTCTCCTGAGAATAGAAAGCCTCTGTTTACTTTATGGGACATTTTAAATATGCATATCAGCAGGATCAAGGTCACACATGACAAGAAGCTGTTCCAGTCTTTATCTCACACAAATCTATCAGTGATACTTAACCACCTTTCAAATTCACCATGGTTTATTGGTCTTGTCAGCAGTTTTAGCAATCCAAACATTATGATTATAATGGTCAAGTTTATTCATTTTAAAGATTTCCTATGGTGATGCATTAAAACCACTGAAGACATTTATTTCTCAACTGCTCATTATTAAATAAAATACTCATTATAAGTCATTTTGCAAAGAACTTCTGAAAATATATATTTTTGGTTAATGTTCTGGAAAGGTCTAGATATATTGGTATTTGGAATAAGCCATACAGCTTTTGACTTTTATCCTAGGAAAATGGCATAGTCTATGGTGTCCCTTATTTGGACTATGTGTCTTTAAGTGGCTTAAATACTTTTGGAAATCCATACAGGATGGAGACCTCCTGGTAGTTGTTTTGACTGAGTCTAACTCATGCTTTTTGATATTGAAGTAGGATTGTGGTTGATAAATAAGCCAACATCACCATTACTGGTGTACCTTCCCACCAGTCTTACCAGATGGGTCGGGAACTGAGTGCTTCTGCAGACTGAGCAAACTTCTTCCTCTTTCTCATATTGCATGTTGCAAAGACAGTAGTGAGAAGTTTGCTCTTGGCTGTACGTTGTCTCATTTTCAGGGCTGGCATTTCCTCTGTATGTGGTTGTCATTTCTATGGAGTCCAGGACGAAGTTTTTGTAGACCCTAAATTATTTATTTAAAGGTCTAGTAATGAAAACTCAGACTTTAACTTCAGAAAACTCAAACAATTAGAAAGTATTTTCATAATGAAAACACACAGACTGGTGTTCCTAGGTGTGTGAGCTCCCGAATGGCATTCGTGCCTCCGACAAGCCACCACTGCACATGACCAGCAGCTGTGGTTGCTCTAATTGGCCACTTTTACAATAAAAATGTCTTCAGTTACAATAAAATCATGAGCTTAAAGTAGTTGTATTTGGTAAAAATTGTAAGTCTTTTGGGTGTGAAGCACTGTAGCTTTAAGGCAAAATGTTTTACTTGCTTCTTTATGGTCAATGACATCTTCTTCAACTAGAGCCATGTGGGAGCAAAGGAGACGCCTTTGGCTTGGGGTTTATGTTTTTATAAGTGGCATGTGTAAGTAATGTATCAAGTATATAACAGTTCCAGCAGGCTGAAAATTTTACATTTGACATCAGCTTCATTTCTCTATAAGGGCTAAGGAGGCAGCCTTAAGGGGTGTAGTGTTAAGGCTGGGTTGGGCACAGCTTAAATAGCTGTATTGTTTTAGTGTAACAACACAAGAATATTGTGAATTTGTGGGTACCGTATCAAATTAAAAAAAGGAAATTGTCTGAGGCCTGGCTAGAAGTCAAATTGTTAAGGTATCCACTTATAGGGAGGAAAAGAAAAAAATAGTAAGATTTTTGTAAGATTAATCATATATAAAAATGTATCGCATCATAAAAACATGTCTCTTGCCTGCATAGGAGGATCTGGAGGAGGGATGTGTTTACTGATTGAAAGAAGCTATGACATTGTCCAGTCAGTAGGAAAAGAAGGCACAAATTACAAATCATATCTCCTAGATATTGACCTGGAGAAAAGACTGGAATGGAGTCCCTCACCTTTCTACAACTGATGCAAGAAATGAACTCACATAAACCATAACATAAATGAATAATTGTGACCATTGAACCTACTGTGAATTTTGTTTAAAAACACATGTTGGGTGGAGGTAGTGTTCTGCAGGAAGTATCAGATGTTAGTGTAGTAAGTATAAGACCCTTATCCTTTTTATCCTTTTTTTTTTTTTTTTTTTTTCTGAACAGCAGCAACATAATCAGAGGAAGGGTAAGATGTTAAACTTATAAAAAAATGACACTTGTTATAAAAATACCTTTTAGGAGTGCAAGACATGCACATGATGTATTCTACAGCTGTTCTTTCAGAAGACTAGAAGGCCTGAAAAACTCTGGAGTCTAGTTTGTATGAAGAGCAGCAGACATTTAATTAATCTCAGTCCTAGAATTTTACAGCCAGTATGTGGCCTCTGAACATCTCTGCTCTAGTTAGCAGAACATCTGTAGTAGAAAAACAGAACTTAAATAAATCCAAGTATACTTGTATCCCTCCAAACCTTACCCCTTTTTATGATTATTTCTTTAAACAGTTTTCCAAAGATTTGTATATTCAGCTTCTCCCTGTCCTCCCTGCTGTAATGAGCCATGTCTAAACAAAAAAGAATTCAGTACCGATTTATCAGGCAAATAACCTGTTCTCCTCCCCTCTACCCAAATCTTGTTCATTCTTTTTTTTGCACATAGGCTGGGTATATGTTCTTGCATATATCCTGAAATAGCTGGATCTGAAATACTGGGGCAATTACAACAAAATAAATGACTGATTTTTTTTTTTTTAATATACTACTAATAAAAAAACATAAGTCAAGTTCTCAGTTAATACAAATTGGGATAGTTCCATGTGGGCAAACTGTTAGAGGCATAGCTTTATGAATTTACACATCTATAAATGATATTCCAGTACTGTAGGTGGAATATCTTTTTCCATGTCATCTGAGGCATAAACCAGAAAATGTACTTCCTTAGACTTCAAAGTTAAAACTGAAAGAGTGATTAAAGAGAAATTTAAAACAAACATTCAATTGCCAGATCTCACCTGGCATTAATACACACACGGCACCACTTAAGATATCAAGTTCTGGTTGCCGTGCGCACAGATTTTTCCATCTGAATCCCAGTTGCCCTGGAACTTGAGGAGAGAGCATTTTGCAGGTCCTCTGAAGCAGGAGGCAGGGGGGAGCGCTGTCAGGTGGCACCACTGCCTGGCACAGATCTCCCTGTTACTTGTCCTCACTCAAAATACAACCTCTCCCATGAAAGGGAGAGTTTGAGAGCTTACTTCCTCTCCCACAGAAATGTCTGTAACAGCAACCTACAGGTGGGAGCTTTTTGTGAGCACTTCTTTGTCTTGTCCTTCGTCTCAGAAGGCTCATGGGTGTGCACAGGGCACGTGCCATCTGTGGGACGGTCATGAATGTGCTTCTGGAGTGACTCTCCCAGTCATTTCTGCTTGCTCTGTTCTGGTGTACCCTAGGTAGAGGTCATCGAGCACACAAATGGGATCCATTTGGGATGAAACTAAACCAGAAGGTATGCTTCAATGGGTGTAAAAGGCACGGAACTGCACTAGAGATAACCCAAATAAATCCACCTTTTCTCCTATTCTGCACTCCTCCTCCTCCACCTGCACTACTCGTTAAAGCAGACAGTCATTGTTACTACTGTTGAGGAACATCAGAGGGACACAAACAGGCTGCAGTATCAGCCAAATGATGCACAATATTCCTTCTCAGTTGCAAATGTTTTAGATACTTCTGCAGGCTAGGACACTGCACAAAGAAATGATAAGAGAACACATACGTAAGACAGGGAGGTAGTCTTCTGAATATATTTTACTATCTTTAATGCTGAAAAGCATACATTTTAATGATTAGCACTTATGCTGTAAGGCATGCACCCCCTTCAAAATGGCCAGGAGGTCCATGTAACATGAAAATGCTATGTTAGTCTTATTTTGAGGACTTAAGTGGTTCTCAAGAGGTGCATAAGACTCATGTTGGCCTTGGGCATAAGGGTACAATACACCCTAAAAGAGGAGACCTAGCGTAAGTCTCATCACAGCTGCAGTATTCATTTCTGGAATGCACCCAGCAGGTCTTATCCAAGCCACTACAGACAGGCAGTTTGAGTTTTTCCAGTTCCTAATGATTACACCGTATCCTGGAGTCACTTGGACAATTTCCACCAAGAGTGAAACTCTTTGTATTTAATATCCCCCTAAAATAAAAGTGGTAGAAGAGAAGGGCCTCAATCTTTTTCTTCTTTTATTGCTTTTGTTGAAAAGGTTTAGCCCAGAGGGGTTGGAGCACTGGGCAAAACTACAAAATATGCAGCACATCCTGTTACACCGAAGTGGGCAGATCCTCTCTAGTAACAAACAGACTGGTACAATGGAAGACTTTGTCTAGTTTTCCTGATCATATGGTATTATAGCATGCATGGTATTTCATTATGGTTTCCATTTCAGGAAGTGAAATGGTGGAAATCCCTAAGTATCATGACTCCATTTTCACTATTGCTCCAGGGGGAGTGGGGGGTGGGGTGTTAAAGGAGTGGGCAAATCTCACTGGAGCTGTATTACATGATACTGTAATGTACCACAGGAAATGATTCCCCACTCTGCTGGAAACTCAGAATGTCATCAAATACGAGTCTTGACAAACTTCAGCTGCTATGCTGCAAATAAATTTGCAGATAAATAAACAAATGGAGTTACCAGCAGATATATCATATGGGCAGAGCAAAGAATAGCTTGATCTTATGTTGATCTGAGCAACCAGTGTATCAAATCCATGTACCATGAAGTTCAGTGAAAGAAAAATCAGAGCAGGTCCACTAGACAACAACCATACCTTTAATATGCATCATTCTACATAATGCCATTCCTACCTCATCTGACCTGGAATAGATCTACAAAGCAGTGTGCAAAAGACAGGCATCCATGGAGGCAGCTTACCTGTCAACACAGTATAAAAATATCGGTATTAGGACAAGGGCAAGAAACCTCTGAATCAACCAAAACTTCTGTTCTCCTATTTAATCTGAGTTACAGAAATTTCATCATAGCTTCAAAGCTTTTTCCCAAATTACCTACCATCTCTCAGAACCCTTCTGCTT
The DNA here is from genome assembly GCF_964034855.1 of Anser brachyrhynchus. Taxonomy (NCBI): domain Eukaryota; kingdom Metazoa; phylum Chordata; class Aves; order Anseriformes; family Anatidae; genus Anser; species Anser brachyrhynchus. The sequence continues at coordinate 111,459,878 of NC_137694.1, forward strand.
CTCTGCTCCTCTGCCTGTAATATTTTCAGATATTTTTTCTCCCAAGAGGACATTTTGAAATGTGCATGTCACGGTCCAGATCATAACCACACCACACAGCCTCCTTTCCTCCCTGAGGTTTATGGGGTTTTATATTCTCCAGTATGAACTGAAAAATGTGTATACTCAAGCCCTTGCCAATGAACAGCATGACTTTCCATGCTTCATAAAAACTCACCCATCCCCTGAGTAGGAAAGCCATTCTCTTTTGCACAGAGCAGGAGTTTGCTACTTCAAAACACAGAAACCATATGGTGACATGTTTTAAAAGAAAACATAACAAAACACAGTAAGAAACAAAACAAACCTTCTTCTCCCACCCTTCCCAACCAAAACCCAACTTTTTCACACAGGAAACCAGACCACTGTGATCACCTGGTCTACCACAAGCTTCTCTCTGCCATTGCATAAGAAAGGATGAGAGTTAGCATTGTGTTTGTGTTTGGCAACTTTAAGTTATCCTGTTGTCAGCCTTTCCACCTTTTAATGTGGTCAGTGCCTTACGCCCTAGGCACTGAGAGGGCAGAAGGGTGTTAAGAGGGTGTTAAGGGGTAGTTGTGCTTGAGCCTCTTCCTCTGCTGTGTCTGGGAAGGCCTTAAAGCTGAGCCTCCAGGTTATGTGGGTGAGTGTACATAGTGTCTGTTTGGTTTTGAGGGGCCATATGCTTACACCCAAAATACAGAACTTGACCCACTGCCTAATGATGCCACTGGACTTCTCTGATTTTGTCCCTAGCTGGAACAGATTATTTCTAAAAAAGTTTCTAAACAAAATTTTAATATTTCCAGGGAGGAGATGACAGCCATTGGGGTTCCCACACATATTAACCTACACCATTTAAAAGTTGCAGTTGACTTTTAGTCAGAATTCATTTAGCTTCAGTGCTCAGCCATCACACTTTGTAAATCTTTTGCCTGCCAGTCTGAAGAATCTGCTACTTTTTACCAAGTTTGTAAAATTACAAATAATGGCCATGTTGCTCTAACCTTTTCTTTGTGAGGCTACAATGCAATAAGTAACTTGTGCCTATGCAAACATATTTTTCAATACTTCGGTCATTCTCAGGTTCCTTCTCTTAGCCTCCTTCAATTTAGCAAATCCTCTCTAAGCTGCAGCTACTGCATCTGGATAAAGTGATGCTGCTCACGCCAGTGTAGAATACACATACAGCTTGACTTGCTGTAACCCCGTTGGGCAGAGCATCACACCGTGAGCTCACATTAGCTATTAACTGCCACAGCCTCTTCCTCTTGGGGCTTCTTCAGAGTTCCTGCTTCTCTGGAGAGCATGTCCCTCTTCTAAGGTCAGGGCTTACATCCCTTGTTTCCAGATGTGTTGCTTTGCCCAGTAGTTATTCTTCAGGATCCTACATTCATGTCAGCGACCAGCCCGTTTTAAATCTTAGACTGCCTCCTGAAATTATTTTATGATTCTATGCCTATTTCTAGGTTACTGATAAAAATACAAAATTGTGTTGTGCCAAGAACAATGGTCTTTGGTATGCAGCAGAAAAGTCTGGCTTGATAATGAGCTCTTCTTTACAATCACATGTTGAGGTCTATCAGTTTTCGACAGTCAACATTTGCTGCATATTTTCTATGCGTAGGCAAATCCACATGAACCACACTGAGCAACTAACTACACTGTAATAAGGCTGAATAATAGCCGTCTGTCTTACAGTGACTTTCTTTTCCTCTGTCTGCTGGAGCATTTGTGATTCAGGCCCATGGCTGCTGTCTAGAACATTGCTGCCGGGGTCCCACTGAGCAATGTGATGCTTCCTGGGAAGCACTGACAAAGACGTGACCTCACTCCAACTCTGTTTTGTCTGTTCATACTTACATGCTTCTACTTATAGAGCTCAAATAGCACCTCCCTCCTGTATCTCTCAGAGACACACAAACCCCCATATTTTCCTGTCTGCATCTTCTGAAGAACTCCTCCTGGTAATTTCTCATTGCAGATGTTTTTCTCTTACTCAGAAGGTCTGTCTACACTTTCATGTGACCTTCACCTCCTAACTCTACTCTTAAGTCAAACTCAGACCAGTTTCTAGTGAAGGGCAGCATAGCTGTCTCACTTCCTGTTATGTTTTAAGAATTATGGGGAAATACATTTGGTGAGGGAAGGAAAATCTGCATATTCTCAATAAAAAGACTTAATACATATCACTGTGCATATACTGTATTCTCCATTTTAATTTTCCCTTAGGGAGTCAAAGCTGAGGCCCTCTATTCTTTTTTTATTTCTTTTCTTTTTTTTTTTTTATTTTTTTAAATCTGCATGTTCATTAACAGTGATACAGAGTAGATTATAACTGACAAGGGAATTACGATGCAGCAGAGTCTTGCTCCCAGTTTGCACATGAGGAAATTAATGACTGCACAAAAGCACAAGGCAGTGGTGTATCAGACTGTCTGTTCTCTGCTGTATATCCCTTATGGACCTTTCTCCTCCCTCATTTGGTTAAACCTGTTTTTACAAGCACCCAGAACAACTCAGCTCAGATGTTCCTGCTGCTCCTGCTCTGCAAACCCAAAGTGACTCCTTCACATATTTCTCTCGAAGCAGTGACATGCATGGGGTAGAGGCAAAATTCCAAAACAAAGTAAGCAGACACTGTTGGTCCATGAAAGCCACATGAAGTTGGAGCTCTGATGGCTTTCATTATGTTGTGGTGTAAGCACCCTCTGTTCACTTGGCCTGGTGAATTTTAGTAAGCTCAACCACTATTTTGAGTTTCAGAGTTTCTGCAGATTTGAAGGCAGTAGGTAGGTGTATATATTTGGCTGCACATGGTGGAGATGATTTTATTTTTCAGTGTTGGAAAGCAAATCTCTCTCACTCCAGCTTCTGTACTTACACTTTGCTGGGATAGCAGGGAAATGCTAGAAGAGTTATTGGTCAATAGCTCTTATAGTAAAAGTTAGTAATGTTTCCCAATAGTAAATGTTGTGGGAAAGACATGAATTCCTTTCAAGTTCTGCATCAGATTTTTTTTTTTTCCTTCAATCCTTTCCTCAGATCTGGGGAATTCCAGAAAGAAGGGTTTTCATACTGAAACCAAAACCATCTATATTGTTAATGGGACTGTCAAACTGCTGTTTTTACAATGTGTGATTCAGAGAGCTCAGCCACCCACATGCTAGCTGTAACCACAACAGGCAACACTTCAGAGCATCCTATCTGAGAATCCATCTGTACGGACATTGCAGACAGACCTGAGGCTCCTTTGCTTACGCTCCGAGCTGCCTGGACAGGAGCCAGCTCTAATTTAGAAGTCCTGTAGACATGTTAGCTCAGTTCTGTGTTTGAGCAGATATCAAAGTCCTTGCAATCATCTGGGTTGAGATGATGCCTTGTAGGTAAACCTCAGTCCTCAGGTGATATAGAGCACGTTGCCTCCATGGATGTCAGAGGAATTTTGCCTCAGAAGAAAAACATGTAAGGGAATACGTGTTTCTCTACTTTCTGTTATGCATATGACATAACCCTTCCTCTTGCCCAACAGATTTTTCTACAGAACCAGTGCTCAGCATACACCCAGCTTCAGAGAGTACCTGCTTGCACCCAGCAGCCTCTCCTGGGAAGATCAAGCAGCTCCCTACCAAACCCCACCCCCAGCCCATCTTTCTCTTCCTTTGTACCCACTCACGCCTGGCCAAAATCCAGTCCTCAACTGAAGCTTGTAGAACTCCTTTCCTAGTACACATACTTCACAGATAAGAATGGTAAGCCTTGCTTTAGGGAAAACAACAACAAAACACAACAAAAAAACCCTAGCCTGAAGTCACATGTCACACCCAGAAACAATATCAAAGGCTCTCGGTCTCTGCAGACAACAAGTTTGCACCTGAATCATTTGGAAAGCAAAATCTTTTCAGGAAAAAGGCATCCGTTCCAAAATACAGTATCAATTCCTTTGTTTAGTTTAGCTGAATCCTATGGTTTTGTGTTTTCATCCCTCAATCCTCCCTACCAGAGAAACAAATCTCCGGTAATTTGAACACATGTATGCTCTTCACGAACTCCCAGCACTGGTAACTTGTTCCATATTCTCAGTACCATTTGCATTAAGTAGTTCTGCCACATTCCCCCCTTACTCCCAGTGCAGAGAAACAGATGGGTAAACAAAGCAAAGAATGACCATGTCTCACTGCACATTTTTTTTTTAAAATCTACACAAACTTTGGGACTAATTAGGTCATTTTAAAATGAGGGAAATTCCTGTAAAACCTTTTTTACTTCAAACAAAATGAAACATGGAAGCATTCTGGATTACAGCATGTAAACTGATGTGGAGATAAGATAGTCTTTGTTTTGTTTGAGGCTCAGAAAGATACTTTAGGTAAAGTTCCTTGTCATTGGCAGCCTACTTACTTTATCAAAATGGAATTTAAATCTATCATTTCCAAGTTTTTTTTTTTTTTCACAACATTTTTACAGGAGCAGGAGGAAAGTGGTAGTGGGAAGTCTTTCTACATGAGGTTTGCTGAATAATTATGAAAATTTTGTTACACTTAAAAAAATGTACAGAATAACTCCTCTGCTTTTATTTTTTTTTCTTTTACCCTGAAAAGTCAAACTTATGGATGTCTGTCTTTTACATTATGTTGATGCTGCCCACAGCTTTGGAAAAACTCACCCAAAACCAAAACCAAAAAGAATGAAACCTCTCATCTGTAAAAAGGGTGTACTCCAAAAGGATGTTAGGTAGCATTTTAATCAGAGGCTGAGACAACAGGTATTTTACTGACTCAGGTGATTGTGCTTAATGATTGTTAGCAGTATCTAGTGACTGTGAATGTTCAACCTGTATTTGCTTTCCCTCCTCTTTGCCTCTGTCTGCCTCCATAAAGAAAGGATGAAAACCCACCGAAAGCCAGAGAGATTTTTGTGAAACTACATTTGCTACACTTTGTGCTTTCCAGCTCCCTTACCTCCAGCCAGCAGCGCTTTTGAGAAATGTCACTAACAGGTACTGCCTCAGTATTCCTGTTGGTCTCAGTCACAGGCACAGTGTCCTCTGCTCAGGCAGCACCGGTAGCGTGGCCTCCAGCTGCCCTGGCTGTGTGGGTTGGTGGCTTCTTTCCACCTTTTCCCAATGGCCATGAGGCTGTTTGCCTCCAGCTGTGTCCTGCTGGGAAGGGCTGGTGGCTGCCGCCAGGTTGACTTCTCACTTGCCTGGAAGCCCTTCCCTGCCATGGAGCTGGGGAGGGAGCAGGGATGAGGCAGGAGCGTCTTCTTGTTGAGAAACAGGAGCTGAAATTAAATGAGACCAATTGCAATAAAAAAATATAAATAAATAAACAAATAAGCTGTCACAAAATAACGAAGTTGTCCTTAGCTTAATGGCCACAGTTGTTGTTGTTGTTGTTTTTTGTTTGTTTTTGTTTAGCATGACACCAACAGAAGTTCCTTGATTAAAAACCAGTACAGATTTGGTACCTGGCAAGGCTATTGTCTGCTTCTATAGATTTCAGAAACAGCAGCTTTTGATCTGGAAGCTGGAGAACTCTCTAAGGCCACAGCACAGTGGTATTGAAATATCCACTGCCTCTTGAATATACATAAAAATCTGTAGACTTTATGGTTTTAGTGCTATGCTTGGTAAACAAGCATATTCAAAAGCTAGCTTTTTATACCCTATCACCGCTATGCTCTTTTATTGCCAATTTCTCCACTCCTCTGGACACCAAATAGTCACAGCAGGAAGCTGCACAGATTCAGTAGATAAACATGTAATCAGGCTAATAACAGGTGAAATTATTCATAAAGGGACTGACACCAGGCAAGGAGCCTGAACAGCATCTATTTTTCCAAGGTCCCCTTTATCACAGCATCTGAGACTCTTGCAGTCACTTGCAGTGTGGCATTGCACCACAGGGACATTCACATTACTCTCCTTTTGAAGCAAAGCAGCTGAGAAAAGCTGGTATTTTAACATCAGGTATTGTGGCCAGAGTCACACGGAAAGTCTGGGCTGGAGAAACAAACTACTAGAGCCAAGGCAAGCCCAACAGCAAAGGTGTTTTCATTTAAACAGGAACAAAAAGCGCAGCAAGTAGCCAAGGACCAATACATTAGCCTGACCTGGGAACACAGTGACCCCCATTATCATAAATTGTTTCCTCTGAGACCTGCTGACGGGCTGTGAAATGAGAGCAGGCTGGGCTGCAGTCCCGGGAACGGCAGGTGCTGGAGCTGGGAGGGCTGTGCTGCTCCCCAGCACCCTGCTCGCTGCACCCGCCCTGCCGCAGCACCCGAGCAGACGCAGGGCAGCTGCCTGCTAGCAGTGAAAGGGCAACGCTGATGCCTCGAAGGATCTTCTGGTCTCCTCATTTACCACTGATTGAATCCTTCAAGTACTTCACGCTGCTCTGTGCGTTGCCTTTTGCTGTTTCATTATGTAAGGGATCAGGTCTTTGGCCTTCTGGCTTGCAGATTCATTGATGATCAAAGCACAAAGAAACGAGAGGCAGGCCAGTACAGTGTCAGCTGGACATCCTGGCTGAACGGTGATACGCTGATGGGCCTCGAAGCTGTGAGAAATGAGGAATCTTTCAGAACTCATAACGTATATATATATTTTTCCTTGTTGTTCTTGGACTTTTTCAGGATATGTTGAACATGGCAGAACCTCATCTAAACACCAAAACCATTAAAATTTGCAAATAATGTACATGACAGCTTTCGGGAAATTTGAACAAAATCTTTTCCACAGGTTTCCAAACTCACATTCCAGATTCCAGGCCTAAGGCCTTTCTGGAAGTCCTACATGCCATTGAAAGTCACTGAGAAATGGCTATGGTGTTTTCTAAAACCCCACATAATTTAGTAATACATTCAGCAATCCATTGAAATCACATACTTTGGAAAAAAACATTAACGTGGATTTATTGTTCCAAATCACAGAAGATTTTGGAAAACCTGTGAAAAGGCTAGTCTTTTTAGTTCTAGAAGACTTCAGCTAGCATATTTTATCTTCTCCTGAACCTCTACCTCACTTTGTTCTCGAATCTTGGAACAGATGAGCTCTTTAGTACTCAACCAATTTCAAGCACAGTTTTCTTACTTATGTCTAAAAGCCTCTAAAACCTATTAATATTATCACTATGATATTGAAAACAGTCCTGCTATTTCATGCATTTGATGTTAGGACTATGCAGACAAATCTACAGCTTTGCCTAATAACAGCAATTGAAAAAGTAAGATTTCACAAAGCATTAATTTTACATGACACAATTTTATTTTTATAATTCTGTTTGCCTAAACAAAAGCAAACTTGCCCTGCATAATTTTTCCTTTACTGATGTTAGTCATACAAATATTTACTGACTCACCTAAGCCAGGGTTTCAACTAAAACAGTCTTTATCCAGCTAAATAGGGTAATTTTAATGGTAATATAACATTAAAAAGAAGAATTTTCATATACCTCAAAATGTAAGTTTTTCCCTTGGTAAAACGGAAGGCAGCTTGTTACATTCCAACCTGAACTATGCTTTATATTATAATGCAGTAAATGAATTCATCTTGCTGCCTATCATCTTAAACCCAATTATAATGGCATTGTTATATGCCAGCCTGTTCAGAACCTTATTCTGCTGCAAAAATCAGGTCTTCCTCTCCGGCTGCCTGCCCACCCGCCCTCCTTCCTTCCTTCCTTCCTTCCTTCCTTCTTTCCCTCCTTCCTTCCCTCCCTCCTTCCTTCCCTCCTTCCCTCCTTCCCTCCTTCCTTCCCTCCTTCCCTACCTCCTTCCCTCCTTCCCACCTTCCCTCCTTCCTTCCTTCCTTCCTTCCTTCCTTCCTTCCTTACTTTTTCTTTTTTTCTTTTTTTTCTTTTTTTTTCTTTTTCTTTTTATTTTTCTTTTTTTCTTTTAAACAAGTAACCTGGGAAATTGGAGGGGATCCATCCTACAGGAGCAAGGGACAAGGGAGGCACCCATTGTGCAGACTGTATGGGAGATCATGAGCTTTATTTGTAAGGATCTTTTTTTCCCTGTTGTCTCATTTTAGCTTTTTTTTTTTTTTTTTTTTTAATAATAATAATAAAAGGTATAATACCATTTGTCACAGCTGTGTTAGAAGAAAGCAAGTACAAAATCTTTTTTCACCTTAGGCCCTGCTTTATATTTTGGTGATGTGAAAAACGGAATGTGAATGTAAATGGGCCAATTGCTTCTTTTCTAGTTTTCTCTAAATTTTTACTTTAAATGTAGCACCAATTGTCTGTTTCTGAGTTCATGATTAATGAGACCAACCCACATCCTTAGCAAAACCGGGAATGCCTCCTTGATTTTTTCCAAGTCTGCACCAGATACAATATTCCCTGAACTCCAGAGGAGTCATCCAGTTGACCTCAGTGGTTTTGAGCTCAGACCCAAGGTGTGTGGTGGTATGTGCAAAAGAGAGGATCTGGATCAAATTCCCTTTTAGTGTCTGTTTTATAGAGGAAGGAACTGGTTAGTGGGCCTTCCCACCTCAGGTCTCAGTGCTCAACGATTTCATCATCCAAGAAAAGGAGGAGAGTTATGAAGAGTCTCTAACTGTTGTTTTCTAAAGAAATGCCTTTATAATGCCTCTGCATGAGAAGCATCTGTTTTTATTTATGAAGTTTTCCATATACAAGGGGATATCACACATTTTCATTCTGGAGAGCTTATTCCAGATTAAAAAAAAATAACAAAACAAAAACCCATAAAAGGAAAAAAAAAAACAAAACACAACAAACCTCATACCATGGAAGTGTCTCCAAAGCAAGTGAGACCAGGCGCCTGGCTCCTTGGTGAGGTAATGTCACCCATGCTGGCCCTGGTTCAGCAAAGCACTCAAGCTCATCCATAAGCCCCGTTCATTCCAGTGGGCCATTAAGCCTGGGCTCACATTGGACTTTCTGTAACAGCTGTCGAAAAAACTCATCGTACTGCCTCCCACACAATGATGCAGAGAGAAACCTGATTAAAGATGATGTAAGAGGCTACCAGAGAAAGCCAAGTGCTCTGTGCAACAACACGTTTTATTGATCTCGTAAAACTCAGGAACTCTTCTGTTAGCCAGACACCTATTTTTGACTGCCATATTCAGACAACTAATGTACTATTCACATATATAGAGAAATAGATCACTCTTGCAATAACTCCCAACATTTAAAGTATGCCATAATAGAAACATCAGCACTCTTTCCACTTGTGCAGCTACATAAACCTTGTCTCTCAGTTGGATATGTCTAAGGGCATTTAGGCTGCCAAGGGCTGCTCTGGCTGCTGACTGCCCAGTGCTATTGCAGCAGAGGCAGGGATGTCAGAGGACCTCTGTGAGTGGTTACAGTGCTCAGTGCAATCCCAAATTGCCAGGAGAAACTCTCTTCTCTCCATCATCACTGACCACTCTTTCATAGCTCCCTAATATTTGAGCAGGGAATGAACCTTTGCAGGTTTTAAAGTTGTGCTGCTTGTAAGTCAATATTCAGGAGATGTGAGAGTTCCATGTTGACACTATGGAGAAAAACAAGGCTGTAGCAGAACAAGGCTGACCTAGGATGGTGGAGAGAAAGAGGATGAAATAGGGAAGTCCCACTCTGGTATATCACCCATTTAAGGCATACTATTACCTGTTTAATTATACTTACTCATTTACAGAGGTACTCTGTTTCATTTCTCTTGGCCCAGTTGTGCAGAGGGCTAGCTAGTTCCTTGACAGGTTTCAACTTCAGCTGAAATCAGATACTAGAGGAAATGAATTGGATTTATGCATGTGTAGAAGGGTTGGTCAGGCAGGATCTATGTTTATTAAAGCACTGTCTAGCAATTCTCATAGGCTGTCTTTATACCTTGTAAAATTTTAATACAAAAGGACATTCAAAATAAAGTAAAAAAATACAACAGGGTTTACAGGTTTATGCATTTATCCATCTCCAATCCTATAATCCATCCTTCTGTGGTGACTTGCATGATTCTGTCCTGATTCTACAACCCTTTTCATATGGAAATACATATGCTCATATGAATAACTGTTTAAAATCAATGCTGGTTTTTATTATATGGTTTATGCATTTCAGAATCGGACCTTCTGAGAAAAAGTCAGTATTGTTTGCAGATAAAATATTCAAGACAGAAAAGGATTACTTACAGACAAATAACCAAATGGGAGACTATATGTGAATTTCTTTCATATGAGGAAAACAGTGCAGATATAATATTTCTGGGGTGAAAGGAAAATACTTTAAAAAATATTCACTTGAATTTAAAGCCATAAAAATTAGCCTTGGAGACCTATGAAGTGGTCATCCATTCCACATCTCCATTGAGGTTATAGATTGTAATGAGAAAGAATGAAAGGGAAACTTTGTCTGGTGCTAATTAAGTTTATTAACATAAAATACACTTTTATTAGTTGGTGATTAGTTCTCACATTCTTAGAAGAAAAAGAGTCTGTTACTATATGGCCAATAAAGGATGCCATCAGCATGTAATTTCTTTAAATATTTGGCTTTTTAATGTACTCAATGCTTTTCCATTTCTGATCCAAAGATTATTTTTGTTGAATGGGTATTCCAGTATGGAAAACTTATAGTGGGCAGGCAATTATATTTTTATTTGCTTTTAATTGCTACTACTTATTCTATTCAAAAAGATATTCTCTGAACATGTTAGACTCTCCAGCTCAGCAATGTTATCTGTTATTCAGAACAGATAATTTATGAACAAGCACAAATTACATTTCAGGTGAAATAACTACAAATCTGTAGTTTCTAATGACGTGGTTTTGTTGAAGAAAAAGTATTTTGGAATTAGTTACCTGAAGTGCAAATTTGACTGTGATACCAATAGACCCTTTTCACTAGGAAGAATTTATTCTATGACAATCAGATTATCTTCTGAGCCTGAAAAGAAAAACAACTTCTCATTCCCACTAAACTGGACACCAAACACTAAATTTTCACCTTTCTGCTACTTCTGGTCCAGTTTCTGGAATAAATTAAGCCAAAGAAGCTTTAAATAGGGAGGGATCATGGTATCTGAGCCTGCTTAGTGAATTGCTTGAAACAACAGATTCTTGGCATCAAAAATTATTTGAGATGCTCTTTCCATTGTAAAAAGGATTAATAATAACCAAATATTGCTATTTAATGTCTCCAGAGTCCTTAAAGCATGGAAATACTGTGTAGATGAGGTAGAACCCTTCACTACTCCCAGCATTCAAAACCCTGCTGGGTACTCATAGTCTTGGAAATGTCTGCTTTTAATTATGCACATTGCTGTTCTGCCAGATAGCAGGTGGAATAGCTTTCAATTCAAGAGGGAGCTAATATAAACTCCTCTCAGCAAATTCTCTTTAAGAGGATTCTCTTTCAATGCTGCCTGTATAAAGCTGAGATTCTAGATATGCTCACGAGAATATTCTTCTCTCAGCTAATTGCACAAGAAACAAAGTCTTCTCATATGTACTGATAAAATTCAGTAAAACTTGAACTTCCTCTGCTCCTCTGTTATCTGTCTACTAACCAGATACATGTCTGCACTATAGTTTGGTGAAAAAACACTCTCTCTTTGTATCCAGCTTGGCATAACTAATGTAGACCTGCCAGTAGTTTTCATTCATTTTCACCTTCAATCCAATCTGTCAGGGAATTTTTCTTCCTTTTATAGCATTTTTTTTTCAGGTTTTCCCTGCATTGTCTATGGGCAGAACGAACACAGCTGCATACACAGCATGACTGAAAGCCAGGCATTCAAACTCCCTATTTTGTTACGAGTTTGCATGTGCCAAAGAGCTTTTGTGCACAGGCTAGTTGTTGACAGACATAAGGAGGTAGAGGTTTGAAAATTCCTGGAGATATTATTACACTATACCAATAATATCTGTCAGGAATCAGGAGGAATCATACAGAACCAGTGTCTGATCCTCTGGAAGGACTCGGAGCACTTTGGTAAAGTTTAGCTAGAGAAGACAGCTGATTATGGACTAAAAGAACATTTGTTTTTAAAGCCCTAAATCAAGAAAAGGCAGGCCCTATTGCTTTGCTGAATAAGTGTCAATTAAATTAAAACCCCAACTAAAAGAAAATAACCAAATATCCACAACCTTTCATAAGCCTCTTTTCTCCTTGTTTTCATGCCCAACTGGTTTCTCTGGTGTGGATGGGACAGGGAAGCTTGTGAGAAAACAGTATGTGCTGAGCACAGCTACAGCTTCTTAAAGTGTTAGTATTTCTCTTGAAAACCAAATGAAAAATGTAGGATACTACCACTCAGTAACTGAATTTTACTATGAGAACTATAATCACCAGTCCTGCTGGCTTCATGTTGACCTCTCAGCACTGAAGTGCAGCACATGAGCCTTTCAGTTCAAGGTCTTGGTTTTGCTAGCAAAGCGGTAAAAACTCTCAAGGGCATTTCTATAAAAACAGCAGATACTGCACACCACAGACTCATTTTTTATTCAGGAAGAAGATTTCCCCAGAAAAGATAAACTGATTTTTCTAGTACTATGAAGTGGTAATTAAGGAGAATCTGGTCAGGACCTTATTACCTCTGTAATGGGTCTGTAATATAAGCAGGTAAATAGCAAATGTAAGAGGGCAGGAGACTATCTGCATTTTGCTCAAGAAGACTGCTTTGAAAAAAACTAAGAAAAACATTTATTAACTTCAGTCTCACAGAGGTTATTACATTTCATTCCCAAACTCTTAAAAAGTCAGTTTCTTATACACATTATTAACATCTCTTAAACCAAGCGATCAGCTCCCCAGCTATTCCATAAGCCTATGGAACAGCTGGCATGCAATATAAGTATTGTTCAACCAGCATATAGCAATCCTATGTCTGCTCCCCATATACGAACATCCTCCTGAATAGCCTGTTAATCCCCTCTATGACACTGAACACCATAAAAAGTATGAGACCCAGGATAACTGAAGCATGCACAAGACTATGAAAATACTAGGTAGTGAAACCTAGCAATCTTAAAAAAAAACCACAAAAACAAACAAACAAAAAAACCCACACAAAACCAACCTTGAAAAACACGTGAAGGAACACATAATAGGAATGATCCCATGACTACTGAAGGTTCTCTCTTACTTCAGTGTGGTCATGAAATATTGTATGACTGTAAGGCCCCTCAAGAGGCAGTACACCACCTTGACATTTAATGCATTTACTGCGCAAGACCCTTCATATAGTGACTGTGGTCTCTTAGGTAGTTATTACAAATGATGTATAACTGCTGAAGAGAAATATCAGATAAATGTATGAACATTGTTAAAATGGTAGGTAGCATTTCTTGGCCACAGTTGTTTATCACTATTTCAGAAATCATCTGTTAACTACAGTATTGGAGCACTTAATATAAGATACTAATGTAAACAATTAAGAGGGAGTCCTTTATGCCCAGGTTGTTTCAAAGCATGTTCCAATACAAGAGATTTTTCCCGTGTCTGTCTTACACTCTCAACAATAAGAGGAAATGATAAAGCTGGACACTGTGGCAAAAGGCATAATGGAAGGAATGTGCTTCACTTCTCACCTGTCTTTCCCAAAATGTGCTGGCAGCCAAGTATGATATTTGAGACAGTTTCAAAAGAATGCTTCTCTTCTCAAATAAAACGAAGCTTTATTCAGATACTCTTTTTAATTCTGAAGTCCAAAAGAGGCCACGTACTTAACATCCCCAGAAGCTGGGCTGGATTAGAATGGAAATATTGGAGCCAGCACATATGTTGCTACTTCTTTTGTCTCTCTCTTTTTTTTTTTTTTTTTAAATAAAAGTTAAGGTCATTATTAAATCAGCTAAAGGGTTCAGTTTTGCATGGTGCTGAGTCACCTGAAACTCTGGGAAGGCAATAAAAGTTGAGAAGTTGAGAGTGCTCAGCCTCTTCTGGGAGTCCCCATATGGTACCTGACAAGGCATACAACTTCCTGACATCTGCTGAAGCAGCAATAACAGCAAAGTGGTGACTCTGCTCGAAGAACTGGGGGAGCACTGGAATCTGACTATTTAAAGATGAACATCACAAATATCCCAATATATCAAATAACTCCTGACATCTGTAGGCCAGAGAACTGCTTAGCATTGCTGTACTGGGTAAGAACAAGCATAGAACTATATCTTTAAATTTAAATGGAAACAGACATAAGCACATATCTTGCTCAAATGTGCCCTCCAAATTTCCAGTCTGTGCAATAGGTTGCAAACAAATATATTGCCCTTGCAAAGAGGTTGTTCAAGACCAGAGAATAAGTTCTAATATTTTATATGACCTGGAAATTATTTCTTTAAGATCTGGAAAAAATAATCTAGAGAAAGCATGTAATGTAGTCACAAAATTGTATAAGATAACATCTACATACGTCATTGAGAAATTTCCCAAAATTCCCCAACACCTTTTTTTTTTCCCTCACCTCCATCCGTTCAGAAAAATGTGTGTTTTCACAGAACAAAATTAGACCCTGTAAACATGTGTTTTCCTTTTAAAACAGTAACAAATTTTTCTGTGAAAAAACAGACTTTCACCTGAAAACTATTTTTTTTTTCATGGTTTTGACAGATTTCAACTGTTTAAATTTTCTCTATGGCTGCCAGCATCTTGTTTTTATTATTTTTTTCAGAGACTTACATTGATTTTACAATAAAAAGTTAAATTTTTCCAAAGAAAATTTTCTCGTACACATCAGTAGTTTTCAGCAGAGAGCAAAAGTATTCTCTCTTGCCCTGATCATATCTGTTCCATATTTATAAATCTCTCTTACAGTGGAAAGAGGAAGGGGGAAGTAAGGATAAATAAATGAGAATCAGAATCAGTCCAGGAAGAATGGCTTTACCACATCCCAGCTTCTCCCCTAGCCCCTCTAACAAAGCGTCTGACACTTCATGACTTCCCAATCTGTCAGTTTACTGTCACACCTTTATTTCCACAGCAGGCTAGACTGTAACCAGAGGAAGACCAGAGCTCCATATGGTCCTGCCCATCTCACAAGTAAATGAGACACAAGCAATACCACGAGTACCTTGTGATATCAGCTATTGCAAATGGTCATCATTTTGCATGTCTCTTTCCCCAGATCACCTGCAATCTAAGCTGGATCACACTGAGTTTAAGATATTTAACAAAGAAAGAGACAAAAGCATTTTCTACAACTGTATTTTGGTGTGGAGCTGCAGTATGGCTTTGAAGCAAAGTGCTCTGCTTGCCTTCACTTACTACACTTTGGTTCAGTTCTCAGGGGGATTCAGCAACTGATTCATTTCAGAGGCACCTAAGCTGGATGCTCTGTTCCAGTTGGACACCAATTGTATTTCAGCTCTTAATGAAGACCACAGCCCAAAGCAACAATGTGACCTTTTGGCAGATTCAGATGTGATGGGGATGTTCTGTGCAGCAGCCCAGACTAAATCTAATCTAAAGTAAAACCCCTGTGTTGCATGTAACAGGTAGGGGACTGAGCACCATCTGCCCTTGCAGTGTCAAATTGCTTGCTAATCTAGTAGACAGAGAGTGTTAAACACACATTTGCATAATTGGACAAATAACTTGTTCTCTGCTAGGGAGTTTAAGCTTTCAATTTTAAACACGCTAAACCCTCTAATAACAATGACATGATTACTATTATTAAACCTCCATTATTTTAAAATTTGCTTCCAAGCAGTTACTACCCTATAAAGCACTTTCATAGTCATAACTATAGTACTTGTCAACAGGTGCCTTTTACTATGCACTAACCATGTCTGCTTTCACTGCACTCAATTCATTATCACATTTTCTCGACACAGTTGTGTGGCAATTAACTGAGAGGGAAGCTCTGTTCTGCGTTAAGCATTCCAGAGCAGCCTAAGGATTGAGTAATTTCTCTGGCTGTACCTCTCTATCATTTGGAAACCTTTCCTCTCACCACCCCTTCCAGCTCTAAATGTTCTTGTGTTGTTACTCCTCGTCTTTTCCTTCTTTTTCTCATGTGGCTTTCTATGCAGTTACACCCTTCACTGGTGAGGTAAAAAGTCTATAATGTCATTGTAGACCTCCTTGTGATGGACAGTGGCCAACATCAGCCACTGTCCCAAAGAGGTTTACTGTCTCAGTGAAACAAGGTCATACAGAACTCCTCCTTCCAATATTTCTTTTCCCATAGGAGAAGCTGCTCCCCAGAAGAACAATTTTAACCTGGAGAATAAAACATCTGGAAGATATACTTATATTGCGGTTTTAATTTACACACCACTTAATGACACACAAAATTAAGACAACTTTTAGGAGTGCCTGCTTCTGATCCTGAGTACATGCAGTCACTGTGCATCAGCTGTATTTTTCTAACTTGTCTTTAAGAGTTTGTTGTCAAATCTCTTAAAAAGCATCCTTTCTCACCGATAAGCCATTTTCATATTTCTTCCTCAAACTGACCTTTGTAAATAATGAGGTACATGGCATATATCATATTTTAAAAATCTTTTGTGGACTTGTATGTTTCTTCATTTTAAACATCTATTAACTCTTTTCATCTCTCAAAGTCACTGAGGCCTTTTCCCTTGTAGTTGAAGAGGAAGTTGATTTGCATAAAGAAAACATCGAGGCTTCAGAAGTAGAAAAGTCAAAAGCAACCCCACTCTTATTTGCTGATTACAACAGAAACTCACAAAACTTGGTGCTCTTCAGGGGCAGTCCAAAATGGCAGGACTCGGTTGCATAAGTGTAGCGAAGTTGTGTTATTGGAAATGTCTTGAAGTAGCTGTGACATCCATGCAGGGTTGGCAGCACTAGCAAATGTCCTGCGGGAATCTTGTGTCCTTCTGGATCAGCAGTTAGAGACCAGGTGGGATCCCTAGGGCAGCTCAAATGTCCCTAAACACCTGTGTTCAGGCCACTGAATCAGTACTGAAATGCAGCACTCCCATTAAAGAAGGCATAATTCTGATTCCAAACTCTGCGGTACTGTTGACCCACTGGAGAGAGGGGATGATATTCAGAGGAACCTGGACAGGCTTGAGAGGTGGGCCTGTGTGAACCTCATGAGATTCAACAAGGTTGTGCACCTGGGTCAGGGAAATCCCAAACACAAATACAGGCTGGGTGATGAGTGGATTAAGAGCAGCCCTGGGGAGAATGACTTGTGTGTGTCATTTGTTGAAAAACTCAACATGAACTGGCACAGTGCACTTGCAGACCAGAAAGCCAACTGTATCCTGGGCTGCATCAAAAGAAGTGTGATGAGCAGGTTGACGGAGGTGATTCTCCCCCTCTACTCTGCTCTCATGAGACCCCACCTGGAATGCTGCATTCAGCTCTGGGTCCTCCACCATAAGAAGGACAGGGACCTGCTGGACAAATTCCAGAGAAGCACCATGAGGATGATTAGTGGGCTGGAGCAGCTCTCCTATGAAGAGAGGCCGAGAGAGTTGTGTTTAATGCAGTAGGCAGCTAAGCACTACATAGATATTTGCTCACTCCCTGTCCCCTGCCCTTCCACTGGGAAGGGGGAGAGAATCTGAAAAAAGGTAAAACTCATGGGTTAAGATAAAGAAAGCTTAATAGGACAGAAAAGGAAGGATAATAATAATAATAGAAACAAGTAATGCACAGTGCAATTGCTTGCCACTTTCTGACTGATGTCGAGTCAGTCCCCAGTCAGTGACAGCCCCGCTGTCCAACTCCCCCAGTTTTGCTGTTCCACATGACTACATATGGTATGGAATATCCCTTTGTCCAGTTTAAGTCAGCTGTCCTGGTTGTGTCCCCTCCCAGCTCCTTGAGAACCCACAGCGTCCTTGCTGGCAGGGCAGCATGAGAAGCTGAAAAGGCCTTGGCATAGTTTAAGCACTGCTCAGCAACAACTAAAACATCAGTGTGTTATTGACATTATTCTTCTCATCCTAAATCCAAAACATAACACCATACCAGCTAATAGGAAGAAAATTAATTCTATCCCAGATGAAACCAGGACAGGGAGTTGGGGTTGTTCATCCTAGAGAAGAGAAGGCTCCTGGGAGACCTTATAGTGTCCTTCTAGTACCTAAAGGGGGCCTACAAGCTGGAGAGGGACTCTATCAGGGAGTGTAGTAATAGGACAGAGTGTAATGACTTCAAACTAAGAGGGTAGATTTAGATTAGGCATTGGAAGAAATTCTTTACTCAGAGGGTGGTGAGGCACTGGCACAGGTTGCCCAGAGAAGCCGTGGTTGCCCCATTCCTGGAGGTGTCCAAGGCCAGGCTGGACGGGGCTTTGAGCAGCCTGGTCTAGTGGGAAGTGTCCCTGCCCATGGCAGGGGAGTTGGAGTTAGATGATCTTTAAGGACCCTTCCAACCCAAACCATTCTGTGATTCTACAATTCCTTTATTCCATGATTCTATGATTCTATGATTCAACTTACACTGATGACACTCCTAATAAAGGTAATGAGATAAGGACGAGCTTTTAGACTTCACAGGCTGAAAACAATTAGTTGGAAAAGTGAATAGGTAAACCATATTGATGTCACACTATATTTTTAAACATATAAATCAACTTCATTTCTCCCTTAAAATCATTATACGTCATAAAAAAAAAACAGTCTCTAATTTTTCATTCTTGTTTCTAACGTGTTAAGACACCCTCTTTCTATGTTGATCAGCTCCTTTCTATAATTATAAATGCTTGGAAGGTTTTTTTTCATAGTTATGTTCTAGGACATACATAGTTTTAGGAGATAAAGGTATAAAAAAGAAAAAGTGCAAAAATAAAAATATGAAACATTAAAAAAAAATCATAAGTTTTTGCAATACTGGAGCTACTGAAGAAACAGAATTTTTCATAGCTCAGAACACAGAAGAACTAGATGCATTAGAATATGGGTTCCTGGAAAGCCTATATGTTTTATGGAATGTTTAGCAAATACCTTATGCTCCATATATATTCCAGGTTCCATTACCTATTAGTAAATTTTAAATAAGTAACTCTAACTGATCTAAGTAAATATAACTGAGTATTGCTTTGGACTGTGATTTGATTTTATGAAGAGATGCAGAGTAATTTGCAGAAGTCTTGTATGCATCCACTTTTGGCTTTGAACTTACTACCTCTGTGACAACACAGAAAGGTTATTTTCAAAGATGGTAAGGCAGTAAAACATAAAATTTCATTCTAAAAACCCAAAACAGAATATTTGTTTTTCAACAATGAAAAAATAAAAAAGAAAAAAGTTAATAGTGACCATTGCGTACTAATATCTTTAAAGTTCATTTCCTTTTCTTGTCTGATTTCTATTCATTGAAAGAAGTGGAGTAAATGAGCAAACATTAATTTGTGTACCTTTATAGTAATAAAAGTTATTTTCTAGATGCAACTACTCTAGCTCTAAAAAGGAGTTGCTTTGTTTTTTAAGCTTGAGAACCCCTGCTGTTTGATTAAATCTTGGATTAAGGCCTTCTGGAGGACAGAAAGAGCAATCAGTAACACTGAAAACCTGGATGATTTACAGGCTTTATGGAAACTGCAGAGCGTTAGGCAGTGGGGCCCAGTAACTCTCTTGTTTTAAAACTTCTGCCTTGCTACCGGTGCTTGCAGCAAGAAACCATTTTATCAGGCAGGTGGCCCTGACAAAGAAGGGTCACTTGGTGGTAATCTAATCTCTGAAAGAGAGAGTGTTTTCAGTTGTAGGGAAGATGAGAATGATTCAAAAAGCCTCTCAGTGAGAAAATTAAATAGGGACCAAAAATCTCTTAAAAATAATCTTTAAACAAACTAAAAAATGGGCAGAATTTGTCTTCTGTTAAAATGCTATGTGAAACTGCACTGGAAACAGTGATAATAGTTAAAAAATAGCTTTGATTATAAATAATTTCTCCAGTTGCCAACCTGCCTTATTAAATACTGCCTAATTCCATAAAGAGAGAGTGAACTGTTGTGAGATTTTCTGCTGCAGAAAATACTCTCCCTTTTGATTGTTCTGCTTTCCTTGGATGGTTTGGGAACATGATGAAGAGAAATATTGCCTGGTGTATGGTGTGTGATTTCACAGACACAGTGGGCCAGGAAAGCTAGTAGCATTACCATATTATTGCCACCACTGAGTCACATATAAAAAGTTAAAACATATAAATCATATAAAAAGTTAAATCATCCTGTCTGCATGGTGTTACTCAAATGCTCTTCACACACGGTTCACTTACCTTCAGCATAGAAATAGGTTTAGCAGTACGGGTCTAAAGACAATATATATACGGAGTTTGTTAAATGTAGTGGAGACTGTACTTAGCGTTCTATTTTAAAGCTCCTTTACCCACATTTTTACGGGGCAGTAGGCCACCCTGCTCTTACATCTATGAGTTATTTTACACACTTCGTGTAAGTCAGTGCAGCACAGTTAAAAGGGAAGAAAAATATGTCTGTCTAAAAATTGGCTATAGCAGACAAGCCTAATTCCTGCCCCATATTAATTGTGAAAACACTTATATTCTGTTGGCTAGAAGAAGAGTACATTCAGCACTGATGTATGCTTTTTTCCTGATCTTCATTTAGTTCTGTTAAGAATTGATGTTTTGTTTTAGTCAGGTACAAACTTCATCTGTTTCTCTATGTGGAAGCTCTGGGCTTTACAAAATTAATTAACAATCAGTCTGTAATACTGACTAAGACACATTCAAACCAGTAATCTGGAAGAGTGGTAGATGGTAAAGGACTCGGCTCAATTAAAGCGGGAAACCTGGAAACGTCTGCTTTAGTGATCATGATTTTCTTGTTTTCCCTTCATTTTTTTACAGCTGCTTTCATTCAAAATTCAGATTAGGTCATCCACCAGACTCCATAGTACAGAGACAGGCAAGACCAGCAGCAATACTGTAGTGGGTTTACATGGCACGGTTTTGGTAGCAGGGGGCCATAGGGCTGGCTTCTGTGAGAAGAATCCAGAAGCTGCCCCATGTTAGACAAGGGGCCTGCTGCTGGCCAGAGCTGAGCCAATAAGCAATGTTGTTTGCGCCCCTGTGAGAGCAGATTTAAGAAAGGGGAAAAAAAACAACCAACCAACCAAACAAAAAAAACCTGCTGGGGAACAGCAACTCGGAGAGAGAGGAGTGAGAAACAGCCTTGCAGACACCAGGGTTAGTGCACCGGAGCGTAAGTTCCCCTGTGGCCTGTGGAGAGGCCCCCGGTGGAGCAGGCTGTCCCCCTGCAGCCCACGGGTCCCACACGGAGCAGATCTCCACGCTGCAGCCCGTGGAGGAGCCCCCGGTGGAGCAGGTGGATGTGGCCTGGAGGAGGCTGCGGCCCATGGAGAGCCCCCACAGGAGCAGGCCCCGGGCCGGAGCTGCAGCCTGTGGAGAGGAGCCCCCGCAGGAGCAGGGGGTCTGGGGGGAGCTGCCGCCCGTGGGGGACCCGTGCTGGAGCAGTTTGCTCCTGGGGGATGGATGGACCCCGTGGTACAGAGCCATGTGGGAGCAGTTCTTGAAGAGCAGCTGCTTGTGGGCAGCCCCCGCAGGCTCAGTTTGGAAAGGACGGCATCCCTTGGGAGGGACCCCACGTGGAGCAGGGGCAGAGAGTGACCGTGAAGGAGTGGTGGATACGAAGCATTAGAGACTGACCGCAGCCCCCATTCCCCATTCCCCTGCACCCCTCGGGGGGAGGAGGTGGAAGAGGGTGGATGGGGGGAAGTTTTTTTTTTTTGTTTTCTTTCCTTTGTTTCTTACTTCTCTAGCTTGTTAGTAATAGGCAATAAATCTTACCATCTCCCTACTCTGAGTCTGCTTTGCCCATCATGATAATTGTAGAGCGATCTCCCCATCTTTATCTCAAACCTTGAGCCTTTTGCATTGTATTTTCTCCCCCTTTCCCTTTGAGGAGAGGGAGTGAGAGAGAGGTTGTAGTGGAGTTCGGCTGCCCACCCTAGTAAAACCACCACAAATATTCAACCATCACAGCTCCCTTCTCTGCAGCAGAATGTTCTGGGTCCCAGCTGACAGGCAACACCGTCAAAATTTCCTGAGGAAGGTCCCATTTCATTCCTGACTTTTTTTGAGACAAAGCTCAACTTTTCAGTCAGTAACACCACTGTCATCTTCTGAGAAAAAGTCCCATTGAACGGTGTAACTAATTCCTGAGCAATTGCAAATTACTACTATCCTTTGCAAGAATATGTTCCATGTATCATGAAAAACACTTAATTCTGCCAACAACTGAGAGCTGCACAAGTTGCCCAGAGATGTTGTGGAGTCTTCCTCCTTGGAGATAATCAAAAGCCACCTGGACATGGTCCTGGGTAACCTGCTCTAGGTGGCCCTGCTTGAACAAGGGGGTTGGACCAGTTGACCTCCACATGTTCCTTCCAACCCCAACCATTTTGTAATTCCCTGATTCTATGATATTTGGTGATTTTCTAGCACTCTGCAAGTGCATTCCAAGAAAACACAGCAATGAGCTGTGAGGTACTTAACAAGGGTTTATAGCCTTTTGAGGGCATATGTCCCTCTCCCTGGACCTTTTGTGAAACATATATATCATCCTTAAATGTTCTCCTAGGATGTTCCTTGAAGGATTGCCTGAAATCATTATCCTCCCATATCTTGAGGTTTATGTGATTTAATTTGTATGGGTCTCTTAAGACCTATGCCATCAAGCATGAGCATTGAAAGTCTTTCATTGGTACCGACAGTGGTGTACAGTTTGCCAGATGAGTGTGTCTTCAGAACCCTGTAAGCCTTTTTTAATGAAAAGCAGCAGTTTGGGACCAGGGAAACCTGCTTGAAGAGGGTGTGCTTTCTGAAGGAAGAATGAAGACAGTGGCAGAAGGAGAGGTAAAAATAGAAATGATAAAACATACCAAGTTGCTAGTCTACACTCTTAATTAACAAACATTTCTCCTTGATTAGGATCTTCCAAGTAACGGAAACCAATTCCAAACATTTTGAATGTCACCTCAGAACAAGTCCTGTTCCTCAGTCTCTCCCACAACACTTGAGACAGGGAACTGGACAGGCCCAGAGGTGGTGGCAAGGCCCAACCAAGAGTCCACACCATAAGGTAATGTTGTGATGATGAGAGAGATCTGTGTCAAGCCAGGAAGTCAATACACAGGTCAGGGCCAGGATCAGGTCCTGCAATTGCTGGGTCTGGCTGTGGGGCCAGGGCTGGGCCAAGGCAGGACCAGGATGTGGTCCCATGGATCAGTGTGGTGGAGCAGGAGCCATGGCTGGGCAGGGTAGAGCAGTGGGGAGCTGGAGACCAGCCCTGCTGTGGCCTTACTGGGGCAGGGGCTGATGTTTTGGGGTTCTGGGCCCTGGGCAGGATGGGGGAACTCAGACATTTAAATATACATTTAAAGTCTCCTAGGCTGATTGAGCTGAAATTGTGCTGTAGAAACCTGAGAGAGGGGAAGAGCTGATATCAAGGCTCCTTGTCTCAGATATTGCTATGATTCTTCTGCTGAGAAATCTGAATTTAAGGGTCTTTCATTACAGTATATTCCTCTGTCTGTGTATCAATTATCCCTTTTTCAATAGGTGAAAGGTAGGAAAGAGTTCTGTTTGTGGGAACATCTGGACCATATAGTTTTTGTGCCACAGGAAATGGAAAATAGCACAGAGGAGAGAGGAAGAAAGAGGAAAAACATTAACGGAAGAATCTGGTACAACAAAACTTGTCAGCCTGGACTGGAGAAAAATACTTTTTTTTTTTTAACCTATTGTTTCTGTTTTCAGAATATTCAGGGTAAACAATGATGAACTCTCTTGACACTGCGATACACCCAAAGTCTCTCAGAGAAATTAAAAAAAAAAAAGGCATAAAATTTTTATGGGATTTAGTGTGTTTATTTTGATTTAAAATATATCCGATAGTTAAAAACTTGAAATAGTTAAAAATGAAATGTGGAATGAATCTAAAACAAATCACAACAGTAATTCTATTGGATTCAGCAGCAGAATTTCAGATGAGTTCACTGGACTTTCAGTCACTGAAACCCGTCTGACCTGAAACCCTCATGCTATTTTTCAGAGTATGGAATGCATTTTTGAAGTATTTTCCTTTTCCATGTCTCACAGAAACAAAAATGGGAAAACTATAATGGCAGACCTTTCCTAAAAGCTCTTTTGTTTATAATGCTACTCCTACTCTAGGCTCTACAAGCTCTTTTTTATTCAATTTTACTCTCGGAAGAAATGGTAGTAAAACAAAATGGAGAACTGTCTCCAATCAAATGCTAAGGCAGCAGCAGAAGAAACTGACATTAAAAAAAGACAGAGAATCAAACTAAAGATAACATTTTTTTTCCTGATATCTTTCGATTAAACCAATCTTGTAATTCTCAAGGGTCTATCCTTTATTTTTAAAATAATGCTTTATGTTTAATTAAAATGACCCTATAGTAGCTTCAGAAAATTCCAGATCATTCACATCTTGTTTTACATCATCTTTTAATGCCATAAGTTGAGAAGAAAATAGTGTCTGGCATCACTGCTACACAGAAGTCTATCTAAAAGCCTTTGAATTTGTTCTCATACAATAGTCACTGTAAAATGATATCTCAGCCCATGGCTGGGAAGTTCTGAAAGATTAAGCAATCTTCATCTAGCAGAATGCAAAGCCCAATTTTCCTCCTTTTCAAGGCCTCCTGCACTGTATGCTTACTAAAAATTCAACTTTGCTTTGTAAAAGTATAATGAAAGGATGTGGAATAGCCCTTTTAAGTCAGTTGCTTTGCATGATTTACTGTTGGAAGGCACTACTCATTATACTGTGTTTTATCATGGCTATTAACATTATCAGTCGGTACTTGATATAAAGATTACTCTTGTATAATGAGCATGATGAAAGACCTGTTTGTGTTTCTTATATCAAGCACACTGAAGATCTCTTGCACACTAATTACCCATATGAGAGCTCTTGCAAATACAAAGCACTCTAAAAACCTGAGCTCATATTTCTTGCTTTGTATGGAAATATACTCAAAGCTTAGCCTTAAATGAACTACGCTTTAATTTACACCTAAATATATAACAAGAATAACTTCTCCAGCTCCAGTGCAACTTTGTAAAACCTAGGGATCTTCCCAAACAGATCTAATTAAAAGTTTGAGGGCTTTATTTGTTAATTCAGCAACATCAACATACTAATGAGTCATCTGGGGGCTGTTATATATCTAAAATTACACAAAAGTAAGGCTACTGTTGTTCTTCAACGTTATTCCATACTACTATGGTTTGATGGATTCTGGTTTAAAGAAAGAGCAGTTTCAGACCAGAAATGTCATGATGGTACTTAGCCAAAACCCTTATTATGTAAGGCAAAATATACAATGAATAGCTGACATTATTTTTTCTCTGAAGTAAGTCCAAAGCAATTTAACACAAGTCTGTAAGTGTAAATTATGATAAAGTAACATCATTGTCCAGGATCAAATATCCTTGTATCAAATGAAAACTTGCACTCTTTCAGGGATTTTGAATTTACAAAATAAACTGTAAAGGAAATAAATCCATATCTGACCTAAAGTCAATTAACTAATATTAAGTTTTTTCTAGGGTCATGTTTTCACTCTCAGGAACTACCTCTTCCTTCCTTATCTTGTGCTACCTGTAGCAGATATTGCACAACATTAACTATAAATACAAAGTAACAGGAAAAGATATTCGAGATCATGATGCCAAACATGTAGCAACAGCAAAAGGAAGGACTGGAACAGGCCTATGACTGAAGTAAAAATGGTATGCAAATTAGTAGGCTCACTGTCTGAATTATGTGATGCAGCTAGCTTAAAAAGTAGTGGTCTTCAAATTATAGCAGATTATTTAATTAATAGATGAGACACTGACAGTATTTATCCAGCTACTATTTAGTACCTTCAGAGGAAGATAATAAAATGTTTTTTGCACAGTAGTATTAAAAAATATTTTATTTGTAGGAGCATGTTATTAATTGCTGCAGGCATGCCAGTGGGAGATAGCTAAAAGGGTGGTTTGAATGACTGGGAAGGGGCAGTCAGTTACGGGAGCCAAGGAGAAGGGCAGAGGTGTGAGAGGCCTTGCTGGCTTTTGGTAAGAGCTTGAGCAGATTAAGTAGTGAAGGGGAAAGCAATGAAAGGCTGGAGGAGGCAGGTTTGACAGGCAGAATTAGCAGTTATGAAGACAATTTTGGCAGGAAGTACAGGTGCACTCATGCATTCAAGAGGAAAAGAGAAGGCCATGATAGGGAGAGAAGTTGGAAGGCAGAAAAGCTGCTTAGGCAGTGGAAGAATGTCTTGTAAATAGTTTGAGAGGAAAGCAAAAAAGAGCTAGATATGTGGGGTGACAAAGAGAGCAGTGACAGATGACAGCGTTTTTGTAATTCAGTAGGGTAGGAGGGTAGCAATATTTCTAGCAGTAACAGAAAGATAGGAATGCAGAGTGGGTTAAGATCCTGGCCATGATATATTTAGGATAAACTCTTCAGGAGTAAGTATCAGAAAGACAATGATGTAGGGAATAGATGAAAGGAGGCAGCCTGAGTTCAAAACAAAACAAAACAAAAAACAGGGCTAAGGCTGACCTTTTGTATTCTTGCATCTGTTTTTCCTTAATTTCCAAGCAGGTAAACAAGTAATGTTCTTTTCCATATTAGATAATAAAATCACTATGTTCTCCCTCATTAGCTTCAGGAAGGAGGAGAAAAACACAGAATGAAAATTTTTGCAACAAAGGGGTTCACATTATTGCCCTTCAATCAATAGAGTTACTTTACCTGTCCAGTTTATCCTGTACCACAGTTTTTCTACACTTTCTGTTCAGCCAAGCAGGGTTTTATTCTGTTTTTCACATTTTGGACCATCCTTCAGGTCTGCACAGACACATAACATGCTCCAGCATAAGAATTTCCTTTTTGCCATCAACTAACAGCACACATGGCAGTTCACATAGCTTGTGTCAAAGCAAGTCAGAACTCATTACAAATTAAAGGGTGGCCATATAGTGTTTTCTTTAGGCACTCAATTAAAGGCAGGTGTCTGGCCCCTCATCAGTTGTAGGTGGTCTTTTCCTTTTGAGTTGTTTTTCTTTTCTTGGTGGTGACTCAAGTGCTTTCTTCACTTTCAAAATCTGTAAAGCAAACCACGATCATTTTGCAATATTCTCTCTAGTTACATGTGCAAAAGTTTCCAAGTAACAGTCAGGACTTGGTAAGTCATTTTTCTTACTTCTTCTAGGTACACATTTATTCCAGATTCCTAATGGTGGTTAGCGATCTCAAAAGAAATGGAATAACAGATGCACAAGTGTAGATGGCAGACAAGCCAATTTTCCATTGATGAGTTCAGAGGACACTGTAAATTATCCCTGCTGCCAGAAGACCCCAGAAACGGAACAGTCAATCAGATGATTCCTGCTTTGTTTATCCTAAAATTCTGGGACTTGAAATTTAACCCTTCTCTTTGTCCCTGTGTCTCAACAGAAAAGCTGAGAAGGCACCACATGTTTGGATTTAGCTGCTTTTGCATGTAATTGCACAAAATTCGCATTGCCTCTGGGATCTTTGCCAGGGTACATGCTGACAGAAGACAGCATAGACCTTGGTTTGATAATGAACCTTTCTTCAATCATCAATATTTTACATGAAATAGTCTAATTGTAGGGCAACAATGTTAATCTGAGTGTGAAGAATTGCAGAGATCCAAGCTTGGCCTTTGCTTAACACAAAAAATAAAATTGTTCTTCAGGAAATAGTCATTCACTTGCAGTTGAGCCATATCATGCTTACCTTAAATAAAAAAAAATGCAAACACCTGTTGTAGCATTCCATTGCTTATTGTAAGCAGCGGTGCAGAAGTAAGTTTCACCCAGTCTTTATACAGCTGTGCCTTGCAGGAAATGGTGCATGGAGCTGCTTCCTTCACCTTTCCCGACTTCCATCTGTGCCAAGATCATGGACTGTTAATGCTCTGTAACTGAAGGACTCACCCCTCCAAAACTTCCTCAGTGCATAGCTAACTGAAAGCGGGTGGACAGGGAAGGAGTAGATGGGTAGGAAAAAGGTGATGGAGGGAAAACAGCTTGGCTGTGTGTCAGGGGTTTCCAGATGGCAGGGAGGCCAGCTGGGGCAAGAGCTGAACCAGGCTGCCTGACACCCAGAAGCCCAGGACAAATGGCTGCTGCATGCACACAGTATGCCCAGAATACATTAGATTTGTCATGCATGTGCAGGCCATCTGTGAAGCAAACGCTTGGTAGGCCTGGTGAGCTAAGATGGAAACATGAGGGCCCATGCAGAGCACAACTGTCACTGTAAAGCAGCTCCTTCCTGAAGTGGGTGAGGTAGCCATGCTGTATATCAGCATCAGACTGCCAGCATATAGGGTCTTCCAGTGACAGCATGACCATGAAAATACTATATGAAGCCGTGATGCAAGACGGATGTTAAATTCTGCCAATTGTGCCCACGAAATTCATGTCGTTTTAGGAGTGGGTAATTGTGTACACCAACAGCTCGTTTAGTCAAAACTAAAATAACCACTCACTTTCACCATTTTCTACATGATGCCATCTGTTGCCAGTGAAACATTAACCTTTCGTCCCTTCCCTTCATTACATTGGACTGTTAGAGTGCAAGGAAAACATACCCAGCATGTTGTAAACATACCCAGTCTGATTGTAATTTAACCTGTCACTACTGCTATTTTGAATTCTTCAGGAACTGATTTCAATGCGATATTCCAGAATCAGAAAACCATAGCAAAAATTAGGTTGGAAGGGACCTCTGGAGGACAGGTAGTACAAACTCCAGCTTAAAGGAAGGGTAGTTGCAAATTTACACAGGACTTTGTCCAGGTGAATTCTGAAAACCTATGAAGATGGAGATGCTACAGCCTCCCTGGGCATCTGGGCTAGTGCTCAGCCACTGTTATGGTGAATCAGTGTTTCCTTCTGTCTGGCTAGGGCTTCTTTCATTGCTAGTCATGATTGTTGCCTTTTAGCCTTTCACTGTAAACTTTGATGAGATCTTCCCTATAATGTATTCTCTGTAACTCTTCTTTAAATAGGAAGGGGAGAATTTTCAATGACATTTGTATCCTGCTCAATTTTTCTTCTACTTAAAGTCTTTTATTCTTTGATCATTATTTCACAATTACCAATGAGTTGCTGCACGGTTGCAATTAGCATTTCATACACAGGCCCATTTCTTCACTGTACTGGAGTCAGCCTGTTACCAGAAAACACGAATAGAGAACCATGCCTAAGTATTAGAAGAAAAAAACAGTTCTAAAATTTTAAAATATTGGCTTCTTTCTGAGAATATTTGTGTAGTCTAAGCAAACTACTGCAATCCATGTCGTATTTTTTTTTCCCCTGGTATTTTTTCATGGCATTGCACAGATGTATTACTACCCTACTTTTTTTTGACTTGGATTTATAGACTGGAAAATGGGACATTTTATAGGTAGAATTTTTCCTACCTCACAGGAATATAATGAGCATAAATGCAAAAGTTGCTCTATGCGTACCTCAGAGAAAAATGTGCCTTATCAAAAGAATTTTTTCACGTCTTTCCAAAATCCAATCAGAAAAATTTTCAAAGGGACAAAAGACACACGTCAAACTATTACTGAAATGCACTGGGAATTATACAACAATTGGCCATTTGTTGCTTTGAAAATCTCATTTCTCTAGCTATAATCCTCCTTGAACTGGTCTGAATCCATGACTGGCAGAGTGGCATACAAATATTTCTCATTAAAAAATTGCTACATCCTTGATTCAAATTAGGCTCCTCAGATGGTGAAACGTGTTTTAGGTCTCTTGACATGATAGTGCTGCATCATGATGCAAAGACACATGATACAAAGGTCTTGTCCTTTCTATTTGGTTTGTTACATTAATGTAATATGATCTTAACTGGACATCAGAAATGCAAAGATGGAGAGGATACCACACTGAACACCATTTTATTCTATAAAACAATTGTAAGAAATGCATTGCAGCTTGTCTTAAGCAAAAACTTGGTATTCATCTCACATATATAACCCAAATACATATACTGTGTATATGCAAAATGCAGATTCCATGGAGATCCTGATGGTTGTCCTCTGGTACAACATTTCTGTGATTTCTCTCTGTTCAAAGTACCCCACTACCACTCACATTGTCTTTTCAAGAATTTCTACACTTTTAATTATTTTCTAATTTAATACTTTTTTTTTTTTCCCCTAAAAGTATCTCCAAGCATAAGACCAACTTGTAAAGATCCATGCTTGAGGAAATCTTTAACAGTTTCTCAAAGAAAAATGTATCAGAGTTCTTTTTGTCTCTGTGTATTCATGGCAAATATCGTCTTGTCTTAGAATGACAGTAATGATGGGATTGCTAACAGAACCATATCACAAGATGAGACAAAAGTGACTATTTTTTTGTGGTCTTCATTAGTAATCTTTGTAACAGGTATAATACTCACAATGAAATGCAGACATCCCTCAGGTTACAGGAAATGTTTTAAGTAGGAACAAAAGTACAAATCAGGTAAACAGAGACTATTTATACCCTACTGGAGACAAGTAAAAAGGCTATAATGGGCAGCTATAGACAGGCAATGACATAATGACTAATGAAAAGGAATAGGAAAAAGCAATTGGAAAATTTCCCTTCTATGAAAAACAAGTAGGAAAAAAAACATGCTAACTGGAAAAAATGCAAATCTCAAAGGTGTCTGATATCCTTCCTGTTATGTTAAAAGAAATGAGGATCTGGAAGCAAACAAGAGGGAAAAAAAAAACAAAACAAATAATCAACTTGTTTACGAGGAAGATCACAGCAGCTGCATGACCAGCAGGAATGGAATGGGACAGGACAGTCTGGCCCAAGCCCGTGCTCCAAACACACACAGCCTCCCCACAGGAGTGACAATATCCTTAGCCAATAACCTCTTAGACAAAAATATAACTTCAGCACTCCTCCCACAGACTGATGAGTAATGCTAAGCACGGGGCCATGCAGCTTCTGAGACTGGATTAACTGTCCTGTGGGTTTCCTTTTCTGCTTTCCCAGTTTTCCTACTTCTGATGATACATATGGTTAGATTCTTCCCAGGCACTCCTGTACTTGCTGATTTCTAAATCAGCTGCTACTGAGCCAGATGTCCCAGCACAAAGGCACATCTAACCTGTCAACATGGTTGGGACTACAACTCCTGGAGACATACCCAAGCCCACAGGGGTGCTTCTGGTAGTGCTGTTGGAACAGTCCTTTGAGCATCCTGAAAACTATCCAGGCGTTTTGTCTACTCCAAAGAAAAATGCAGGGTGATTTCCTTCACTTGCTGTGTATCCGTTTCCTCCCCCTGTTTTTCCCTCTCTTTTTCCTACATTTTTCCTTTTCCCTTTCTCTTCCCAGTATCTCTTTGTTTGTTCCATGCTCACTGTAATGCTGCTATTCCTCTGTACTTTGTACTTCCTCTCTTCCCCTCATTGTAGTCTTTCTCACTTTCTCTCTTAACTTACCTTTTACTTTATTTATTCATCTCTGCTATGATTTCAGCTGTTCCCTTTTTAGTTATCCTCATCTTATTCCTGTCAGATGCTTCTCTTTGTCAAAGTTACCCTGTAATAACTCAATTTATTTTCAAATTCTCGTTTTCTTGCTACACATAGAAAAATACTAGCAAAAAACACTCACATACTACATGAAGACTCAGAAGACCTCAAACTGCTGAATCTCTGTTCTTCCTGAGAAGGCCCCAGCTCATGTTAGTCCTGTGATAATTACTGATAACATGAGCATGATAACTTTTTCACATTGGCCTCCATCATTGCAGCCCCACCTGTCTTCATACAAACGTACTGTTCAATATCTTTATTAATGACATAGTGGGATCAAGTGCACCCTCAGAAAATTTGCAGATGACACCAAGATGAGTGGTGCAGTTGATACCAAAGAAGGAAGGGATGCAATCCAAAGGGACCTGGACAAGCTTGAGAAGCGGGCCCGTGTGAATCGAATAAGGTTCAACAAGTCCAAGTGCAAGGTGCTGCACCTGGGTCAGGGCAGTCCCAGGCATGAGTACAGACTGGGAGAAGAACTCTTTGAGAGCAGTCCTGCAGAGAAGGACTCAGGGGTTCTGATGGATGAAAAGCTTGGCATGAGCAAGCAATGTGCTCTTGCAGCCCAGAAGGCCAACTGCATCCTGGGCTGCATCAACAGAGGAGTGGCTAGCAGGTTGAGGGAGGTGATTGCCCCCTCTACTCTGCCCTTGTGAGGCCTCACTTGGAGTACTGTGTCCATGTCTGGGGCCCCCAGCACAAGAAGGATGTGGAGCTGTTAGAGCAGGTCCAGAGGAGGGCCACAAAGATGATCAGAGGGCTGAAGCACCTCTCCTACATAGAAAGGCTGAGGGTGCTGGGGATGTTCAGCCTGCAGAAGAGAAGGTTCCAGGGAGGCCTTATTGCAGCATTTCAGTACTTGAAGGGGACTTATAAAAACGATGGGGAGCAACTCTTTGCTCAATCAGATAATGACAGTATGAGGGGAATGGTATTAAACTAAAAGAGGGGAGATTTAGATTAGAGGTTAGGAGGAAATTCTTCAATCAGAGTTTGGTGAAGCACTAGAACAGGTTGCCCAGAGAGCCTATGGATGCCCTATCCCTGTAGGTGTTCAAGACCAGGTCAGATGAGGCCCTGAGCAACCTGATCTAGTGGGTGGCGTCCCTGCCTATTGCAGGGGGGTTGGAACTAGATGATCTATGAGGTCCCTTCCAACCAGTCTATGATTCTGTGATTCTACGATTCTACGATTCTACGATTCTATGATCCTATGACATGTTCTATGATTCTATGACATGTTGTCCCCTCTTGCAGGCTGTGATAGGGTACTGAGGTGGTGGAAGCACAAAAAATGATGAATTCGGCTCACAGAGAGAGTGTGGCAAAGCTACACATGGCACTGGAGTACTTCAGTGCTCAGACACCCAGCAGCTGAGTCAGGGAGGGAAAGGTTCAAAGAAGGTCAGCATCTACAATCAGAAACATGTTTTGGGCCTGAGGACTAGAAGAGTTAAAAATAGAAACATGTGGGCCTAATTACAGAACAAAGGAAAAGGGGCTAGAAAACGGAACAATTTGGGGAAATTAGGAACAGTTGATCACCCAGAGTTTTGCAAACATCAGATACTGCTCCTGCTTTCCTTACTGAAGAGATCTGCATCGCATAACAGATGACCCACACTCTTTGCATGTGAATAAAATACACAGGGGACTGATAACATGGGATATGCCCTTGACAAAATAATCTTTGCATGGAAGGAACAGAAGTTTGTCCCCACAGAAACTCCACAGGCAGAAAGGCTCTACCAGCCTTCAAAGCCTACAAAATACAAAACCTGCTTCAACGGGTCTGCCTGACCTGTCGCTGAGCAAGTCAGTTCCCATCTTCTTTTTCAGGCTTTCACCACCTTGCTCCCACTTAAACTGTAGACTATAGAATTGGATGGATTTTCCTTCAGTTACTTCAGCTTTCTCTGGTTTAATGAAATATATATATTTATACAATACTAAGATTTTGAAGAGTGTCAGGTTCAACTGTACTGGCTCTTTTGGAATATGGTGCTTCATCTGGTATATCTGTATGTACACAACCTTTTCTAGGCCTTAAAATTCTAAGCAATACAGTGATAAATCAGTAGAAATTATACAACAATATGAGAATGCAGTGGCCTCATGATGGCAGAGTGTAGTCAAACGTGCTTTTGATTTGGGCCTGAATCCTGCCTCAGGGCTTAGATATCTTGACCCAATTATATTTGCCTGTTTTGAATGGCCTCCATTCTTGTATAGAGGATAGAAGACTGTCTCAGCCAGGAGGCAAAGAAAAAACCTATTGTAGTGAAATAGTGGCCAAACCAAACGTGGAAATTACTGGATCAGTGTATCATACAGCTACTTTTCTTCTCTTTCTGACTCCAGCAAAGCATGTTTAAACTTCTGTCTGGCTCCATGCACTTCTCCAATGCTCCAGCTGGACTTTTATTTTCACATTTGTCAGTACCACATAAGAGTGAGGGCAATGACTCCCTTGTAATGTCTTATTTTACAGTGATGAAACACCATTATAAAACATTGTCTTTTCATTCCAGCATGTATAACACAAATTTTGGTATACTGAGTCTGGATTAAGATGAGGATCTTAAATGGATACGTAACTGTTTCTTTCTATTAAAATCTTATCAGAATAAATAAGAGAAAAGCCATGATATTAACATGGTAAAGTCAGAATCATTATGAGTTTTCAGAGAGCACAGGAAACTTTTATGGAAGAAATGTCATCTAACTGATACAGAAGCAGTGAAAATTTGGGTGATCAGTTTTGATGATCATCTCTGGTGATTACATAGGAAAAATAACTTACTTCCTCTCCTAGCCCAATTTAAAAGTACTTTCCCCTCAGAACAACAAGAAATATCAGTTAACCTTGAGAACTCACACTCCTGTCCAAACTCTACCTAATGCAGAAGAGGTACAGAAACTAATGTAGCACTAAACTTGCTACTGAACCATAGAGCATCATGTTCCCATAACTGTTCTTGGATACAGAGATACTTAAATGCTGATAACTGAATAGTCATTTTTATCATGGAAACCTGCTGTGCTTTTGTATGCACCTAGTGTTGCTCAGATAAGGCATAAATAAATATTTTAAAGTAATTGGAAGAGATTTATTTTTGATTACCTTAGAAGACAGCAAAGGAAAAGTAGCTAATTTTAGAAAGCACTCTGACTCAGGAATCACAGAAATTCTAAGAGCCACTGAAATGTATTGCAGAGACCTGCATTTTTATTTTATGTTTTTAACTGCTTGTTGCATTTTGGTTTATGTCTGGCCAATTTGGCTTGGCCAGAGTAATCTCATGTCTGACTGTATTTGTTCAGAAATCTGTGACTTACTAATGGATAAGAATGCCGTTGAATTCATCCACTTTCCTACACATGGGTACCTGGTACTTGAGGGTATCCTTCATGGCATTCAGTTGTACTTGAGGATAGAAGTCCCCTGCAAACCTGGTATATCATCTGCCTGCCCATTGCTGATGGGTGCTGTACAGCATTTCAAATGGCACTAGGTGTCTGAATCAGGCCTCTGAAGTAAATATTCTAGGTAGCTAGAAGTAAAGTTTTCATGAAATGACTACTGGTTTGGGATTGTTCAGGTATTGCATATGTGCTTGTATCAATTCTCCAAATAGCACTTCACTCACAGTCTGAATTTTAGATGAACTGTATTATATGGAAAAGTAAAATGTAAATCTGAAAGCATTTTTTTTATGAAAAAAAAATCTACAAGAATTGAAATGTAATACAGTTTCCATATTATTTTTTTATTTTTAATTTTATTTTACTACTGACTGCTTCCAGTAGAGTAGCCATATTACATGATAAATTCCAAAGCAATGTTAAATATATAGTGTCTAAGTCCATACACCATTTTACTGAGAGTTTACACCTTAGCCAAATTATTACATATCACTGCGTTATCTGTATGTTATTCTTGACAACTAGAAAGGGTGGAAGATAATTAAAAATGTATGTATTTGAACTAATTTCACTATGGGTGATGTTTAAAAACTTTCCTCTAAACACAGATGTTCCCTACTTGTTCGAAATAATAAAGAAGTATCTGAGAAAACATTATTTTGGGTCCAAATGATTTCCATAGCCAATCTGACTTCCTTTTTAATTTATCTGTCTTTTGTATGGACATTGTCACCTATGCTTATCTGAAACTGCTAGGAGACAGAGAGAGAGAGAGAGAGAGAGAGAGAGAAATCAGTTTTAGGGTAGATCATAGAAATTGTCTCCTATGGACATTAGCAAATGGTGAGGAACAGGTTAAAAACAACATTTTGTAATTTCCAAAGGAATATTTGAAAGAAACTTTCCTCTTTCCTCCCCGAGGTATTACTGAAATGACAATTTATTTCCATTTCCAAGCAAAGAAAGTTTCCATAAATGTTTTCTTAATTAACCCCAATATATTGCTAAGATAAAGCTTAAACACTTATTTTCTGCAGCTCCCAGAGTTTGATTTCTCCTTCTTTATGTATGAATGTTTTGCAAAGCTTGATCTCCAGTGTCTAAATGTGGAAAGGATGATAATTTACACTAGAAATAGCATTTAGGAAACTTGGATGTCTAGAGAGCTAGTTTGAAAAGAAAATTGAAAAAATGCGTTAAAAAAAAATTAACTGTCAAAATTAGAGTGGCATGCTTAAGGATTTTAAACACTGAGCTTATTGCATAATGGACTGATTAGCTACACTTAAATTCATTACTGAAAGATATTGTAGTTAATTCTGGTATTCTTCAAAACTACGCAAAGATAAAAAGTGCAGCCAGTGTTTGAATGCACAGACTTGAGCTTTATGTTATTCTTTAAAAGTATATGGTGTGTTCAGTATTACGGAGTACTGGACATGTTCAGACAACACTCTACTAGGAGGGTGGCTGAATATTCTCTTCAGTTTGACTCCAGGGCACTGTTCTTGGTTTAAGCTTACCTTTTCCCCCAGTGGCTGGGGAGCTCAGCTTTGCTTCGTTGGGAATATATTCACACTGGCAAGCTGGAAGTTTTATTTCCCTGTTCCTGTAACAAATTTTTGAGTTTGTGTTCAGCCCTGATGACAAGGTTTTTGCATATCGTGAGGAAATTTGTTGTCCAAATGCCTCATCTAAAATGTTGTTTCAGCTGCTGCCTTGGTAAATGGGTTGCGACCTAATCAAAAAGCTCAAGACCCCAACCTAAATTCAGCAATGCAAAAAGCTGTAGGATGTTAAGGCCTTCTTTTTCACCAGATATCTGCTCATCAGCTCTATCTGAAAACCCATCTTTACCACTGCCAAAATTAATATCCTATCTTGTGAGCTGCACAAGTGGAGTGTTTAGTGGAGGTCTTAGTGTTAGGACAGAGGTTGGACTAGATGATCTTGGAGGTCTCTTCCAACCTAGACAATTCTGTGATTCTGTGATTCTGTGAATTTCATGCTTACATGTGCTAGAGATTCATTTCAGTGACATTATGTATTTGTTTGACTTTGCCAAAGGTAAGAAATTCATGTTACAGCATGCAAAAACAGCATCTAGAAGGAAACAGGTTCAAAAGATCTCAAATTTCGAAAGCACATGCCACACATGGACTTTCACTCAACTCATTCTTTTCTTGATATTTGCATTTGTAGTCAGAGCTTTCTTAGTTAATGAAATGCAACCTTGAAAACACTGAGAAAATGGAAACACATTCCAAACATTAAAAAGACCATGTTGAAATAAGCTCATATTATTTTTTGGAAAAACATAAAGAGAATTTAGGGAGATTTCATGCAGGTTAAATATTGAAAAGATGCGCCAGATAAAATGGATTACCTAACCATGCTAACTCTCTTGAAGACAAAAGGACAAGCACACTTTGTGTATGTCAACTTATAGAAATCCTATAAGTCCATAGAAGTGTTCTTGTAACTTTAAATATTCTGTAGCCTGCATGCTCCTGGGATAAGCTTTCTAATATTACATTTTGTTTTTCTATAGAAGATCTTGCTGTATAGAACTTAAGTAAAACCTTTTAAAAATACAATGAATCAAACACACAAACAGGTAATTAATCAAAGTAAGTCTTGGAAATGGCTGCAGTTAACTGTGAAAAAAATGTAAAACAGTTGAGCTAATTGAGGAGTGAAGTGAATGGGAGATCCAACAGAAATCAATTCTATTCCCATTTCAAGTTTTGGATGTGGATACTATAAATGAAAGAGATAAAAGTAAGTCAGAGTGTGGGAATCTCTTTTTACCAGTACCTTCTATTTCTAAATTGATATTAACAGTTTTCTCTGATTGTGTCACTTGCAGTTTCGTACCCTATTGTGCTCACTAACTCCCACTTAGACAGCTTGCTTAGGGGCATTTGACAGCAATAACAGCAAGTGAACAGACCAGAGAGTGAAAAGGAAAGCAGGTCAGAGAGTAGCAGATGGCACAGTTCTGCTTGGTGCTGCTATTCCTAAAAGACTTATTTAAATAACAACCTAGAAACAAAGAATCCCATATGACTTTCAATTAGTTGTCTCTAAAACTAACTAGAAAATTTAGTTCATTACTTTAAAGGAACTGTATTTGAAAACTGAATATTTTCAACTGAAATCAGCCTATTATAAAATGTAGTAGAGGATGGGGAAAGGGTCAATTTATTTATTTTTTACATTTTCCCTTCATGCAAATTTTCACCATTTGGAGAAGTTCTTTACATAACAATAGCCTTCCTAAATGACATCAAAGATTTGTCCAAAATGTTTTTATTCTGACCGTTGTGTAGGAAAGAGCATAAAAATGGGTGTGTAAGAATACTTCCCCCCAGGATGCTCTTGCAGCGTCCAGCAGTTTGTAGCAGAGAGATTCCCTAACTGTATGCTAATGTTCTTGTGCTCAATGATCTTTATGATCTTTAATGATCTTTAGTGGGATTTTTATTCTAGGACTTTACTCATTTACTTTCTGAACCCATATAAACTCTTAGGATCCACAAAAAATTCCACAGCTCAGCTAAGTAACATATAAAGGCCTTCAAAAGCATATCTGTTGATGGTATAATGAACTTCAGAACAGCTGCTTTTCTTCATGCCTAAAACTGAGATACAAACTAGATGCTTGTGTCAATGAGCCAATATAGCAGCCCAAGTAATTTACCCCTTATGTGTAATATTCTGGACCCTGTTACTGCTGAGAGTGGTTCCTGTGTGCTATACATTTTCTGTATGTAACGAAGGAAAAAGAAATGCCTGTACTGACGATTTACAGTGGCTAAACAGCCAAAGTATCATAAAGAATGGCAGTTTACTGAAGAATGTGTATGTTGAATGCAATGTGTTGTGCTCAAGGAAAGACAGAATTAATGTTGTTGAAGCATCAGGACTGGTTTTGTGAGACAACACACATATTGTAATTCCTAAGAGTCTAAGTCACTGTTATATTTAACCTCCCTTTCCATCCTTACTTTACTTAAAAATGTCTGGAGAAGGGACTTTCTCAGAGCAAGCACCACTTCGTATTCAACTCAACAGAGAATTTGTATGAACTAAGGCTTATAAGATGATACTTTAATAAGATTAATAACCAGTAACAGAATACACAGTAGTCACAGCTAGAGATATTTAGGGAAAGACTTCAGAAAGACTTATGTGTCCATTGTCAGTTTGACAGAGAGAGAGAGAGAAAGAGAGAGAAGGGAAAGAGCACAGAAGGGCCATGTCTATTCTTTACCTATCTTCTTTGTAGTTCTTTAAGTTCTTGGCAAGCATTCTGGGTTTGTACTCTACTCAGAGGAAAGAAGTCTTAAAATTCTGAGGAAAATATAGAAGGGAAACTTGGTATACTTCTTCATGACTTATGGCAAGATGAAAATCAAGAATGCTGTTAAATAATAATATAGACTCAGTAGAAAATAGAAAATGAGATGGAAAATACAAAGAGTATAGCTGGGCTTTAATGATGGATAACATTTTCCATTACAGGAAATATAAAACACTGGAAAACATTTGAAGAACTATCATTTAAAGTTTTGGGTTTAGTGGGAAATATCCCTGCCCTAATTGTATTCATGATACAATCTCATAACTATGGGAACATAAGTTCCCTTTAAAATGTTGACCTTTCTTCTTTTTTTAATCTTTTATATTGTATTAACTTCTTGTTTGCTTTAAAGAGAAAAACACACTCCTCTATGTTTCCATTCCCCTCCCAATTCTCTTCCTTTAATGAGACATTTGACTCAAATATCATCCTTCATTTTACTCTTCTCCTTTTTCTGCTCTTTCTGTTTTATTCTCTGGCAACACCAGTCTACTTTCTCACTTCATATAGCCAAACAGCTTTCTTAAACCCAACAATTCTCAAATCAGCACCCAAGCCATCATTTCTGTTGCCTGTAAATGTCTTGAGCATATATTCGTTTTTATTTCTGTCACCTTACTCTTCATTTCTTTCCTGATTGTCCAGTTTATCTTGGTTCACTCTCCTTGATAGTTCCTTCTTTGGATTTAAGATTATAGTGACTAAATACCAATAAGCAGTTTACATCATCAGCTCATGGAATAAGTATGTTTCTTTCTCACAGCCAGGCTTTCCCAAACACCCTTTTTCAGAGATACTTCAAGCTGTATTCAGCTGTATTTTAGGCAACTACCAAGGCAGACAATGTAAATGTTCCTTGTACTGGATATACTTAGGTCATTAAATGTGGGCACACCTCATTTCAAGGTATAAATCCAGCCAGTGTTACTTTCCATTCTGATTCTCTCCTATCTCTGTAGCTGTTACTTCAATATATCCATACATATCTCACTCTCTTCCATCTCTAATTGATTTTTCTAATTTATTTTTGGCAGCTAGGCTGTTTTAGCAGTTTGTGAGTTTGCTTATTCTGTAATTCTGTCACTGCTGTTGAGCAGTTTTCTATTCCTAAAGTTAATTTCTTTCTACAGCCTGAAAACTTTCAGCTATGGCAGATTCTCTTTATTTGGACTTCTCAGACTGGATAGATATGGCCTTCTGTATATCATCTGCCAAGAAATGAGCCATATTTTAGGCTGTTATACAAATACAACATTCCTCTTAGATCTACAGCCGTTTGATAGGAAAGCTCAGTTTGTGAAGAAATCTGCTTTCTAAAGAAATGTTCTTCAAAGAAAATGAAAAAAGATAGTTTTTTTTTTGTTAAAATAGATGCATATGGTTCAGACATTCTGTTTTAATTCCAATTCAGCTACCAAACATATACTTTTTATTTTTTTTTTTGTGTGTGTGTGAATACCAACCTTGCCAAATAAGATTATTTGTGATGAAATTAAACTCCTCTGATAGATAACTTCCCAAATCAAAAGGGAGATTTTGTGTACCATTGAAAAAGATGAATTTTGAGCTGAACATTACCTAGGAAGAGGACAGGAACCACCCAAATTACAACATAGAAATTTGGCAGCGGCAGTTTCCAATTCGAATTCCTTAGTTTCCTGTGAGAGTCAAACCTATCCTAAGAAGAAGATGAGACAAAGATGAATAAAACAGATTACCGCAGCATTTCCAATTTCTGTCATCATTGATGAGATTAAATGTTCAGATCTCTAGTAAAAGGTGAGTCTTAAATTCTCCTGAGAAGCTGTAATTTGCATTTACATTGTGCAGATCAGATTGTGAAGATGAAGGTGAATGTGGATATAAAGTTAAATTTTTCTTTTTTTCTACTCCCAACTCTAACCTCTAACTGGTTGGGATATCTATGAGATAGATACCTATGAGATTCTAAAAAACTTAGTTCTGTTTTTCTACAGTTCCATTACTTGGGAATGGGGGGGGGGGGAGGGGAATATTTACTGTCTTACTGCAAAACCTAAGAGTTATCTATACAGAACAACAGACAATTGTGCAAATATCCTTGAGCTAGTGAAAATCTGAGCCATGTGATATACCGAATAGCCCTGTGTGACTGGGAGCAGTCTAACCACTGTTACATGGCAATTTGCCAGAGGCTGGGTCTACACCCCTAACAATAGACGACTAGTTTAGATTGAGCCTTCTGGTTATGTAGACATTGAATTGCCCCAGGATACACAGGCTGTACAAGCCTACCTCTGAAGATGTGTTGTAAATTTGGTCTTGGTCTGTAACAGGCAAGCTCCAAGCTTACACAAGTCAATGGATATAGGCAGCCTTATATATCTGGAAAACAAAACAAAACAAAACAAAATAAAACAAAAACCAACAGAAGAACCCACTAAACATCTCAACTGAAACATGCTGTACACTATTGTTGTTATGCCTAGCCTTACCATTATTATTATTTGTACAACAAAATGTGCATAATCCCAATGGGACAA
Source organism: Anser brachyrhynchus (assembly GCF_964034855.1). NCBI lineage: Eukaryota > Metazoa > Chordata > Aves > Anseriformes > Anatidae > Anser > Anser brachyrhynchus. The sequence continues at coordinate 111,501,747 of NC_137694.1, forward strand.
AACCTATACAACTTCAGTGTGACCAATAGGTCATTCTCTCTGACTGGAATTACATTTACGGTTTTCACAAGATGAAAAACAAACATTCGGTTAACTGTCAGATTAAAATGAAATTCAGAGAAGATTACAAATTACTTGAAATTTGCTCACTAAAAATAGGGAAATATTTGTCATTCCAATGAGAACATGGTTAAATTCTGACAAAAACTCATTGCTAAAAGCTTAGTGATTACTATGTGTTGTTAGTAAGGAAGGTGGTTTTTGCACAAGTACAAGCTTGGTGAGACTTATAAATTCATTTTAAAGGAGAAACAAAATTTCAAATTGACTAAATCATTTGGACTTGAGAGCACTTGCTTCTTTTTCTTAACAGTCACAAAAGTGCATAAGTATTTCAGGCAGCTTGACATCTGTATTACATAAGCAGAGAGCAATTCAGCTGCTTGGAGAGTATAAAAAACAACTTTGACCTTACACTGGAGGCATGCTTCAAAAGACTGATTATTCATACAAACAAAATCGCTCAAAAACAACAGCTTGAAAATATTCTCGGAAAGAAAATAGATTGTTCTGAGACAATAGTTTAATTATGATACAACAGACTTGATTGTTATTTTTGCTCTTTTAATTCCTAAGGCTTTTTCTTGGGTAGATAGCTCAGGCTCCATTCCTGAAAATACTTATTCAAATTCCTAACTTCACTGCTGTGAGTAGTCGCTGGGTTTCAACAGGTCAGACTGAAACCTAGTTAAATGCTACTGAGGCCAATCTTACTTAGTTCCCCTCTGTTAACTGTGGGTATCAGTTCTTCACTTTGTCCCATCATTTCCATTTTACCTCCTCAGCTTTCTAAGTCTGTGGATCCATGACTGGACTTGGACTCCTCTATATGAAGAAGTTATGCTGTCTAAACCTCAACAAGGCACTTGAAACACCGTGTCTCCTAAACTGGGTTTGATTGTTACAGTGCATAAGAAAGAAGTGGGCTCCTGCTTTTCTTCCATTCTCTGAAACAAACTATAATAAAAAAGTCACATAACTGTAATCAAATGCTTCAAAATAGATCTTTCAGGGACTTTTACTAAGCATTTGTGCAGCTCCCAGAACTTCAGAACATTATCTGTCAGCTGTAGTCTGTATATGCTAACATAATAAATGTTTTAATTATTTTTTTTTGTCAGTACATTAATAAAAATGAATTTATTTTTGTTTTACATCTGCTGATATGAATACCTTGATAACTATGTAAATGTGGAAGCAAAAGGTCAGTTATTCCATTTTACATCTAAGCCAACAAAACTACTCTGACAATTGACATGTATGTTCTGATTTTATTGCATCTGTTTTGATCTGAAATATTTTATGTAATTATATGTATACATAAAAATGTTAAAGTCCCTACTTATTCAGAGTTCTATTTCAGTAGCAGAATACAGTTCTGCAGTTTGAGAGTTGCAAGGCCCAAGGACAGTCCACCCATGCAGAGGATCCACCAACTGGCAGAATACTTAAGGCTGGCAACAAATGAGCAATAACATTCTTCAAATCATATTTATCTTAACTGTTCAGGCCTGTATCAGCGAATTCCCATGAATCATCTGAAAATCATTTGTGTGATATTTTCTGATAACAGGAAACAAAAAAATGCATCCATCACTTTACTTAACATAGCTGTTTTAATAACTCTTGTACTTTCACAACTTCAGTGTAATTTCTGTTTTTGTTATATTTTATATATTTATATGTGTTTATATGTTATATATATATATATTTTGTTATATTGCAAGTACCTGCTGAGCTCCTGGGATACAGAGAAAACCATTGTGATTGTTTAGAAGCTGATTCCCAAGAACCTGCATCATCACGCTAAGCTTTAGCCCATAAGCAAATGCTGTAACCTCAGTTAAAGTATTTGGTTCATATTCAGGTGTTTGCATTCATTCATGCAGTGGTCATACTTCCTTCATGGCAGCATAGTTTTTATGTAGTTTATTAATCAAGTCAAACTAGTAAATTGCCCTGTATTCAATATGAAATATTTCTGGAGTTTTTACAGTACCATGTGAGGGAAGACAGAGATTTCAATTGAACTAGAGTTAAACAAACAAACAAACAAACAAAAAACACCAACAAAGAAACACCCATTAACAACAGATATTTTTCCCCAAGCTAGCTGTAATTCACCTCAGTGAAAACATTTCAAAGTAGGGTTTTCCCTCAGGCTCCAGTGATCTGGTCCCATAGCTCTGAACAGTGAAAAACCATTCTGATTAAACACACATTAAACTGTTTTAAAGAGGTAATTCACTTGGTGCTTTAGATGCATATTCTAATTTTATTGGTACAGAATCACATTTGAATGTTTTTCTCACCAGACAACATCTAAGCTTATGTTTCTCTATCTTACATTTTTCAAATACTTTTTAAACACAGAGAAGGAATTTTGCACCCACAATCAAAATAAGCCAGTCAGCAGAAATGTTTCAATTTCCAGTTCTTAATAAATCATGTGGAGTTGTCATATTCATGAATTCCAATGTAATTGCATTTATGTCCTCAATTTCCATAACAGAGGTTGTAATCCAACGGGAAAATTTTAACTAATAGTCACCTGCTGAATTTTCTTTCAGGCAGAACTCATTCATTTAGTCTCTCAGTGAAGAAAAATTAACCTTAATACTAATATAGTTTATTCCCTCATTCACTTCTCTTTGGTTTCAGCTGAAAAACTGAAATGTTAATTCATCCTTCCCTTGCCCCCCCCCTTTAACATTGTTCTCTAATTATTACACAGCATATCTCCCTATCAATATTGGTCAAGAAAGGACCATAAAAATGTCACACCTGTTGACTTCCAAGAGCAAAGAGTAGGACTGTAAATATTGAAAACTTCTTTCCATCAAGAGACACACAGTGTTACTTTATTTGTAAGATGCATTGCATGGCCACTAGCTCATGCCAGTGAGCACCTCTTCATTCTGAATTAGCTCTGCTTCTCATGAAATTGATTATTTAACTTAAGCGTTTTGATGAGCACTGCTCCTCTTCTCCAAAGGATGACATTGCTAGTGCCTTTTCCCTGGAGCCAAGAGGAAGGCTGCTCCAGGCACTCTTTGCCAGGGATGCTGAAAATGAAGCAATGGGGTCCCACCCTTCCCCTGTGCTGAGTAGGGGGCTGAGGAATCCAGATTGATTCATTCCACAGCTGAGGTCTCCAAGTTCACAGCATAATGTGAAGCAGTCATGTCCCTAAACTGGCTTCCTATCAGACTTTAAAATGAAACATTATGCTTTCTCTCTTCAATACTAACTTTGCCAGAAAGGAGTTTTTCATTTTGAAAACAAAAGTGTATGCATGGGGTAGAAATATTGGAAAAAAATAACATCTGTGACCTGATACCTGTTTGTTAGGAATTATTAGTGTGATTGAAAGTACATAAATAGAACAATTAATTCAGCTCCTTCCCGGTAAGAAGCATCACATTTATTTTTTCTTCTGTTGATTACAAATGTTGCGTGATTACTTTTAATCCAAAAGCAATAAATTTGTACGGGCTGCTTAATCTGATCTGTAAAATGAGCTTTCTGTTTTCATCAGTCACTGATTTATTATATTTTTGAGAGATAAGAGCCAATGTTCGATAATGCTTGGTTTTAATATACCACATCTTTTTTCAGTTCTTACTTTTACTACAGTTCTGCTTACTTGAATTCTTTCTGCAGACAAATTGAAACCAGTAGTGATCAGTAAGTTCCAAATCTATTTCTTCAAAATTTCTTTCTTTCCTTTTTTTTTTTTTTTCTCTCCAGGTTTTTACTCTTGAGCCACAGATATAGTACCATGAACCAAAGACATTTCAGATCATACAGCACTAGTCAAGTCTACAAATGCATGTAAACTTTCCCTGTGCAGTTCTCATAATGGCCAAATTCAACACTTTACCCTGCCAGAAAATGCCAGGTATTAAGAGAGAAAAATTGTAGGTACTTTCTTAACTCTACACCAGATTATGATAACACAAATGATAATATAAAACAAGTATTAACTTGTCTCTAACCTCTGCTTGCACATGCTGTAGATGCAAAAGGCTGTTCATCCTAAGTGACTGCCATGTATTGTGCAGTGTAGAATAGATATTCCAGCAAAATCTGGTCCCTGAAGTATCCAGGAAGAACCCTATTTGAAAGTCCTCAATGCTAAGAGAAAAAACAATGGAAAAAAGTATATTATTAATATTTTGTGGTTATAATTTAAAATGAAGCACGTTAGGAAGTTCACAGTTTTCCTTCACTCAGTAACCGTAACAGAGACTCTTTGTTCTCCTGTAGACCATATTCTCAATTATGCTTTTCTGCATTTCCAGGTTCTGAACCACAATGACCACATTAGAACATGATACTGGGAAATATGTTCCTTGGCCTATTTGCTGGAGTTTGCCATGGAACTGGTGTAAGGATGACTATGGAGAATTGAAAAGTGAAAAGTGTGCTGATGATGATTGATCACACCTGATGGCTGGTTTCTTATCTAGTGCAAACTACTATAACATCATTAATAAATGAAGTTATGCTAGTTTAGGTCAGCTTGGCATATGGTTAAGTATCTCTCTCTACGTGTCTCCTGGTTAAGCCACACCTTCTCTGAAAGAAGTTAAAGCAATGAGTGAGCTTTGTGATTGTGCATGTCGCTTTCAAATGAATGTTCCACATAATAATATTACAATTAAAGGCTGTATCTTTATTTAAGACATACCTGGCTAAAGGGGTATTTGTTAATTACTCATCTGTGAAACATCACAGAAAATCATTAAAAATGAACCTATGAAAGCAATTATTTACAAGCAAAGGAAAACAAATCCCTCCTCCCTTCAGCCCCCACAATAAAAGGAGAGGTTGAATCTTTTTAATTCCTGTGGAAATGGGTAAAACATAGGTGCCTTCTGTCTCAATTTCCCTTCACATTTCTTGGTCCTGGGATTTTCTTTTCCTCAGTAAAATAAGACCTGAAATTATGGCCTCTCCATGCTGCATTACATGCTTTAAGAAAGAACACTGGAGAATATCAGAGACTGTGTTGTAATAAAGTCTTCCAAACTGCAATATCAGAGTGATTTGCTTATTGTTTGAATATGAGAATGATCCATTCCAAATGCTCTGGAGAAATATCTTTGTTCAACCGTCCCTTCCTTCCCCCTCTGCTCCTTTTCCAGGCTTCCTCAGGTTATTTTCATTTTTCTTTTAATGGAAATTCCTTCTGACCCTAATCTGGTGCTTGATGAATTCAGTCTTTTGCATGTAACAATCATACTAGCCTTTAATCCAGTTTACAGGAAGAAAGGGAGAACAGAAAGAAACAAAATAGAGATCAGTAGAATCATGACAGAATCAAAATCCACCCCCAAATGGGAGAAATTAAACAGTCTTTTGACTTTGGTAACTGAAGGACTTTTTAAATATCTTACTGCTTTTTACCTGAGTTTGAGCCAATGTTCAGGATCTTCTAGACTCATCAAATTATGGGTTATAGTGGTGCTTCCAAAGTCTGCTTGGCAATTTCTCTCAGTGCTCATGTAGTCAAGGTCTCATAGGTATTACAGGCCTCTGGCTGATCTCTTATTGAGCATGCATACTTTGCATGCCTGACTGCATAAGAAGTTCTCATGACTGATCTTCCTCAAAACCAAATAACATGTCCAGACAGACAGCCATCAGCACCATCTTGTGGTGCTGGCATCACCAACCTTTAAAGTTGTCATGGCACAAAAATCTGGAGGAGAAGTCCTGAAAAATCAAACAGAAAACACATGAAAAATCACCATGAATATGAAGCTGACTTTGATCTACAGCCCTGTTAATGCTACATCCCATGATTTCTTTACACAAAAATTCAGATATATTTCAACATAAAAAAGTCTAACTACACTAAAAAAATGCAGTTAGCATTTTTCTTTATAGCTATCTGAGCCCTCATTCCATTTATTTCTGCCGTCACAAGTTTATCTTTAGTTTTACAAAGGAACTGGTATAAGGATGACTACAGAGTCAGTAGGCTACGTAGTTCAGAGGATATGTGTGCTGCTTTCCATTATTCGGCATTTAAAAACAATATTTAAAAAAAAACACATAAGAAATAAGAGAAATCTGAGTGAAGCTTTTTTCCAGGACAGTGGTTTCTTCCAGCAAAATTGCTGCAAAATATGATCATGTGTTTTTCATCTATATATTACGGGTGCAAAGGAGGCCACAGAAAACCTTTCCTCTGTTCCTCCTCCAAGATGACATGTGCCATCTACATAAAATTGTTTAATTTTTCCCCAGAACACATATAGGAAATTTTCCAGATCCCAACAACTTGTAATTGAACATTCAGTCAATAGAAACTATGTAACATTGAAAAACTGTTCATTTCAGCTGAAATGCAATGGTTTACAAATCTTTGGATTGTTTTAGGGATCACAGATTAGCATAATTCAGTTCAGAAGAATTTAAGATACCATGGATGAAAGAAAAAATACTTTTCCATAAAATAATAAGAATCCTTTTCCTCAAACTTCTCAAATATGTCCAGACAGATATTGACTATTACTCAAATTGCTGCCATATGGCAGCTTTGCATGATTCATCTTCAACACTTCAGTAACTATTCTCAACTGATAAATTGAGAAAGGGTCAAGATTTTATAGATTTCCCCACCTACAGCCATTTTCAAAGAAGCAAAATCTTTCTTCTTGCATTGTAGACCGACAGTTCAACTGGTCAACTAATTTCCTCACTCTTTCACTTGCTTTACTTTATCATAAGGATCTGATATTTCTTGAGAAAAGAAAAGAAAAAAATATAGGTTGATGAGTGAGACAGACTCATAAATCCAATTTTTATGAGATGTAATTTAAGAAACTGCTGGACTTGTAGTTAAATGGAGGAGCTGTACTTTTCCCCTTTTCACCTGCTCATAGTTATTTTCTTCTTTAAAAGGAAAGGGTAAAAGACTTTTTTTTTTTTTTCCAAAGCATGAAAAGCTAGTGAATAGGAAAACTAACTAGAGCAATTGTAGTAGTATTCTTTAGGAATAACTTCAGCATACCCCTGCACCCACAGGAGCACTATATCATAGAGTAAATATTACTTTATTCCAGAATAATCATTGTGCTTACAAAGTAAAGTTATCCTTCTAGGGAGGAAAAACAGGAGAGGGAGGGAGTGCAAGTCACTTACTCTGGGTTGTAATTTCCCAGCAGCTGTTCCATGCAACTCAACAAAGAAGTTGCCTGGAAAAAAAAATAATAAAAAAATTCTGGAATACATAATGGAAAAAGCCTTATCATTAAAAAAGCTGGATAAGAAACAGTTAAAAACGAAAAGAGAAAAAAATAAATCACAGCAATTATCACGCAGCCCCCAAATAAATCATACACTGACCTAATACAAACACTTATCAACATAGTCCAGCCCCAACTGTTGCCCAAAATAAATACTATTCTTTTATCAATAATCCTGAAACAGAAGACCAACCTGAAATCCCTTTGGAAAAGAAACATATGTATTATTAAGGCTCAGATAACATACCAGAGTTTAATATGAGCCCATGCAAGTTTCTGAAAAGTGTGCAAAACTGGAGATGCTACGAAATATGTTAAGGCACTTTCCTTTCTGTTAGTTTTGAACTGAGTCCATTACCACAGATGTTTCTGCAAGGTAACATTTAATTTTAGTCAAAATGGTAGACAAAGATTGCAAAAAACATAATAATATAATTATTTTTTTTGTGACAAGTTTTGAGGAAAATTTATTCTCTTCCCACTAAAAGCTGTAGTCAAAAAAAAACAAAACAAAACAAAAACAAAAACAAGTAAAACCAAAACAAAAACACACAAAAAAAACCCAAACCATGAATGCTTGAAAAAAGACTTTTGTAAAAAGCTTTAGTTAATTTTATCAAGGGATTAAAGTTTGCTGACATATTGTAAGAAACCTAGTTTCTGTGCAAGAATAAGACTTCAGATATTAGCTTACCTTTTTAAACTAATAATAAATTATATTTGAATGATGATATTTTTCCTGTTGATCTTCTTTTCAGTTTTGTTATCTAATACATGGATTTGCTATGAAGTGTGCATTGTTTTGTGAAAATTGCAACTTTTATCTAAAATATGTTTTCCTTCAAATATATTACTTAGTAAAATATTTCAACTGTAACTCCAAGATATTGAATTATACACTGCAGGTGTGATGAGCACCTTTATTTTCTTCCCAACTTTTAAAGCCTGCTAGTTTCTAATTTTCTTCCGCACAGCTTTCTACGGACATGTCAGTAGCTAACTCTCTTTTTTTCTTTTTTCTTTTTTCTTTTTTCTTTTTTCTTTTTTCTTTTTTCTTTTTTCTTTTTTCTTTTTTCTTTTTTCTTTTTTCTTTTTTCTTTTTTCTTTTTTCTTTTTTCTTTTTTCTTTTTTCTTTTTTCTTTTTTCTTTTTTCTTTTTCTTTTTTCTTTTTTCTTTTTTCTTTTTTCTTTTCTTCTTTTCCCACATTGGTCTTCATGCTTTCCCCATCCATTCAACAATGGATGTAACACTACAAGACTTTCTATTTAGCCCATTCCTGTCAAAATAAGGAGCAGCTAACTACTTGGTAATAACATTACCACTTGATTTGCTAGCAATTTATAGTTAAATCTGAAGCTTTTTTTTTTTCCTTTTCTTTTTTATAATGTGTACTTAAAACAAAGTCATGCAAAAAATAAAAGTAAGGAAGCTGAAACTATGCATGTGGATCAGCATTTCAGATTGTCTCACATGTAGGATATGAAATGAGTTATAAAACAAGTTGGCCCAGCTGTTCTTACAAAATGGGCTCCACATGGCTTGCAGTTAACTCCCTTGTCATGCCACCACCCTGGCACCAAGGTACAGTGTATATGGGAATATACTAGAAGGACACTCATAAGAAGTAATTTTACTCTTTACATAACAAATTAAATATAACCCATGTTGTAAGAAAAAATGTAATTTCTACTGCAAGAGTTTCGGCTTTAGTGTGCTGCCTGGAAGACCCTCTTTACTGGGTGAACCAGCTCTGTAGAAAGATTAGGCTGTGTCATAGGATGCCAAGTTTCTCACATCTTGAACTTGAACAGATAGTTATATGACAAAAATATGTCACTACTTATGGCCCTATGTGGAGGCATAATCTTACGGCTTTCCAAATGCTTGTCTGGCAACGAGAACAGGGTGAGAATCATATTTTTCATCCCCCCCAAGACGGCTTTTAGAGGAAGGGAAATCTGCATTTAAAGAATAGTCTTCTTTTATGTTAATATGTATGGGAGAGAGAGAGGACTTGAAAAAATTCTGCCGAATGAAGTCCTGGTATGTACATAAAATGATAATATCAAGATCACATGCAGGGAATCAAAGGGTATATTTGCTTTGTTCCCTGTGTTGCAGGGTTTTGGAGATCAACAGTTCTGGTCTAAAATAAAAACAGTGTTTTATAAATTGCACAACTCAACTTTCTATAGTTAGACAAGCTCATCAACTAGCTGTAGCTGGGAACTTTAAGAAAGCCATGAGAGAAGCTTTGTAACAGTTCTTATTTCTGATGGCCAGCTGAGTGAAGCATGTTGAATTATATGTTATTACAGGCTCATTCTTCTTCTCACTTCAGAGGACAGGTCTAACTAAGAGCTGTAGCCACAGAATCGTCTGGATTCTTTAGTCACTGCAATGGCTTATTAACTGCATGCCTACAAAATAGGATATGACAACATTAGCACTCACCTTGCTTTAGTCTATCATAGTTTCCTATTATCATCTTGCTTCTCTAAAAAGTGCCCTTGCCTGCTACCGTGACACAAGAAAAAAAAACAACACACCTTTCTGTGATGTATATTGCTTTGTTGTCGTTGGACCAGACTGTGCACTTCGTAGCAACTGCTGTGATCTAAATCTCAGTTCTTGCACTCAGAATTTTTTACGCAAATTCTCATCTTCCTGATGGTGGTTTTACAGAAATGTAACTCAATAGAGTTACAACTCACGGCACCTAAAACCATGGTGCTTTTGTGATGGGATGAACTGCCCTCTGGCTTTGATTAGCTACCTGCCTTTCAGAAGCTTAAGTCAGGAAAGAGAATTTATGGAAGCCCTTGATGAGAGTGGTATCTACACATCTGATACTATTTCAGATCTAATGAAATGGTCACAGGAGTAAGTGTACCTTCTAGTATTGTGATCCCAGTGGAAATTGTTTACTGGCTGTTTACTCAGATCCTAACTATCTATTACCACACAACAAAGTGCCGTCATTTCTGGACGTTGTTCACTCCCAACTCTTCACTTGAACAAGACAGAAATACTTCTGTTCTCCACCATCGTGTCTGGAAGTGTCATTAACCAACACAATATCACCAAAAGAGTGTGCTCATGTGGCTCTACTGTAGCGGCATTCCTGAAAGGACTGCTCTCATTCTCACCTCCCTGGATGATCACAGATGACAGCAAAGCCAATCATTATTGAAAAAGATTTTCACACATTAACTTCTGGTTACAGTTTTCCAAAATCTGTGCAGGCTGCCTGAAGATAAAATTCACATAATATTCCTTCCCTGTCTGTGACTTTGTCATGGTTCAGTGTTTTTGCCATCTTCAGTGCAGTAAATAGAATGGCAATGGCTCACATATCATAGTTTCAGGAAGTTAGATTTGCTCAGTTTTGACAGTTTCAGTATAGAATCATAGATTGGTTTGGGTTGGAAGGGAACTTAAAGATCATCTAATTCCAACCCCCTGCTATGGGCAGGGTCACTTCCCACTAGACCAGGTTGCCTAAAGGCCCCTCCAACCTGGCTTTGAACACCTGCAGGGATGGGGCATCCACAACTACTCTGGGCAACCTGTTCCAGTGCCTCACCGCCCTGAGTAAAGAATTTCCTTCTTATATATAATCAAAACCTACCCTCTTTTAATTTAAAGCCATTACTCCTTGTCCTATCAATACACTCTCTGACAAAGAGTCCCTCCCCTGCTTTCCTGTAGGCTTCCTTTAGGTATTAGAAGACTATTATAAGGTCTCCCTGGAGCCTTCTCTCCTCCAGACGGAACAACCCCAATGTCTTTAGCTGGTCTTCACAGGAGATCAGCCTGTCTTCATAACAGAGTATGTCTCATGATGGCTGTACTGAAATACCCTTACCTAGTCAGTTTTAAATATTATGCTATGGGATTATATATTAAGTGGTATCCTCATTTTGTCGTTCCATATTTAAGAATATTATGCCAGAGATAATAGTTTAGTAAGCACTAAATATTTCATTGCTGCAGCAGTGAAGTCAAACACAACTACTTGGAAAGCTCACAAACAAACCTGGCCCATTTGTAAACACTCTATTGGATGTGATTCTTTAATGCTGTTATAATGCTGTTGTACCATTCAATACCTTCATTTGTTCTCACAACTACTATCCTGTCAGCAGTCCTTTATCATAAATATATATACATATATAAACACTTACTAGGAAAACATGAAGACATTTTGACTAAATACCCAGGATAACAATCACAATTTTGACTTTGTTTTTTTGGTCTTGTACAGGAGAGCAAAGGGTTGCTGAAATAGAGGAAATACACATTTTGAAAAGAGTTTCAAAGATCGTTAATATAGGACAGTCTCTGACTGCTGAAGATAATTTTGTCCAAGCCACACTGACTTTTTTTGGTAGAGTTACATAAAGTTTTCTAGGCATAAGCCAAGAAGATGAGGGATAAAACAATTTTTTACAGCTCAAAAGTGCTCAAATGCATTTCTTTTAACAACACACCTCTTACGTCTTGTGGCGTACAGTTGCTTAAATGGAACCTCCAAAATAATCTTGGGGAGACACTTGTGTTGTGATTAATATTAGTACTTGGTGACATCATAGCCAAGTTTTAAATATTTGCCCTGTAGGGTGGTTTTATTACACAGCCAGTATAGGACAACTGTAAGTCTTTTTCTTTTGCTCATGGCTCATGAAAATGAAACTTCAAATGTGGTCAGTGTCTTAACTTCTTCTTGCAAAATTGATGTTGATTGGTTTGAAGAAACCCTCTCCAAGCTGTAGCCAGCATCTGTTGTCAGTCAGAAACAGTAGTGCCACAGATGGACGTTACGTTGAAATGCTTGGTATGACAGGAGGGGCTGCACAGCTGCTACTTCGCTGTATAATCCCAGAAACTTCATTTGTTGCCATGAGGGAGGGTGAGAAGGGTTTTAATGAGATGGGATGGGGGCACAGACAGCATTCTTTTTCTTGTTCTTCGTGTTCTTTGTTGTTGTTGTTGTTGTTGTTGTTGTTCTTCTTCTTCTTCTTCTTCTTCTTCTTCTTCCCCTATTTTTTCCTTTAAAGGAAATCCTGGAAAAAGAAGAAGAAAAAGAAAAAAAGATACCCCATCCCTTAAGGTGCCTGATTTTTTTTAGTTTTTCATTAATGTAATGACTGTATTTTAAAAAATACTACTCTGTACTCTTTCCCATATCACTGCCTGCCTGCTTGATGTTGTACAACCTCATACTTGTCTGTAAAGGGCTAGACTATTGATCTTTCAGATCTTTTTCGAAGTTACTATTACTGTATCTCTTTTCTTTGTCCAAAAACAGGGATAAAAACATCTTACATTCTTTCGTCTTTGGCTTGCAAGGCATCTCTGAGAAAGTTTCAGCTGTTTCCTGAGAAAATGTAAGAAAAGCATTTCCTTTCACAGTACCTAGTATTATCATACATACTTCAGTTTTCCTGTACTCAGAAAGCTTCCTGATGTATTCCAGATTAATGGATGAAGGTGTGTAGATGCCCAAAGATGTTGAAGGCACCTAACTTGCAAAAGCGTTTTTAAGAATGAATCCTACCAGTGCCCACATTCTTCTTGCAGTCAGTCTTTAGGTATCTCAACTTAGGGACAAGTTTTAGGAAGTTAATATATCTCTCCTTCTCCATATAAAAATTAGTTTCTGCCACTTAGTTCAGTGCTCATGATTACTTGTTCCCGTGTAAGTAGGCGTGGCCTTAGCTATAAAGGATTTCTAGCTATTCTACAGCTTTTTAAATTGGGTAACCAAAAATGGAGATACCTAAAGAAATCATACTCAATGAGTGACCAAGATTTTCAGAAACATCACTGTGTGTGCACTTATGAATGTTCATCATCTGTATATCAATCATCAGCTGTGAGTTGGCATACTGATTCATTCTTTCTTGGGTGTTTTTTTGTGTGTTTGTTTTAAAAGGAGACCTAACCTTCAATTTCAAACTGAATTTCAGGTGGAATAGATGGTTCTATACAAAGGATTGCAGCATCAATGACCAAGACATCCTGCAGAAAGGTCCTTGTGAGTGTTGGACTCAAATTTGTATGAACATTATTATTTCATTTGTAAGTAATTACACTTTTCAACAGACTGATTCTTAAAAAAAAAAAAAAAGACTAGTTCTTAAAAAAAAAAGACTAATTCTTCTGTTAAACCTATGTCTTGAAAAATAAACAAACCGAATACTTTTTATTCATAATTTTAAACGTAACAGTTTCTCCAAGCAATAATGCACACTTCATGATATCTTAGCCCACTTTCAAAGTTAATATTAACTGTGTAGTATCATAAAGGGATGGGAGTTAAATAACAAGCAGAATTTTTGGAGACTGCAGCTAATATAAAACTTACAGCATCCAGTGCCTGTTGGCTTACTGCTGAAGTTTTTCTCAGACTAGTGATTTGAATTGTTTTCCCTTCTCATAACTATGTGCTCTCTGTCTCACTTGAAATTGTATAGCATACACGAGTTGCACAGAGGCCTCATATCACCCTCAGCAACTTGTTCCTTGGTTACAAAAGAGGTTGTAGCTTGAACATACTGCATTTTAGATATGCTTTCTTTTCTAGCTTTTCTTATTCAGGTTTGGACCTTGTACAAAAAATCAAAGCCTTCAAATCTTTAACTTCTTACTGCTGAGCAGCATGACTTCATGCTAAACAAATGTAATAATACCATATACAGAGTGGGAAAGAATGGGAATAGAAGAGTTTAAGAGCACAAATTGAAATATGATATGAAGCTGGTGAAGGGCCTGCAACACAAGTGCTATGAGGAGCGGCAGAGGGAACTGGGGTTGTTTAGTCTGGAGAAGAGCAGGCTCAGGGGAGACCTTATTGTTCTCTACAACTATCTGAAAGGGAGTTGTGGGGAGCTGGAGGTTGGCCTCTTCTCACAGGTAACTAGTGCTAGGACTAGAGGGAATAGCCTCAAGTTGTGCCAGCGAAGGTTTAGGTTGGAAATCAGGAAACATTTCTTCTCAGAAAGAGTAGTCAGGCTTTGGAATGGGCTGCCCAGGGAAGTGGTGGAGCTACCGTCCTTGGGGGTGTTCAAGGAAAGTTTGGGCCTGGTGCTTAGGGACCTGGTTTAGTGGGCGACATTGGTTGTAGGGGGATGGTTGGACCAGATGGTCTTGAAGGTCTCTTCCAACCTTAATGATTCTATGATTCTATGATGAAATAAACTATTTTGTAAAAGATTCTTATCTGAAGGTATACAGACTTCTTTTCTCCATTCTAGTCTTCAGCCTTAGAAAGATGCCTGACTCATGAGGGAAAATACTTACAGGAAATGAATGCAACTCAACTGAAAGAGATCCAAATTAGAGATAATAATTTATGCAGTCCACCCATGAAACCTGGAAGAAGATGGGCATATAAAATGTGCAAGGAAGTGAGAGAGTGCCTCTTCCTCAGCTCCCATTATAATTCTTAATGTTACAAATTGCAGCAAAGGGAGGCATTTTCTACACACCTTTGCAGGTATCTGTGGAAGCATCAACTTTGACAGAAAATGGCTATATTTTTGACGTAACTCTCTGATATACTGGCCTGAGGACCTACAGCGAATGATTTCTTCTCCTTTGGAGTTGAAGTTGCCTCCCTGCTGTGCTCTGGTAGAACTTGGCTTTCCTATGTCTTATGAAAGACAGATTATGATGTCTCAATGAAGGAACATGATTTAGTAAAAGAAAACAATCTGTTAGTCATTAGTACTAGCTAAGTCTCTACCAGATTGTGATTTTGCTAGGCTGTTTTTATAAGAGGTACTAACACAAGAAAGTGAAAATATTAAACATCTCTGAGGAATCTACAGTTCAACTAGATGGCTGAGGAACTGGATTTTCATTTTGAGTTGTAGGTGTCACAGATAGAAGCAATAGCTGTAGAAACACCATGGTCATCAGTGTGTTCTTGTTTATAGCAAATAGAATACAGATAACTGCTCTAGAAAACTGTAGTGTCTTTATTTTTTTTTTCTACTTAAGTGTAGCACAACATTAATGCAGGAATGGAAAAGAATTTTTAGTTATGTAATAATTTACAGCTTCTAAATTGAGCCTCAATACTTTGCCTCAGCATATGTCTGTGGCAGTATTTGTATTGCAAACTCTATTTCATTAATGTTATCAGTATATAATATGAAAGTTCTATTAGTGACATTTTAGGGCGTGTTCCAGCAGCTTAGCAAAGACTGAAGAAATAAGAGACTGAATAATAGTAGAAGGAAAAACCGGAGGAAATCTAGATGGACCTTTTACATTCTCAATTTGGTATAAAAATTGTTAAGAGAGAGTGGGATTGGATTGTCAGACCTGTAGAATATAATATATAAGGTAGTGATATGTTATGAAAGACTTGTTTATGAATGACTTTCTCAAGTTTCCGCTTGAAGAAGTCTGTGCTTTGTTATTGGAAAGGGAAAGGTGGAGACAACCTTATGTATACACTTTCCCTTTGTGTATCCCTGGTTAACTCCTTCCTGAAACACAGGCTAGGTGCCAGAACTTTTCAGGAAGTATTACATGAAGCTTAATGTCTCATGAGTTTTAATGTGCTGTGAATAGTTCCTAATCAATTTTTGAAGAGGGACTGTGAAACAATTTCTGAATAAACAAAAACTATGTACCACTGTGAACCCACTGTGGGCAGTAGGGAAGATAGCAAATAATGCCTGCTATAACTCTGCTGCAGGAGAGAAGCACAAAGGGAAAACAGGACTAAAGGAAAACCTTGTTTCATTCATACTAATACAAGAGGAAAGGTGGCAATAGAGGGCCTGCACCCCAGGCTGTTGTTTTCTACTTCTTCCTGCTTGTTCTACCTCATTCCTCAGGGCCCTCATGGGATGCTTAGGAGGAAAATAGGATTTTGCTGGCAGCTAAGGAGTTTGGATTGGCTCCCCACCACCTCCTTCCCTGCCCCTGAAAGTGGCAATAGGGGTGGCAAATAGCCAGAATGGGATGTATTCCTACAGAAGACCTATTTGGAAGTTGTCAGGGGTGTTGTTGTCTCCTTTTTGGCCCAAAATACACAGTGGTAATGAAAGTGCCCCACAGCCCCAATGCAGTGTGCCATGCACCAACATGGTCAAAGCTGAGTGAAGAGAGTAACAGTAGGAGTTACATGTAGCTATACGAAGAAAAGCAAAACACTCCCAGTCTACAATGCCTGATTGATTTCTACATATTCCTATATCCTAAAGTTGATCAGTATTTTGCCCTTTTCCTGATACAAATGCAAAACTAAAATCTCTGCTCATTATTCTTCTTCTTTACTTTGGTCCAATTAAAACAGAAGCACAGAAACAAAAAATGTGTTTAAAATGTGATGTTCATCTTATAGCTTTACATTTAGATAAGAGCTCATGTCCCTGGGAGAACCTAGTTGAGAAATTAGCAGTTTTTCAGATTTGCAGTTCCCCAGGGATAAATTAAAATACTATTTATACTCTTTATATACTCTTTAGTAATTGAGAAAGATGAAAACAGATATCTCCAAGGGAACTTTGTATAAGACACAAATTGAACTTAATGAGAAAAGTCATTTGACAAATGCTGTTAGCTGTAAGGTGCATTTAAAATCTTGTCAAGAACTGTTTCTGACTGGACTAATTTTTAAGTTAGAACATGCCCCAGCTTGTGCTGATGTAAATGTGACTGAGTACAGTGACTCTGACAAGGCTTGAGAACACCGGATACATCCAGCAGGCCAATTTAATAGTATTAAAATTAACCTATATCAAATATATGAAAGAAACCCTAGACGAACAGTCATAGTCTAGCTTGAGCTGAATTTTAAAGGAGCTCTGCTGTCTTTAACATATAAAAATATAGGATGTATTCTTCAAAATAAACGTTATATTCTCTGAATATAGGTTGAATAAATATGAGAATTTGAAATTTAAATAAATTAATACACAGGGCTGGAGACAGACTCAGCCTTTCTTTGAAAGTACTCAGACATATAAAGATGTAACAACCAATATCAGAATTAGTCATGCACTAAATTTAAGGGAAAAAAGTGCTTAGAAAATCCTGTAAGACAAAAAAGATCTTGTAGACAAGCCCTATATGAATATCCACAGGAAGAGGTCCTATAGTCAAGAAGCCAGCAGTAATAGCTCTGTACAGATTTAGTCACTCTGGGCTTGGTTTGTCATCAGACAAACAGTCTGTGATACCAACTCTGGTATCAGTGGATTTTAGGGACAGCATGAACCACTGCCCAGTGCTTCATGCTTCCTGGGACTACCTCAGACATGAAGAATGGTATTGTCTTAACTTTGTAAAAGGACAGCTTTTTTTTTTTTTTTAATGCTTGCTCTCCAAGACAGATATTAAATAATAACCCTAGTTAGTATCAGAAACTTGGACATTACTTTGTTATCAATTTCTTGGGAAGTGAAGTTTTCTACCTACCAAGCTTCCAACCCCACCAACGTGCTCTAAAGCCAATCACATTTAAAAGCTGGACCTGTAAATCTTTCCAGATGGGGATACTGTTCAGATCCTTCTTTTCAAACCACACTGTAGATAACTTTGTCTTTAGAACCATTGCATGTCTTACATACTCAGGCATGAAAAAAAAAAACAATTTCAGTGCATCTGCAGAACCCTTCTCATTCCCTCCCAACAGGGATCACCAGCTGAGAATAAGGAATAATTGGCAACACGCAAAATTTGGCTGTGCTCTTCCTTGACCCATTTGGGAATACTCTTTCAGCCAATCACTGTTGCTAGCCGGGGTACAGGTATCTCAAAAATTACGTAGCACAGTTTTTATTAAATGGCGAGCGGCTTCTGGAAGAGACAGAAGACTGAAAGAGAGACAAAAGAAAGCTGATTTGGAAAAGAATAGTTAAAATTGTAATTAATAAATAAAACCAAATAAACACACAACATCAATGTAAATAGCATTAATTGGAAATTGCAAGAGCAAGACTGTGAATGTAACAGTATACATGAGTACAGCAAGGCTGTATGAATGTGAATGTGTGGGCAAACCTGTTGACTTATCAACTCTTTTGCTCTTGTTGCTCATCTTCCTTAGCTTCAGAATTATATTCCTTTTTTTTTTCTTTTTTTTTCCCCATCATTAAAATTACTTCAAGTACACATTACAAGCACACTTCAAACCTCAGCTAGATTCAGAAAGTTTTTTGTCATTTTGTTTTGATTGGAAACCCTCAATACAAACATCTTACTTATATAAAGATCCTACCAAGGCCAGAACCACAACTTCCTCGTCAAGAATGAAAAGAGTTTACATAAATTTGTCTTTAGGTCCATGTCACACCACTTAGTGTGACCCAGGTTAACTGTGGTGACGGAGCAGTCTGAGGGCACAAAACTGTTTATATCATTCAAATTGAAAACAGGCTTGTTTTCAGAGCAGTAGAAGGCATGGAAGGACTACGTAGATGTTGTATTATTTTAAAATATTGTTGACCTTAAACTGTAAACCAAAGCTATAGTAAATTCAAAGTGCAATTTACAACAAAAATCAAGAAATACTAGAAGCTAAACCACAAATAGAGAAAAGCAAACATTAAGTTCTGAGCTTCTAGTTATATAGTCTTGGACCTCCTGCCTATACACACACTGTCATTTACAACCATGCATAGAGCAATGAGCTCCAGTTCTCTGTTTACCACTTGCTTTAAGATGGCTGTATCTATCCTATTTAGGAGAAGTGGAGAATGTGAGACTCATATGGTCCCCATCATAAGGGAGACACTGCTTAAAACTGTGGCTGCTTCTTGGTTTGCTCCAAGCTAGAAATAGTTGACAGTCGGCATGAAGGGAAGTGCAAAACATCATGGTTTGGGCTCAAGCCTGAGACTGAGACATGAACTGACAAGGGAAAGGTCTTTTGATTCTGATTTTTCTACCCTTGTAAATCTTTTGTTTTCCACTGAGCTGCCACTGAGGCTGACTTCTTCGTGCTGAGTAACTCCACCAGCTTGTCAATTTAGCAGCAATCTGCCGCTCTTCCCTTGAAGAGCTTGTAACTGCTTGCAGAGGAGCAATCACTAACTTGAAATGCTGTCAGGCTTGTCTGAATTCTCTCCTGTTTTGAAAAGTATTCAGCACAAAAAGGTGGGTAGAAAGAGGACTAAGTGACAACTCTCTGATCCTACAGCAGCTGCTGTAGACTTGGCTCTGAGATAGACAGTCATCAAACTCCACAACTGTCTTAGAGATCCATCAAGATTGTTCTTAAAGTGCTGTCAAGCTGCTTTATCTTTCAAAACAGAGAAGGTGAATTTTGCTCCTCTCCTTATGTCACCACATCTTCAGTGCATTTGTAAAATGGCCAAAGTAAAGAGCAGCTGCATTGCAAGAAATTTTACGGGGACTTGTTTAGCACAACCTATATGTTTCTCCAATGCAAGGACAAAGAACTGAGATGCATAGGGAAAAAATAAAAATACTGTATAATTTCTTCCCTTGTATGGGATGAATTTTCTCTTCTAAAGCAAAAATGGTATCTGGATTTTTCCTCTAGAGCAAGCAATGATTGCCACTAGCCCTAGTGCAAAGAGCAGAGAGAGGAATCCTGACCTGCCAGCTAGAAAACAGAGGCATTAATAGATTCAGAGGCTCTGATGGAGCTGCTCCATCTGCACATTTAGAATCCAAAGGGTCAATTTTCTGGTTTTCTCCATGTTTAAATACCTCCAGTTTCTCTACCATCACAACGATCCCTGAGCTTACATACCTAACTTCCATGACAGGCAGGACAAAAGATTCTGTTGTAAGAGCAGGCCTAGCTAGAGCTTGCTTGCAGGCCTCACACCTATATTTCTTCCATAAAGCCCAGTCAAATCTCTATTCTAAGAGGCAATTGCTGAGTTGGCTGCTGGCCCTGGAAACCACAGTTTCAAATACAATTCAATAGAGGAGAAAAGAATACTACACTTCTTCTTAAGAACAACAAAACAAAACTAACTACTGCTGAAAAAAAAAAAAAAAAAAAGGAAGGATTTGTGGTGGTTTTACCGTGCTAGGCAGCTGAACACAACAACCGCTCTCTCACTCCCCCTCCTTAGATGAGGAGGGGAAGAAGTAAAGGAAAGAACAACTCACAGGTTGAGATAAGGATGATTTAATTAAAGAGAAGAAAAAAATATGTATTAAGGAAAGATTATTATTAATCAAACAATTTAACTAAACAATTTAACTAAACAATTAACAATTTAACTAAAGGGGAAAAAGGAAAGGGGAAAAGGGAGGGGGAAAGGGAAGACTAAACAAAATGAGTAAAGGCTATGTGGAAGCGCAGGGGAAAGACATTACTCTCTACTTCCCACAAATGAGCGATGCTTGACCACATCCTTGAAGCAGGGCCTCAACGCACATAGCCAGTGTTCGGGAGGAGGACAGATGTTTTCACAACGAGAGCCCATCCCTCCCCTCTTGCTCCTTTTTCCACCTTTTATTGCTGAGTGTGACATCATATGGTATGGAATATCCCTTCGGTTGGTTTAGGTCAGCTGCCCTGGTGATGTTTCTTTTCTCATATCTTTGCCCACCCCTAGGGGGGTTAGAGAGAGTTCTGATGCTGTGCCAGCACTGCTCAGCAGCAGACACAACACTGGTGTGATACCATTGCTGTTTTAGTTATGAGTGCAGAGCACAGCACTGTATGGGCTGCTGCAGGGAAAGTTAACATCCCAGCCTGACCCAGTACAGATTTTAGGTAATGGTAATTAAAATGAGTTCAAATTTAGACCAGAATGATAAAACCCTTCTGAAAAAAAGGTTACTGCTTAAAGGTCAATGGGGCAAGAGCCTCAAGTTGTATGAAGTGAGACAGCTCCCTGAAGTTAATGAAGCCCTCACTGTTAATTCCAGAGCTGGATAAATGTTTGTTTTCAGGAGATTCAACATGTGAGTTGGAGTGAGGGGAAGTCCTAACACTGCAGCTTCCCCCTCACAGCCTCAAATTTTGATTGATTGAGCAGCCACCTAGGCTAATGGGCAGAAACAGAATGTAAAAAGTTTAATTAACATCACAGGAAATGCTCCGAGTATGCTTAGAAATGGAAAAGACAACATTAACATGTCAGTAAAGATTTCATAGATTTACAGTCCTTTTGATTTAGACTTTTATTGACTTGACTCATAAGTATATGCTGTGCTGCCTTTAATCCATTTATATATATATATAATATATATATACATATATATTTATCAAATCTGTGGATACGAGACAACAGGAGACCATGAATTTCATGCTTGGAGATATGAGATGATCAGGGGTCCAGCAACCTATAACTGCATCACCTCAGAGTATTTTGCAAACTGTTTACTACCTAGGGCTGGAATGTTTGATTCCTCTCTTTTCTAAAATGAAGCCAAAAATACCACCCTGATGGTAGAAAAAATTAGACTGTTATACTGAATCATGAAGCTGAATCATGAAGTCCATACCAGAGCAACATTCAAGACAGAAGAGTTTAAGAAGTTCCTTTGTAATGACGGTTTCTCTTAAAAAAAAAACAAACAAACAAACACGACATCTTTCCAAATTCCTTTCAAGACATTTTCAACTATTCTAAATTAAAACAAAAATGAACCCACCAAATCCAGCATTTTGGCAAGACAGAGCTAAGTCTTATACTGTGAAAAGCTCTTGCTTGAAAATCCAGTCTTTTGTTAGCATGTATTTCCTCTTAATTGTAAAGAAATGTAACACAGGAGAGCCTCCACTGCTATCAGAAACATCAAATGGTATCTGCTTTTTGCATTCAGTATTTGTTATGGAACTAGTTAAAAAGTTTCTAAAAGCCTAATTATTTAATATCAGAAAACAAAGAAAGAAATAATGTGGCACTGTTACAGAAGACTGAAACATTACTTGTGGTGTATTAAGTTAACCTAAACCCAGGAGTCATACCAGACCATTTGAGGCCTGCAAAGTGCTGAAATAGCTACCCAGTGCTCAATGTCAAGCAGAAAAAAAATCTGTACAAGGAAACAAATCTCTCTAGGTTAAATCTGAAATGAATCTTAACTCTGTTCTTATCAGACTTTAGTGCCTACAGGAACTGCTATAGCTCACTCTGAGGAAAAACACTTGGACTCAGCATACCAACACCTACTTTTATGATGCCTTTTCCTGAGGAAAAGTTAAATCAGTTCACTCCATAAAGTCAGCTGAAAGGTACACAAATTATAGTTGTGCATATGGGGTACATGTGAAATGAAATATGAAATTGATCTGCCAGTGGAATGAAAAAACAGATGTGGTAGGGACTGTATGAGTAAAACACTGGAATTACTCAGACTACTTTCTAACTGATACAACAAACGGATGTCCAAGCTTTTCAAATAACCCATGTTTGACCTCTAAAAAGGCTCCCTTAAAGATCATTTTATTTACATTAAAGCTGTCCACAATAATAATAATACATTTCTAGGAAACTTACAAAGGTCAGGCCTAGCTACTGATTTGGAAACTCTGGGTTTAGAAATCAGTTTGAATGTTTTCTTAAGTGAGGAAGCTGTTTTATGAAATTAACTCTTGAATTTTACTTTTAGCCACCAAGATTTAGAGATAAAATTTAAAATTAAAATAAAATATAATAGTATAACAAAATTTAAAATTTAAAATTTAAAATTTAAAATGTAGAGTTGCTGGATAGATGTAACTACAATGAGGCATTGAAGTGGTTCAGCAGTGGGATCCAGAGAGATTGCATTCAGACTCTAACATGGAACCAAAATTTCAGATTCACAATTATGGTTATATCAGAAATCACATCTGAGTTAAATGAGGCTCTATCAGATTCAGGAAAAAAAAAAAAGTTGCTGTCGTATATTACATTTGGTTCTGTATTGGATAGGGCTTTTTTAACATCTTGATATTTTTACCTAGCTTTTATAATTGGACATTTCATCCTGGTGAGACTTTCTTATGCTTGTCTTAAGTATGGAACAAGATTTTATCTATTTATTTATTTATTTTGAGAAAAAGAGGACTGTGAGCTCTGACCCACCAGCCTAAGTGAGGAAGTTTTAAATACCTTTGTCAATGTACTCTAGTTCTGCTGCCAGTGTGGTGATCTTTGCAAGGGACAACTAAAATCTCAAACTCGATAAATTCTCAGAGTACTACAAGACTGAAGAATCTATTCCCTTTCCAGGAAGAGTAACACAGATATCTTTGTATGCACTGTTCAGACAACTGAAACTGTGGGAAGAGGAGGGGGAGTAAAAGCAGAACAAAAGATTCCAGCAGTTTGACTGAGCATTGAGAGGAAGAAAGAAACTGGAGCTTTGCGGATGAGTTAAAAAGAGCAGCTCACAATGTCCAGGTTATTCAAACAGGCATGGAGTGCTTTAATGTACTTTCTGAAATTCCGAGGAGAGTGTTTTTTTTTTTTTTTTGTACAAAGATATTGAAAACAAAAATACATAGGTTGAAAGTATTTTAAAACTTAAAAAATTGTTCCTGAACTGTGGCCATTAGGTGCCTATATGTCCCTGTATGAAAAAATGCACCACTGGGTCTAAAAAGTACAAGAAGCACCTCCCTAATATTACAATTCTGTGGGAGATTGCCCTGAACAATGCTACCAGATCATTAGTGGGAAGAGAATAGGTACATAAACATGACTTGAAGTCAATCTCTGCACTATCAGAGAGTCAATCTCTGGTGCTGGTTGACCTCTTAACAAATAACATGACCGTTTTAAGATTCTGGCCAATTCTAAACATTCAGTTAAAAATTGTATTTGAGGAAGAACAAATGCAGACCACCAACCTAAAAATGACTGTTTTTACTGAACAGCAAGAGATTTAGAACCTTAAAAATGCACCATTTTGGGGAAATCTTTAAAAACACAAAGATTTATGGAGCCAAAGGATATATTTGGAATAATGTAGAAAAGAAAATGCTTACATACATACTACAGGAGCCATTTTTCAAAGAGAGGATAAAGAATGCATACCTGGTGGAAATATGAGCAAAGGCATAATTTCATGTCAGACTACTCACAGATGTGAGGAAGGGTGGGTGGTTGCACAATTTTCCTGGTAAATGTATAGCTGAAAGTAAGTATTTTTTTGAGGTATTCTCATAATATGAACAGGGAGTTAGCTCTACTGAATAAAGAAAAAAAACAGTTGGTTTGCATTTGATGTGAAAGACAACAATAAAAAGAGATTTTGCAAACAAACAAACAAACAAACAAACTCTGCTTGCATTCAGTTATGTGCATTTCAGGGTCTCAAGGACAACGAAGCTGGTGAAGGGTGTATAGAACAAATCCTTTGAGAAACAAATCCTTTGAGAAATGTCTGAGGGAATGGTGGTTATTTAACTTGGAAAAAAGGAAGCTAATGGGAGACCTTATCAGCCTAACTAACTACCTCAAAGGAGGTTGTTGCAGGGTGGGGGTTGGTTTCTTCTCCCAAACCCCAAGTGGTAAGATAAGAGGAAATCATAGAAACATAGAATCATAGAGTGGCTTGGGTTGGAAGGAACCTTAAAGGTCATCTAACTCTACCCCCACACCATTCCCAGGCAGGGATGCCACCCACTAGATCAGGTTAGCCAAGGCCCCATCCAGCCTGGCCTTGAACACCTCCAAGGATGGAGCATCCACAACTTCTCTGGGCAACCTGTTCCAATGTCTCATCACGCTTACAGTGAAGATTTTCCTCCTTATGTCTAGTCTAAATCTATCCTCTTTTAGTTTAAGACCATTCCCCCTTCTCCTATCGTTATCTACCCAAATAAAAAGTCCTCCTCCATCTTTTTTTCTAAGACCCCTTTAAGTATTGAAAGGTTGCAATGAGGTCTCCCCAAAGACTTCTCTTCTCCAGGCTGAACATCCCTAGCTCTCTCCGCCTTTCTTCATAGAAGAGGTGCTCCTATGATCATCTGGAGAGGTGCTCCTATGGTCGTCTTTATAGTCCTCCTCTGGACTCGCTCTAACAGGTCCATGTCTTCCTTGTGCTTGGGGTCCCAGACCTGGATACAGTACTGCATCTGGGGCCTCATGAAGGCAGAGTAGAGGGGGACAATCACCTCCCTGTACCTGCTGGCCACGCCTCTGTTGATGCATCCCAGGATGCAGTTGGCCTTTTGGGCTGCAAGTACGCACTGCTGGCTCTTGTCGAGCCTTTCATCTACCAGAACCCCCAAGTCCTTCTCTGCGGTCTTCTCTCAATTAGTTCTTCTCCCAGTCTGTATGCATGTCTGGGGTTGCCTCAACCTGGGTGCAGTACCTTGCACTTGGACTTGTTGAACTTCATGTGGTTCACATGGGCCCACTTCTCCAGCCTGTCCAGGTCCCTTTAAATGGCATCTTTTCCTTCTTTGGTATCAACTGCACCACTCAGCTTTTTGTCATCTGCCAACTTGCTGAGGGTTCACTCAATCCCATCGTATATGTCATTGATGAAGATATTGAAAACACTGGTCCCAAGACAGACCCCTAAGGGACATTGCCTCAAGTTGTGCTGGGAGTGGTTTAGGTTGGATATTAGGAAAAATTTCTTCACTGAAAGGGTTGAGAAACATTGGAACAGGCTGCCCAGAAAAGTACCCAGGAGGGAGTCACCATCTCTGGAGGTATCCAAAAGAATTGTAGATGTGGTGCTTAGGGACATATGTTAGCAGTAGACTTGGCAATGCTAGGTTAACGGTTGGATTTGTTGATCTTAGATGATCTTTCCCAACCTAAGTGATTCTGTGATTCACATAGACTTAACAGTGATATTTCAATGTTAGAAATGATTAAGTGAAACAAGCACTAGCTCTGTTTTTGCCTCATGACAAATTTTTCTCCCAAGTCTCAATAAGTTTCTTCTCAAAAGCATATGTGGTGGCTACAGCTGAGGCCAGACAGCAATGAATAAAATCTTCAGAAATGTCACTAAAGACAAAACACAAAGGTGAAAAATGCCCTAGCTTGACTGCTTTTGTAAGAAATGCTATTTCAAGGGCTATGTCTTGGTAGAAAGGAGCACTTAAAATGAAATTGCTGAGAAAGAAGATTAGGAAATTTTAAGTGTTTTGAAATGTTTTCAGATGTAATGGGGAGGTCTATTCTGAAGTATCATTCCAAGGAAAAGAAAAAAGTCAGTATAAACATTTGCTAGGTGGGTGGGTCATTTTTGTTGTTGTTGTTTGTTTGTTTCATCTGTCTTTATAATCACATGAAACAACCATAGCTGCAATCTTGCTGACACATATTAAATCAGATCTTTATCTTGCTCCTTTCAGCATCTCCACACTAGAGATCAGGAAAGGAGTTTAAAAATCTTATCTCCAATGTCTGCAAAGACCTTACACATACAAAGAAGACTTAATACATGGCATTAATTAGCCAGTAATCCAGAGTTGAAGACAGCTAAATATATGTGCTTATATGACTTGACAGGCTATTGTACAGGAAAGCAATCTCACTACCTCAGAATCAAAGTGTTACTAGGAAGGCAAGAGTCATTCAATGCATTATTCATTCTCGGTGTGGAAATGTTGGATATGCTGATTTAAAGCTCACCCACAATGATGTATATTTATGAGTTTGATTTCTATAGTCACCGAGTTAAGAATTAAGAAAGCATGTGCAAAAATGCTGGTCAAAATGTTTAGCTCACAAGCTTTTTTTTTTTTTTACTTTTTTTTTTACTTTTTTTTACTTTTTTTTTTACTTTATTTTGAAGTGGACTGGAATAGAAACTTTCATCACTGACTATGTCATTTCAGTAAATACTATGGAAAATTTCAACTGATTTTGTCAGAAAATTATGAAATCACTCCTCACCCCATTTAGTAATGTTATTTCAAGAAGAAATATCAATAAACTTGTGAATGATTTTTTTGTTTTTGAAAAAGTAGATATATCTACAAGCATTCCTGATTATTTGTGTATGCATGGGTAAAAAGGCCTGTTCTTCAGAGGAGCATGGGTCTTACTTTCAGAATAATATGTTTTCATTTGTCAGAGTGTGAAAACAATGAAATAAACACCTTTGGCAATGTAAGCAAGCACTATGCATTTTGTTCCAACTTCACATATGTTACATATTTCAACACTTTGTCCTCAATATATGCCACATGTTTAAAGAATACACAGAAAAACTACAAGTGAAAATCTAATTTTTTCTAATACTGAGCAGACCTGAAACTTACAATTTGTATCTCCTAAGCAGTAATAATTTCAACAGTTATAAATTTTCTCTTACAAAGCGTTTATTCTAAAGTATGCAGCAATAAGGATGAGGCACTGTTATTTAACAGTTCTGGCCCATCATTACATCTTTCAGCATTTTTTGTCAAAGGACATAACATTTTGATTAGCTGTCCAATATTTCCTGATTATATCTGTATATTCTTTCATGTTTATTTTCTTTGTTGGTTTCGCACATATAGGTTTTGTCTTTTTCATTTTGCTTTTTCCCCTGCATCCAGCAGAATCTTTGTAGATTGTGTCATAAGTGGAACGGGTAAAACATTCTTGCATTGGGAACACTCAATTCCTAACCCACTAATTTAAGGGTGGAACTATTTCTGGAAATGTTATGAGCCTGTGTGCTGAAGAACTTCTTATTCTGTGAGTGTAAAGGCCCTAGCACTCTGATACAAATGGTCTGTGCTCAGATGTTTTCCATACACTTAGTTAGTTGGCTTTATTATTATTTTTTTTTCTAAAAGATACATATCTCTTACTAAGTTTGCATGCTGATTTTGACATCCACTTTTCAAATGCAGTCAAGGAGAAATATATAAAAAAGTTGTATCTTTTTACATCTAATTTGAGGATGGATACTGCCTATTTCTTCAAGCCTGTAAGAAATGTAAATGTCTGAAGAATTGGTCCATTGTCCCAGTAAGTCCTATCATTTGAAACTATTTAAAGGGAAAGAACAGAGCAGTGGGAAATATTCTACTGTCTAGTGTCCAGGAAGCAGCAAGTGCCTTTTTTTTCCCTCTTCAAGGAGTGAAAAAGAAGGTGGTTTTACAAAGAAATGATGTTACCTATTGATGGAGAGCAAATACTTTAGGACACAGGTAGGCACTGTTTTTAAAAAATGCAAAGACAGAGGAGGAAGGGATACTGAAACTGCAGATAGTGTTCCTACAGAAAATGATTTTGTTTGCTGCTGTCAAGGGATTTTTTTTTTTTATCACTCTTAGCCTATTCTAACATGGTTCAGAAAGGAAGAGATGGTGGATGAGCAGAGAAGAATTCAGTCAGGAATAAAAATTATAGGTAGTCTTTGTACAATATTTCACCTTGTTTGCAATATATTAGGACTAACATGCAAAATTAAATTCTCAGAAAAAAATGCCAAACTTGTTTTTCCTTTAAAGTTTTGTATAATTTAAGGAGAGAGACAAGTATGCAGTGATATTGGTAAAATAATTGAAGCGTACAACCTTCTCTCAGTTTTTGTCTGTCAGTGCTTAATATTTGGGCATTATCCTCTATATTTTGGCTTTCCACATTTTAAATTAGGATTTAATTCCTGTGAAAGGTGTTAGACTGGCAACCCAAGAAAGAGAGAAAAAAACTCAAATAGTGCATGCATCACACCCTTCATAAAAATATCACAGTAGACCGTAAAATTAAATTAGAATCCTTGTTTTTCCCATAGATCAAATACACCACAAGACAGAGGAATGCCGGGGATTTTTTTTTTCTCCACTACTCTGCAAAAGTGCTTCAACATCAGCTCACAAGACTTCCTCAGAGGCTGTGGCTATTCCTATTCCATCTCCAGAGCTCTTTAATTAAACCTGAATAAAAATTATGTGGTCGTAGCTAGTACAAGTGATGCTGCCATTTTCTGTGATGTAAACACCTAATGGGAATAGGTCTGTACCAGTTTTTCCTCTCAAAGCTGAAGAACCATCCACATGGTAACACATCACACGCATGATTCAAAGGCTGTTATATTTGAACCAGAGATCTAAAAGGGGGAAAGGCATCATGATGGATGGCCACTGGTATCTTAGTCTGAGGAACTGGTCAGATTGGTTCTGAAGAAAATATTTAGGCGCGTCTTGTGTTCTCCAGAGGTTCAGATATAATTGTAAAAGAAGGAGAAGTGTAAAACAAACAAACATTTTTGTTTGTTTGTTTTGTTTTGTTATTTTCCTAGAAGAACAATCAAAGATAATGCACAGTGTTTCAGTTTACACGGAAAAATGGAAAAGCCACAGATGGATATGATATTTAGTTAGGATTAAAGCAATGGGACAGGCAGACTCCAGAGGCTAACACTATGAAGAAGGAATCAGCTACAGCCTCATAACTGCCCAGGTTAAAGATCCACACTCCTATTAAAACATTTGCACTCCTATTTTTGTTTATAGACTTTAAATATATATTTGTGCCTGGTATACACTAGCAGTGCCCCCATAGGGAGGTAAAGAAGGCAGAAACCTTAAAATACACTGTGGTCTTTCCCTAACCAGGAACATAGTTTTGCAGATTAACATCCTTGCCAATTCTCCCCCAGCATCTCACCCACCTTTTCTTGGAACAAGGTTTTATATCCTCACATTCCTTGGACCCCAATCAGTGAGACCACAGACCAGGGCAGAGCATGAAAACAGCATTGCTACCCTTCGTCTATAAGCTCCCCAGGGCAAAGAGAGACCAAATTGTTTTTATGTACAAAACAATGTGCATGTACTTGGACATGTATTGACCTTTCCTTCCAGCCCACTGCTATTGACTCAGCTGTGGATTCTCCACTGGCTGAACAAGAACCACCAGCCTGCAACTCCCCTTGTTACTCCCAGGAGGAGCTCAGGGGCCCGAGCACACACTCCATGGGGGCTCTCAGCTGCCATGGCTGAGTTGGCTTCAGTCCCCAATTCTCCTTTCCTCCAGTACCAGCTGTGTCACATCCTTGGGGAGATATCTGGGGGACATGCCATGCCCAGTCTATCAATGTGCTGCTGATGCTCATTCTCACTGACTCGTTTTTGTTCAATACAAATGTATTGGACCCTGATGTATCAGTCTTTGTATTTTACATTATGGATGTCAAAATTAGCTTGATCTGTAAAATTCTTGCCCAATTTAAATGATGAAACTGATGTTCTTTAGTGGGAAGAAGTCTTTTAACATGCCTATTTGGTTGGTATTTTCCATTAGACAGAAAATGCTGCTTCAACTAGTAGCGAGATAAAGTGTTGATGCTCTCATCAATGAGGTTAGAAATGAAAATCTGGTCCAGAATTGAAACTTTTTGCTCATGCACTTAATGGGAACAAAATAACATCAAATATACATTACTGAGTAAAAACATTTTTCTTTTTCATTTGACATAGCCTTTGTAACATTACTAGCTTATACAACTTCGGGTATTCAATGCCTTTGTAGTTTTTAATCAGAGTACCTCAGTGAAATCATGGCCTCAGAGTCCTTGCTAAAGAACAGCACTAATACATGATGAACTGCTTAAATTAATGAAATAGGTCATATAATGTGTGGGTGGGGGAAAAAAAAAAAAGCAAAAGGAAATAGTTTTCCATAAAGTAGTATTAGAGGTTTGATTGAAAATATTCAGCTTTCATTTACTTAGGAATCTATGTAATTTTCTCCTGACTTTTTTTTTTTTTTTTTCAGTAGAAACAGTGAAAGGACCCTTCCCTCCCCTCTACCTCCACACCCTCCCCCAAAAAAGAAACAAGGACTTTTGTTTGAATCTGAGTACATATTATTTTGTTGTACAAATAGGAAAACGAATTAAAGCAGTTTAAAAATGTACTGAATGACTTTTATCTTGGAACAAAAAATTAGAATGTTTTAATTATCTCTACGTAAAGATATTTTTGTGATTCAGGGACATACAACGGTTATCAGAAACAACATACATCTAGACAGTATCAAAAAGATACATCTCTAATGAGAGAGGCAAAATGAGCATTGAATGTTTATGTATAAAGTAACTGATACAGAGAGACAACTGCATTGTCAATGCAGCTAGCGAAAGTACAAGTCTTTGTCAATAAAATGACAGCTACTCACATGTATTTATTAAATCAACATATTCATGCAGTTTGGTCTTTCAGCATCTTGTCTCATCGGCAGTGATTAAACTGATGATTAAAAAATGTGGAATCCATTATTTCATGCATTATGAGATACAGAATGGCCTGTTTAATCTGGTTATTACCCTATGAACTGATTTTTTGTGAAATCCATCCAAGATGCAAATGGCTTTTTCACATGAGCTCAAAATTATTTTACTGTTGCAAGCAGGCAACCTAATTCCCAGTGAAGGGTGTGGTCTGGAAAGCAATATGGAAACAAGCCTTTCCCTTCTGGGGAGCCAGTGGTCACACTCTCCTAATAAAATGAAACCTGTAACTGTGGTGGAAAAGACATCTAATAAGACAAAGCTGGTTAAGTAAAAAAAGTACAAGAAGTGTTGCTCTGTATGTATTTTGACCAGGGGATTTCATATTGGCTCAGCATAAATCCATATAAAAAGGAAAGAGCTCTCTTTTTACTTTATGAAAAAAAATCTCCATTAACAAGTCAGCTATGTCAGCTCTACTACTGTATATAAACACAAAGTTTGCATTCCCGCTAACAGTTCTCTGATCTGTAAGGAAGTGTAAAGTTCATTAGCAAGATTAGGTACAAGTGGAGATCTATACTTCCAGGTGTCAACCTTGTAAGAATATATACAACCTAAACTTTTATGTTGTTTAAGAAACACCACAGATGTGAGAGAGATACTTAGTGTGCATCTTTTTTCTTTAAGCTTTTTTTTTTTTTTTTTTTTACTTTCCAGTTTAAGGTTAGAAGAATGTCAAAAATAAAGGGGATAGAGTAGGAGGAAATATTATTTTAATTGTAGCAAATATTATATAAGAAATACAAACAGCTGAATAGAAAGTATTGTTACTGTTGATGTCTTCCCAGTCAGATTCAGTGGTACAGAAGCACATGACATTTCTCCCACAAAATGGATAAAAGCAATCAATATTAAAAGAAAAAAAAAAACCTTAGAAAGGTTAGAAAAAGAATTCTTAGCTACAGGCCAAAAATAAATAAATAAATACCACTCATTACTATAGCTATTGAACTTTCAGTTGTCCAGTGTAAATCACAGAAAAATCAACCATCATCATTAACATACGGAGGATGCACTTTTAACACTTCAGGAGAAAAGATAAGGTAATAGACAATTCTATTTTACATCGAAGCACTTGAAATGTAGGCTGTATCCTTCACAAAATTCTGCCCCTGCATCTCAGTGGAAGATGAATGAAGGTGTATGCTTTTATGAGAAATCTGACGATCAGACACATTTAAAGTTTCCTTGTAAATCTTTTGTGAAAAGCAGAGGCAATTCTGCTCCACAGCCTAAAGAGTGTTTTGGAAAGAAGATATTTTCTTATGGATACTGCCTTATCACAAGAAAAAAAGCTGTTATGGAGATTGTCTTCTACCTTGTTCTTTTAAAATAATTTAAACCAGAGAAACATAGGTGTAAAATATTAGATCAGAAAGATTGAACTGACATTGAAAAGGTATAAATAAACAAACAACTACTAAAATCCCTGCTTTCCAGTTTAAAATAAATCACAGTCATGACAATTTTCAGCTACTTCCTCTCTTCCCCTTTACATTTTGAAAAGCTGATTCTCATTTTTTCTTAGGTTGGTAGGGTTAATTTTAAGAGTATGCTAAAATATTTTGCTAGATTAGGGTTAAACATGGTATTACTTTTAACAAATTATTGAAGGAAAAATGAAAAAGATGTTTCCAAGGCACGGCTTGAGCAATCTTAATAAATGCAGAGTACATTGCTGGAAAGTTAAAGGTTTAACGTTTTGGAGGGTAGGGACTCATAAAGGAAGAGCATCAATGATAAGGAATTCAGTTCCTTTATGAATTAATGTTAACAATTACAAGTCATGTCAATATAAAACCAACATGGTGGAATTTATCAGGTCCTGTAAATGAATTGTCCCTCTTCTATCAGAAAATATAATTTACTTATAAGAATTAACACTATCTATTTATCATAAGTAGCTAAACTGTAAATCAGATAGCATAGAAGTGAATCATAATACATTTTTTTCAGAACTGAATTATATTTTGGAGAAATTCCACCCTTTAGTCCCAAGAACTGAAACACACTTTAGAACGTTAGTAATTTATATGTATACATTTGCTCCATTTCAGAACAACATTTTTTTTTTCTCTCTACCTCTTCCACTGCAATTAAAAAAATGCTATTAAAATAACCATTCTTTATTAAAGTGATACATTGGTTGACCTTGTCTATAGAGGAGGAGGTGTTATGTGAATCTTGGTTAGCATTTTCACATTTGTTTTGCCAAGTTCAGACTTCAGCAAATAATTCACATGCCACAGGCATATACATGACTAGAGAGGCTGGTGAGTTTAGTTTCAATACCTTCTAGCCTTATAAGAATACAGCTTAAAAAAATCATCTCCCAGCTTAGAAAGACTTTTTTTTTTTTTTTTTTCAAGGGAGGGTTAGAAAGCTGACAAAGTTTTTGCTACTTGTGAGCTAGAGCTTGGCCTGGGGAGTGCTGGCTATGCAAATGGAACCATCAGCTGTTTTGTCAGGACAACCTATGTTGTGGGACAAGACTTCATGAGAGATGGATTGTATCCCATCCATGCTGCCCTATCTGAGGGGAAGCAAGCATGCTCTACTCCATATTTCCAGTCTTTGTGCAAAAGAACTGGGCTGAACAGGTCATCAGAACAACAATTTATTATGTTATGCTCCTTTTCAAAAAGGTTTACCTTTTACTGTCTACAAAACCTGACCATAAAATGTATTCAGATATCATTTCACAATTGATTAAAAAATCTGGGTTTATTCATCTTAATCTGTGCTTGGAGAACCTTGAAAACATGGAATTTACAATGGTTTTGCAGCATGGGGAGAGGTAGCACAGGAAATATTAAATAGTCATTTCCATCGGTTTTCTGGAAGTGTTTTTAAATTGGACAGAAGGCATTAAGGTCAGTGGTTAAGTGACCACACAAACTCATTTTCTCATAGAGGAAGTTCTGCAGGGTAATTTCACACTCAGTTTGTATTACAGGAAAAAAAAAATTCCACCCCACCATATTTCTCTTAACCTTCACAAATCATGTATAGTTTCTTAAAACAAGTGCCAGATTTGAAGATATAAGATAAAATATCACAAAGTTGTGTGAGTATGGCCCTATAATTCTAAGCGGCATGCTAAGTGACATGTTATGAACAAATATACTACAGGGAAGAAAAAACAACAAGACCACATACTTCCTTTTCTGCTGAATCTTTTGAATCAATAGATTTTAATACTAGCAATCACAAATGAATGGATTTTGATTTTTATAAAAGATCAGGCTATCCATTATAATGTTTAATTTTTGTTATTGGAAAACAGTTCTTTTTCCTCATAAAACTGTTGGTTTCTGTTACTTGCTTCCGCTATTTTGAGAAAAAATAATATTAATAATAAAAGGATATATTTCTAGCTCAATAATACTGAGTATTTACTTGGACCTTAAAAGATTGTATGAAGTATTGTTAATTACTGCTACAAAATGATGAAATGTTTGGCATGCATGTGGATTGCTTCAGAGATCCCTTGTTGTGCTTACATATGATTATATTGTACTTTGGTAGTCATATGATCTGCTGATAAAGAAACTGTGGACAAAACACTTGCTGAAGAACAAACCTACATCTAGGTAAGGACCTAAAACTGTATTAAATATCGCTGTCAGTTTTACACATAGAAAAAGCAGTTATGCAAAGTTTATCTAGTTCATCTAAAATACTCTGGGACTAGGTAATCAGGGAATTGTTATCTAGCCATTATACCAGATGCTGGTTGGGTAAGAAATAAACCTTCTTACTCACACAGACTGCAGTTTCATCACAGGAGATTCTTTCTGCAACACAGAGGCCTATGCATACATAGACAATCAGGCTTTGAAAAAAATGTAGTATATATGGTTTGCTTAACCTGTTATCTTTATGGCACTTAACATGTAATGTTTGTATTTTGAACAAGTGACTTCAGTACCATCAATTGTATTTGCTAGCTCTTCCAGCAGTGGTTGGAGGCATTCATTGTATTTATGAGCACAACTTCTAAGGCTTCAGGTCAGTGAACGTAAAAGCTACCAAAACCAAGATGATGATGATGATGATGATGATGATGATGATTATTATTGTAGAGTTTTGATGTTATATCTTTAAAAGCTTCTAAAATGCTTTATTTCCTGCTCTATACCAAATTTGTCCAACACATGCTGTGCATGACAGACATTGGAGTGTACTTGAAGACAAGACCTAGGCATAGTAAGTACCTACAGCTGAGTCCCACTTTTCCCTACCAGTAGAGCACTTTCATTTTAAAATCTGTAGCCTTCATAATATAAATTACAGATTATAGATGCTGCTGAGCAGTTTGGGAGGTCTGGCTCAAGGTGTGGCAGAGGACATATAAGGCTGTGGATGTGGTCTACCTTGACTTCAGTAAGGCTTTTGACACCGTTTCCCACAACATTCTCTTCAAAAACCTGGCTGCTTGTAGCTTGGACTGGCGTACGCTTTGTTGGGTTAGAAACTGGCTGGGTAGCCGGGCCCAAAGAGTTGTGGTGAATGGAGTCAAATCCAGTTGGAGGCCGGTCACTAGTGGAGTCCCCCAGGGCTCAGTACTGGGGCCAGTCCTCTTTAATATCTTTATCGATGATCTGGATGAGGGGATTGAGTGCACCCTCAGTAAGTTTGCAGACGACACCGAGTTAGGTGCGTGTGTTGATCTGCTCGTGGGTAGGAAGGCTCTGCAGGAGGATCTGGATAGGCTGGACTGATGGGCTGAGGTCAGCTGTATGAAGTTCAACAAGGCCAAGTGCCGGGTCCTGCACCTGGGGCGTAACAACCCCAAGCAGCGCTACAGGCTGGGAGATGAGTGGTTGGAAAGCTGCCTGGCAGAGAAGAACCTGGGAGTACTGGTTGATAGTTGGCTGAATATGAGCCAGCAGTGTGCTCAGGTGGCCAAGAAGGCCAACAGCATCCTGGCTTGTATAAGAAGCAGCGTGACCAGTAGGTCTAGGGAAGTGATTGTCCCCCTGTACTCGGCTCTGGTGAGGCCGCACCTCGAGTACTGTGTTCAGTTTTGGGCCCCTTACTACAAGAAGGACATCGAGGTGCTTGAGAGAGTCCAGAGAAGGGCGACAAGGCTGGTGGGGGGTCTGGAGAACAAGTCTTATGAGGAGCGGCTGAGGGAGCTGGGCTTGTTCAGCCTGGAGAAGAGGAGGCTCGGGGCGACCTTATTGCTCTCTACAAGTACCTTAAAGAAGGCTGTAGAGAGGTGGGGGTTGGTCTATTTTCCTACGTGCCTGGTGACAGGACGAGGGGGAATGGGCTAAAGTTTTGCCAGGGGAGGTTTAGGTTGGATATTAGGAAGAACTTCTTTACTGAAAGGGTTGTTAGGCATTGGAATGGGCTGCCCAGGGAAGTGGTTGAGTCACCATCCCTGGAGGTCTTTAAGAGACGTTTAGATGTCGAGCTTAGTGATATGGTTTAGTGGAGGACTTGTTAGTATTAGGTAAGAGGTTGGACTGGGTGATCTTGGAGGTCTCTTCCAACCTAGACGATTCTGTGATTCTGTGTTTCTGTGGCCTATCTTCTACTTTTAACCAACATAAACCATTATCTCTGTCTGCTTTCTGGTAGTTATTGGAAAGGCCACAGATGAAGCACATGGGCTTCAGAAAGTGTTTGTGGAGGCGCTCCAGGGGACAAAAAGCCCTTTGTTTTTACTGTGGATATGCCAGTAACTGCTGTGCTGGCTGCACAAGGTGTGAAGTGTGCAGATCTGGCTCTTAGCTCTTCTCGCCTTAGCTCTTCTCTGCATGGGGATTGGAAGCAACCGCAACAGGTGTCCCCAGCTTTGGCTTAGGTTTCACACTGTCACTACAGATCACATGGATACTACAGATAGATTATCTACCACAACACAGAGATCCTTCAGCCGTGTCCAAAGACATGCATCAGCTTTTACTAAGCATTTTAAGAATATCAGATGGGCGTAAAGAAAGGTTTTGGACCACTGGAACATATCTCCTTGATCTGTTAAGCTCTGTGGTATGCCAGCTGTGAAGGACTTATATAACCATATCCTATATTTTATTTATTTTTATTTTATTGACTGTATGGAGGAGAAAACATCCTTAATACCACTGGGAGTTAATTAGCAGGACCAAAATCACCACCTCAGTCTTTCCACTGGAAGCTGCTGCATCGTTCCAGTCTCCCACTGCACATAACCTTGTGCCTCGGCCAGCCTCACCAGTAATTCATGCTCTAATTTTGGAAATATTCCACACTTCCTATGGGGTGCAGTGATTTAAAAGTAAACAAATGTTTAGTGAGAAGATGATAAGTTAGAGCAACCAGAGACCAAATGTTTATACTGATTCCCAGGAGACTGTACTTAAGTGGTAGACAGTGAAGGGCTTTAAAAGATTTCAGTATTGTTTTTTGATTACATCAGCCTTCTGTGTGGAAGAGTTGAATGACAGCAGCATCACTCCCACTGTGACTGCTGTGCAGAGAAAAGGAACACTTACCATTTCCATCATTGGTTATTTTGTTTGCCATAACAACTGCATTGGATTGACATGTAAAGATGGGATGTCTCTTAGCTGCACTGTGTGTGCCCGAGTTTCTCAGAGAGAACTTCTCTTTGAGAGGAAACTGAAACCTTTTGCAACCATCTTTATTGTCACAATAATTGTACCTCTCTCACAAGATGTTTAAAACTTCCTTATTTCCTTGAATTTTCCTAACCTCTTCACAGTTTAGTTTGAATAGCTAGCACAGCTTCAGGACTGCTCTGAATCCATCTGGCTGAATTTCTTTGTTGAAAGTGCTGCTCAGGATTTTCACACAACACTACATCCCAGGTGGACTAAACATTTTGGTCATGTTCATTTTCTCCTCTGTTCCCTCTGGGGTGTTTGTGTGCTTGTATACAACAGTGGAGTTGAAAAGCCATCATAAGCCATATAACTCTGCAGCAGCATCCATACTATCTGGAGGGGGCTGGAGAGCAACCTCTATACTTTATATATGCAAGCTTATAATTAATTATTAATAAAATGACTTTACGGAAAAGTAAGGGAAGGGAAATGTCATTTGCTAGTGAACCCCAGGGAAGATAAGAATACTGAAATCACAGCATATGTTTTGTCTCTTCTTAAAGACTGTAGATTATTACAGGCAGACTTTATTGTGGTCTATAATTTTGGTTTTCTACTTCTGACCATGCCAAACAGCATTTTTGTTTTGTTCAAACAGCAATCAAGAATGGTATGTTATCCAGACACAGTGCTATGACCTTCGGATTTAAAATGAATATTTTAGCTACTTGGAGCCAACACATATATTACATTGTAAGGCTGGAGGGAGGGTGAAAAGAAGGATTTTTTTTTTTTTTTGTAATGTCTTGCCACGCTGAAGACATGAAAGAAGAATTAATGAAAGTCTTAATTTCTCTTCAAGACTTATCGATTTTGTTGTGTGAGTACAGATTTTACAGGGATGTTATATCAAGAGCATGCCATTTATTTTGGTCAACAGCCAGAGTGTTAAACTTCTAAACAGCTGACTGAAACTGGATGAACACATGGACTTGGTATGTCTTAAAATACAGAAATAATAATGATTTTAATGAGGTCTCTTCCAGTATAGGTATGATATAAATAAATCAATCAGGTACATATTTTACTAATTAAATAATTAAGTGATTCAGTTTACTAATTAATTTCCTTCCCAGGAGAGTGCTTAGCAATGTTGGAGAACTTTCATGCAAAAAGCCTAATCAGACGTTAACGTCTAATTTCAAAGAAACAAACAAAAACCCCAAAACCCCACCACCACCAACAAAAAACCCACAGTGAAACAAATCTTTGATTCTTTAATATGCTATAACCTGCCATCCTCTTAACATCTACTTTATTGCAATAAAAGAAAAAGTAACATCCATGTTTCCCCATAACCCAAAATATACTCACTTGACTTTAATTGCATTAGATAGATGGTAGGTATCTCATTAGGTTATGTCCATGTCACTCTTTTTTCTTTTATCTTTCTTGAAATCAAGTACTACTTGAACCAATGTTCAATCCAATTCTTGATTTTCTGATAGCATTAAACTAGAGTGAAGGACTCCTAATTTTCAAGGTATCAGAAAACAATAAACAATTAAATGGAAACAGAGATAAGTGCAGTTCTCCACACTGAATCAGTAACTTTTAATACAAGGTCTATAACTACTGCATGAAATTTGGACTAGAATGGGCTTTTGTGCAAGCAGGTTAAGGATGTTATTGAACAAATATTTTCTGGTGACAGGATGGGCATAGATAGTCAACATCTGTCTAACTCTTGCTAATTGTGTTATGGCAGCATAGTAATTCTATTTATTTATTTATTTATGTTAAGGAGAAGGAAAGGAGGGCATAGATTGAACTGTATTTCTGTCAGATTAGTTTCCCATTAGATCACTCTGTGCACTAGTACAAGCATTTGTCCCAGAATAATCTAAGGGATAATGCAGGAAAAATATGTGGCTGCAGAAAGGGGAGATTGCTTAAGCAGGAGTCCAAGGACCGTGAAAAATCAGGTCAGTAAAGGCTTTACAGATTTCTGCACCAGCATTCCTAATTTACTAGAAAAGAAACATTTTTACATTTAAAAAAGATCCAGAACATCACACCAAAGCTTTCTGGTGAGTATTGCTGACTACATGCACCTCTGTGAATCTTGACAGACATGAACTCTATTACACACAAATTCATTTGAAGAATAAAGCTGAAGTTTTCCCCTTTATAACTTCATAACCCAAATGCTTCTGGTTCTCGCTATAGTAAATAGAGACAGACAGGCACCTCCTGAAGAGGGATTTTAGGATCTAATGTTTAAATTGCCACTTGTAGTTGCTTATTAAAATGCAAATATTTAAAAGACTACATTTTGAAGATATTAACAGAATTTACTGGACTTAGGACACTGTTGCTAAGTTGCATAAAAGGTAGGAACCAAAACCAGTAATTCCAGACTACAGGTTTATTCATGTTAATGATGATAGCAAAGTGCCCTGAGGAACTTTATTAGTTTGCTTTTTCCAAGTGCAGCTCACTGATTTGAACACTATATCAAACTAAAGGACTTAGACCTACAATGAGAGATAAGGAAGAAGATAGCTTAGTCAAGGTCACACGAATTCTTGTAAGTATAGCCGCAGAAGTTAGGCAGCTAACTAATCCTTCTGGTTTAAACATGCTTTTGAACTATTTTTGTGTGGATCATGAGACCTTGTGTTGTCTTTCCCTATTCTGGCTGTTGAGACTAGTCGGCAATGAAAGGTTTCATTCAATGCCAATTGTGATAGGGGTTTTGAGAAACATTATTATTAATGAGTATTTATGTAGGTCTGTGTGTAGATTCACCCCTTCACACCAGATTTTCAGATGTGAAGCAAGCCTTAGCCTGTATTCTTATCTGATTTTAGTTTAAACCCAAACTCTATGAATGTGAAACTCAAATGCCTGGAAATTAAAATACAGCTGTCTATACTATAATCAGAGAACTGTATATAGAAATGTTTTCATTAATTCCTGATCTGCCTGTTTTGACAGCAGCTTAGTTGTCTGATAACGCAATGAGACAAATTAAATCCTGCTTCAGGCAGTACACAGACCACATTACTGAAACAGAGAAATTAAAAACTGTTGAACATCTGTTATTACTGTGAATTTAATCTGTAGAACAACTTCATTATTTTACTTCACATATTTAACTTTATTATTGAGGAAAAAGAGAATGTCTTGTGGTTAGAACATTCTTTTTTGAAAAAAGAAAAATAATCTGTCATTTATTCCCCTATTTGCCATTGATTCCTGAGTGACTTTACACAAATAAACTAGTCTCTTTGTACCTCAGCTACCCCATAATCAAAGTGGAAATATTATTACTGCTCAATTTATGAGGTGCTGGGAATACTAATTAGTTTCTAATTTACCTCATCTGGAAATGACACAAAGTACTTCCTTCCCTGAAAAGGCTTTGAGACTAAAGAATGAAGAGTACTGTATATGAAGCCAAGCATTGCTAAATTTTTCATGGTAGAGAGACTAGTTATAACAGAACCTTTGAATGTGACTGAAATTATATGATGCATTTTGTATGATGTACCCTCAGCAAGTTTGCAGACAACACCAAAATGAGTGGTACAGTCAATACAACAGAAAGAAGGAATGACATTCAAAGGGACCTGGACAAGCTTGAGAAGTGGGCCCCCATGAACCTAATGAGGTTCAACAAATCCAAGTACAAGGTACTGCACCTTGGTTGGGGCAATCCCAGACATGAGTACGGACTGGGAGAGGAACTCATTGAGAGAAGCCCTGCAGAGAAAGACTCAGGGGTTCTGGTGGATGAAAGGCTCGACAAGAGCCAGCAGTGTGACCTTACAGACCAGAAGTCCTATTGCATCTTGGGCGGCATCAACAGAGGAGTGGCCAGCGGGTCCAGGGAGGTGATTGTCCCCCTCTGCTCTGCCTTGTGAGGCCCCAGCTGCAGTACTGCATCCAGGTCTGGGTCCCTCAGCACAAGGAAGACATGGAACTGTTAGAGTGGGTCCAGAGCAGGGTCACAAAGACGGTCAGAGGGCTGGAGCACCCTCTGAATATTTTCAGCAATGACTGACATCATGTTTGTTGATGAGACATTGGAACATTATTTCTAAAGTATTGCATGTTGGTTACTTTCCTGGATAAATGATAATCATAATAAAAACTAAAAAATGGCAAAACACAAAGAAATTTTACATACCTTCTCTTTTGTAGTTTACTCCACATACACAGGGTTGATTGTCTGGAATCTTGATAACATAAAGCTCCTAGGGTGAGTCACAGGAGCTGAGACTCATTGAGGAAAATGTCTTATTAACATGGGTTCAACATGGCAGTGGTGCTCTGAGTTGTTAGAGCTTGCACTACTGTAGATAAACAGTGCTCTGCCAAGCTGAGTTGCTATATCATTTAAAGTTGGCATTAATAAGTTTGAATGCAATAGTGTGCAAAAAATAGTTTGTCTGCAGTATGTGGCATTGCACAGTCTGGACAAGTACCAGGGAAGTAGGAATATGGCACTTGCATTTGGATAAATAGTTCTGAACTGAAATCACGTGGAATCTTTTAATGGCTAAATTAAGTCATTAATCCCCATCCCCCCATGCACACCACAATAAGAGTGCTTTATTGACACATTTCCTCTCAGTGTAAATTTGAGCTGAATCAAACATCACAGCTCAGAGTATTCTCACAGTTAGAGTACACTCTTTCGGTGCATTTAAATGGAGTCAAACTATGACTCCATTCAGTATAGAAAATATTTAGTGCCATATTGTTGCTGAGAATTACTATAGATTGAATCCACCCATAGGTACCAATTAGAAAATGAAACTATTTGGGGAAAAAAAGGAAACAAAAAAGAAAAAAAAAAGAAAAAAAAGAAAAAAAGAAAAAAAGAAAAAAGACATTTCAGAGGTGTATAGAAATAGATATGAAAAAGAGAAAAATAAAACTAAAATTTAGGTAGTAGCATAAAAATAATAATATGCAATTATAAAATGAAGAGAGGGCAAGTCTTCAGTTTTGATGTAGAGTAAAAATCTGGTGTACATCTTCTAATTAGATTCTTGAATGCGTTCAGCTGAATTGGCTTGATAAGGTTAAATCCTGCCATATTTCGACTCTGTGTTACACATGGTGTAATGATACTAAAAAAAGTAAATGTCAAGAAATTGAAATCTGTTCTGAAAGATGGAGACACTGATACCTTGCAGAAAAAAAGACTGTGACTTAATCAGAATCATAGCAAGCAAGTCTAAATAAGGTGTAAAGTAAAACAATATAATAATGATAAATATAATTTTATATTAATTATTATGATATTAATTTCTTTACTAAAAGGGTTGTATGGCATTGGAATAGGCTGCCCAGGGACGTGGTTGAGTCTGTATTCCTGGAGGTCTTCAAAAAACATTTAGATGTAGAACTTAGTAGCA
This sequence comes from Anser brachyrhynchus, assembly GCF_964034855.1. NCBI lineage: Eukaryota > Metazoa > Chordata > Aves > Anseriformes > Anatidae > Anser > Anser brachyrhynchus. The sequence continues at coordinate 111,545,196 of NC_137694.1, forward strand.
TGGTTTAGAGGTTGACTTTAGTACTAGGTTAAGGGTTGGACTAGATGATCTTAGAGGTCTTTTCCAACCCAGATGATTCAATGATTCTATGATATATCATATAAAGTAAGGGAAAACTAAAAATGATAATACAAAATGAAAGGTACAAATATTCATAACCAAAGCTACTTTCTACTCCAAGTATTTGTGATTAAATCACAAACAGTTCAAATTAAACCAGTAGAAAGATTGCTGTAGATATTTATGCTATGAGGTTTGGTCTTGCAAAAGAGAATAGATGACTTCCAAGAGAAATGATCTTTCATAAAGACAGAAGATAAGTTCTGAGATGTTTCTCTGAGAAAAATAAAATTTGCATCAGTCTCTTTATATTGTCAGTCTCAAAACAATAATGCAACTCCTACAAATCTGCAGAATATTATATAGGATTTAATACTGAATGGTGTCATCACGGGGAGAACATAAGACCACATAGGATAACATTTTTTGGAAAAAATAATCACCAGTAAAAGATGGACAAAACATTATGATGAGTCTCCAGTGTTTGCAACTTGTAATGCTGCTTTCAAGAGGAACAGAATAGCTACAATGAACTCCTCATTTTGGATGAATTAACAACCATCCTACATCCTTTTTTTATTTATTTTTTATTCCTCCCCCCTCCCTCCCACTCCCAAATGTAGATATGAATCAAAATCTGGAAGCGTAAGAAAGAAGTGGTAACTCTTTCTCCCCCACCCCCTCCACCTTCTTCTGTGGAGCTCTTAGAACTTCAGTTCCTTAAGGAAATTTCAGTATTAAAAAATCAGCTGACAATAAATGGCATGCCATAGCTACCTTCTACATTCTGCATCTCAGCAACTTACAAGCAGAGCTTTGCCTCAAAAACTTTTGAAATGTCTGAAAAATGATACTGAAAAAAAAGGCCATCACGGCTAGTTGGTTGCTGTACTTTGTAAAATATAGGCATCACTTTGGATCATATGACAGGAAAAGGATAAGGAAGCAATGACTGAAGTCTTTCTGGCTGATTTTGGAAGGGCTACAAAAGAAGATATATTGTGTACAATCTTGAGTTGAGGTCTTCACAGAAAATAAATTAGTGTGGCTAACAGGTGACTGACTCGTCTTAAAACCTGTCAGTAAATGTAACTATGTATATAAGTGAAAACCAGCACTAGTGATTTTAGGGTGTTTAAACAAAACCAAAACCAAAACCAAACCCCAAAACATAAAGATAACACCTTCCTGACAAGAGTACAAGATTTATTTATTTATTTATTTGTTTGTTTGTTTGTTTGTTTATTTATTTATTTTATTTATTTATTTTCTGGAGCACTGCTGTGGTGACAGTGACAGCAGACCCATTATTAGTCAACTGACATTAGAGACTAATTTTCCCTCTCTCTATACTGCAGCAGGAACCCTTCAGAAACAATGAGCATGTTGGGAGAATGAAAAGGACTACTGAGTAGTGCAAGAGGGGCAGTAGCTGAGTGTTAACCTACCTAGGTATGCACAGGCCCTAGAGTTTTAGTGAAAACAGATTCTGCATAAGGAATGTATTTGTGTGCTCTTTACTTAAGTACGAATTAGCAGAGACCTACCTTGTACTGATATTTTATGTACTCTTCGAAATAGAAGAAAAAGCATTAGTAAAAAGTGTAACATTTTCTAGGATCTGGGACAGTTTCTGACCTAGTTTTACTCTGACACGATATAAAGTTGCACTGCTAGAAAATGACTAGCTGTAGTCACTTGGCAAGGGTCCAAGGATGGACATTTTTTTCTGTAGACTAGAAAAACTGACTACACCTTAGAAAACAATGTTTATTCAGTTATATATATATATATTCTTTCTACCAGAAGTGTTATTGTTTCTAACTTTAGTTCTTTAGAAATTATAAAGTACCTCTCTCTACTCTTCAGCTTGTGTTGTACAGTTACAATACTGAAACTTTGACATTTTTTTTGCTGGTGTTTATGTCCAGGAATGTTTTAGGCTGACCTCCAGCTATAACTGAAGCTCTAGAAACTTTTCACCAGACAATAGGCTTTCAGGACAGTGGTAGGGAGGGTCCCTTGGGAGTCAGTCCTGAGGGCAGAGGTGTCTAGGAAGGCTGGACGCTCCTTGAGAAGGAAATCTTAAAGGCTCAGGAGCAGGCTGTCCCTGTGTGCCATAAGATGAGCCCGCAGGCAAGAAGACCAGCATGGCTGAACTGGAAACTTTTGCTGAGTGTCTGGGAGAAAAAGAGAGTTTATGTCCAGTGGAAGAAGGGAGGTAGCTCAGGGAGGGTAAAGGAAGTTGCCAGTATATGCAGAGAAAAGATCAGGAAGGCCAAAGCCCAGTACAAGCTTAACCTGACCACTGTGGTTAAGGATAACAAAAAATGTTTTTATAAATATATTAATGGCGAGAAGAGAGCCAAGGAGAATCTTCATCCTTTACTGGATGCAGGGGGAAACATGACTACAGAGGGTAAGGAAAAGGCTGAGGTTCTTAATGCCTTCTTTATAGCTGCCTTTAATAGTTAGATCAGTTACCCTCAATAACCTTTAATAGTTAGATCAGTTACCCTCCGGGTACTCAGCCTCCTGACCTGGAAGTCTAGGATGGGGAGCAGAATAAACCTCTTGTGATTCATGAGGAAACAGAGACCTGTTGCTCCACCTGGACTGTCACAAGTCCATGGGGCCAGATGGGATCCACCTGAGGGTGCTGAGGGAGTTTGCAGATGTGATTGCTGGGCTGCTTTCCATCATCTTTCAGTGGTCATGATCATCCAGAGAGGTCCCGGATGACTGGAGCAGCTACTGTGATGCCCATGTATAAGAAGATATATATAGATATAACCAGGGAATGACAGGCCTGTCAGCCTGACCTTGGTGCCAGGAAAGGTGATGGAACAGGTCATCTTGAATGCAATCATGCAGCATATGCGGGACAACCAGGAAATCAGGACCAGTCAGCATGGATTCATGACAGGCAAGTCCTGCCTTACCAACCTCATCTCCTTCTATGACCGGGTGACCTGCCTGCTGGATGAGGAAAAGGCTGTTGACGTAGTCTACCTAGACTTCAGCAAGCCCTTTGACATGGTTTCCCACAGTATTCTCCTGGAGAAGCTGGCAGCCCATGATTTGGACAGGTACACTCTTTGCTGGGTTAAAAATGGGCTTGACATCCAGGCCCAGAGAATGCTGGTGAGTGGAGTGAAATCCAGCTAGCGACCGGTCACCAGTGGTGTTCCCCAGAGGTCCATGTTGGGGCCCATCCTCTTTAATATCTTTATTGTTGATTTGGATGTGGGAATTGAGGGCACCCTCAGTAGGTTTGCAGATGACACCAAGTTGGGGGGAAGTGTTGACCTGCTGGAGGGTAGGAAGGCCCTGCAGAGGGACCTGGACAGGATGGGTTGATGGGCAGAGGCCAATGGGATGAGGTTCAACATGGCTAAGTGACGGGTCCTGCACTTCGGCCACAACAAGCCCATGCAACTCTACAGGCTTGGGGCAGAGTGACCGGAAAGCTGTGCAGAGGAAAAGGATGTGGGGATGCTGATTGATGCTCACTTGAACATGAGCCGGCAGTGTGCCCAGGTGGCCAAGAAGGCCAACATCATCCTGGCTTGTATCAGGAATAGTGTAACCAGCAGGACTGGGGAGGTGATCATCCCCCTGTACTCTGCTCTGGTCAGGCCGTACCTCGAGTACTGTGTTCAGTTTTGGGCCCCTCACTACAAGAAGGACATCGAGGCCCTGGAACATGTCCAGAGAAGGGCTTGAAAGCCCTTAATTAAAATTAAAGAAATTGGTGATGACAATAAATACAAATGCATGTTAAAAAAAATAATCAACTGAATAAAATTGCAATATAAATTCTTTCTGATGTAGACTCCACGCAGATATTACAGTCAGCAGTTGCCTCATCAAAGCCTTAGAATCAGCTTTACCTCTATGAAATTCTTGTAGATCTATGAAACCACTGCTTTCCTCCCAAAAGTGGAAGCATTTTACTATCATACAAAGTCCTTTTCGAAGCCACAGAAATTTTCTGTGATTTTGCCCAACTTCTGTGTTGTTCCAGTTAAATATTATCACTCATTGTATGTCACAACATATAATAAGATTTTCCTCCCTTAGATTTCACTTTCAGCAAAAATTTCTCCAAATCTGATCTAACATAATTAACTCCAAAAGAGATTTTGTACAACAGCAACCAGTTTACCGTTAAAGAGGATGACAGACAAGTCCTGATGCAAATGGTAATTCAACATAAAATCTTGTGTAATAACAATAAAACAGAGGTGTATCATCTGTAGTTATCCATCACTCAAATGTTTTTTAGCTGTGGTATCAACTTAAAATTATAACGAGCCCATAATTCAACTCCCTGAAATATATTCAGAATTATGCACAAAAACAAAAACAAACAAAACAAAAACAAACAAACAAACAAACAAAAAAAGAGCATTAAGGCATTTCTAAAAGATTCAGTAAGTTATCCCAATTGAATGTCTAAAGAATATCGATGTCTCACAGAAAACTTTTTTTTTTTCTTTTTTCCCTTTGCTAGGTTGCTGCAGAATACTACCTTAGCCAGTCACCACAGTAAATACACACCATCTAGCACTGCTTCAAGTTCCTCTGAGTGTTTCCAAATTAACAGTTAACTGCAGTTCACCTCTTGGAAAAGTTACTGTTTTGACTTGGAATGTCTGTGCAATGAATCACAGGTGGATACTTGCAACAGCTATTTGTTTTGAAGGCAGAGGACATTTCTCTACTGAGCTTTATGTGGAATAGTTTAAATAGTCTCCAATATGAGCATGTAGGTTAATTTTCTACTGCAGGTCATAACCCTAAATTACCAGGGTTTTGCAGCTGTAGGAAACCTTGCATTCTTCAAGGCTGGCCAAAGAAATTTGTTTAAAAATATCAGCATAACTTATGTGATGTCCTTTTTTTCCCTGCTATATATGTTTTAAAGACAAGGTTAAAGACTCATTAACAAAATCTGTAGGATGTGGGCCTGAATTATTGTACATAACTTCTGTAATTATAAGATAAATATAATGCCTACTAAATAACTTCAAATAAAAAAAAAAAAAGAGAGAGAAAATAAAGTCTTTTAATCCTGAGGGATTAATTAATTAATTAATCCATTAGAATCCATTGATTAATTAATCCATTAGAACCATTTTACTTAGGACATAGTTAATTTTGTCTTACTAGGAGTTTTCAGATCAAGATATATATCTGCAAGACATGCTGTAGCTCATCCAACAGGAGGAGCATACTGTGGAGTTTATGTGGAATGAGTCTATCAACATTTTTTTTTTTTTTGTCAAAGATAACACCCTTTGGTGTTCTTGGTACTAATATTTCCATGTTTTTAAATACAATTGTCTTTAAAAGAACACATATCTAGACTCAAAATTTAGCTGGTACCTTTTATAGCTTCCTACAGAATATACTTTCTGACAAAAGAACTTGAAGTCAAAAGGAAATTTGGATATCTTCTGCAGTCTACTTTACAATTTAGAAAGCTATTTATTAAGAAATCCAAATCCCTCCACAACTGAAATACTGGGGTGCATTTGGAGCTTTTACAGTCATTGTTATTGATCAGTAAAGATGGTCAGAGATTCTGTTTGTGTGTTTTGTTGTTTTTATTTATTTATTTATTTTTATAAAAAGACCTATGGGTGAAAACATGTTTAGAGCCCTTTAACTGTCATAATCTTTCAAAAATTTTGTCTTCACTTAAATTCCTTACTTATACAGTCACATCCATATGCAGCCAAAGTAATTTACCTTTTATCTCCCTGGTTTTCTTGAATTTATTGGGAAGAAATTAAAGAGAAGTGGATCTTCTGGGCCCTGCTAGAACCAGATTCTTTTATTTAAAACAGAGTAGTAATGTGTATTGCCCATTTCCTAATAACTTTTTCCTAGCAAGAAGTTTGCCTCTCTCATAACACTTCATTTTTTTTACTCCATCTTGCCAAAAATAAAAACAAATACACCTGGTATGGAAAAACTTGTGTATAAATACAGGAAAAAGGGATAGCCCTTGGCAGTTCACAGGGAAGGTCAGACTGAGGCTAAATAAATAGGATACTTTTCCACTCCAAACATGAATTTCCTAAGTGTGTTCTGCCTTAATCAAATTAAGGAATGAATTCAGTATTAGTCCCTGAACACCCTAATTCCAGAAAGTCTCCTTTCTCTTGGTTTTCCCACCAGTTCATCCAGCTGATGCACTACAAATAAAAGCATCTTCTCAGAGGTTCATTTCAGTGTTTTTATTCATGCTATTATGTTTCAAAATTTGACAGATTCCATAAGTACCTAAAGTAGTGAATCATAGCATTTCTGGAAGACAGTAATGTTCTCTCTTTTTTTTTGGGGGGGGGGGCGGGGTGGGGTGCATCTCAACATTATAAGGAAAAGGAGAAATATTTTAAATATTATAAAGAAAAAGTGGAATATTTTACAAATTATTATTTTAGAAATGTTGACTTTAACCTATGGTTACAGGCTGAATTCTAGCTCATGATGTCTGCATAGTCAGTTTTGGTGGTTATCTATAGAACAGACTAAACCCCATACTGGTTTGGCTGGGATGGAGTTAATTTTCTTTATAGCAGCATGTATGGTACTGTGTTTTGGATCTGTGACTAAAACAGCATTGATAAAACACCAATATTTTAGAGATTGCTGAAGTTGTTCTCTCATTCCCACTCTGCCCACTCTGCTAGGTGGGAGATTGGAAGAGGACACAGGAAGGACACCTGACCTGAACTGGCCAAAGGGATATTTTATACTATATGACACCATGTTCAGAAATAAAAGTTCAAGAAAAAGCGGAAGAAGCTGGGCTATTTGTGGTTATGGTGCTTGTCCTCACAAGTAGTTGTTATGAGTGCTGAAGCCCTGTTTTCCAGGAATTGGCTAAACATGTGCTTGCAGATCAAAGCAGTGAATAAATTCCTCTTTGCTTTGCTTAGCTTATATGCACAGCTTCTGATTCACTTGTTAAACTGTCTTTACCTTGGCCCACGAGTTTCTCACTTTTAGCATTCCTATTTTCTCCACTATCCCACTGGGGCATAGGAGAGGAGTGAATGAGTGGCTGTGTGAAGGTTGGCTGCTGGGCAGGATCAACCCGCCACATCCCCTACGTCTATTCAACTGAAGAAATGTGCTCTCTTCTCATAGCTCTCTCCTCAAATAGACTGACTCTAATCAAATCCTCACACTTCTCTGGGTTTCCTTAATTCAGCCTGATTCATAAGCAGTTGTTGCACTGAGTCCAACCTATCTCACTTAGGCTCTGCAAACCAGCTGCAAAGTCACATCTGTCTAACATTTCTGGTGCATCCTGCAACACAGTTCACCTTCTAAAAACCAGGCTGCACTGAGTTTTTTATTCACTTATATGGAGTGCACAGGAAAGCAATGGAGTTCCAGCTCTGGCAAGGAACTACTTTCTTTGCAAATTTAATCATGTTCTCGAAACTACTCTGCACATATTTTGTCCCATGTCTTTAGCCAAATGTTGCTTTTTGAAAACTGCATTTACAGTTGTCTTAAATTAAAAGTTTGGTTTTGAGAAATATAAAATTGTAATTGACTCAAGCCAAATTAATTTCGATTAAGAGTTTATGTAATTATGATCAGTAAAAGTTCTACATAAAGAGGTAATCCTGAAATAATTCAGTGTCTTTGGACTCAGTATATATTTCCAGTGTTCACAATGTGTTTTTAATACTTATTTACAGAAAATATTACATAAAATGTTTAAATATTTTTCTACTGGATTTTTCAAAATCTGTATGTATATCCAAAAGAGAAGGATATAAGCATATATAGTAATCCATGGACATTCACAAATGGGAAGGGCAAAAATAGTTTTGAAGAAAATTGTTTAACCTCTTCTGTTAAAAGATTTTCCTTCAGTTTTCTCTTTTGATCACATTATATATACAGATGTACTGCACTCCACACTGTGGTTTAATGCATTATAAACTTTCAAGACCTTAGAGCCTGGAAAATGGAAAACATAGTGATTTACTGATATGATTTTAATGTTCTTAGGTCAGTTCCTCATGTTCCTGGCTTTTCTCCTGCTTTACTGTGTAGATATGCAGAGTTCAAATTTGTGACAAGTAGCGTTTAATAACTTGCATCTGTCCATTTTTGTTAATCTAGAAAGTTGTTGTTCCATTTTGGCTGACAACCTTGGTGATCTAAACCACTTAAAACATTCTTAGTATTTTGTTTATGACAGAAAAAAAAAAAACAAACATGCAAAGCGTGGCATGCATTTTTGATTTCTGAAGTCAGCGCTTCTGTCATGATCCATGTGGCAGCTGGCAACTTCCAAAAAATAAAAAGCTGCAAGTCTCATACTGGAGTCCAGCTAAATTTACCTTCTTTGTCAGACTTGTACCATCCTTTGACTTATCATTAGCTCTATAAGCAAATCCAACTCTTAAAATAAGAAACATGGTAGAAAGAATGCCATTTTGTACTATGAGGAGAAGATAGGAAGTATTGCAATCACATGCCTAATTACAATGGAGGATTTAGTAGAAAATATGGAAAGAAGTTCATAGGCTGCACAATTGCAGGCAACTGAGAAATAGAAGGGGATCTTTCACAGGGATTAGAACAAATACAACTCATTTGCCATTACAAATTTAAGGGTTTGCATGTGCATAATTGTATAATTGGAATTACTTGGTTGTATCTTGAGTCCATTAAGCTTTTTAAGCTATAAAAATGTTTTCCTGACTTGTTAATAGCTTTAACTTTGCTGTCTATCTTGATTATCTGATAGAAAGAGCTGTCTGATAGAAAAGGCAAAGGCTTCAGAGGAGCCACATACCCAAATGTGTAGTTGTTCCTTCATTTATCCTGATTGCACTTTTTTTTTTTTTTTTTTTAGCATATTTGCTTTATTTTACTGCTTTGCCTCCTAAATCAACAGAATGGAAACAGACACTGTTCTCATTTTGTGACATCTTGTGTTTTTCATGTTTCAGAAACCAGCAAACAACTTAAGGCTGAAGAGTGCTGACACAGTAATTGCTCAATAGAGACACTTTTGATGTGGAGAGAATTTGTTTTTTAAGGCAGTGGGAGAAAGACAGTGCAAATACCACTTGTGCTCAGTGGGATTTCTGGTGGCCAGCTACCTACTGGACATTGCTGACACCATCAAAGTCACTGAGACCCACTAGTCACTTCCCCAAAGAAATACAGGCAATTCATACCTACTTTTCACAATCTTCTGAGGTGGGGTTTAAGAGAAGAGATGTTGCCTAAGGAAATAATGGTCAGCTTGGGGGAACTGCCAGCTTTCTTATGCATATCAAACAATCTTAGTGGATCTAGAGGGTCTAAGGAGACCTTTTTTTGGGGGGGGGTGGGGGGGGGCAGGGGCCTGGGTGAGGGTGGTTGGTGGTTAACACACTTTCCTCTCTGCAGAGCTTATTAGACAACTAAAGCCAAAGGACATAAACATTTATGTACCACAAAGTACAACTCCAGGGGCAACCCCACCTTTGTTGGTGGAACTGTTTTTGATGAGAGTTCTTAAGAATAAATATTTGTCAAAACACTCTTGGTTTTGATGAATGCTGTCTTTCAAAACTCCTGTGGCTTCAACCTCTACAAGCAGGCATTGCTCTACTACCCTTGGTAAATCTTGTAACTACATATAAGGTACAAAAATAGTGTTTAGAAAATACACATATAAGATTCTAAAGAACTTCAGACTGTTTAAGAAAAAAAGCTCTTCACATGCAGTATTCAAAGTGAAATATATATATTTATATATTAATAATATAGAACACCTTACCTTTGCAGATGGTGCCAGATCTAGTCTTTCTGAAGTACATTAGTTTGTTCTGACAGGACATTCTTGCCTCTTTCCTCTGTTAAATGAGTGAACATAAAACAGTGAAAATTAAAATATGCTTGAACCTGAAACACATCATCAATTGATGTGACATTGAAACTATTGGAAATATGCTCTAACATATTTTGTAGATGTATGTAGTTTTGAAAAATCTTGTTCTGCTAGTTCTATTTATGAAAAGAATTAGATGAACTAGCTGAGGAGCAATGCTTTAAAGCATTATCTTTACAAATTGCTTTGAGAGAGATGACAAAACTAGAATATTTCTAAATAACATTATTACAGTACACAAGAACCAGAAGGAAAATGAGTGGTATGTTTCTCCACTTAAAAAATAAAATAAAATATGTAAATAAAAAAATTGGTGATAAACAAGCATGGGTGAAGTTTGATTTTTGATAGTGCCCTTTTCTGACATAACAGAAGAAACTTCACTGAGATTTTTGCATTTTTAAAAAAGGCCATAAGGAACTCAGGACTGGATCCTATATTTTATTTCATATGTATTTGAGCATGATTCTGACATCCTTATGTTTCCTGAATGTTTTGTTGTAAATGTGCTTGATAATTATTAGACAACATCAAGATTACATACAGAATACTTATGAGTGTGATTCATTTTAGGTAATGTTCATATCACCTTATTTCTTAAAGGAACTTGAGACTAAACGTGTTTTGTTTTGCAGATCTAGACATTAAGCTAGACATTAGCTCCATGAAGAAAGTTTCCCGAAATGTAACTTTGTGATACTAGATTTTGTAACTAAGTTTGCAGAGCCTTACCTTTGTGTCCTTTACACACTGTGGCTTTCTATTGACAGAAGCATGTTTAGGTTACTATTCACACCCTATAGACCCAAGATGTAGAAGTCAAATGAAAATAAAAAATATTTATCTCAAGTATTAACTTAATAACAGATATGTATGTAGGTCAAATAGTTTTCCATTGCGGAATGCATATTATTATCTACTCCTACCTATTCTTTTTTAATTTTAGCCGCTGTCTCTTATTTTTAACTTATTGTGAAACCTGTAGGATTCCTTGATGTTTGACTTGACCTCCTGAGTGATCACATCAAGGCATTGAAACTAACTGTAAAATATTGGGAGTGGATTGTAAAAAGAGGAATAAACTGTGCTCAGTAGAGTCAGCTTCCTACTGCATAGAATTCCTTTACTTACCTGGATCTGACAGACATGAAAATTGTTAGCAGCAGTGAGGACAGCAAGCAGTACTGTCAAATTGTGTTTGGAAGGGGATCCATTATTTCTATACAGGCTGAAGCCAGTCTGCCATGTGAAGTGCTCACTGAATTTGAAACAAAAATTTAACCTGTCAGAGATACGCAAAAAGATAACTTTGAGGAACCATGTACCAATAGCTTTCATTATAAGTTAGTTTTTAGTTACATACTTCACAAATCCACATTTCCCTTCTATCACACGTATCACATAGCTATCATAGGTACTTATTGTATGTTTTGACAACTGCAGGAATGAGTGGATACAGGACCATCTTCCCACAGGAGGAGCTAGACCTGTGGGACAGGAAACCCTGGTGACCTGAGATCTAGCATTTTTATTCTACAGAACACTGCCTCCTTGAAAACTGGCACAGCTAGGCCTTGCATCTGCAGACATTTGCCACTTAAAAAACAAGAAGTAATACTTCAACTAGAGAAAAGCAACAGAACACTGGGGTTGGTGCTCCTGTATTTCACTCTTCTACATGAGACGAGTAGTGTCTGGCTTTTTGCCTTCAAAGTCATCAAAATATCCCCATTGCATCTTAAAAAGGTTGAGGATCAAAGACAAATCAAATCCAATGTGGTTTAATGCTTGTGAAACTCTGGAACTTCTTTAGGGGTCACAAAAATTGTTTTAACTTGTGAAATATTTTTCCTTTAATTAAAAACCATATTTCCCAGCCAGGGTGATTCAATTTTTTATTCAGCTAGAGTGAGAGAATGCTGCGTTAGTATAATCTAAAACACACACAGCTGAATGAGAACGGAAAAATGGACACTAAAAATGTCTTCAGACATCAGAAAGCAAATTATTCATTAGTAAGCAAATTCAAAAAGTATCTAAAACAGCAGAACAAGACTAGGCTACTCTTGAGACATGACCATGAAGCAAAATTGCCACATATGGGTGCTGATGTTCAGTTGGAGGAAATCATCATAGACTTATAGACCAATGTAAGTTCAGGTCTGATGAAAGTCTCTCCTGAAAACACTGGATTTATTTCTGGAATTTTTAATTCTGGGAGGAGGGATGTTAACAAACAGATTTCAGAAGGAAAAAGAGAGAGGGAACTAAAGGATTGACTTACAATGTTAAGCAGCTAAAGGCACATTTAATTTGCGGAGAACTGAACTGAAGCAATGTAATAAATTAAGAAAAAGGGAAAATATTCTTGCTCAGAGATCTAACAGGTTGTAATATCCTGTCTTCTGGTTCACTCTCAGAGCCAAAAGAGCAGCTACTTGCTCATATCCCATTTGCACTTGAAACTTCCCACTTACATGCATCATTCCATGGACTCCATGATTCACTCATCTGACTTCATTGGCCTCTGTTTAAAGGAAGAACAGAAGTTGAATATGACTCCTGGTTAATCTTGTCAAAATATTATCATATCTACATTATTTTTTTTTAAACTATTTTACCTGATAACTGAGAACTAAGGAAAAAATATTTACAAATGAAAAGAATATTGTTGAGCAGCACGTAGTAAGATGAGGAAATTTGCATTTGATCTGATTTCTGATCTATATGAATAGTTTTTTTTTTTTTTCTTTTCTTCTTTCAATAGTCATAGTCATCTAGAAGCTTTTGGCCTTATTTCTCTTGGGGAACAGAAATTATCATCAAACATGTGCAAGTGACGGATTATAATACTATTCAAGGCTACCTAGGGGGCAGAAAAATGATTCTGAATACGTCAACTAAACTGCTTTTGACAGCTCAGAAAAATCCACTTGGAGTGATAAATTTCTCACTGTAAAAAGTTAGCTGAAGAGAAAGTGGGAGGTGAAAATTCAAAGAGATGTTCATAGTCACAAAAGTGTGAGTGTGGGAAACAACTGGGAGAGCTTTTGAGAGTATTCCATGGCCTTATAGCTGTATAGACACAATGCTGCTGATCTGGCTAGTTAGATTTACATTTGACAGTGAGGAAAAAAAAAAAAAAGCTAAAAAAACCACCACAAACAACTTAAACAACTTGATGCTTCTAGATGTATTGGCACACACTTCAGTTTAAGGTGTCCTTGCAACACTGAAGCAAATAGACAGAAATCTTTTGTAGTGAAGATTTGCCTGGACTCTTAGCACTTCTTGCAGACTGCACTGTACTCTTAATTATTACTTTTTACTTTTAAATTCTCCATGAAGACATACAAACTGCAGCTGGGCCAATGTTTGGAAACCTTTGCTTTGTTTCACCAGTGTCTGTGGGAATTTTCACAGTTGCTCCTTTCTAAACAAAGGGGTTGCTGTAGAGTAATATGGTAATGTCTCTACTTCTGGAGTAAAACAGTCTTTCTTCACCATTTTTCTGTCTATTGCCAAACCACCAAGCTGGCCCTGTTTATTTTAAAAACTTATTTAGAAATCTGAACCTGGATGGGGAAAGGAAGTTAAAGTCAACATTAGGTAAGGAAACAGCACTTGGGTTACTTAACTTGCATTAGGCTCTCCCTTATTTATTTATTATTGCTAAATTAACTCTGGGCTAGAAAGAAAGGGAAAGGTATAATCAGTAGCTTTTAACTCTAAAAGTATAGCCATAATAGTTTTTATTTTATAATTTATTTTATAATCAGTCTACAACTTCCTCATGAGGGGGAGTGGAGAGTAAGGTGACCTATTTTCCATTATCACCAGTGACAGGACCTGTGGGAACGGTGTTATGCTGAGGCAGGAGAAGTTTAGGCTAGACAACAGGAAGAGGTTCTTCACCGAAAGGGTGGTTGCACACTGGAATAGGCTCCCCAATGAAGTAGTCACTGCACCAAGCCTGTCTGAATTTAAGAAGAGATCGGACTGTGCACTTAGTCACATGGTCTAAACTTTTGGGCAGACCTGTGCAGTGCCAGGAGTTGGACTTGATGATCCTTATGGGTCCCCTCCAACTCAGGATATTCTACGATTCTATGAAATATTATTTTTTAATATTCTGTCATCCTTTACCTAACTGCATCCACACACTGACAACCACACCTAAAGAAATCCAAAGAAGTTGCTTTTAAGGTACAACTTTCCATATTAGTGAGCATGCAAAAAAAAACAAAATTAAACACTTGCTATTAGATTTTGAGATTGCATTTTATTTTTATTATATTTCTTGTAAGGAGTCAAAATGACTCAGCTCAGCTCTCCTGTGGGATATTTCAATGAATCTGAGCACCTTCAGTGTTTAGGTGTGATTATTTCTGAAACACAAATGATTGACTTGTGGGTTTTCTCTAGGCACTATCAGAAAACACTCTCAAGGCTGGTTACAAAATTAGCTGTAAAAGATTGGTAGTCAACTGCCTGCTTGGTACCCAGGTTTTAGGGGCACAGGAGCTATAGGAGGCTAGGTTACTTTCTATTCCTATACTCTCCTTGAGGTCACAAAGAACAGAACTTTCAATGTCATGTGTGATTGGTCTCATGGAGGAAATGGAATCCATTTCCTTGTTATCAGAATTACTCTTTCACTGAAGTTCTTGCACAGAGATGAGGGCAATTAGGGCTTATCCTACAGAGAGTCCTATGTATGGCTCTCCTATTTGCTGTCTTAGCTCTGAAGAATCAGCCTCACTGTGCAGAGTTGTTATATATGGTCAGCCTATAACATTTTATCACTTCTGAAGAGTTGACTTAGACTTGACAAAATGCTCAGCTGTTCCCTGAATGTTTATGTTTCTTGCAACACAAAAGGCCACAAATACAAAATACACAATGAACATCTTTAGTATTTTGCTTTCACATACCATTCCAGTGGAGCTATTAAGTGATAGAACTTGGTTGATAGAGCATAATTAGTAATCTTGCACTAATATTTTGCTTCACTTTACTGTTAAGAAAGCTAGCAGTGCAAAAACGATTATTATTTCTGGAAGAAATAACAACTCTGACTCCCTGGTCTCTCATCATCTGCACCATACAAGAGTAATGTAGCAGCTCCACAATTGTTATCCTACTGGGATCTTATGTTGGCTGGATGCCTGATTGCTTCTCTGTAGTTTTTTGAATATGTGTGGATTTAAACATCTTTAAAAAAAAAAAAAAGGAGAAAAATTAAAAGCAACTTGGCTTTCAAAGCTTAGGACCAGGTGTTGTCAGATGATTCTAGGTCCCCCTAGGGTACTTCTGTTGGGCAGAGATGAAGACAGTGCGATGTGTTGTCCTGTTACTCACATTGCCTTTTGAGAGTGCTAACCAGAGTCATACTCTTTGCCCTCTGTAGAAATAATCATCTGCTACTGGTGAGCCCCAGCCCCAATGTGCCAACATGGGGAGTACCTGGGTGGACTTTCAGTTATGCCTATGCCTCTGTGCTGGCTAATACTGTAAAGAGAGACTAGCCATGTGTTTTAGCATTTTAGAAATTAACAGAGGCAAAATTCCATTGTGAAGTTACTTGTAATTTTGGAAATCATTCTGTCATGCATTTCACTGCAACAGGAATCCTCTGTGTCATCTCCTCGTCCCTAACAAAACTTAAGAACGAAGTCCAAGATTTTACTCAAAACGCTGAGAACTCAGTAGCATTAGGAAAACAAATAGTCATGAAACACTGACTTTCTTGATACTGCTGTTTATGGGAGACCAAAAAAGACCGCCATGTCAAAGCATAAATAAGAAATATTCACTTGAAAAAAATGCGTATAATGAGCATTCTAGGGGCTGTGTTTGCATACACAGTTAAGGACGGATGGAGCCATGATCTGAAATAGAGAGATCTTCATGGATGCTCTTGGCTACCTATCTTTTCCTCTGGTAAACATGCATCCCTATGTGGAAGATTCCTTGCACGTGAGAATAGCTGCTTGCAAATTTAGTTGAAAGTGCAGCTTTAAATCTATAGATGCAAAAAGCAAAGACTTTGTTCATGTTGAGAATCTGCTGAGTACTGCATTATCCATCTGCCCTTGTGTAATTTAATCTGGCACCGTTTCCAATGATGTCATGCCTGGAACGTCCAGCCCTGTGGAGAGATACTCACAGGGACGGAGTTGCTGTGTGAGGCAGAGAGATTAGCAGATGTGGTAATTCACTCTTCCAACGGAGTTTGTGTCAAGTTACATATCTGAGTAAGGACAGTTCCTGTTCTTTAAACTATGTATTTTTTGAATGGTCATATGTTCGAAAGACAGGCCATAAATTCTATAACCAATTTGATAGCCAAAATATTGATATTTTAAGGAAAATGTGTCATAAATGTGTCAAATTATTTCATTTCAATGTAGCAGCCGGACTTGCAGGTGAAGGATATTATGAACTCCCATTACCCTTCCCCCCCCCCCCCCACCCCCCAGTTGAGAAGAACTGTGGTCAGCTTTATTATGAAGTTTTTAGGTGGCACAGTAATTGCTCAAGTGACAATGAGTGATGGAGATGACTAACTGCCTGTTTGTCAGAATCTCCCTGATAAGTTATGGTCTTGCTGCAATGGATTTTGGCAATCATCAGTGCAATATCGTTTATAAAGAAGTTTTCATGAGTTAAATTGCTGTGTCTGCAGTTTTGCAGCAGTCACATTTCTGGTATCTGAATCAGTAGGTTTTAATATTTTTTTCTGTAAGCTGACCTATTAAAGGCAAAAAAACCCCATCAAAACAGAGTCAGGCATTAGTATACATTACAATGTTATAATCTTGTGTTTTGTGATAAAAACACAGCCAGATGGTGCGGTCACTCAGTCTTCACAGGACAATTCAGTCTGTATAAGGACTATATGGGGAGAAAGTGTAGTTTCTGATTTTGGACCTGTGATATAGCTCAGCTTTTTGAAGCAAGAAAGATGCACAGTGCAAACTGTAGTTCATCTGCTACTACCTGGTAGCTTCTTTGATGATCTCTTGTTGGTTTGTGCTCTTCCCAGCATGACCCAGAAATTACTAATCATGGGTATATGTTTCCATGTCCCCAC